>NC_080401.1:18853750-20112500 GCF_030265065.1 Corythoichthys intestinalis | reverse complement strand
ATGCTACCTTTGTGGTACCAGTTCTTATGCTTCCACTCAAAAATTGTTATTATTTAACTCACCACCCAAAAACAAGCACAAAAACAAGCAAACAACAACGATTCAAGACCTAGCACCTCTCAGCATGGCAAAAGTTATAAACATAAAACATGAATGCCAAACAAACAAATTTGCATAAATTGCCATTTTCTTGTTTAATTATTTGGGTCCATTATTATAAAAACACAGAGATGGTGTTTGGAAGTGTGACAAAATAGGAAAACTTAGGAATGAACCTTGATCTGGGATCCACACCAAAATTCAAGTCATGTCAAACACTGGTATGCCAATTTTTTTCTTCATATATATTATTTTTAATAAATTATATTATTTGAAAATGTCTTTAAAAATCCAAATAATTCTTCACTTTATATGACATTTACATCATCATTCGCGTCAAGGGTGAATATTAATACCTATAGAGCGGGAAATAGAAGTGTGGTGCATAGATTTTGTTCTGCATTTTCCATGTGTTTAATATGATGGCTCAAACGATTTAAATTGTAATGAGAGGTAAATGCTGTCGTGAACTACAAAATTATTGAAAGACTTTATTGTTCTTTATTGGACACCATTAACATCCTGATAGTGCACTCTGCTAAATTAGCTTTGATGCAAATCTTTCTTAATGTGCACTATGTGAGCGCTGTGTGTTTAGGCTCGTCTCGCCATAACGATTAAATACACAACTCATTGGTGGAGCATGAGGCCAACAACTATCATTTAAGTGTAAACATCTAATTATAATATTCAAATCTGTGCCTCATTTCAATAGAATGATGACTTCTATGTTTACCAGCTGTCCTACTTTATTTCACAACTGTACTCATCCTTTCTCGGGAAAAGAGGACACGTTTCCCAAGATGCAACAGGATATGGCCTGAGTATGACCCCGTCCACCATGATGCCAGCGTCTGGCTGCGGGCGGGGTCACAGATTTCTCCAATCAAAAGTCTGTTCTGCATCCAAATGGCTATGAGTGATTAACGGTCTGACCCCAATGATCAGATTGGACCGAGTGTCTGACAAGTGCCTCTGCAGACTGTAAATGAAAAAAAAAATAAAGGAACGAAAGTAAATAATCTTGAGGAAACAAGCCATGCCCTACTTTTTGCAATATGTCTTATTTTCCTAAAGAAAGGATTGTTTTCCCCACTGTTTGCCTCATACTCATTTTTATCCTCAGCTTTTGTTTCATGACAACTCCAGTCGACTACTGTTTGCAGGTCAGCGTCAGTGCTGGCTGGAAAGTGAGGTTGAGACTATAATGAGCTGACACCTGGTTCCAAAAAAAAATGACCCTGGGCTCAGAATCCAAATAGCTGTGAGGCCCAGAAGAATGTTAACACATTAGCCAATGCCCCCCGTGGACGCACCTTTGTTTGGCTGCCACTTGACATTAGGCTGCTTTTCTTTGGCCTTGTTAGAGATCTTTAGTGAGGTCAAGGGGTAAAAGAGGGCAACTGACAAAAGCTATGCACTGCTAGTTTATGTGTGAACATAAATTTGACCACTTGTACGTCTGTCTGTCTGTCTGTCTGTCTGTCTGTCTGTCATCAATTTGAAATCCTCTTGTCGAAGCTACACACATTGAGTATGAAGCTCTCAAACTATTCCAACCATGCTGGACTGTTTAACCCACCATAAATCAAGGACAGCAGGGAGGACGAGGTATGATTGCTTTCCCACCCAGGAAGTAATCACAGCAGAGCTGCCACAGCTCTGATTAAGACTGATAAATATCGACGAGCAGTTAATGAGATGTCAGGCAGGAACAAGGCCCTTGCCTTCATGCCTACCGATGGCACCAATGAAGAGGAAAACTGACCTTGAGCTGGCATTGTCCCCGCTGTCCTTCTAAAGTGTGAGTAGTCCAAGCGATTTGCTTTCATTTAAAATAGATTATTCAAAAGAAAGAAAAGCAAAACCTAACATAATATGATTTGTTGAGACATTATTTTATCAATTTATTATAGAAACTACTCGTTTTTTTACCCATTAAAGCTCACTAATAGAAAACTTGTTTTTTTTTTAATTCATTTTTTTCCTCTTCACATATATACATACCGTATTTTCTGCAGTATAACTTACATCAGAGTATAAGATGCACCTTCGATGAATGGCCTATTTTAAGCCTGTTTTCATACATAGGGCGCATCACATTATAAGGCACAGTAGTAGTGGTTGGGTTTGCGTGACACATCCACTTGATTGAGCTATGCTCAAGGTAATGTCACGCCGTGATTAACCAATATTGATCCATATATAAGGTGCATCACACTAAAAGAAGCACTTTTAGCTTTTGAGAAAATTGAAGGTTCTTATTCGTGTAGTTTGGAAAATATTATACTGTATATACAGTTGTGGTCAAAAGTTTACATACACTTGTGAAGAACATAATGTCATGGCTCTCTTGAGTTTCCAGTTATTTCTACAACTCTGATTTTTCTCTGATAGAGTGATTGGAACATATACTTCTTTGTCACAAAAAACATTCATGAAGTTTGGTTCTTTTATGACTTTATTATGGGTGAACAGAAAAAAGTGATCAAATCTGCTGGGTCAAAAATATACATAAAGCAGCGCTAATATTTGGTAACATATCCCTTGGCAATTTTCACTTCAATTAGGCGCTTTTGGTAGCCATCCAGAAGCTTCTGGCAAGCTTCTGGTTGAATCTTTGACCACTCCTCTTGACAGAATTGGTGCAGTTCAGTTAAATTTGATGGCTTTTTGACATGGACTTGTTTCCTCAGCATTGTCCACAAGTTCTCGATGGGGTTTAAGTCAGAACTTTGGGAAGGCCATTCGAAAACCTTAATTTTAGCCTGATTTAGCCATTCCATTACCACTTTTGATGTGTGTTTGGGTCATTGTCCTGTTGGAACACCCAACTGCGCCCAAGACCCAATCTTCGGGCTGATGACGTTAGGTTATCTTGAAGAATTTGAAGGTAATCCTCCTTCTTCATTATCCCATTTACTGTCTGTAAAGCACCAGTTCCATTGGCAGCAAAACAGCCCCACAGCATAATACTACCACCACCGTGCTTGACGGTAGGCATGGTGTACTTGGGGTTAAAGGCGTCACCTTTTCTCCTCCAAACGTATTGCTGGGCATTGTGGCCAAGTAGCTTGATTTTTGTTTCGTCTGATCACGGAACTTTCCTCCAGAAGGTCTTATCTTTGTCCATGTGATCAGCAGCAAACTTCAGTCGAGCCTTAAGGTGCTGCTTTTGGAGCAAGGGCTTCCTTCTCGCACGGCAGCCTCTCAGTCCACGGAGATGCAAAACACGCTTGACTGTGGACACTGACACCTGTGTTCCAGCAGCTTCTAATTCTTGGCAGATCTGCTTTTTGGTGATTCTCGGTTGTTCTCTCAGCAGCAGGTGATACTTTGCGTTTTCTTCCTGTTCGTGGCAGTGACAAAACAGTACCATGCACTTTATACTTACAAACAATTGTTTGCACTGTTGCTCTTGGGACCTGCAGCTGCTTTGAAATGGCTCCAAGTGACTTTCCTGACTTGTTCAAGTCAATGATTCACTTTTTCAAATCCTTGTATGTATATTTTTGACCCAGCAGATTTGATCACTTTTTCTGTTAACCCATAATAAAGTCATAAAAGAACCAAACTTCATGAATGTTTTTTGTGACAAAGACGTATCTGTTCCAATCACTCTATCAGAGAAAAATCAGAGTTGTAGAAACAACTGGAAACTTAAGAGAGCCATGACATTATGTTCTTCACAAGTGTATGTAAACTTTTGACCACAACTGTACATAGACAAGTTTACGAGGTACTTCCGCTTTACTTGTGCATGTCTGTGAGCAACTACCGTTTTACAATTTTTCCATCCAAAACAACAGTGGAGCTGGAGTAACATTATTCATCAAAATCCCTTAAAAAAGACAATTTGGAAATACCACATCCATCTGCCAACGACTCGACAGGGGAGGACAACATGTTCATGAAGGCAGAAGTGGAACCAAACCCGTGCCACCACAAAGGCCAGGTGTTTTTTGTATCCATGTTGCCACTGTGTTATGAAAGGTATGTTCTTCCTATCCCTGCATTTTAAAGAGTCCGGTGCTCAAAAAATACTAAAGCTAAAATCGTGCATGAAACAACTTGTTGCCTTTGATATTGTTATTACAATGATGATTGTAATTATGATGATCTTTAATATTTACTACAACTAATGTATCTGCTGCTAGCCTGTTGCTAATATGTACGTGTAACATGGCCCAATTAGATCAACGCATAAATGCAAGTGTTGCAAGTTTTTCGTTCGTTTGTTTACAGTGGGAAAACGCTTTTAGGTGAGGAAAGACAAGTCGATGTGCCTCACAGCAACGCGTACTGTACTTTGATTAACATATATTGAGACCACATCGATTTACCCGGGGTGGCCGAGAGGCTGGGGCTGGAGGCAGTGGCTCGCCTCGCGACGGACCGTCAGCTTGATCCCAATATCCAATTACAAGCTTTTTAACTGCAGCAACTTTAAGATACACTATTGGAGCTGGAATTACTGAGGACAGCGGGAGAAAGCAGGTCTGGAGGCCGTAATGTTGAGTGAAAGTTTGGCGAGGCTCCGGAGCTCTGCTGTCTAATATCACATTCTTGTATGCTATTTTTCCAATAATTTTATAAATTGTGATTTATTGACCCGTTTTGCACATCCACCAATCTTTTTAAATAAAACAAGAAATTGAATCATGTTGTCCAAATGTTTTAATGCAGTCAATACCTGCAATTAAAAACAATGACATACTATTTCTGTACTATTTACATACCGTGTAGTAATTCCTTATAACAAGAAAATCCCTGTCAGCCCTTCTGCGTTCGGCAAGTGTAATATAATTTGACCTCATTTTGGTCACTCAAGTGGCTGGCGTATCAATCTATACCTCACGTCAACACAGGCTGACAAGTTGTTATGATTTTGTCCACGATTCATCAACAAAGTGAAAAGAACAATCAAACAATCCCATCTACGTCTCATCTACGTCGTGCTGAATCCATTTTTTGGAGATTCCGTGGGTTCCGTGGGCTTGATTTTGTAGTTTTAACTTTGTCAACACACTGCTTACTTCAAGCGCAATTCATGTTGTTCTTTCTAAACCGGAAGTTCGGAGCAGACATTTTTCAAGATTGCGCCGCCCATATTTTGCTCAGGAAACTTGTCCATATATGAGATATAATGTATTTGGTTGTAATTCATTTAGGAACTGTTACTTTTTCTTTGATGACTGTCTGTGCAACCAGTTCTATAAAAAAATAACCTTGACTATTATTATAACGTGGATTCACCCTTCATTTCCATGAAATAGTGAAATGAATACAATCCACATAAAAAGACTGATGCGTCCACCTATTCAACATATTTATTCATGATATTTTACATACTAAAGGATAATTATGGGTGAAATTATTTTAAAATATAACAAAGCATGTGTTTAGTGCATCAGCTATGGGCTGTTTGTCCTTTACCAATGAGTTTTCTTGTAAGACAAAATGATTTATTAGTCATCCACATAATTTATTTTACACCTTGTTTACAGTAAATTGAGACACTAGTCTTAATAATGGGCCATAACGATGTGTTATCTCCCAACAACAGTACTTTAGAGTGCTTGTTGATCGGTTCCATTGCTCCAGAAGGCTACCATAAACTATTATTGTGATACGTTCTCACCACCTGCCTAGCTTTGACCATCAACTAGATGTCACCTGCTTGCTATTTGCTTGAGAACATGTTGACTTTGTACCCTGCCTTGGCAGCCATTATCAACCATCTTACAGAAAGAATATGCAGCTGCACCAAAACTATTGACAAAAGAGGTCTGTGGTCCAACAAATGCCAGGAAACCAGTTGGAAGGCAGACGGAATGAGAATAAATATTACAGGGTTTTGTTTCATTAAGATGACTATCTAGGCGGAACTACACTGTTATTTTCAAAATTGAAATGTGATTTATGCAAATGATATATGCATTAAAGTAATGGTTCTTAAGAGGACAATAAACAGACTTTTAAAAGTGCACTGGCATGAAGATTGAGTGATTAGTGACAAAAAGTGTTTGTTTTGGGGGATTGATGTTTTATTCTTTTTCCCACTAAAAACACTTAGCATTCTTCAATTAAGTTATAGAAAAATAAATCCAAGGGCTTTCAATCCCAAAGAGGGTGCATTTGAAATTAAAATGAGTAATTAGAGAACTGCCATATGAACATGCTATGTCAGTCCAGGATAGACAAAATGATTCCGTTTTTCTTTGGATTTAGTATTACTGTAATGAATGCACTGAATATATTTTTTTGTAACATTAAAATGCAGTGCGTGCATGTGATTTTAGTTGAATTGTTATTCATTGAATTGCAAAGGTTTTTTTTTTTTTCAGTGCTGGAGTGGGTTAATAATGGATGAAAACAAAGATACGCACTCAGAGTAAATCTTTGTTGGGACTTCCTGCCAATTAGTGAATTGTGTAGTTCAAGCAGTAATTGGGTTTTCCAGTCGACTGGCGTCTGTGCACAGCTCAGCTGAGAGAGGTCCGGCGCTAAACACCTTGCTATTTGTCCGGCAATTATGTCGGGTCTCTGTGTCACCGTACAGACGTGACCAATTAGCTGTGCCCAGCTCGACTAAAAGAGAGGGATTACAGCAAAAGCGTGAAGAGGGGAAGAAAAAGTAGCTTGTTGTGGGAAGCTTGAAAAGGTGGGGGATGCGGGTTAGTCAGTTGAGAGATGATTAGGAGTGTGTAGTGGTCTGTTTTTATCCTGTCTGCCTGGGCCTTGATCATCATCCTGACCGACATCTGGCTAAGGCATGTTAATGCACACTACAATTTATTTTAATATTGTCCCGCTGACCCAGGGAGGATTAGAAATTAATCTTTATTGACATCTTAATCAATTGACCCAACATTACAGTATATGACATATTTTGCTAAAACAGGTCTGCACAAAATCAATAATTTCCATCTTGCAGCGTACTGTGACAGTATATCAATAAATGAAGGAATGTTTACAGAGCACTAGTTCATCTTGCATTACATTTACTGCAAAGTGGCATATTAGAAAGCACGGATGGAACACTCACCAAATAGCTCAAAGTGGATGATATGGCTTTTCTGTCAGGATACAAAATAGTAATAGTTTGCAAAATAATGTTTTCTGAAATATTATAGTAACTTGGAACTGCAAGTTTAATCCCTCCCAAAGTAGTATAATTCAGCATGTTGAGATTGAAATAAAATGAAATCCTCAAATATAGAATATTTTTCCATCTGCCAACTGTAACAGAAGAAAATCCACTATGTTGCAACTTTACGTTGCACATCAAGGAGAGGAGTACATACCAAATATCTGCACATATCCAGACAGAGACCACAGATGCAAGGCTTTAGATTTTCTGTAATTGGACAGGGGGAGGAAGAAGACAGGAGCCTGGGGACAAGGCAATGTTTGGATGAGGTAGAATCTATGATCTGAGAATCTTTCTCTTATTAGCTGAGAAACAAAACCGTTGGCTCAATGCCCTCAGAGACTAACTCATACTAATTGGTGGGTAGGATAACGGGAAAACCTGTGTTGCGCATT
Source organism: Corythoichthys intestinalis (assembly GCF_030265065.1). Taxonomy (NCBI): domain Eukaryota; kingdom Metazoa; phylum Chordata; class Actinopteri; order Syngnathiformes; family Syngnathidae; genus Corythoichthys; species Corythoichthys intestinalis. Next base: position 20,104,853 of record NC_080401.1, on the reverse strand, counting down.
ATTGGCACACTGTGGATTTAAAACTATTATTATTTTGAATTAATTTGCTTGCTACAGACCAAGAAGACATGCAATTTTTCTGGCTTCTACTGACTCTTTTTAATCGACTTATCATTTTTACTTGTTCATCCGTCTATTCAGCTAGCCAGCAATCCATCCATATTCTGTTGTCTCTTCTGACAAGGATCAATATCCCCTCACAAGATGCCTGTAGCATCATCAAAATATATGCCGCAATCAGTGTTGTTCATAGTGGCGTTAGAGTATAACAGCATTTCTAACAGCGTTATTTTTTTCAGTGGGGGTAGTAATCTAATTAATTATTTTACCCATATTTGCAACACTGTTGCCGTTACTGAGGGTCTGAGGGGTCGCGTGACTACAATTTGGTTGAATGAAGCGCAAGTTGTTTGATTTTGTCACAGCTGCCTGGGAGAGGGCAGAGTGGGAGGGGGGAGGTGGGATGGGGGTTTTGACGCCATTGCAAACGCGATGACGATTGGCTAGGTGGCTCAAAGTGTTAGCATAGCATTCGCGTTCTCGTTAGCATTAGCATTTAGCATGGCGAGAGTCACATTAAACTCTCGGGCAACTATTTTTTTTTTTTTACATACAGTTCGTGGCGCTCAGGTGGGTACAATTAATTTAATGTACTGTTTTCGTGCTGAGTGTGCATTATCATCTCCAAGTTGGCAAAGTCCTTGTTAAAGCTACAATTTAATAACAGCAATAATAAATAAATATATATATATATATATATATATATATATATATATTTATTTATTTATTATTATTATTTTTTTTATTACCAAAAATAATCATTTGCCCTCAACTTTTCTTGACTGACGTATCCAAGAACCTCTTTTGATGTTTTTTAATCAAAACAACGAGAGCAAAAACAGGAGAGGCAGGATTCAGGGATATCAAAAAATATACATATCTAGATATATCAGGGGTGTCACGATACACACAAGTCACGGTTCAGTACGTACCTCGGTACGTAGATCAAGGTTCGGTGCGGGTTCAGTACAATAGGAAAAACAAAAAGGCTTTTTTCTCACGGCATTTGACAGTTAGTTTGTATACCATTACCCTCTTATTTAGGTGAATATTAAAAAAATAAATAATTAAAAACTGAACTTACGTTTTGTTTTTTTTGTTTTTCTGATGAAAAAATCAGTTCAATTCAATCAGTTAATATAAACATATTTGATGTGAAAGATGTTATACAATGTATAAAGTAATAACGTGTAGAACACGAAAAGTAACGTGAGTTACTAACTCAATTACTTTTTGGGACAAGTAATTCGTAAATGTGACAATATATATATACAGTGGGGAGAACAGGTATTTGATACACAGTCAATGGGAAAACCCATTGGCAGTGTATCAAATACTTGTTCTCCCCACTGTGTGTATGTATATATATATATATATATATATATATATATATATATATATATATATATATATATATATATACATATATATATATATATATATATATATATTTTTTTTTTTTTTTTTAAGTAAAATTAACAACAATTGTAGTATATGCCGTCCAAATAGAGCTTCAACTCATGCAAAAAGTCAAAAGTGTTAAGTTTTTATTTCAACTCAAACCTTTGAAAAAGCATAAAGTAAATGACAAGTATCTTGCCTTTAGGCATACAGTAGGAAACGTGTGGATCATGTTTCTTAAGATAATATATATTGCACACTAATTTTTCGCTCAAGCATCAAACTAATGTCAATACTTTTCATAGAGAAACTTCATCTCTTGAACGCTTATACTCGTAATATATTCCATCTTCCCATGGTTTGTACCAAATATTTATAAAAAGTTTTATAAAGTTTAAAAAAAGACAAATGTCAAAATGGATTTACAAAGAACAAAATAGTTACAGCATATACAGTGTTTTTAAAACCAACAATTAAAGCAAAGACGGAGAAGAGGAAAATAGAAACGTTTGAGACACATTAACAGCATGTATTCAATAATATATGCTGTACATGACAAAAAGTAATGGGTATATTGCACTAGTAGAAATCTGAAATGATGCTATGGTGAAAATGCTGAATAATTATAAGGTATAAATGATCTGTATCACAAAAAGAGTTTCTAGTTTTTTTTCAGAAGCCAGGATGAAATTTAAAATGTATCTTCTGTCATGAACATTTTTAATATGCAGACCAACAAATCCAAATGATCTGTGGTGGAAGTAGAAGCATTTTACTATTATTAGTATTTTTGTTTACAGTATTTACTCTTCATCTTTCTGTGAATTCAAAACATTTGAGCTTGGAGGGAAGACAGCGAATGAACGAATGCCAGTGTGAGTTGTTATATGACTAATATGTGACATGGTCTGTCTACAGTACTGTTAAATATTGTATCCTGTTTTGTATACTGTATGTATGTCCATGACTATACTGATATGTTACTTTAGTCAATCAAAAACCTCACTCTTTGTTAAAAATGCCCTTTTAGATAACGCAGCTTCAAAATGAAGATGAACAACATCACATGCACAGTGAATCTGAAAATCTATATATTGTCACATTCTAAAACAATTGCCTGTCATATACTAGAAAAATGATTAAAATCGGTAGTAGATATCAAAATCAAAATATAAGAGGTTCCCCAAATAATTTCATCTGAAATGTGATTCAAAATGTGATGTCACTTCGAAACACTTTTATCACCAAAATAACATTACTGTGTGGTTAAAAGAAGGTCAACAGTTGACGGTAGTTTTAAAAATGTTCCCGATTGGTTTTCAGAGGGACTCAGCACAGGAGGGATGAATGTATGTTTGGCCACTAACATCACAATATTATATCAATATACTTTAATACCTACAAACGCTTAACTTGAAGAACACACAGTATGAAAGTTGACAACCCCGACTCCCCAAATAGTCTGTATGAAATTGATGCAATTATTTAGTAAGATGGAACCACCAGGTTTTCGTCGTGTGCATGCCAGCGTTTTTGATTTGTAGAAGAGCTAGCTGAGACAGGATGATTGCAGGCCAGACAGGAAATGAAGAGAGATAATGATAGGTCAGCCTGCCATATGTCTGTGTTCACTGTGTCCCAGCAAAGTCAGACCGGTTAGAAGCATTAATAGACCTGACAGACAAGACCAATTGGTTTCTCTTCTGAAAAGTCTAAATAATTTGATGAAGATCCTCTTGTGAGGAAGTTTACTGAACCATCTTGCTTGGAACTCTTTTCCGGCATAATAGATAAAATTTATATAGGTTCAACCTGTGAGTGTATTCAGTACAGTTTACATAAAATACATTGATTATGATTATTTGGAAAAGGTTAATTAAAAAGTATGCCAAGAGTTTTTCACACCACTCATTGCATTCAAACTGTCAGTTTATAATAATAACGTCGATTCAGAATCCCTGGGCCTGGTACACTCAAAGATTATTCAAATCCTAAAATAAATGTGTATCTGTTAGAGAATGCACACATAAAGAAAAAAATAATAATAATGTGGCTCAAAACAGTTTAGCTTGTACTGTGTGTGGTGTTTTTCAATGGTCACATAATTTAACATCCATTCTTTTCCAGATTATGTTCAACCATCAAACTGGAAGCAGAAATATCCCCTGATCTAGCAAATGCAGGTGGAATATAGAGTGGTATGAAAAAATATCTGAACCTTTTGGAATTTCTTACATTTCTGCATAAAATTACCATCAAATGTGATCTGATCTTTGTCAAAAATCACACAGATGAAGAAACAGTGCTTTAACTAAAACCACCCGAGCATTTATTGGTTTTCATATTTTAATGAGGATAGTATGCAAACAATGACAAAAGAGGGGAAAATAAGTAAGTGGACCATCACATTTAATATTTTGTGCCCCCCACTTTGGAAACAATAACATAACATAAATAAAAATAAAATAACGACCAGACGCTTCCTGTAGCTGTAAATCAGTCAAGCACATCGATCAGCACTAATCTTGGCCCATTCTTCTCTACAAATCTGCTGTAGTTCAGATAGGTTCCAGGGAAGTCTGGCATGAATCGCTGTCTTTTGGTCATGCAACAGCATCTCAATGGGGTTCTTCTGAAACCATTCTGAAGTTGATTTACTTCTGTGTTTTGGATCGTTGTCTTTTTGCAGCATCCATCCTTTTTTTTTAGCTTCAACTGTCAGACCGACAGCCTCAGGTTTTCCTGCAAAACATCCTGATAAACTTTTGAATTAATTCTTCCATTAATGATTCCAAGTTGTCCAGGCCCTGAGACAGCCCCAAATCATGATGCTTCCTCCACCATGCTTCACGATGCGGATGAGGTGTTCATGTTGGTGAGCTGTTCCATTTTTCCTCCACACATGACGTTGTGTGTTACTCCCAAACAATTCAACTTTGGTTTCATCAGTCCACAAAATGCTTTGTCAAAACTTCTGTGGAGTGTCCAAGTGCATTTTTGCAAACATTAAACAAGCAACAATGTTTTTTTTTTGTTTTTTTTTTGAAAAAGCAGTGGTTTCCTCTGCGGAGTCCTCCCAAGAACACCATTCTTGGTCATAGTTTTACATATAGTTGATGTGTGCACAGAGATATTGGACTGTGCCGGTGATTTCTTTAAGTCTTTGGCAGACACTCTAGGGTTCTGTTTTACCTCTTTGAGTATTCTGCGCTGAACTCTTGGCGTAATCTTTGGTGGACGGCCACTCCTTGGGAGAGAAGCAACAGTGCCAAACTCTCCATCTGTAGACAACTTCTCTGACTGTCGATTGATGAACATCCAGACTTTTAGAGATGGTTTTGCGTCCTTTCCCAGCTTAATACAAATCAACAATCTTTGATTGCAGGTCTTCAGACAGTTCTTTTGACCTAGCCATGATGCACATCACACAATTCTTCTCATCAAAACAATTCTGTGTGTTTTATAGTGGGCAGCGCAGCTTTTAACAACTCATCAGTGATTGGGCACACACCTGACTTAAAATGTTTGGTAAAAATTGGTTTCAATTGCTCTTCAAGTCCCGTCTGTCAATGTTTGTATGTTATCCTCGTTAAAATATGAAAACCTATAAATGTTTGGATGGTTTGAGTTAAAGCAGACACTGTTTTTTCATTGTTGTGATTTTGACAAAAAATATGATCACATTTGATGGTGATTTTATGCAAAATAGGCCTGCTTTCGAAATTACTTATTGTCTGGGGAAACCACTCACACAACATATTACATCGGGTAAAAAATATTTTGTTTTGGGGTCAAATCTGCTTCCTTGTCAAACAATCGTAGCTTGGGTCCAGTTCGCGTTCCCACACACATTATGCTTATTGGTTGTTTTTAATTGTCAGCCCTGTCCCGTTTTATTGAGGCAATTTCACTCTGAACAAAACTCAGAAACCAATAGAGCATATGAGTTTGGTGTTAGTAAGAAAAAAAAAATACAATGTTCAATGTAATGTATATGTCATTTATTTTGTTTAATCATCAATTCATCAGCTGAATCCTATTTATGTTTCCATGTGATTGTTTCAAGTCCACTTTCTCAAATGTTCTAATTATCCACCTGAGAAGTGGTGGTAGGGAAGTGTGGGAGAGGGGAAGGGGCACAAATAAATACATAGGGAAGGATGTCAACAAATTTAAACAATAATTTTGATTATTTCTGAATCCAAGTACTAGTAAGTAGAAAGTTGCCCACAATGGACTTCTCTCTTACCTTATATGCATATATAGGTCTTTCCAAAGTTGACTTTGTGATTCCATAAAAAAAGTATGTTTGTAATAGTTGTCCACAGAATGTAGCATAAATGTTCCAGATATAATTGCTCCTTGTCATGGTTCAGTTCATGCTTTAATTCTCCACAGTGGCAAATAGCAGAAGCTGTATTGTACAGTATAGTTGTGTGCAATGTGACACACCTGCACATCCAGACACACTTAATTACACACACACACGCCCGCACGCACCTATACAAACACACGCGCACGCACACTAAAAAGGCCTAGTGGTCTGTTCTGTTGCCACAGTCCTTGTGTCTCCATCTCTAGGCAAGTGTCCACTTGGGGTGTTTCAGTTTGACCAGCCATTTTGAAACCACAAACTCCCTAAAATGTAAGAAGTCAAAAACAAAATAACATGTTCGATGTGTACTCACAAAAAAATAACATTAAACATGAAACGGTTGATGATCCTGATATTATAAAAACCTTCCTTCAGGTCAGCAAGAGTCTATCTCCATGATTTTCCAGATATTTTACTTTAGTCCATCAAAGGACCTCACTCTTCTTCAGCAAGTGCCCTTTTAGATAACACACCTTCAATATGAAGATGGAGAACAAAACGTACACAGTGAAAAAACTTTAGGGAAAGAATTGTCCTCTGCCTCCTCTTAGTTTCTTTTCTGTTCCAGCATGTTCTTTATTTGCTCTTCGTTATGCCCAACAAAGCTGGGTTGTGGGGCTGAAGGGAGGGGCTCTCTCCATCAGGATCACTGTCACTATGACATTTCATTTACCAAAGCCAAGCATCCTTAAACACACGATCATGCAAAGTCAGCCTTCAGCAGAGCTGGTAAGGCTCAAATGGGATGGGTATACTGACCACTCTTTCAGACACACACAAATGGTTGAATTTTAAAAGCATACATGATGAATAACATAAAACGGGTAGTGGTATTGGTGAAAAACAGAAAGTAAACAAGTTTGAGGCACTGCAAGTCAGTTATGTAGTGTCTAATTGGCAGAGATGGGTCAGGCAGCTTGGATATTTCCAATGGCTCGACTGGGCACGGTTTCTCCCCCTTTTCTTCAAAATTGTTGTCTTACGACTGCACCACTCTGAAAGTGTCTTTCCTCACACCTGGACAGGAAGCGTTTGGTTCATCTGTAGTCTCATGTCCTGAATGCTACCTAGAATTTTCTTCTGGTGGCCAGCCAATGTAACCCCTATCCGCAGCAAGTCCCTGAATCGTAAAAAGAACAAAGAAGGCAGAAGTGAAAGTGAGTCCAGGTGTTCCTGCCATAAAAAAATTAAATCAAGCAAACATCACATTTCAAACGAGCAACGGTTATTTCAGGCTCAAGTAAACACAGGTAGGAACAATAATGATCTACTGGTCATCGCCCATAAAATGCCTCCCCCCAGTCTAAGGGTACGGCTACACGAGGACGGAAACATTTTTTGCCTTGTAATTTAGACAAGGTAATTTTTATGCCTGTCCGCATTAGGTTTAAGGTACATTTATAAATGCCACGCTCCTGCAAGAGACGCCTGCATTTGCGCAGACTACGCCTGCACACAAAAAATTATGTGATGTCATCGTCCACAGGTGTCACCTCTGAACTGGAAGCTTTTTGACGTTGTCTTCCCTGGACATATTTAAGCGTAAAATCACAAGCTTTTTCAGTTGTAAAAAGAGGAGCTGGAAAGTCGCTTCTGTACCATTTGCCTCCATTGTTTACAAAGCCGAAATGCGTAATGGCTATAGCGTGCTCCATGACGTCACTTCCATTGTATCCTGATATAATACGGATAGCTTGGCCATGCTAGGCAGTTTAGGCGCCATTCATGAAATTATGTTTCCCCCCCTCTAGCCCATGTAATAAAATCTTCAGACAAGAGGTACAGTAATGTAGCCGACATGCCGTATAGTCTAAGTACACGATTAAGGCCATTATTTGTCCTAGTGTAGACGTAGCCTAAGTCAACAAAAAGGGCAATGCGGGAATATGCTTGTGTAGCACGGCAGGTGAGAAAATGGGCACAAGTTATAAACTGTCAGAGGGTGAAAGCTAATGATTAAATAGCAATTGTGGCTTCTGATAGGCAGTTAACATGCCTGAAAGCTTCCTCTTTTTAAGGATAAAAGATGCTGTAAAATAAAAGTGAGTGCTCCCTTTGTTAAGAGGTAAAAAGTGTATGAAAATGCCCTGATTTGTTAAACTAATTTGTAGAAAAATAGCGCCAACAGAGAAATTAAAAGGAAAAAAATAAAATAAAAAAACAAGACCAAAAGCTATGGTTTACAACTGGGGAATCAAAAAAAGACACATTTCCATTTTGCATATATTTTAAATGGTTCACACCGTTTCTGTAAACGCAATAATTATCAATATACTGAACTTAGTTTCAAATCTATATCAAGCAAACTCCATTTTCTAGCATGGTAGAGTTTGCATGGGTTCTGAGAACAATTACTCTGTTTAACGTAACGTATAGACTTTTCCATGCAGGTAAATTCTCTCATTTAAAATACCTAGAAGAGTGCATCATCTTCATTACTTAAAAGGGTATAATCCAATCAATCTGCAGCAACCATTAATTTACTGTTTGGGTTCTGTCTTAGTCTGTCTCTTCTCCGTTCAATCACACACAAATAGTGGATAATCTAATATTACACTTAGATACCTAACACTGTGCTTGACTCAGGGTCATGCGGCTTTATCTTCTGTGTGAGACAATCGAGTACCCAAACATGCAAATGGGGTGCTACACACAACTATTCACACGACCGCTCGTCATCTCCAAACCTCGGTGTGGGCGTACCACTACAATTCGGCATAAATACATTAGGGTTTGTGTTTTTTCAAATATTTTCATCCCCATCAGCAAGGCGACAGACGATTAAATCATAATAAATGGGCACCATTAGAGGAATTACTGGCCATTTGGGGCAACAGAAAGCCACACTACACCACACCTGTCAGCCTGACCAAATTGAAACAAATTACCCCCACCTCCTGTGCCTATTACGCACCTAATGAGGAGGATTTATTTATCATTACAATCCTAATTCATTTACTTGATCATCACCAGCCTGCTATTTTCCTGGGTTCCATTACATAATTTACTGTTTGTAAACAGAGGAAAGCAGGTGAATTTTCAAGGTCAGCATCAGATGCGCTGCGAAAAATATCTAAAGACAATATGAATCAGAGTTCATTGGTGTAAGTTTTAAAAGCAAGATTCGTAATTCCTTCTGTGTTGCCGTGTACAACCTTTATTCCAATTATTGTTTGTGTTATTCATGTGTTTACCCTATTACTGCTTCTTCACATCATCACCACCTCATCATGTTTAATATAACCTTCAGTTGTTGTTTTTTTTGTGTGTCTGTGTTTTTTTTAATATAATTCTTGCACGATCAAGTCACATTCCACAAGTTTGTCTCTCAACCTCAGATCAATCGCTTTGAGCCTGATTAGCTGAAGTGACTCCACTCACTCTGCTGTCATCTGGGCAACCAGGTCAAAGGAAGCAAATCCGGCATTGATGAAATTGTCATGGTAGCGGCTCATCTTGATGGCGTCCAGCCAGTCTCCCACAGTGGTGAAAGTTGTATAGTCTGGCACGCAGCGGTCAAGCAAGGGTTGGGATACCCTGCGTGGTGGAAGGCAGGTAAGGAGGAGAGAGAAAGAGAGAGAGGGTTAAGGTGGTTACACCATTGCCTCTATTAGCCGAACCTAGCAACTCCAAAATTCCTCCCCACTGAGCGCCACCTCACCACCTCTCCTCCTCTCTCCTCTCCTCTCCTCTCCGCCACATGTATCGAGGTATGCATGTGTGTGGGGGGGTAGAGCTAGGTGGGTATCACTTTAATGAGTGGAGAGACTGGCTGGAGGTTTGGTTGGTGGTTGCTGGCGCTGCAACTGGTGAGTGAAGGTGTATGTTCACAAATTATATAATGTATATGTATAATGACAGTTGCAAGTATTTTTGGAATGGAAATACAAAAAAAGATTCAGAGAGTAGATCTGGAAGTTGGCCTTTGTCTTTTACATTAAATGCAAATAGGCTGGTCTATTGCTGTAACGATAAAGTCACAATATTGGCAGGACAACTGTTCCCCAATATATACAAAACAGTGAGATAGGAAGAGTTGTAAAAAATCCTGGATTTTCAGTCTGTGCAGAAAAATGTGAAACAGGAAGAAATCCTTTGGGTAAAGGCAAGATGAGAGTGATAAAAATCGAGGTGAATATGGAAAACCTTTAAGCAACAGCCTCAGAATCCCCCAAATAACACTTAGAATTCAAATGGTAAAGAACATTCGCAGTAACAACTTTAGACAACCTGTAAAAAACTTTATTTTGGAGATGTGCTGGTGATTATGCAGTAAATGATTTTTTCTGTTTTTGTTTGAGTGTAAAAGGAGAATTTAAAAAAACATTAAACGTACAAAATTGTTTATCGATATACCACACAATCACAAAAATGCACCAATAAAATGAAGGGTTTTCGGTATGTGTTGACAAGTCTCCTGAAAGAGCCTCTAAAGCCTGTAGTTATTCAAAACCTATTCCCCATTTTTTTTTTATTCATTCAGTCGTTCAACATTGTCCAACGGGCATAATACTCCCCACCCGCTGTCGGCTTTTAAAAGTAGATATTTTATCCGAAAAACAGTTGAACGAAGCTGTGGAAATTCAGCGAGTGCAACCACGGAGGAAAGGAAAGCACAAACGGGGTGGAGAGAAGAGGGGAACTCCTGGGAGATGAGGGTGTGTTAGGCCACACCACAATGGAGCAGTGTGGCTAAGCAAGCATTGAGTGGTGGCCGAGGACTCAGCATGCCAAGCCAGGCAAGCCAAGCGGATATAACCTGTCAATACTCAGCCGTTGGCCTCAGTCGTGTGTTTCCAAAAAAGTCTCTGACCACAGCAGTTCGCATAACTTCTACGACACCAGTACTACAGTTATTTTCCAACTTAAAGGTTGTAGTATTTTTCTCATGTACAGGGTCACCAAAAAACAGGCCCCAAATGTTGATAGGTGTAATTTCTTGACTTAAAAGAATAAAAAGAGACTTTTTTTTTTCAAATACGATGTACAGTGGTACCTCTACATACAAATTTAATTTGTTCCAGGACCAGGCTTGTACGTCGAAATGTTCAAGCGAGATTTTTCAATAAGAATACACTATGATTTGATTATTTTTTTCCACAGCCCAAAAACATACGCTAAATCCTAAATGAATACTGCCGGTACAATTACAAATCGCAATTACAAATAGCAAAACAAATAAGTTATAAATACAAATCGGATTAATAATAATCATAATAATGATAACGCAACGAATCGGGTTCTAATGTAGCAGTTGTGTTTTGCATGCTGTTCCTGAACGTACCGTGTGACTGACGACATAGTTAGAGAGGTGGAGAAGAGTTTTTACTTTTTTTATTTTTTTTATTTTGTTGTTGTTAGAGTCAGGTACGGCAGACACTCGCTGTGTTGTGTTGCACAAGTTCTGAAATAAATGATTAAAAACCTGATGAAACTGGCGATTTCTTTGCCGATGTTACAATAATAATAATCGTCACCTTAATTTACAAAGACTGGCGAACAGAGGTCAGAGGAGGACCATCGAGATCGTAGACATATTCCGGTCGCATTGTCGAGCCAGTTCACTGTCGCGCACAACATCCTCATATTTTTTCATCATTTCCATCTTAATTTCTATTGCAAGCGTCACCTTTTTCTTTGTTTCACCACCTGCACTAACCCTTGGGACCCATGTTGATTTGTGTAACATGAAAATCCGCCACGCAAAAAAAATTAAAAAACAAAACTGTCAGAAATCGTCGTGTCGTGTATTTCAAGCATGTTGTCATATGTCAAGACAATTGACGAGTCAAACTTTTTGTTGGATGTCGAAAGGATCGTATGTTGCTGCGATCGTATGTTGAGGTACCACTGTATGATATTCTGAGAAAACTACAATCAAGTAGTCATAGCTACAGTCCCTTTTTATTCCGAAAAAAACATCAAGAAATGACGCCTAACTAAATTTGGGGCCTGTTTGGATGACATTGTATTTATGTTTCTCTACTGAGGACAGATAGCCTCTGTTATAAACTACAAAACAACACAACCAGATGTTGCTGGATACAAAAGGAATGGAGCCACTGTCGGCAACAGCACATGCCTCAAATGACATGCGGCGTGTGTTGATGTCATCGCAGCAAGACAGTTCCACTTTGGAGACTGCAATCGAAAACTTGGTTCCTTGCTTTCTGGATTCACCTTCTCTGTCAAAACGCGAGGCCAATCAACAATATATTCTTTGCGGATTGCTCTTATGTAAACAGCTCCTTGGTCTCAGATTGTGTAGTCTTAGGCACAACACTAATCTTTACTGTAAAAATGATGGGCTTTTAGGCAACCAATCGTTGAAGTGTTGTTTTCTATGAAGTGTTCTATTCGTGTATTGTTTAGCTTAATCCTTACATATTCCACCACGTGACAAAGAAAATCTCCTTTTTAAAGAACAATTCCTGGTCATTTTGCTGATCACTGCCCCAGATAGAGAGCCCACCTTGGAAGTTTAATAAAACTGTAGCAGCTCAGAGAAAAGTGGAGAGGATGAAAACGAAGCGGGAGATGAGAGTTTGAGGCAGCAGTGTTGAGGGAAAGCATTTGGAAGGACTAAGACCTGGGAGCAGTCAAAGAGAATGAATGCTACTGTCTCCCCTCCTTTCTGCTCTGTTGATCCCTGTCATCCTTTTTGATGGCATTAGATTCATTAACAATTAAAAGGGGAATGAAGAACGGTGGGGGGAAAAAAAGAACAGGCAGAGAACTGGGGCTAATAACTGATACAGAGGCTCCATTGAGTGGTGTAGATTGAGTGATTTTTAATATGAACTATGCTTCAGTGCTCAAGGCCCCGGGCTGTCATTAAAGCCAGACCAGTGCTCTTTTTAATGGGATATTGTTGGTGTGCCTTCACTAAGGTAAGCTTCAAAAAGATCCAGAATGTTGCTGGTTGGATGTACGTGGCCAATAGGAGCACAGTAAGAATGCAAGCTAATGTCTGAGTCTCTTCGATGGTAATGGCACTAGCAACAACTAAAATGTCTAGACCTGCTGCAGGTTTTCTAAACTTTAGGTCATTATTTTTTTGAGACTGCAAATGAGTGGGTGTTTGGCATTTCTGTTCATAACTCATCAGAGAAAAGCTAGAGTTGAAAGAAAAATCCATAAATCACCAAATGCCATGGGTGCTATAAGACTAGTATCACAAGTACTTTTGCTCATTACACTGACCACCTATGGTGCTGTCTATAATGATGTCAAACTAGTTAATCTTACATAATTCAAAAAAACTTTATGGCAAACTATTGTTTGGTAGCCCCCAGCTAGCCTTCAATGCCAAACAGGACGACCAGCTCTCCCTATCGCAGATTTGTCGGCAGGAGGCCATCTCTCTGCTGGCCCTTTTAAATCTTGTTAGTGGCTAATTAAAAGGCGCTCCCATCTTTTTTTGCATCGCCTTAATCGAGCTAATTAACCACAAGCTTAATCTTCTAAGAACGGCACTACAGTGGCCAACCGAGACCCAAGTTTCCCCCATGAGCACAACCCAGGATTGTCTGCAGACCTCCCTCAGGACAAAAAGACCCTGATGCAGGGACACATACTAGTAGGTAGGTCATCCTCTCCTTCTTCCCAATCACTCAAACTCTGCCACTTTATATCCTTCAAACTCTTTCCAAGAAACATCTTGTGGATAACGCCGGTGGTACTGAACGTACATATAGCATAAGTGAGCTCCTTGTTTGTACGTATATCTCTTATCTGACGAATTTAGGTACACATATTATCCTAAGATTATACATGCATATATACACTGCTGGCCAAAAGTATTGGCACCACTGCAATACTGTCAGGTAATGCTCAATTTCTCCCAGAAAATGATTGCAATTACAAATGCTTTGGTAGTAATATTTTCATTTATTTTGCTTGCAATGAAAAAACACAAACGAGAATGGAAAAAAAAAAATCTTCTTTGGCCAACTGCTCCAGGTCTCTGAGATTTGAAGGGTGTCTTCTCCAAACTACCATTTTCAGATATATCCATGTTGTTCTATGGGATTCAGGTCTGGACTCATTGCTGGCCGCTTTAGTGGTCTCTAGTGCTTTCTCTCAAACCATTTTCTAGTGCTTTTTAAAGTGTGTTGTGGGTCATTGTCCTGCTGGAAGACCCATGACGTCTGAGGGAGACCCAGCTTTCTCACACAGGGCCCTACATTATGCTGCAAAATTGTTGGTAGTCTTCAGAGTTCATAATGCCATGCACACGGCCAAGCAGTCCAGTGCCAGAGGTAGCAAAGCAACCCCAAAACATCAGGGAACCTCTGCCATGTTTGACTGTGGGACTGTGTTATTTTCTTTGAAGGCCTTGTTTTTTTTCCTGTAAACTCAATACCTTTTCCCAAAAAGCTCTACTTTTGTCTCATCTGACCTGAAAACATTCTTCCAAATGGTTTTTGGCTTTCTCAGGTAAGTTTGGGCGAACTCCAGCCTGGCTTTTTTATGTCTCTGGGTTAGAAGTGGGGTCTTCCTCGGTATCCTACCATAGAGTGCCTTCTCATTCAGACGCCGACGGATAGTACGGGTTGACCCTGTTGTACCCTCGGACTGCAGGACAGCTTGAACTTGTTTGGATGTTAGTTGAGGTTCTTTAGCCACCATCCGCACAATCTTTCGTTGAAATCTCTCGTCAATATTTATTTTCCGTCCACATCTATGGAGGTTAGCCACAGTTCCATGGGCTTTACACTTATTGATTACACTGCGCACGGTAAACAAGGGAACATTAAGGTCTTTGGAGATGGACTTGTGGCTTTGAGATTGCCCATGCTTCCTCACAATTTTGCTTCTCAAGTCCTCATACAGTTCTTTGGTCTTCTTTCTTTTCTTCATGCTCAATGTGGTACACACAAGGACACAGGACAGGGGTTGAGTCAACTTTAATCCATTTTTACTGGCTGCAAGTCTGATTTAGTTATTGCCACCACCTGTTATGTGCCATAGGTAAGTAACAGGCGCTGTTAATTACACAAATTAGAGAAGCATTACATGATTTTTCAAAGGGTGTCAGTACTTTTGTCTGGCCCATTTTTAGAGTTTTGTGTAAAATGATCATGATTCAAGTTTTGTTTCCATTCTCTTTCTTGTATTTTCAGTGCAAGTAAAAATAAATGAAGATAATACTACCAAAGCATTTGTATTGCAATCATTTTCTGGGAGAAATTGAGCATCATCTGACAGAATTGCAGGGTTGCCCATACTTTTGGCCAGCAGTGTATAGTGGAAAAGAGTGTTTGAACAATAGGATTAACTATTGAGGTAGCTGTGGATTATTCATGCATCAGTAGTAAATAAATATCTTAGTTGCATGACTAAAACAATGATGTCAGCATAGTCTGACGCAGAAATAAGCTAAGATTCAAAGGGATTTATCAAAGCAAACATTCATTGGTGCTATTTCCACCAATCCTCCTACTCACCCAGTAGACTGTGTGCTGTTAGTGACAACTTTCAAACTGGCAGCATTGCGGATTAGTTTATCCAGGGTAGCAACAATTTGGGTGAATTTGGGCCGCAAGTTGCGCTCTTTCACCCAACAGTCTAACATGAGCTGGTGTAGTGCTGTGGGGCAGTCCATTGGTGGGGGCAGTCGATAGTCCTGCTCCACTGCATTTATAACCTGTGGAATGAGGAAGAAGAAACAACAATAAACAACAGTAAAAAGCCAAAATATAAATTAAAATTAGTTTAATGGAGAAAAAAAAACAACAACAAAAAACAATCAGGGAAAGGCTTTTCGTTGTAGAATGGTTGTAGAAAAAAGGCAGACAAGCCAGAATGGCGGGACAGAAAGCAAATTAAGTTGTCCAAGTATGCAATGCCAATTCATATAAACAGAAACCTTAGACAATGTACTGTAGGCGACTGTTAATCGGCGCATGTCACTTTATGGGCTTACATCTTGATTGCTCATGTCCCAATACGGCCGCTCTCCATATGACATTACTTCCCACATGACAATGCCGTAGCTCCACACGTCACTTGCTGAGGTGAACTTCCTGTAGGCAATTGCCTCTGGTGCAGTCCATCGAATAGGGATCTTCCCTCCCTGTGGATATGCGAATGAGTAGGTGAGCATGAAATACTGGAGGGATGGAGCACAAACACAGAGTCACACACATACAAGAGGAAAAAAGAAGGTGAGATAAATGCATTTTGAGGGAACATTTATGCACAAACAAGGGTGCAGGACGCACAACACACAAGGTTAGTACCATGGCTACAAAACAATGACATAGAAACACATGAAATATAGATAACAACCCGGCATGTTCTCCAAATGTATTTGTGTTGGCAAATAATATTTACTGACAAGCTGAACATGAAAGCGTTTTTACTGCTATTGTTAAATGTATTGCAAATGCGTGAGTATGTTTAGTCAATAAAAACAAAAAACAATCTATTCATTGTCTAAAGTAGAAGTTACTGTTGCTGTGATTAGACAGGTTACACTTGGGGATACTTGAGAAACAAATATTGTGGAATTTATTGAAGAGTGGGTTGCCACTAGAGCTGGGAATCTTTGGTCACCTGACGATTCGATCACGATTACGATTCAGAGGCTCTGATTCGATTATAAAACGATTATTGATGCACCCCTCTCCTTTTTTTTATTTTTTTAAATTTTATTTTTATTTTTATTATTATTTTTTTTAATGTTTTGTACATTAGTTCCAAAATTGTTCAAAAATCCTCTAAGGCTAAACCAAACTACTATTTAAGTATCAAGTTAACATATAACAGTAAAAAAATATACAAAAATAACAGTAAATAAAAAACTCCAGTCCCCATTCTGTATCAGCAGCTTTAAACTACATTCAATTAATCTAATGTTGTGAATCAACTGTTACAGTTGTTAAAATTGCTCCCGTTATTCCATAATTTCCCTTCTGTCTACTTTTGTCAAAGTTTTAAAACTATTTCATCATTTAAAAATAGATTCAAGACAAGATTCTGCCGATTTAGGAATATTTTAGATAAACAGTTAATTAGGTTCGCCACAACAGAGCCTTCTAGAGAGGTCTACTGCTTTAAGATGGCGGATGTTTACTTACGCCGGAAAGTCTATCATTTCGCATCTCTGTTCAATAATACAACTTCTAACACCGACGTCGTCTGTCATTTTGCATCTAGTTCTACATACAGTATATATGATATCTACTGTAGCCGTATGTTTGTAGCAACTAGCAACCGGGCATTGTTTGTAGCGGCTGTCAGCCGCAGTCAGGTATGATTGTTTTTTTTTTTTATCTAGTGGCATGAGTTGAACATGATATTAACTCTCGGTCCGTTCCTCATTGCGTCCTAAAGACCGCGCTGACTGTGTTTTACTTCCGCTTAACCTGGTATAATTCAATAATCGGAATTTGGATATTTGTGAATCGTTCTCGAATCTTCCACGGCCAAATCGCGAATAATCTAAGAATCGGAAATTTCCCACGCCTCTAGTTGCCACATGTAAAAATGACATGTTACAATAAGATATAATCTAATATAGAGTAGTGTACACAACACTGGACGATAAGTATGGTTTTCTCAGAAACTAGCGAGAAAATATTACTACTTCTTGTGATTCTACTGTCCAAATTGAGATCAAAGACCCTTCCTTATATCCCTTAGAAGAAAGACATGTTTGGGTTTTGAAATGGGAGTAGACCTAGTACTGTCTCATAAATTCTTTTTGTGAGTTGGGCTCAGATGTATAATTTATTTATAAATGCATGCTTTATTTATTATGTAAAAATGTTAGATGCCGCTCAAGAACAAACTAATGCACACCCATACACACGCACGCACACACACACGTCATTAGATGCTTACCAAAGAGCTTGTGTAGGTAGGGTCTGTAGGGTCGTCCTCAAGGAAACGAGATAGCCCAAAGTCAGACACCTTGCATACCAGGTTACTGTTGACCAGGATGTTACGGGCAGCCAAGTCTCTGTGTACGTAATTCATATCTGACAAGTACTTCATGCCTGCTGCGATGCCACGCAGCATGCCAACGAGCTGAATAACTGTGAACTGTCCATCATTGAGCTGGGAAAAGGAGAATATATCAAAAATGAATGACTGTACATTAAAGAACAAATTATTTACATCTCATTGTTTTCTTTACAGCATCTTCCATATTCTCAGATTTTTTGTGTAACTGTCACGAGTTACATGAATCACAATGTTCAAGCTCTAGCTATGCTGAAATAACTTATAGAAATCTTATAAAATGACACTGATTTTGGTGCATCTGCAGTTCAGGCTATAAAGATTACTTAAACATAATATTTCACAAATCTCGTACAGAACCTGAGCACATTAAGTTTGTTCTCACCCTTAGGAATGAATCCAGAGCCCCATTTTCCATGAACTCGGTAACGATCATCACAGGTCGACTCTTGGTGACCACTCCTTCTAAGCGAATTATATTGGGGTGGTCAAACTGGCCCATGATGGATGCTTCTGAGAGGAAGTCTCTCCTCTGTCGGTCAGTGTAGCCCACTTTGAGAGTCTTGATGGCAACAATGATCTCACGGCGGCCGGGCAGCTTGAGACGACCGCGGCATACTTCACCAAACTCTCCTGCGAGAGCCCAGGTGGTGACAGCCAGATAGAAACAGCAAAGAAGGAGAGGAACGATGGGAAGAGAGAAAACAAAGGGTGGGGAAAGATGTATGATGGAAAAGTGGAGGAGAGTGGGGGAGAAGAAGGGAGAGGGGACAATTAACTGGTTAGAACCAAGGAGCCAGGGAAGGGCAGCAGGTGTGGGACAGGGGAAACTGCATGAGAGAGCCAGGACTCTAGGCCATAGTCAAAGGACGGTGATTATGGAGGACTATACAGTGATTATGTGCGAATAAACTAAATAATTTATGCAAAATGTGAGCTGATGCAGAAACATAAATAATGGCATATGATAGCAATAGGAGTGGATGATGGCATGATTGGGAAGGGGGACATTTACAGGGGGAGTGGATCTAAGCTTTGGATGGGTCGGAGAAGTAGGCACAGGAGGAGGAGATAGGTGGAGATAGAAGTTTGTGGGCTCTGGGGGCGGTGAAAGGTGTCAATTTTGTATCTACACCAAGCGTGATGACCACAGTAATGCATATCAGCAGGGGTCAACAAGTGGCACAGTGTAAGGTGTGGGCATGGGAGGCCAGAATGTAAGGATGGAGGAAGGCAATAAAGGGGAGGAGGAGGACATGGAAGATGGGGTCGTCACTGCAAATGCTGGGAAGCAACAGGTCTCAAGTAGTAGCTTCAGCAGCAGGCAGGCTGTCGTAGTAGTAGTAGTAGTAGTAGTGGTAGCAGAAGTAATGGTAGTAGCAGAAGTAGTACGTAGTAGGGACTCCCTTCTCTGCCATCACAACACCTTCTATTTTTCTCAAGTACAGTACAATGATAAGAAAAATCAAGCTCACTTGACTGTATATTTTAGCAATAATACAAGTATCAACAAAATAAAAATATATATATATATAATTAAAAAAAATAGATATAAAAATATATTGAGTACTTCGAAGATATTTGCAACAACAACAACATAAAATGTGAGGGAAGGCTGTTCAAGGAGAGAACTAACCAGAAGTATTGTGCAAGGATTGTGTATCGATGTAAAAACTATCCTGGCTGAAAATTGGCTGAGTGAAGGGCTCACTGTAATCAGTGTAATTATCAAAAATGTTCTTTTACTCCAGGATAATCTGGGACAAATAGTAATTCAATTTTACCACTTAATTAACAAGTTATGGCAATAGTATTACAGCCTATTTTTGCCTGTATTTCAGAGGCCTTACAGAATAACTGACAATATTACACAAACTAGAAGGAGCTGTCTGTAATGTTTTTCAACATTAAAATTCCCAATGAAATACATTTAAAATAAACACAAAATGAAAAATTTTTTAATTTGGAAAACCAAACCCTGAAATCTGCGTAAATCTAAGTAGTTCAAGAATAAAGTAACCTTTTTTTTTTTTGTTTGCTTGTTTCCTTTGAGTCATTAGACTGTTAAATGTGTTGTCATAAAATTATCTTTGATTAAAAAAAAATAATAATATAGTAATAATATATTTATCCTTGCATAACTTTTCTCTGGTTCATTGGAATGGTTTCACAAAGATTCAATTTAAACTTAATATTACAGCAAATTTGAGAATTTTCTTATATATATATATATATATTTTTTTTTTTTTCCGCCAATGTCCACCCTCCTCCACTTTTCACAACCAGGTCATCACCTGTTCATGATGGTTCCTTTTCTGGATGCGCACCAAGTGCATCAAGACCAAAACAAACTAACTAAAATAGAGCTTTCAACCAAAAGCCACTACCGTATTGAATAAATACAATCCTACAGCCCATTGACAGCCATTACAGTATTTGTACTGACACATATTCTATATGCATACTTAAAACCATACAAAACAACTAAATGTCTGCATTGAACATTTACTGTTGCTGCTCATGTGTTTTATGTGTAGTCTTGTTTTGCTCTTTGTGCAATTGCGGACCCGCAATTGCACAGAGACACACAAAGAGACTTCTATCTTAATCAGAGTACAAATTTAATTTGTACTCTGATTAAGATAGAAGGTTAACTGAATAAATTCTTGTGACTTTGAACGTTTTCTGTATTGTTTTTTTGGGCTGCACATATTGCTTTTTACTAACCTTTACGGCTTAAAAGTCGCAAAAACAAAATGATTGTTTTAAAATTATTGTTAGTTTTGTTTGTAGTCAACAATGTCATTCTTGTCCATGAACAATGTGGACATATGTATTCATAGGCGTAGTTTGACTTTTGGGGAATGACGGGTACAACATGTTGATGACCCCGAAGAGCCGTGTCAGCAATAAAATTAACTTACAATAATATTTATAATTTATATATATATTATAATTTATTTATAATAATAAGTTGAAAATGAGCTTTTTTTTTTTTTGTTTCCCATCATTAAGACAGCGTGCCAATGTAGTTACCCGCGTCAAAAATTGTATCCCCTTGGCGGAGCCACTGCGCTGAACTGATTTGCTTGATTTCCATGTTTTGGTGATGTAGATATCTACGAGATTTGAAAACATGGCCCATCCATCAAAAAACAAAAAAAAAATGATATTTTTTTTTTCTGTCATATAATGTAATATAAGTACTGAACTTAAAAAAAGGCAATGTTTTACTGTTTTACTCGCAGGATGACCTATAACTGTTATTACTGTAATTTAAGTCCTGAATGGAGTTTCTTCAGTTTAATAAACGTCAATGTCCAAAACATATAACTGTGGTTCTTTCCTGGCTTCAATTAATTATTTAAGTCAACATAACTCATAATTAATGTGTGCGTGTGTGTGTGTGTGTGTGTGTGTGTGTGTGTGTGTGTGTGTGTGTGTGTGTGTGTGTGTGTGTGTGTGTGTGTGTGTGTGTGTGCGCTCCCACGGCCAGGGGATACCATTTTTGATGGGGGTAACTACATAGCCAAGGCACCGGTGGTGGCTCTGTTGTAAAATTAGCATCTTTAGTGGGCCAAATTGAAACTCCGCTCACGATTTTGGCAGTGCTTTCTGGTGTTTCATGGTCTACATTTTCAATCCTTGGTTCTTGCTTAGTTGTTATCGCTTTTGAAAGCTTAGCTTTGAAAAAATTATATGGATATTATGTATCCATCTTGCCTCTTCGGTCCTCGGGTGGTTTTGGCTAAGCAAAGCAAATGATCATCTAAGGTGCTAGTCACATGATCTGTTCGAAAAATATTTTGACCCATTATAAAAATATCATTTTTGTTGTTTTCATTCATTTTTGTTGTTTGTTTTATTGCTTCACAACTTTTATAGACAATATTTTGCCAGAAAACTCTTAATTTTAAAATCATATATAGGAAAGTCAATAAAATGCAATGACACTTTTCGGCCACTAGTGGGGGGACCCCCCTTAAACTCTGTGTATGCGTATTCAATTTGATTACAACATTGCTTTCGTAGAATCACAGTTTGAAGCTTTTTAAAATTGATTTCATAGTGATTGATAAGTCCTTTGTGAAACCAGTCCAAGGACTGTGCTCAACTTTTCACACGTACGTGAAACAATCATCTAACAAAAAAGGTGTTACATCTGCCTTTAAAAAAGGGTGGGGGATCAGGTGCCACGAATCACGTCTAATTGAAAATAATCAGATTTAGCTGGAGAAATGTGTGAGACTAGTGAGGAATTTCTAAGAGGTGACAAGTCAGATAGGGAAGGGGGGAAGGGCATACCGATGAATTGAGTGAAAGTACCGCTTGGTGTGAAGTCCTCTAACGGTATGGCCTGGAGGTGACTAGCAGTCTTCCCCCTGTAGCTCAGGAGCTTTGGTGGGTTACCTGCGCCGATGACCTCCTCGATCTTCACACAGGAGACGTCAATCTCTTTGGCAAACTCCCTCACGGCTTCGTTGGGATCCTCATAGGTGAAGGGGTCAATGTAGACCTTCATTCCCGGAGTGACTATAGGGGATTCAGTGGGAGGAACAGGACAGTGAATCTATGTTGTCATGGTTCAATTAGTTCAATTGCTATACTGTATATTGTAAAATAGGAGTTATTAATGCTTGTAATAACAAAAAAAATATTGGATTGGAAGATATATGTGGTACTGACATTTCAAAATTGCACAACATGAAAAAAGCTTGAATACAAAATTACATGTTTAACTTCACCCACTATGTACAGCTACTGCTACCTGCTACTTCTTGAGGTAAGGTGGCTGTTTTTTTTTTATTTATTTGTAAAGTTTCTTCTTTTATCCCACATCCTAGTAATGCTGTTTTTACTGAGGGTCAAGTGAAGTCACTACGAAATACACTGGGTCGGAATAGATTTCATTGAAACATGGGCTGACATAAAATAAATTTGTTTTTATTATTTTTACTCTGTGGTCTCCTAAGTTATTTGCTCGGAAGACGACAAGGGAATTTTGCAATTAGAGATGCATCGGTGGTGTTAATCTCCTTAGTTAACTACTCAAAGTAGACAAGAAGAGAGATCTACTGGTAGAAGGTAAATTTTGCTTGGAGTTATCATTTCTGCACTACTTTATGCAGCCAAGACTCTCTTGAAAGACTATGTAAGACGTATTGTTCCACTGTAAGAGTGAATAGCTGCGCCGGCCCAACACGCCCTCATTTACCGAACATGTTGCCTCTAATAGTTATAGATGTGCACACTACAGAACTACTTTCTTGCCCCAACTTCTGATTTCGGTAATGTTACTTAGGTGAAAAAATCGTTTCGGATCAAACCACATTTTTAGTCACATTTCAGCTGAACATTTTTCAAGCACTGAATTTTCGGTGCGACTCTAGTAACAATCCTTTCGTTGTGCACTGAAATAATTACACAACATATTTTTGGGGTTTTGCCCTATATGAGTAAAATAATTATCTTTTTTAATGGGTGATTTAAAAAAAAAGGTCAAACATGCCAGCAAAGATACTTACTGTACTGCTGAAGTTTCTCAGTGTATTCTGACTCTGAACCATTTCTTTGCTTTCTGTTGGGAAAAAAAAAAAAAAAAAGTCACGCTAGCAACAACGTGGGGAAAATATAGTGACAGTACAGCTTGCAGATCACTATTGGTGTCTAGAACAACATAACAATGCTTTGGAAACAGAAAACATGGAGGATACAGATTGCATCCATGCTGACTGCTGTCAAAACAGCAAGTAAAACATCAATTTCTGTACATTCAACTAGGGAAGCTTAAGCAAACACAGACTCAAAACTATTTTTCTTTCTTACACTTACATCGAATGGTTGAAATTGGTTCGCTCAAATTTCTGCTCAAATTATTGCTCTCATGCTGTGTTTTTAATTCATTCTCTGTTTTGTTGTTTTGCCCCTTCCTTTCTGTCTTCATGTTTGCCACTATTTTCCCCCATCTGTAGTTGGGGAGGTTAGACACTGGCTACAAATATGATGGGGCAGCGAAGGGGCAGGTTTTTTTTTAATTACATGTTCATGGTCTTCCTTTGTTGTGTAACCAGTTACCAGGGCAATAATACCCAGAGGTGATTTGCATCTTATTTCAAATTCTAATTTGTTTCCAGAATATGCCGAAGCCCAGCATTTTCTATTATTATTTTTCTCTCGCTTCTTTTATGACAGTCAAAAAAGTCGTTAAGCGGAGACTCCGCGAAATACAATGAAACGGAGTGAAAATAGAAGAGTGGATAGGCGAGGTGAGGTGAGAGGAGGGGTAGCCAGGGAGATTATTATGCATTGTAGCATGACCGATGCCCACGCTTGTTAGCCACTGCCTGAACAGGCTTGAGAAGGAAACTCTGAGTGGGTGTCTATCTGTGGTGGGTGCCAACCTTTCACACATATACTTTATTTGATTATACCTGACAGTCTGCTTGACAAATAAGTTGTATAAGGACAAACAAATTTGTCCGAACCCAGTAATGTTTGACTTGTGAAGGGTGTGAAAAGCAGCATTTATCTATCATCTTACAAAAATGACCCTGCAGAATAGGGCACAACTGTTTTTTTTTTCTTTTTTGTGGTCAGAACACTGCACAGCCGATCAGGTTTAGCAGCTGCTCCATCTTGCTGTGTCGAGTGTGTAAATGAAGTTTTACCCAAATAAGTTTACAATACACAGACTTAAAAGGCTGTCTGTTATTCAGCAGGGTCTCTGCAAGTTTCTAACAAGCAAATATAATACCTTTTAAGACCATTTTAAGACATTGAGTATAAAAAAAAAAGACCACTATGGGGACTGTTGTTGCCTGCCTAGCAGCATAGCGTGTATGCTTTTCCCCTTTCATGTGAGCGTCAAGGGCTTTGCAATCCATTGTTCCCAACTTGCTGTCTTTTCGACATAGTTTGCATTACGCTTCATATTCCGTCGTTGTTTTTAACAACCAGTTGTATTTCGGCTCCTCAAGCCACTAATCACTAATCTTGCACTTCCCTATCTCGGTTCATGTTTAAGTAAGCATAGACAGTAAAAGAAATGTAAAGAAATGCACATAGGCCTGTTCCAACCACTTTGTCCGTTCTCTCCTCTGGTTCTACTTCATGGCTAAAAGGGCACACTGCCCCCTGCGGCGTGATTCCTGCGCTAATAGACACGGCTGATGGAGCCTCTCTTTTTTTCACGGAATCTTGATAATGAGGCTGGCTAGATAAATAACGGTAGCGCGGGAAAAAAATCCAGACATATGTTATCGTATTTTTCGGACTATATGTCGCAGTTTTTTTCATAGTTTGGCTAGGGGTGCGACTTATACTCTTATGTGTGAACTTATTAACACATTATTACATTATTTCACATGTTATTTTGGTGTTTTGGAGTGACACTGATTGTTTGGTAAACTTGTTAGCATGTTCTTTATACTATATTTATCTGAATAACTCTTAATAGCTATGTTACATTAACATACCGGCCACGTTCGCATTTCGTTGTTCATGCATCATGTAACATTATCATACTGTACACTTATTCAGCATGTTGTTATCTATTGTATTTTTATTTTAGATTGCATTTCAAGATGACATATCCATTCTATTTGTTGGATTTTATCCAGTAAATTTCCCCCAAAAAATGCGACTTATACTCCGGTGCAACTTATATATGTTTTTTTCCTCTTGATTGGGCATTTTATGGCTGGTGCGACTTATACTGAGGTGTGACTTATAGTCCGAAAAATACGGTAACTACTAATTTAATACCTTCCATGTGAAATTTAATGTCATACCTCAAAATATAGTGAAATATAATGCTTATTAAGACCTTAAAAAACACATATTGTAAAATGCTGAAAATATTCAATATATATTTAAAAGTCTGAATGTTTGACAATGTTCTGAAGAAAAAAGTTTGAGGGGTAGGGGGGCAAATATGCTTCAACTCGGCAATGCACCTATCCACTCCTATATCAGGTTTTACAAAAATTATCTGCGTTTGCATATCATGTAAAATTAAATAGGAATCACATTCATACCTGAGGCAGACAATGGCGATGACCACAACGGCAATGATGAAAACAAATACTGCAGTGGCTGATCCGACTATGAGCGGTAGTTGTTCCTGCCACAATTTCGGTGGGTCAGCTTGAAGGTCAAAGAGAAAGAAAAGTTGTAATCACAACCGGGGAATTTTATGAGCAACAGAATACAAGATTTGTATAGCAGGTGCAAAATGTGTTTAGTATCCTCAAGTTTTAAAGCCTCAGAGTAACCATCAATAGGAAAGTTTTATCCAGGATGTAAGTCACACATGGGCACATCTCAAGTAAGTCACAAGTTATAACCTTCAAGTTTCATGCCAGTCATAAGTCAAGACATACAGTCTTTGCCAGTCACAGTATACAGTAAGGGAGTTCCAAAAAACTGATTCCTAGATGTATCGTGATTCGACACGTGATTATTCGATTATGATTCATAAAGGTTCAAAAACAATGATTTTCCCTAATAACTTTATGGCATCCGCTCGTAGCGGAACCAAATTCAAGACATGTCTGCCACCCGGACACCTTTAACGGACGCACGCACAACGTTATGATGGCTGCTGCCAGTTACTGAGCAAGACATTTACTCCTTTTCAAAAGACTGGAAAATAAATTTGTGTATGAGACAGTCGGGGACCCAGCGGTCGCGCTTCTGTGCACAAGTTATTTTTCAGAGCGAGAGGGAAGCGAGATAGTTCGTTGCTGCTTGTCTTTTCAGTTGTCCAGCAGTAGGTTCAAGTCGTGTTGATTGGGAAAAGTCCCTAGTGTTTTGCTAAGTCCGGTGTCCGTCTATGAAAGGTGAGTGCACGAACCCTCTTGTACTGTTTAGCCTTTATTGCTGTTGTTTTTGAGATGTTACTAGTTAGCGCCGAGCACTATGCTAATTAGCAACAATGCTAACATATATTTATGTTAAGTATGTCAAGTTGTGCGTTGTCTGGTGGTATACGTAAGTTACTCTAGATGCAGAATGTTTAAAACCAGGATTAAGTACAGCAGTAACACTACAAAAATGCGAAATAGTACAGAAATCTGTGAAAACAAAGTATATTGTTTATGGTCTTATTTCTAAAGACACTTTGGTTATTTCAAGAAAATCTGGAATTCATTCCACCAGTGTAAATTTTATTGTATTGTTAAGAGAAATAAGTACTGCCTTTGAAACAGCTAATGTTTTTTCTTGTGAAAAATATCTAAAGGTCGGCTGTGTGTTGTATCGGCATGTTGAGAAATAAGTACTACCTTTAAAATGGTCAATGTTTTTGCACTTTCTTGTAAAAAAAAAAAAAAAAAAAAAAAAAAAAAGTTTAAGGGCAGCTTTTTGTTGTATGGGCATGTTTCCATCGTTCCTATTAAATCATTAGGATATTGTAAATAAATAATGGACATACATTTGTTTGGCTATTTTATTAATTAGTAATGAATGATGCATCGATAATCGTGATAACCGTGATCATTGTCAATAGCGTGACCATCATTGAATAATCGAATCCTAGCACCCTGAATCTTAATCGAATCGAATCGTGGGGTGCCTAATATGGCACACCCCTAGTTATACAGGCACATTGGCATGATGATTAAGCTTTTTACTAATCTAAACACAAGAGTACACCTCTAAAATGAAATGGACACACACAATGTACATTCAAAGCTCTGAAAATGAAATGAACAAAAACATAATCAGCAGCGCTTGTCAACATCTTGGCTGAAACTGCGTATTACAACAACAGAACCATTCTTTGACCCAAGCAGTTAGTTTATTTAGGTTGACTTACACTATTGTGTCACTTTCATCCAAATGTAAATATCTCCGTAAAAATTGCTCTTATCTCATAACATATTGTCAAGTTTACATCACACTTGCCTCACAACCTTTATTTTAAACAAAAGGAACACGATATTGAAAATTCAGATTTAAATGTTTACAGGATGTCTTATCAAGTTATATAGTTCAAATCGAGTCTCATGAAAGTCAAGTCTTGCACATTTTTTAGCCAAGCAAATCCTAAAATAAGCGACTTGACGCACCCACCGCGATAATTGAGGTACTGTCAATATCATGGAGGTTATATTGCTAAGCCACTTATAAGACTGAATAACAAAATAGTTATGAGAGTACATACTTTGAAGGTTGGTGCTGAAGTCAGCTGGGCTGCTATAACGACCATAACCAGCCACTGTTCGTGCACGGACCTGCACCACATAAGGTGTGCCAGCCTTGAGACCTTCAATGCGGGCGTTGCTCCGTTGGGCCGTCATTGTATGAGCGATGGCTTCACCCTGATCCTACAGAGAGACATCGAATGATGAAAACTACTGGAAAAACTCCATAAGACATGTCATACAAGATCCCTGGGTTGTCTCATTAATCGTCATCTCACTCTGATGAGTTGCTGTCTCTAACACGGCTGGCCAATTTCACTTTGTTAACTGGTGAAAAGGGAATGAAATAATGAAAGGCAGAAATGGTGAGACATGTTATAGCTGTCTTGCTAATCCATTGGGAAGACGGTAAGACAACAAACAGCAGATATACACTGAATGCCTTTGTTTACTCCCCGAGGCGCTTCCAGTCACAGTTCTGTGCACCACTGAAAAATATTTTTTAATGGAAGCATGGGAAGAGGACTAGGGATAATGTGGAAGGAAAAGATGGAGAAGAAGATTCAGGAGTGTGCAGAAAGCCAGAGGAGAATGGTGATAATAGTGAATACTCAGACTGGGAAAGAATAAAAGAGGAGAATAATTCGTAGAGGATTACACTAACAAAGATGGGGAATGGTGACTTATTTTACTGCAACCATGTGTTTATCAGTAGTGGCATTGTTTTGCTCATTTACAAATGCACAGATGACATGGTGACCATGAGTGTCAGTGAAATTGGATTGAATTAGAGGATTTACATATATGCTTACCTTCTCATGGTACTTAATCTCATAATCCAAGATGATTCCGTTGGGTTTTTCTGGAGGCAGCCAGGACAAACTCATTGTGCTCGCTGTGGCCGCCATCAGGTGAACTGTGGGTACTGCAGACGGAGCTAAACAGGATGGGGGAAGCAAAATTTATTGAAATTTCAAGCTATTGTGTTGTTTTAGAATTGTTGAACTTTATAAAATTAATCACTACTATTATTGGTGACATTTTAGATGTCTGGGAGAGAAAGGGACAGAATGCTGAAATGGCTTGTATTCTATAATCATTTACTAACAATACTTTGGTAAAGGAATCGAGCTATAGTTCTGTAGCATTCGTTTTGTCAGATTTTAATGAATCAAGTTTTATTTTTTTCTTCTGCTCTATCAAAGCATTACTGTTAAGCCGCTAACCTTGCTGCCAACTTCGGCAATGACTCCTGCCTTTCTTCCTTTCTGTTTTGACATATCGGGAGTTACAGCTGAAACTGTCAAGGTACCCAAGGTAAGAAAACGTAACTCTTATTGTTAACAAAAACTTTGTTTGAACAAAATAAAAACCTATATAAAATATACCATCCACTCAAGTTTCAAAGCTTTTGCTGATTTTATGGCCTAAGTGTGATCTCAATGCAGACCCGATCTGTACCTCTGGCTGTTGTTTCATAAGTCATACTGGCTCACTAAGAGAAATAAAACCCCTCCATTTTTCTTCTTTCACACCTTTTTATGACATTTTGCAATATGTCAGTCTTAACATTTATCACCACTGCAGAACTGTGTCACCCCATTGTCTTAAACGTTCTCACTTTCTTCAGCAACATGCAAGCCCTGCAGGCTCCCCATTCAACTCGGGAGGAAAACTCGAGTTTTTTTTTTGTCTTATTTTAATTCCCCCACCCCTTGCATTTTTCTCCTCCTAATCCTGTTT
The DNA here is from genome assembly GCF_030265065.1 of Corythoichthys intestinalis. Taxonomy (NCBI): domain Eukaryota; kingdom Metazoa; phylum Chordata; class Actinopteri; order Syngnathiformes; family Syngnathidae; genus Corythoichthys; species Corythoichthys intestinalis. The sequence continues at coordinate 20,075,159 of NC_080401.1, read as the reverse complement.
GTGTCTTGGGCCAGGCATCCATTTGTTTCCTCTCTCCCGTCCTTTACTCTCCAAAGCCTTTTTCTGTCTCTATGTGTCCCTCCCAAGCAAGCCCACCCTTTCCCAGACTTCCACCACACACACCTCTTTCTTTCTCAAAAGACAATGCTTCCAGAGTCGATCCCATGCTAACTCCTGCTGAGGGATTAGGCTCGTCCTGCACGGGCAGATGTAGTAACCATGGAGGTGGCCTCCAGGGCCTATCACCAGCCTTTCTATTTATTTTGCATCTTAAAGTTGAATGCACATGTGGGGAAAGTCTAGGGACTACACCAGCAATAATTTAGTCTCAGATGATACACTTTTGCCCCTTTTATTCCTCACCCCTCCCCTGATCTGATGTAGCCTACCCATGAATAGACACTGGGTTCTGTCCTTTTAATGCATTACCCCTCATAAAACAATGAGTGCCTATCATAAGTGACAAGGGAGCCCCTGGGTCCAAGATCCAAAAAGAAAAGGCACTCCTATAGCAACTTGGGGAAGAGCAAAGGCTCAAGTGTAAAGGACGAGGCCATAAAGAAGAGGATCGGGGTGTGCTTGTGTGTGTATGGTGGTGGTATGGTGCGGGGGGTTAACAAATAATCCTCTGAGTTGCCTGAGCCTCCTTAAAAAGAACATTTAACAAAGCAGCATAATATATCCAAAGATAAATTTGAGATGCCAGAGAAAACCACATAAAAGCAAAGAGAGAAAAAAAACAAAGAAAAAAACATGTCCATAGACTTTCACCATTAGGTCCACCTAGTCACCCTTCAAAAAATGATCAAAGTTAAAACTAATATAATCTTACCTAAAGTTCCAAATAAATTTTATACAGTAAATCACATGCCAAAATATGGCAATATTCTGCGTTAAAAAAAAAAGAAAAGCAAAACAAAAATGAATGAACGACTGATTACATTGACCTAGTTGCTGGTCTTGCTGTAGGCTGGTGGAACACTGGGTTTGGAACAGTTGGCTGCTAGAATATTGAGGGTTCAACATGTTGAATATACACCCTCTTGCTATTTGAAGTGTTGGTAGAACAAAACAAGCTCTGGGTGTGGGAGAATTGGAGAAATATCCTTTTTAAGTAAGGCTAAGTAGTAGCTCTGTGTGATATGATATGTTAGTGTCATTATACTACAGTGGTACCTCTGCATACGAAGTTAATTCGTTCCAGGACCTTCATTGTAAGTCGAAATGGTCGTATGTTGAGCAGGATTTTCCTTTAAGAATACATTATAATTCCATTCATTCGTTCCACAGCCCGAACACCTACACTAAAGCCTTAATAAATACTGCTGGTACTATTGCAAAAAGCAGAGCAAAACAAATAAATTATGAATAAAAATTGGAATAATAATATAACAATAGCAACATTATAATAACACCTGTAATAATGTAACAAATTGGGTTCTAATGTGGCAGATGTATTTTTACGGGGTGTACCTGAACGCACCATGTGGCTGACGTGTCAGAGTGAGGGAGGACTTTTTACTTTCACTTTTGTGAATATTCAGCTGTGTCGTACAATAGGCATGTTGTGTTGCACAAGTTCTGAAATAAATTACTAAAAACCTGACGAAGGTGGCGATTTCTTTGACGATGTTACAATAATAATAATTATCATCTTAACTTACAAAGACTAGGGAACGGAGGAGGACCGCAGAGATCAGAGACCATCTACGGCCATATTGTTAAGCCAGTTCACGGATTCTCACTTTTCCTTTTTTCCCACCTGCACTAACATTGTTGAAACGCACGTTGATTTCAAGAAATCTTGATCACAAGAAAATCCGCTGTGCGTCTGTCTTGAGGGAAAACAAAAAGACTGTGGCGCTGTCATAAATCGACGTATTTCGAGCATGTCGTCGGATGTGGAAACAAATGGCGAGTCAAATTTTACGTTGGATGTCGAAAAGTGTCGAAGGGATCGTTTGTCGAGGTACCACTGCATATTATATTAAATTACGTTTTGGGCGGCACCTGTGGAAGAGTAGTGAGCACGTCCACCTCACATGTCTGACATTTTTGGTTCAATCCCAGTGCCCGGCTGTCTGTATGGCGCTTGCATGTTCTCCCCATGCTCCCTTATCCCAAAACATGCCTAACCAAATTGGTACAGCATTCTACAGAAGCAGTCTTGGATTTTTTTCATCCACTTTGTTTAAAGCTCAACTCTTAGCCCTACATTCTTCTTTGTCTCCTATCTACGTACATCATTAACACAGTGCCTCTACTGTTTAAACTGAGATTCCACATTTGAGTAAATGCTAAACCTTCAGAACAGGCACATTATTTAGTATTTGTGAAACCTAACCTCCGAAGCAGTTCGTTTACTTGAACTTTAATTGATTAAATGGTAGACATACTCGAATGTTACTTCAAGCTGTTTCTTTTTGTTTCATTCATTATAATTCTTTGCTCTTTATGCATTCCTGGAAAAAGTGTATTCCCTGATACTTCTATTAGGCTACTATGGAGGTTTATGTGTGTGTTTTATTTGATTTTTTCCTATTATTGAGAATAAGTAAAAGTAAATGGCCATTCATTTCACATAATGTTACAGAAAGTGATATATAGGGATAAACAACATTTTAATTGGTATAAACAAATACTCATATTGGGATATAAAACGTTATCGATATTGTATAGCTAGAGATATATACTTACTAGATCTAGAAGAACAATGTGGAGCAATCAAGTGATGTCAGAACTGCAGAGTTGTACTTACCGGCCTGATTAGTGGTGATGTTTACAGCGGAAAACTGAGGTGTGTAGGGGCTCTTGTTCGAAACTCCATTGACGGCCTGGATCTCGAAGCTGTACTGTGTATGGGCTTGAAGGTTGCGGACTGTCACTCTTCGCTGGGTCAAACCCAGGTGGCGCGGCGAGATATCCACGTTGTCATCGCAGCGGGAACACATTCCTCTTTCAGGCAGGCACTTCTTACAGATGACGTTGTAGAAGGTGTCAACGCGCCCCCCCAGATCCCGAGGTTCACTCCACTCCAGGACAAGTGAGGTTTCATTCACGCTGGAGATGACATTACGTGGGGCGGAGGGAACAGCTGCAGAAGACGTGATGGGATGAGGAAATTAGGTTGGGAATGAGTCTGAATTAAATCTCCGTGCATAATAGGTGTATCTAAATTTATCTTTTTGACTGTGCAGTCATGTACAACACAATAAGAGTCCCATTTGCATCATCATACTTTAATTTAATATGCATTCAATCATAGTTGCAATCTTTTGACCCACAAATGTTCCTTTTGCTGTGGTATTGTTTTCATACATTAATTGGAACAGATTCTTTTTCCTGTTAATGAGTCTGCTTCTCGAGTTCAGTAGAAATAAAATGTTACAAATTTAAATTGCATGCTGTGTTCCGTGTGTGTTTGCGTGTGTGTTGTGTGTGAATGGTTTAGGCGGGAGAGCAAGTGAGAATATTTATTGGCAGACACTTGGCAATTCTTATCCAATTACCGGAACCTTATCTCTCATTGCACCGGGGGGCACTCAGCCCTGTACACCGCCCCAATAACCATCTCACCACAGCAAGAGACATGTAGATTCTTTCCAGTTCTTCTGTGAATTCATTGGCTCCTATGTGTGCATGTTTGCATTTAATATAAGCACTACGGTTAGTCTGTAAAAAACATTGAGAAAAGATAGACTTGTCTCTGATGGCAGCTGGGCCACGATGATAACGTTTCAGATAACATTGGGAAAACAAGCAGAAGTGTTTGCCTTCTGTGAGCCCGGGTGGGAACAAACTTCTGTTCCAACTGGTGATAACACTTATTGATGGCCCTAAATCCCTAAGTGCAGTTTGGGACTTATAAATATAACTTTAACATCAATTGATCTGTCCGGTCACTTCTCACCACAAATCCAATCGTGGCGAGGCTGTTCATGGGACATTGAGAAAAGACAGATGGATATATATATATAATATATAAAGCTATCTTTTACTTACTTGTGCATTGGGAGTCAGGTGTGTCTGTGTCTGAGCGGTAGTATCCGTTGCGACAGGAGCAAACACTTGCTGCTCCTGAACTGGCACGGCTGTTTGCGGGACAAGGTAAGCAGAAGCCTTCTCCTTGCTTGTACTTGAAGGTGCCAGGGCTACAAGCTAATGTGGAAATGAAGAAAGAGTACATCAAAAAGTGTGACTAATCTTGATTTACTGATTCAGCAAGTAATATTACAGGTTTTTAAAATCATTTTTGGTCAAACTTATGTAACATTTACCAAACATATATCGATGTGGATGAAGACGCTCCTTCAATGACAAATAACAATTTTAAACAATTTGCGACTCCCTTTAACTAATTGGGGATGTTTACATGGTGACTCGCCGAGAATACATTTCAAATTTGAATTTATATGGTTCCGTCTCAATTTGAACAACGTCGCAATTCCACGTGAATACGATGTAGTATTCATGCCACTCCAAGCATTGGCATTTTGTCTTTTGCTCCAAAAGGAACAAAAATGGAAACATTCAACATATTTAATAAAAAATATTATAAGAACAGTAAATTCAATCCGACATTCCGCCATATTTGCTGTTTTTAATGTTTAGTAGTGCCGATGCGTACGCCCAATGTGACGTGTGTGAGTGCTGACATTATCGGCGCGGGAGCTTTCCATTTATTTGGATGCGGAGCAAGCCCCCGCAATCGAATTCTTCCACTTTGGAGCCCGGATTCAATGGTTTGCGTTTTTGCCTTCTGTTTTTGCCGACACCTTATATAGGGAAAGACCATTCCGCAACACAGTCATTGCGTCTTCGTGTCGCAGAGTCGCCATGTAATCTGCTCCTTATAATTAACTGGGATGTTGCGGCCATGTGGCATATATTTAAAATACTGTACAAGGTTGCATGTCTCGTATCTCGTCTCATTGGTTAAATTGTGTTTGTTAACCTCCATTGGAGTAAATTCACACAAATCTTGGCTGAACAACTCACACACTACCAAGGAATTATATGCAGAGAGATAGGTGTTTCGAATGAAGCCAAAACAACGTCGCGCATAGCTCTTCAAACCAAGACATGGGCACTAATTTGACATGTCCTGTATATATAAATATGCAAAGACAGCCTGCCCTCACCCTGACCTTAAATATCATTATATCTTCTTCCCCACCTTCCTGCTTTTTGGGCAGATAAGAGGTGAGATTTGAAAAACTATAATTACACAGGTGTGGGTATGGTGATTGATTTTTATTGTGTGCGTGTGTATGTTTTTTTTTTTATTTGCTTTTTTTTTTTTTTTACAACTGATATACAGTGTTGCAGTTATACAGGTAAACTGAACGTGGGAATTGGCGGCTCAGGATCTTTGAGGAAATGTCCCATTAAGATAAGAATAACATTATCTGGATAATATATAATAAAGCAAGAAAAAAGGCTTGGCTCAATGTTTCTCATGACTGCCATGAATCCAGCTGCATAAAAATGTCTCTCACCATGGCCTCCTAGTTTGATTTACTTTGGTTTAGACTTCCTGTTAAAAGGTGGGAGGTCACAGCAGCAGACCGCTTATTGCTCTACTACTGCTGCCTTCTTGTTCTCCAAAACCCAATATTAGCACATGGCCGCCAGTTGGCTGAGTCGTGTACATTAGCACTGAGTGTGTTTGTTCTTCAACCATTAATCAGAGTTATCCACACCACTGGCTAAAAGGAAGTAGCACTGGATAAACACATAAAAATGACCTTGACATATAGCAGACAGCTTTTTGTATGGCCACCAGGTTCATCAAGGTTCATTTTAGTTCACCTCAATACAAAGAAAACGAAAGGCAATTGCCAAACTCAAGGGAGTTAAAAGTATAGGATTTTCAACATGTTAGCTAAATGAAAGAGTTGAAGAAGCGTCCCCATTAAATTAAGCTTTTTCCCCGTGTTTTAAAGTGCTGATCAATCACTTCTTGCGAGTAAAGAGGTCATCCCATGCCTTTCATCCATTTTCCCCTGAGGAACCAACCAAAGAATGAGAAAGAAAGAGACAAGGGGGTAGAAAAAAGGAGGGAGAGGGAGAAGATGTGGAGGCAGTGAAAATGTTAATCCCACTAGCGTTACCCCCTTTCCTCTCACTCTCCTGTGTCTTATCCTCTCATGCAGAACATAGAGCTTAAGAAGCTGATTAAAATGAATGGTGAAATTGGAAAGTGTGGCACAAAGAGAAAAAATAGCAAAGCAAATGAGCGGAAAGGAAAGGCTCATCGATTAATAGCAATGCACATGTCCTTACTTTAAATTGTATAGTGTATTAATGAAATGGCTTTTAGATTAGAATATAGTGAGGTATGGTGGAATAGTAAAGTGAGCGGGAAGTAAAATTGAGAAGCTAAAATAGATACTGTCTCCTGGGATGAGATGAAAACATAGGGTACATGTCTTATAATCAAGGCCTTGACATGCTGCCAAAATTATGCTGGTTTCAAATCCTTTAAAATATCATAACACGTACACACACAATATAAATGATCTGACAATCTCACAATATAGCAATACAACAACTAGCAATATACTGGTCAGGAAATCAATCTATGATACAAGTAGTAAAAGGAAAAACAAGATATAAAATACAAGATATAAAATGTTTTTTTTTTGTTTTTTGCAATGTTGGAGACAATCTGTAAAAAATGTGTGTCTTCCTTGCAGACTATGGGAATATTTCAGGGCAACATTTTTGTAAATAAATACAGCAACACTTTTATTGTAACAAACAAGTGTATTGCTTAACTCATTGCCTGCCATTCACAATGGGAAAACATCCAATTCATTTAAACTGGGTGGACTGGCTTTGAATGCTTATGTTTTGAGTGCCATTGACAACGCTAGACGTTCAATTCTTTTTGACTGAGAGGGGCGAATGAAAATTCTTTCCATTCATTCTTTCCTCTCCTGTGTCACCTACACTCCATTTCAGAAGAGACCTTGCTTGGCTAAATTCACCTTGCTATCATCCTCTGTGAACTCACTGTATTCTCCATTTACAATGAAACAACCATCAGGGACATCCCTGCTTTCATAAATACCTCATGCATTTCAATTTATTCCAGAACCAGGTGCTTGGCTAAAGCCAAGGTCTAAAGCGCAACCCTTGACAATGTCATCTAATATGTTATGCTTTACAAACATTGGATTAATGTAGTAAAATATCTCATAACAGTCTCCTGTGGCTAATCTAAACATCTAAATAATATGCATTAATGTGATAACATTCAATAGCCCTTGGGACAGAAGTAAACCCGGAATTTGGCACATATATATCTATATATCTATATATATATCTATATATATATATATCTATATATATATATATATATATATATATATATATATATATATATATATATATATATATATATATATATATATATATATATATATATATATATATATATATATATATATATATATATATATTTTTTTTTTTTTTTTTTTTATCTGCAGATTAACAGGCTTTTCCATGAGAGTATTCATACGGAACACAATGCTGCTCTTACTCACCTTGGCATTGTGTATCCTTCATGGCTGGTTCAAAACCAGCTGAGCAAGTGCAGGCACCCACAGGAACCATCCATTCGCCATCTCCATTACAGTAAAGTTTTAGCGGCACAGACACCTCCAAGGCATTGGGGACACAGGTTCCAGGTGCAATCACCAAAGAGGTTGCCTCAGCTCCAGTTGCTGTTTCTGGAAAAACTGCGAAGTGTGCAATTGTTGTTGAGCACTTCTTATAAAAAACCCTCACTGAGATGAGTGACATGCAAGCCCCAAGGTCCTGGAAGGCCAAGTAGAACCCAGCTTTAGACAAGGGTCCAAAACTTCTGACTTTAGTGTTAACCAGTCCAGAATCTAGTTTGGAAAAGCTAGTATCTGGGGCAATGGTGTCCACTTTCACGTATGGATTTTCCATCCAGAACGGACTGGTTGCTGTGGCTGAGTCGGAGTCAGATTCGTAGTAGAAGAGGTTGAATGTCTCTTTGCAGGAGCCTGGGATGTTTGGGATGCTGTTGCAATCACGCACTGTGAATTTCATCTCCACATATACTCGCAGCACATCCTTCCTTGGGATGAAGTCACTACGTAGCCAATTATTCTGGTTGAGCTCTCTTACATTACAAACTTGGTAAGTCCGGATGGGATTCATGGCATCATCATAGCCACTCACTTCTTCCCACTATAAAGAGACAGACATAAACAGGTAAGACATTTAGATTAATCTAAACAGCAAATTGAAAGGAGATAAATATTCAAAACATTAGGAATCAGGTGGGAATCTTTGGGCACCTAATGATTCGATTACGATTACGCGATTAGAGGCTCCGATTCGATTATAATTCGATTATTGATTTTACCCCAATCCCCCCTCCCCTGCGCTTTTAATGTGTTCTACATTAGTTCCAAAATTGTTCAAAAATTCTCTCTGGCTAAACCAAACTAATATTGCATTATCAAGTTAACAGTTAAAAACAGTAAATAAAATACTCAAGTCCCCATTCTGTATCAGCAGCTTTAAGCTACATTCAATTGATTTAGTGATGTGAATCAACCATTAAAGTTGTTAAAATTGCTATCGTTATTCCATAAATTCCCTTCTGTCCACCTTCGACATGTCAAAGTTTTAAAACTACTACTTCATTTAAAGATAGATTCAAGTCAAGATTTTGTATTTTAGATAAAACATTATTTAGGTTCGCTACAATAGAGCCTTCTAGAGAAGTCTACTGCTTTAAGATGGCGGCTGTTTACAAGGCGGCAACTACTAAATGTTAAGTCTGTCATTTTGCATCTAGTTCTCTTTATATGTTTTAACGCCGCCGTCGTCTGTCATTTTGCATCTAGTTCTACATACAGTATATGTGATATCTATTATAGCCGTATGTGTCGGTATGTTTGTAGAAACTAGCAACTGGGCGTTGTTTAAAGCAGCTGTCGGCCGCAGTCAGGTATTATTGTTTTTTTACCTAGCGGCATGAGTTGTACATGATATTTACTCTCGGTCCGTTCCTCATTGCTTCTCGAAGACCGCGCTGACTGTGTTTTAGCTCTGCTTTACTTGGTATAATTCAATAACCAGAATTTGGATATTTGTGAATCGCTTTCGAATCTTCCACGCCTGACTCTCGAATGATCTAAGAATCGATAATTTCGCACGCCTCTACAAAACATTATATCTGGTTATTACGATTGCCCAACAATGCCAATCAAAAACGCAACCCCCATCTGTCTTTTTTGTATTGAGTGTCATTTGTTTGTAGAGCCGTCCCGACTAGTAGACATTGTCGACATAGTCGATGACATAAATGTGGTGACGACTGACGAGCACATCCTGTTGACGGTTGAAGGCGAGTTAAAAAATATATATACAGTATATGCGTGGAAAGTTGAGAATGGCGGACACTCGGGATGCAAGCCGGGAAAGCGCCAAAAAGCCCAAAATGCAGACCACACTAGCTAAAGCATGGATTTGTTTTAACGAAACAAATTAGGGTGTCACTGTCATGTGCTGTGTCTGCAATGCTGAGCTTGCATACCACAGCAGAATGAATAAACACCTGAAGCCCAGTCAGTGTCACCCAGGTATAATTTTGGAAGACGACAGGAGACAACAAGCTGGCGGATCGTAAGTCCGTATAACAACATTTTATTAATTGAAGTTGCCTTTATGTGTGTCGTACGACTGAGTATTAGTGGCTAATGTCAGGCTAATGTAATGTATTGAATGTACTGAATGAGCAGCTCCGTACTTCACGTAGCGTGTTGCCGCCTCCGTTAAAATCAACAATATTGAAAGCATCTTGTGCTTTAGAATCGGTTTTACAAATAAGGAAATCCTTATTATTTTGCTTCATCTACATCAAATTATAATCAATAGAAGAATTTATACAAATGCTTCGTTGAAGCTCTCAGCTAATGTAAATGTATGTAAAGTGTGTCACAGCTCACAGCTACATTACCCTTACGTAATAAGGACACTTTTTTTCTCGTAGCAATTGTATGACATTAATCCCATAGCCTGTTCTTTTTTGTTATCTATTTGGCCCTAATTCTCCGTCATAGCCTTGTATCAACGTGCATCATTAAGTTTTTTTCACGTACTGAAGTGATTCTTGACATATACTGTATCAATCTACTCTGCTAGAATGCTGCTAATGCTCAGAACAATATAGACATATTACAAAAAGTGAAAGTACGAATTGTTTTGAATCCTGTTGGAAAAGCGAAATCACAATGTTCTGAATCTGTTTACATTCCATTATTTTGCGCTAGTTAATGCCATCAGCATTTGACCTCATTTGTGAATATTATTGTTATTTATGTGTTGATTTGTACTTTAATAAATAATTTAAGTGTTCCAAAATGTTTTGTGAATTGTTAATTGTCAACAAAAATGTAATTGCAAGATTAGTAAAATAATAACAATAATAATTTTAAAAAGTTAGTAAAAAATTATTAGACTAGTCGACTAATCGTTAAAAACGTCTGCCAACTAATTGGGAGAAAAATAATCATTTGGGACAGCCCTGTTTGTTTGTGTGAGTGGATCTAATGAAACTGTCAGTGATTGAGTGTGTTTCCTCATTCATTATATAAAAAATGGAAGAACTGCAAATTCATCACCATGAGGGCAGCCTGATACCTATTTGACCCAGTCTCCAGTGCATGCTTAACACATACAGTTACCTGCATGGAGCCAATATACACATAGCTTAATTACCAATTATACTTTGAATAAAGTGCGGTTAGTTTGACCTCTCCTTCTAGGAAGAAAAGAGTGCACTGCTTAACCGTCGTGTTTCTTGTTGTTGCATTTCATTTCTTTCAAAACTGCTGCTCTACCCAAGGGATGAATTACAAAGGATGGAAATGGATTAAAATTTCCTAATCTTTGATCAAATGACTGAATGCAAACTGACTGTAAAAGCTTTGGTAGAAGACATTGCAATTTAATGACATTTTTAGTCACGAATGAGGACACCACAATTAAATAGTCTCGCCATCAAACGATGATTCCTGTGAGTATAGAATGCCCAACTGCTGGGGGATCTGCTCTGCTTTCCACCCAAATAGTGTGTGTTCATTTAGTAAACTTATCTGTCGTTTATTTGCACTTCACATTTAGACCACCAAGCTAACCCCAAATGTATTATGTGTTAATGTTATGCCATTGTAGTTAATCCTTAAAAATGAAGAATGTTGTTCTCATTATACCTTATCTAAAGCATCAGATTGACCCATTGACCTTTTGCTTACAGAAGGATTTTTGTGTTATACAAGTCTAGTCCAAGGTCTTATATGAAACTTAATGAAAAGCACTCAGTAATAAGGTTCACGGAGGAACATTTAAGACGAAAGCCCTTTTAACACGAGTGGTAACGGCGTGCAGTTTGCTGAGCAGAAAGCCATTCATTGTGTATGTAGGAGTAGGCGTTCTTAGTGGCATTGAGTGTTTGTGACCATTTCAAACAGAGCGGCAAAGCGTGAGTGAATTGGCCGCGGAGGGGCAAGTCCCAAGATAGAAACTCCTCGAATAGCAAAGGTGCTGGTGTCAAGTCAAGGAAGCGGAAACCTTGATAAATGTGCTTTCTTGAAGTTTCCCTAGCTTTGGGACGCTCGGAAAGTGGCTCTTACACCTTGTTGTTAAGCCAAATGATATTTCGATGTGCGTTTGTGTGCAACTGTAGTTTACGAACAACAACAAAAACTATTCATAGTCTCGGTGAAACTAGTAAAGCTCATTTAATATCCCCCATGCTTACGACCTAAGTTTTCTTGTGCAACAATGAAAAATAAATGCATTTGTGCTTGGAACTACAGTAAATAGGCTTGCTGCAGTCCCCACATTTTAGTTAATGGCTGTATCTACGTCATCCCTACGTGGGCTCCTACCTTTTGCTGTCGTGTTGCGTATGTGCTATGTCTTTGCCGTGGTACTGTTTCACACTGGGCTGCTACCAGTGTAGGCCTTAAGACACAATACTTAAGCACCAGTAGTTTTCAATTCGCTGAGCATACTAATTGGCTCTAATATGGATGTGTAGTGGACAGGGCTATTCATCGAATGTGCCATTTACGCGGAGTTGCTGTGACAACAATCTGTAACGATTGTGTTGCAGATTGGCTTTTGGGGAGGATGAATCCTGAAAGCAAAGATGCAAGCTTTCAATACCAGGCTCCAAAGTAGAATGATTCGATTGCGTCGCATGCTTTGCAGCCGTATAAACAGAAACCGCAGCGAACTCTCTTGTAGCGATGACATCACCATACGCCGCATGTTATTTTGGGCATGTGCAGCCACCACTAATGGTGGACCCCTCGTTTTGTGTGTGCGACAAATTTTTATTTTGTTGTATTTTATAACAAAAATGACCTTTACTGCTGAAACAAACTATGGTAGTTTTGATAAGGTGACCACAGCATGTCGCGCGATTCATAAGACTTTTTGAGGACACACTACTGAAGCCGACAGCTGAGCGTCGACAGGCCCGGTCCTCAGCCATCATGATTGGCGCTCGATGAATGCTTAGCCGTTAGCCTTAGCCTCATTCCTGGGAGTTCCCCTCTCCTCCTCCACACTCTGCTAACGCTTTCCTACCACTGCGATTGCTCTTGTTGAATTTCTACAGCTTTACGGCTCAAATGTCCATCCGTCTAGATTTTTTGTTAGCCAGGCAATGAATCAATCGAGATTGCGCTGTTGCAGACAAACAAATTCCTAAAATCACCTTTGCTAGAGCATAGATCCTGCTCAGCTGCACTGTCGCGATTTACAAACACAGAGCTACATATACAGTGTTTTTCTGTGTTCTGTTTTTTTTTGTGTATCTATGACTTAAAATTGTAAAATATTTACGCACCTTTTCTTTAATCACAACTACCACAATAATGTGGTGTTAATTACATAATACCTGCACATTTTAAAAATTCTATCAAAAATCAAAAGACTCCACGAATACGGCAACCTATTTCAGCTTGGATTTTATTTTATTTTATTTTTGATTTTACTGGATTTGTAAAGCTCAAAGTGGGCAAGGAGCATTTGAGTGTAGCCATTTTTGTTATATTTTTGTTTTTTACAGTGTAGAACAAGCAGATGTTGTGACTCAGACAAGACAAGAGAGCCTCTCAGGATAGTGTTATGCAATCTGTGAGTTGGTCTACTTTGAGGCTTTATTTATGTATTTATTTATTTGTCTTTACAGAGTTCTGGATGCAGATTTGTTTCTTACTCTTCCTGGTCTCAGTATTTAACCATGTCCTTGCAGACACCCACTGAGACCTCTAAAACACAAGCCAACCATAATATTCAGAAAATGTAAGAAGTCATTTGTCAATACATTGCAACGTAAGCATATACGGTATAAACATGTCCTAGGCTATTCTGATTTCTGAAAATCTGGTAGCTCACTTTAGACTGTCCATCATTTAAAAAGGAGCATCTGTTGTTCAGGGAGGAGTTTTTAAATGTGTATGCTACATTGGATTGGCCATTTGCAGCCACATTGAATTTGGATCGGGAGGGAGGTCAGAGAGCGGGAAAGGAAGATGGACGGCAGTGAGGACACAAAGACTATATTGACGGTTTGGTCATTTGATTGTTGCAGCTCGTGGCTCTGGCTCCATTAAGGATGAGTTACTTATACCAAATAATAGGGAAAATTTGAATAAGAACGGTGGATGACTGAGACCAGTTGGGGTGGAATTTCCTTGTCAGTGGATTGGGGTGTAAACAAAATATAAAAATGGGAGCACCACCTTTCAGAGCACAAGGGCCACAGTGAGAGGGCCCCACAAAGCACTGGGAGGAGTGCTGGCCGGCTTTAAAGTGTAGTTGAGGAGGTCAAGACTCTTTTTTCACCTCCTCCTTCACAAATTTGTGAAAACCTCATGGGAAAACAAAATGAAACTGTCACTGCTGCGCTGTGTGTGGTAGATTCCAGTGGGTGCAATAGGTCAATATAAAGAGTTAGAAAAAATACGACAAGCCTACTTTTTCAAGTATATTGAAGCAGGTGACGCTACATTTTGCATGTATTGCATAACTATTTCAGCATACGCTTAAAGAAAGGGCCATGTACACAAACATTTAATTTACATTTCTGGAAACAAATGGGAAATGCACCTCGAAGTCAGGACACAAGTTCATTAAAATGATTTTGTTCAAATGACCTTCACTGGTTTAATAAATTTGTAAACCCAGCAGAAATCAGTATATATATGTATATTTTTTATTAATTTAAAAAAATAAATACAAACTTGAAAACCTGGCTTTGGTTAGCTGTGTTTCACGGTGTAAAAAAAAAACTGTGGTCTAATCAATGTGAAGCATTAGTTCAATTTCTTGAAAGTAAATTGCACATTTTACTGTGGTCTTTTGTTTTGAATGTCCACTTATGATTTCTAGTATATAGGCTTCTCTATATTACAGTTTGGGGAATTTATAGTCCATTGCTTCACAAAGCAAAGTGCATTACTCGGTGCCTTGTACACAATCACGTTACAATAGAGTGGAACACCTTGATATTTAATTTCATGTAGAGTGAGGTGTGCTATGTCACTTAAACACGCTGGATAAAAACTCACCCCAGTCTCAGGGTGCGCAGTCCAGGCTAATTCTGTAGTGGCCCACTTGGTGTCCATCAGTGTTTCTGGAAACATAAGCAGATCCAGGTCAGAGAAAAAGCGACGGTTGAAGAAAGTCACTCGATTTACAATCATTGTCATAAAGATGAAAAACTTTCACTTGATTTACAATCCTTCTCATAAAACTGAAAGATGATTGCCGTGTTATAAACGGTTAGAGAAAACATTGAATGGATGATGATATAATGTTCACATTTCAAGCAGTATTGCAGATTAGACAAAGAAGCATTGTCTGAGAGTGCGGAAGATCTCTAGACAGGGATCCCAATGGCAGATAAGTGAAGTGATATGGACCATTTTATTGCATCTGCTTGTAAAACTAATTAGCTTTAATTAAATGTGCGTGTACACAGGAAGGAGGGGGAGAAAACAACCAATGTATGGGTAGCACTTTTGAAAAAAAAATAAAAATGTTCAGCTCCCCACAGATCATTGTCACACAAGCAAACACACACAGCAAGAGGTTGTAAAACCTGACATGATATATAAGCCAACAGAAGGCCTGAAGAAGGGGTTATATAGTTGGGTTGCAAAGGGACAGTTCTATAGCCTTGAACAAAGGTCAACACGCTTCCGTTTATTTCGCTTTCAGACAAAATGACACACTTTTAACTCTTGACTTGCAAATAAACACTTAAGGTTTGCACCTCATACACAATTTGGTGGACAGCGCACACTGCAGCAAATCCTCTTTTCTACTATCAAGCTCAATTTCCTAGTCTTATGCTTCTTCTTTTTCTTCTTCCATGCCGCCAGCTTTGTGCTAGCAGAGAAAGAGGAAAATAAATGTGGAGTCTTTTATTACCTGGAGCTCAAGGCGCCACATGCAGCCACTGTTATTATTTCTACCACTGTGCCATGCTACAAGATAGCATAAAATGATGAAACGGTGGGGTTGGTTAGTGGGCTTATAGTACTTCTGGTCAACAGTAGAATAATTAAATTCCTTATCTTTCCTCCCCATTGTGTGTCTCTTCCTAGGCTGACACTGCTTGCCAACAAATTACACCATATGATTGATTGATTGATTGAACACGTTTATTTCGAATACTTAATACATAGGTACCGATAATCGGTGACAATAATGAATGGATGGATGGATAAATGTACTCACTGGTCATAGGTCACTGATTTTGGGCACTGTTTGAGTTTAGCCCAGAGTTGTTTAATAGGGTTAATGGAGGCCTGCAAAGGTTCTTACTCAGCAGGATTATGCAAACACTACTTAGGCTTTTTCTAGGAATGCTTGGTGCTCAAACCAAGGAAGAAGCTCTTTATTGTATTACAGTATATAACTGAGCATAAAGTTGCATATCAATGATTAAGAGGTTGGGATGTTCCCGATCTGATTGTGCCATCGAGTGAAAAGGATCGGGTTTTTAATTTGAAAAAAAAAAATAAAAAAAAATTGGGTAACACTTTACAGTAAGTGTCCCTTAATTAACATTAGTTAATGCATTTTTAGACAGTAACTAATGTTTAAGTAACATGACAATAATTCATTTAATCCCTTATCTAACATGTATTAATATATTAATTACCATGAGTTAATGCATTAGTTAATGCATTTTAAGACAATAACTAATGTTTAATTAATATTACAATAATTAATATAATTGCTTATCTAACATTTATTAATATATCAAGTAACATGAGTTAATGCATTACTTAATGCATTCGTTAATACATAACCAGACAGTAACTAATAGTTTGGTGAAATTAAAAATATATATAGGCTTATATAGGGCTTAGGGTTTGTTAACTTAAGCATTTAAATTTCTTAGTTAAGGGACACATTTGCTACATTTTACAATAAGGGTCCAAAAAACATTCATTAATGGTTAATTAAGGTTAAGGTTAAGTAATACTTAACGTACCTCATAAGTATTACTTAACCTTAATCAACCCACATGTGTCCCTTAACTCAGAAATTATAAATGCTAAGTCAACAAACCCTAACCCTGAACCCTAACCCTATATAGGCCTATATATATTTTTAATTTTACCAAACCATTAGTTACTGTCTGGTTATGCATTAACTAATGCATTACCTAATGCATTAACTAATGCATTAGCTAATGCATTAACTCATATTAATTCATATATTAATAAATGTTAGATAAGCAATTATATTAATTATTGTAATATTACTTAAACATTAGTTATTGTCTAAAATTGTTTTGACTAATATTAATTAAGGGACCCTAATTGTAAAGTGTTACATTTTTTTTCTTCTATTTTTTAAGGGCTAAACAGTGACACAATAATACAGAATTACAATGGCATTCTCAAAACAAACAAACAAAAATATGTAAGTTTTATACACTGCAACACTCCCGGGTTTGTTAACTTAAGCATTTATAATTTCTTAGTT
Source organism: Corythoichthys intestinalis (assembly GCF_030265065.1). Lineage (NCBI taxonomy): Eukaryota > Metazoa > Chordata > Actinopteri > Syngnathiformes > Syngnathidae > Corythoichthys > Corythoichthys intestinalis. Next base: position 20,058,095 of record NC_080401.1, on the reverse strand, counting down.
AAGGGACACATTTGCTACATTTTACAATAAGGGTCCAAAAAACATTCATTAATGGTTAATTAAGGTTAAGGTTAAGTAATACTTAACGTACCTCATAAGTATTACTTAACCTTAATCAACCCACATGTGTCCCTTAACTCAGAAATTATAAATGCTAAGTCAACAAACCCTAACCCTGAACCCTAACCCTATATAGGCCTATATATATTTTTAATTTTACCAAACCATTAGTTACTGTCTGGTTATGCATTAACTAATGCATTACCTAATGCATTAACTAATGCATTAGCTAATGCATTAACTCATATTAATTCATATATTAATAAATGTTAGATAAGCAATTATATTAATTATTGTAATGTTACTTAAACATTAGTTATTGTCTAAAATTGTTTTGACTAATGTTAATTAAGGGACCCTAATTGTAAAGTGTTACATTTTTTTTCTTCTATTTTTTAAGGGCTAAACAGTGACACAATAATACAGAATTACAATGGCATTCTCAAAACAAACAAAAATATGTAAGTTTTATACACTGCAGCACTCCCGGAAAAAGCGGTCGCAGAAGTACTGTAAGTAAGTACTCCAGTACTTTAACATGTTTGAAACTTTTGTTCAAAAAAAGAAAAAACAAGAAAAATGAAAAAAATAAAATAAAAAATAAAATAAAATAAAATACCGGAATCTGATCGGGACTCTATCGGCTGATTCTCAAAATCAGGTGACTCGAACTCAGGTGCAAAATATGCGTTTGGGACATCTCTACTAAGAGGTGTTTATTGTTTTTTAAACTTTAAATGCAAATTGTGTATTTTCCAATAGAAACAAACCCATGTGCAGCATAATGGAAAGGCATGCTCTATGCTGCCAACATACTATACCCTCCATGTACCTCTTGGCCTGCTGCAGCATTGAAGCACACCAGAGGTGACAAACATCATTTAAGTTAACTCTACATTTGGGAAGATGCATGCAGCTGAAAATTCTTGGTTAATTTCAGTACCAGTGTTTTGTGAGGTAATGTTTCGTACACGAATGTATGGCTGTTGCCTTGTCGAGCTCAAGAGTTAAAAAAGTTTATGACAAAACAAAACATCAAATCTGATTGTGTACGTACAAGTTATCTTAACTTGCCGCCCTACGGCTTAATGACCTGGAACTTTGAAGCCACTGACAACCGCCTCTATGGGAGTGGCTCCGGGAGCTGAAGTAAATAGAATGTACACGCAGCTGTACAAAGTCAAAGCCAGCTTGCTTTGTCAACCATTCTGCGCTTCTGTGCTGATGCTGAAAAAACTTTAGAAAAGACACATAACAAAGGCTGTGTACTTTTGTTGTTGCTCTCTTTTTGTGTGACCCCACCATTTTGCCCAAACAACCGCAGACTTGGGTTTTCATCTCACAAAGCTCTTCAATGGAGCTGCAGAATGACTCATGTCATGACAATGGGTGATTTGAGATCGGCTACTGATAACTATGCAGGTAGTAACTGAGATGACTTTTGCAAATGATACACCTACGCGAACTGTTGTGTTATATTATTATTATGAAGGAGCTGTAAGTACATTGCACCAGGCTTATCATTATAGCTGACCTTGCTGAGAATGACACAGACTGCAGTACAGAATGAAACGAAAAGGAAGTAACAATGAGGGAGCAAGCATAAGTGGTGGGAAAATGAAAAGGGAACATGCAAATCACACACCTGTACAATTTGACTTTGGGGTTTGGACCATTCATAAGTACATAACTAACATGGATACACACTACCTCCCCTTTTTGATGTGTCTGCATTGTTGAAGCTCACCAGGCCTGAGCTTGCATGCAACCCGAAGTGTTTCTATGTCTGTGTGTAGGTGCAAAGCCCTGTATTATGCCCAAATAGGAGTATACATTCTGAGTCAATAGGCCAAAGCAAAAGCTGTGGATGACCTATCTAACCCGGCCACTCCCTATTAGTCAGTCTATACAGTATATTATGATTCGGTTTATGGTTTGAATGGTATACTGGCAGATTGAAGAAGGTTGTGTGTCGGTTATCAGGAATATTGATAAATTTACATCACAGTAAAATAGTTTGTTTTGTGTCATACACACACCCACGCGTGCATGCCTATTATTTTATTTAAACCATGCTATTATTGTGTCTCCATTGGGTGAGTTAATCAGAAGGACAGGTTATGGTGAAACCAAGCCCAATGTCAATACAAGGACCCCCGCCTTCAGTATACCGAACATACTTCGGTATCCTTTTAAGCATTAACATCATTCCATTAAACATGTTTCAATTCCAGGATATGCATGTAAATTGAGACGTGGGCCCGTGGAGTAATTGAAGCTTAGAGTAAATGGAAAGTCAAACAAAGTAAATCAGGCGAATGAACATGCAAAATGTTGGATGTAAATCATTAAACACATTGGGGCTCCTAAAGCTGCTTAGTTTGTCTGACATGAGTTCTTCCAAGTAGACCACAATTTAAATGTGTGTTTGCCTGATACATGTAACGTGTAGCATAGGCCTAAATTAGGGTTGCCCACCGTCTCTTGAAAGACGGAATCATCAAGTATTTAGAAACAAAATTACGCGTCCCGTACTGAGCTTTCAAGGGTTGCACTTTGTCCAGTATTAACATGAAACTCGAAAATAGTGTCTTATTTGTAGAACGAATGAATACTGGCATGGTGCTTTACAAGATATGCAGGGAAACACATTTCTCCGCCACTCCTGCTTTCTGAACAATGAGCTGACAGAACAACGACAATCCTGCTCATCTCATTGGTCGAGGTACTGCGCTTGTCATTATGATACTGGAAGACCACATAAAAATGTCTAATATGTGAGGTTTGACTGAAGCTTGAGTAAAAAGCATGTTCAAAGTGATGGTCATTTGTTTTCTTGTGCTTCCCTGTGTACTTTATTTTCACTATTTGCATTATATTTTTGTATTCTATCAATATATATATTTCCACAGTATATTTTGAGTGGTCATTGATTGCTGAGGGGCCTTTGAACGCACCTAATTTGTTAAAAAGAAAAAGAAAAAAAAAAGAAAAAAACATTAACCTCAGGGTTTGTTTGCACTTTTTAAATAAGTATTTAAAAAATTGCCAAAAAAAACCCACACACATAACGGCTCAGGATTTTAAGGGTTATCCGGCTGGTGCTACCAATGACGTGTCACTAATTTTTTTTTTTTTTTTTCCAGGGGGTCGGCAACCCTACCCTACATGGAAATGTTTTTCAAACTCCAGCTGCTTACAAGGCCTATTCAATTAGCACATCACTGTTTGCACAACCTGGAAATGCTTTAGTAAAGCATTATTTATGATTGAGGTCAAATGCACCTGGGATTACCATAACATGGAAGTGTCATTCATGCCATGGATTGTGTAAAGTGAAAAATGTAGGGAAAATGATTGGAAAGGTCCTATAAAATTGGTGCATACGCACGCACACACAAAGGTAAAAGGTACATGCAAATCAACCCTTCACCCTTTCTTTAATCCTGTAATGACAGGGCTGGGCTAATAACAAGGGAGGGCACTGAAGCATTCATCCCTATGGCCGCATCCACACACACACACTCACTCACACACACACACAAACTCAATACAGAGAAAGCGCTAGGGATTACAAAGCCTCTTAAAATATTTCTTTAACAGGAGACTACCGATGTAAAGAATCGAAAGACTATAATTGTGGGAAAGGAATGTTGCATGGTCCCAGAGGACAGGTGAGTGTGCTAGCTTCAACATCTCTGTCTATGGTTTAAAGTTGCAGACAAAGCAATTTGGTCAAGTCACGAAAAACATCAATGAAACACTCCACCCTTAGAATCAGAATAACATTCCGGACTTTTTTGCAGTAGCATACAGGCTAACAAACATGGATGTAGCCTATAGGGTTGCCAACAGTCCCAGATTGGGCAAGACATTCTGATATTTATAAAGTTCTGATACTTCTGTTACTTTGAGATATCTGGGTGTTAAAAAAAAAAAAAAAAAAAAAAACTTTTTTCCATTGAACAGGATTTTTATTTTTGAAAACGTATAAGCAAAATGGAACGTAAGTATAATGTTAAGTTAAAATACATTTTTTAAAAAAATAAATATTAATTAAAATAAATATTCTGAATAAAATAAAAATAAAAGCAGTCCTTAAGGTGAGCCTAAACCCACAGCCACAGCTCAACATTATTACCATCTGAAAAAAAAACATGAATTATTTTCCATAAAAAGCATGTGTGTATGACTCGTATCATGTTTACATTATACATTATACACTCTCTTTCTCCAAACAGACCGTTGCCAGAGAGAAAAAAAACCACCACTAGACACACTAAACATGCTGGAGTTAACTCACTTAGCTGGTGGGAAACGTTCATGATAGTGTTTACTAACGTTTAATTTTGTATAAATGCGAAATCATATTGGAGTTATTGCCTCCTCAGCAGCCACCCTCCGCAAACATGTTTTACATGACTGATGGCCTTCCTTCTCTAAGCCGCGGCCATCTGTAACTTTTCTTTAGCCGAAGTATTTCCATAGCAGCGATTTTGTTTTCTTCGATAGGGTAAATAGTTCAGGAGTTTCACCTCCTCCAGCCATCGTGTAGCACAGCTGACTCACTGACACTGAGCAACAACCGGTGGGGGACGGTTCCCAGATAGCAGACCGACATTGAATAAACGTTGATTTTCCATCAAAATCATCAGTAAGGCCTATAGTTGATGAACTAAAGTTGACAAATAGTTGATTTATGATTGAGCGGGAAATATGATTGAAAAGTCATTGAATTATGGATGACTGGGCGTTTTGGTCGAAAACATAACATTGATTCAGCGTTGTTCCAATATTATTAATAATCGAAATGACGTTTAGGTTTTGTTAGGATTTCAACGTTGAAACAATACAGCATTAATTGAGGGTGCAAAAGTGACGTTGATTTAACGATATAAGATTGACAGCGGAATGTTGATCCAACATTTTTTCAACGTCGGTCTGCTATCTGGGTTGAGCCTTACAGCTGCCAACGAGGGATTTTTCCATGCATTTTTGGGACATAAAAAATAGCTAATACCTTAGGGACGGTATGACAGAAAATGTTTGTGGTTTTGAAACCTTGATGTTTTCATACCATGGTATACCTTGAAACCAGTAATCGGTGCATGCCTGCATGTGATCAACAAAATGCCCTTTTAGAAATAAATAGCCATTTTAATGACCTGCTGTAAGGTGCACAACAATATGGCTCATCCTAATTTAGTCTTATATATTTAGTAAAACATGAAGGTTGGAAGTTGAGTTAAAAAGTCATATAAACTGCCTTTTAAGACCATACTTACTCCCTGAAATATTTCCTTTTGGGTCTCCTCCTTCATAGGTTAATTATCTTACCCTGACCTTTTTCATCGAATTGCTTTTGTTTCGTTGCGCCACAGTCAAATACGGCGAACACATGGTAACCTAGCATGGGGTGGCCACTCCATTAAAATACTACGGCGCCTGGTTGCCAAACACTTAAGCCTCTGTTTAGCCACAGAAACAGTGAAATGTGTCAACATAGAGTGTGAGGACCCCACGCTCAACTTATTAGCGCTATTAGCATGATTGCTTTGCTCACTATCTTTGTTGGCTGGGCTTTTGTCATCCACAGAGAAGCTGTGGCATAGAAAGAGGAAGAGGAGGGACAAAAAGAGAGCAGGAGGAGAGGCGCTATTGAAATTCAAATTGTTCATTTTGCCTTTGTACGGGGCCAGAGAGCCATGATTAGGAGAAGTCCACCCCCAGCCTTTTTTTTTTTTAAGTTTTTTTGCGCAACCTCCCCTTTAACACACACACGCAAGGACGGTAATTGGTTGCGGTGACATAGACCGGGCAAGGAGATGATTCCTCTGTGGAATTCCTGAACGGACTTGCCTCCCATGACAAATGCCCCCCTTCTTCTTTCTACCAAACCCCTACACACACACACCTACTTCACCCCACTAGCACTCTGTGTCATTCAGGCCACAACGGCTGTCACACAAGACGTTTGCGGTCTGTTTGTGCTAACAGGGTTACACTCCTGAAGCCAAGCAAATAAGCTTTCTGCCTACCTTGCTGTCTCTGCCTTGCTTGTGCATCATTGCTTTCAGAGGTCTGATGAACTGTCTTTGCCCTTTGCATTTGTCACAAGGCTTTTGCCCTCAATTATTTCCTGCCTTGTCAAGCTTAGCTCTGTTTGAGTCGCAACAGTATCGTTCTCAAAATTTAAATGTGGAAGTCAAGGGAGGTAATTTGTGACACACTGCACATTAAAATTACAGTAATGAGTATCTTATTGCAACCACTCTTTCTATTGCCCTTTTTAAGGGCTAATGAAGTCTAGCCTAGATCCTGTAGACTTGTTGGAATGGGCCTCTTTGTCTTTGCCTCCTCCCCCATCCTTCATCTCTTTCCCCTAAGCCCACTGCTAGCCGCCTTCTCCGTCGTCTTCTCTCACTAACTCCCTAATTACAAAGCAAAGAGGATCTGACGAACAGGTAGCCCCGGGGCCAGCTGTCTGTAAACCAGGTGTGCCTCTTCTTCTATTTGTGAGTAAATGTGCATCAGGATGTGCCATGCACAAGGCTGCTCACTCATCGTGTGTTGGCTCATTAGAATCTATTCAGTACACGAACAGAACCAGCCCTAACTGGGACTCCACTGATTAAAGTGTTTTCAATTGTTTCATACTAGTTACAAGTTGAGGTGGGGCAAAATTATTACAAGTCAAAATTGGCTACCACACATCCCTTTATTCATTGATCTATTGATGGATTGTCTTCAAAATCCATTTCCATTTTAATTATTTCTGCATAGTCCCATTTGGGAGTGTTTTGCTATTTTCCATGTGCTAATGAAACCCTGTGCTGTTACAGTTCACTCATGTGTTTGATTGCTTTGAACCTTTAACGTTAGTTGTTGTGCAGAACAGTATGAAACATTTGAGATCTGATAAGTTGATGTAAAAGATTTTGTTTTCCAGCCTTAACATTCCACATTTATCTTCCTGTCTCGACGTGCCTCTTCATTGAACATGTGCTCTGTTATCTTCATGCGTGTGTTATGCTCACAAGACTGTTCACTTGTGACTTCATAACGGAGTTCTCATGAGCTGGTTTCATTGACTGTGTTATTTTTATTTCTATTTTTTTAACAATTCTGCGTTATAAGCCTTCCAGGCTTTACTGTAAACCTGTCTCTGAAGTAGTCATCAGAACTGTGCTGATTCATGGGAGGCTGTCTGACATTTTGTCAGCTTGCTGCGTAAAATTAGGCTTCATCACAGGATATGAATCATGCTGTCACATGTCTGATGCTGGCATTATCCTTAAACTGAACTCACCTGTTTGGGTTTTCTTACAACAATAAGGTCAGTAAATGATAAACAATAAATTAGACCCCTTAATGATACCCTGTGCTTTGCTTCCAGGAATTAAAGTCTACATGGGAGATCATATCATACTTTGGAAAGCTGCCTTTTCTCATTTGAAAATATTAACAGCATCAGGTCTGTTTTTAACCACATCCAGGATATTGGCACAGGGCCAGATTTCTCAGCGGGCATGTAATCTTTTCATGACATACATGGAATCTCTGCCAAAATTTGACCAATTTTTACCCCTGAAGTAATTTCTCCACAACTACTTTTGATGTTCTATATTTACCGATTCATTTCTGCTCCAAGCTCCACTTCACCATAGACCTGACTGTAAGTACCGTTTTAGTTAGAAATGGGATTGTTGTGACCAAACAGAGCTTGACTTTAACAGTTTTTGCTTATGCGTGAGTTGCCTTGATGCCATCACTTGATTTTCTGGTGAATGACTCATTCGTCTGCGACTGAAAAATGCAAACAAGCGAGCATGGAGCATGTTTGTCTTCACCCTGCAGTTATGCATATGAAAATAGCAATCCTCTTGTCAAATTCTGCGGGTGTTCGCGTGCGCGCGTTTGTATTAGTCAGCGTGAGAAGGGAAGCGAGACCGAGTAATCTAGATTGTGTATGTGTGTGTGTGTGTGTGTTTGTTTGTTTGTTTTTTGTAAATCTACAGCTGTTAATTTAATTCTGTTTCACCTCGGGCCACTAGGGAGGCTACATTACCTGGTATAAGACTCACATTTACACCCCAATACGGAGTAAATGCAACCTCAGCAAGCTCTGATTGATTTACGAGATTGTCACAGAGATGAGAGGCAAACACACACACACAGGCAGAGCACATCTCAGACTTCTATAAAAAGACATGAAACAAACCAAAATAACAAGCAGGAAGCACTCATCCAAACTCCTAACATAATCATTACCAACATTCAACTCTCCCTGTTTATAAGACCTACGGTAAAGGCTATCTATCTATTGTGTGCATGTCTTTTAGAAGACAAAAAATGTCACCTGGCTGGTGTATCTGTCCTATTCCACCAAGCATTATTATTAAGTAGTGGAAGGTATTTTTTGCAGTTCTTTTACTTTACTAAGTTTCCAAAACGACTAAGATTTCTGCTGAACGACTTCATGCACTTTTCGTCCTGTCATACAGAACTATTAAAATATTTTAAGGGTATAACTCCAATGGGTTGACTGGTGAAAAGAAAGGCAGAATTTCAAGAACATGCAATTTATTTTTGAGGAGTAGGAGAAATAGGATGTTCCAAGCCTGAAACAAAAAAGAAGAGCTACAGAATGCAGAGAATAGACATGGAGGTGAAGGTAGGTGTAAAGGTAACAAAAGAGACATACGAGAAGAAAAGGAAAGGGGTGTTAAGCTCTTTCATATTCCCTAAAGCGCTAGCTCTGCTTTCATTGCCACAGTGTTTTTGGCATACTGACATACATTGGCCTTCAGAGAGTTGCTGTGTTTGTGCTCAGACATCTACAATGTCTTGTGTGTTCCCTGAAGTGTCTATGTCTCACATGCAGCCTGATGGTGCCAGTTTTTTATTTATTTATTTTTTCATCACGTTGCATTACTGTAGCCCAGAGAGCCATCGTCGGCTTCACTAGCATTTTCCTCCCTATGGTCGCTTCTAAAATGTGCGTCTTTTTTGTTGTTGTTTGTTTACTCTCTATTTTTGTGCTTATATCAGTATTCACAATCACAAAACTATAGATTCATCAATCCAGAGTGCAGTAGAAAACGGGACATTGTGAAAGGACCAACATGTTCTCAAGAGAGCTTTGCTTGAATTTCAGGATAAACAGTTTGTCGCTTTTGTGTTTGTGTAAATCCAATCACTAGATTGGAAGTGAATTAAATAATGTATGCTTCTTTGTCCAAGTCTAGCTCGCCTTAAGTGTATGAATGTTCTTCACATAAGAGGAAAGCTATTGGGATGCCTGTCCAAGTAGATGGTGTGCGAGTTGTTGCTACACAGCTCCAATAACCAATTTTAGAAAAGTTGTGGGTCAGCACTGTACAGACCAACAAACTCAACCCTATGATATGGGAACTGAAGCTGATCTGGTACACTTGCATAATTATATGTGCACTCACTATGCACAGTGCATCATTTATTTAAACATCATTAACATTATGGAAAATAGGAAGAGTATAGAACAGGGGAAAATAAGATGTTTAGTTCTGTCTTTCTCTCTCTCTCTTTCTCTCTCTCTCTCTCTCTCTCTCTCTCTCTCTCTCTCGCTCTCGGTCCTTCTCTTTCACGCACACACACACACACACAGAAATCCTGTTTATTCATTGGGCTGAACTCTAGAAAGAGCTGGAACCAAGCTATTGAATGAAAGCCTCTGCTTTCTGAATGGCTGAACACCACATAAAAAAGGCTGAGCATCAGGCTTCGTCTGTTTGTCTCAATAGTTACTCAGTTTCTTTCTCTTTCGACATTTCACCTTTATCCAGTTTGTCTAATACAGTCATCTGACATGGTATCATATCACTGTACAATACACTTCCGGAGCATCAAGTAATGATCATGCTGAATCTAATTAAAGATGTCCACTTCCTGTTACACCCGGAACAGCTGCCTGCGAGTCTGCAATAGGGGTAAAACCCATGTGCGGTCGGCATGTTCCACATACCAGTGGCTTCCAATTACTTTAACACAGTTTGAAAAACACTGCTCTGGTAAAAACCAAAGGTCTTTGAGGTTTGCTTATGTCTTTTCTGCTTCTCATTGTAAATGTATAGACAACATAAACAAAAAACAGAACTAAAATTAGACCAATTTGTGTACACTACATGGAAAAAAGATGTCACTTGACTAACCATGTGGTGATGTAGTGAGGTGTTGTACGGTAATTATCAAGTCTTATCTTAATTTTCCAGGTATGCCCTTGCTACATGTAAGGCAGAAAACTGGGGAAATTAAAATAGGAACAAACTGCAGGTAGGGAATTTATTAGATGATTAATTATACTACTCCACTCTCTCTGCTATCACTCATACAAAGACAAAACTAAGGGGGAAAACAGTCTAAGGCAGTCCAGCTTCTCAGGGCAGCTCAATCAAGAAGGCAAATGGCTTTTTACATCATACCTGCATGCCCAGTCATTAGGCAGCCAGGTCAAAAATTGTGAGAAAGAAAGGAGGGTTAGTGCAGTTAGAGTGTGGAATGTAACCTAGCGGGTTAGGGTAATGAGGGTGTGTATGACTCACAAGGAACGACACAAAAGCCTTCTCTATGGAAGGCATGCAAATTCACATCTGCCAAGATCATATTAAAGAAATGATATCTGTTTCTCTATACTTAAATGTAAGAAGAAGCAAGGGAATGTCACTTAAAGCAGTGGACACCTCCTTGTCAAATGCTGCAGATGCCATCTGGAAAAACACAACACATGCACCTTTACAGCAGCTATTTATAGGAAACACTGGGAAAGTATTCTGCTTTTGTCCTTTATTTTTGCCCCCATAAATCCTTTCTTTTGTGTTCACATTGTAAAGATGCTTCTGCCTCCAAGCTTTGGGGTAGAGGAGTGTCTATGCAACGAAACCTTGGCAGCAGCATGATCCACTGTTATAAGACGGATAAAGCCTCATTTCAGTCTGCTTGTGTTTGTTAATTGCACTTTAGCAGTGGTTTATGGTCCATTATTACAAAGAAGCGGCAACTAAAAGGGGTTAATGTATTTATCTCAGGATTGAGCTTCCTTTCTTGAAGTAGGTAGTGGCAGATAGATGTCCTTTGTTGAACATAAATGACTTAACGTAATGACACATGGGAGAAATCATCATTATTTATGGCTCATTTGTTTTTCGATCCGCCATAGGCCTACCCTTAAATGTTAGAGTAAATACAAGTTGCTGGCACACTGAGGCCCTCCCATTCTATTGGAAGATCTGATTGGACTTTCATTCTTAATCGCCACCAACTTAATTAATCTTACACTTAGATGCTGTAATAACTTGACATGCTAGACCTCTACTATGTGAATGAAAATCACCTCTTGAGCAGCTAAAAGGAACGCTAATGAACCGTTATGGATGAGGGGAGAGAGACAGGGGGAGAGGGAGAAAAAGAGAGCAGAAAGAGTAAGGAAAAATAGTCACTAATTTGATAGATTTTTACATACATTTATACAAACATTTTGCACTGTAATGCCAAATGCAGCAAATGTCTACAATATATCAAAAGAAAAATGAATGTCTTCCTCAATATTCGAGTCTATCAGGTTATCTGTGAAAACCGTGGGGAGAAAGTGCTTCTGAGTCCCGGAGGCTCAGAGGCACACTACGGTTCAGTCTGAGGACTACCACCGATGCCAGTATGTTCCCTTCCGGACTGTCATTTTGTGATTGGGTCCCTCACATTTTTTCAAGTTCTATCAATACTTTCTACGGGCGAAAGGTGGAAGCTGGACAGCTTCAGAGCTCATTTGTAGCTGAGGCAAGTAATGTTTCAGGTAAACATCAGAATAGGGGGCACATACTAATGCTTAATAAACGTTTGATAATAGTTTTCTGTCACCAACTAAACTCAATTTATTGCTTGTACTAAAACATGAAAATATATGCACACTTACAAACACTCTCAACCTTATATGTACATGTATAACACAGAGCATTGCAGGTAAATGACACACAAGGCTTTAATGAGATTTGGGCAGGGATTATAAAATGCCCACTAAGTCTCATTTCAGTATGGACCACCTCCAAGTTTTAATACACTGCTGGCCAAAAGTATTGACACCACAGCAATTCTGTCAGATAATGCTCAATTTCTCTCAGAAAATGATTGCAATTACAAATGCTTTGGTAGTAACATCTTCATTTATTTTGCTTGCAATGAAATACACAAAAGAGAATGGAAAAAAAATATATATATATATATCATTATCATTTTACACAAAACTCCAAAATTGGGCCAGACAATTAAATTAAAGTAAAGTAATGGCACACTAAGCCTAATACTTGGTAGCACAACCTTTAGACAAAATAACTGCGAACATCTGCTTCCGGTATCCCTCAATGAGTTTCTTACAATGCTCTGCTGGGATTTTAGACCATTCTTCTTTGGTCAACTGCGCCAGGTCTCTGAGATTTGAAGGGTGCCTTCTCCAAACTACCATTTTCAGATATCTCCACAGGTGTTCTATAGGATTCAGGTCTGGACTCATTGCTGGCCACTTTAGTGGTCTCCAGTGCTTTCTCTCAAACCATTTTCTAGTGCTTTTTAAAGTGTGTTTTGGGTCATTGTCCTGCTGGAAGACCCATGACCTATGAGGGAGACCCAGCTTTCTCACACTGGGTCTTATATTATGCTGCAATTTTTTTTGGTAGTCTTCAGACTTCATAATGCCATGCACATGGTCAATCAGTCCAATGCCAGAGGCAGCAAAGCAACCCCAAAACATCAGTGAGCCTCCGCCATGTTTCACTGTGGGAACAGTGTTCTTTTCTTTGAAGGCCTTGTTTTTTTCCCTGTAAATTCTATGTTGATGCCTTTTCCCAAAAGGCTCTAATTTTATCTCATCTGATTAGAGAACATTCTTCCAAAACATTTTTTGCTTTCTCAGGTAAGTTTTGGCAAACTCCAACCTGACTTTTTTTTATGTCTCTGGGTCAGAAGTGGGGTCTTCCTGGGTATCCTACCATAGAGTCCCTTTTCATTCAAACGCCGGCGGAAGTTACGGGTTGACACTGTTGTACCCTTGGACTGCAGGACAGCTTGAACTTGTTTGGATGTTAGTCGAGTTTCCTTATCCACCATTTGCACAATCTTTCGTTGAAATCTCTCATCGATTTTTCTTTTCCATCCACATCTAGGGAGGTTAGCCACAGTGCCATATGGCCTTACAATTATTGATGACACTGCGCACGGTAGACACAGGAACATTAAGGTCTTTGGAGATGGACTTATAGCCTTGAGATTGCCCATGCTTCCTCACAATTCTGCTTCTCAAGTCCACAGACAGTTCTTTGGTCTTCTTTCTTTTCTCCATGCTCAAAGTGGTACACACAAGGACACAGGACAGAGGTTGAGTCAACTTTAATCCTAACCCTAACCCTAACCCTGGCTACAAGTGTAGTTATTGCCACCACCTGTTATGTGCCACAGGTAAGTAACAGGTGCTGTTAATTACACAAATTACAGAAGCATTACATGATTTTTCAAAGGGTGCCAATACTTTTGTCCAGCCCATTTTTGGAGTTTTGTGTAAAATGATAATGATTCTTTTTTTTTTCCCTTTCTCTTTTGTGTTTTTTCATTGCAAGCACAATAAATGAAGATATTACTACCAAAGTATTTGTAATTTCAATCATTTTCTGGGAGAAATTGATCATGATCTGACAGAATTGCAGGGGTGCCCATACTTTTGGCTAGCAGTGTATAACCTGTTAACTACTACCAGGTTTAACTGTGTTCATTGTGTTTCAATACGGCCAACAACATTCCTCATCTGCGCTGTGATGCCATGGAAAATGTTTGACATGCCAAGCATCCTTGTCAATTTAAACCCTGCCTTGTTTGCCCATTATTGTGTGAGGATGTTTTAAGACTGTAGAGTAGACCTTCTTATATACTTAGATACTGTACGTATGTGCACATTTCTTTTTTCTATGATATGTGTATTGATTTTGTGCAGAAGTGTATATGTATAATGGCTGCAGCTGATTCACTGTTGTCATAAACATGTTGCCTGAGGGGACGATAAGTTTATCCTGATTCTGAGTGACTTAATGTAACAAACAACTGGGAATAGAGTGACCCAGTTACATCATTTCATGTTACTTGGTAGGTCAGCAAAGTTTAACATTCTATAGTAATATTTAAATTTTGGGGAGTAAACAAACCTGTGAAATAAATGGGCAGACAGCACAATATGTAACAATCTGAGTTAGACCACATTATCTGGTCAGTCTTTTGGTCAGGGAGTGGTGTGGTCTCAAGGCTTATTAGATATTAATGTATTTAAGCCTTGGAGAAACCACTGGATAGATAGCCCGGGCACGTGTTCTGGGCAATTAAAAGAAACTGATGGACGGACAGACATCCAATTCTTCTGGGGTCCATATGGCAAGGGGGCTTTCAGAGGCCCTTGTCAATTACGTAAGAATCTCTGTGCAATGGCATGACACACAGAAGGCACAGCAACAGAGGAAAAATGCATTGATTTACACACAATCACACACATATGTAATATGTGTGTATTCGCACGCACAAAAATAACCTGGCTTTTCATACTACACCCGCATAAGTGAAGCGGGCTATTTATCTTTCATAACCACGACCACTAGCAAACTCATAATGTCATCTTCCTCGTAAGATGGATGTCTAAATAATCACATCATGATTACAGAACCCCTTGCATCACTGACCCATGCACAAGGACCCTCTCAGTGTATGGTGACTCGATTAGACTCAAACCAGCCAAGCGGCCACAAGTTTGTCTGCTTTATGGCCCTTTCACCTGGATGTGTCCTGTTGTCCTCAAAGCTCTCTTGAGGAAGCATAAATCTCAGGCAAAGAAGCTGTTTACACAGCAATGTGAAAATATGAGGGACGTTAGGGACTTAACAGGAAGTGACGTACGCTGAAATGTCACACCTTGGCTGAAAAATTTCAGGCTGTGAAAATTCAACTTTAAAAAAAAATCCATCAATTCCTGTATCCTCACAGGACCTTTGTGATGATAAAATGATTATCATGTCCTCCCTCTTTGACCCTCTTTGCCCTTAAGATACACCATGTTTTTTCAATCAGTCAGCCATCTATCTCTCTATCCTTTTGGGGCAAGGCGAGAGCACTATGTGGGCTAAGCTGCAGGCCAATGTATTATTCACTATCCAATGACGTGTTACTACAACTGGCAACTCGGAAGGAGACGGATGTCACCCATCGCCCACGCACTTCATCTCCAAACAGACACATGCACACAAGGCCAACAGGCTTTGACTGATTGATTTATGGAACACACAATGCATGTTAATGCTCATACATGTCATTTCCACACATTTTCTTTTATAATGGAAACACTGATTTACATGAAATGTTTCGAATAAATATCATAAATTGTGTGATTCATACTGTATCAAGTCCCTCTCGTTTTTTGTAGTAATTCATGCAGTATATTCTTTTTCAAATACTCATATTCGTTTAAGGTTTAAGTCATGTTTAACAGGCCGGTCTTTAAAATATTCAAAATTGTTAATAGCACCTGATATGATTTCATTGCAAGTCCAAATTCTCACACAAAATGTTTAAAGAGAAAATGATTTACTTTGCTATCTTCATTCCTCCCTGCCAGGTCTAGTGCTTAAAGCAAACAATAAATAAGTTAAAAAATAACTATCTCTCTGTTCATGCCTAACCCAGCCCATTAGCATACTGAGTGTTCAGTGGGTCTATCCAAAGAGTATGAACAACAATGACCTTTAATTTCTCTCAAACTGGAACAGGAAAAAAAAAAGATTCATCATTCGTTCTTTTTTCCTCCATGTACATCATGCATGACACGGCGCAATCCTGACCTCTTGGAGGTCTAGGTAAGCTAGGTGGAGTCCGCAAGGCTCCAGCTCCTGTGTTTGGATCAGCATTGACCCGATTAGTCATTGGCCCTGACACTGACCCAATCAAAGTGGGGATTTTAAAAATGGCTCCCCAGGGATGTTAGTCAGTAAATCTGACTTGGGACTAGTGTTAATGGGATTTTCCTTTCACCAAACCAAGGCTACAACAGATTGGACCAACTGACCCTGGAAATTATTGAAAGAGAAAAAATGGCTTTTAGGGGGCGGATTTTTGTATTGAAAAATCATTAGTTAAATTAATTATTATATTTGAGTTACACTATAAAAATAATGTTTGTGGGTAGTCTAAATTATACAAAAATCCTTTAGGTCATCAAATGAACTCTATTCGACAGGTAAATTTAAACCCTCTTCACTTTTTTTCTTTTTTTTTTTACAATTTCTACACAAATAAAATACCCACAAAAAAATATTGGGTATGCACAGAAGTTCTACTAATGTGTCATAATGTTTTCTTTGCTACATGAGCGCTATTTCATTTGGCGGGACACTATGCTGTGTTGAGTTCATGTTGTCAACCTGAACAGCTCCTCAAAACTCAGTTTCTCACTCAGGTGAGTGTGTGCATGGTTGTGCGTCACTGCTGAATGGGTCCAGGGGTAGACGGGTGGAGCAGTGACAGGATTTGACAATCACCATCAAGCCACTATTGAAGCCAGTTGGCAACTTTGCCTTGTCACCAGATCAACTCTTCAAGAAAAAAGCCATTAGTTGTACCCCGCACTACTTGTCAAATGTTCAATTTGATAAGCAAATCGTCATTAAGGAAGAGTTGGCAATCAATTTTATCTGGTGTTTACAGTAACTTTTAATTTAAACAAACATTATTCTAGTACTGTGCTGAAAAACATTAGGTATAAAAATACACTTACATATTCATTTAAACATGGGCGTAGGTTTGGTCTCAACATTGGTAGGGACGATATAATAGCATAACCTGCATTTACACTTTTTGCTGGGGATGGACACCAGTCAGATGAACAGATTGGGTATGGCTGGTGCGACATATACTCAGGTGCGACTTATAGTCCGAAAACTACGGTAAATGTAAGTCTGAACATCATGAAAATAATTCGCTTCATAATGGTAAGGTCAATTCTATCCTTACAACCAACAGGAAGACAATCTAAATTAAACTGCACTATTCATATAATGCAAATAAGGTTGCTTAAAAGTTGCTGGAGACAATTTGAACATCCTGAAAAGTTGGTAGTGTTATGTCCCTACCGTCCCACTGCAAACCTACGCCTTTGCATTTAAATATACAAATACATTACAATCATGAGTAAATATAATTCCCTTTACTTTAATATCATTTATAATAGTTAATGAGTAATAAAATAAACGTCAAAAGTTTTACCCAATTTATTTGAACATGTTTATACATTCAAGTAGTTGTAACTCAGAAAAATATGGTAGGATATACAGTCAAAGCTGAGTTCAAATTGTTACCTCAATTTAATTGAGTAGATGCTACAGATTGTTTTATACAGTGTACCTACAGTGTATCACAAAAGTGAGTACACCCCTCGCATTTCTGCAGATATTTAAGTATATCTTTTCATGGGACAACACTGACAAAATGAAACTCTAACACAATGAAAAGTAGTCTGTGTGCAGCTTATATAATAGAGTTAATTTATTTTATCCCTTCAAAACAACTCAAAATATAGCCATTAATATCTAAACACCTGGCAATAAAAGTGAGTACACCCCTTAGAAACTATGCACATCCCTAAATTTCCAAATTGAGTACTGCTTGTCATTTTCCCTCCAAAATGTCATGTGACTCGTTACAGGAGTGCTGTCAACATTGCTGCAGAGATTGAAGAGGTGGTGGGTTAGCATGTTAGTGCTCAGACCCACTCTACATCAAATTGGTGTGCATGGCTGTCACCCCAGGAGGAAGGCTCTTCTGAAGACGGTCGGTACACAAGATATATTTTGGGTTATTTTGAGGGGAAAATAACTCTATTATATAAGCTGAACAGACTACTTTTCATTGTGTCAAAGGGTCATTTTGTCAGTGTTGTCCCATGAAAAGATATACTTAAATATCTGCAGAAATGCGAGGGGTGTACTCACTTTTGTGATACACTGTATATGATTTTAATAACTGGTGTCGATCACTCTGCTGTAATAATAACTGTTGTTAAATATATTGCAGCTAATTGGTGAATTACCCTTTAGGTAGGCAATGACTCCCACTCCTGAGGAGTGGGCCATGGCATAGAACAAGCTGCAGCAAGAGAATCTAGAATTTAAAAGTATTTAAACAAATTCCTCATAGAGAACTACAGAGACGACAAAGATACAACCAGTCTAACGCATAGGGTTGCATTTTCAGCGCTCAAGTTGCTCTGGGAAAGTGTTAATATTTCACAAACACCAAGTCTGCCATCCTGTACCTCCAGGTTCACATCCATTTTTAATGACTGTCAAGTCTAACTTGAGCTGCTCTATTGTTAGATTAATGAATAGGTGAGGAATTGTTTGGATTACTTTTTATTTTAAGTGTTTCCTTATGAGGGGCACTTAAGCATTATATTATCCATTATGAGTACACAGGCCAGACGATGTTTAATGCAACATCAAGGTCACGGGAGCATTTCTTCACGTGGATAAAAGAAAATTGTGTGGGTGGGGGGGTACCAGCCATTGCTCAGATTGTATGGATTGTCTGAAAGCTGCACCATTAGTAATGGACTAATTAAGGGGAAGACCAAAAGACTTCGAGTCCCGGTCGAAGCAGAGATTCATAAATAAGTAAATGCAAGGGCAGCGTGGCCGCCTAATTAACAAAGTGTGGAAAAAAGTTTATGAATCTCTAGAGGGTCTGACCCAATCTGCTTGCAGGGATGGAATATCGGCAGAAATCCCGTCTAACTTCAAGGCATTGATTGATGGTAAACCAAATTGAATCGCTAATCATCACCACCCTTTTAGTCCCCACCACTACTGGGGATTGAGAGAGGCCAAAAGTGGCAATGGAGGTAATGCTTTTGTATCCCCTTCCTGACACCGGGGCTTAGACATTATAATTCTCCACAACTCTCCCCTAACCACACCCCAAACCCCCTTCACTTGACCCCACACCTCCCTTCATCTGGCTAGGGGTTATATGACACCTGTGGGTGTGTGTTCCCCTTTACACTTTCTTCAGTTTTTCTTCTGCCTGTTTTCACACATTTTCCCAGAGGAATTTCAAACTTTGACGCATCATACCATTCACTCTGTGGCAATGCATCCTGCTGTGTTGAGGAGCATTCTTTTTGCATTATACCGTACTTAGTCAAACTTTTCTTGGCTCATGTTGAGAGACATCTTATATGTACTTCACACTCACAGTCTCACCTATAGACAATTTAGCGTGTTCGTCGGACCTAAAATGAACTTTTTTGGAAGTAGTAGGAAACCGGAGTAGCTGAAAAAAAACCCATGAAGGCACAATGGGATTTTGTTGGGATTGCATTTGCCTTTTATTTTTGATGACAGACTGCACAAGTAACAATAGGGAAGTTATAGTCATTGTTATCCTACCAGGAATAAGCACCTCTAGTCTGTAAACGGCATCTGTCCAATGTGGGATTTTTATATTAAACGGGAAAGCGATAAGAGGGAGGAGAAAATAATACTACAATTTAGGCCACTGTATTTCTGATAAAATGACAGATGTGGTTGCAGCAGAAGACATTTGTTGAGATGACATTTTAAGCTCGGTGCAGGACTGAAAGAAAGAGAAGCCAAATACAATAAATGGCATTGAAAGGTGAAGCAAATTAAGGTCTTTTATTTCTTCATATGCTATTAATGTCCTCTATGCTGCACATAAACCAAAGGTCAACACCCAGTTAAAGCACAATCCCATATTAAAGAAAACCATGTTTTTCACCTTTGTTGAACACAGCTTTGATATTAGGAAAATAGAGCATTTGCATATTAAGTAGAACCTACACTAGTGTTAGGCGTGAAATCACTGCTCAAATGAGATTCATGTTTACTCACTCCCTCCCAACCTTTTATTCAACTTTAATTATTTTCTTCTTCCCAAACTCTGCCCCATTTTAATGCTATCAGAGATCGTGTTTTGAAACTGTCACACACTGTTACCACTGATTAGCACTGGCTACTGTCAGACTCATTAAAAAAAGACTGACACTCCCCGATTGTACTGAAACCAGCCAGAACTTTCATCTGGGGCTGATGCAAGAGTATATGCCAGGAAAAGGAAGATACTGCCAGTTAATGAGTGAGCAAGGTATAATTCTGTAGTGGTGTATCTTCTCAATGGTGAAATAGGGGAGATATCTCATTAGTCTATCTTTCTATAGTGAATAAAATAATTAAAAGCTGTTTGGTAATATATTTGTATTTTTTGTCTCTGTGCATGTTTATTATATTAATGATTTTATCATTATTTGTACACATGTACTTCTTCATCAATTACAATATCATAGATAGATATATAGATTTTATTTTTTAAGCAATTGCTAAATAACATTGAATTCTAGCATTCTTGTTTTACTTTCAACATCATGCACAACAACCAGTTTTCGAAGTCAAGGATTGAGCTTTTATTTTTCATTCAAGCGCAAATAAAATGCCATGAAAAAACATGTATATTTCATGGTAAAATTAGATGCTTTAGTCAATAGAGTAAAGCTTATTGTGACCATTGGTCGGATTTTTTCCCTCTTGTTCTTGCTTGTAACCGATTACTGTAAGTTAACATACCTCTCCTGTTAAGGCAGTACTTCTCAAATAGTGGGGCGCGCCCCCCTGGGGGGGCGCAGAGCGATGCCAGGGGGGGCGCATGTGACCTCGGGGAACATGTTTTTTTTTGTTTTTGTTTTTTTTTTTGCCGTACTGGAATAAAGTGTACTTGCACATCCACTCAGTAGGTGGCAGTGGCGCTCTAATTTTCAGAGTGCGCGCAGTATTTTTGAACTAAGGAAGAGCACTCAGCACACACAGACAAGAGATAAGAAGAGCAGTGTGCCACCGCCGTTTTCGAAAGCCGTTTTCCGACCGGACTCACTCACGCAGCGACCCACTGTCTTGTCCGGTTCTCACGTCGCCGCCCGAGAAGTGCCATTTTCGGCTTGGGATCGTCACGACGACCGCCCTCAGCTACGGTTCTACCTCGGCCGCCGTGAATGCGCTTTTTTCGTGCCGTTTGCCTTTTAGCTTTGACTTTTAATACAGTGGGTGATGATGAAAGACCACTGTTTACTGTGTCTAAAAATAATTATAGCAGACAGCCAGAAGCCAAATCAATTAAGACGCCACTTAAAGACATTCGACCCCAATCTCATTGTTAAGCCGCTTGATTTTTTCAGTGGAAACGTGCCGAATATTGCCAACAATCGTCCTGCTTATTCAGTGTTATATCAGTAAGCCAGTGAGCATTGTTAGCATGCTAATTGCAAAATAACTCCACACCATTGCAAAGGAGGTAAATACTGTGAGCAGCAAAAATAAAAACTGTCCTGTCCAAGGACACTTTTCTTCTTCTTCTTTTATTCAGATTTGTTTTTTCGGTCAAATTTTTTGGCACATTGTCCTCATGAGTGAATGTTTCTAATCAATTTTAATTTGTTATTATTTACTGATTTTATTACATTTTATTTTTCTGTATCAAATGGTCAAAAATGTACCATGAGTGTATTTTTTAGTTTGGATGTGAATTTTTTTTTTTAGAATTCAGGCAAATTGATGCATGTCAAGTCTTCTCTGTTACAAACAAAACAATGTTAATAAAGTTATACTTTATTATAAGTTGATCTATGTTACTTTTTTTCTTTATTAGAAAAAAAGGACACAATGTTAGGCAGATGCGTATTTATAATAGTAATTTTGTAGACAAATGATACTATTTACAGTGGCGGCAGAGAGTTTGGGGGGGCGCGAAAGATTTACGTCTTCCTTGGGGGGGCGTGACAGAAAATAATTGAGAAGCACTGTGTTAAGGTAACAATGCAAGGTCAGATAGCATGAATAAACTCCAGAGTTGCAAGTTGCCTTCTTGATATTTTTTTTTCCAATTTCTTCACTCTCTTCGGTTTCAAACACACACAGACACACGCACACACACATAGCTACCCAACATCTGAAATGCCATAATTCAGGAGGAGTACAGCAGATAAGAAACTCTGAGTCTTTGAACTGTCTGCATATTTCAAGCTCCTTCTACACTCTCAATCTCGGCACTCCCCTGCTGCTCTGTTGAGACTGTGAGGAATGGACTGATCGATGGAGTCTGACAGCAATGAAACGAATGGTACCAGCTGATTGATTCATTAGTGGTGGAATGAGTGGAGGTAGATGCAGACTTTGACCCCAAGAAGCTGTGAATCTGAATTCGGAGAGTGGTTGGTGCCTGTGCAGTGAGTGAATGTAATGTGCACATGTGGATGGCCTTCTTATGAGGCAACTGTCACTTCTTGCTTGTGAGGATGTGTATGTGAGAGGGAAATGAGAGGTTAGAAGGGATTTCGTTGGGGTGTGAGTGGAGAAAGGGAAGCTGTCTGAGGCCTGACTTGGCACAGAGGCAGGGGTCAGACTGTATTGTGCAGCACTTTTTATCTGGTGTATTGCAATTAGGCTTCACAGCCCTCATTGTCCAAACCCTGTGAAAATCAGTGCTAACAACCTCTATGTCACAAGCATGGAAATGAACAACTGAAGTATGCTTTATTAACAAAATTTGTGTAATTGAGAATTCCCCCCGAGGATGTATGCAGGTGATGTCTTGACAAACAATATAAAATAATAAATGCAATTTGAAAATGCACAGATTTATTTTGATCAACAGCTCATGTGTTGGTTTTGCACAGATTATTTAGAAAAAAAAAGAAAAAAGGCCTTGAACACATGTCACAAACTTGCATCCACCATCCATTATCTGTCCCGCTTAGCCTCACAAAGATCACTTGGGTAAATACTCAATATATATGTGTATTTATTTGATTTGATTCATTTTTCCCCAAAACTAAACTAGACATAAACATTACATTTAGACATTACATGTCTCATTCATTTAGACATAAACATTCATTTGAGAACTACTTGTATGTTTATGTCCAAACAACTCGGGTAACACCTTCCGTTTCACAACTGTCTGGCTATTTACCAAAAGGACTGGTGTCAGGACTGTTGGAGTCATTAAACACCCAAAGGGAAACCAGTCGGCACCTCCACATTTGCTCGATTGCCCCATGAGTGTGTGTGAATTAACTGGCAATTCAGGGTATTTGGTCTTTTTATTGTGCCTTTAGTGTTGGACTCCCTTAAACATTAAAGTCAGTGTGTCTGGGAGACTTGAGTATAACTTAAAGTAAGGTTAAATAAATGCTGCCGCAGCTGGCTATGTCAGCGGGAGGCATCTCCAAGGGACCAGGGGGATTATGTAAATATCATGACAAAAGGTCACATGTGATTGGCTCTGCTTTAACTGAAATGTGCTAGAGTGAGCAGTAAAGAAGTGCTAGTAAACACGTTGCACTGCTCAAAATATGAATTGTTTAAAACCATATTTGTATATACTGGACTGTCTCAGAAAATTAGAATATTGTGTATTCTAATTTTCTGAGACAGTCCAGTACAGTATATAGTATAAGGTAAACTCCTGATTGGTTAGTGAGCCTTTTTCTTGTACTACAAGAATGATAAATACTTGTTGTTGTTGCATTATAAATGCAATAAGAACCAGAAAGGCACAGTAAAAGTACCAATTGCCAGAAAAGAAATCATTTCCCACCCAAAGCAAAAAAAAAAAAAAAAAAAAAAAAAAAAAAAAAAAAAAAACACTTTTGTCTTCATAAATGTATTCTGATTAATTTGTGTATCTTTAATCAAATCAAATTAAACCTGACTTTACCTGATTGCTAAAAGCAAAAACCTCACACTTGCAACAACACTGCTAGGTTGTGACCAGGCATAGGTGTTGAGTGTGTTGAGTGTGTTTCGTCTCCCCAGCACCCAACATGTACATTCATATATTTAACAAGCCTGGCTAAACTAAAACCAGGTAATGTGACTTTTCTCCCCCTGAAGGCATAGCTGTGGCCTCTCTCTAGACAGCTGTAACTGTCTATGTTTAAAAGGCGTGCAATATATCAAAGATTCTTTTCCCCCCCCAACATCATCGGCTAAATCTGTTAAAAGAGTCTGAAGGTGGCAATGAAATTGTGGAAGTGAGCCCTGAGGTAGATTTCCTTCTCTCTCACTTGACTATGCCAACCGCCTGCATTCCTTGAACCGTCTAAAAAGTTAGACGCAAGGTAATGGGTATCACATGTGAACAAACGTACAAATAATTCCATATAATAAATTAGAGCTATACGCATCTTACAATATGTACAAATATATTTTGCTACCAATTGCTCTCATATAAAAGTTTTTTTTTTTTCCCCAATGCAAAAAAGCTTTTAGGGAATTCCAACATACAGTAGATGTATATTTTTTGTACTGGATTCGCAAAAACTACTTTTAGCGTGTTATAGTTGTAGGTTAGATTTGGATACCTTCTCTGATTGACATAAAGTTTTCCAGATTGCAGGACAACAGACGCCATTAAAATCTTGTGCTTTTCCTGTGTACTAAATTATTGGTTGGTTGGTCTCTGTCGTTCTGTTATGATGTCACTTAATTTTCCAAAGCAGTGAACAATAAACTAAAACCTGAGGGGAAAACATGGCTTTAGGGTGCAACAGAGATACTCGTGAAAGTTACACTGTTGGCTTATTTAAATGCAAACATTCTCTATAATTGTATTTTTACTGAAATAGGATAGCCCCCGAAGATTGGCAAGTATGTTTACAAAAACTAGCCCAACTTTGGGAGCTCCTCGCGCAAGTGTCCAAAAAAGGACCCCTCATGACCACTGCTCAAGGGTCACAGGAAGTGGATATTGATTGCGTGAAAAGCACAGCAGGTACTAACCCTCTTGTAAGTTGTATGTTTCTTTACACATTTGGTAGTGATGCATTGTATGAACACTTGGCACAGGTACCACACAGAAAACTCAAATGACTGTTAATACTAGTGTCAGTATTTGGATGGTCACTCATGTTATATATTCAAAGCGGGGGTATCCCGCTCTGATAGTCAGGTCAATGGAGTCAATTTTCACTTTTCACAATTCTCCAAGATCTCATGAGAACATTTTTTTTTAACTGGTTTGCGGAATCTATTGGTGCACAAATTATAAAGAAACCAAACTTGCTCTCTCAAACAAATATCAAATACTAAGAGCCCGTGCACACACTCATTCCCACCCAGCTTGCTTGTGCTCATTTTTTTTTCACCTGCTTGAACTGTGTGCATATGCGTCCTGATCCGCTCTGGTGACTCAAGACGGCAGCAAAGGTAGGCAGGCCCAGACACATTTGCTCTCCCTCGCTCGGGCTCAACACTGGGTGTTTAAAGACATACCATCCCACAGGCTCCTGGGTTTCATGCGGTGCCAGTATGATAGGCAAACACATGCACGCAAGCACACATACACACAGGGAGCCAAGACAATGACTTCCATAACAAATTACCTTTGTAGTAAATAGCCTAAAAAAAATCATCTGTGGTTTGCAAACAGGAAAGCACAAACTTTAAATTAGAAAAAAAGTGTTGT
Source organism: Corythoichthys intestinalis (assembly GCF_030265065.1). NCBI lineage: Eukaryota > Metazoa > Chordata > Actinopteri > Syngnathiformes > Syngnathidae > Corythoichthys > Corythoichthys intestinalis. Next base: position 20,032,451 of record NC_080401.1, on the reverse strand, counting down.
CTTTTTAACTACCATTATAAACACAACAGCAAAAAAAAAAAAAAAAAAAAAGATTTGGGATATTATTATATCATTCATCAGACTGAAGCAGACAAACACCTTTCTCAACTTTTTTTATTGCCTCCATATCTGAGACATGCAGGTTCATATCCACTTAAGGAACTACAGTATTACATTTAGAAATTAGAGTGTAGGTCTAATTCCACAGTCGTTTTATTTTTCTGTAATGAGATTTTAAAAAAAATATATGGATCAAAAATGAAAAGTTTCCTGCTCCATTTCAGAGATGAATGAATCATCATACACTTGTCATTGTACTTAACACTTCCAAATTATGATTGTTTTATTACACAAAAACTATAAAATTTTAGTAAATTTAATGATCATTCCATATCAATATTCTACCACTATATCACCTTCATTATATTATATGCATACCGAAAAATGTGTCCTTGTATGATTCCAATGTCTATGTACTTGTTTAATGCTATTCCCTACATTTCTTACAGTTTATTTACTCGTTTTTCCCATGCGATATAGGCTCGTGACCACTCCAGTGTGTTCTCAGTCCTCAGTGGATAATTAGGATAAATATTACTGTTGTTAAGGTGAGACACTGGTGTCGACATCCCCAAAATTATATACATATACAATATTTACATGTGATGATGACGGTCCACACAAAGTTTTATTGAGGTACTGAATCCTGTGTTTGATTAGCAAACAATATCATATTGCTATAACTTTTATATGCCATCGATAGTGTTTTATTAGCAGCAAAATTAAACTAATTTGCAAAGCAAATGTTCAAAGAGTAGCAAAATAAAGTGTGCTCTGTCTGTCCTCCAGCACAGTGTGTGAAGGCACCAGCTGGTCAAAGATGGCCGTTGCCTGCCTACATGTGAAATTTCAGCTCTGTAATTCTTTCCATACCGCCATTTGAGTCATGAAGTCCAGCTCTGCGTACATGATGGCTACCGGATAGCAGCAAACATGTCAATTTTTTTTATTTCTGGTTCAATTTTAGCCCGATCACTGTACCACAACTACACAATACACTTCATTTCATCGTTGCTGCCTGCCCCCTCTCCTGCTTTCTGAGCGTCTAATGCCCATCCGAATTTAAATCACTGTACATCTGTTCAATAGAGCGCCTGTCAGACAAATGAGCGACAGATCGGATAGAAGTCCCGCACTCACACGGCTGACTTCCATTGCTCAATTCTTCTGGTTAGCACTTAAGAGGATCATGGAAATAAATGCAGATAAACAATAGAACAATAACAGCAGAAATGGCATTAAAAATGGGCAAAACTCCTCATCTAATGCCAGATAAAATTGTAACTGTCCTCCTCGCAGATTTCAGCAAATCACAAACTTTGTTCATGGAAGTAAAGGGAAAAAAATAATAATAAATTAATTAAAAAATTGCTAACACAGCTTTGGCCCGATTAATAGTAAAACATATTTTTTAACTTCAGAACTACAGAGGTTCTTTCTTGGCTTACCTAGTCTAGTTCAAATTACAAGGACTTTTAGCACAATTTTTTTCACTGAGACGGGCGTTCAGTATCGGGGGTCAGAACAAACTAACAAACCAACTGCAATCCAAACCTCCATGGCAAACAAGCTCTTTAACATGTTGCCACAGCAAATTAAAACAATAATAATCCTAGCAATTATTATTGTAATAATCCAGTGAAAACCAGCAATCATAGAATGGCAAAAATAATAATGATAATAATAATAACATAATAAATGGAAAAAGAAAACTACTGTATTATATTTTACATATGGTTTTCATTTTTGTTGTTGAGTTGATGTGTGCTTGTAATTAATATTTTCCTTTTCGAAGCGTTGCTGAGCACAGAGGCCAAATCGTCCCTCCAATTGATTGTGGGCCAGTGATAAATAGCCTTATAATTTGGTAATTGCTCCTTGCAAGAGCACTACAAGAAAGTATCCTTGCTGCCTCGCATCTAATTCTGCCTTTTTAAAAGGCTGAGCAGTATCGATCCACTCAATCGATACGGAGCACATCAATTGACACTTTGGAGAAGCCTCCATGTGACAATTACACCCGTGGCAACGCTTTTATGATAGATAGATAGATAGATAGATAGATAGATAGATAGATAGATAGATAGATAGATAGATAGATAGATAGATAGATAGATAGATAGATAGATAGATAGATAGATAGATAGATAGATAGATAGATAGATAGATAGATAGATAGATAGATAGATAGATAGATAGATAGATAGATAGATAGATAGATAGATAATACAGAGAGAGAGAGAGAGAGAGAGAGAGAGAGAGAGAGAGAGATTGTAAATGAACTCACTTTTCTGTACATTGCCCATAAAACTCACTAATAGATCCTTAGCAATTTAAAACGCATAATGTCCAAAACACATGTGATCTGCCTTCTGTTAAGAAAAAAAAAAAAAAAAAAACAGCTTTAATCTACATTTTGTAATTGTTGGATTTCAAATATAACCTATGATATAAATATTCACGCAACAACATTTTGATAGTCTATTTACGTAATTCAACTGGTCGCAAATATGATTTAGCGCCATTGCTCACTCTTGGCACACAGTGCGATAATTGTAATAACATAAAAATGATGACACTGACAAGGACCCCCGCTGTCATGCACACACTCACACGCAATATAAATCACTGGCCAAGTGTAAACGGGCCCAGGAAAGCTCCCGTGGAGGTGTGATCTCACCCACGTAAACACATAAACATGTGCGTATCCAACCTCCCCATTTGTGCGCAATCACTCCGTATTGCGCCACAAATAGAGCTTCAATTCCACAAAGGACGATTGAACGCCCATTTGCTTTGTTTATTTGCATAGGAAATGGGATTTTCAAAAATGAATAATAGTCGCCTCTTTAGTTAAAGGCTCCTTGGAAGAAGAGATATTGCATCCCACAAGGACCATTATGAAAAAATAAATGCGCATGTAATAAACATGAACAGGAATACCACTGCTACTGTAAATTAGAGGGGGTTAGAAACATTGGATGTCTTTTTCACCCACAACTCGAGAGTATGTTCACATAAGAGACACACTTAAAGTCATCTGGATTCACTTTTCGCCAGCTTTTATCTTATTTGCTTACATTATACACATAATTAAACGTAATTGTTATGCTATTGGTCTCATCTGACTAAATGTATGCATATATTGGCTTTTTCCATCTCTTTTTTCCCCTTTGAATTTGCATAAAATATCAAAACCCACTTCTGGTTTAGGGACACGGGTCACTAAAAATTAGCCACCCCGAACGAGTAAGAACCTTTGAGTGGATGTAAATTATTGTTTCGCTGCCTGTGCGTGGGGAAACCCAAAAGACAACTTGAAACTTAAAACCTTAAATGGAAGTTGCTCTGAGAAAGAACGAGAGAAAGAAAGAAAGGGAGCGAGAAAGAGAGAGAGAGATGAATCCATTAATTATTCCCCGGGCTGCGTGACCTCGGGACCCGGGGAGTCTCGCAGTGGGGCCGACTGAACTTCCCCCGCAAGGCTTATAGTCTTTTTTTTTTTTTTTTTTTTTTTTTTTTTTTTTAACTACGACCAACCAGAGTCAAGAGTGTTCACCATAAATCACTAGGCTGTATTAAAAGCTTCTTGGTAAAACCTCCGCCGGGTCGGCGGGACAAAATTTATGACATCACTTTTGTAGCAAAATATATTGTTTAGTGAAATCCATCCGTTTGCAAAGCAGAAACGTAACCCACTCCTTGCTGTTGTCAGAGAAAAAAAATACTATTGGAGATCTTTTCAGCCTCATTCTGTCTACATCTGGAGCTAACTTGAACACAGCAAGCCCCAATTTATCCATTGAAACCATGTGTTTTAAGGCACCGGGGTCCAACTGGTGTCCGCTGACCTTTATTGGATCACCCAGGGAAGGTCTATTGCAAATAAATAGGAGTCATTTCAAAATATAGGAGATAAGTTGCGTAAATTCCCTTTATTGTCTCAAATTACTTTTCTTTTTAAAAATCATCGTTTAAAACTTAATTCGTGTTCTAATAGTTGCGCACATACTTCGACAGCACAACGTTCTTATCACAAGGAACTACGCTTATCAGATAAGAGTATTGTACTATTTCACGCTCACAGCTTCCATGCAAATTGTGGTGTTTGTTTTTTTTTTCTTCTTCCCTTTCCACCACACAACACAATGCACTTGTGAGGAGAAATACAATACGTTTTATGAGGCATGATTGTTAATGAACTATAACTAAATTAAATTAATTAATTAATATTTAAATACATGTTTTTTTTAAAAATTTATTTATGTATATTCATTCTTTAAAAATGTTGAAATAATTACAAATTTAACTTGTCAGATGAATGAAAGAATAAGTTGACAGAACACAAACATGCAGAAAGCGCGCACGCGCCGGTGGTCCAATTAATGCCCCACTTTTCACAGCACCACAAGGCACTATCCAATGTATTCACAAAGCACGCTTTAGGGCTCTGCTTTCCTTATTTATCCCGTTTAATATTATTATTATTATTATTATTATTATTATTATTATTATTTTTATTTTTTGCCAATTACAAATACTATGCTCAAAACCATAATAATTGTTCAAATAGATTGCCACACAAAGGTCCTAAAAGTTGTTTTATGACCAGTGTATAGTTCCATTTTAATTAAAACTAAATGACAGATCAAATCGTTGGAAATGCATTTTTTTCGCTTTCGAATAGATGTTTGTTGTTGGGTTTCTATGTGCAGTTAAGTAAATCGACCTACTTTGTGTGTGACGGTGTACGTGTCAAAAGGCCACACAGCCCTAAAAGACTCGCAGTTAACCCCACAGGAAAAGTGTTTTTAAAATGGAAAAGGTGGGGGTGTTCTCACGACCACCACTGGCACCACCTCGACTCCCTGGTGAGATACAGTGTGGCGCTAATTTCCTCTAAAAGACCAAGAAAGCAGCAGCAGGCGTTGTCTAACGCTGGGTGAAAAAAGAGAATCAACAACTCCCATTGTTGTAAATAACAATTGGGAACTGAAAACTGCACCTCTTGGTCCTAAAGCAGACACCTATTCTTTTCATCCAGCATTTTTTAAAAATCACATAATGAAATCTGAACGCACACTGACTGCGTCAATGAATTTGTTGATTAAGGTTAATTTGAAGACGATTTCAAACACTCGCTAACTTGATTTTAAAGAAGGAATTTCTTACCTTCGACTGCACTGGTTACGGGCAGCAAGAAACTGCACAGGAGCAGAATGTAATCCATTGTCATAGAGCGCTCATATAAACAGAACCACGGCAGTGGACACTGTATAATCCCGAGTTGTTCACAATCCACGCACAGTCCGCTCCTCCAAGTCCCAACCGTATGTCAAAGCCACGGAACCATTCACCAAAACACCGAGAGGTTCGCGTTTGTTGGAAATAACGTCACCATTGAGTGATTTAAATCACTCCTAACCTTCTTCTCTTATTTCCAAATGCGCTTTTTTAATAAAACCAGAGGAACCGACAACAGAGCTGCCCTGGTGTCTACCTTCTCCGCGCACTGAGCGGGTCAGCTGCGAGAAGGCAGTCCAGTCCGGGACCACACCATTGGGGCAGTATAGGTCCACAATGAGGATTTTCCTTCTGAAGAGTCGCTGAGATCCTCCGAAAAATACCACACAGACTTCTGCGTAGAATATCCCCAAAACAATTTCTGTTTGGTCACAACAGAGGAGAAATGCGCACTTGTGAAACCACCATAGTGCGTTTAGTCCAAAGCAAGAAATAGATTTTTCAAAATAAAAATGCTTGAGTCCACCTGCATCCACGATATTCCAGGAGCTGCATGGGTTTCAAGGGGTACAGTATTTATCCTCTGCTCAGCGCTGACTTGTACTCTGTACCGCCTGCCTTGCTCTGTGCACTGGAATGAAGCACGATACAGTCGTAGAGGCAGGAGGGGAGAGAGAGCGAGAGAGAGAAGAGAGAAGAGAGAGAGAGAGAGAGGGGGGGGGGGGTAAGCAGCAGTGACAAATGTCAAGCTTCACCGTAATGTTGTCTCCTGCTTATTGTAAAAACCAAACTGAGGTTTCCTTTTCCTCATTAATACGAACAACTGCATTCCCAGGTGGAATTAGGGGAGAAAAACACTGTCTTTGTTTACTTAAACAAACCAAGATTATAAAATGCAATACGTTTGCATTACAGAAAATTACAGTAAAAGCAAAGCAGTGTTTTATGTTAATTTTGTGGAACGTTTTGTGCTCCTTTGTTGTAGTTCTACAATTTATCCCAGTTTTTTCTTTACTGTATGGGATACTGGCTCACACGCGTTCTTAGTCACAAGCACGGACACACAGCGCCCCCTGCGGATCGTGAGAGAGAGCAAGAGAGCGAGAGAGCAAGAGAAAGAGAGGGACAGAGGGAGAGGAGGAGGAGATTTTTACCTCCTCTTCTGCACTCTCTATTTTTCATAATGTTAATAATGTTTAAATAAATAATGTACTATGCATACTGTATGCACATTATAACTAAGCAAGTGTACCACGGCAGCTTTAGTTCCCATATCATATGGTTGACTTTGTTGGTCTAATAAAATAAAATAGTTTAATGTGATAACATGGTGAAAACTGTTTGGTTTTATCAGAGTGCTTTCAGTAGCATAAAATAGAAGTTAATTACATTTAAATTCGACTACTTTCAACGCTCCTATTTTGTTTAAGGTTTTCATTTATTTATATATTTATTTATTTATTTTATTTTTGACAGTTTACCAAACTATATTAGTACATTCACCGCATTGCATGCTTAGAGTGATTTAGCTCACTAGACAAATAAAAAAAAAAAAACATTATTTTCCTCCTCGGCCCACAGACGTGCTAAGTTTCCTTTCTGTTCAGCCTATACAGCATGAGGAGAAAAGGAACTGCCGCTGTCTGTTTGCCTTTACAATTGCTTTGTTGTATTACTAAACTATATTCCATAAACCATATTTTTAATCTTATATTTTTTTCACTGTACTTTGGTTATGTCATAATTTTTTGCCACGCTTAAATTGAATTTCTAGCAGGGCTTAGCTGAATTTGACATAGTAGCATTAATAATGAGCTTTTTAAGAAGCTGTCTTCATTACTAATTATGATGTGTTCTCTGCTCTATGTGAAGATAAGAGTGAAAAGAACAGTAGACTACTATTTTCTGTGCATTAAGATGTCAATGTTAATACAGGCATTTTACAGTATGCAAGACACTTTTACTTTTTAATTTTTTTATTACATGTAGCAGCATTGATGTCAATTCAAGGGAATGCATTGCCTGGAAATATCTCAAGAAAGGAATATGAAGATGTGAGACATATGCGAGGATATTAGACCTGTGAAATGTTGCAGCAATGCCAAATGACTGGTCTGTTAGTGTAAAGTTGAAAGGCGATTGGATGTCATTTCCTGGGAGGTGCAAGCAGACAGACGTAACCATGTGGTCTGTTGTTTGTCTCATACACGGACGCCCTTAACGCTGACTGCTGAATGGTGAAAAATATTTTGAGGGGAAAAACACATTTGTGCATTTCAGTTTTGGGTTCGAGTGAAAGGATCACAAAAGGCAGCTGGACAATAAATCTTTGAGACCTACGAAGCCTAAAAATGTGTATTGGGATTTGCATTTTCTTTCTGCAACTAAATTCAAATTTTAAAGTCATAATGTCAGCAATAATGAGCATAATTTTTCATAAGGTGTTTTCCCACTATTTTACATAACTTGCCAATTATCACTAAAGTTGTTCATAGGAAGTTTTTCAAAATCAATAAATTCTGTGTCATTTATTTTCATTTACGTATATATGTACTATTGCTGTAATGATATGAAATTAAATGCAGCATTTCAATAATAAAACAACAACATATTTAATTTTTGTTTATAGTAATGCATTTTTTTCCTTCAGAAAAAAAACAACAATTTAAAATAAATCTGCATTTTATAAGGCTTTCAATTCTAAAGTTACAAGAGTGGGAGGGAAAAATCTGTTTTTCTAAGTGCCTTATTGGTAAGAGGATCTGTGGCTGCTTCAAAGCACACCATCTAATGCTGAAGCCCGTCTCGGCTTCCTGGTCGCTGTGAGAGGCCAGGATTACAACTGCCACCGATTGCGTCCCTGACAGCATTGACACATAACAAAAGCTAAAATAATTTCTAAAAATCTAGCTTTGGATTCCAAACCTTTTATTTTAGGGTCGGTATTTGTTCTAATGATGACATAAATACGCCACTACGTTTTATGATGTCAAACGCAGAAGGAGAAAATAAATAAATTAATAACCACACTAGGTACAGGACTTTCCTGCAACTATTGGAGAAAATACGCATTATTAAATTGATGTCTCTGATCTTTACATAAATTTGGTGCAGGTTTATTCTTCCTTTCCATTCTGGATGTGTTTAAAGGTCTTCCTAACATACTGTAAATTGCAATAGTAAAACGTTCAACATTTCCCTTGGTTAATGGCTATCACACATCAAAAGCTCGTGGTTACCGTAGCCACATGAGCGAATTATTATATTCCATTATCCAGTACCCTTTATCCTATCGTCTAACTAATCGCAAGAACAATAGCTTACCTAATAATGTATTAGCCCCATAACAAATCAATTTTGATTTGATCTGGTTTATATTGCCTGACTCAATGTAGTGTATAAATAACATATAGACGCAAGTTCACAGACTAGAGTTCCCTATGTGATCCAGAGAACGTCACACAGCACCTGGCACATATTAGAAGCACAGTTTGCAAAGTGGCCGACATTTTACTGCCATATGGAAATTTTTCATGCTTACACCTACTGGGCCCTCAGCAGACACTCACAAACCTCAGCCGTCCTTCCTCCCACTCATCTTGTGCCAGGATATCAGTGTCTCTGTACGTTCTCTATTTCACATACACTGACACAAACAGACCACGGACCTTTTCTAACACACAGCAAACTTGTACTTTTCTTCCACTCATACAAATCATATGGCTGAGCTCAAACACAAACACACACATTAACCCCACCACTACCATGTAAAAACCTTTGCAGACACGCACCAACTGTAGCTCTTATGTCTGAGTTTGGTCTAATAGCAGTACTAATGTGATGTGAGTGTGAGCGGATCGCTTTACTCCAGTAATATTAAGGGAATGGTACTGTTGGTTATGTTAGAGTGTCTTTTGACGTGTGTGGGGGTGCACGTATGTGTGTGTATGTTTGCGTGCAGGGGTGTGTAGGTTTATGTGTGTGTATAAGCGTGAACAGGCGTGAGTGCTGCTGGTAGTAGTACTGGTGGTGGAGGAATGGGTGGTGGGTGGCTCTGGAGAATCTCAATATGTGCATGTGCAGGGGGCGGGAGGGCAGTTCACAGAAGTTTTGTTGCTAAGTGGGGGTAGGGTGGGGGTTAGCCTAATCCTTGAGGCCTTCACCACTGACCGAGCACTTAACACAGGATCACAAATGCAGTTCCAGCTGAACCCCCAAGAGGACTGCCACAAACCAGCCTCCTCTAAACACAGCACTGCAAACATGCATGCAAACAAACACATCGAACACCACATGAACTTTCGAGGTCTCACCTCTTGTTCCAGTCCCCATAATGCGAATCAGCACCTCTGTGCTAACTGCCCAACGCTCCTTTTCCTCTGCAAGACTACAAAGTCTGCTGCAGCTAGCTACCGTCTGACACTGTTGACTATAGCCATTTTTCCAGCAAATGGTACATTCCATTTTGCTCACCACAGTACCACTTTGTACACACAAGACTAAACTCCTGTTATCGTTAGATGTTAGGTAAGTCAATATATTGATATATATTGTAAGTTAATATATTGAAATCATACCAACACGGTGTAACCCACTAACGCATGATACAATGAAAGTTAAAATGCACAAATATTATGTCGTGGATATACGCCCTACAGTACTGTGTGCATCTATGAAGGGACAATTTCCCCTTAAATTATCAACAAACTCCATTGTGCAAGGCCCCGGCACTTCTCTCGCCCTGTGGCTGGCAGTTTTGGCAGGCAGGGCCCTGCATGAGGGAACCTGCTTCTTTACTCATGCACTCTTCATTTATCACCATAAATATTTTTGGGCGCCTACACACTTATTCAGGTTTTTGGGGAGATTCGGAACAGGGCCTTTCACATCCCAGGCCATCTCCCCATTTATTTTAATGCATCATACAGCGAGGATGTGGGGCGGGTGGGTGTTGAGGTGACGTGACAATTGCCTTCCTGCTGCCAGCCCCACCATTTTCAGCACCTCTTTTAACGCACAACATACATCATACTCCATGGGGGAGCTACGGAGGGATGTGCGGCTGGGAAGCTGTTCCACGTAGTGGTCCTACTGCTATCTCAGCAGGGCTCTCCTGCGCTGTCCCGCGCTGCCCTGTGACGGTCTCTCGGTGTTTTGCTTCTGCGTTTCTCTCTCTTTTGTCCCCGGGCATCCTCCTTCGGCCCCAGCACGGATCGCCGGCTGGGTGCCGGCGAGTAAATGGTGTTATACTTGTATAGCACTTTTCCACCTTTCAAGGCGCTCAAGGCGCTTTACACATCGCCATCCACCTACTGGTGACGCAGCACCAGGAGCAATGTGGGGTTCAGTATCTTGCTCAAGGATACTTAGGCGAGTTCATCAGGGCAGAGAATCTAGTAGTTGTCCCCCAACCCCTGGGTTGGGGGACAACTACTCTACCACTGAGCAACGCCATCCTCCAGGTGTTGCCTCCTCCAGGTAGAGGTCCTGTCTTGCCTTGGGCCTAGCAGGGGGTCTCTTGGTGTGCCCCATCCGTTGTAGGGTTGCAGCAGTGGTTGCGGTTCTGGGTGAGTGGGTGGAGGTGGGGCGGATGGTATACGCGTCCCCTCATCCCTTCCCCTAGAGCGCGGATGGTCTGGGGTACCGCCCTGGGGAAATGGCAATGGCCCCTTTGTGGGAAATGCGGAAGGAGGTGTGGGCCCTGGTTGGCTGGGGCGGTGACTGGCCCCTGGGGCGGCTCCTGCACAGCACTTCTACTTTTCTGCAAGACTATCATACATCTGAGGGGGTTCAAGAAATACTGGATACAATTAGACACACTCAAGTAAAGAGATTGTTGGTGCCAGGAATAGAAATCAAGGAAGCATAGAATACGATGTCACTGTATCCACACTTACATGTGATTCACTTAATACTGGGTTCCACACCACATTTTCACCCCGGCTAATCACGTCCCCTTTGAGTTGCTTCCCCTCCTCTTTCTCCCCGGTTATCAGCCCCCCCACATGATGTCCACAGGTAAATATAATATTAATATATAAATAATATATAATGATAGCACCACTATGTTCATAGGTAGCATAGATGTGTAAAAATGTATTTCTTGTTGTTGTTTGTTTTTCCCCTATTCTGTCTGCTTCCTTCATTTCTGTCCCCTCATAACCCCTTCCCATTTGCACAGATTCCTTTTCGCCGTGTCTAGGCAGTTGAACAGGACAGATAAAAAAAAAAAAAAAAACCTCCATCGTGTGTTGCTTTTCAATCATAATACCATAAAACCATATCTGGTGTGTCAGTGTGATACAATCAAGGCTACGTATTGTTTCAGTCTTTGACCTTATTAAATTACAGAACTAAATTAAAGAGAGTCATCCATAAAAACAGTTCTCACGACTAACGGAGGATCATAACTATTAAGAAATAGCCTTTAATGTTTTTTTTGAGTATGAAAGAACCAGCACAAGCTGTTTCAGATGTTAAAAAGAGCAACACATGACATGAATTTCAGCATTTTGGGGCACTGAACATCACCTGAAACAAAATCCCATGAATTTGTGTTGTAACCATACTGTACATCCAAGTAGAGAGTGATTGAATGGTTATAATTTAGCACACTCAATTGCAGATGAAAGGGTTGAAAATACAGTATGTACCATGATAGGATACCAAAACAAGGGAAAAATGTTGACTTAATACTAGCCATTAAGAACTGTACAAACGCACGTCACGCAGCGGCAAAAAAAAAAAAAAAAAAAATAATCAATGTACTGCGCTGATGGTTAAAATATACATGGTAATGCAATGCGGTTCACAGTAGAAGTCAGTGCCTGTCTCTGGTGAACCATGACCACTTCTATAAGTTACTTTGACTTTCCATTGCAAGCAATTTACTTTTGCAATGTGTGCCGTAATCTATTGTCGGATATAGACTTAACCTTAAGGGATAATCCTTATAACGTAAAAGCACTTTCTCCGCCAAGTCATTTTCTAAACTGAATGAGGCTATATGATTCATCATTCAGTCACAGTGACACTCTGACTGACAGAAACACAGCTATAGTTTTTCATACAGTATATTGTATGCATATTGTATATTGTATGCATGAGGAGTCGTCTGTGCCTCAAATAATTACCCATACTGGGGACCAGCAATGAAGGAATCAATCTTTCATCACTACCACAGGATTATGTGAGGAACATTGCAAGAAACAGGCAGTTGTCCGCACGCTACTTGGATGGGAAATGAGAGTGTTGCGGATGAGGTGGCAGAAAAGTGATTACATTCTCTCCCAACTCAAATGGCATGCAGTTATTTCCGTCCCACGAAGTGTTCAGCTGTGATTTAAGTTTATCTTTTCCAGAGAGGGTTTTGGAAGACTAAAAATCTGTTCATTACTTTGTCAACAAGCCATTTTGATTCCATAAAAAATATTGTGTTTATAGGGGAAATATTCCAGCAAAGACTAAACTGTGTGAAGAGTAAGCTACACTTGAATTCCTGAAAAGAAAAAGGAGAAGGTGGACGTTTGAAGTCCCCTTTAGTTAATAAAAAAACTTGTGTGTGCAGATGATGTATGTATGTGCAGACTTTGGCAACACAAAATACAGTCTTAAAACCAATGGAAAGTTGGGGGTGCAAGTATGAAGTAGATCTGTGACATTCAAACTAATTTAGATGTCAAGCATGGTCCAATATGCCATTTAAAAAAAGTGATATGGAAAGTGGAGGCCCTTGGTGAACAGGAGGCTTTTCATTGGCGACAATACTTGAAACATGACATTCTTGGCTGTACTTCTGAGTGTAAATAAAGGTATTTAAGTGCATATACTTTCCAGCACGATCTGCATAATACAACGTTATGGAACATATCTGCAGACATTCTGTTTAAACTATTATGGCCATCATCTACAGTAAAATCAAGGTCTAATTAAAGTTATTAACATAAAAAATTTAATTCTTGGACTACACTACAAACCACACAACTATATTACCCAAAGGATGGTGATGAATACAATGGAGTTTTTCAACTGTTCAGCAATGGATACATCTGAACAAAATAATCTTTATGTATTGTGACATAACTGAGATTTGTGACTTACAAGTATTGATTCATTTTATCACCATGCTGTTGTGAGTTAAATCACCTTGATTTTAAAAAATGTAATTTTCAGAGTTATACACTTTGTCTTTAGTTTGGTATAAGGTTGAATTATCTTTCTTCCACAATGCCTTATTTCTTGTAAGTTAGACTGATAAAACCTTTGAACAAGCTTACAAGAACATACTGTAGCTGGCTTTGGATCAATTTCTCAACCGTCATCCATCTCCTTATGATTGATTGAGGATTGGTCCGTGTCTGCCTCTTGTTCTGGTTCAGCTGGCATCAGGTCCAGCTCTCCCTGTGGCATTGGAAAGGATAAACGGTTTAGAAAATGGATGGACCGATGAAGTCCAGAGCGAAGGAAAGAGGTTCATGCAAGATGCTTTAAGTCTTTGCACAGAATCAAAGGTCCAGGATGAATAATCACTGGCCCTGGTCCAATAACATAATGATTGATTGTCCCTCAGCCCCTCACTGTCTGAGATAACATTGCTCAAAGTGTTCAAACATAATGTCAACACAGTGTCTCCCTCATGGGGCCCCTATTCGCTCTGTGCACCCAGAAATCGTATGTTGGCCTTTGACCGTTCAGCATGTTCAGCTGCAAAATACAACGCTCCCTGCAGTCTGCGTAACCTCGAGGGCAGGCAACAGTGGCAAATGGTGGCACATGCTGTTTACTGTAGGTCAGTGAGTTTCTCTGACAGCATCCCTTCAAAACAACAAACAAATTTACTGATGAAACAACTGTGGAGGAATTTATTGCAGCTGTAACAATCATCAAGCACTGTGGGACTATGTGTATTGGTAATCTCATGTCTTGTATGGGGAATTTATTTGAAGACACACACTCAAGTCCAGGTCAAAGCTTCGGTATCCCTTTCTTATGAGGACAAATTCGCAGCAACAAATGGTCTCTGTCAGTACTGGCAGTCAGGTTAAATTGGGTTCAAGTCCCCAACTACCACCGATTCTCCCAGAGACGGTTATTTGCGACAGACTTGCTAACCTTAAAATCAAATGGTTTCAGTTTAGCAATGGCTACCATTTAACATGGCTCCCATCTGCCAACTCACTATCTGGCACAACATGCCACGAAACAAATGCTGTATAATGGGAAACAGAGTACATTTACCCCCACCTCACCCCGAATAAACACACACAAATATGGAAATGTCTCCCATTTCTTAGGATGAATCGATAACTGCTGATGTGAAAGCCAAAACAAAGGCATCCAAATGAGATAGTGACATGATTCGGCAAGCGAACACAGTATAAGCAGACACACCTGGCAAGATGTCATTCAACATGTGTGCGTGTGTGTGTGTTTATATGTGTGTGCCAAGCCCTTATTACCTGTACGGGTGTGTGCAGTGGTCTGTGTAGTGTAGCCTGTGTGCTTGCATGCAAACTCTTTATTACTAAGAGGATGTGTAATGCACCAAAGAGCTTATTATTACCTCGGCATTGTTTTGTGTGTGTGTGTGCCGTCCCTATTAGCTTCTTCCTTGATACCAGATGACGCTCTGTGATCATGCTTGCATGTTAGGAACAGATCCTAGCTAAAAAGGACAGGACTGTTAAAAACATTTCCAAGAAGCAGTGCTTACCCAGCTGTTTTAAATGAGTAGAATCCCATAAAAAATATAATATAACAATGATTTAAATGACAACCAAAAAACATAACAATGCACTTTAATCCTTTGGCACTGATGTGAATGTTTATAACTATATTACCCTGTAGAATGATTACAATATTGATTATTAATTCTATTTGATAATTCTCTTTTTGATAAAGTATTGTTCATTATTTTTATCAGGCAAGTAGCAAGTTGTCAAAGCAAATTTCTGCAAGCTCATCAAGTGGGCACACAATTTATTTTTGATTCTTGCTTGTTCATTCCTTATTTTATGCAGAGTTCATGTAAGGGGATCTTTTGTATTGTGCATTAAGCTTGGTTTATGCGTCGATGAGCATTTGAAGCTCTGCGTAGAAGTGACACATGCGCTGTAGAGCGCCACCCAGGCACTAGGGCAGTGGTTCTTAATAGGGTTGTTCCGATAATGTTTTTTTGCTCCCGATCCGATCCCGATCATTTTAGTTTGAGTATCTGCCGATCCCGATATTTCCCGATCCGATTGCCTTTTTTTTGCTCCCGATTCAATTCCAATCATTCCCAATAATTTAAGCGCTATACAAGTATAACACCATTTACCATTTACCATTCCCGATCATATACATTTTGGCAATGCATTACCAAACAATGAATAAAACTCGGAAGAATATATAGATTCAACATACAGTACATAAGTACTGTATTTGTTTATTATGACAATAAATCTTCAAGATGGCATTTACATTATTAATATTCTTTCTGTGAGAGGGATCCACCAATAGAAATACTTGTAATTCTTAAAGGATAAATGTGACTTTGTATATTGTGACTAAATATTGCCATCTAGTGTATTTGTTGAGCTTTCAGTAAATGATACTGTAGCCATTTAACTTCTGCCCAAATGCATGATGGGAAGTGCAACCATGACTGTGCGTAGTGGTACCAATTGATATATCTTCTCTGCGTTGGGAAATAACATAAGGTGTTAAGAAAAAGATCAAGTGCTACCTTTCTTCCCCAAATTGCTTCCCACAATGTTTCTAATCGTAGGGAGAGGGATTGTAAGGCTTTAGCCAAATAAAAAAAGGCTCCAAAGGCTGCAAAAATTCACTCTACTCGTTTTACGCTGCCTTTTAGCTCTATAGACCCGAATCACATGATGTCACAACTCCGCCCCCCTGACTGGAGCCGCCATATTGTCCGTCAGCTCGTCGTGCTTACACATTACCGCTACGTACATAACTCCTATTGCGGCGTGCTTTTCTGCTCGTTAACATTAATAATCAAAATGGTGAAGGCGTGTGTTCTACCGTATTCCGAGAGACCCGAAGAGGAGAGTGAGATGGACTGCTGCAGTTCGACGAGAAAACTGAGCACCAAACGATCACCACAGATTATGTAGTAGTTATTTTATATCTGGTAAGATGCTTTTAATATATTTTTAGAGGGTTTTGGGCTGACAACCACAATTAAGATCATTGCGAGGCTAATCGCCGACAACATACAGTTTCGAATTCAAGATGTTTATTTCCTCCGCCATCATTATTTTTTGAATAATATTTAGCTGGTACCAAGTGAAAGAAGCTGGCCTCGTCTACGGATCATCAGTTAAACAGGGGTGTCCAAACTTTTTGCAAAGGGGGCCAGATTTGGTGTGGTAAAAATGTGGGGGGCTACCTTGGCTGATTTACGTAGAACAATATATTTAAACAAATTTTAGCAAGCCCTTCTGTGTGTCACATTTGCTTTATTATTATTATTTTTTTTTAATTCATAATTTCAACAATCTCGCCTTTGTGGCGTTCTATTTCGACACTCGGGCTCTTGCGAAATACTGCTGCCGTGAAATTAAACTAGCTTCAAGTTGCTATAATTTCTCGCTGCGTATCCCTGTAATGTTGTCGTACATGTCAGCGTGTCTTGTTTGGTAATATCGTGTCACATCGAACTCTTTGAAAACAGCGACTGTCTCTTTGCAAATGAGGCAGACACAGTTGTTGCGTATTTTATTGAAGAAATAGTCCAATATCCACCTATCCTTGAAGCGTCGGCCATCGCAGTCAACTTTTTTTTTTTTATTGATTGTCGCCATTTTAGAAAATTGGAAGTAAAGGGTCACACGGGGTAATGTTGCTTAGAGTGCTGCTCTTAAAGTTTTTCAAACTTTCGTGAGAATAGGCTGATTTTGTGTGGACAAGATAGTTGTAGATATCAGGGTAGCAGATGTCAGGCAGAGACGGCAAAGACAGCGGGTTGAAAAATATCGATTTAGGCATCAAATATGGATCTGGC
Organism: Corythoichthys intestinalis; assembly: GCF_030265065.1. Taxonomy (NCBI): domain Eukaryota; kingdom Metazoa; phylum Chordata; class Actinopteri; order Syngnathiformes; family Syngnathidae; genus Corythoichthys; species Corythoichthys intestinalis. Next base: position 20,015,137 of record NC_080401.1, on the reverse strand, counting down.
GAATGGATCGACCGAAGCTTTTCCACATAACACCTTTTATGCAACACATCCAATGAGTTTACAGCGTCTGAAAGCCCCGGGGCTTCCATGAATCGCACTATAAATTGCACGATAAATTGAGACCATTGAGAATACGGACACACAATGACGGACAATATGGCGGCACAACACAGCGATCACGTGATTGTGTGACGTTGGTGATTGGGTCTATACATAGGTTAAACGGCGCCATTACAGATTGAACGCGACAATGCGTGAGTGGATCGTGCAGTGCATGCGTTAATATTGTTAAATATTTTAACGTGATACATTTTTTAAAAAATTTAAAAATCGATCGAACCCAGGTTAAGAACCGCTGCACTAGGGGGATGTATCTTTATTTCCGTGTTGTTTCGTGGGCTTTTGCGGGGCCTCACACTATAACACTCCATGATTTCTTTAATGTCAGAGACGGAGCGGCTGTTTCTCAAGCTAGAGCTCATCAAAATAGAAGAAAAATATTGATTTTACTCCGAATGATTAAACACTGGAGACTCAGAAAACCTTGGCTGAGGTGGTCTGTCACCACCACTGAACCATCACCACCACTGAACCAGTCGAGGCAGAGAACAGGAGAATTTGCCACACTTGTTCACACACTGAGGGGCATCGACGCCAAGATGCACTTTCGATATTTTCGGATGTCAGCGGGCAGATTTAGTGATCTTCTTTGCCAAATTAATTCATTAATGTCACACGAGCAAACACACAGCATGCTATGAAAATAAAAAGAAGGCAAAGACGTTTTTTTGTGGACCAATCACAGTCCTTGCAGTTCACGTATCAACGCGTTGGGATTTTTGGGACGCACACGTCAGGCTACGGCATAGGGTACGCCGTCGCTCTGATGCAGAAGCATAACAGGCCCTTTACACACAATTATGGCCTGGGATCACAACTTTATAGCCATATAACGTATATACTAGTCCTTCTAAAAAAAACTTAGCATATTGTGATAAAGTTCATTATTTTCTGTAACGTACTGATAAACATTGGACATATTTTAGATTCATTACAAACAACTGAAGTATTTCAAGCCTTTTATTGTTTTAGTATTGATGATTTTGGCAAAAAAGTCAAGAAAAACCAAAAATCCCTATCTAAAAAAATGTGCATATCATGAAAAGGTACTCTAAAGAAGCTACTAACCTAATCATCTGAATCAATGAATTAACTCAAAACCCCTGTGAAAGATTCCTGAGACTTTTAAAAACTCCCAGCCTGGTTCATTACTCAAAACCGCAATCATGGGCAAGACTGCAGACCTGGCTGCTGTCCAGAAGGGCATCATTGACACCCTCAAGCAAGAGGCTAGGACACAGAATGAATTTTCTGATTGAATAGGCTGTTCCCAGAGTCCTGTATCAAGGCACCTCAGTGGAAAGTCTGTGGGAAGGAGAAAGTGTGGCAGGAAACGCTGCACAACCAGAAGAGGTGACCGCACTTTGAGAAAGATTTTGGAGAGGGGCCGATTACAGACCTCGGGGACCTGCAGAAACAGTGGACTGAGTCTGGAGTAGACACATCCAGAGCCACTGTACCCTGAAACAGCGGCAGAAGTGCCTGACCTGGGCTACAGAGAAGCAGCACTGGATTGTTGCTAAGTGGTCCAAAGTACTTTTTTCAGATGAAAGCAAATTTTGCATGTCATTGGAAAATCAAGGTTCCAGAGTTTGGAGGAAGACTGGGGAGAAGGAAATGCCAAAATGCCTGAAGTCCAGTGTGAAGTACCCACGGTCAGTGATAGTCTGGGGTGTCATGTCAGCTGCTGGTGTTGGTCTACTGTGTTTTATCAAGGGCAAGGTCAATGCAGCTACCTATCAGGAGATTTTGGAGCACTTTATGCTTCCATCTGATGGAAAGCTTTATGGAGATGAATATTTCATTTTTCAGCACGACCTGGCACCTGCTCACAGTGCCAAAACCACTAGTAAATGATTTACTGACCATGGCATTACTGTGCTCAATTGTCCTGCCAACTCTCCTGACCTGAACCCCATAGAGAATCTGTGGGATATTGTGAAGAGGAAGTTGAGAGACACCAGACCTAAAACTGTGGATGACCTTAAGGCTGCTATCGAAGCTTCCTGGGCCTCCATAACACCTCAGCAGTGCCACAGGCTGATTGCCTCTATGCCACAACGCATTGAAGCTGTCATTTCTGCAAAAGGATTCCCGACCAAGTATTGAGTGCTTAGCTGATATAATTAATTGAAGGTTGACTTTTTTTGTATTAAAAAAAAGATACTTTTTTGTATTGATCGGACTTTTTGAGATAGGGATTTTTTGTTTTTTCTTGACTTTTTTGCCAAAATCATCAATATTAAAACAATAACATAAAAACAAAACAAACAAAACAAAAAAAAATAAATAAAAAAAAAACGACAAGAAAGACAAATTCCAAATACACTATGTAGCGCCCCCTTGCAGTCATCCTTTGTCCCGCCGACGCTTTGAGCCCTACTTCGACCCCTTCAGAATGCTTTAAACTCACCAAACTCAACAGCCAGGTGAACACTGGTGATAACTTTGATGAAATGTAAAAAAAAAAAAAAAAAAAAAAAAAAAATCAAAACATGCGTAAATGTGTGTAGCGCCCCCTAGGAACAAAACCAACATTTTTTTTTTTTTTTTTAAGGTGAAAAAGGAGGTCACAACGCAAAGGTTAAAACTTAGAACACATCAGTACTATATGAATGGAATACCATACGTGGTGCCCCTGCCCCTGGGTACAGTGCAGCTGAGTTACCACATATGTCTATGGCAATTAATACATCCCCACTAGAAATACAAAAAGATGACCATTCAAAATTATTGTCGCTTTCACAGTACACCAAAAGGACCAGAGTCTGGTTGGAGAGCTACCTCGCAGCAACACTTACAAATGAGTTTGTTGAAAAGGTTCAGCATTCACACTGCATCACATGGACGAAATGCGTACTCATGGATTGGACAAATAGAAGAGGAAATACCTTCCTCCTGGGAGGGAGGGAGCGTGGAGCGTCACAGCGTGGTGCTGTGACACTGCATGTAATGTAACATAGCATAGCAAGTCGCTGCTCGGCCAGCGGCAGGGTCGCTCCCTCCAGACTCAGTGCTGAGCAAACTGGAGTAAATAATAATAAGTAATAATAAATGCATAGGGGAAAATTCAACCACGAAAAGGAAGCTCATGGTACCCCAAGTCACACAGGCGCGCACCATCGCTCGCACTTTCGTGACTTTTTGGACTGTCAAATTGTCGCCACTTCCAGGAGAGCGAGACTCGTGAAATGGCCGCCCTGAGAGGCTCCGCCAATGTCACCCTCACGCGGTACGTTCAGCAAAAGCATGCAACACACAACCGCCACAGTAGAGCCCGATTCTGTGTATCAAATGCAAATGCTTAGCACAGCAAAACAACATTTGGCCATGGCTAATCGTCTGTCATCTTGCCATTGTTTATTTTGTATAGCATGCACGCTGTACTTCTGCTACCAAGGATGTCCTGCATGTACCATCAGAGCCTGGAGCATCGCGGCTCCACGCTGTGACCCTGCACATAAAGTAGCAAAATGAGACCCTGATCTGGTTGCATTCACAAGCGTTGTGCTTAAAGTGGACCGAGACCCGCAATTTTTGAATGGACTAGAGTTTGGATGCGCGTTCACATTTATAAAACGAAGCGGACTATCTGAGAAAAAGAACTCTGGTCCGTAAAATATACCAAACAGTGCTAGAGTGAAAGCGCCCTTAAACTGCTGTTTCACTGTTAAATAGTCTCAGCCTTTGCTTGACTTCAGGGAGAAAGAATGAGCCACGTCATTATTTTGCTTCAGGGCTCTGACATGTCTCTGCATTACATATCTTGACATCATAGGTGTTTGAGGAAACAAGTACAGCTTGTATTGATAACATGAAGCTTACAATATCAGTCAAGTTGTGATACTGATGATTCTGGAGGTTTTTTTAGTCAAACATTACAAGATTGTGATATGGGAAGAAGTAGCCGTTACAAAGAACACATTGTAGAAGATATTCGTAAGTATTTTGTTTTTCTTCATAACCTACCGCAATTTTCTTTAAGTTTATTCACTGTTTATAGTCGATCTTATTCAGGGTCTCAGCTGAGCAGGAGCACTTCCCACCCAACTATGGACAATAGTTAAGGTACACCATACACTAGTGCTCAGTCAATCGAATGACACTGATACGAAAAAAAAAAAAAAAAAATAGAAGGTTGCACAATCTAGCTGTGTATGACTTAATTTTCAATTGAAACTTCTATACATGTTTTTTAAATTGTGGGAGAAAGACACCCACCCGGTGTAAAGAAAGATCTATAAACTCAGGGTAGACATGACCAGAGCAAAAGGTCATATTCATTTTATACATTTTACTCACTTTTTAAAAAAAAAAAAAAAAATGTTTTTTTTTGTTGTTGTTTTGTTTCAACATGTCTTAACCGCTGCAACCATGCAAGCTGTAATAACCTTATAGCAGCACCCCGGCTAATGAAGGTTATGATTTAAGAAGATTCAGTCATGTCCAGACAAGTTTACACGGTGTTCACATAGCAGTTGGATAGACAGCATCCTGTTGTGCGTAGATTCACAAGTGGAAGTGTACATTAAGAATTTGACAGACGACAACCCACGTAGGATAACAACATTTCCTGCACTTTAATGGCACGAACAAAAAATCAGTTTAAAGCAATATCAAAAGTTATAATAAAATTAAAAATCTTATTATAAATATAAACTTTCATGTAGAAGACGATTGCTCACAGAATTTTAAATATGTTAGACATATTATAAGAGAAAATAATGTTTAAACACAGAAAATGACACATCCTAGGCATTGCCATTTTCGGACAAATTTAATGTCAGATACACCCAAGATGACCAGTTTAGGGTGTAGTCTGCCTTTCGCCGAAAGTTGGCAGGATAGACCCTACTCACCAACGTCACAGAATGACGTGTCGCTGTATCCGGCCGCCATATTGTCCGTCTCTGTATAGCCCTATTCTCAATGGTTTCAATTAGTCGTTCAGTTTATAGAGTAATTCATGGAAGCCCCGGTGCTTTCAGACGCTGTAAACTCATTGGATTCATTGCATAAAAGGTGTTATGTGGAAAAGCTTCAGTTGATCCATTCGCCAGATCCATATTTGATGCCTAAATCGATATTTTTCAACCCGCTGTCTTCGCCCTCTCTGCCTGACATCTGCTACCCTGATATCTATAACTATCTTGTCCACACAAAATCAGCCTATTCTCACGAAAGTTTGAAAAACTTTAAGAGCAGCACTCTAAGCAATATTACCACGTGTGACCCTTTACTTCCAATTTTCTAAAATGGCGACAATCAATAAAAAAAAAAGTTGACTGCGATGGCCGAAGCTTCAAGGATAGGTGGATATTGGACTATTTCTTCAATAAAACACGCAACAATTGTGTCTGCCTCATTTGCAAAGAGACAGTCGCTGTTTTTAAAGAGTTCGATGTGACGCGATCAGTGTTGTTAATAACGGCGTTACAATATAACGGCGTTACAAACGGCGTTATTTTTTTCAGTAATGAGTAATCTAAATAATTACTTTTCTCATCTTGGCAACGCCGTTACCGTTACTGAGGCGGGAAAGGCGTGCGTTACTATGCGTTACTAAGTTTGTTGAATAAAAAAAGTCTGAGAGAAACGGACTCACAGAGACAAGAGACAGGGCAGAAGTGGCGAAGACGCCGTTGCAACCGCGATGCTAGGTGGATCCAATAATACCTGACTGTAGCCAGAGCCGACAAACTACGCCCACATGACACGGTAGATATCATATTATAGAACTAGATGCAAAGACAGACACAGCTGCATTGGCAACATGTTTTAAGGACTACATGCGTTAGTAAACAGCCGCCATCTTAAAGCAGTAGACCTCTGAGGAAGGCTCTGATGTAGAGATCCTTCCTAGCGAACGGACCTAAGTAACTTTTTTTTTTTTCTTTTCTAAAATGCTCCTAAATCGGCAAAATCTTAAATCTAACTTTAAATGATGAAACTGTTTTAAAACTTGTTTAAAGTAGACAGAAGGGAACTAATGCAATAACGGGAGCAATTTTAACAACTTTAACGGTTGATTCACAACTTTAAATGACTTCCACACATAGCAAAGGTTACTGTCTATAGTTATCGCAATACCCTTGTGTCTAGTTAAGTGGAGGGTAAAGAATTGGGCTAGGGCCAATTGTCCCCCAAACCCTTTAAACTTCACATTGCGTGACTTTTTTTTTTTTTTTTTGAGAAAAAAAAAAAAGGAAAATAATCACAGGTTACATTGCCAAGTAACTAATTACTCTTACATTCAGGTAACTGAGTTACTAACGCAATTACGTTTTGGGAGAAGTAATTTGTAACTGTAATTAATTACTTTTTTAAAGTAAAATTAACAACACTGGACGCGATAATATTACCGAACAAGACACGCTGACATGTACAACATTACAGGGAAGATACGCAGCGAGAAATTATAGCAACTAGAAGCTAGTTTAATTTCACAGCAGCAGTATTTCACAAGAGCCCAAGTGTCGAAAGAGAACGCCACAAAGGTGAGATTGTTGAAATTATGAATTAATGAAAAAAAAATAATAATAAAGTAAATGTGACACACAGAAGGGCTTGCTAAAATTTGTTTAAATATATTGTTCTATGTGAATCAGCCAAGGTAGCCCCCCGCATTTTTACCGCACCAAATCTGGCCCCCTTTGCAAACAGTTTGGACACACCTGTTTAACTGATGATCCGTAGACGAGGCCAGCTTCTTTCACTTGGTACCAGCTAAATATTATTCAAAATGTAATGATGATGGAAGAAATAAGCATCTTGAATTTGAATCTGTATGTTGTCGGCGATTAGCCTCGCAATGATCTTAATTGTGGTTATCAGCCCAAAACCCTCTAAATATATATTAAATGCATCTTACCAGATATAAAATAACTACTACATAATCCGTGGTAATCGTTTGGAGCCCAGTTTTCTCGTCGAATTGCAGCAGTCCATCTCGCTCTCCTCTCCGGGTCTCTCGGAATACGGTAGAACTTCAAGTCTCTCTGTCTATATTCTCTGTTACTGCAACCAACCGCCACACACGCCTTCACCATTATGATTAGTAATGTTAATGAGCAGAAAAACACGCCATAATAGGAGGAATTTACGAAGCGGTAATGCGTTAACGTGACGAGTAGATGGACAACAGGGCGCGGAAGCGTGGTTGTGACGTCATGTGAGTTGGGTCTATAGGCTCCAGCACCCCGTAACCCTGACAAAGATAAGCGGTGTTGGAAATGAATGGATGAATATACCCAAGATCTCCTGTGCCGAACGTTACTTACGGACTGCCAGTATGATACATCAGAATGGCTAAAAAGTACAGTGATCCCTTGCTACTTGGCACCCTCAGTCCATCGCAGATGTTTTTCAATTAACAAAAAAATAAATTCAGTATTTTTTTTTTTTAATGTTCAGACATATGCATGTAAACATGTACAAATCATTGTTTTCTTGTATAAATGTCATAATTGTTACATTTGCAGTGCTTAAAAACATTTATAGAGATATAGTACGTATAAGTTTTTTTTTTTTTAATTTATTATTATACTTTGGAAAAAGATGGGGAAAAAAATCTCTTTCCAATCCTGTTATATCTGAATATATACAGTACATCAAACACACAAAAAGAAATACATTTAAATATAAATAAGCGGCGCCTCTACTTCGCAGATTTTCGTTTTCCCCGGGGTTTGGGCTCGGTCCCCATTACCTGGGAAAAACAAGGGATCACTGTACATGCTTGTATTATACAATTGTTACACATCATTGACAATTATTCAGATATGTGCATAACGTTAGCAACGTTAGCACTGAGGCAATGTTAGCCTATAGAACCAAAACACTGATAGGATTCAAATGCAGGTGTAAAATAATCAAAAATAAAATAGACTTACACTCCCTAAAGTTGCTATACCTCTAGTGGTGTCACGTTCTTTCACGTTTTAAAATTTTGGAAGAAGCCTTTGGTCGGGAGAAATGGAACGCCGGCTAACGGTGCCTTGTCTTTCTTTGCTCCTAATATTCTGTTTACCCTAACTCCTCTCCTTACATCCGAAAGCCGAACACTGTGCCATACAGGCACTGCCTTCTGCTGTTATTTATTTAATTTTTCTGAGTAAAATATGTGTTTGAATATTGAGAGCTGGGAGCAGCAGATAGCAACTTCAAATGAAAGTTTGGCAAGACTAACCTATAACAACATGAGTAGGACATCATACACAACATTCTGCATTTCATATATCATTTTTATTCGGGCAAAATCATTGTATGTGTGACAATAAAATAATGACTTGCATGTAAACGACATAGGTATTGTAATACCCTAGGTTTTAGGTGTATCTGACATTGCGAGCGATGGCAAATTAGTTGAAATATTTAAATTTGATTGTCCAAAACAGTTCTAGCATTTAAACTTGGCTGCTTGTGGCACTTTTGCCTACTTCACAGAAATATTGGCTTTATTATTATTATTATTATTATTATTATTTGACATTTTTCTCCATTATTTAGGCAGAAGAAAATGGAAATTCAGCTTTTTTTTTTTTTTTTTTAGATAACATTGTTTCTGCTAGGATGCACTCCATCTAAGAGATTACAATTCCTTTGAACTAATTATTCGTGACTCAAATATAAAGAAAAACACATTTATTCCAATGGTATACTGTGAGAATGACATGTTGAGCATTTTATCAAACAGTTGTTAAGATGGCAGCAGACTTGAATAATTTTGAATGCCACTTAGTCCTGCAGACGAGCCCAAATAATTTCAATTAAACCATTGCATAAATGCTGTGCTTACAGTGGTGCAAATAAGTATTTAGTCATTCACTAATTGTGGAAGTTCTCCTACTTGAAAAGATTAGAGAGGCCTGTAATTGTCAACATGGGTAAACCTCAACCATGAGAGACAGAATGTGGAAAAAAAAAACAGAAAATCACATTGTTTGATTTTTAAAGAATTTATTTCCAAATTAAAGTGGAAAATAAGTATTTGGTCATCTACAAACAAGCAAGATTTCTGGCTGTCGAAGAGGTCTAACTTCTTCTAACAAGGTCTAACGAGGCTCCACTCGTTACCTGTATTAATGGCACCTGTTTTAAATCAAAATCAAATCAAATCAAATTTATTTATATAGCCCTTTACAAAACCCGAAAGGTCCCCAAAGTGCTTTACAACAAAGACAAACATGGCACATAGTAAATAAAAGGCAGGAAAGTATTATACAATGACATTAGGAAGAAAAGAAAAGAAAAAAAGAAACGAAACATCGCATCACGATTAGTCAGACAGCAAACAAAACAATAAAACAGATAAAATCCGAAAACATTAAAAACCCTAAGGAAATAAAACCAGGCTAAACTAATCTTGGGGAAAGGCGAGTCTAAAAAGGTGTGTCTTTAAACGAGATTTAAAAAGGTCCAAATTTGTAGTGGTGCGGATCTCCGGGGGAAGACTATTCCATAACCTGGGTGCAGCAACCGCAAAAGATCGGTCTCCCCACTGTTTGAGTTTGGACCCTGGGACTTGGAAATGAAGTTGGCCGGTAGAGCGAAGAGTCCTGCCAGAGTTACGGATGGTTAAAATTTCTGATAAGTAAGAAGGAGCCTGGCCATTAATAGAATTAAAAACAAACAGTAAAAGTTTAAAATCAATTCTAAAATGGACTGGAAGCCAGTGGAGCGATGATAGCACGGGGGTAATATGTTCACGTCTAGGTGTATCTTTTTTAACTCATTATCGGTATAAAAGACACCTGTCCACAATCTCAGTCAGTCACACGCCAAACTCCACTATGCCCAAGACCAAAGAGCTGTTGAAGGACACCAGAGACAAAATTGTAGACCTGCACCAGGCTGGGAAGACTGAATCTGCAATAGGTAAAACACTTGGTGTAATGAAATCAACTGTGGGAGCAATTATTAGAAAATGGAAGACATTTAAGACCACTGATAAACTCCCTCGATCTGGGGCTCCATGCAAGATCTCACCTCGTGGCGTCAAAACGATAATAAGAAAATCCCAGAACCACACTAGTGAATCACCTACAGAGAGCTGGGACCACAGTAACAAAGGCTACTATCAGTAAAACAATGCGCCACCAGAGACTCAAATCCTGCACTGCCAGACGTGTCCCCCTGCTGAAGCCAGTACACGTCCAGGCCCGTCTGCGGTTCGCTAGAGAGCATTTGGATGATCCAGAAGACGACTGTGAGAATGTGTTATGGTCAGATGAAACCAAAATAAAACCTTTTGGTAGAAACACAGGGTCTCGTGTTTGGAGGAGAGAGAATACTGAATTGCATCCGAAGAACATCATACCCACTGTGAAGCATGGGGGTGGAAACATCATGCTTTGGGGATGTTTTCTGCAAAGGGACCAGGACGACTGATCTGTGTAAAGGAAAGAATGAATGGGGTCATGTATCGAGAGATTTTGAGTGAAAATCTCCTTCCATTAGCAAGGGCTTTGGAGATGAGATGTGGCTGGGTCTTTCAGCATGACAATGATCCCAAACACACAGCCAGAGCAACAAAGGAGTGGCTTCGTAAGAAGCAGTTCAAGGTCCTGGAGTGGCCTAGCAAGTCTCCAGATCTCAACCCCATAGAAAATCTGTGGAGGGAGTTGAAAGTCCGAGTTGCCCAACAACAGCCCTAAAACATCACTGCTCTAGAGGTGATCTGCATGGAGGGATGGGCCAAAATACCAGTAACAGTGTGTGAAAAGCTTGTGAAGAGTTACAGAAAATGTTTGGACTCCATTGCCAACTAAGGGTACATAACAAAGTATTGACTTGTACTTATTTTCCACCATGATTTGCAAATAAATTCTTTAAAAATCAAACAATGTGATCTTCTGTTTTTTTTTTTTTCCCACATTCTTTCTCTCATGGTTGAGGTTTTCCCATGTTGACAATTACAGGCCTCTCTAATATTTTCAAGTGGGAGAACTTGCACAATTGGTGGTTCACTAAATACTTATTTGCCCCACTGTAGCGATCTCCTGCATTAGGTCATAACATTCATGTATGCATCCGATTCTGCACTAAATTTAATGAACCCCTCCATCATGTCTTGCAAGAGTCATCTAAGCAGTTTATGCAAATTAGTAAAGGAAACAAACATATAAAAGAAAAAACAACAAAAACAAATAAAACATTGTCTCTCGAGTCATCTAAGCAGTTTATGCAAATTAGTAAAGGAAACAAACATATTCAAGAAAAAACAACAAAAACAAATAAAACATAGTCTCTCTCACTCAGGTAAAAATAAAAATGTCTGCATTACCAACACTACTATACACTACTACAGTGATAATTTTTTGTGTTATGTACCAAGTGGATTTTTGTTTTATTTCACTGACAAAGGAAGAACTAGAAATGTGTGTCAATTTATGTGAGGACAATAATCCTTTCACATAGTACATAAAAAAGGAGAAAATAAGCAAGGAAACTTGGGCCACATTTGCTTTTTGAAAAGGTCTTTACGACTGAGACATTGAAATGAGCCCTATTTAGACAGAGAGGCAAAATAGCCTAAATACAATGCCATTTGAAAATCATGCTTGCACCCTTGTACAGTTGGTACTCAACCACCAATTGCGTATCCTAGTGGACATATAAAAAACATTGTTATGCACTAGTCTGTGTATATTCACATTGAGAATTTGATGTTTTGGGAGTGCCGTGTGTTTTGGTGTGGTGATAAACGTTTACTTCATGTTATCAAGTTCATTGTCAAACTCATTATCTTGAGAGGCGGTTACATATAGCCGTTTTAAAAAAAAAAACAAAAGAAAAACAGCTGTTTGGGTAGTTTATTTTTGAATCAAAGTAACCATAGTGAAAAGAGCAAATGTTTCATTTTATCGCACATGTGTTGTTTCAAAATCTTTTGGTAAAAAACATTGGTGCCTGTGCAACTAAACAAACATCACCAGTCACAAATTTTCACCATGTTGCATTATTTCATGTTTCCCTGCTGAAAGTAATCATTGGGTGTTTAGTGACTTTACCCAGTGTTCCTTACATCCCTCCGGACTGGCACACACACGCAGGTCTGTCACCCATGGCGATGTGAGTGATCTCTGTATGGACGCTGTTGAGGTGTACAAGGGGGCATCTGGTCTTTTTCTCCTCTCAGTTGCTGAAATGTAAACACACCAGTTGCCTGGATTTGCCAAATGAGCACCTGGTATTTCAAAGTAGACTTTTTTTTTTTTTTTACATGCCGGGGTAGGGGCAAAGCTGCTCAAACTTATGTAGAGTTCCACACAAACAGGCTGTTGCACTGGCCGTTTCCCTACTAAACCTATCATGGGAAGGAGGAAAGGCACATGGATGAGACAGGCCAGCAGGCCCACACATTCACGTTGCACATTTGCACACTACCATCAAATTGTATAGTCATAGGTATATTCACACACTGCACATGCAGATACACATCAACACACACACACACAACTAACACTTTGTCATTCTTTCACCTAGCCATGTTTAGTCTTTAGGCAATGAAATGGTATACGGTAGGATTACTGTGATTCATCTGTCCTGCATTACAGTGGTGTGTGTGTCAAGACTTTCTGTCCTTGTCTCAGTGGGCTGCTTAGGCTTTCCATCAGAACAGTTAGCCAGAGATGTGCCAGATCCCAAACCTTCATAGTCATAATGCAAGAAATATTTGTGGGTCACCCATTCGCTCATAGGTTATTTTCATTGTTTGAAGTAAAAACTATCAGTTAAAAAAAAGAAAAAACATATTTAGTGGTCATAAATCACCATTTCTGACAGAATTGTAAAATTATTTGTTTTGATTTGGTGATTGAGAATATCAATCTGTTTTACTGAATTACTCTTAGAGATTTGAAAAATAATGTATTTTTTTTAACCAACAGAGATAACACTGGACGGTATTTGCAATTTAAAAAACACACATAGGTACACACTTTAGCCGCTTTCAGGCATAATATATCACAATGTAACTGGGTAAAGTGAACTGCTATCTGCCCGGATCGTGGCTTTTAGATCTAGGGAAGTCTAACACTACTGTATTTTACTAACTTGTTAAAAAAAAAAAAAAAAAAAAAAGAAAAATATGAAAAAAAAACTGTGAAAATGTAGAGGTACTTGATAGGCTTGGCAGCTTTCATATACAGCAGGGGTCGGGAACCTTTTTGGCCAAGAGAGCCAAAACACCCAACATATTTTAAAACGTGATTCCACAAGAGGCATACAGTGTGCGTGTGTTTGTTTTATAAGCGCTGGGTTTTTTTTGTTTTTTGTTTTAATTGTGAACGCATTTGAACGCCTTACATGGAAGCGAGAGTGAGGTCATGCCCAGCCTTTATGAGCAGTTGACAAGTTGTCATTTAAATAAATATTGAGAGAACAACAACGAAAGCCTGACATCGTTAATGTGAGATGTTACAATCGTTGCTCAATTGCGCACTCATCACTAAGAAAATAACAAATCTAACATGCTATGGCATTGCGTATATTTCCTGGAAGTGTGAACCACAACCACAGGGACATGTGCATAACAGTGGCTGAAACAGTTTAAGCCTCTCAGGGCAGCCGACTGTGAATCTCGGTCTCCTGGAAGTGGCGACAATTTCACAGGCGAAAAAGTCAAACCGACTTGACGAAACCAACATGACTTGAGGTGCCACGCAGTTCACTTTCGTGGTTTCATTTTCCCCTATGTATTTTTTAATATACTCCTGTTCACTCGGCATTGAGTTGGGAGGGGCCAATCCCACAGACAAAGCAGAGACTTAACGCGCAAGGAGCGGTACGTAACGCTCATCTCCATACAGTCCAAGACGTGAGGACTATCAATGGGCAATAAATTAAAGCATATTACTGCGACGTACGTTTGAAGTGTCCAGAATCAATGGGTGAATGCACCATCAGCTCATCACAGCTTGTTCATGTTGTTACCAATCTGAATTTTTGGTAAGTGGGGCTCTCAACTCCGAACCGTAGTCCGGAGTGGACCGGCGATTTCAGTGGCTCGTTCGTCGCTCCTACTTCTGGTTCTTCCTTCGGTGAGGTGGCGTAGTGTATAAAAACACCTGGACGCGTGGATGGCTTTTGCATGGAGACTTAATTAAAAAAAAAAAAAACAGCAGGGGACACAGCCACTTAACACTGCACTCCCGCTCAACTCTCTCAACCCCTGCCTCTCTCTCTTCCTCGCTCGTCCATTTCTTCGTCTATGCTAAATTGGCAATGCCAGTCATATTGAAAAGGACAGCGGCCCCTTGGTGGTGCCGGTAACAATGTCAAGCAAGCCGGCCGATTCCACTTTTAAGATGATGGGTTGGCGGAAAGCCATATGCACTCATCAAAAGAGCCAGATATGGCTTGCGAGATATAGGTTCCTGAAGCCTGATATACAGCATGTGATTCGGGCTATTTACTGTTTACTTCTTTAGATTACACTGCAGAAATTCAGTTAATTTACTGTATCGATTTACCCAATTTATTTGTAAGAGACCAGATGAACAACGACACGTCCTCAATCACATTAATTAAATGATAATAACTATATTACGAATACAAAAGAAGCTGCTAAGAATGCTTGCACTGCCTTTGCTAAGTAACAGTCCCACGCCATCCCATTCAAAAGTTAACAGCCTGTTCCTCAAAGTTGTCTGATCTAATTTGTTACTGATTCAGCAAATAAGTTCTATGTGCACTGCTAGTACAATGTTATTATTTCATCTAACAGTCAAGACAAATGAGGAAATGTAGTGTAGTCACAACTCAGCTGCGTCATCAACCTCTGCATTCTGAAGTGGTGTATTACTTGCTGCATTCACACATAGCGTGAGCTGGTAATGTACCAGACTATTGACTAAGTCTGACTAATGTCTTTGTTAGCTACGCAGGAAAATTGTGTTTACACGTACCGCATACCGTATAAATACCAGTAGAATACTGGACTTCGTTGTATGTCTGAAATGGGTTTATTATGTTGTGATATCATATTCAATCAATTCAATCAATACTTATTACTCCATGAGAATAGTTGATTGAGGTGTATTGCGAATCGATATTATACAAAATTATCTACATTGAAGTGATTTATTCTTTTATTTGTCTCTCTGAATGTGTGGTCTCACTCAGAATAAATTTTATTTCCTTTGCTGGACATAACAGACACCACTTGTGCTCTGATGGAAAATATAGTTCATAGAAGAAAAAGTGACTCTCTATCACGCTGTTTCATCTCCTTTTTAATGAAGCTAAACCATTTTGCATGCTCGGTTTGTATTTGAAGCGACTAGCAACTTTTGTACCAGGCCTAAAAAGGTTTATCATGCCACAACGGAGAATGTCCTCTGGTGTAATTGCTGATTGTGCTTATGGTGTTACTTGCCATGACAGAAATAGGATCTTACTTTAATAAGCTAATGGTGCCGTATGAGGGAATAAAATCAAGACTACTAGGACACCTGACTATTTAAGTTTAACAAATTTCGTGAAACAAAAGTTTTTTCACGTATAAAAACATGTTTTTGTAGCTATAAGGGAAGGGCTCTTTGCGGGCTCTTTGTTCCATGTTAAAAATTTCCAAGCATGGCTGTCACAAATAAATCTTAAAGGGTCTTCTACTTGTTCCAAGAAAGTTGAAACATTAAATTGTCTCAAATATCTCGGTAAGATCAAGCTTCAGGTGTTCTAACTTGGCATTTATAAGCACACTCATAAATGTAAAAACTGCTGTCACAAATCTGTAGATAAGAAGAAATATCTTTAAGACAGCATCACCAGTTGGCCCAGGGATCCTTTTACTCATCACACATATGTCTCCCTAAAATGGAAAATGTGGTCATGTTGCTGTCAGTGTTGTGATTTGTGGTCTGTTGCTTTTGGGGCTGATTCACATTCATGTGATAACAGTCTGTCATGCTACTGCATGCCTCATCTTTAACAGTGAGCGGAGAACACTGGCCGTCTGTCATCAGCGCAAACTGACACTTCCTGGCCCACACCCTCTCAAACCTTTTCTGTTGCCTCATTGGTTGAGTCAAGGAGCTCCTTTGGATTCATAAACACATTCCATGATACACAATCATCCAAATCAACAGTCTGGAAGTAGGTTTCGTGTATAGTTTCTGTTCATGCATTTGTGGTTGACAACACAAATTTGTATAAAATGGTTTTTACTTTTCTATTTAGGTCTTTAGTTACTTTTACGCAATTGCTTTAGATTGAGTTTTTTTTTGCTATAATTACCTCTGCTTTCATGGGAACCATAAAAAGAGTTATGCTTTTGGCTGCCAAAATAGTCACAGCATTACGTAGAAGTCAGTGTAAGTGGACAACTGGAACATCTGAGTAGATCATTCAAAACAATGAACATGTTAAAACGCCTTTGTATCAAAATGTCATATCACTGCAGGAATAGACTTTTTGTATTTATCAACACGCTGCCGTTGATACATTCAGTTAACTCTCATGACACCATAAAGATAGGTTCATCCCACCTGGAATGTAATGTTGTGATTCCTGCTTGGACGGAATGACTGTTAGTCATACTTTGGACACCTGCAAGAATGGGACAATGTTTGCCCATATTTTAATGAAGAAAAAAGGAAAATGTATTTTCTTTTATTAGTCGGTGTTAGTCAGTTGGTTTGGTCCTTTTTTTAGTTATATTTTTGTTAGAAAACAATGCTCCCCTACCCAGGGGTGAACATGACTGGAATTTCTTGCCACAACTCCCTGACACAAAGTTCAGCACGGAGTCCTTTTTTTCAATTTTTTTTCTTTTGGTTGGGGGGGTTAAACCTCCTAATACCACAGAAATGCAAAAACTGCTTTTTGCACAGTTATAAATATAACACACAATAAAACGCAACAGGTTTCACACACACAGTGGTTAGCACGTTCCCCTAACAGTTCTGAGATCAAGGGTTCAATCCCGGGGTCGGGCCTTCCTGTGTGGAGTTTGCATGTTCGAAAACTCTAAATTGTCCCTAGGTATGACTGTGTGCGCGAATGGTTGTTCGTCTCCTTGTGCCCTGCAATTGGCTAGCAAACGATTCAGAGTGTACCCCGCATACTGCCCAAAGTTACCTGGGATTGGCACCAGCGCCCCCGAGAACCTTGCGAGGATAAGCGGCTCGGAAAATGAATGAATGAATGAAAGGTTTCACACATGCATTAGGCTACTGCATTACACTGAAACAAGCCATAATTTAGAAGCTGATTTTCATTCAAAATTCTACTTTTTCACTGATTTACAACATTCCATGTAAAACTCCATCTAATTTTTATTTTCCCTCATTACTTTTTTTTTTTTTTTTTTTAAATAATAAAGATATAAGTAACATGCCTTAACAAAAAATAAGTACAAATGACTTACATTATGCACAGAAAAATGGAATAAATTTTGAAGACAAAGCAAACACTGACTTTATTATTAATTATCAGGAAATAACGAAGTAGCCTTACATAAATGAACAAAAATAAGTTAAAAATATATTCTGAACCTCCTAAATAAAATAGAATAAAATAAAATAAAAATAATAAAATAAAATAAAATGAACCTCAACTCTTTCCTTTTTCTTAAAGATCTGATCAATTTTCCGTTGCCTTGTCCCTTTAATTCAACAAGCTTGTTGTTTCTTCTATTTTGTTGCCCCCCCCCCAAAAAAAAAAAACATGCATTTGAACCAATTAGAGCTAACTATCCATGCTGAGCACATGTCATTATATCAGCCCATTGAATGGACAGCAGAGTCCAGGTTTTTTTTTTTTTTTTTAACGCAGAAAAAAAAAAAAAGAATAATATTGTCCAAAACATTTCCAACTTTAAACTTAACATACGTGTCAAGGTTGTTGGGCTTTCTCCACAGCAAAGGATGTACTCATGTGCTGTTAAAAGGAAATAAACCTCTTCTACTTCTTCTTTTTTATTTTTTTTAAATCCTTTGCCCTTTTCACTTCTGTTGTTCATAAAAACTTTGGCAGATTTGAAGCACCATGGTGTCCTCCCATTTGCTGGGGGCAAAGGTGCTGTAGATTAAAAAGAAAATTGTAAATTGAATTCACACTTGATGAAACAAACAGATTTGCATGCATCTATCCATCTGAAATGGGGGTGACCAGCTCCAGGCAAAGAATTGTCCCACCTCTGAACTGTGTAATGTACTAAACTAATTACTGGGCTTTAATTGGAGAAATGTGTCATCCAGTTTGAGGCTAGGTCAAATAGAGTATGTGACCCGGTCAAAAAAGGTCAGAGTTTCTGCTCGTATCTAGGAATGAACTATGATGATGCATGCTGGTTATTTTTGGAGGGAATTTTCATTATTATATGCTATCATGTGGAGTATGTAACCATTCCATGCACGATTCAGCTCAACAAATGAGTAATATAATTTTCCTATTCTGTGATTGTTTTTGTATTGTTTTGCCATCTTGATAATCTTGTTCCTTTTTTCAACAAATGATGCCTAATAATAATGCATAAACTTCAGAAACTTGAATTTTACCTAAAATGCTGAGGCAATTAGAAGATGAATTATGTTGGGCCAATTGAGGAGAAATCTTTCTCGAACTTTTGTGGTGTCACAGGAAATGACAGTAGGGGGTTTTCTTTGCACTTTTGTAAGTAGCTCTTATTGATACTGGTTGCCAATAGAGGTCAATAGGGAGAGTAAAACCATCTTTGCTCTCAGAGGGCATGACAAGGAGACTCAAGGGGCAAGTGTAGGCAGACAGACTGACGCGGTCCTTCCGTCTTGTTGTGCTTTAAGCCATTTACCAGATAGAGGTCCCATCCCAGCAGGAATTTCACACCCTACTGACAATGTGTCTTCTGTCAGCTGCCGCTCAGGGAGCCTTAAACATCCTTCCTTCCGTCTCTTTCCAGCCTCTTCTTAATTCATCATGGGACCTCTTTACGTCGTTAAAAGAAAAGTCAGAGGTCCGGATGAGTGGTCATGAGTCAAGGGATGAGTGCCTAGGGTGGGGCTTCGTGTTTTAAGTCGGTCTATTGGTTTATTTGAGGAGAGACATTGTTGTTTCACTAGAATTGGGGATTTTTTTTTAGATCATCAGACTTCCTACTTCCATCCAAACATTTGGAAAAAAGAGCTACAGCGAAATATTTTCAGATAGAAAAGTAACACTGACTGTTAGTATGACTGCCACTCGAGATAATCCTGAAAACAGAACAGGAAAACAGAAAGAAAACAAAATAACCCATTTTTAACAACATTTATGACCAATAGGAGCGTCTTTGTTGCCATATTTTCAGCATATGGGCAGTTCATTTTGGGCCAAGAGCACAAACATGATAACGGGAAATAAAGAACTGACAATATATAAACACTTGAATGTCTGAAGACAAGAGGAGGTTCAAAATGAAGCTTAAAATATGTATTAGCAACAAAATTGAAATATTTCAAAACCTGTATATAAACACACTATATATTATGTAGTGGTTTACTATACATTAAATGTTGCTCAAAGCGCTTAATGATACCTATAACACTTGCTAAATTATAGATATAAATTTGATTTCAATCTTCTTCTGATACCATATTTTTTTCAGATCTAGTTTGTATCTAATTCAATCACTTGTACTTACTGTATGTCTCAATTAAGACAAAAGTAATTGGATTAGAGTTCACAGTTGCCTGCACAGAGCTTGACTGCCGATCAATGCATAATGTAGTCTACTGTTTGCCCAAAGTTAGCTGGGATAGGCGCCTTCTCCCTTTGATCCTCATCTGGATAAATGGTAGAGAAATCAGATGGATAGATTGAATCGAATTATCTCGACATACTTGTATTTTCTCTCCCTTTACTTGTGTGTGGAAAATAATTGTTATTTTTAAAAACTGTTTTAAGATTTGCTCCAAATTATATTTTCAGGGACCAAAAGGAGCCATAATATTTTCAGTTGAATACACATGCAATGCTTGTATTCTGCTGAGGACAGCACATGAATGTTAGTTGTATCTGTTTGTTCATTCAATGTAAAACATAGCATAGCTAAATAACCCTAAAACACAATTGTTGTTCAAATGTAAGCTATGTGGATTCCCTTGACTAACATGGTCATGAATCATCTCTCATCACAAATGTGTTCCTTCCTGAAAAGGAAAGGCCACATCCTTTCCTGCAGTGAGACACGTGCTGCGCGGAAGGTGAATGTTGCTTTCTTCTCCCAGTGTGTTTGTGTGTCATTGGACAAGCTTTGAAAGACAAGATTAAGGGTACATTGTGTTTATTCCCTCCAAAAGTTATGCTGTAGTTTGTCATAATTTATGATCAATGGCTGTTAAACAAATAAATCAAAGTTTTTGTGGGGGTTGTTGGAATACATTACACTTCCTTGGACTCAGCAAAAATAATTAGACATAAAAGATGTGCCGAAAAGGTTCTTGGATTTGTGTCAAAAAAGATGCATTTAAAACCTGTAATATTGTAACATATAACCTGGTGCAATCAAAGAACAATCAATATCTTCAGCTACATCATGATTATTAAAAATTAACAGTGACTTTTGTTATAATTGTATGTAGCACTTTTGGCAATTTCTATCATGTCTTTTGATGGCTGCACTTTATGTCACTTCAGCTCGCAATTCAGTTTGACTTGAAGATAAGTTCATTAGTGTGTCCAATTATAGATTAAAAAGGTCAATTGGTAAAATTAACTTACCGATGCAATCTTTGAGTCAGGGAACATTTCTTTTGCTAATTCTGAGAAGTGATCAGCAATAGTTGCGGGCAGATTGTGTTCGGCAACAAATTGGCATAATAAAATCTCCGCTTTCATCACTTTTCATTCTGCAGACTTCATCTTTATGACCAGTGTTGTTAATCTTACTTTTAAAAAGTAATTGATTACAGTTACAAAAATATTAATAAATTACAGTTACAACTTACTTCTCCCAAAAAGTTATTGAGTTAGTAACTGAATGTTACCTGAATGTAAGAGTAATTAGTTACTTGGCAAAGTAACTAGTGTTACCTTTCATGTTTTTTTGTTTTTTTTCTTCAGTTTTTTCAAAAAAACAAAACAAAAAAAACATAGTAACCTTTGCTATGGTAGGAAGTCATTTAATGCTGTGAATCAACCGTTAAAGTGGTTAAAGTTGCTCCCGTTTTGCATTAATTCCCTTCCGTCTACTGTCGACATGTGAAAGTTTTAAAACTGTTTCATCATTTAAAGATAGATTCAAGTCAAGATTTGGCCGATTTAGGAGTATTTTAGATAAAAAGTTATTTAGGTTAGCTAGGGAGATTCACTACAACAGCGCCTTTCTGAGAAGTCTAGTGCTTTAAAATGGCGGCTGTTTACCAACGCCGCTGAGTCTGTCATTTCACATGTAGTTCTATATGCATGTGGTATCTAGGCGTAGATTGTAGTCTGTCAGCTACAGTCAGGAAATATTGGAGCCACCTAGCCTAGGATCGCGTTTACTACAGCGTCACAACAAACACTCTTCTCTCTTCGTGTCTCTGACTTTTCTTGCGTCATTCAACCAACGTAACACATAGTAACGCACATTGTCTCGTTGCCGAAGCGCTGACGAAATTCGAACGGAGAAAAAAAAACACGTAATGCACGAAAACATACAGATTTTGAACGTACGGCATAAACATTCAAAAATCACTTGCTCACTTGTACAAATTACGCCCAAACCATACAACTTGACAGCTATGAGTACAAGCCTCTACAAGGATGCCCTTTCAGGAAGAGTCCCCAGTCCCGGAATGTCATTGCGGTGTCAACGGGGTTTCCATTTGTGTATATTAAAAAGACCCATATGAGCCGTCTTTTAGAGGCACCAGTCAGCAGCATTTAAGTAGGGGCCTTGTGTGGAGTATTTCTTCATTGTAGTGTTTAAAGTAGTAGCCTACCATTGTTTTGTCATTGATATGGACTACTGCCTGTCTCTCACGGCACCCTTTAGGTTTGGGCCCTGGGCATATGCGTGGGTTTCTTGTCCTTTGCTCATGGCAGAGCTTTAGGACTCAGTGACCTAAAATTGAGAATATCTGCTTCACAGTTCCAATGCAAGATTGGGCCAGTTTTCTTTTCTCTCCGTGTTTACATAGTTTTACTCCAGTTTCAATAATAATGCATGGGACCTTTATGTAAGACTCAATAGACTCAATGACTGTTACATGTGAAGATTGTTTGTCTACATATTCTCTCTGAATATCTGGCAACTAGTCGAGATGCTCAACCAAAGTTATTTTGGATTGGCTGCAGTTGCTCAGAATCCTAATAAAAACAAGCAGTGTTAAGAAATAAAAATAGAAAGTTTTAAAAACAAAGTTGGTTGAACCAAAACTGGTTAATAAATCAGTGTGGGAAACAATCTTATTACTACAAGGGGTAAAAACAATCCTACAATCATTTGTCTTTTTGCAGACCATTCTTTAGGGATAAGCATTTTTCTCATGTTTCTAGCGGAACTACTTTGGACAAGAATACCATTAAAGTTTTGGATGGAACAAAATTAGACGCAGTTAAATTGGGGAAAAGAGGAAAAGTTACTTAGCTTAATAAAACTGGAGAGATGGGGACTATTTGAAAAAAAAACAATGCTGTTTTTATTGGTTTATGATCCCACTGCATGTCTGCAGAACATGCCTGAGTTACAGTGGGGAGGTAATCTAGCAAATTGAAAGGCATTCTCTGAAAGCCGTAGGGGTACAGGTGTGGCATATGGCCTTTGATGCATCAAATGTGGAAAAATAAATTAGTTTTTAACTCATCGGATTCAATACCATGTCTTCTAACCTTGTATTAAAGTTTTATAATACATGAAAGCCTGATATTTGATCATGTTTGTGAGGCACAAAAAAATATTATAACCAGGGGTACCGACTCCCATCCTGATCCAGATTGGAGTGGTTGAAATTGTTAGGATGTGCGTGAGCAGGAAGGGATCCCAATGCAGACAACTTCAGGCGAGCAGTATTTTATTAGCGATCGCGAGAAGAGCGTGGCGGGTGGAAGTTTGCTTGGCTCGGGGTAGTTGAGCTGACGAGGAAGCTCGGAAGGGAGGCAGGCGTGGAATCCGATGAGGGGCGCGCAGAAAACAGGACCTGGGACGAAAGCAAGGTAGTCGTGAGCCAGTGAGCAAAGATATCATGTAAGGAATGCGAGATACAACTGACGTGCGTAACAGACGAGTTGATCGGGCGACGTGGTGGTGCGACCGCTGAGTTTTTAAGCTGGCTGATGATGAGTCACAGCTGGCCGCTCCACCCATCTGACAATTGACCTGTAATCAAGCAAACCCCCTCACCTGAGGCAGGGCTCAGGAAGGAGGGGCAGAGGCCCTAACAGAAATTAGGTAGAGTGGTAGGGATTGTACACGAAGTTTCTTTTACATATATGACAATTTATTAATTCCTTCTAGGGATCAGGTCATTCTTTAGTGTTGCACACTATGGAATAACTAAATAGCTGGTGTTTGCTCAGGTCAGGTTTAGATTTCCTGCTTTGATTGATTAATTGTGAATTTACGATATACTCTAAAAAAGAAATAGATAAACCCTTGGTGACGTTACCCATAGCTTTGACCATCTTCTACTTCCCACTTCTCTGTATTACAGGCGGCGCCATGACACTGCGCTGTCTTCTACCCACGTTCTTGAAGCCCATATATGGGTTATTTGGAACATCTGACAGTTCATTTTTTTTTCACTCTACAACTTCCAACAAAAAAATTCCAACCGACATTTGAAGTGTTGAACTAATTTGTTTCCAAAAGTGTGAATGCATGTAGCATGCTACCATCACCATAAGGCACACTTAAAAGTGTTTTAAAAAATCTCCAACAATGGACGGGGCGCCTAATAATGCCTGTTGTCTGGACCGAGTACCAAGGCAGACGTGAGATCCGCATGCGAACCTTAAATGGAGACGGTTGCGTGCGATAGGAGGCGTGCCCTCAGTAGATATAAAGTTAGAAAGTGTCCACTGGGCAAAACAACATTGGTTTGGCAAAAGACCACCGAAAAATGGCATCTATTGCGAAGTGACACACTTACAAAGCCCAGTTCAGACTTCAGGCTATCACCTTCGTGACGCAACATGGGAATTGAGCTGCTGTGAGAGAATTGGATATAAAGAGTCAATGATTTGCAAGTGGAGAAAGCAGCAAAACGAGTTTCGCCAAATTTAGAAAACGAAATTGAGTTTCCACGGAAATAAAGCAAGGTGGCTCGAGCTGGAAGCCCAATTCGAGCGGTGGATTCACGATCAGTGAACAGCCAGGAGAAGCGTCTGTACAGTCACCACTGAAGGAAGTTTACGTCAAGCGACCGGATGTCCCTGTTGATCTGTGACTCCATGCGCACCCGTCTCACATCCGCTGTGAAAAACAAAGTGTATTTGATGAACTCGAAGCTTGCCATCATTCCAGGAGGCTTTACAACAGAACTCCAACCGCTGGACATTGGTTTAAACCGGGCGTTCAAAGTCAAGTTGCGGGCGGCATGGGAGCAATGGATGATGAATAGTGAACACAGTTTTACGAAGACTGGGAGGCAGCGCCAGGCGAGATACACCTCAATTTGCGAATGAACTGTGGATGCTTGGACTAAGATCTCTGTTTGCAGTGTGGTTTGTGCTTTCGCCATTTACTATTGCAAATAGCAGTTACACAGAGCAAAACAAATAAAGTATGAATAAAAATCTGAATAATAATGTAATAATAGTAATGATACCTGTGATAATGTAACGAATGGGGTTTTAATGTGGTAACTGCGTGACTGCGAAATCGTCGTGTTTCCAGCACGTCGTCGGATGTAGAAACAAATGGTGAGTCAAATTTTACGTCAGATGTCGAAAAGATAGTGTTTCAAAGCGATCGTATGTCGAGGTACCACTGTACTATGTTAAGTCCTTTAATAAATTACATTTAAATAGCTTTGCTCCTGCTGCCTTTAAAATATATATGTACCGTATATATAAATGTATTTGCTATGCTATGTGTTCTAGCGCGCATGTTATACCGCATGTTTTTTATGCACCCAATAATATGGTGCACCTTGTGTATGTGCTAAATACTAAAATTTCACCCGAAATTGAGCCTGCAACTTTTCATACAGTGCGCCCTATAGCCGCGAAAATACGGTAGCTTAACAGTACATACTTTAGAGCAGAGGAGAAAGTGCTTAGCGGAATGACGTGACTTGACCGAGCATTTTAGCATCTCCCACCGGCTGACTGGAGTGATTCGCCGATTTCTCAAACATTCGTGAATGGCTCAGAAAACCACTTTTAATCTGCTTTTAACGTGGGAATGACCACATAATATGATTAAAAGCTCAAAAAGGTGAAATTTGCATGCCACCCTCCTTTTAAGCCACCCCACTGTAATGAACAAAATATCTAACACACACTGGATTAAACGGCAGCAAGCCAGCAGATTGTTTGGAGAAGCTCTTCTCATGTTCCACTCTTTATGCTTTCAAATCACTTACTTTCCCAACATTCTTTATCTCCCAGATCAGAATGTGCATGCTGTAATCATTCTAAGGCGGTTGATTTGACTGCAATGCAGTGGATTGTTTCTTGAACTAAATAGCGGTTTTACTTTGTGTGTGTATTTATTTTATTTTCCTGCATGATCATATGTCAGTCATCGGTTTAGTAACGCATGTCATATTACAATATGCTGCAAGCCAATTTTATAGAATTCAAACTCATTTTAATTCATGATTGACATTTTGGTTGTTTCTTTAACCTTATAATCACTTGTAGTATTTAGAGGTAAATTACTTCACTTATCAGTCCAAATGTACTCTACCTGCTCTAACTCGCAGCAAAGTTCAGGGTAATGCACTCATAGTGTCAGATTTATACATTTATAAATCAAAAAAAGTTTCATATTTGCTAATAATTCAAAGAAGGCTCAAATGTACAGGTGTTACTTTGTTGTGTTGTCACTTTCTTTGCATTTACTTCTCTACTTACTTTGAGGCCTAGTCCGTTCTTTGTTACTTTTCCTTTACGAAGAAGATCCACTGTATTTTCCCTCCTGAGTACATTCATAGACTTCATAATTATATTGACGGGACAGATTCCCCAGACACTGCAGCTGTTATGACGGCAAGCCGTTAATGTGGATCCAAAAACACAGACCAGGAGATCAATAGAGCAAATGTTTGTGTTTAATTAGTACAACAAAGGGCGCACGCTAGAAAACGCGGATATAACAAGTACAACTTAGGACGCACGCTAGAAAACGCGGATATAACAAGTACAACTTAGGACGCACGCTAGAAAACGCGGATATAACAAGTACAACTAAAAGAGCACCCAAGATGGCGTGAATATAACAGAGTACAAAATCCTAACTACAAAATCCAGAAGAGCACAAAAGTAAATAAGATCAAACCAGAACACGACCGAAGAACGTCGGAAGGCACCGAGGATGACGATGAGCACACAGCGGTAAGCAAGGCAGGAACAAGCATATGCAATAGTCCGACACTCGCAGACGGTGACAGGAGTCCTTAAATAGTGAGCGCTCCTAATGCGCCACAGGTGTGCGGCCACGGCCCCGCCCATCCAGCTGAATCAGATGCTGGAAAGAAAAAACAACTGAGAAGGCATACAGATATGACAGAACCCCCCCCTCAACGGACGCCCCCTGGCGGACCACCTGGTTTCGAGGGATGAAGGGAGTGGAAATCCCGCAAAAGCGATGGATCGAGGATCCAGGAGCGGGGGACCCATTGGCGCTCCTCAGGGCCATAACCTTCCCAGTCGACCAGGTACTGCACCCCCCTTCCCCGCCTCCTAGAATCGAGAATAGTACGCACCGTATATACCGGCCCACCGTCAACCACGCGAGGGGCAGGAGGAGGCACTGGTGGAGGGTTCAGGGGGCTAGTGGAGACCGGCTTGAGCAGAGACACGTGGAAGACTGGGTGGATCTTCATTGAACCGGGAAGCTGTAGCCTGACCGCGACGGGGTTCACCACAGAGTCCACAGCAAAAGGGCCCACGAACCTAGGGCCCAACTTCTTGGAAGTCCCAGCAAGGTTCAAATCCCGTGTTGATAACCAGACCATCTGGCCCGGACGATAGACCGGAGCGGGTCTTCTGTGGCGGTCAGCAATCAGGCGGTTGCGGGCTGCAGTGCGGACTAGTGCAGCCCTAGCGTCCCTCCAGACTCTATGGGCCCTCCGCAGGTGCACTTGGACGGACGGCACGACGACCTCGGCTTCCTGAGAAGGGAACAGTGGTGGTTGGAACCCGTATGCCGACATAAAAGGCGACCTCCCAGTGGCTGAGCTAATGAGGGTGTTGTGGGCATATTCCACCCAAGGCAGGTGTGAGGCCCAGGAGGCCGGATGCAGTTGGCAAACGCAACGGAGGGCAGCCTCCAGCTCCTGGTTGACCCGTTCTGTCTGTCCGTTGGACTGTGGGTGGTAGCCGGAAGACATACTTGACGTGGCCCCCAGAGCTTTGCAGAATGCTCTCCAAACCCGAGACACAAACTGGGGTCCCCTGTCAGAAACTAGGTCAGACGGAATGCCATGGGTTCGAAAAACGTGTGTTACCAGCAGGTCAGCGGTCTCCAGAGCTGAAGGCAACTTGGGGAGAGCGACGAAGTGCGCCATCTTGGAAAATCGGTCAATCACTGTCAAGATGACGGAATATCCCCTTGAGCGTGGAAGGCCAGTAATAAAATCGAGTGCAACATGGGACCAAGGACGAGATGGAACAGGCAACGGACGCAGAAGTCCTGCTGGAGCTTGATGGGCCGATTTGCCCCGAGCGCAGATGGAACACGCAGAAATGTAGTCCATGACGTCCTTTCGCATACCCGGCCACCAAAACCTCTGGGAAATGAGGAAGAACGTGCGGGACACACCCGGGTGGCAGGCAAACTTCGAGGTGTGCCCCCACTTTAGCACTCCTGCACGCTGAGCGTCCGGAACAAAAAGTTTGCCAGCAGGGCAGCCTCCGGGCACCCTAACACCCCGTAGAGAGTCTTCCACCAGCCGCTCAACCTCCCATCGGAGTGCGCCGATGATCAGGTTCTCTGGAACAACAGGCTCCTCTGAAGACATTTCCTCCACCGGTTCATGAATTCTTGACAAGGCATCGGGCTTCCCGTTGCGTGATCCCGGACGGTAAGTAATCACATAGTTGAAACGTGTCAGGAACAGCGCCCAACGGGCCTGGCGTGTGTTGAGGCGCTTGGCAGCCCGGAGGTACTCCAAATTCTTATGGTCGGTGAGTATTTGGAACGGCACCTCCGTCCCCTCCAACCAGTGCCTCCATTCCTGTAAAGCCTGAACTATAGCGAGCAGCTCCCTGTTGCCGACGTCATAATTTGCCTCCGCGGCGGGAGTAGAATGCGCAGGGGTGTAGTCTCTGGTCGACTGCAGACCTCTGGGATAGGATGGCCCCCACTCCGGAACTCGACGCATCAACCTCGACCACAAAAGGAAGATCTGAGTCAGGGTGAACAAGGACAGGTGAGCTAGTGAATGCCCTTTTAAGACCTACAAAAGCGGCTTCCGCCACAGAGGACCACACAAACGGGCGTTTATTAGAGGTCAACCTGGTAAGGGGCTCGGCCCTCATACTATAGTTCCGGATAAAACGCCTATAAAAATTGGCAAACCCGAGGAACCTTTGTAACTGCTTACGTGAAGTGGGGGTTGGCCAATCTGCAACTGCCTGAATTTTGGCTGGGTCAGGCCGTAATTGCCCTTTTTCGACGATGAAACCAAGAAATTGCATTGACCCGCGGTGGAACTCGCACTTCTCGGCCTTGACAAACAGCCTATTTTCCAGAAGCCTTTGGAGGACCATGCGGACATGTTGGCGGTGTTCCTGCAAGTTTCTAGAAAATATTAAGATGTCATCTAAATAAACAAAACAGAAGACATTTAGCATGTCACGAAGCACATCATTTATGAGGCTCTGGAAAACAGCGGGTGCATTAGTCAGACCAAAAGGCATGACTAAGTATTCAAAATGTCCGAGCGGGGTTTTGAAAGCGGTTTTCCACTCATCTCCATCCCGAATCCTAACCAAGTGGTAAGCGCTGCGCAAGTCTAACTTGGTATATATGGTGGCTGACTTTAACGGTGCGAAGGCCGAATCTAATAATGGCAGCGGATATTTGTTTTTAACAGTAATCTCAGTAAGGCCCCGGTAGTCAATGCACGGCCGAAGACCCCCATCTTTTTTGCCAACGAAAAAAAACCCCGCTCCCAACGGTGAGGACGAAGGGCGAATTAGGCCAGTTGCCAAAGAAGAGGTTATATAATCTCTCATAGCCTCCTGCTCAGGTTTAGAAATTTGATATAACCTCGAGCTAGGTAGTGGGGCATTGGGCTGCAAGTCAATGGCGCAGTCGTAAGGGCGGTGCGGAGGCAGGGTCTTAGCCTGGTCTATACTAAAAACCTGTTCGAGATCATGGTACTCGGCAGGAACATTTACTAAATTTACAGGCTCGGCAACTGTTTGGGCTTGATCCGGAAGTAGGCACGCCGAGCGTAAGCAGTGCGCGTAACAGAAGGAACTCCAAGTCACTACTTGTGTTTTAGTCCAGTCAATATTAGGGTTATGCATCTTTAGCCAGGGGAGCCCTAGCACAACCGAAGCCGATTTACATGGCATAACCAAGAAGCTACGAACCTCAAAATGGTTCCCGGACAGCTTTGTTTTAAGCGGGGGCGTTATAAACCTTACGTCCGCCAGGGGTCGCCCATCGAGATCTAGAACCTTTTTAGGAGTAGAGAGTCTTATTAATGGGCATTTAAGAGCATCAACAACACTCTGGTCCATAAAACATTCATCTGCCCCTGAATCTATTAAAGCAGTGAACCTAAAATTAACCCCCCCATGCGAAACCTCTCCCGGCAATTGCAGTCTCATTTCACCTCGAGTTTGTTTTAGTTCAATCGACTCGTTGCGAGGCAAATCATTTGACTGATTGCCATAATGTACGAACCTGGTCCCCCCTCTGGCGAGAGGAACCCCAGGGGCCGAAGATCCAGGACGACGTGAAGAGATCGCGTCACAGGTGGCAACGTGGTGCCCCGGCAAGCCACAGTAAAGACATAAGCCCGCCCTCATCCGTCTCCGCCGCTCCTCCGTAGAAAGACGACCGCTGCCGAGTTGCATTGGCTCCTCCCCCGCCGGGACCGGACTCCGCGTCGGCGTAGAGGTTGATGGTGATTCGACGAAGCCGTCTGCACGTAACGTTGCCGGACCGTACCGCGATGACGACCCACGATGGCCCCGCTGCTCCAAGGCTCGTTCCCTCTCGCGCTCCTTCAGTCGATTGTCCAACTTCACGGACAAGGAGATAAGGTCTTCCAGGCCCGAGGAATCCTCCCGGGCCGCCAACTCGTCCTTCACCGCAGACGACAGCCCCCTCCGAAAAATTCCACACAGCGCCGCCTCGTCGTAACCGCACTCCGCGGCCAAAATGCGGAATTGGATGGAGTAGTCCGCCACGCTAAGCTCGCCTTGAAAAAAATCCAGCAGGCGGCTGCCTGCCTCCTTGCCTCTAACCGGGTGATCAAATACTCTCACAAACTCTGTTTTAAAAGTCTCGAATGACTGACGGATTGCGGGATTAGCGTTGCTTACCGCCATTGCCCAAGTGGCCGCTTTACCGGCGAGTAGACTCATGGTATACGCTACACGGGACCTGTCACTCGCGAACGTATATGGCTGCTGGTCAAATACAAGGGAGCACTGGTGCAGAAATTGTCGACAAGCGCCGGGTTCTCCCTCGTAACGATGGGGGTGTGGCAACACTGGCTCCCGGAAAGCAGCCGGTGGAACAACCGGAGACGGGGCGGAATGATCGGGCGCCGCGGCAGCGTTACCTACGCCACCGGACTGTGCAGGTGGGGCCATATTTTCAATTCTAGTGGTTAGCGCGGTGATCACGTTCACTAGTTCATTTAACGATTGTTCATGCTTGCTGATCATATGACCATGACCGGCAAGCGCGTGGCGAATACCCTCCGAGTCTGTGGGATCCATGGTCGGACTATTCTGTTATGACGGCAAGCCGTTAATGTGGATCCAAAAACACAGACCAGGAGATCAATAGAGCAAATGTTTGTGTTTAATTAGTACAACAAAGGGCGCACGCTAGAAAACGCGGATATAACAAGTACAACTTAGGACGCACGCTAGAAAACGCGGATATAACAAGTACAACTTAGGACGCACGCTAGAAAACGCGGATATAACAAGTACAACTAAAAGAGCACCCAAGATGGCGTGAATATAACAGAGTACAAAATCCTAACTACAAAATCCAGAAGAGCACAAAAGTAAATAAGATCAAACCAGAACACGACCGAAGAACGTCGGAAGGCACCGAGGATGACGATGAGCACACAGCGGTAAGCAAGGCAGGAACAAGCATATGCAATAGTCCGACACTCGCAGACGGTGACAGGAGTCCTTAAATAGTGAGCGCTCCTAATGCGCCACAGGTGTGCGGCCACGGCCCCGCCCATCCAGCTGAATCAGATGCTGGAAAGAAAAAACAACTGAGAAGGCATACAGATATGACAGCAGCACGCCTTTTCGTAGTAAGCTGTCCCACACGTGGCGCTTCAGTCATTCGCAGTCGGTCTTAGTTCTTTTCAAACACATGCAGCGACCCAACGCCGGATTTGGTTTGAAAAAGTACGAAAGCTGTACCGCAAACAAACAGGAAGAACTGTCTCAGGAGTGAATTGTTCAAGGATTCAAGGTAATTATTATATTTTTCGTACCATGCATGCATTTTGAAATGTGAAAAAAAATCAATGGGAGAAATCAGCTGTTACAGCATCAGTGTTATACTTCACAATATTTACGTACAATAAATGCTAACTCCCCGGTTTTTTGGTTTTAACCAAGAATTGAGACTGTTTTACACCCATATCTACAAAGAATTCAGGGATTTAAGCATTTATTCACAAGAATTTCAAGGTAAAAAGCTTGTCGTGGTGATAAGGCGGCGCCACACTGGCTTAAAGCGGAAATGTGAAGTAAGGTTGGCCAACCATGTTTTTGAATAATATCAATGGCTAAACAGTTTTAAGCATATTTTCGTTATTTTTTTTAACGCAACCCTTCCAGATTCTTTGTTTAACCCATAGCAACGCCCTTGACAACGAAAATGCTTTTCTTCGGCAATCTTGGGAAATCTTCGGAAATGACGTCACACCTAGAAGTTCGAGGGAAGTCCGCCATAGAACAGTATTGTTCGTTGCTTTGCTTCTTGGTAAGATGCCACGGCGGTGTGTGGCGATGTTTTGTTCTCACTCAAACGAAAAGTTGTATGAGTGGCCAAAGGATAGCAGGTCACGTAAATGGAGATCTTTCGTTCGCACGAAGCGAATGAATTTCACGCCATCATCGAGTAGTGTTCTCTGCTGCAAACACTTCGAAGATGCCTGCTTCCTTAACCGGTCTGCTTATGATCAAGGATTTGCCAAAAAGTAAGTGTGATGTTTGGATAGATGACTGATGACTTTGTCAAAGCAGAGCTGCCAACTGTTGTGGAATGAACAGTATAAGCTAGCGACGTTAGCCGAAAGTTAACTCATGGCAATCCCTGATCATAGTTGTTGTTGCGTTCGCTAGGTTAAGCATGTTTAAATTGTGCGCCATCTACGATCTTGTCCGAAAGGGTTAATCCACTGTCAATCGGAAAAGGGGTGTGGATTTGCATATAAGCGGGTCGGCGTCGCAGTAATTCACGGTCACGTTGCTGTAAGAGATACACACCGCCGGTTTGTTTGTGCACATTTATTTGTATTTGTATTATGTATTTCCACCTTCATGCTTCAAGCATTGCATTGCATTTGTACGGTTCGGCGTTTCTTTCACGGTGATCGCTTGATAGCCTTCTAGTTTGTGTTTTACGTATGAGAGCCGTTGACAGGTGACAACAACAAGCGTGTTGCTTTTAATGTCTGGCAGCAAATCAGCGAACGCGCAGGTCACGAAGTGAATATAATGGGAAATGTAGCCTCGGGACAAAACTGAAGTGGTGCTTTATAATCTGATCGCTTGTGTGAAAAAATTCCTCACGCCATTAAACGCCACTTCCTCCCGAGAGCCCCGAGCTGTGTTGTACTGTTAGCTCCCTGTGTTAATAAAGAAACAAAGTTGTCAGCACGTCGTATGTTCGATACATTTGTAAACAAAAAGCTCATAACAAGACACTATGCACGATCCGTTTAAGAGACGCTGGAGTAGTAGGAGGCAAGGAGGAGATCAGCGGGAGGCAAAACTTCGCGGTCGAATGTGGCGGCAGTCCGGTATTATTTTGTTTTCTTATTGTTGCCACAATAAAGTGGAGAAAGCCATCAAAGACTCATCTCCTTCTTTCCCCACAACGTTTTTATATTATTATTTTATATGCACGAGAGCTGCCGGATCTGCCAAAATGAACAAGTCTGATTATTATTTTTTTTAACAATGTCATCAGATAGACAAAAACATAAAATTATGTGCAAACGCCTGCATCTTCAAATCATGAAAATAAGAACAGCCTATATCTTACCAATCTTGTATTCTCGATGGGTCTTGTATCCATTCCATGTCAGGTAGTCTAGGCACATTGTTTGCATCCTGATTAGCGTCTGGCTAATACATGTTAGGTCCAACATAAAATTCCAACCTCCTCTTCTTCCTCCAACTCTTCAAAAACTTGGATCTCCTCCCTTGCACTCGATCTATTGCTTTTATCGCTGTTTGAATCATTGTTTGAAGGGCTTTGTATGGCGGCCGTATGTATGGAGCTGCCATCGCTGTTCCCGGAGTGACGTATCACTTCCGGGTTCATCCCCTTTCAGGCTCGAACTTCAGAAACGCGATTATTTTGTCAAATATACAACATATTTTTCATTTTTATTCATTTCATGCTTTATTTGTTGGAAAATGATTAATTACTTTAATTGTGACCCTATTTGGCATGTTATGAAATTACTTCACATTTCTGCTTTAAAGACTAGCAGCACATTTGACATATGTACGTAAAATAAATGCTAACTGCCTGTTTTTTTGCTTTTAACCAAGAATTTTTTACGTCCACATCTATAAAGACTTGAAGCATTTAAGCATTTATTAACAAGAATTTTCAACGTAAAAAGCTCTTTGTCTGTGTTTTCACTCCGTCAGCTTTGACGGGGAAAGGCTCCTTATGAATCGGCCTCGCGCCTCGTATCCCGTCAATACATTCTGAAGTCTATGGCACATTTATTCTAAGTGTTTTTGCTTTGGCACCCTGTATCCTGTGGTACTTATGTTTATATTTTTCTGAATAAATATTTTTCGATTTTCCACCAGCATCCCTGCCTTGTCTCACTGCTTCACTGCATTCAAGTCCCGTCTGTGCAATCTGTAGTATGACTGTGACATTCTTGTCAACAGCCAAGTTCAAAACTGTTCACATTGTATGACTTAACTTAAATAAAATCCATTTCCAGCATTGCTTAGAATTCCTCAAATATTTGTTGTGGTCTTAAAATAATAGAGTTCGAAAATCACATCATTAGTAGAGGTGGACTGTAATGAAATCATTGTGTTTTAGTTCACAGATTGTTGCAGCTTCTCCTATTTCTGAATAACCCTAACCAAACAAAACTTGAAGATAATTTAACTTTGATCACTTTAATGTTTATACTTTGTGGTGAGCTTGGATTTACGTCGGAATTACACTACATGGGTCATGTGAAACGGTTCCGTTCTTTTTCTTTAAAGTGGTGCAATATCCCATGCACCACAATATTATATAGGCTAGAGAGAGGGAAAAAAACATTCAATTGGGTATCTTCAGATTAGACTTGGAGTTTATCCAAATGTGTGTATAAATCCTTAAGGCATGGGATATGCAGTATGTCAGTGTGACTGTAGCGCAAATAGAATAACTACATAAAATAGTAAATATCAAATGTTAGCCAGACGTATATCTCAAGCACTCCAGGATACAGATTATAAAAATGATGATCCTTAATTTTGTGGACTGTGCCTGTGCGCTTTAGCACAAAATGCAACTCAATTGTATTTTCATGACAGTACAGCCCACATATTATGTGTTGTCATTTTGTAGAGTAGTCTCCGCCAAGATTGACATGACACCGCAACAAGGGCGTATCCTTGTGGACATGCCAATGACAATTTTGTGGATTTTTACGTTGCCACCAAAGAGGGAGCTTTAAGTTTGCGCTCTGGTTAGACCGCTTGTCTTACGCACATGGAAAAGGCTGAGAGAATCGCAGCTCAATTATCACTTGAAAAAACAATAATAAATATGTGAAGTATGCAGTGAACCTTCTAAATCATTGGCTAAATGTATACATTTAATACATATTTGTTATATTTTAAACTTATTATATTCTTAAATTCTATCTAAAGGCCGGGCACAGTTGGGGTTGTCGGTGATACACAAGGACACGAGCACATAGGATCGTACAGGTGGCCTTTAAGTGCCTAACGCAAATGTTCTTCCATCATGTCGAAAACAATCTTTTGAAAAAAACATGCCGCATTTCCACTTCTAAAGTGAATGTTAAGATGCCTGCCAACTGGTGAGAAGGAGTTGCTAGTTTTCACGCCTCCAAGCACATTCTGCCCTTCTCCCAAGTGTATACTTACGCATGTCCGTGAAATGACCAAAACCTGGTCTAACCTGTGATTTCCTTCATGTAGACTTGTAATGGTCCAAATTTAGATAGCTTACAATCGGAAGAGAGCCATTTGCTCAACTTTTTTGCTTTTTATTGACTCCGTTTTTTTCTTGACCCAGTCATGTCACACTTCCAATTACAGTATGTCTACTACTATTACTTTATCTTGGTGTGAGTATTTTGTCATTTGGAGACAGTTCCTATTTTGTTCTTTTACTGGTTTAATTTTTTTTTTTGCCTTCAATTATTTGATATCAGGTCTCACAGCCTTTAAAAACAGTATAGTCTTTTATAATTTAGGATGTTCAGAAGCCAATACCATGGAGTAGTTTTACGTACTGTATGTATAATGCCCATCCATCCCAGTGATGAAACCACTTCCTTTTAGAATGGATATCAGTCAAAAGGGGAAAACGCAGGTAGAGTAGATGAAGAGACCAAATGAAATCCCAGCTACAGATTTAAATGTCTAAGTGTGGAAGGCTCAGTGCAGATTTGTTATTGACATGCAAACCAATTTTCTTACAGGCCTCTCTATACCAAGGGATGAAAATTAACATACATTTTGATTTCCAACGCATAAAACCAGTGCTTTTTCAGCAGACGTGCCAGGATTGGAGATTTGCTTATTTACTATGCAATCATTCATTATTCATTTTTCTGGTATCGGCTATAAGAGTTCTTTTGATGCCTTTTACAGATTTAAATACTTGAATTTTGGTGGGTTGATAGAAATCCCTGTAACTCTCAGGGCATCTTGGGATACCGCATATTGTATAAAAAACAGCTGACACTTTACAAAGAACTTTACAGCTCTGGATGAATAGGTGTCAAGGGGTAAAAAGCCTCCATTTTCTTTTTTAAAGCAAGAATACAGTGCATGTGCAATGCAAGCATTCAGTTCACCATCCAGGTGACCTTTGAACAAGTACATTTGTAACTTTGGTTAATGAAACTGGGGAACACAGTTTTAAATATTTGTAATGATATTTTGTAGGATGTATGACACTGTTTTTTTAAAGATCTTTTTCTGGGTGTGGAAGCCAAAACTGATCTTATATATATATATATATATATATATATATATATATATATATATATATATATATATATATAGTTTTTAACTATATCATCCCCGTTTTCTTTAAAAATAAATATATATATTTAAAAAATGCTTATATTTTGTACCTGTTTTATTAAAAATCATTTGAAATCAATTATTGACATACAATAAAATATGAAATAAATAGTCATGATAAAAATGTTTATATAACATTATTGTGTGTTTTACAAAGGATCTGGTTGTGTGAATATGCTGTAGTAACAACACAACATAGTCAAGCTGTGAAGAAAAAAAAAACATCTAGTGAAAACCAATTTTGGATTCTGATGCAGAAACTTTATTATTTTTTATTTATTTATTCATTTTAATTTTTGTTTCATATTGTTGCCCAATGCTGTCGGTTTATGTAATGAAAAACTAATATTGATAGATAACACTTCAAAATGAGAACTGCATGTTGGACAAAATAATTTTATACTTAAGACCAGATGTACTGGCTAAAAGTAGTGCCTTTATTTAAACATATTGAATAATACTTTATGGATTTATAGGTAATTAGCAGATGATAAAGAACATTTGCAATGAACACTGTATTATAGGAGTGTAACATAAATGTAGTTAGAATTACTTATGTTTGATTGAGAAAAAGCAATCGATCAATCAATCAATCAATCAATCAATCAATCAATCAATCAATCAATCAATCAATCAATAAATCCCCTCCCCAAACTCCAGATGAGATTGTTTCAAACTGATAGTTACAGTAGTAGTAAAAAATAATTAAATAAAAAACTTCTTGTCACATTTGCATTTTTTCTAATATTTGGACAAGTTTCCAAAGTACTTCCGCTTTACTTCCTTATGTCTGCAAGCAACTTTAAGAATTTTTCCATCCAACAGCGGAGCTGGAGTAACATTACTCATCAAAATCCCTTTAAAAAGATCCATCTACTATCATCCCGACAAGGGAGAACAACATGTTCATGAAGGCAGATGTGGAACCAAGCTCGTGCCACAACAAAGACCGGGTGTTTTTGTAGCCATGTTGCCGCTGTGTTATGGAAGGTATGTTCTTCCTATACCCGCAGTTTCGTGTGTCCGGTGATCCAAAAATACTAAAGCTAAAATGTTGCGCATGAAGCGACTTGTTGCCTTTGATATTGTTATTACGATGATGATTGTAATTATGATGATCTTTAATTTTATTTACTACAACTATTGTGGTTGCAACACGTGCTATCTGCTGCTAATCAGTACGTGTATATGCAAGTGTTACAATTTTTTTTGTTCGTTTATTTACAGGTTGAAAACGCTATTAGGCAAGGGAAGATAAGTTTATGTGCTTCACAGCAACATTTACTGTACGTTGATGGACATATAACGAGACTACATGCGGTCTACTCGGGGCGGCCGAGAGGATGGGACGGACAGTGGCTCGTCTCACGGTGGACCGAGTTCCAACTACGAGCTTTTTAACTGCAGCAAAATTGAGATACGCAATTGGAGCTGGAATTACCAAGTACAGCGGAAGAAAGCCCGTCTGTAGGCAGCCAAGAGTCTGCGTACTGTTGGGTCAAGGTTTGTCGAGGCTCTCAATACACTACGGAGATCTGCTGACTGATAACACATTCTAGTATGCTATTTTTTCTAATAATTTTATAAATTGTGATTTATTGACCTTCTATTGATATTTTGCACATGCACCAATTATTTTAAATAAAACAAGAAATGGAATAATGTTGTCCAAATATTTTATCGCGATCAATATCTGCAATAAAAAAGAATTACATAGTATTTTTGTTCATATGTACATACCTTGTTGTATTTCCTTGCAACAACAAAATCGATGTCAGCCCTTCTGCATTCGGAAAATGTAATATAACTTGTAATTTCACCTCATTTTGGTCACTCAAGTCAAGTGGCCGGCGTGTTAATCTATACCTCACGTCAACACAGGCTGACAGGTTGTTATAATTTTGACCATGAATGATCAACAAAATGATAACAACAATCATACAATCTCGTCTACGTCTCATCTACGTCATGCTGAATCCATTTTTGGGTTCCTCTGGCTTGAATTTGCAACTTTAACTTTGGACACACACTGCTAACTTCAACCGCAAGTCATGAGGTTTTTTCTAAACCGGAAGTTCGAAGCAGAAATTTTCCAAGATGGCGCCACCCATATTTCGCGCAGGAAACTTGAAAATATTATGTGAACATTATATAGACTTCTAATACAAATCACCAGACTGAATCTCTGAGGCTACTGTAAAAGCAGATAGTTTTTTTTTTGCTTGGTAATTTGGACAATATTTTATACCTGCCCGCACTACATTTAAGGTCCATTTAAACGCCACGCTCCTGCAAAGGACCCCTGCGCAAAAAAGAGCAGTCTCGTGTGTGACATCATTGTCCTCGCGGGTCACCTCAGAACCGGAAGCTTATCATTTTTCACCATTATTAGATGTCTTGTACAGACATACTCAAGCATAAAATTTACAAGCTCTTTCAGTTGTAAAAAAAAGGAGCAGGAAAGTCGCGTCTGTACCATTCACCTCCACTGTTTACAATGACGTAATACGTAATGACGATGGCGCGCTCTGTGACGTCACTTCCTGCCTATGTATCTGATTATTATTATTAGGCAGTTTAAGTGCCGTTCAAAAAATTAGGTGCTCTTCTAGCTCGTGTAATAAAATATCAGGACAAGAGGTACATTATTGTAGCCGACATGCCGTATAGTCTAACTTAGTGTTTTTCAACCTGTGTGCCGCGAGAGATCTTCAGTTGTGCCACGAGAAGTTATCCAATATCGCATTTTTTTTTACGTCGTCGGGCGGAGTTGCAGTAGGAAAGAAGGAGTAGGTACAAGGTTGCGATCGTGTGCAAATGAGCAAGGTATTGCTAGTGTGGCATTCAAGAACAGCTCAGATTTCTTGCCATCAGCCACCTTGCTGTCCGCAACAATGTGGACCCCAGCACATCTACTGTACATCATTTGATTGGAGTCATCAAGTGTCAACATACACAAAGTGTCCTTTCAATTTCATCCATATGTGAGACCGTCAATCCTCCCCACGTGTATTATTCCAACACCTTGTCGAGGACAGCAAGGTGGGTGATGGCTAGAAATCCGAGCAGTTCTTGAATCCGACACGACCAGTTGCATTTGCCTTCGTTTCAAAACAATTCGATGGAGTATTTTGTTCGCCTCCATGAAAACACACAGAAACAGGCAATTTTTTTGAGAAATACTACAAAGGTAAATGAGAAAGCCCTCAAAGCTGTTATTAAACTTGTTGCTGAATCCAAAAAGAGACAATACTACCTGCCTGCAAAGCCACTGTCAGCGAGATTCTTGCCCCGTCCCCCTGTTTGACAATTTTGAGCTTTTCAAGCCTAACTGCCAAAAAAAAATAAAAACAGACAGAGACTAAGAGCTGTTGACGAAGATTCCGCCAGGATATCGGCTTTGTGTTCAACCATACAGGCTCCGGTTTCACACTGAGAAAGCATAAATATCGAGAAATGATTTTATAATTAAGTATACTGTACATAAAGTAATTTTGGAACAATTTTGGTTTGTGGTGTGCCGCGAGATTTCTTCCAAATGTAAAAAAATGCCATGACACAGAAAAGGTTGAAAAACACTGGTCTAACCAATTACACGGATAAGGCCATTATCCATCCTGGTGTCAATGTAGCCTGAGTAGTTCTACATTTTATCCATTGTGACCATTCATAGACACCTTGGCCAATGTCCCTTTGAGAATGCCTCACACAGGATGCCCTTGTGACCAAGTACCTAACACTTCCTGGGTCATCTGTCACCTCAGAGTTTTAAAAGGCCCACACACACACTCACTCTCTGTCTGGTTCACAGTACAAAAGATGTCTGCTATTGTAAAACCTCCAACACCAAGCCATTTGTGCTTATCTGACACGTCAAGGCTACGCATTCCAGACACTCTTTTTTGGGTGGGGGGGTAAAATTAATTTGTCGACAACAGTTGAATTCGAAAGAATTGCACCATATTTTGTTGTCCGGTGGGAACGACTAGGAATTAAAAAAAAAAAAAAAAAAATTGTATTAAAATTGTGGCGAGGTCAACATTTTTTCGGCTCAAGTACTCTTTATCCAGTATTTCTCAGAAATGTATTCCTTCATTGACTGTCTTTAATTTGTCCGAGAAGTACTTATGAAACTGTGTACACACTAACTTCAAAGTCATGCCACTCCTCCAGGCTGTCAAGACTAAGAACAATCCCATGACTGTAGCTACTACAGTAATCCTTGGACAATTTCACACCAACATTTAGATGCTGAAGTTTAAAATAAAAAAAAAAAGTGTATTACATCATAGGCTCACTTTGCATTTCAAAGGATCAGACACCCTGATTTGTCATAACCTCGTTAACCCTTTAATCCCGACACAGATGAAGCCCATTGCAACCCTCTGTGCGTAGCATCCTGGAAGCTCTTTTGGGGGCTCGTAGGGA
The DNA here is from genome assembly GCF_030265065.1 of Corythoichthys intestinalis. Classification (NCBI taxonomy): domain Eukaryota; kingdom Metazoa; phylum Chordata; class Actinopteri; order Syngnathiformes; family Syngnathidae; genus Corythoichthys; species Corythoichthys intestinalis. The sequence goes on along the minus strand of NC_080401.1, from coordinate 19,973,782 downwards.
AGTGTCGGACCCAGTGGTCCCTCATTGTGGGGATGGGGACAGGTGGTGTGGGGCCTACTTATTTTGTGAGAAGTCGTGGCAAGTGATCATCAATGCGGGAAGGAGATTAGTGAGTGTGTGTTTGGATTTGGTGGACACGGGCAATAACGCATCCTCTGAGACTGCTGGAAGTCAGGAGGTGACAGAAAGGGGAGCGTTATGGCAGACAGCCGTGCGTGTGCGCGCATGTGTTCGCTCAGCTACGGTATGTGTTCAGCCGGAGGTGACAGTTAGAACCCTTGAGTCGGATCCCACTTTAGTTAACCTCAATGCATTTTTCATAAACTAACCTCATTATTACCAATACATTATCATCCGCCCTTGGGACATCTGCAGTCAGTCATTGCTCCATTTTTATGTAAAGTGAGATGAATGATGTTCTCCTTTAATGACTCCTATCATTTGAATGCATTTAGAAAGTGAGATTAAAATTTGTTCTCTTTCACTTTTTTTTTTTTTTTTTTGGAGGGGGGGGGGGGGGGGGGTTGTTGCACATTTATTTGTGTTAAGCATGGGGATTGTTCATGTCATATTTATATTGGCACCATAACCTTATTGGTGCACTGTTCATTCATGTGTTCTCACTAAAGCTTTGCAAATGTCGCAAATTTTTGTTAGTCATCATGGAGTCACACATGCCCAGACTTTTCATTTTAGCATTTTGACAGACACGTTTATAATAGGGATGTTTTTGATACAGATGATATTAAATATGGTCAGGAGAAGACATAAATTCCTGTAAGACAACATGCACAGAGGTGGGTAGTGATGCGTTTCATTTACACCGTTGCATTTAATTGAGTACATTTTGTTTTTTATTCTTCTAAGAGTGGTTTTACTACACCATAATTTTTACTTTTGCTCGAGTAGATTTTTGAATAAGAAATGCTACTTCTACTCCGCCACTTTGGGCTATACTTGAGTCGATATATTTTTCATCTTTATTCTACATATCAGATTTTACTTCCTTTTTGCCAGAGATGCCCACAGTGGCTCCACCAGTTCAAAAAATGAGACATTGAAACAATAATATCCTGACTCCATTATACAAATCATACGTAACACAGAAAAATACAGTCACATGCATGCACAAGCAGTCGGAAGTCCTATGATCACGTCAGCCTCTTTAATCTTGTGGCGTCTTTCGAGCACCGTAAAAACTAAACTATTTTATGCTGCCGTCAACATTACTCGAAAGTGCGGATTTCAACTTCTCTCCCAGTTGTTATTTAGCACCGGTACATCACGGAAACATGCTTCCTCCCCTAAAGGGGAGCTCTTTGGGAGTGCCCTGGACAGGCGTTGTTTCATTTCTGTAGATTTTTCTAGTCGGAATTCAATTAATTTTGTGGATTTTTTTCTGACGTAATATGTTCTTGTAATAGGTCACTATAATAACAACAGTTCACATAGATAACATTGTGCTGAGACAAAAAATATACCATAATTAAAAAAAAAAAAAAAATCTGACATTGTACGCAGTTACTCATTACTTGAGAAATATTTTAACTAAACACTTTTTACTTGTGCTTAACTAAATTTTTTGGATTACTACTTTTATTTTTACTTGAATAATATTATTTTTTTCACTCATTTTTAACTCTTACTTGTGTAACATTTTTGGCTACTGTACTCCACCTCTGATCATGCACACTAAACAGTCAATAGCTCGTATAAATATGAACAGCTGATTCCCTGAAGAAAATCTTGTTACAAAACTAGTCAGAATGTAATAGATATACAGTATATTGGTGAAAATTAGTGTTCATGGAAAAATATATATATATATATATTTCTTGCTCTTCGAACGTTTACATGTTTTGGGTCACTATCAAGTAAAGATATGATGACTTAAAAGTTGGAAAATAAATCAAATATGTATGAAATCGCACATAGCAAATGATACCACATGGATGACCTTCTTTTGAGAATTTGCCTGTGTGTGTGAGCATTTGAACCCTGTTACACCTGGCCTATGAAAATAATGTTTACACCAGGATGTTTTCACAGGCAATTGTCGTTGAAAGTGTCCTTTTTAACACCAATTTAATGTTCACAGCTGTAGCTCAAACACTTTATACCCCATCTGGTGAAATGTCCAAACCAAATGTGGTGGATAGGGAATAAACTGTATTCCTGTGATGGTCACATCTTATATGGATATTGTGTTACCCTTGAATTCTAGTTACACACAATATTATATGTATAGCAATGAAATATTTAAAATTGTGCACACAAAGTATTTTATTTGCACCTGAACAATAGGAAGGCCCCAACACTTAACATTTTTTTGTTTGTTTATTATTTATTTGTATGATTAGAATTTTTTTTTTTTTTTTTTTTTTTTTTTTGTGGACCTGTATGCAAATGTCAATGCTATAATAATCTTATAGCCACCAAATATTTCATTGCAGTTTAGATTTTAAATAAGTTTTGAATTTACATTTTATTCTATGTGTTATTAATAATATTAATATTATTCTTACATTTAGTGACAATAGAAGTTTTAAAATGTCTTAAATGCAATTAAATTCTCCACTGGAATAAAGCTATTTGTCTTGGAGGGAAAAAAATCCAAGTGGAAAGCTGTCATGTACTGTTTTTAGAGCAACACAGCAGCTTGATTATTAGCACCATAATCCTATAACTGCATAAAGCACACTATCTTCCAAAACAGTGGCCGCTCTGAAAATGGACTTGATCTTTTAACCTCGCCTTGTGACCCCTATTGGTCACAAGGCGAGGTAAGCTGTGACCCTGCATGCTGAAGGGAGCACAGCTGTGTTGGGGAGTTCAGACTTAGCTACTATGGATAACAATTTGGAATTACTAGATGAAGCACAACATGCTTAATTGCTTTAGCTGTGGGTGGACCAATCTTTAGCTGTAGGTGGACCCATCAGTAAGATGTCTGAGATCTAAACCTTTGTGGAGACCCATATGGAACAACCATTGCTTTCGGAAGAAGCTGAATCCTTTTCTGAGTTCTGACTTATTTACTTCATACTCCCTATACCTCTACAGTTATGAATATTTATCGATGTGTATGGAATGATAATGTGTAAAATTATGCTGAGCCAATCGTAGAATGCATATTTTACAATTTTTCTACAGTATGTAGAAGTCCAAGCAAAAAAAATCATGATACACACTGATCTTAATTCAAACATGTTTCTTGATGGAAGCAAAGCCTTTAAAAGACATCAGTGAGAAGAAGCTATCTGTTTGCATTGAAACCATCATCATATCACAAATGCAACCAAGCCTCTCAGTGTATGATATCACTCTATGAGGCTCATTTGTCTCAACATAATAATGTCAACTGGGTGAAGTGAGAGCCTGTCAAACAGACAGGTAGACAGCGCCACTATAGGCAAGAGTTTCTCACAGTTGGTGGGCATAAAGGGATGCCTCATTAAGGCTAGTCAATGTGAATCGTGAATATTTCACTAACTTCCAAAACAAGGAAAGAAAGATTCAGTTTTACAAAAACCCTGCGATGTGTGCCCAAGGCCTTAGTTTCCCAAAATTCAGGACACAAGAAAGAGGGCTTTCAACCTTCTTCTTTGATGGCCTGTATTATATTTCGTAGCAGATTTTGGTGAAACTTTAGCTCAGAAACAAGATTAAAATTGCCAAATTCCCGCAGAAACTTGTAGATCCCTTTTATCTGCTGCTACAATTTCCTCTTCCTTCTTAAAATGAACAAACCCACCCGAGGCTTTCTTGCACAATACTGAAAAAAGTGTGTTTTACTTTTCGTCTAGGAAAAGCCTCGCTGTTTATTACTGGATATGTTACATGTGAGATATAGGCACTCTGGCTCCAGATTGCCATCTTTATTCCACGGTTGTAGACCTTTCCCACTAAGCAAGTGCAAGTGTGAAAAATGCTTTAATACATATTGAACCTTAAGACTGGGTGTCCATAGCCTATATTCCATCTTAGTATATTCCATCTTAGGATATTTGAAATAAATCAAAACCTCTGATAAATAGTCTTGATTACTCCACAAAGCTCACGTCATGGTTTTTCACCTGCATTGTATCATATAGGCAACTCTATTCTTTACCGTTCTATGGGAGTGTGCTGTTTGTTTCAAGTTGGTGTTAGCATGAGAACAGCGGGAACTCAGAAATGCAGTGGCAAAAAATCGACTCAAAGGCGCTGGTTTCTTTCAGGCAAATACATACAGTGTGATATTGGGGTCAGTGTCACCGGCTGCCTGTTTCATCGCTGCATTCACAAAAAAACATGACACTTTTCGTTTCATCATGTACGTTTTCCTTGTTGTGTAATTAGCACTGTCATCTCTGTTGCACAGCCACTGCAGCTGCACCAACAGTATGTACAGCGGCAAATTAGGGTGGAAAAAAAATGTTGGCTCGTAAAATCCCAGTAAGAATTGTTTCAGTCTGCTTTCTTTAGTCATAGGGCATACAGCTGAAAACCTTCAAGGGGCTCAAGGGTCCAATTCTCTCACAGTGTATTCAACCAAAGGGTTTAGTGGGTGAACGAGGTGATGCCACACAAATAGCATGCATGTTTATGTTGCTTCGGTTGTGTTAATCCTGGTCTGAGTTAACAAACTTTGGGACATGTGCAACCACACTTTAAGGGATGAGTTATCATTACTTGCTATGCAGTATGCATGATCCCTCTCGGTGGTCTGAGGCATACAACACTCATATGGCTGCTTCTTCTCTATTTTCGCTGAATCGTTACATATTCTGATTGAGAAAGTTCAAACAAACCCCCCCAGAGGAGTATGACTGAATCCACAACAGAGTTAAGATAGAGGACGACCCACTGAGGCTTCCCATGCGGTTATAAAAACTGTAGAATAAGGGGCGCGTAGGGGGTAGGACTAGTGAGAAAGTGACTGTGGAGGAATGTTTGAGTAGTTGAACATCTTCCCATCTTCTTAACAGCTGTGAAGCAGGGCAGGCCTCATTACACACTTGTGGTATTACACCTCTGGTATGCCTGCAATACTACTTTTGAACATGGTAAAAAAATAATATCCAACTACACCACACCAACCCCATCTTGCATCATTACCTTGCACAAAGGATGTCACGCTGGAGAAGAGACAAGAGAGAATAAGGGGATATGTTTGGATTTTCCCTGATGTGCATTACTATGTTTTTAAGAAATCATGAACTGATTGAAGTTGAGTTCGTTATTGTCATACTTTCTTACCATACCAACATGTTATGGAACATGTTGGTCATGGTGATAGGAAGCTGAGGTCCCCATGGTCTCTCACATACTGGCCTGGCCTTAGAATATATGCATTTTTACGAACAATATACTCTGCTCCTGAAAAATTATTACAGACCTGATTTACTTGATTCACCATCCTGGAGGTTGTTGTCCACTAGGCCTACCAACTGGACTGATGGACCCAGGGTGTGTCAATTTTTGACTGAAAACCCACATGATGCCACTGCATACAGTGTATTGCACCCTTAAAAACATGCACGTGGAGTTTACATAGAGATGATAGATGAAGGGTGTACACCTTGTTACTTATTTTGTGTGTGTGTGTCTATCTTTTGCCATGTTTACTAATAACCCACATTTGTTCCTGTTCTAAGTTTAAAATGGCTCCAGAGTGGAGTTGAAGCATAAATTAAGACAAAAGAAAGAAAAGGATCAATTGTCTAGTACAATATGGTATGGAGGAAGTCGGCGTGATGTCATGATGACGTCACCTCGCTTAGCAACGTGTCGCCATTTTGTGAAGGGGGCACGCACAGCTAAACATTCCGTAGACAAACGTCTGAAATTCATATATTTCAGGTGTGTTTTGTGTCTTTTTTCATAAAAACATCTTAAACGTGGCTTACTATTATCACGAGTTACTGCCGACAGACGCGAGGAGGCAATACAATTTAAAATTAGCGTTTATTGGCTTACAAAGCTGCCCATACAAAGTCGCAGCTGATAGCTGGATAAACAAAGGAATGGCCTGCAGTCGAGTTCGGAAACATCTACAACTACCTCATAAAGTCATCCAGTAAGTTGACCTTTATCAATTACGTGGAATATGTAGTATATACGAAGTGATTATTTCTGCCGTAACCGGTAATTCGCCTCCAAGCGTTATTTAGCCGTGAACACGTCACGGCAAAATAACCAATTCCCACCAGGCCAATAATATACCGATTGACTAATCAGAGCAGTTCACGGCAAAAGAAAAATAACGCTTTTCGAGTTGCCGGTTACGGTAATAATTACCACTGCCTAGTCTATTGAATCCTAGCAGCTAATTGGGGCAAAAATTAAAGTTTACTCACCAGTAATAAAATGTCGGCTGCAAACGTAAATGTGCTTGGATTTAGGTTCCCACAGGTGAGAATAGTCCACATAACCGTCTACTTTTACTGTTCCTCGATTAATTGCTTTCAGCCATTTGCTTGTCCTTTTCTTCTCACGAGGAAGAATAAAGAACTTCAAATGCGGCTCCGAACTCTTCCTTGTGTGACAACCCGCAACACAGCAACTTTTAGTCATTCCGACGGAAAAAAGACCGCAAATAAGACAAAAGTTCAACGCGTTTGTAATACAATGCATGGCAGAGCTTCTGCTTGTGACTCGTCTTTTGCCCCGTTTCCAATATGGCGACGCTTTGTTGTGGCTGGTGACGTCCTTAATGCCTGGATGTCCGACTTGCTCGATACAGGTAGAATTGACAAGATACGGATCATTTTAGGGATGGCTGGATGGCTAGATTAATGGAGACAAAAGAAAGAACGGGAGACACTATGAGAGGGAATCTCAACTTAAGAGAATGAGATGAGGCCTCAATGTCATTTTCACCAATAGCGGAAAGTAAAGTTTTGTAGAAATGCACTATCTGAGAAATGTACGAGAGGATGTAGTTACTTTGTCAAACTTAAATCGGAGAAAGAACCTTCGATTGATTATCCCTGCAGAAAAAGACAAGGAAGGTTTCAAATGAGATACCTGTCATTAAAACAATCACAGGGTGGTTGTTTTTTTTTTAAAACTGACATCCAGCGAAAGTTAGTGTTTATCATAATTTCAAATTGAGGAATATAAGCACATTAAGAAGGTTGATAATGAGCCTTTCAATGCTCCTTTGTCCTCAAAGCAATGTGTTGTCCCAAGAGAAAAACCCAAATAGCAATGTTCTGTCACGGAAGTGAGAATAAACTAAATGCTTGGCATTTTGAGCCATTCGGTTACTGGATCTTGCGTTTACATGAGACATATCATTGTTGGCTGTGTGGGGATGGTGCAAGGTTCGGGGGGAAGGAGTTGTGAGGGTAAAAGAAAAGGGTAAGTGAGGGAAGAAAGGGGGGTCCCAGTCCCCTGGAGAGAGCCTGGGCAGGCATTAATCTTCTCCCTTCGACAGCTCCCTGAAAGTTTCTCAAGAAGGGCCATTTCCTTGAGCTATTATAATGCTTCACTCAAGCACAGCTCCGATGTGTTTAGGGGGTGGAGGCTAAACTGAACGGATGGAAAACGAAAAAGAATGGTGTTTGTTGGAAATTAGAAGGAGCCTATAAGAGATAATTTGTTAGGTGTTTCTATACATTTTGCAAAGTTAATTTGGTATTGAGGGACACTATGGATAAGTGGTTAGCACGTCCACCTCAAAGTTCTGAGATCAGGGGTTCAAACCCGGGATTTGACCTTACTGTGTGGAGTTCTGTGCCTGTGTGGGTTTTGTAAGGGGTAATGGTTGTTCAGCTCCTTGTGTCCTGTGATTGGCTGGCAACCGATTCAGGGTGTAGCCTGCCTACTGCTCATAGTTAGCTGGGGTAGGCTCCAGCACCCCTGTGACCCATGTGAGGGTAAGAGGCTTGGTTGATGAATGAATTTGGTTTAGTTCACTGCCCATTTACAAAGAAGTACTTTTTTTAAATTATTAAACACATCATTATCTGCCCTCAAAAGTTATTCAAAAAACAATGAAATTAGTGACATCAGGGCAAATAATTGACTTAGGATCCAAGAAGCTGGGATTTTACAATTTTTTATTTTCAACAAGTTTACAAAATATACACTTAACTGCTTCTTGACCTAAAAAAGATTGTCCAATATCCTGGTTTATAGGAGAGATACAACGAACTAGCTCAGAGATTACAACTGTCAGCTCTCATTTTGAGGAATACAGTAAGGAAATGGGAGACCACAGGCACAGTTCTAGTTAAGGTCCACAATGGCAGGCCAAGAAAAATCTCAGATAAACAGAGGCAAAGTACGGGGAGAATAGTCAAACTCACCCACAGTCCTGCCCCAAAGACCTAAAATATAAGGTTGGGGAAGATGATGTCATCGTGCATTGTTCACCTATTCAGACGGTGTATGGAAGAGGAACACCACATGCATGTCTCAAACAGAATCGCTTAGGTTTGCTCAAGCACATTTGGAAAAGCCAGCTTCATTTTGGAATGAGATACAGTGGACACACTGTATGAAACTAAATTGGAGTTATTTGGACATAACAAGAGGTGGCACATATGGAGAATGAAGAACACATTATTCCAGGTCAAGCACGTACTACTCACAATCACATTTGATCAGGTTCCATCATGCTATAGGGCTGTGTGGTCAGTGCAGGTACTGGCAATCTTGTTAAAGTTGAAGCTCGCATGGATTCCAATTAGTACCAACAGATTCTTGACAACAATGTTCAAGAATAACTGACAAAATTAAATGTTGCAGCAGGGATGGGTACTTAAACAACACAACAAACCTAAACACTGCCCAAAATCTAGAAAGGCATTTCTGTGTTGTAAAAATTCTGTTTTTCTGTTGGGGTGTCCAAATTTGCGCACCTGGCTTTTTTTGTTTAAATAATTATTGCACATTTTCCATCACTCTGTTTAACTGTTTTTCATTTCTCAAATATTCCTGTGTTTTTGTGCTATTTTTTAAATCATTTTATTGAATTTGCTGACCTGTACAACCGATTATTTATAAAGGAAAATCTATATACAAATATAAATACCGGTTATGTGGTTTCATCAAACCATTTAATAGAACTAGATAACAAAATATAATATATAAAAATTTTAACCGAAAAGAGTGTACAAAGACTCAAATGCCATCCGAACATGCACTATATTTATACGATGGCCGAGAGGTGTTAGGCGCATGCAAAGTCCAAACACTTTACAAATAGAAAAAAGCACAAACCCCAATTGCAAACGCTTTGCAAAAGAAAAAAAGCACGAATGCAATCTACCACAACACGATCCCAATTCCTAAAGCGCGATTGCAAATTTGCAAAAGCACGGACCGCAATTGTCACAGCACGACAGCAAATGGCTCACAGCACAAATGCAAAAGGCTAGCAAGACTTGCAGCACGATGGCAAGAGGATGACCCGGAAGATAAAAAAAAAAAAAAAGAAAAAAAAAAAAAAAAAGAAAAAAGCACGACACTTTGTATATTGCTATATGTGCCATGTGACCATCTCTACGGACCTTTGTGAAGTTGCCCACCCCCCAATCAGATGAAAATTAATATAAAAATGATGTCAATTGTTTGTGCTGTAAAGGTTTTGCTTGTGCTGGTTTCATTTTAGAGGTATTTAAATTTATTTTATAGGTAATTCTGAGGTCAGCTAGGTACTAGCTAGATACAGTATTATGCCTTTATTGAGATATTAATTTCGAGTGGTGACGTCACTCATAGCTTTTCCTTAGTTTAGCTCCCACGGCTAATGGAGCGTACCAACTCTCTCAATAACAGAGGGGTATCCTAACAACTAGTACAAACGTAGCACAAAAGAATGGCACCACTTCGGGACCATTTTGCAGTAAATGAGGGGCTTAGAGTGACATCATCACTCGAAATTAATATCTTAAGCACCCCAATTTACTGCAAAATGGACCCGAATTTGTTTGTGTTATGATTGTGCTAGTTATTGGGCACACTTCTCTTATTTATCGATTCGGTACGCTTCATTAGCCACGGGAGCTAAGCTAAGGAAAAGCTACAAGTGACGTCACCACTCGAAATTGATATCTCAATAAAAGCATAATACTTTATCTACAAAACCGTTGCAGCACAAACGCGCACTAATGATTGACATATTTTTTAATAGAAATTGGGGGCTAGCTGACCTCAGATTTATCTATAAAGAGTTGTAAATATCTCTAAAACGAAAGCAGCACAAACAAAACTTTTACAGCACAAACAATTGACATCATTTTTATATAAATTTGCGTCTGATGGGGGGGGGTGGTAACTTCACGGAGGTCCGTAGAGATTTTTTTTTTTTTAAACTCTTCTGGGTCATCCTGTTGCTACCGTGCTGTGGGTTTTTGCTGTTGTGCTGCCTTTGTCGTTGCATTCGTGCTGCGAGCCATTTGCTGTCATGTTGTGGCAATTGGGTTCGTGCTTTTGCCAATTTTCAAATGAGCTTTAGGAATGGGAGATCGTGTTGTGGCAGTTTGCATCCGTGTTTTTTTTTTTTTTTTTTTTGCAAAGCATTTGCAATTAGGGTTCGTGCTTTTTTCTATTTGCAAAGTGTTTGGACTGCTTTTCGCCTGACACCTTTCGGCCACTGTATATTTATACACATACAGTACATACACACATATTATGCACACAAACACTTAATGGTGCAGCCAGACCTGGCAGCAAAAGGTTGGAGGGCAGTCACTCACTGTCCTTCATGTCTTGGCAGACATTTATGCCACATGCTCACGTGCAAACCCTCACCATTATTTAACAGCAGCTTTACCCCTGATTAAAATTCACCATATATCGTGCAGGGTCAAGGCCACTGGCAGGGGTGGGCAGCCTGGAAATCAGACAATAAATTAATTTCTTGAGACACCCACCCCCTCCAGTTCAAGGACAACAGCAGCCTCCTGTGTGCAGTGAAGCTGATAGATTGGAAAGGTAGAATACAATACAACCCTATTAGAACCGAGCAGTGTGCTGTGGTAGACATTTTTTGGGTGTTCCCAATGTTTTGTTGGTGTTGCAGTCAAAGATGTACATAGGGTGTACTTCACTGACATAGAATGCAACTATATCAAGCAATTCAAGAATAGCATGTCAAAATGCAAACTATTTGATTCTTTTTGCTGCTAAACCCATGTAAACAGTCCTTATCTGGGTTGTTGTAACTAAGCAGAAGCTTCAGTACTACAATTGCTTATATAATAAATAATAATACATTTATATTTTGAATCAATTTTTATCATTGGATCTCATATTGTTTCCTGATCAAATACTAAAAATAGTTTTGTATGTCTTGGATTGTGGTGATTCGGGGTTAATGAAAACTTTATATGTTGCGACCTTTGCAGCAGCCCAGCTATATCAGAAAGTTACACCAGAACATTTTCACAGAAAAAAAATACTTTAGCAATATCAGAAACTGACATTAAAAGAAAAGAACACAGGTAAGTTATTTTTCAGAGCAAATGTATTTTGTGGCAGCTTTATCTTAATTTATATTTTTTTTAGTAGTCTAACTCATGCAATGTCTGCTGAAAAAAAAAATATTATAAGATAATTTTTTAAACTCAATGAGCCTATGTATTTTTAGTGGGTTGCAGTTGTGCATGTTCGAGTTGGCTGGCTGAAGTGAAGACCCAGTTATAAAGCTCAAAGTTTGATACTGGTTAGTTCCATGTAGTCAGTAAAACTAAACAGCAAAGATATAGTGAAAATGTTGTTTCATATCAACCTTATTGCAAAATAATAGATATTGAATATACTGTATGTTGGAATGAAGAACAGCCATTCCTAAGCAATAGCGCTGTGAGATTTTAGATTTCTTGAGAATAACAGAAGATGGATAACCTGCAAATGATGCGTGACCATCTGGAAAATTGATATTTAAGTATCTAGCTTCATCCTTAATTTTCCCTACCGTCATTCTACATGGCGAATCGGTAGAATAGAAAAGACAGGATTCACTTGGAAGATTATAGACAACCTTTCACTACGATGGTGGTAGGGAGCAGACAGTGTCTTTCCTGACCCTAGGTTTCTTTGCTCACTATTCATCGGCAGGTCACCAAATGGGCTGAGACAGTAAAGGTCAAGTCGATTGGATTCGCCAGACATGATGGATCCAGTGCTGGTAGCTGGATGTAGCAAAACAATAGGACGGCAACATAAGATTTGAAGTTGTAGTTATAAGAAAATAATATATTTGTTGTGCTTTATGTAATAGGTTATCAAGTATTAACATTTACCAACAGGGGGAGAGGTGCAATATGTACATATTCATCTCCCAGCCAACTGCACAGCGGCATGCAAAGGTTTGGGCAACCTCGACATGGCCAAACATTTAGCTGCTATTCAGATTTAGCCGCTAAATGGCTTAGCGTCAGCAATTTAGTGAGCAAATAAGAATCCTTCAAGTGCAGGCATATTTGTTGACATGTTGGAGCTCCCTATTCACATTTTTATTCTTATAAAAAAAAAAAAAAATCCCAATAGTTTCAGTGTTGTTTGTCTAAATGCACCAAAGCAGTTTGAAGGTTTGCATGTTTTCATTAGTCATTCACTCCAAATTACGAATAATGGGCGTGTGTGTCACCGATTGCGATGAACCAGCAACATAAATGGGAATCTTGGTATGGTATTATCTTTTTTAAAATGCAGCTTCCTTGTTGCCGGCAGTCTGCGACCCATTTGCAGCCTTTCATTTTTGCACCCCAAAAACCCTCTCCAGTAAATTTAGTTTTTTTTTTTTGCCTCATTTTTCATTAGCTTATGTCAGTGATGTGTGAAATAACACGCCAGAGTTGTGATGATAGAGCGGAAACAGAAGTTTTTTTGTTTTTTTTTTTAACCCACAAATTATAGCATATGGAAGTTATATGTATATTTTTATTTTTGCATACCATATTATAACTTATTTGGCACTCAAACAAGGTCAGGCCTTTTGTTGGGCAGCACTCCCATTTTGTTAATGTCCTAGAAAACTGAGAGACCGTACTGTCTGCCTTTCAATGTTAGATGCTGCTCAGAACAAGTTTGAAGGATACCGCCTCTGGCATTGCTTTCTGACTGACCGCCTCAAAAATTGTTTAACAGTTTTTGTTTTGTATTGTTTCACATGCTAAGTATTCCAGCGTTCAATATGTGGTGAAACTCAATCACGAAACAGCAAAAAGACGTAATTGATATTTCTTAACAAGATACTATTAAGCATTGTCATGAACATGTTTGATGAGCTTTTGGTTCGTTTTAATTTTTTTTTTGTTTGTTTTAATTTAATGTACTGTTTATAATTGCAGAGTTTGGGTTTTAATGTCTTTTTCAAAGGCACCTTAACAGAAATCCCCCCAAAGAGCTACAGATTAGTTATTCTTTAACCACTTACAAAAAATGAAACTTGAAAAAGGAATACAGAGGTACCACTACATACGAAGTTCATTCGTTCCAGGATCTTGTTTGTAAGTCGAAATGGTCGTATGTCGAGCAGGATTTTCCCATAAGAATACATTACAATTCCATTAATTCGTTCCACAGCCCGAAAACCTACACTAAATTCTCAATAAATACTGATGTTACTATTGCAAATATCAATTACAAAGAGCAAAACAAATAAATTATGAATAAAAATTTGAATAAAAATAATATAATAATAAAACCTTGTAATAATGTAACAAACCAAGTTCTAAGGTGGCGAGTGTGTTTGCGTGGTGTACCTGAACGCATCGCGTGGCTGACTTGACGGACTGAGACTTTTACTTTCATTTTGTTTACTGGCTACAGGGGACACTGGGCGTATTGTGTTGCACAAGTTGATGGAATAAATTATTAGAAACTTGACAAAGCTGGCGACTTCTTTGGCGATGGTACCACAGTGATACTGTAATTGCCACTTTACAAAGACTGGCGAGCGGAGGAGGACCGCCGAAATAGACAGTCTATGGCTGTATTGTTGAGCCATATCACTGATGCGCACCCAACGCTCATATTTTTCTATCATGTCCATCATATCCATCTTCATGTCAATGGTAAGCGTCACCTTTTTTTCACCACCTACGCTAACATTGTTGGATTTCTCTCACAAGAAAATATGCCGTGCATCCGCCTTGCGGGAAAACAAAGAAATTGCAGTGCTGTCATAGATCGTCGTATTTAAAGCATGTCATCGGAAGTAGAAACAAATTGTGTCAGATGTCGAAAAGATCATGTGTTGAAGCAATCGTATGTCGCAGTACCACTGTACATCATTGCCCTGTGATAACTTCATTTAATAACAGCCATGGATTGGAATAATCCTCCTTTGTATTCATGTCATTATAATTTCATTGAATCAACCATCAACCAAAATCATGGGAAGAACGAGTGATGCTGCTAGGCATGGCCCACCTGACACCCTGGACCTGGTACTACTTGTGCTGATGTATTTTCATGGACAAATCTAGCAAAATGTTTGGGAGATCAATGTGCAGTAATGAATTGAAGGTCAGTTTATAGCTGGTTTCAGTCTTTCCGTTGTCCTAAGTGTGCAGACTAAACTCTAATGCGAGAACATGTCATTTCCAGTTGAGGGACTCTTTAGGAGGAAATTACTTCTTCTCCTTTGTCAGAGGTGTACTCTTACGCATTATGATTCTGGGGGGAAAATGAATGAATGTGAACTACAGGTAAATCAAGCAGAACCAACTGATCACCCACACCCCTAAACTCTTATGACAAGAAAGGGATGAATTTTACAAATTTTAGATTTCCTTACAATTTCAAGACACATAGATTGTTGCGCACAATACCATGAAATGGGATGCCACAAATCATGTGCACTGTTTTGTTTCCCTGGCAACCAAGCCACAATATTTCCCTAACTTTAATGTGTGTCACCCATAAACCATTCTATGGGTCATTTCAAAAGCAGACCTGAACTAAAAGACATTATCTAGCATCCATCCAGTTTTTACTCACTTAAAATTTTCAGAATCACCGCCAGATACACCCAGGACAAACTGCCCAAACTGGGAGGAAATACTTTGCATGTAGGTTGCCTTGTGGGGAACAGGTGGCTTCACTTATTGCATTTTGAGCTAAAAATGTGACTTTAAATACCGACTGCTTGTTTTATAGCCAATTGCATGGCTTTCATTGAGACTTTTGTGTGAAATAAATGTCACATCAACATAAGAATATACACTGCATAGTGAAATCTTTCTCCAGTATTTTCCGAGAGCTTCAGATGACTCAAACTATAAACTTAGATGGGTGTCCAATGCTGTTGGTTGCCTCATAATTCTTTGAGCTCTTTTCCTCATAAACATACAAAGGCCCACACAAAAGTATGCTGGGCCACAGATTCACTACCACACACCTCTCTAAATATCTACACCAGTAAAGGTTCAACCATTTCTGGCATTCAGGCTGGAAGCCTACACATGAAGCCAGCTCAAGAAGGAATCCATCAAATATCGCAAGCTAGAAGCACCTGTTGAAGCAGGTGAGGAGAAAGTAATGGCTAGCAAATCGCGGAGACACAGGATACAAAGGGGTTATTTAGAAGACATGAACATGAAAGGTGTTGTCAGATACTGTCACTGTGTGTGTGTTTGTGCGTATGCTTCTGTGTGCTCGTGTGCGTCTGTCGTGACTGCTGTGAGTAATAGCTCCTGTCTGACAGGACCCTGGGAAATGGAGTCGAAGCGATCGATACGTTATAATGTTAACAACGATTCCTCCTCCATTGTGTCGTCCCAGACAAATCTATTAAAGATTTATCCCATTCAGTCATCACCATCCACTGCCAACAGCATAATGTGCTAGAGACTGAGATGGGTAAAAAAGAAGCTGCTAAGTAAGGAATATGGATTCTAAAATACTAAGCTGTTCAGAAGAATTTTATCTTGCATTGTAGCAGACAGGGTTTGTTGAATGAACATTTTTGCGATTGTATGCTTTTGTTAGAGTCAGTGTTTGTAGTTTACACCATAATATTGAAGTCAGCAATACATCTCTAACATAATGATTATAATTATCACATTAGCAAACATTTGTAGGTAATGTTTACAGTAGCAAATTTGTTACATTTTTTTAAAGCCATTTTTGTAAGACTTAAGGAAGGCTTTGACCAAAGGGGAACGATAGCTTAAATAACATTCTGGTGACTTTTCATGGCTGAGAGATGCGCTATGAAAAGTTGCCATTGTTTTAGAGAAGTGCTGGCTTAAACACTTCAGCCTGTCACTATATCTCCTGAGAGGAAAGGGTGGGCGGGGGAAACATTTGTCATTTCTTTTCTCCAAGGGCTTTGCATTTTGTGTGAGTGGCCTTTCAATGCAGGCTGAGCAACAAGAACATGGAATGCCAACCATGTCTGCTGAGCTCCATCTGCAATTTTCATCACCAAGTCACGTCAAAGAAGCTCACATGCTGCAGCAGCATCCCCATGACATGGATAGATGATTTCTCCTTCAGGTTCCACCACCACCCACGCACATGAGTATTTACATCTACAGTCCCTCGAAAAATGTCTTGTGCAAAGAAAAAAAAATACAATTTGGATTAATAGTGTGAGCTTTTTCTGCCTACCTTGGTGCCTTGATTTAAAAGGGGACACTTAACAGGAACGAGCCAAGCTGGGCAATTTGACTGGGCCACATATCTTAGGGGGACAAACAACATTGCACCTGTTACCGTGACTTTCAGTTTGTCTCAAAATATGGTAATTAAATATTATATAACTGCAAAGTTAGTTTATTTATTTAGGTTTTCTATATTTTTCATATTTTTCAGACTATATGACGATGCTTCTTTCCCTGTTTGTACCCTGTGGTTTTTATAACGAAGCGGCTTATTTATAGATTTTTTTTTTTTCAAACAAGCTTAATATTTTCTTATTAAAAATTTAACACAATTACATTTTCATTTAATTTCATCTTACAAACTTAGCAGTAGTTTTGTCAGACTTCATTAAAAACCCTGGGAATTTTATATGAATACAGTAGAAAGATATGCGGTATGCCACTACAAAAGAACACTTTCAAAAGGATGGATATCCACTATTTGGAATGGCTATAGGACGCTATGCTAGCACAGATTAGCCATTTTCAACAAGCACTTGGGTAACTTTATTGGCAAGAAGCTCTGTCCCTTGCTTGAGCCCATTATAGATTAACAGTTTATGGCTAGCCCTGGGTGTTTTGAAATTGTTTTGTTTTAAAAGATGGCAGACTGGGACACAAATTTGCTATGCTATGGCTAGTGCTGTTAGTTGCCAGCCCTTAGTATATAAGATGCTTTGGCAGGCATTTCCAAGCGGACACCATCCGCTTCAAATTTAGAAGCCAAGGTAAAGTGGATTTTATTATGTTTTTCATCTTTGTACACATGGTGACCTATAGACAAGTTTCCCGAGCGAAATATGGTCGGCGTCATCTTGGACACTGTCTGCCCCGAACTTCCGGTTCAGAAAAAAACAACATGAATTACGGTTGAAGTTAGCAGTGTGTTGACAAAGTTAAATTGCAAAATTACAGCAGAGGAACTCACGGAATCTCCAAAAATTGATTCAGCACGACGTAGATGAGACATAGATGAGATTTTATGATTGTTCTTATCACTTCGTTGATCATTCATGGACAAAATTATAACAACCTGTAAGCCTGTGTTGACAAATTATATTATATTTGCCGAATGCAGAAGTTGTAGTCAATAATATTAAAGATCAACATAATTACAATCATCATCATAATAACAATATCAAAGGCAACAAGTAGTTTCATGCGCAAGATTTTAGCTTTAGTATTTTTGGAGCACAGGATATGAAAATGCAGGGATAGGAAGAACATACATTGCCTTCCATAACACCAGCAGCAACATGGCTACGAAAACACCCGGTCTTTGGGGTGGCACGAGCTTGGTTCCACATCTGCCTTCATGAACATGTTGTCCTCCCCTGTTGCGATAATGGTAGATGGATGTCGTATTTCCAAATTGTCTTTTATAAGGGATTTTGATGAGTAATGTTACTCCAGCTCCGCTGTTGCTTTGAATCGAGAAATTCTAAAACAGGTGGCAGACGTAAGGAAGTATTTTCTTTTTTATTTTCTGTTATTTTTTTCAAATATTTCTGTGTGACATTTTTCAATGAAAGTATCCCATGTTAGGACATGGACACCTGCAGCTTATAGCCAGGTGCGGCATGTATATACATTCTGTCTTAAATTTTTTGTAATTCGGGAGGTGTGTCTTAAAGTCAAGTGCTCTCTAGAGCTTAGAAATTACTGTATATTTATTATTATTTATTTTATATTGTATATTTCTATAATGTTTTCATACACAATAGTGACATCTTTTAAAAAATAAATACAAAAAAACTCAAAACATAAATGTATGGGGAGGAGGGGTGCTGGAAGAAATGAATGGCATGCCAATTAGTTTCAATTGGGAAAATGTGTGTACTTTACTCTTTATAGAGGCTGCTCCTCAAATGTATTGTGAGCAGTGTAATTTGTCAGAAATTATTCAGAATGCAATAAATTTTCACTGATTTAATAAAGAATATTACAACATAACAGCAGCTACTGGCAAATATATTGATATACACAATTTTCTACAAACTAAGACATGCCCCTAATTAATGCCTGGTGCTCTGCAGTTGAGTAAATAAACATCCCCAGCCACTATACAGGAAACAGAAGTTAAATCCTGGCACAACCCCCAACAAACATATTTACACTCCACTGCATACAAATTGGTTTGGACTCAATACCTATGTGTAATCATAACCTTGCAGATCCAGTGAAACCAAAGCAACTGTCTGACGTACAGTCTTTAACTCATGTAAATGACACAGACATTCATGGAACGGATCTGCTGCAGTGAAAGTCCTCCCGCCTTCTTGTGTCTTCCCATTACGACCCCCCAAGATGTGGACACAGATCAAGTTCTGCCCTCATCGCCCTCCCACACCAAACCCCCTCCTCCAGATGTGCTTTTGGGGGCATCTTGGAACTTCAGAAATGTGTAATGTGCCTATATGTGTAGGGCACACTTCTGTGTCAGCAGTGTCACACCCCCCAGCTCTTGACGCCACTGAGCTGTCAATGAGATGGATAGGCATGTGATGCAGACATTGAGGCAGACAGGGGGGTTGTGGGACATACTGGAATATCCACTTGCTCCTTTGACACCCCAGAAAATTACTATATTTTGGTATCTTTTCGGAACAACCCAACTCTTTACTGTACATCTGCACAACTTGTTCACTTGCAATTACTGAATAACAAAACTAAAGTTCTCAAGTCTACCTAATCCCTGTCACTATTAGAATCGCACAATTCTGAGATGTCTTTATTCAAAGCCCTGAATCTAACTAACTTCGGCATCTTAAAGGTGACAGACCTCCTTCCAAATACGTAAATGTCTTGATACTATGACAACATATATACTGGACTGTCTCAGAAAATTAGAATACACAATATTCTAATTTTTTGAGACAGTCCTGTGTATATATACAGGACTGTCTCAGGAAATTAGAATACACAATATTCTAATTTCCTGAGTCAGGAATATTGTGTATTCTAATTTCCTGAGACAGTCCAGTATGTTTAGATGGGGAAAAAAAGTGTCCTGTATTAATTATCCTGCTCGAATGTTAATAGCTGCAATACCATAAATAGTTTGATTTTTCCACATGATGAACAGGTCACACTATCTGATCTTCTCTTTGCATTGACACAAGAAAGCACTGAGCAAAAGGTGAGACATGCCATATATCAATACAAATACCAAAATGGTAACACTTAGAAGACTTTTCCCCTCCCTGTTGCCACTGGAACATAAATACAGTATGTTGACCATCTCCAGTTAGCGTGTGTAGTTCTGTTGTTACTTAGCATGTGTCAATTTCATCCAAAAACAGGATCAGGGCTGCACATCAACTGGTGCTAATTTATGTTCAGTCGCACAGTCATGGTGAAATTCCAATCAATAAAATATCACCAGGGGGTTAGAGGTTACCTGTTTGAGGATACCTCTCTGCTATTTTTCATCACACTCTTTGAATTATTTATATTCTAACCTATAAATCAGAATAATTGTCTCTTATTTATACCTTTTGAAGGCATAATTGAAGTTTAGTTCAGAGGTTTAGTATGGAACGCTTGTGAGGAGAATGTGTGTTCACTCACACTCAACAGTTCTGCACACACAGACGAAACCGTGTTCTCGGCAAACTCTCATGCAAGTACACTCACACTACGTCAAATCGTACATCTACCCTGTTGTGATACTCCCACATTGCTGTGGCAATGAATGTCTGGGGGCATTTAAAAACATGATATAATATGAAAAATACAACTTTGTTTTCTTAATTTAAAATCATTTTAGTATGCAATTAATTGCATTTCAAGACATAACAGTAGAACAACAATTATCTGGGCAAACATGAAAACTCTTAAGTTGAACCTCTTATGCACCAAAGTTGTAAAATTGCAGACAATTGCCATCTTTTAGTCCAAAGAAGCATCGTCATGAGGCACCTAATTTGAAGCTGTGGCCTACTAAAAACAGCACTGTTGCTTGTCGCAGTTTTGCGACTTTGGTGCCTAAAGGGTTAACTGCTATTTTAAGACATTTGGCAGAAAATGCATAATTTTTTTCTATTAAAAAAAAAAAAAAAAAAAAAAAAAAAAAACTTGGGTGTCATAAAACTCAGAGCAAACCTCGCAAAAGTTATTTTGTACTTTAGGTGATTTCACAAAGATAGTACAGTACAGGCCAAAAGGACACACCTTCTCACGTGTGGGATTACAGTATGTACTTAGCGAAAAAAAAAAAAAAAAAAAAAAGTGAAATAACTAAAAGCATGTATAATATAGTAGTATCTTTAAAGTAGCGACCCTTTGCTCTGATTACTTTTTTGCACAGTCACCTAAAATGGTTTTTGACTTCACAAGTATGCCTTTTCAGGATTGATTGGGGGTGCCCGGGGGACCACCCTGGATCCCGGGGGGGTGACGATGGCTCCTTTGCTAGGCTGCAGGAGGAGGGTAGGGGCCGTGGCCCTGGGTTGGTGCCTGTGTCTGTGTGGCTGTCGCGTGTTTATTGGGGCTCACGTGCTGCCGGATGTGATTGGGCACGCTCGGGTGGTGGGTCCCGGTGCCGGGACTGGTGGTGGGGCCGCGTAGGGCTTACACTCACACGGGATTCACATGATTACTGGATTCTAGATCACAGAGCTGATTTCTACCCCTCCCAATCATTTAGCTTATAGACTTCCCCACCCCCCTCCCCTTATTTCCCTGGTCAACAGTCCCCCCACGTGGTGTCAACCGCTGACAATAGCACCAACATATTAACAGTTAGTGTAGAAGTTCAATGTATTTCTTGTTGTTGTTTGTGTTCTTTTTCTTTCTTTTCTTTCTTGTGTTTCTTTTCTTCTGTCCCCCATAACCCCTTCCTGTTCACTGCTTTGTCATAATAAATTAGATTAAAAAAAAAAAAAAATTGATTGGGGGAATTTATTGCCTAATCAATAGGATTGGGACCTTCATTTGTGTTGCATTAAATGAGGTATATATATATATATATATATATTGTTTAAACACAACTGTTTATGCCTCAAGTGCCACATTAACTGATGAAGCCTGCTCAGATGAAAGGCGAAACATCTCGCAAGAAAACCAGAAAAGTCCAGTTATGATCGATTAAATGACCTAGAATGAAATGACCTGGATAGATAAGAATATACACCAGTACAACATACAGTGGGGCAGATAAGTACTTAGTCAACCACCAATTGTGCAAGTTCTCCTACTTGAAAAGATTAGAGGCCTGTAATTGTCAACACGGGTAAACCTCAACCATGAAAGACAGAATGTGGAGAAAAAAAAACAGAAAATCACATTGTGTGATTTTTAAAGAATTTATTTGCAAATTAGAGTGGAAAATAAGTATTTGGTCAACTACAAGCAAGCAAGATTTCTGGCTGTCAAAGAGGTCTAACTTCTACCTAGGTCTAACGAGGCTCCACTCTACTTGTATTTCAACTCATTATCGGTATAAAAGACACCTGTCCACAATCTCAGTCAGTCACACTCCAAACTCCACTATGGGCAAGACCAAAGAGCTGTCGAAGGACACCAGAGACAAAATTGTAGACCTGCACCAGGCTGGGAAGACTGAATCTGCAATAGGTAAAACGCTTGGTGTAAAGAAATCAACTGTGGGAGCAATTATTAGAAAATGGAAGACATACAAGACCA
The DNA here is from genome assembly GCF_030265065.1 of Corythoichthys intestinalis. NCBI lineage: Eukaryota > Metazoa > Chordata > Actinopteri > Syngnathiformes > Syngnathidae > Corythoichthys > Corythoichthys intestinalis. The sequence continues at coordinate 19,951,547 of NC_080401.1, read as the reverse complement.
CTGATAATCTCCCTCGATCTGGGGCTCCATGCAAGATCTCACCCCGTGGCGTCAAAATGATAACAAGAACGGTGAGCAAAAATCCCAGAACCACACGGGGGGACCTAGTGAATGACCTACAGAGAGCTGGGACCACAGTAACAAAGGCTAATATCAGTAACACAATGCGCCTCCAGGGACTCAAATCCTACACTGCCAGACGTGTCCCCCTGCTGAAGCCAGTACACGTCCAGGCCCGTCTGCGGTTTGCTAGAAAGCATTTGGATGATCCAGAAGAGGACTGGGAGAAAGTGTTATGGTCAGATGAAACCAAAATACTTTTGGTAGAAACACAGGTTCTTGTGTATTGCATCCAAAGAACACCATGCCCACTGTGAAGCATGGGGGTCGAAACATCATGCTTTGGGGCTGTTTTTCTGCAAAGGGACCAGGACGACTGATCTGTGTAAAGGAAAGAATTAATGGGGCCATGTATCGAGAGATTTTGAATGAAAATCTCCTTCCATCAGCAAGGGCATTGAAGATGAGATGTGGCTGGATCTTTCAGCATGACGATGATCCCAAACACACAGCCATAGGGCAACAAAGGAGTGGCTTCGTAAGAAGCATTTCAAGGTCCTGGAGTAGCCTAGCCAGTCTCCAGATCTCAACCCCATAGAAAATCTGTGGAGGGAGTTGAAAGTCCGTGTTCCCCAACGACAGCCCCAAAACATCACTGCTCTAGAGGAGATCTGCATGGAGGAATGTACCAAAATACCAGCAACAGTGTGTGAAAAGCTTGTGAAGAGTTACAGAAAAAGTTTGGCCTCCGTTATTGCCAACAAAGGGTACATAACAAAGTATTGAGACGAACTTTTGGTATTGACCAAATACCTATTTTCCACCATGATTTGCAAATAAATTCTATAAAAATCAAACAATGTGATATTCTGTGTTTTTTCCACATTCTGTCTCTCATGGTTGAGGTTTACCCATGTTGACAATTACAGGCCTCTGTAATATTTTTAAGTGGGAGAACTTGCACAATTAGTGGTTGACAATATACTTATATGCCCCACTGTATTAGCATTTACTCTCTGGATACCAGACGGAGAAGTCATGGGATGCCTGACATACATACGTATTTCAGTTTCGTCCTAAGAAAAAGGCATCTCCGAAAAAATCTGCAGTTGTCAGGTAATCAAGCAAAACGTTACTGCATAATAAAGCTATTTGTTTAAAACTGTACCTGTGATGATGACATTTAAAGGTATATTGTTTTATATAACGGATGAATATAATGAAAAAAATGAACTTTTATTTATTTCAGGTTTCTAAAGACGCATTGAGAGAGCAAGTGGTGCACTACTCGCGAAAGAACAGAAACAGGGATTATTAGCTGCTTTAGAAGGGCATGGAATTTCATTCGTGTGAATATACTGTATGCACATAGACAGACGTGGTAGGCTCCTTGGAACCCATTGCTTGATTCACGGTAAACAAGACCACATGCAGTCAGGAAGATAGTGTCACACAAATTATATTAGTCAATGCTATTACTTCCCGAGAGCAGCCAGACCCATCTCCAAATAGCTGATGGTCTCACTGATTTAAACAATGTGTCTTGTTTGTTCTCTTTGTTTAATTGTTTCATCGTTCTCTGTATTTTCTTTAACCATTGCAAATTACATTTTAATCTATGAAGCCAGATGTGAAAAATCGTTTGACGGGCCTGTGATTGTCACGAAGATGTAACAATGATTGATTTTGTTGTTTTCCTCTATTAGTGATGGAAGTTAGCCTTAATGCAATTCCAATTTCGTTTATGAAGTATTTTCTTAAGAATAACAGGGTTTATGAATGAAATAATATACACCAAATTGAATTGGCTTGTCTGTCCAACCAATACAAAAATATAATGTCGTGGATGGGTCATTGTGCATGAATAACCAAACCTGTAAACTCATTATCTATATTTCATGCCCAAAAGTAAAGAACAAATGGTAAGCCAATGTAATGCCTTTTTTGGAATGATTTAACTCTCCAGAGTATTGCACGTTCAGCATTCATTCAGCTTGGAGCTCACTGTCTTTTAACTGCCTTAATTGGCCCTTAATTCGTGTGACCACCAGAGCCTGTTGCTGGGAGCAGATAAAACGCTGAAGCTCAGTTGGTTAAAAACAGTGAAGGCCACAGAATGCTGTACAGTTCTCTAGTGACACCCACCCACCACACAGCCTCATGGCTTTTAAGCTAGCGGGACTTGTGATGGTGTGAAGGAGCATAAAGCATTGGTACTGAGACCAAAGGTTTCCAGAACCGTAATTAGCAATGATGGTTGGCAACTGAAGTTTGGAGGTCTCCAGAGCAGAAATCTTCTTCCTTTATTGTGTTCTTTTTCAACTCCAAATAATGAAGGGGCATTCTTCCAAAGTTGGCAAAGTAATTTTTTTTTTACTTTGCTGGACTTATCTATGTACTGTTTAATGTGTTTGTGGAACGCAAGAAAAAGCTCTAGTGGTTTGTGTAACCATATTTGTGTAAATATTGATGTCTTGATGGACTTAAAACACCACAATATATTTTGAACTAGCATCACTCATTCATCTATACATCAATCCATATTTAAATATTTCTGGGGTGAATTGTCAGTTATGTATCATAGTAAGCTGTATGGAAAAAGAAGAAGAGAAGAACAATCTTTCACACAATCCTTCAGGCAAAATTTGAATTTGTGACAGAAAACCTCCTATGCATGCCTCATGTAAGTAACGATCAGTAGAGAAATCCATAACATTTTTCTCAAAGACAGTCTAGGTCAAACAATGGATGGTCAATAATACTGGCATTACTCCTGGGTGGAATTGGTTGAAATATTGAATTTGCTGAAATTCATATCCAGAAGCTCTCCTTTGTATTGTTGGGTATGGTCACCACAGGCCTGGAAGGACTACTTCAAAAGGGACAAAGGACATTTCATTCTGACAAGTATGATTCATTGCACATAATAATGATTCTACACTGGAAGCATTTTTCTATGGCTCCTCTATTGACGGTCCTACTGTGCCACTTCAATAGAAACAGTCAGAATATGAAATATGATCTAAAAGTCAGAATGCCTTCAAAAAAGAAGAAGAAAGTGAAGAAAACATACTGACTGAAGCATATTGTCCACATTGGGAGCAGGTTTGCTGAGAGAGATAAATTAATTGTGCCAGGTTATCACGGTGTCAGACGTTTTAGTGACCACACGCACATTTACCACACAGTTGACAGCTGAAACATCTGTGATCTATTGAGTTTTGTGGTCAGTCCTAAATACATAACAGGATGCGCTTCTTCTATTGATTTATCCATGCCTAATTAAAAATAGACTCCTAGATCATCTGTGTGAAGCCTTCACTCACAAAACAAATGGATGTTTCCTGTACTACACTAGGAAAGAGAGAGATTTACATTGTAAACAGATAGTCCTGAGAGTACCGTAATTGAATTGGACTGAATTGACATAAACCATGCCAGGACATACTTGCTGCACTCTGTTTTTTTGGTTAGCTTGTGCATCTTTGGATCAATAGAGGTGGAGAAAATGTCAGGTAAAATTCACTGTGCGGCAAGTTAAAGAAAAGCATGAGGCAAAACCAATTTTCCATTGCTAAAGCGAGAAAGTGGGCTTGTACTATGTGGATTATTGTTTTCTTATCTGCACAAATTCCCAAAATAAACAAAAAAGAACCACAATTCTCACAGACAACATTGTAGGTTATCTAGAGATCCCACCATGATGTCTGTTCATTTTTAAACTGTATTTATTCTTTATTTTTATTTTATGTTTTTTTCATAATCCTCACTGTAGTAATATATTTTACAAACCAAGCAGGTGACCTGACGGGAACATAGTGAAAGGTAGAGAGAGTATGAATTTTACTGCAATGTAACATTTTGAGCCGAACTGTCTGGCTGTTCCAGTTATGTTTTTCATTAGCAGATTTGTTTGAACTGTTCAACACAAAAAGGGTCAGTGCCATTTGTAAAATGCAAAGACTCAGAGCCAAATTTGCAGGCTTTTACAGACAGTGTAGAAAGGGTGGTAATGTTTATAACAGTTGATTTTTTTTCTTTTATCCCGGATATAGGTTGTTTTAATTACCTGACATGTTTCAGTGAACACTTTCGCCTTCATCAGAGAGTCACTGCTGTTGGTGTGACACATCTTTATCAGATGATGGATTAAGGAGTGACTCACCTGTCAGATTGGCAGGCGAGTCACGCCCTCTGCTGACCATTCGCTCTTTCAGGATGTTGGTCCAGGTAGTAGAGAGTGTGTAAGCCCCCTCGTCCCTGTTGATGGTTCCCGGGCCCTGCTTGTGGATCTTAATGGCCTCCCTGATCCAGGGCTGATATTTGTTTTCTTCGGTGTGGATGACTCTGGCCTTTTTTCAGTTCATGATGTGGTTTTCCCTTTTGCAGTGATCGGTGATGACTGACTTGTGATGTTCCTGTTGTGCTTGTTCTTTTATTGCCCTTGTATGTCTTATTGTTGTCTCCTTCTCACACTCCTTCTTGTGTTCTGTTTTTCTTGTAATAAAGCTCCTCCCTGTCTGCCCAGTGCATGATTTATTGCATGATTTGCATGAAATTTCATACATGGAGTTATATTTGTTTTCAGGGTGGATTTTGTCCTTTAGATGGACCAATATATGGCGGAGTGTTGCGTGTGGTTTGACCGCTGTGTTAATGTTGTATTTTTTCATGACTCTTTGGATAACTTCTGTGACTCCTCTCACATACGGCACCGTTACATCTCTGTGTTGTTGTTTTGTCTTTCCTTCCTGTGTTGTGTTGTTCTTGTTTTTAACCTGTCCTTCACCTTTTGCTATTTCCATCTGTGGATACTGACACCTTTTTAGTGCATGTTGTATGTTTTTCCTCCTGTGTTCTGTCATCTGGGTCCTTGATCATTGTCATACATTCATGTAATGTTCTGACTACTGACTGTTTATAACAGTGTTAAAGATTCATCCATAATATCTATATAACTTCAAGTGGGTTATTGAATCTAACTTCTACTCCTGAAAAGTGACATGCAATTTAAAAAAATATATATAAATTAGGGCTATCAAAATTATCGCGTTAACGGGCGGTAATTAATTTTTTTAATTAATCACGTTAAAATATTTGATGCAATTCACGCACATGCCCCACTTAAACAGATTAAAATGACAGCACAGTGTGATGTCCACTTGTTACTTGTGTTTTTTTGTGTTTTGTCGCCCTCTGCTGGCGCTTGGGTGTGACTGATTTTATGGGTTTCAGCACCATGAGAATTGTGTAATTATTGACATTAACAATGGCGAGCCACTAGTTTATTTTTTGATTGAAAATTTTATAAATTTTATTAAAACGAAAACATTAAGAGGGGTTTTAATATAAAATTTCTATGACTTGTACTAACATTTATCTTTTAAGAACTAGAAGTCTTTCTATCCATGGATCGCTTTAACAGAATGTTAATGTTAATGCCATCTTGTTGATTTTTTGTTATACTAAACAAATACAGTACTTATGTACAGCATGTTGAATGTATATATCCGTCTTGTGTCTTATCTTTCCATTCCAACAATAATTTACAGAAAAATATGGCATATTTTATGGATGGTTTGAATTGTGATTAATTACGATTAATTAATTTTTAAGTTGTGATTAACTCGATTAAAAATTTTAATGGTTTGGAAGCCCTAATATAAATTAAAAAATGACCTGAAATTACAAAAAACAGTTCCCCCCATCAAATGTTCATTTTGTTATCTATTTCTGTAAACCTTTGTCATGTCTCGTAATTCCTGTCAATGTTTTGTGTTTGTTCATTGTAGGATTTTCTGCTTTTATTTTGGTAGTGGCGTTCCTCCTTGTTTCACCTTTACCTACCGCTCTTCCCAAGCATGCTGATCTTATCCACCTGTGACCCTGTCTATAGTTTGGGTCTGTCCTTGCTTTTTGTCAGTTTGCCTGGTATCATGCCACATTCTTTGCCACCACCTTGTGTAAGCTTTTTGACCAAGCTATATGTTTCTAACCAATGCCGTTTCGTTACTTTCTGTACTTTACTGTTTTTTTTTTTGTTTGGTTTTTTTTGGTGTCCAGCAATTGCTTTGATATTTCATTGTCTCCTTTTTTTAACCTTATGGACTGGAAAATAAACCTTTTTGATTGAACTGAACAGTCGTACATTCGGGTCCATTGCACATCTTTATCAGTCTTTCTGTGAGGCAGCTGTTCTTCCAATTGATATAGTAAACGCACTCACACTGAACTTCCCCGACCATAACTTTGTTGCTAGGCTGCGTGCATAGCTGCCACTTTCAAGCCACAACCCGACTCCACTTTTTAAAACTTATCATGTCAGCGGGAATGTTAAAACCAAAATGTGAGCACAGCTGCATTGAGTTTGAGTTTCAACTGTCATGTTAACAAAGTGGAAGTTTCTTTGAACAACTAAATTGTTGTCTAAAATTTGGGATGTATTTGTGTTTGAGTAGGTATGTGTGCCATTTACCACATACACAGTTTGGCATGCTATTTAGCAAGTGTATTAAAACTGTCTCTGGGACTGACTTCCACGAAAAGTCACTTGTCTGTTGCTAAAGACTCCTCTCTGGAACTTAATCATCTGTGTAAGTCAGCACTTGTTTGACAAAGACACAAAGAACAATCACTAAATGAGAAAAGGACCAAGGACGGAGAATTCAGCATTCCGATAGAAGAGCCATCAAGTTTTCCTCATGCAGGATTCCTTTAAATTTTAATTGAATTATAACGATGGAGGTACAAGCATATCTCCTCCTTACACAAGTCTGAGGCGGAGCAGGCATCTATTGTTGTTCGTTGTTCAGGCACATGTATGGTTGGTGCAAAAATGGGTTCAGTCCACAAAACTTGGTGACCACAGAAAGTGCTGGCTAACCCTCAAATAAGACCCACGATTTTTGAGAAGACCAGAGTTTGGTTGTTTGGTCTGAACTTGGTCTGAGTTCGGGTGCGCATTCACATTTACAAAATGAGGTGAACTGTCAGAGGAAAAAGTACTCTGATACATTTAAATTGGACCAAACAGTGCTTGTGTGAAAGTGCCCTTAAAAATGCCCTAAAAAATTGAGGGTGGTGATGGAAGAAAAAGCTTTTATATTGCTTCAATTAGCAAATGATACAGTATAAGATTTGCATGGTATGAGCAGAAATTGACACTTCAGCATTAATAAAGTTATTAACTTTGAATGGAGGGTAGGGGGTAAAAACAAAAGATGAAAAGGAGAAAAGTGTGAGAGTCGCAATTTATTTTGACTTCATTCAAAGGATGCAAAAGATGAAGATACATGGTTGTCAGAGTGTGAAGAAAATGGAAATAGAGATAGATGGGCAGAAATAGGGAGAGAATTTGTGACATGACATTGTGAAAGTGATGCAGATGGAGCCAATGCGGGATGGATGAAGAGGAGCGAGAAAGAGTGAGGCAAGTCAAGAAAAGAGGGGAATTGAGAGGGCTGCATAGCAATTTCTTCTCCAAACTGACAGGGCTTGACGCTCAACTAACAGGGCTGTTTTGACAGGTGTCAGATGGTCCGTATTACTATTTCACCGCCAGGCCCTTGGGACCCGGCTTCACAGGCCACAACAGGACTGACCAAGCTGGAAAAAAATAAAGAAAAGTGTCATGGCTGCCTCTGTAGTTCACTGGCTCTACACACTCCCACAGTCTAGGCATCTGCTGCATCATGGATAAAGGTTACGTTTGTGCGTATGTATGCGAGCTGTTTGTGTTTTAGGGCACCACGAAAGTTGACATCGCTTTAATCGTGGGGAATCATTTTCTCATTTTGTGGACAATTTTGCTGCGTCACCAAGAAAAATAGAAAAATGAGAAACTTTCCCTGTTTCTGGTCGACAAAGAATGGACTGATCTTATTTTTGACCAGTCTTGATGAAACATTTGAAAGGAAATCTCAACATATTTTTTATTAATTTCATTTTAATGTCATGTGAACATGGTATTGAAAATGACAATCACACCATGTGCATGTCTAACAAAGTCAAAACAAAAGTATTATATGAAGGTGGACAGTGTCCAAAAGGGTTTTAAAGTAGCAGGTCTTAAAATATGTAGTCTCTTTACAAAGTAATTTTGGGAATAACTGGAAAAAAACATGCATATTACTGTGGTTGACATGTGTTCAAAACCAATTTGAATGGTTTGTCTCAAATTCAAAGTTAAAAAAAAATGTTTTCATTTCAGATTTAAATAAAGAATAAAAAAAAATTGACATTGAATGAGCGTTGGTTAAGTTTTGGAGTCACAGAGCTCTGCCAGGAAACATCTATGCAATCATCTTGGTACATGCAATAATTATATCATCCTTGTCGGGGTTACTTGGTTATTTAATGCACTTAGGATAATGTCAACAGGCAATATAAACATCGATTTTCTGATTTTCACACAAGAATCAATAATCTGGCATGAACCTCTGGCAAGGAAATATGATAAGTGAGTGATTAGATTATCCTGCGTGACCTTGTTGTAAACTCAATAAGTTACATTGAAGCTCGAGTGAGGGAGAAAGCACTTTGAAGACAGTGCTACTTTCAATGCAGTCTATTTATTCATGTTTGTATGCCAGGCTTTGTATCAATAAAGCATGTAATACTGTATTCTTGACAGACATCACAATTTTCCTGAGTTTGCATTGCATCCCAGTGGTGTCTAGAATAATCACAATATATCACTATCACACAAGCTGACTTCTAACAAGCCCCTTATGCACACAGCCGTAACAAGTTTGTAAATGTCCCTTGCTAAGCATTTCACAGGAAAAGCTGCGGGTGAAACGTAGTGCAAAATAGTTTATGGTACTTAGCACAAGTTTTATAGTTACCACATGAAACCGGAATCCCCAATCGCTTCATGCACTTGGTCTCTGTGAGTAGTTCTGGTGCCACTCCTTACAGCTGAACAAAGTCCCGCCTAGACCAAAGAGAGTGCAATGGTTTGGAATCATTTGAAAAAATATTGCTTAGAAACTGTTCCTCTCATTGTTTTGTATTGTTTTTTTATTGGACTCAGTTTTTGTGGTTCTGGAGCATGAACTGTCGTGCACCCGGCTGCGGTTTCTGCTCATCAAGATGGGATTTCAAAGTAGAGAAGAGGTTTATTGTTACTGCCACACAGGTCACATTTCAAAATTGATCTCTTATCAACTTGCGGAATCTAGTCATGTGAAAAAATTAGGACACTCCATTAAATATTCAGTTCTTTGTTAAGAAATGTTCACGTATAAATATTTGATCTTGTTTTTCTTTATCCTTTAAAAAGAAAGTGATGTAATTGCAGGAAAGCAACAAAAATTAACATTGTTTTACTCATCAAACCAAATATATCAACAAAAATGCATATTCTAACTGGGAAAAAAGTTAGGACACCCTACTACCTAATAGCTAGTGTTTGGCTTAGTGTTAGACGCTTTTTGTAGCTTTCTACCAGTCTTTGACATCGGTTTGAAAAAAGTTTGCCCCCCCCCCCCTCCACACTCCTCAATGCAGAATACTTTCAGCTGTGAGATGGTTGAGGGGTTTCTTGCATGTACAGCCTGTTTCAAGTCACCCCACAGCATCTCAATGGGATTAAGATCTGGGCTTTGACTCGACCATTCCAGGACTCTCCATTTCTTCCTTTTCAACTAGTCCATGGTGGATTTACCAGTATGTTTTGGGTCATTGTCATGTTGCAGGGCCCAGTTTCATTTCAGCTTTATTATTATTTTTTTTTTTACAGATGATCCTACATGTTCCTCAAGCACCCTCTGTTCATGTTCTTCTTGGAGAGCAAATTTTTCCTCCTTGCACACCTCCCATTAAGGTAAAACTTGTGAAGTCTCTTTCTGATTGTAGAGCCATGCACTTTCACATCAACAATAGCAAGAGCCTGCTGTAGGTCCCGTGAAGACATTTTAGGGTTTTTGGAGACTTTTTTTAGGATATTGCGGTCTGTTCTAGGGGTGAACTTGCTTGGACGGCCAGACCTAAGCATGCTGGCAGTTGTTTTTAATGTCCTCCACTTGTAGACTATTTTTCGGACAGTGGAATGGCTGATTTTATATTGTTTTGAGATCTTTTGAAATCCCCTACCAGACTCATAAGTGTCAAAATGTGTCTTTCTGAAGGCATCAGACAGCTCCTTTCTGAAGGCATCAGACAGCTCCTTTGATCTTTCCATGGTGTTTTCTCTCACTTCAACTGTCATGGGCACACCAAACTAAATGCTGTTCTTAACACGTGTACCTGATGAGATACTCATGTGTGTGATTTTAGCCATTTTAAGTTGGATTGAATGTGAATGTGTGACCAAATATGTTAGAAAACACATGATTCCATAGGGTGTCCTATTTTTTTTCACATGATTGTAATTTCAAAAGTCAGTACATGCTCCACTAGAATTTTTTACTTGAAAAGACGTTTATGTCTTCAAAATATTTAGTATTATGATATACTTTAAAAAAATATGTGTTTTCTTTGTGTCGTGATAAAAAGTAAGGACACAGAGTGGCGTTGTAACCAGTGTTGTTAATCTTACTGAAAAAAAGTAATTAATTATAATTACAAATTACTTCTCCTAAAAAGTAATTGCGTTACTAACTCAATTACCTGAATGTAAGAGTAATTAGTTACTTGGCAAAGTAATTGGTGATAATTACTTTTTTTTTTTTTTCCTCAAAAAAAAAAAAAAAAAAAAAAAAAAAAAAAAAACATTGGCCATACTATGTGAAGTTTTTTGTGGAGGTTTTTGGTACAATTGGCCCGAGCCCAATTCGTTACCCTAATTTACCCTTTACCCTGAATCAACTGTTAAAAGTTCTTAAAATTGCTCCCATTATTGCATTAGTTCCCTTCTCTCTACTTTCAACATATGAAAGCTTTAAAACTGTTTCATCATTTAAAGATAGATTCAAATCAAGATTTTGCCGATTTAGAAGTATTTTAGATAAAAAGTTACTTAGGTTCACGAGGAAGGTTCTCTACAACAGAGCCGTCCTAAAAAGCCTACTGCTTTAAGATGGCGGCTTACATTTTGCATCTAGTTATATCTATATACAGTACCTGTGATATCTACCATGTCTACCATATCTACCATAATATGCGGGCGTAGTTTGTCGGCTATCGGCTACAACATGAATTATTGGAGCTACCTAGCATCGCGTTTGCTCGGCGTCACAACTTTCTTGCCTCCTCCCCGCTCCTGCTCTGCTCTTTCGTCTCGGTGAGTCCGTCTCCCTCAGACTTTTCGACCAATATAGTAACGCATGCCTTTCCGTCCTCAGTAACGGTAACGGCGTTGCCAAAATGAGAAAGGTAATTAATTAGATTACCCACTACTGAAAAAAATAACGCCGTTAGTAACGCCGTTATATTGTAACGCCGTTATTAACAACACTGGTTGTAACAGTATTCCATGTCAACAAGAGGCAGTATAAAACACCTTGGGTCCCTGTGTAATTAGAACATTCTGAAAAATGGGAGAATAGAGCAATAAAAGCCATGTCAAAGTATTTTGCAATAAGTTACTTGACATCAGACGCTGGCGCGGACGACATTGAGCTTGTTTGTTTTTAGTCCAGTTTTACTGTTGGTAGAGCAACACGTATTTAGGGAAAGGTTTGTCTTGTGTAGCTCTTTAGCTTGTACCAGACCCCTCAGGTAGGACTTCGATGTGGCTATATGGCAGGATCTCTGTATGAGTAGGTAAGATGCTCAAGGTATCAATTTTCTGCACTTATCTTCATTAGGGCCGCAGTTGAGCTGAAGCTTGTCCAAAATGATTTAGAGTAAGAGGTGGGGTAGAGGCATGTTGAACTCCTGCACATCACAAAGTAAACTAGTCTTCTTCTAATAAATAAATACATGCCAATAAGACGATAAGCTATCCTCCACTGTGGTCCTTTGTTCACTGTTTTGTTCCTATTCTTTGTGTCATTTATTGGGTTTAAACATCAAGCAAACAATAGTGATGTGGAACAGCACTGCTTTTAAAAGTGTTTTATATAAACTATAACGCAATCTGGTGATCAACAGTTTTACGCAGCATCACAAATCAATGAAAAAAAAAAATCTTCAAACGCTTTTTTAAAAATGTGTAGCGCCAGTTAGAGAAGTCTTTAGAGTGCATTTATCATATTCCCATCTGGGAGTTCAAAATGTCAAAATCAAAGAGTGGTATCTGCATGTTGTGCAGTATTCAGTCTTTTATGGAGGCTACAAACACATATGTCTGTGTCCTTGGATAGTTTCAGAGAATTCACTTAGGGAAAAAAAAAAAACAAAAAAAAAAACACTCGCTTTATTGTTGTGAGTCTAATCCTTCACATTGCAGGAGGCCACATTCATACAAAGTGCATTTTAAAGAAATAGTTGAAAACTTGAAATTTAAAAGCACTTTATGAAATTTACAAAGAAGTGTCCTGTAACCTTTGCATGATGTAATTTTAATTTTTTTCCCCAGCTTTCATCCTTCGCTTTTCCTCTTCCCATCACTGTTAACAAGATCGAAAGGTCACACAATGACCATCCTTCAATCAACAAATTACAGTTTGACTCAGAGATGGCCTAAGCTTTAATAACCACATGTTGTCCCATGCTATCCCATTTAACTTCAGCATAGCAGCAGAATTTCTGAAGGCGATGGCTTGTTTGTCTTAAACTTCAGGACAACATTTACACTAAATGCCCCCCTGGGTCTGCTTTCAAATGAGCCTCTCGATTGACAAAAGACAGAAAAGGACAATAAAATGTCCTTGAACTTTGTGGTTGTCACATTTAATTGTCTTTCAGTCTCACACAAGTGCTCTTTTCACAAAGTGTTAGATTCGGTTACCCGGGAGTATGTTGAAACAGAAGCCACACCCACCTCCTTTTTATAATAGGGTTTTATGAATGTCCTGTTTATTTCAGCATATCTCAAGACGGCCATTTTGTAAAGCCTCGCTGTTCCAAGTTAAATAGTCTGGTTGAGCTTCCTGCATGCCATGTCGCCAATGACCAAATTAAGTCAATATAACTTTCACACAAAGAAAATATTTTACGGTTTGATTAAAACCACACTTTATTCATGATGCCATTTTTATTTACTGGAGTTCCTGTCACTTGTACAAAATAACCAAAATCTGGTTACCTCAACTCCTTTTTCCCACAGCAACATTATTTGATCTATTATAGGCATCTTTGTTCCCACATAGCAAAATAACCGCGGTACAATCCTGCACATGGAATAGAGTCTGAGCCTGAGTTCAATGATTACAAATCTTGATTAGTTGTTGCATATATCAGTAGTTTCATCAGTACGAGATTAATAAGTATGATCACTAAATATGAATCACAAATCACAATATAATTACAAATATGATCACTAAATATGAATAACACATATAGTTCATTTTTATCTAGAATACATTGGTGTAAACATTACATTTCCGTACTACAAGCCGCTACTTTTTTCCCTTATTTTGAATCCTGCAGCGTGTGCAAGGTGCAGCCAATTTATCCGCAACCAGGAGCATAAACTGTAAGAGTGAGACACATGGAATATACACTGGGGCAAATAAGTATTTAGTCAACCACTAATTGTGCAAGCTCTCCCACTTGAAAATATTAGAGAGGCCTGTCATTGTCAACATGGGTAAACCTCAACCATGAAATACAGAATGTGGAAAAAAAAAAACAGAAAATCACATTGTTTGATTTTTTTTTAAAGAATTTATGTGCAAATCATGGTGTCAAATAAGTATTTGGTCTACACCAAAAGTTCATCTCAATACTTTCCAAACGTTTTCTGTAACTCTTCACAGGCTTTTCACACACTGTTGCTGGTATTTTGGCCCATTCCTCCATGCAGATCTCCTCTAGAGCAGTGATGTTTTGGGGCTGTCGTTGGGAAACACGGACTTTCAACTCCCTCCATAGATTTTCTATGGGGTTGAGATCTGGAAACTGGCTAGGCCACTCCAGGACCTTGAAATGCTTCTTACGAAGCCACTCCTTTGTTGCCCTGGCTGTGTGTTTGGGATCATTGTAATGCTGAAAGACCCAGCCACGTCTCATCTTCAATGCCCTTGCTGATGGAAGGTGGTTTTTACTCAAAATCTCTCGATACATGGCCCCATTCATTCTTTCCTTTACACAGATCAGTCGTCCTGGTCCCTTTACAGAAAAACAGCCCCAAAGCATGATGTTTCCACCCCATGCTTCACAGTGGGTATGGTGTTCTTTGGATGCAATTCAGTATTCTTTCTCCTACAAACACGAGAACCTGTGTTTCTACCAAAAAGTTCTATTTTGGTTTCATCTGACCATAACACATTCTCCCAGTCCTCTTCTGGATCATCCAAATGCTCTCTAGCAAACCGCAGACGGGCCTGGAGGTGTACTGGCTTCAGCAGGGGGACACGTCTGGCAGTAAAGGATTTGAGTCCCTGGCGGCGCATTGTGTTACTGATATTAGCCTTTGTTACTGTGGTCCCAACTCTCTGTAGGTCATTCACTAGGTCCCCCCTGTGTGGTTCTGTGATTTTTGCTCATCGTTCTTGTTATCATTTTGACGCCACGGGGTGAGATCTTGCATGGAGCCCCAGATCGAGGGAGATTATCAGTGATCTTGTATGTCTTCCATTTTCTAATAATTGCTCTCACAGTTGATTTCTTTACACCAAGCGTTTTACCTATTGCAGATTCAGTTTTCCCAGCCTGGTGCAGGTGTACAATTTTGTCTCTGGTGTCCTTCGACAGCTCTTTGGTCTTGGCCAAAGTAGTTTGGAGTATGACTGATTGAGGTTGTGGAAAGGTGTCTTTTTTACCGATAATGAGTTAAAACAGGTGCCATTAATACAGGTAACGAGTGGAGCCTCGTTAGACCTCGTTAGAGGAAGTTAGACCTCTTTGACAGCCAGAAATCTTGCTTGTTTGTAGGTGGCCAAATACTTATTTTCCACTCTAATTTGGAAAAATATTCTTTAAAAATCACACAATGTGATTTTCTGTTTTTTTCCACATTCTGTCTCTCATGGTTGAGGTTTACCCATGTTGACAATTACAGGCCTATCTAATCTTTTCAAGTAGGAGAAGTTGCACAATTGGTGGTTGACCAAATACTTATTTGCCCCGCTGTATGTGTCGAGGAAGACGGTAGTTTGCACTATTAACAGTAATTTAACTTTTTGCTATATCCGACACTGAGGGTTAAGAATTCTATGATTTCAGTGCACAGGAGGAAGATGAAAATGGCTAACAAAGTAATAACCAACCCAGTTAGTGCTGTACTGCTGTGTTGCTGCTATGTAACTGTTTTGTTGCTGGCTCTGTTTGGAAAGAAAAGTTACGTTATGTTATTAAAATTTAGAATACTGTGTATTTCTTTGTAAATATCTCATGTTACTATGTAGGCACACACGGCTTACAGACAGGAGAGGCTTATGTATGTACAAAATGTTTTTTTTTCCTTTAAAAATGTACTGGGTGAGGCTTGTAATCAGGGGCGCCCAATAGTCCAGAAATTATGATAAGTTTATTTGTTTTGGAAAATTTTGTCAACAAACCCTAAACATAAAATGGGCTGTTCCACTTGATTCAACCTGCAAAGCGTTAACTTTGCTGGACATTAAGTGGGGGTGGAGCAAAAAACACAACCACTGACAGTAATGTATGTCAGCTAGTTGTTTCAGTGGAAAGGTTGGCCTGTTAATTGCAAATATGATGGGAAATTCTGTAACGTTCGTCATGTCTTTTTTCCTAACTTTGAACATACTTTAATGGCTAGCTCATTTTTCACCCCAAAGGCCTATACTGTAAGCTTATATCTCTGAAGAAAACGTTTGATTTATACAGTCCACTAATATTTTATTGAAACCATGCAGGCAAATTTTTAGCAAGCCACTCTCCTCATATTCAATGAGTTAAAAAAATTCCAAATGTTCCAGGCAGACATGTCACGAAGAACAGCCGCAGCTGTCTATCTAACAATACCCACACTGCCTCACCTGAACAAGCGCATTGCCTAATGAGAAAGACGTGAGCAGCTTTGTGTTAAATCAATTGCTTATCATCATTGTTTATCATCATTGAAAGGGGTGGGGGTGTTTTACTTATTTATTCACTTACTTGTTTTTTGTTTTTGTTTGTTATTTTATTTTGCAATTAATTTGCTTGTCGTTTGCTGCATTGTTGTTGTCCGCCAGTTTTTTGCTACCACTGACCTCTTTTTAACTTCTTTTAGTCACTGTGATTGTGCAGGGATATTGTGTGTGCTTACAAAGCAGCCTGTTAATATTTTGAACTCCTTGAATAGAGTTACTGTATATTCAAATCAAAAGTCCATTTTCCCAGGAACATTTTGGAACCCAATGTGTGAGAGAAAGGAGTGTGTTTATCTCCTCTTGCTGCTTCAAGCTTTTAATAAACTCTACGTCAGCTGGTAAAGCTCCACGACTTACTGTTGTGCTAAGTTGCTAACTTGGTACAGGAACCCGCAGGCTGAAGTCACGTTAAATTTGAAGCGGGTAGAGGACAAAATACCGTATATATACTGTATATATATTTGACAATATATTATTTTTGAGGATTGGCAATTGATTTTGAATTGCCAAGCCTTACACTCAGGATTCTTCATGACATCAATATTTCAGGCACAATTGTTCTGTCATGCATTAAATTGAGTTTTGTTAAGTTTTTGTCGTAATGTGTCTGGTCATTGTGATTACCCATTGATTTCACCTGTTGTGGGCTGCTCCGTGTGTGTTGACCAATCTGCTGCCTCTTGTGTCACCCACCTGCTCCTCATTGTTTCGTTACCCAATGTCTGTATTTAAGTTCCCCATGTGCTGTCTTTTCTGGTTGGGTCATTGTCTTTCCGAGTGTCTAATTCTGAGTGCAAACCCTCGTGTTGATTATTGCCCAAGTAAGTTATGATTCCTGTTTTTTTGTTAGTACTCCTGAGTTTTGTTTGAACCTTGCCTTTTGATCTGGCTTTTGTTCTTTGTGTTTTTGTCAATAGTCATTAAACTATTTTTGGATTTTCCACCACTGTGCCTTGCCTTTGCGTTTTTCCCTTCTTGTTTCCCTGCAACTGGTTCCTCCATGTCCCCCTCCCGTGACACGTTCACATCCTTCTGTCCACACAGAACCATTTTTTTGATACATTGTTCTTACTTATATTTCAGACTTTTGTCTTTCTCATCACCAGTTTAAAGTCTCCTTCTCCTCTTCATGGTTATTATAAAAATATTCTTTCTTGAAAGAATGCTTTCCATATAGGAAGACAAAAGAACAAGCTGTTAGGCATGGACAATGAAGACTGGGACAATTTACCATGGGTGCATTTCACATACTTCATTGGCAAGCACAAAGAAATTATCTACCAAATACAATTTACTGAATATTTTTGTTTGGTGGATGGAAACATAAAAGAGGGATGAAATATTAATATGACAACCATTGTTATTACTGAGCCTCCTAAATCACAATGGCATACAATAGCCCTTGCTCAGATGACATTTGACTCTCTAGATGTACTGTATGACTTAAATTGTTGTCTTTGCACAAATTAGTCCTATGGTCCTGATGATTTGTAGGAGACATCCATGAAGGAAGCTACAGTAATTAAACAGGCTCATTGGCACACTTCAAGCTCTTTTACTGGGCTTACTTGCCATTCCATGTCTGCTGTTTACAGTGTTTAATGACTGGGAGTGTTTACTGCATCCATGTACCCAAGTTGTGGCTAATGAGATAGATGGTAACTCAAGGTTAAGCCATTAGAGGTGGTGATAAAATTAGTTTGTGGCTAATTTATATAGACTTTAAAAAATGTGTATACTGTATATATTGCATTTCTACAGACAATACATCCTCACTGTTTATGACAATGAATAGCATTTTACATATTTTACTTATGGTAAGTTTATAACCAATTTGGTAGTCTCAAAGAAGGTCTCTTTTTACAAGTAGCTATAAAGCTTTGTGTCTAGAGCTTCTGTATTGAGGATCTAAATGAATGTTTACACTGTGATGTGTCACGTGAATATTGACAGAGGAACAGCAGAGTGCTTAGAGAGCAAGTAAAGAAAATCTAAAAGCACACATCAGTGATGATGAGGCCTGCTTCTCTGTTTACTGGGGACTTAATCAGGTGCTGTCATTGTGTGCTTTGAGAGGCTTAGCCTTGATGCTTGTCTACAAATCTGCATACACACAAAAAATAAATACTTTAGAGACCCACTCTTTCTTACTCTTTTTCATTTTTATTTTTTAAACTGTCCTGTTCAGCTGCTTTGACACAGAGAATGGCAATCTGAGGGCCCATATGGTCGGAACAGTTTTAATGTATCACATGGGAGTATGATATACTCCCATAGTGGTTATTCATTGTGTTTCTTTTATTAGGAGAAAGCAGCGAGCAGTAAGGGGTTATTAAGGGACAGAAAGGAAAATAGAAGAGGAGAGACAGAGGCAGGATGGACAGGAGTTGAGGATAAAAACAAACAGCAACAAATACATTAAATGCCTGTGAACCAGCGCGGCCCATCCTTCTTCCGGCACCTCCGCCAAAAGCGCCATCGTCATCCCCCCTGGACCCAGGGTGGTCCTGCGGACCATCCGCGCCCCCCATTAACCGGCCTACAGGGAAGGTATGAGGGGACGTGCCACCGCCCCCCACGCCCGCCCCCACCACTGCCCACCCATCCAGCCACCGGTACAAGCCCCCAACCAACATGGGACACCGCGGGACCCCCATGGCCCGCTAAGCCCAGGGCAGGACAAGATCCACAGCCGGAGGGTGTGACACCCCGTTGGCCCACCGTCACTCTGCCGGCAACCCGCGCCAAGGCCGAAGGACAATATCTCGGTAGAAAAGAGAAAGGAAGCCGGAGGCGGGAGAGCGCCGAGAAGCCGCTACGGGGCAGTACGGGACTGGAGCCCTGACCACCCCTGCAACCGGCAGCCCAGGCGAAGAGGAGGCCCCGCCTCGGGAGCCCCACCATAAAGAAAAGTGTGGGAACCACCTAACGCCCTATTACTGTTAGGCAGCCTATTACTGACTGGCAGCCATTACCCAGCACCGGGATGGGATTGTGTAGGGAGGGTAAAGCAGTACATTAAAATAGGAGAGCCCGGCTGAGGGTAGTTCTTACTAGCCGCACATCCCACAGCCCCTCGTCGTAGCTCCACCGTGGAGTATAAAGTATGTGGTACGTTAAAAGAGGTGCAGGAAAGGTGGGGCTGGTGGCGGGGAGGCAACTGACATGTCATCCCACACCCAACCGGCCCCAGCTGCCCCATATCCTCGGTGTATGATGCATTTAAATCAAGAGGGAGCCGGCCCGGGACTGTACGACCCCGTTCTGACTCTCCCCGAAGACCTGAATGAGTGTGTAGGTGCCCAAGGTGAAATATATTTACAGTGCAAAGTGAATAGTGCGTGAGTTAGGAGGCAAGCTCCCGCAGGCGGGGCCACATCCGCCAGAACCACTGGCCACAGGGGGAGAGAAGTACCTGGGCCACGACCACTCCCCGCCCCAGACCGCCCTCAGCGCCCCCCTGCCCCCTCTTTCTTCCTCTCATCGCAGAGTGAAGAGAATAGACATGAAAATATGATTCGCGTTCCAGATCAAATTAGCTCACGGCCTTAAACTCTGAAAGCTTTGTTCTAATTTCCTAAATGTGTAATGGTCCTTGTGTTAAATTAAACAGCCATACAGACAAAGCACTTCTCCATCATCCTGGGCATATGATGGTAAATGACTCCAAATTCTTCAATAAATATACTGCTTTATAACAAACTCTTTGTTGCTGCATTTTCAGTCAATTCAATTTTAATAATTGAGTTTAACCCTAATAAACAGCTATGCCAGGAAAGCCATTGTTTGTTTTTCGTCATATTAGTATTACTAGCCATATCTATGATACAGTGCCCCTGCGATGACATCCAAATCCTTTAAGAAGATTGAGTGAAGGGACACACTCAAGGTCTCTCTGGAAAGACATTGTTGTTAAATATATCTGTTGGGTCCTTTTCCACTTTAGAACACACACATTGTGATCTTAACAGGGCCATGCATGTTTGCCTCAACAATACAATGTCAAACTCCACGAACTGACATTTGCTCTACATTTATTCCAATATCATCAGACTCACACCAAGGCATTACAGAGCCTCATTCTCTGTACAGTAAGTATCCAAACTCATTATAGTCATCAAGCTGTGTTTTCATTGGAATCTAATCAAATGAGGCAAATCCATAGTATTGTTCCACTTTGTATTTTCTGTAAATCTCAAACTTGCTGCCTCATCATACACATTTACCGAAAACAAGGTTCATATCTGAGTAATACCGCACTCATCCAAATTGCAAGTAGAGTTTGTATATGCTTTGCATAACAGATACAGGGTTCTCAACTCTCACACTTTGAGCATGTTTCTCCTCCATTCAAGGCCACACGCCCTATATCACTCCTTAAATTTCCAAAAAGATACGGGATCTTAAAACCGTTCCATTTACATTTTCTGCGCAACAGTCATTCTGTGCGCTGTTACTACAATGTTGTCCACCAAATAGATATCACATGTACAAGGCTAGCAATCTCAAGGCAGAGTCGGCAGCGTAAGTAACTGATTGCCATCTTGCGTCACAGTTACTTCTATGGTGGGCGGATGTAATGTGACAGATTATCTCCATTAAAGTACCTTTAACTTGTTCTTGACAGGTATACAGAAGGATTGGTTTATCACAAACTGCATTAGCGTGGCTATGAATCTAGCTGGGTTTTGAGAAAATGTTATTAAAATTCTTAAATTTGCAGTAAAAAATTATGTATACCTGAAATTAATGATAAGCAAAGTTGTTTAAAAATTGTTTGAATTGAATGGAATTAATGGGATCGTTACCCCCGACCGGGAACATTGAAAATCCGTGAAATAGAGGCGGAGCTTATTTATATTAAAAAAAAAAAAAAAAAAAGAAAAAAAAAAAAAATTGATCAGTCATGGTTATTTTGGGGGGGGGGGGGGGGGGTCACACTGCCAATGGGTTTTCCCATTGACTGTGTATCAAATACTTGTTCTCCCCACTGTATATATATATATATATATATATATATATATATATATATATATATATATATATATATATATATATATATATATACTGGACTGTCTCAGAAAATTAGAATACCCAATATTCTAATTTTCTGAGACAGTCCTGTACATTAATCCACCATTTAAAGCAGGGGTGTCCAAACTTTTTGCAAAGGGGACCAGATTTGGCGTGGTAAAAATGTGGGGGGCCGACCTTGGCTGACGTCCTTTACATAGAACAATATACAGGACTGTCTCAGAAAATTAGAATATTGTGTATTCTAATTTTCTGAGACAGTCCAGTATATATATATATATATATATACACATATACTTATGTATACTTTAATAAAAGGTTTTCAAGCACTGCAAATGTAATAGTTGGAAAATAAATGAAAGAAAATGATTTGTACGCGTTTACATGCACATATCTTTTGCATATAACATATTTAAATAAAATACTGTATGTTTTTGTTTATTTATAATTTTCAATTTGTTCTCTTTATAATTCTGTGAATAATGCCGTTTGTCGACATATTGAAAATAACTACATGACGAAACTGATTACATTTTTAGCCATTAACTTCAACATGAAAAACCAACCACATTTTCAAAAAGATGTCATTTTAAAGTGGAGTTACATCTAGCAGATATGATTGCCTACAGAATGTAGGGTCTCAGAAAGTGAAGCAAAATTGAAGTCATGCAAGTATTTGATTGTTTCGTAAACTTATAATACTCTCTCAACTAAGGCATCACAACATGCAATATGCATTTACTGCTTAAAACTACCGGGAAAAAGATGCTCTAATGACTTTGCATTCTTTCACAGTTATATTAATCTTTACTGTACTATGATTTGCTGCAATTACTCTTCACCTCACACCATTGCTCTTGGGTGGGTGTGTCATGCACATACAGGTGGGTGTGCCATGACATCATAATATAATAATAATAAAACATAATAATATATTGTTTTTTTAAATCAATTTATGGATGTGTTGGTGCCCTTTTCTTTATAGTTTGGTGGAAATTGGTCCAAATATATATTTTTTTTTCCATCAGGCCCCTCATAGCACAAGCATAATGTGATAAATCAAACAATGTGATAACCGCCCCCAAAAATCCTCTTCCAGCACAAATCTCCTTATAATAATTTGTAACAAGAACAGTATGCACAGGAAAGGACCTCTATTTGGGGGTGCGGCCAGTTTTCCAGCACATTGTCAATTCCCTCAAGTCAATGCTGCAAGAGAGTGAGCAAGAAGGGAGGAGAGTGCAAAGATGAATATTACTTTATTCATTTTGCAACAACAGTTACAAAATATGTGTAATGGTTCACAAACAGAGTACATTGTGAAACTAACAATATGGTTTGTATTGCAAGCTGTAGAACTTAGCTTCAAGGTTATGATCATTCATGGTTAACACATAACCTCCCACTCTTAGACGCGAAGTTTTAGATTTTGGGCTTCAAAATGAAAGAAAGCAGCAGAGAGGTTAGCATGTCTACTTTATGATCAAATGCAGTGGGTTTTACTGTAGAGACCAAAATTTATTTGTTTAATCAACTATTTTGATCAAACCTTGTTTGTTGAAATTCTTAGAATTTGAGGCCTTTGACAGAAAATTGTTTCAGATTTTTGTAGATCACCAGAAAGCAGACTTATTATTTTTGTAAACATTTGGTGTTACTTTGGGAAATGAACAACACTTTTAGCCATTCTCAGAAAATTTACTGACCAAATCAGTAAGTGAATTATAATTGTTTGTTTTGTAAGTGCATTTTAGGCACCGTCAGTATAAAATGAATAAAATGGGGTTTGTGAAAATTCAAAAGACATATTGATTATTAAAATGCTGTAATTGTTAGTTGCAGCACCACTTGAATCTCACCTGGATGTGTTTTTATATTCTTAGCATTCTTTAATGCTTTTGGCGAAGACTTAAAGTGTATATACATTAGGGTTGTCAAAATTATCGCGTTAACAGGCGGTAATTAATTTTTTTAATTAATCACGTTAAAATATTTGACACAAGTAACGCACATGCCCCGCTCAAACAGATTAAAATGACAGCACAGTGTCATGTTCACTTGTTACTTGTGTTTTTTTGTCTCCCTCTGCTGGCGCTTTGGTGCGACTGATTTTATGGTTTAGGCACCATGAGCATTGTGTAATTATTGACATCAACAATGGCGAGCTACTAGTTTATTTTTTGATTGAAAATTTTGACAATTTTATTAAACCAAAAACATTAAGAGGGGTTGTAATATAAAATTTCTATAACTTGTACTAACATTTATCTTTTAAGAACTACAAGTCTTTCTATCCGTGGATCGCTTTAACAGAATGTAAATGTTAATGCCATTTTGTTAATTTATTTTAATAATAAACAAATAAAGTACTTACGTACAGTATATTGAATGTATATATCCGTCTTGTGTCTTATCTTTCCATTCCAACTATAATTTACAGAAAAATATGGCATATTTTATTGATGGTTTGAATTGTGATTAATTACGATTAATTAATTTTTAAGCTTTGATTAACTCGATTGAAAATTTTAATCGTTTGACAGTCCTAATATACATACATGACCAAAAAAATTCTTAGATAGCTTTATTATTGGAAGAAAATCCTTTTTAGAGACGATTCAACTATATACAACAATTTGGCAAAGTGCAGATGACGAGAAATACGTCTTTAAATCTGCCGTTTAGCTCCTCTTGTCATTATAGCGCTCTGGCGGTTCCATCTTGGTGATGACGTCAGTGGAGTAGCGATTTCAGCGGATTTACAATTCAGCCCAAAGGAGGAGGAAGCGTTTTTCAGGGATTCTGTTTCAAGTGTGGAATTTTTTAACAATATTGTCGATCCAGAAGAAGTATATGACATACAACCATATATGTATGTTTGAATCATATTTGGAGGGGGAGGAAGAGTCCCCACTAGACTCGGCTGCCGAAGCGTCGGCAGGCCCGCTGTAGGAGGGAGGCGATTCCCCCCTCTCCCTCCCGGCTCCCGCCGTCACTCCCTCCAGTCCCACGGCCCGGGCGCCTCCCGCACGGCCGGGAGCATCCATCGGGACTGCCTGCTTGGGCCGCAGCAGCGGAGTGACAAGCTGTCACAGTCCGTTGAAACTTGCTCGCCGGCAGAGGCTGGCTGATTGGTGAAGGCAATCACTCCCGCCTCCATGTGTGACATGAGTCAGGGTAGTTTTGTGTGATTTTTTTGTTCGAAAGGCGAGAAAGAGACATGGAAGAGCTGCTCAGTTCGGGTTAGCATGTAGCCTAGCTCTCACGCCGCCTCTTTCGTTTAAGCTCATCCTCTGTCTCCAAGTACGGAGCACAGGAATGAATGGTGAAAATGGCTCATTCTCAGCAGACACACCGGCCAACATCGGGCGGCTTGTCACATGCCATGGTCACCAGCCGATGAAAGCAAGCATGCCTGCTTTCCAGGCCGACGACCAGTGTCCTGTCACACGCTATGGCTGCCGGCCAATGATGGTAAGCACCAAGCACTGCCTGTTGCCCAACCCCAAGCATTTTCACCCGCAAAATGCAAGCCACCTCCTTCATAAAGCGTGTGCCATGACCCTAGTATTTGACATAATATAAAAGACTTATCTTACTTCCTCGTCTGTCCAATGTTCACTCGATTGTCGGACTTGTTTTGCCCATTCTTGGCGGTGAACATGATCTTCAGGAAGGGTGTGGCAACAAAAGCCTGCAGCACATAGAAAATAAACAAACAAACAGAAATAAATTAATTAATCCACAAACTTAGCTGAATCCGCAGTCCTTCTGCATACAATAGCATAGTAAGGATGATCTCATTCTCTGTCGTCACACCCACCTTCTTCCTCAATCATAGACTCTGGCCGGAAGTCACTTATTTTCATTGCGTGGGATTCAAAAAGTTAAATAAATATATCGATAGCTTCCACACTTATCCAAGCGGTCCATTTCAATTAGGAGCTTGAAATACCACGTGTAATATGAAATAAACATGCTTTCTAGTGTCATATGCACTTTATTAATTCCCAATAGGTTTGAATCTGAGTGTTTGATTGACTGATGACCAATAAATGGCTGCCGGCTCAAGCTCAGTTGTGACTCAGACCAGACTGAACTAGAAAATAGAGGGGGGGGGGGGCAAACTGGGATTATATTAGTGAATTATTTGCATGTTCATTTTTTAATTTTTAAAAATTCCAGACTGAAATCCATTGAAAAATTTGATACTGTGCCTAACCTCCTTAAGGGAAATGTGTTTTGCACATGTACAAGAAGTGGAACCAGATTTAATTGCAATGCACAAAGCCCAAGGAGCCTCAAAATTAGATCCTTTGGCGTCGCCCTCCTTCCCTGCAAAAATGTATCCTTGAGCCTTGAGTTGCGATTATCCACCAAAAGAGATATCACCTAAGTTCTCCCATAACAAAAATGTAGTCACATGCACACATCTGCATGTACACCCCTCCCAACCCCGCCCACACATTGCTTGACTTTTTCTCTAAACAGTGTTTTTTCTTTTTTCTGTTTTTTTTATATGTATATAATGAATACTATATATACTCATTCATATAACTAAAAAAAATCAAAAAGGAAAAGTGACAAGTTTGTCTTGGCTTCATTATAAAATGGACTTTTAAAAAAGTCTTTTTATGCAGAAGTTAACTTCTAATAACTTTAAAAGCAAAGGTTTTATGATAGAGTGGATAGATATATAGATATATCATATTTATATACATTAATATATAGATATATTGCATAGATATATATGATAGATATTCCAATTGGGAAAAAAAATGTCTTGAAATACAACACGACAAGACGTTGACCAGCCTCTATGTTCGACCTTGGAGGTTCTCTTTCATGTGAAAACCACTTCAAGATGGTAACTGTTAAAAACTACATAGGAGTTGAAAATGGATACAGAGAGTGAAAATAACACTGAGGACTGTTGTGGGTTAACAGTGTGTTTACAGTATGACCCCAAAATGTAACTCTAATAGAAATACCTGGGTTTTACATAAATCTACCTAGTATGGAATTTACATAGTAGAGATTAAATATAAAGAAAAATCATCAATTAACAAATGGAAAAAATATTCACAACTCATTTCAACTAAACTATTAGTATTAATGATGGTGTTCATATTTTACATGAATTTAGCTGTGGATGTTTGTCTTACAGATTCTGTTTAAAACTCCAGATTTACCATTCTGACAATATATAGAAGGTATGTTAGAAATGTTCCAGTAGTGACATTACAAAAGATGAATCTCAAATCCGAAATACAAAGTTCCCCTTTGAAGTACTAAAACTTTTAAAGCCTAAATTTCTCCCAAAGCTTCATGGACACCCATCATGTTGTCATCTATCTTTTCGAAGCGAGTCCTCTTAATGAACTTGGGAAAGACAAAAACAATCTCATGGGCAAAGTCGGATGAAAGGGGAGGCTACTCAATGCTCGCCATGGTGGTGAAGCAGCCATTAGTTTTTACTAGTTGCCACAACTGTCATCGCAACGAACAAAGACAATGCTGCCGGCGGATCATCTGGATGCCCATTAAATCAAACAATGTGATCAACATGAAATTAATTTTCATTCTCATGCTTTCTTCTGTCTTGGCAACATAAGACTCTTCCACTGAAGAGAGTCTAGTGTTTGGCCTCTGGGTGAGTTTAGTCTCACTGTCCATGATGTCCTTGCTCATTGCTTGATGACCTGACAGGGAGTATATCCATAAAAGTAATAAAGTTCAATGGCTGTAAAAAGTTGAGCATACGGTACAATTGTACAGTGTACCGTACCTCAGGGGATTATAAATGAGAAAATACTTACTGTCGCTGTACTTTGCCATACAATGAGATTTTAACTCTGTAAAACAGTAAAATGACGAAAACATTTCAAATAATATTGTTACAATCTAAATAAATAAGATTGACCTTTACACTTAAAACAGTGAATAGTATTGCATAGCAAAAACAAAAAAACAAGAGGAACAGTACGTATATTTTTTCTAAAGTACAATTTCCACTACTGTGTTCGTGTGTTGTGGCAGCATCATTATTTCCCTTCTGTGTTTCCCCCTCCCCCCTGCTTTGAATTAGATCAGAATTCTGCCCCATCTCTGGGAGTGAGCCATAACAGTCCTCTCCAGAGTTTTAGATTAAATTACAGATCTTCGCACTCCCTCAAACCCCCGCTCCCACGTCCTTGCGCGCTCGGTCTCCCCCATGCAGATGTGACACTTCCCAGTGACTACATTTTCTCATAACACATCGACCCTGTCGGGATGAAGATGGAGGTGATGCTAGAGGAGGGGCTAAAGCAGGAATGTGTCAACAGTTTGGGGAACAACCCACAGACAAAAAAAAAAAAAAAAAAAAATCCCACCTCCTTTCTCCGGTTCATACCCAGCGGGACTTAATGTAAATATTCCCATCGTCTATGTTCCTGACAGATCATCTAAGGATGAACATTGGATTGCATTGTAAATCAGGCTGCAGTCAGTGAGGGGAACCTTGTGTGTAGACAATAATGTGTTAATCTTAAAATTCATAGTGGCTTTAGTGTGGTTAGTTAGTGTTAGGATTTTCTTCTCAAGGGAACTACAAATATGCAGACAGCCACATATTACCAATAAGGAAAAGCATTAAAAAAATATGCAATAACCTTTGACACAGCTTCCCTCAGTCATACTGTATAAATTAAAAGTAAAAGGTAACTGGATTTTATAGTACGTGCCCAACATACATGAGAAATTAGGATTTTTATCAATTTCTCAGTGAACAGATGAAAAATTTTCTAAATTTGCCTTGTGTGACTGTTCTCTATTTTGATATTCGTTTTTTCTTTTACAGTATTAATTTGCTAATGCACATTTATTGAATCCATTTTTTAAAGTATATTTGTATATTAGTATATTTTAGTATATTTGTATTTTTCTACATTGTAATACTGCTGATATTTTAAAGAATTATCATTCTGTTTGCTTTTAAAATACTGCACCCCTCAAAGCAAAAGACTTTTTTCCAAACAAAGTATGTCAATACCAGATAGAAGATAACTTCAGACATAAATAATCCCAGATCTTTTTCTATTGTTTGGCTGTTAGTTAGGACACCAAAAATGTGTCATGAAAAATCTGTCCCAGTAAATCATGAATTTTTTTTTGAAGAAGTAAACTTAATAGAGCCACATGTTTACATTTATTTTGATAGGGATACAAGATTTACTTTCATGAGATTAATTGCATCCTGAGTTTGGCCTTGCAAAAATCCTGCTAAAGTTGTTATGCCTGGGTGTTTGCCAGTCCCGTAGAATGAACGATTGAACCTCCATACCCCTGCTACATTTTACAAGCTTTGGTAGTGTGCCCCATAGTAGCATCAATTTGCATGAAAATTAATGATTTGTGTGTAAATTAAAATGCATAAAAAGACTAATTTTCTGTGGCGTCTAAAACAACAGCACCTATTTATGATGTACTAGCAGTATTTCCCGGCGTTGCTTGGGTGAAAAAGTGAAAATTGGTGTATCCTATGCTAATTTTTTGAGTTTTGAATGAATTTTCCCCACCAAATTGAGGCCTAAAGAGATAAAACCCATCTAGGAACACTTACAGACACATAAAGTACAACAGTGTAAAATTTCGTCAAAATCTGCCCAGCCATTTCGGCCTCCATAAAACACGAATGCACAGACAAATTTAGAGATTATAAAATATCCAACCGAAATGAATCGCTTAGTAATATTCCGGAAAATTGTACACATTTTTTAAATCCAGTGTCTTGTTGAATGTATCATCACAGCACATTTTTAAATTTGTACATGAAACCATAAAGTTTAAAAGCCAACTGCGACGTTGCAATCGCAAGAGATGCATCTTTTGTCCAAAAGATGGCGCTGTCACCTCCACAATCAGTGATTTTCTATGCAGATTTTTGACGTTTATAATTAATTTTCCACACTAAATGGAGGCCTATCTAAGAACACTTCAAGATACATAAAGTACAACTGTTTAAAATTTTGACATAATCCGACCACACACCCCCACGTACACGCACACAGACAAAGTTCCATTATATATAAGTATAGATATGGATTTTTCCTAAATGTAAAACTATTCAAAATAATTATTTTTATTATGTTGGCCTTGAAATCAAAGTTGTCAATCTTGAATTTGGTATTGCGGATCACTCTTAGAATCTTTGTACAATAAAGGACACTCATTTCAAATTTTTTTGTATCCACTTCCGGAAGCTGCACAAAGTCATATTTAAGCAGTGGCTAACCAAGAGCCCTTATATCTAGTAATTAGTAGAATCATAATTTGCAAGATAATGTATACAAGAAATAATTGCACTTTTGTACCATGCGACATCAATTGCAATGCAATGCTCAGAATCTAATCACCAATATATTTTTACCTATGTTTTTCTTGAAATTTGAGTCCCTTTGCCACATTCCCGTGTATCAGGATTAGAATCAGAGACAAATTTCTCAGTGAACACGGAAACATTTTTTAAAATATGACTCTAAATTTTTGCTGTCTGAGACTTTTGTTTATACGTATCTACTTATTATCACTGGCTCCCTGTTCACCTCCATATTGAATTCAAAATCCTCCTTCACACCAATCACTGTCTACACGGTGTAGCCCCCACCTACCTCACCGAACTCCTGACATTACATACTTCAGACAGGACCCGGTCAGGCCAACAGCACCGTCTACTCCCGCCCAGGACTCGGCTCAAGACTATGGGCGACAGGGCCTTTACAGCTGCTGCTCCCCGTCTGTGGAACGCCCTCCCAGACCATCTCAGAGCCCCGCAGACGGTGGATGCATTTAAAAAAGGACTAAAAACTCACCTTTTTAAAAAAGCTTATTCTAGCTAATTTTATTTGACTGTCTTACTTTTATCTGATTGGTATCTGATTTTATCTGTGCTTGTGTCTGTTTTGCTTTTACTGTTTTATTCTTAGTCTTTTTCATTTTATTTATTATTTTCTTTTTTTGCCAATGTGCACTTTGAGATTTGTTTTTCAAATGTAAAGTGCGTTATAAATAAAATGCATTATTATTATTATTTTTTTTTTATATATATAATTATTTCTAGAAAAACTGCACATTCTTTTAAATTCAAATATATTATTATTATTATTCTTGTTTTTTGCATATTATATCATCGAAAAACATAAGATTCTCAAATTTATAGTTTTTTAAAAAAAACTTTTTTTTTTTTTTTTTTTTTTTTTTGCAAATCTATGACCGTGTACTCATTTAAGTTCACGACTATTGAACAATATTGGTTAAAAGTATATTTTAAAAACAATCAGGAAATCAAACATGTGAAACAATGGTCATGTGCACTGTGTGTTAGATGTAAATGGAATGCTAGATAACTAAAGTGATGTTTGAAGCCCTGTGAATGACAATTTGGAATAATTGTTATCTTGCAAACTCGAAACTACATTAAGATGCGTGCAGATGCTTCAGTCAAGTTTCCTTCAGAATTGGAGGAAATTATGCTGAGAAGGCTAATTGGAGGATGCAGAGCATTACCATCTCTCAAAAGCCACTTCAGCACGCAAAACTCTCTCCATCTCTCTAATACCATGTAAATCCAACTGAGATGATCGTCAATTGACTCCGCTTCAGTCTCGCTCTCTTGAAAAGATGGAGGAAGTTCAGAGGAGAGTCAGCTGAATAAGGAATGTCATTTGGGAGTGCACAACTAGGGAAATTTGACGAGCGCAGAAATCTTGTTTAAAAATAACGTTGAACATTGCACCTATGGCCTAATCATACACACACGCATGCACATCATGGATCCGTAGTCTTTGGACGACAACTTCTATATAGTTCTTCATAGTTTAAGCTCAAAGTGATTCATTATCAGTTTATATTTAAAAAAATCTTACCGAAAAACTTTTTAATTTCAACTGATTGCTTAAGCTTTCTACAATTGCACGTTTCATATTTAATATGTCCCCAAATTTGGGTACTATGCAGTACTGTAATGAAATTGAACATTTTTTACAACTTTTACTTTCATTAGTTAACACTAAATGGATTAAATTTGTGAGCAATGTGATACATCCAGCCATCCTTCATATTCATATATTAATGGTTGAGTGTCGCAGGTAACTGGAGCCTATCCCATTTCACTACGGGCTTGAGTGGGATACCATTTAGACAGGTGATCAGTCAATCAATCCCATTCACACCATTCACACCAAGTCAGTTTGTCTTTAATAAACTTAATATGCATCAATTTGGAATGTTCAAGTTGCACTACATGAACAAAAGCCATGCAACTACAGTGAGAACATGCTACCTACATGTGTGGACATTAACCAAGACTTAAACCAGGATCTTTTCACGTTAATGCAGATGGTCCATCTCTGTATTGCACTTAATGGCACCTGTTTTAACTCATTATCGGTATAAAAGACACCTGTCCACAATCTCAGTCAGTCACACTCCAAACTTCACTATGGCCAAGACCAAAGAGCTATCGACGGATACCAGAGACAAAATTGTAGACCTGCACCAGGCTGGGAAGACTGAATCTGCAATAGGTAAAACATTTGGCGTAAAGAAATAAACTGTGGGATCAATTATTACAAAATGGAAGACATACAAGACCACTGATAATCTCCCTCGATCAGAGGCTCCATGCAAGATCTCACCCCGTTGCGTCAAAATGATAACAAGAATGGTGAGCAAAAATCCCAGAACCACACGGTGAGACCTAGTGAATGACCTACAGAGAGCTGGGACCACAGTAACAAAGGCTACTATCAGGAACACAATGCGCCGCCAGGGACTCAAATCCTGTACTCCCAGACGTGTCCCCCCGCTGGAGAAAGTACATGTCCAGGCCCGTCTGCGGTTCACTAGAGAGCATTTGAATGATCCAGAAGAGGACTGGGAGAATGTGTAATTGTCAGATAAAACCAAAATAGAACTTTTTGGTAGAAACACAGGTTCTCGTGTTTGGAGGAGAAAGAATACTGAATTGCATCCGAAGAACACCATACCCACTGTGAAGAATGGTGGTGGAAACATCATGCTTTGGGCCTGTTTTTCTGCAAAGGGACCAGGACGACTAATCTGTGTAAAGGAAAGAATGAATGGGCCAATGTATTGAGATTTTGAGTGAAAATCTCCTTCCATTAGCAAGGGCATCGAAGATGAGATGTGGCTGGGTCTTTCAGCATTACAATGATCCCAAAGACACAGCCAGGGCAACAAAGGAGTGGCTTCGTAAGAAGCATTTCAATGTCCTGGAGTGGCCTATCCAGTCTCCAGATCTCAACCCCATAGAAAATCTGTGGAGTTGAAAGTCCGTGTTGCCCAATGACAGCCCCAAAACATCATTGCTCTAGAGGAGATCTGCACGGAGGGATGGGCCAAAATACCAGCAACAGTGTGTGAAAAGTTTGTGAAGAGTTACAGAAAACGTTTGGACTCCGTTATTGCCAACAAAGGGTACATAAAAAAGTATTGCGATGTACTTTTGCTATTGACCAAATACTTATTTTCCACCATGATTCGAAAATAAATTCTTTAAAATTCAAACAATATGATTTTCTGGCGTTTTTTTCCACATTCTGTCTCTCATGGTTGAGGTTTACCCCTGTTGACAGGCCTCTCTAAAATTTTCAAGTGGGATAACTTGCACAATTAGTGGTTGACTAAATACTTATTTGCCCCACTGTATAAAGTCGCAACGTTATGTGCCCCATTTAGGCATCTTGTGAAAGATGATTTTTGGTCCAAGATGAGCTCAAGGGAAATTTGACCCTTTGTAGACTTGAAATGCGCATACACACTAAGATAATCATTCATTCTCCTTTTGAATCTGCAGTGGAAAAAGCGAACAGTAGACTATGAGTACAATCTAAAGTATGTCCCTCAGTTGACAAAGACATTTTGGACAATTATATGTCTGAAACGTTATGGGGACCAATTTTGCAGCTGGACTGCAATTCTCAGATGACATTATGCTTTTGATCATCCATCCAACAATTATTTGCACCATTTATCCTCACAAGGGTCACTATTAGCCTATCCTCGCTGACTGTGGGCTGGAAGCGAAGTACATCTTCAACTGGTAAAGTGATTTAAACAATCTATGCCGAAAAAAGGTCCCATTTCATAAAGTATTTTTCAGATAGGTATTAGTAATTGGAGCCAGTATTTCGTGTTCGTTACAATCTTTTCACTGATCTAGCTCTCTCTCTCTCTCTCTCTCTCTCTCTCTCTCTCTCTCTCTCTCTCTCTCATCAAACAACTCAGTCTCAGATCACCTTACGTTGCTACAAAGGTCTAATCAAGCACATGCCACTACGGGATTTTGACTTATGCTTGTTAGCCTGTAGAGAGAGAAGCAGGTCTATCTAACTCGCCTAAGGGCGATTAAAGCATGATGCCATGTTGAGGTTTGGAGAAGGTCACAGCAGGGTCACGGAAACGGCTGGTTCTCATTCAGCCTCTGTCCTTACATGGTTAATTACCAATGTTATTGATAGGATCATTTTACTGCACAGGGGTGTATTTTAGAATGAGAAAGGTCCTACCATAACATGGTTTTAGTATGAGCCATGAAAATAAAGCATTGTAATCTCTGTGATGTTCATATACACACAAAACATATATACTACATTAATATTATCTCACGTGTTATTAAAAAGGCCATCTTGACGATCACCATTTTTTAAATTCCTTGTGGATAACATTGTTATAAATACTGTAAATCTGCCTTTGTCACAGGTTTATTGTTTGTTTTCATGAAGTCGTATTTACTGGGGTAATTTTTTTTTCTTAATTATTCTCTGGAAAGAGTGTATTAATCATGTCATTAGAGAAAGAACGAAAGAGTCATTTGTAGCTGAAATATGTGTATATTACAAGTGTCTTTAATTGAATTGACTAATTAAGTGGAGTCCTGTGGAATAAGATCTCTTCTGCTAATGACTAGGCCTCAAATAGCGCAATTAAATCCAATCAAGTGTTACGCTCCACTTTCCATTGACAAATCTCCCATTTTTCCCCCACGTCAATTCTATCTCTCCTATCTGAGCTGAGTGAAAATCAAGCCCAGTTACTTCCTCCAAAAATGTCACGTATTACTCTTATTGATGACTCCATGTGAATTTTTCACTGGCTCGTAGTTACAGTCCACCCTGTTATACTAAGCTGTGTTTGATCACATGCAGTTCCTTCTCTTCAAATACTTTTATTAAAGCCTTGCCCTTCACCTCTCATTGTGGGAGGCCTAAGGTCAGCACTGACGAAAAACCACAAAGGCATGCAAAACAAACAGGGGTGGCACTGAGAGAGCAGAAGGTTAAGCAGGTGAACCCAGTTTTCTCTCTGTCACTTCTTCTGTGGGATCCCAGTCATCTGAGAGACATTTCTTTTCCTTCCTTTTCCTTGGTTTCTCCGTGGTTCCTCTTTCAAATTATCAGACACCTTTGTTTCAAAGCAATGTATGCAACATAGTCATCCGGCATGATCAGCTTTGTAGGCGTGGGATCATATATTTGCCCCAAAAATTGAGGTTTGGCCCTCATAAAAGAGAAGCTTTTAGGCATTTTGGCTCTGTGTCTGATGGGCCTCTCTCAATAAAAATACAAAGGCCAGAGTCTAGACATTCTTGACATGAAAAGTGTCCAAGATGTTATTAACAGAAATTATTGCACAGAACAATATAAAAGCTTTTCCAATCAAAAGCTTTCATTCACCCTTTGTCTCTACAGCTTCTTCTGTTCTAGGTCACAAGGGGATGGCTATGTTAATAGAACAGAGATCTGCTGTTATTTCAATTCATAACCTTTATGGACACAATTTTAAGCTGTACCCGAGGCATTGAAGGGCTCCAGTTTGTTGAACTTAGTTTTGTGTGTCTTTGTAGATCATGTTGGTTAAATTAAGCCACATTCTTCAATTCTCACTGGCATTGTTTGCAGGCAACTGTAAAGTGGTTGAGATGGAAATCAAGACTTCCAAATCTCACACCATTGTCCTGAGTTAGAAAAACATGAATTTCTCACTTTGATGAGATCCAGCCCAAGTGTTAAGTATCCTTTTTTCACAAGAGAATAAAGAATTGAGCAGACTGTAATGGAATGAAAGAACTGAGCCGAAGGACAAATCCACTGGTTGATCTACATTCCCACCGTAGTCTTATGACACAAGCTGCAAGGTCGTCAGACTAGAGCTATTGCTCCTCTGCAACACCTCATGTGGTTCCTCATGAGGTGGTTAAGGCATATGGTCAGGATGCTCCTAGCTCCCAATGTAGGAAAACCCACGGGTGTCATGCCATGTCGCTTCCTGTTTTATTTTGAAGGCTTCACCCCCTTCATAGTCGCGTACTTGCCCTTCCTCTTGTCAGCTAATCACCTATTGTTTTCACCTGTTCCACATTACCTTGTGTGTGTATATAATGCCCTAGTTCCCCTTGTCTTGTGCAGAAGTGTCTTTCATGTAAGGTCAGTCACGTCAACCTCTCGTCATAGCCATCATAGTTATTCTGTACATTATCCTCCATTTGGAGTGCTTTGTGTTTGTAACTTTTATCCTAGCCAGCTTGAATTTTTCCTCCTTTTGGAGCGCTTTATGTTTTTGCCTTACCTCCCATTTGGAGCGCTTTGTGTTTGAAACCTTATTTTGTTTCTAGTCATCCTGACTCATTCCTCCGTTGGAGCGCTTTTTGTTTGTGCTTTTTTCTCATCCCCGCATGTCAGCGGAAGAACCTGTGTTTTCAAAATTAATTTTTGCCTAAACCTCCGCAGCTGAGTCCGCCTCATCATCTCGGTCTGACGACGGGACAATCCAGGACACACAGGTTAAACATGTTTCTTAGATGACTTGGTAACATAGACCACAGAAGAGCTGCATGAAGTGACAGGGGGAGGGAAATCTGGGTTTACTTGCTTAACCTGGTATGCTCACACTTTACCCCTGATAAGCAAATAATACTGATGGAATGGATTATCTCCAGTTTGGCTATAGATTTGAAGTTTCACAAGAAGACAACAACATAGTAAGATGGATTCTTATTTAGACTTACCTGCATGCAGCTCTAAGAGACAATAAAAATGATCATTTAATGCCAGTGTTGTTAATAAAGCCGTTAGAGTATAACGGTGTTACTAACGCCGTTATTTTTGTCAGGAGTGAGTAATTCAATTAATTACTTTTCCCATCTTTGCAACACCGTTACCGTTACTGAGAACGTGAAGGTGTGCGTTACTGTAATTTGGTTGAATGACGAGATATGTCTGAGAGACACTGAGAGATGGGAGAAGGTAGGAGGGGAAATGGGTTGTGACATCGTTGCAAACGCGATGCCAGTTGGCTCGGAGCATTAACATAGTATTCGGGTTCTCACTAGCATTAGCATTTAGCATGGCGAGCGTCATCCTAAACGCTCGGGAATTTTTTTTTTTAACATACAGTTGGTGGCATTCCGGTGGGTACAATTAATTGAAAATAATGGACTGTTTTCCTGTTCAGTATGCATTATCATCACCAAGTAAGTGTTGCCCTTGTAGATGCTACAATATATTAATAATTTGTTTTTGTTTTTTATTACCAAAAAATAGTCACTTGCCCTAAACTTTTCTTGAATAACATATCCATAAACCGTGTGTGATTTTTTTTTTTTATTAAAACAATTAGAGCAAAGATAGAAGATGAAAGAGATTCAGAGCCTCACCTGCATATTGAAAAATATACCTATATATATTAGGAGATGACGGTACACACAAGTCACGGTTCAGTACAACAGGAAAAGGGCTTTTTTTCTCAGAGCATTTGAAAGTTAAAGTTTATATACCATTACACTCTTATAAAGGTGATATTTTAAAACATGTAAAAAGGGTGACCTATGTTTTTTTGGATGAAAAAGACATTTCAATTCAATCAGTTAATATAAACATATTTGATGTGAAGGACGTTATAGAATGCATCATGTAATAACGTGTAGAACTTGAAAAGTAGCTTCAGTTCTCTTGCCGAGTAACTAAATACTCATACATTGAGGTAAATGAGTTTCTGAATTATTTTTTGGAAGAAGTAATTTGTCACTTTAACTATTTACTTTTTTAAAGTAAGATTAACAACACTGTTTAATGGTAGAACACACTATGTACTTGGCCAGCTGCTAGTTGATTTAAACATGGACAAATTATATTGCTGTGGTTTTCTGAAAATTCCGTATCGACAAATGTTTGTTTTTAATTTAATGCCCAACCACTGGGTCAAGAATCACTTGGTATTGAGCATCAGAAAAAGAGAACCAAATGAAAAAACATCCTTATAAATTTAATTTGGCAGAAATGTCTCATATACAGGGATATTGATTTTGGAACTGATAGTAGTGGGCTTCATGGTTTTTGTCTTACTATAGGAAAAACTAGAAAGATTTGTTAGAGGCTTACTGGTGGTCATCTTGTCAACTGTCAAACTTTTAGGAGACAGTCATAATTTGCACAACCTTTCACTCTGACTTGCACAAAAGTTCGATTTGGTCCACTTCTTTGCGTGGTTTCTAACTTTTGATTGATTGATTGATTGGTTGATTAAACATGTTGATTTTGAATATTCAAAACATAAGTACCAATAAACAGCGACAATAATCAAGTATACTGTAAGAAAACAAAATATGAGCATTCGAAAAGGAGTGAGCAGAAGTAAAACTTAATATGTGCCAATACTCTGACACAGTGGGTCCCAAGACAAAATAATTAGGGATGTTGCAAACAAATCATGTGCGTGACTTGCTGTTGTGAGCTCTAGTGCTACAAGCCAACCGTCACAATATAATAAAACATCCTAAAAAGTTGTAGGCTTGCCATGAATTTGCACAACTCAATGTATTTGAATGAAAACACTACGTTATGTGATGATTTCAGAAAAGAAAAATGATTTCCCGCACCCCAACTAAACAAAACAAAAACAAAAAAATACTGTATATATAACACAAATTACAGGTTTTACTTTTTATACTTTTTATTTCCCAATGCCAATCAATCAAGCATTCTTTGGGTGGGCCGACCTTTATTTTTTTGTATGTTTTGAGGCATTCTGACAGACAAACAAACTAGAACTGGTTAAAAAAAATCACTGGTAAAGGCTAGATCAAAAGCACTACTATATCAAATACACTATGTTATTCATTGAGCGCTTTCAGCAAGTTTCTTTAAATATTGTTTATTCGGTGTCTGTGGTTTGGGAACAAACTGTGTGTAAAAGTCTTACCCTTGCCTTAGGCTGTGTTTCGAAAGCAGAATATACTGTGGGCATTCACCATCTGCCATCCAAGACTTGAGGGCGTTTTTCAACTGACCATAACCCTAAACCATGCACACAGAACAGTATTTTCTCTGATGCTAACCGGACTATTTTTGCTTCCTGGCATCCATTCCTGCCATTTAAAAGCGATTGATTGATAATTTTCTTCGCCATGCTCCACTTTTCAACAGGCCGGTTCTGCTTCTTTTTTTTTTTTTTTTTTTTTTTCACTTTCATTACATATCAAACGTCATACACTTCTAAGTGTAAATACAGATGATAAACAAACGTGAGATACTGCCTTTCTTCACATTTTAGTGAAAGGCAAATGGGAATGACTTATGTATATAGCAGTTTCATTTACACCATTTCGGTCCCGAAAGTGCTTATGTATGATGTTGTTCATAGTCTTGTTTTTCTGGATGACAGCCTGTCCCTTTTTAAACACTTTTAACATCCTCTCTTTCTAGATAATGTGTTGGAGACAGCTATTACAATTTCTCTTGAAAATTCTGTCAAAGTCCTCGAGCAGAGTTTGCCAAAAAATGGTTAGTAAAAATAGTGATGCGTCTAAATGCCCGGAAAGAAAAAAAAAGCAGTAACACAAGAAACAGATGATTAGAAAATTGAGGAATGATGCAAAAAAAAGGAAATTTTACATCAAAATCTAGTATGCAAGGTTTTGACACTTGAGTGGTTACAAATTGAGATAATTATAATCAGGAATAACGATAAAATTGGGAGAATTATTGATGATGAAAAATGACTAGGTAACAGAGTCCTGACAGTTCCAAATGTCTCTCCAGATGTTACCAGTCAAAAGATGACCATATTCACTTGCCTTTATTGTTACAGATGTGTTGCCATTGCTTGCTACCCACATGTACGCCCGGGCACTAAGTCAAATGCCACTGTAGGGTGGGACCAAGAAAACCAGTAGCCAGGGGTAGTTAAGACTGCAAGGGGGGTAGGCAATATGCTTGACTCTATGCCAGTCATGTGGCTTTGAGAGGGAAGCTGCACGTCTTCCTGGCTGGCAAGCTGTTTGGCAGTGCATCCTGGGCCTTGCTTGATCTGTCGTCTGCATTCATTCAGCATATTCACCCATTTCCCATAGTACTGCTGCTTCCTCTGCACTCACAAGGAGTTGTGGAAAATGCTGGCAAAAGACAAAAAGACACTCTAATCAATACCAACACAAGCCCTTCGACAGAGAGCAGCAGAGTGAAAGATGGAACTCATAGTTGAGCAGTGGTTGCCTTGAGCAGTGCATTCCTCAGAAAACCAATGACTTTACAAAGGCATCAGGATGGCAAACATGCATGTGACTCAAGGAGAATGAACAGAACCGGAACAGAGAATACCACAACCTGTGCAAAATTGGTGCTTATTAACACATTTGTGAACCTACTGCATAGTGAAGCCATTAAAAATGCCCTGGATTGTTCTAAATCGAAATCAACTCCAGCCATGGTCACTTTGAGGAGAAATTCATTTTCATTTCTCATTGACAGAATTTTATTGCCATCATCTGTCCATTTATTAGCTAGCTAGAAAAAAATGACAGACCACATCGCATGAATGGCATTTAGGCTAGGTTGCCTTCTGTCAACCAATGGTTCTTACAAGGAGACATTTAAAATAAGTTGGCTATAAATATTATAAGTCGCTGTTCTTGAATGACGGTCAAACCGCAGCTACATGAAAAAAAAGAATGCTATACTGGTAGTTAGGGATAATTTATTGTACATACCAAATACAGTAGGATAGTTTGATAGTTTGAGTTTGAAGGAGAGTGACTGTTCTTCTTGAACATGATATGTTTACCAGCTGCTGTGATGCAGACAGATTTATGAGGCAGTAAGTAGCGCAGTGATATTTTGAAGCAGTTTCATGAACAGAGGAAAGCTACTTTTGAGTCCACAGACTGGACCAAAACCTATGCATCAGGAGAATCAGTTAAATGGAATTCAAATGGCATGTTTGCAGGGACAAAAGCCCAATTGTAATCATCTGATATTTACACTCATTTACTTTTTAAAATCCATGGACTACATAATAGGAATATATTGTATGTACCTATATCTATAAATCAAAGAATTACTATCATTCAAATAACATATCATCAAACCTTGCTGTGCTTCTGAAAAAAAACTGCCACTATCGAAATACAATCAAAATCTAACTTGAAAAAGGACATGGGAGGATTAGACAGTAATTGATTTAATTTTATAATTTAACTTTTTTAAATGAATTGTTTCTTTACACTAAATCATAACACTCGGATAATCAGTTCAGGGTGTACCCTGCCTCCTACCCTTTGTTATTTGGGATGGGCTCCAACAATTAATGACACTCGGATGTTTCCATTTAACATGTTAACCTGTGGAATCCTTTAAATTGACGTTTTTTTTTTGTTTGTTTGTTGTTTTTAGCATTACTCTATTTTCCTAGTTTTCTATTGACACTATTCCAGCTTTTCTGTAATTTGTTTTAGGTGTGAAATTCAAAATGATAGATCATTTGCAAAAAAATACAATCGGAAATAATATTATCTTTTCAGTGTAGTCAATTGAATATAGGTTGAAAATGATTTGCAAATATTGTATTAGGGCTGTTCGATTTTGCCGAACAGGAAAATCTCTATTATTCTCTCTCAAACCCATTTTTCCAATATCGATTACGATTTCTTGGTAAAATAAAAATAAAAAAATTAAAAAATGACAAAGTATACAGAATGTGTTCTATTTAAACTTATTATTTTCTTTATTTAAACACAAAGTGCCACTGAATTTAACTCTTAACTCATTTGCTCCCAAAATCATATAAATACGTTCTATTTTTAATTGTTTCAGTGTCCCAAAGACGTATTTATCCGTCTTTTACGTTTTTTTTTTTTTCATAAGAGTCATCTCTGTGTTCTTAATCAACTGAGCTCCAAAGCACAAAGCTGAAAATCCATTTTAAAGCAATAAAACTGGCCACTGGAGGGCAGTAGCGCATTTGGTGAGACCCGCAACCCGATTCAACGGCAACGAACGGCCAAACCGCACGGTCGGAGCGCCGGAGGAAGGATGCCAGGCGGCGGACGACCGAGCAGAACAACCGAGAGGATGCCCGGGATGCCAGGCACTGGACAACCGAGCAGAACGACCGGGACCACCAGTGCAGCGGAAGATGCCGTTGAGTCCGTGTTGCTCGCAGAGCAGACCCCGCAGAGACTAAAAAAAAAAACATCTTTATGAGACAGGCGGCGATGAGGGAAAAGTTTACCAGGCTGTCGCAGCAACAACAGCGTCATCTCTCAGTTAATTATGTGTAAATAAATTGTTACTTTGCTATCAAAAGCTCTATTTGTCTTGTTGTTTATGTTATTTTGTAAAAGGAAAACATTACATGTTTGAGATGTAACTAAAGCAAAAAATAGCTGTGTTAAAGTCAAAGTTATGTTTGAAATGTATGCTTTCACAAAAAGCGCAATTCCTCTGTTTTTCATCAGAAATTGGAAAATTGCTCAAACTAAGCTATTTTCTAATGCTGATTTGTAAAGAATGGAAAAAGATATGAACTTACTTTTTTTTCCTCCTGAAAGAAGAGAGTTTA
Source organism: Corythoichthys intestinalis (assembly GCF_030265065.1). NCBI lineage: Eukaryota > Metazoa > Chordata > Actinopteri > Syngnathiformes > Syngnathidae > Corythoichthys > Corythoichthys intestinalis. Next base: position 19,909,473 of record NC_080401.1, on the reverse strand, counting down.
ATCTTTCTTTTGGTGGGTTCCATGTTTATATAGCAATAATAATAATATGCAAGGTGGCAATCACCTTGTCTAAACAAACACAAATATGCACCCCAGTGAAGGTAACAAACAGAATGATGCATATAGAATCAATTTTCAAATGTAGACCTATGCATTTTGCCAAAATATGTTATTGTATTAAAACAAAAAACAACATGACATGCTTTTTGTTACTGTAAAAAGAGACAGAGGGACAGACACGCACGCACATATAATGTACTTTCATAGTTGTGGTATAGTGCAATATACACTCAGCCAGAGGTGGCGCTATATTACTGTCTGTCGTTGTATTGAAAGTGATGAAAGTGTGCAGACAGAGTAAATGAGGAAGTGTTGAACCTTTCAAGGTGGCATGTTTTATTTGACAATCGACTGCAATTCTTCTACATATACAACATCAAGTACATCACGAGGTAATACACTTACTCATGGCGTTATGCAATTTGTGTCCAAAGTTGGCTAGGCAAAAGTAGCAGAATCGCCAGTAGCCGTGGCTGTTGTTGTTCTTGTTGTTTAAGTCAGTGCACTGTTGTGGGAGGAACCGGAAATGTAGAGGAAACTACGGCGGCTTAGATAAGCCAAAATGTTGCGGTTGTGAAAATCGAACGTACCGATTTGAACATTTTTAACATCATTTTAACCAGAATAGTAGGTTTCGGTTCAAAATCGATTAAACGAACAGCCTTACATTGTATTCTGTTTTTATGTCCCATCTTGAATAGATTTGAGATTGTTGAATGGAGGGGTAGCGGTGGTGGAGATGTTTTTTTTTTTTTTTTTTTTGCGGGATTCAGTTACCATGGCAGTGACCCACCGTAGTCACATTTGTAGATTGATTTACTGTGTGTGATACTCCTACTTCTTTCATTGTATCCCATTAAAGCATACTTGATGACTTTACAAAACTAACGTAGAAGTGGAGTAAAGTGCTGGTGGGATTTTTTCCTCTGTTGCTGAATTTAGGATTTGATTGTAATGGTGTCTTTCTTTTCTTTTCCTTTCTTTTCTTTCTATCCTTTTCTTTTCTTTTATTCTAGCTCCACTCCAATCCAATGTTGTCAATGTGTGGAAGCCAATAAAGGAGCAAGAATGCTCATATACCTGGCTGATAAAAAAGGAGTTTTGGCTGACTGTCCCCCTTCTATGTTAACTCTTGAAAGCCAAAAAGCACATTTAAACACAAATTTAGGATGTAAAACCCGAATCAAAAATTTCTGAGCTAGGGGTTTATTCATAAATAATTTTAAATATAAACCTTGGATCATGAGGTGTCATATCCTATTTCAGCACTGTGCAGGAATAATCGGGTGGAAAGTGTAATATCTTGCATATCTTGCTGGCCAGCACACTTATGCATACACCATTTTTTACATATAATTTATTAATCTGAACCACACGCTGATGAACAAGGTGTTTACAAGTTACAACCTTATGTTGAGATCTGGAGGAGACAAATTGCCCTTTCAGGAATTTCAATAAAATACATTACCCCACTTTGTGTATTTTCTGGTTCTTGAGTGGCGTCATAGAGCTGCTAAATTGGTCAACAGCGGTTCCATTTTCGCATATTCAGTCTTTATGTGGTTGTGTGTCTTGGACGTGTTTGTGGTGAAATACCAGCTTAGACTATACATTTAACAATTTGAAGCTACTGTCCATTATTTGTAGCTTTTCACTTTTTAGTAGGATTTCTGTCTGGGTTTTCAGTGCTGCACATATAGCTGTGGCATTGAGGTTAGTGCTGCGGCTTTACTGGTTTTGCATATGCATACAGTATATTCTGACTTTGTCCCTGACACTAGGATCATTGTAAGACACCAAGACCATTTTAACATTTTTTACAAACTGAAGGCCTGTTAAATTGCCACTTTGTTATTGTTGTTCCTGTGGATGCTAACTTTAAAGTCCTACTCCTCTGTCATTTGTAAACCGATCGTCTTGAAGTTTGGTAGCTCGAGCATGTAGCATGGGCCAGTACCTGTCAAAAATCAGAGCCTGTTTTTTTTTTTTTTTTTTTTTTTGTATTAAGGCTGATTACTTAATTTCGGCATTATAGACCCTACCCACCGACGTCACAAAATCACGTGCTCGCTGTATGGTTCCGCCCACTTGTCCGTCATTTTGTGTCTGTATTATCAATGGTCTCAATTGATCGAGCAATTTATATTGCATTTCATGGAAGACCCGGTGCTTTCGGATGCCGTAAACTCACTTGATGCATTGCATAAAAGGCGTTATGTGGAAAAGCTTCAGTTTATCCATTCGCCAGATCCATATTTGATGCCTAAATCGATGTTTTTCGACCCGCTGTCTCCGCCGTATTTGCCTGACATCTGCTAGCTACCCTGAACTGTACAATTATCTTGTCCACACAAAATCAGTCTATTCTCACGAAAGTTTGAAAAACTTTAAGAGCTTGGAGGCTTATAAATACTTCGTTGCTGGTTGGGTGAAACAGGTCCTCGTCCACGAAAATTCAGCAGGAATCTATCTTGTGCTTGGAAAGGTGAGTTACGAAATTTTCAATTCAAAATCTTTTGTTATTGCTAACATCCACTGTCAAGTCTAATGTATTTCATGTCATTTGTCAATGGAGTTAGGGCTTTTAATGTTTATATGGTTTAGCGATAGCACTCTCACTACATACATACGTGTATGTTGTCGGTGATTAGCCTAGCAATGATCTTAATTGTGGTTGTCAGCCCAAAACCCTCTAAATATATATTAAATGCATCTTACCAGATATAAAATGACTACTACATAATCTGTGGTAATCGTTTGGAGCCCAGTTTTCTCGTCGAATTGCAGCAGCCCATCTCGCTCTCTTCTCTCCGGGTCTCTCGGAATCCGGTAGAACTTCAAGTCTCTCCGTCTTCTCCGTCTATCTTCTCTGTTATTGCAACCGACCGCCACACACGCCTTCACCATTTTGATTATTAATGTTAACGAGCAGAAAAACACGTCGTAAATAGGAGGAATGTACGTAGCCGTAACAGGGAAACATGATGTGTTGACGGACAATTGGGCGGCACCAGTCAGGAGGAAGGAGTTGTGACGTCACGTGGGTAGGGTCTATAGGTAGGATTTATCCAGTAGAAGGCAGTTTTCTGTAGGCTAGGAATTGCCAGGAGAGGGTATTTGCATACAGCACATGGACCTCTTGTTGCCTGTGTTGACTGTAGGTTACGAATTAGCCAGAAGAGAGCAGCCTTCAGCCTGTAGTAGCACACATGTGCTAGTTGCCCCCCTCATTTATTGGCATATTGTGAAGCCAAAGCTTCTGTTCTTTGTGTTCATAACTCAACTGAAGCTTGGTTTGCTTTAGTTAAGTGGGCTGTAAAGTGCAACACTACAAGAAAAGCAAATATTAACAAGCTAAAAAATATATTCAGACTCTTGAATAGACTTGATAATTTTACCAAATGCTGTAATGAAGACCAAATTGTAATGGAAAATATGTTGTGTTCATTTACCCTGTTAAATCTGAATTACTTACCTTAATATTTTTACGTGGAAACATTTGTTTTCCATTTGTCTTACATCGTAGGACAAGTTACTTATGTGTAATATTTTGTGTGTGTGTGTGTTATGTGTTGTATATTACTTTGTTTCTCCATCAATATACCTTGCCAAGTAAAAATAAATACTTCATCAAGGAGGAAAACTTATATTTATTGATTTGTGACATGAACTTAATTGTCTCCTTTACGCTTTCATTATCTTTTACTTGGTGCCACCAGTATCTCTCCTTTGCAGCCTGGGGCTCTCTCTTCTCGTCCTCTGCTGAGCTGATTGGACTTTTCATTAGTCAACTCCCTAAGGCTCAGCATGACCTCCTCTGGGTCATCGCCTACTGATTATACCTCTTTTTTCCTTCCACCATTTTCCCTCGTCTCCATCAACTTGTACAAGTAGGGATGTCATGACACTGATGTCAAGTATCCAATCTTGCTTAAGAGGTTGTGGGGTCACAATACAATTGTTCTTTTATGAGCTTTGTTTGCATTAATAGAAATTTGCTAATCAATCCAGTAGAGTGATTTCCAAACTTTTTCAGCTCAAAATACAAAGCATGAATCTGATTAATAAAAAGTCTAAACACATGAAATAATCAAGAGTTTAATGATAACCCAACATCATCAATAATCATTTGCCATGTTTAACAATCAATAAAATACTTTATTGCAATCTACTCTGTAAATTTGCTAATACAGTAGCCTATATATTAAATACTGGTTGGTAATAATAATACATATACTGTATGACCCGTTTAACGACAGTATTGCAGATTTTTTTTTTTTTTTTTCAGTTAAAGAAAACAGAAAAATGGAGATGAGGAGGTAGGGACAATCCCATCTGACCTTGACAGAAGTTAGACTGAATGCTGTATTGCTCGCTATTTAATTAGATGGCACATATAACAACAAAAAACACATCTTCCATTCTTAAGAAGGCGGATTGAATGGTCGACTTCAACCAGACGGCACATATAACAACAGAAACCACGCCTTCCCTTCTTACCATCACTGAGGGCTAGGGATGGGAATTGATAAGATTTTTACGATTCCGATTCCATTATCGATATTGCTTAACGATTCAATTCTTTATCGATTCTCTTATTGATTCTACTTTGGACTAATCGACTGTATAAGGTTGTGGGTTCAATATGTTTTATGGTTCATTCGCCTCGGGGTGTCGGTTAGAACACAAGGAGCAGAGAGTGAAGTTGGTCTTTGGCACTTTTAATCCAACTTGGCAACAGGCACAACTATATACAGGCAATGGCATTTGATATGAGAATCACTCAATGAGCAGATGAGAGCATGCGTGGAAAGATGTTGATGTATTTGTATGTGTGTGGAAGAGGACTGGAATGTGTGGGTATATGTGTGGTTCTGAACGGAAAGAAAATTCATTATATTAGTGTTGATGCAAAAAACAATGCAAATTGACTGTAAAGCAGTCAATAACACACATGACCCGCACAGTGTAATGAACACAAAGGTGGGGGGGCGCGAGTGCGCGCACACAACCCGGAACCACGCTGCATGCACGTGCGGTCATCTTGGCCGTTAAAAGTGGTGAAAACTAAGCACTTTACACTCATATGGATGTAAAACATCATCTTAAGATGCTAAACTAACACATTCCCTCTTAACACAAATATGCAATGCGAATATAATGTAAACAGCGCTCTCCTCAACGCAGCAAGGATGAGCGGGAGCAGCCATCCGACGTAACAGTAAAAACACGAAACGGTTGTGATGATAACGGCTCTAACTTATCATAAGAACTTTATGACATGAAGAGAAAATACTTACATTCGTTCATGGACGCACACAGATTAAAACGTGGCCACACTCTGCTCGAAATGCGCACCTTACGCCTATTCTCGGTCCCAGAATACGCAGCATTTGTGACGTAGGACAATAACAGGAAGTAACTGACTGGTTGCTATGAGAACGAACGCATACCCAAGGAACTTTTCTAACAGGAGTATTAAAATTGCTAATAAAATTGTTTATAATTATATAGATGCATTTATGTTATATTTTTCTTATGGAGTATTCAATGAATAATACGATACACCCATCAATAGACTTTTTGGGAAAAATCACCATTTCTTTAAGTAGTCTCATGAATAATGACATGGCCTGTGAAAAATAATTGCACAACCCTTTTGACGATTTCTCAGCTTATACTTGGTGAGTTGTCCCTCTTTGAGTAACCATGTAGTGTCACTTGCTAAATAGAATGTGTGTAACATGCGTAAGATGTAATGTACGTGATATAAACTGTACTGTTTGGAATCATTAAGAGAATTATTAGATTAACTGCCAAACGATTCCATGGAATTGAAACACACAGAACCGGTTCTCTATAGGAACCAGTTCTCGATTCCCATCCCTACAGAGGGGAAACTGAACCCACACTAGTACTAGTGACAAGTACATTATCTATAAAGTAAAAAATAAGAATGTACTCAGGGCTAACACGAAAGATGAGAGACAAAATAGGGTATGTTCCTGCTTGAAAATGAACATTTTAGAGTACAGCACTGGAGTAACCTGATAAAAACTGATTTGGGACATACTGTAAATGTGTCCAGACCATATGTTTCTGAAAGGATTGTGTTTACTTTTGTACCAGAATGAATTCAATAGATGAAAGTTCATGAACAAGTTAATATTCTTGGCAAACATGAACTAAACTTAGTGTATTTTGGCTCCGAGAACACTGTTGTGAATTATTTCATTCTGCTGTCATTTTGAACGGCAGTTTATTTGCATTCAAGAGGGCAGGTATTATTATAGAAACCCCACCTAAACACACTGGAAATGAGCCTGTGTTATCAAATTGTGACGCGTTCTTTTGAACAGCCCTTGATGCATGGATTGAACGTCTTTGTAATGAATAGATAGGTAATAGGTAGTGTGTTCAATTTACAGTATTATTTTGTTTCTCATTGTATGGTGTATTTTACAAAAATACGCAAGTCTCTGTGTGGCATCAACAGTCAGACAGACCTCCTCCGAAATCGTCTTTTGCATCGCCTGCGTCTCTACATTTGTATGATCAACATTTGTTGTTCAATGTTGATGAGCTGAAGATCCACATTCAAGCGTTCCATCTCTGTTGGCATTATGTATTTATTTCTCCGTTGGCATTGTTGTGTAACGGGAAGAAAACTAGAGGATGTCGACAAGAGTCCGCCAAAGCCATACAAACACAACGCCACACCCCTTAGTGGCTTGGCGGTGAATTACAGAGCAACACGTTCCCTTGCCGCAGAACTACCGAATGCTCATTGACGCGTAGCCTGATTTATGCAAAAGCATAAATCAGGCTTAAGAGGGTCAAACAGAAGTTAAGGCTTTTCAGAATGAGAAATTGCTGTCGCACTCTCAGGTCTTACCATTGCTCAAGTTCTTGTTATTCAACAAGATTACAAAAGTAAATCATGTAAACATTTAACAGTTGATAACACTGTGTGTATCATCGAAAGCCACAAAAGACAAACATTGCACATTTATGAATAAACCAGTTTAATTTATGCATGTATTTAAACAAGCAATTTTTAATATCCCCACTTCACCTGTCTCAGCAAATTATAAGGTATCCTTCTATAATACTATTCAAGAATTGTTGCTTTCCTTAACAACTCACTGGAGAAAAAAAAGTAGTAGTCATCTATTGCCTTATATGTTCACTGACTCTAATTGTGTTTTTTGTTGTTGTTTTGTTGTCTTGCTGATACACTTACAAATTACTTACTAATACAGCACCCTAATGACCTAAAGGTTTTGTGTTTATTTGGTCAAACAAGTCAGAGAACAATTCACGAAAAAACACATAGCCCACAAAGTCTGAGAGGGAAAAATAACTAAGAACTATAAAGTAGTTTGTTTTTGGAACACATAAGTTTAGTTCAAATATATTTAAAATAATAAACACACTATGAACTGAACCACTTTATTTTAAACATTTTAAACTGAGTTTTTAACGCGTTTGGGTAAAAAACAAACCAAAACAGCTTGTATGCTACAACTTGCTTCCATTTCTTTAATAAAGCTTCAGTTAGAGTCGTCCCAGCATATGTGTTCATTGATGCCTAAAATACCTGTAATCCAGTTGCTGAAGAGGTTTTAATGGCTGTACCACTGACTGCTTGCACTTACACATCTTACAGGAATGTATATTTGTATGTGTGGGAGCATTCAAGCTTTTGCCATATGACTAACCATGACCTTGCCCAAATGAAACTATAAGCCAGTCCACCTCAACACATACTATCCGTGTTACCCCCGAACCCTGGCACGCTCCAAAAGCTGGAACAGATTACTCCCCTGTGTGCTTGTTCTGTCTCTGATTGCTGCTACTTTCAGATAGGCTTTCAAGTGGCCTCCTGTGTGTGCAGTGCCCCATGGGATATGGCCGAGCACACTACACATGGGGAAGATTACACAAGCAGCCATGGGCCCGCATACGTCGAGTCGCCCCTCTAGATTGGGCTGGCATGGTCCTCATCCTCTCTACAATGCTCTAAACATCCATTTCCAGCCCCAATCATTACAGTTAATCACAGTGATAGTTCTATCCATGGGCACTTTCTGAAATGGAGTGTTCATTCTGCAAGTCTACTCAGCATCCATATGCACACTGATACGCATCACTGCAAATGGATGGCAAAGCACTCACTAGTTGAAGTCAGTCAAATGTGCAATGTCTTAAAGTTTGTTCTAGTGGTGTCTTTTTTTGGGTATTATGATTATACAGATTTCTATGGAGCAATACAGTATTTGGTACAGGAACCCTCAGGTATGCGCTTAATAAACTTGGCTGTCTCAAAGTAAACATGGGGGAAATTGCAAAATCTGCATCTCGCTGTCGCTATGATAGCTGCCCGAGATCCAACTAACAGAAACACAGCATGAGGTTTTGTCATCTTTAAAGTGAGACGCAGGTTTGGATTTTGAGACATTGCAATTTGTTGATAGTTAAGAGATTTTTTTTTTTTTTTTTTTAACTTGAGATTGAAAGAGTGGTTAGCACGTCCGCTTCACAGTTCTGAGATGTTTGGTTTAATCCCGGCTCCGGCTTCCCTGTGTGGAGTTTGCAGTTTCCCCCGTGCCTGCGTTAGTTCTCTCCGTGTAATTCGGCTTCCTCGCACATCCCAAAAACATGCATGGTAGGCTGATTGAACACTCCAAATTGTGCATAGATGTGTGTGCGTGGATGGTTGTCTGTATCTATGTGCCCTGCGACTGGCTGGAAATCAGTTCAGGGTGTACCCTGCCTCCTGTCTGTTGTTAGCAGAAATTGGCTCCTTGCGATCCTTGTGAGGATAGGCGGTTCAGACGTTGAATGAATGAATGAACTTGAGATAACTCTAAGAAAAAGTAGAAACAAGATACTTGTAGAAAATAATCTAAATATAAAAACTGACATAATTGGCCATTTCCACATACTGTATATTGGGATATCTTCTGCTTTAATCAAATCCCGTAACAATGACCACACACAAACAACAGAAAATATTTTATATTTCAAGAGGTTTAAAGTCACAATTCAGGTTGGAAATAATGCGTCTGACAGAGAGCAGCATAAACAGTTTTGAGAGGAGTCATCTATATCAAGTTTGATTATGCAACTGACACAACTCTGATGCAGAAGTCGTAATTTTTGATCAACTTTACCTGGACATGAGCAGCCATGAAAAATAGCTAATTATTATTCGGCCCATGACCTCTAGGTTTTCTCTCCTTTCCTCTAATTTTGTTTGCTTTGATTTATCACCGCTATAAATTAGCTTGGCATGCACCAAGTACATAACTCGGAAAGTGTTCCCAAGGCAAATTCAAACAGTAAATGAAGTCAGAGAAGCTGTTAAAAACACCACAAAAATACATTTGCCAGAAATTATACAGTAATGTATTTATTTTATCTACTCTGCATCCCGGTTAGGTGAAAATAGACTTGATAGATTGAAGTGCACACCAGCCACATGTACAAAAATATTCAGAGGCAAGTGGTAATGCTCCCCCAAATGCGCACATACAGTACACCACAAAAAAAAAAAAAAAAAAAAAAAAAAAAAAAAAAAAAAGGTATCTCTGTGTTACACACCAGAACATCCGGTTCTGCCTGTGGAGGTAGATTTTTACCCTTGAAATATCACGTGCTCGCCATTTTAAGGAGTGGTTAGGAAACATTGGTCTACTATCCACATCATATTTTTTGGAGTGAAACAATCATTTGAGCAGTATTGGTATTGATTTTGCACCAAACCTAGTCAGGGATCGCAAAAACCTCCTTCCTACATGTGTTTAAGTTGAAGAAGACAGAGCAGCTGATGCATGAGAGTGAAGAGAAGAATTCATTGTGGGGCAAGGCAAGTATATATGCTGCAGATAAGCGAGGAGTACTGTTTTCTCAATGCCTCCAATTAACGCTCATCAGTTAGCAAATCGCTTGAGGGGGTTAAGTGATGACAGTATAAATTTTGTTTGTCGTTTGTTTTGTTCTTATATGAATAATTAAAAATGATGTGTGGAAAAAGGGCACTTTTCCAATTCAGGGCAAATGGTAATCCAAAGCACCACAAAGGATCGACTTCCAACACTGATTTTCAATAAGGCAGGGTGACCAAACATCCTCTTTTGCCTGGACATGTCCGCTTTTTACATGCTGTCTGTGGCGTCTGGCGGGGTTTTATAAAGTGATGAAAATGTCCGTTTTTTTGACTGACAATTTGCAAAGAATACTACGGTACTGTCGGGCCTATGACGTGTTCACAAAGAGCCTTCCCAGTTGTTAAGACTTGTGTTCAATACGTATATAATCAAATGCTCATGTACCTAAAACTGTAATTAAGTCGAAAATACCTTTATTCTACTTTGAATACAAAATTGCGCATGCGTGCACAATCACAAACTGGCCTTTTCATGGCATCAACTGTCAATTCTCATTCACAAACAAACCTTCTTGAGTCGTGACTACAGGAGCCCCAGGCTATCGGTATGTACACTTGCTAAACTTACCTTTCGGCAACTGCTGACTTCTGTTGGAGCTTTGTACTGGTTCAATCTGTAAAGTCCCGTTTGGTGTCACATCGTTACGCTAAGTTACGATTTTTTAAATCACTATTTAAACCAGTGTTTTTTTTGCTTTATTATTTTAGGATTAACAAAGCCTCTAGGTAACCTCTGCGAATTTGAATTCGTGTCTTTGGATATATAGCTTTTTATTTTTATCAAGCTGGATTTTTTTTGCAGACGGAGAAGGCACACTTTAAATATATTAAAGTGATAAGGCATCTTTGAGTCAACTTCAAGTAAAATTTAAATATCTCGAGGCCGGGCCGAGTGTCCTCTTTTTTGGTAATCAAAATATGGTCACCCTACAATAAGGTAGAAGAAATGTTGTGGCCCGACATAAAAAAATAGTAAACATCCGGCAAGAAATTATCTGATATGCAGTACTTGTGGAAATTATGACCAGCCACTGACCTTGGGTTAGTGGCTACACTTGGTTATGACTTTTTGCTAGCCTCTGAGTGAAATACTGCACACCCAGCGACCTACAGTGCAGCAGACTCGCTTAGCAGTACACGCTGAGAGAGGAACAAGCAGAGGCGGTGATGCCAGAGGTAATGTATGTAGATGTCCGGTAACGGAAACAATCAGAATGTGAAGGATTTAAAGCAACACTAGATTAATTTTCAACTTTTATTAAATATTTTCCTAACATTTGCTATGATCTGTCGACTGGCAACTAGTTGAATGACACTCTTGTATATCTTGAGGGGGTCCGTATTAGGGCTGCAGCTATCAAATATTTTAGTAATCGAGTATTAGACTGAAAGTTCTATTGATTAATCGAGTAATCGGATAAAACATATTTTTTTAGGTAAAGAGCAATTATAAATATACATGTAAAAACAAGCCATCTAATACTGAACCATTTTCAGTCAATCAATTTCTTTACAGTATTTTCGATGTACTGTACATGGTTGAAAACAGCCAACAAATTGCATCTCAGATGTGACTAGAAAAAAAAAAAAAATGCTAATTCACTGCTTTCACTCAAAAAACTTCTAGATCGTCTAAAAAAAAAATCTTATTTCCTACCTAAAAATGTCATTATGCTTGATAACACACATCGCCTTAAAGTTCTGTGTTTTTCCCAAAATGAATTTCCATTTGTGTCAAGCTATTTTTTAGTTCTAGTTGAGTTTTAAATTAGTCTAAACTGTTAGTCCTGATAGGATATAGAGTTTTCGCAGTGTTCAAAATAAATGTATGATACCTGCTGCATTGGAGCACATTAGGGACTAGTGTTACCTGGTGTTTTATCCAGCAATGAATACTAAGATAAAATTGATAGTTAGCTTTATATGTTTTTATTTTACACCCTCATCACTCTACAGCGCTGTTTTTACAGATTAAATAAAGTCTGTATGTAAGACACGTTAGCCACGCATAGACAGTAGTCATAATTAACAGAAACCTAGCCCTCCGCAGGGCTTGCGTTACGTTAGCAACAGACAGCAACGTTAATCTTATTTATTAGCGCTGAGAAGTCTACTGCTTTAAGATGGCGTCTGTTTACTAATGCCGCTGAGTCTGTCATTTCGCATCTAGTTCTATATACATGTGATATCTATGAGACGCATCAGACGCTACCTGCTACCAGTGTAGCGGCGTAGTTTTTAGCAACGTCGGCATAGTTTGTAGCGGCTGTTGGCTACAGTCGTTTTTTTTGTTTGTTTTTTTTTTCATTTTTTTTGCTTCTTCCTCTACGAACTCCGTGCAAAACGTAATTCTTAGAGCTGGCAAAATTAAACGATTCCTTCAGGTGAATGAAATTACTCGGTTGAATTTTTCAACTCGAATTACTCGAGTTGCTGGACTATTTGTTTCAGCTCTAGTCTGTATGGCTTTCACCGCCACTTATTAACTTTGAGGCAGGTGGCAGGAAGCATGCCACAAAAAAAAATACTAATGTGCTGGCTCCTTTACAGCATACGTCACTTCCCCTTTTCCCTATCCGGAAGTCGATTCAAACACTTTTGTGCAAATTCTGCATAGATGGGAGAGCAACAAAAGAGACAAAAAGTTTGTCCAAGGACAAACAAAAAGGGGAGGCTACCAGGATAAAAGGACACTCAGGAATAAACATTGGCCAGGCTTTCACACGCTAGCGTGACCCCCCCCCCCCCCCCCCCCCCCAACATCGTCATATGCTATTGTTTAGCTACACCTGGATTCATTACCTCATTACTATTCATCTTTCACACAGACACTGGAAACGTTGTTTAATCCGTCTCCAGGAGACTGGGAGATCAGGATTTTATGACACTGTGTGCTGGTCCTCATGCGAAACGCAGTCTTCCTTAAGGGAAAATAATACCGCTTTTGTCCACCTGCATCGCTAAAATCGACCAAAACTGAAAAGTTACTTAGTGTTGCTTTAAAATAGTTTCATGAGATAAATTGTTCTTTAATAAAATGAATCTACCTATCAATCTGGAAATCCTAAAAAGAACTAATGGCTCTTTAAAGGCACAAAGATAAAAAAAGAGACGAGTTTCAAAATCTTACAGTCTTTCAGGTTCCTTTTAGCTGATTGTTGATAGGCTGACGGTGACCTGCACTTATGACTAATTTTCCTCACATAACTCTGGGATAGAGGCCTGTGAAAGTCAGTCAAAAGTCATTTAGAAAGCCTAGCAGAACAATTGGCCTATTTATAATCATCACTTTGGGCTTAGACTCCAACAGTCACTGTGAGGCTGATGGCCTCATTTTTATAACTTTGTTAGTGTAAATGAGACCTCGAGTGACTTTTGCCAAAAGATTACAATCAGCGTGTTTGCGAGCTTTGATCTGTCACAAACACAAACTCAAAACACACCCTCCTCGGCAATACTTACACTTGAAATGATCAAGTACTGAAGGCTTCTGAGGCCTTGTCATAAAACCTTATTATGACTGGTGGAATTTCTTTGGCAACATCTCTTGCCGTTTCTATACACTATGTGCCAAAGTAAAATATCCCTTTACCGCTTTTTTTCCTCCTTTCTGACTTTTCTTTCTCTTTCTTATTTTTTACAAAACAACTTTTCCTTGTGTCGCTGATATATGCTGCAAGTTATGTAAACATCACTTCACTTCAAATTCCAAGTAAGGATTAGAAACAGCTGTGGTGCCTGCCCATAGAAGCAAAGCCAAGCGTTGGTTTTTCACCTTTGTTCAAATTTGTTAAGTCCTGGTGAAGAACTATGGCGTCGGCACGGCAACACTTCTGTGCTCTGTCACAGTCACGTTGTCCAAACTGCGAGCAATTACACGCAAGACTGGTCAGAATGAAGAGTAGCCCACTCTTAAAACTGGAGGGCCATTTTCTTTGAAATAACATACATCTATATTCAACTCTTTTCTGTGTAGTTAGAACATCAAATAATTTACTCAAGATGAATTTTCTTCTCTGCTCTTTGAACTTTCAGACTTATACATTATTTTAAAGACTTTTACACACTTTCATCTTGGAGGGTATATTGCTGCTAAAGTGAACCAAAACATTGGGAATGCAAAGGAAAGTCTTCGTGATGATCAAGCGACTTGTACTGCTGAATGACATTATTGAACTCAGTTGTAATCCAACTTGGTTACTTTTAAACCAAGTAATAAGTGTTTTTGTTTTGTCGTAAAATTAAGTAATTTGGAATTTAAGATAAATTGTTAAAGGTACAGTTTGTAACGAGGAACACCGATGCTAACAATAGCTCTCAGTATGATTACCATCATTTTCAGACATTTTTTCACTCTATTTGAACCCTCTGCTTTTTATAACGAAGCGGCTTATTTATGGCTTTCTTATTTACAGGCTTATTTATTTATAACAAACAAGTTTAATGTTTATCGTTAAAAATAAATGTATTTGCGGTGACCCTTTATTATGTGTTCATAATTCACCCATGGAACTAATGTGGGGTATGTTGTGTTCCGGGGGGGAACTCTTGGCCATGCGCGTTTCCAGCAGAGACACTAGAGAGTTACAAGAGGCACGAGCGGCCGAACACGGCAACGCAAACTCAGCGAGGTACGAGACGCAACTACATCAACCGCTACGTATTTTTAATTTGTTGCGCTATGATGACGTTGCCACTTTGGGTCCATTAGCGCGACTACCACTAGCGCCAATGTTCTATAATAACAACAGTCCTGAGCTCCAGTGTGTATCCACTTGGAGTAGATTTTCCAAGAATTATTCGTAACTTATGGTGGCATTGTGAAAACTCAGTTTATGAGAAGGAGTTTTTTTTCCATGTAGATGACGACTTGTTGTCAAGAGAAGACCTCAAGTGCCACTACAAAGGAACCATTTATGGCTAACCATAGATGTTTAGACATATTTTTACAAAATGGATATCCACATTTTGAAAGGACACAGTTCTCGGCTGCTACTTGCCAGCCACTTTTTCATTTTATTTATGAATGCGGCTCCATTTGATGCTATGTGTTGCAACAGAAGAATAGTTAAAGTTTAACAATGGCTGGTGAGACAAATTTAAGGAGGATGGATATCCACTATTTTACAATAAGGAGAGGATGGTATGCTAATGCCAATTAGCCATTTTCACCGAGCCTTCATAGGACTTTATTGTCGACAAAGGCTCTTCTGATGCTTGATGCCATTACAGAAGAACAGTTTCATGGTACCCTTGGGTGTTTTGACAGATTTAAAAATGAACGATAGCCATAGTGTGCGACAACAAAGCTCCTACGCTAGGACTAACAGTGATAGCTGTTATCCCTGAGTTGCTCAGATGCTATCACATGAATGTTTAAAAGGCTTTAGTCATGAGTTGCGGTTAAAGTTAGCAGTGACAAGCTTAGAAGGCAAGGTAAAGTGGACTTTTTCGTTTTTGTAAATTTAGTGACCCATTTTTTTTTTTTTTGTTTTTTTTTTAATTAGGTTTTTTTATTAAGTGTTTTTATTAGAGAAGTCCCGATCGCCGATCGATCAGGTCCGATCACGTCATTTTCAAAGTATCGGAATCGGCAAAAAAATATCGGCCATGCCTGTTTTTAATATATATATATATATATATATATATACAGTATTTTTTTTTTTTTTATTAAATCGTTTTCTAATTGTATGTAACGTCACAGACATAATATGTTACACTCATCCAGAGTCTTTAGTTTAGGCTTAAGGTAGGGTTATCAAATTTATACCAATAACGGCGGCAATTAATTTTTAAAAAACATGTGTCACGTTAAAATATTTAACGCAATTAATGCATGCGCTGCATGACCCTCTCACTAATTGTCGTGCTCAATCTGTAATGACACCGTCTTACCTATATAGAGAGATAAAAGCCAGCGCAAAATGAGCAGAGTGAACTTTGGCAGCCTTTGGAGCCTTTTATTAATTAGCTAAAAACTTGCACTCCCTCTCCCTATAATTAGAAATATCATGGGAAGCAATGTGGGGTAGCAAGGTGGCAATTGATCATTGTCTTAACACCTTATGTTATTTCTCAACGCAGAGAGGATATAGCAATTGGTAGCACGTTGCACAGTCATGGTTCCACTTCCCATCATGCATTTGGGATGGCCACAGTATCATTTACTGAAAGCTCAACAAATACACTAGATGGCAATATTTAGTCACAATATACAAAGTCACAAGTCTTTCTATCCGTGGATCCCTCTCACAGAAAAAATGTTAATAATCTTGAGGATATATTGTCATAATAAACAAATACAGTACTTATGTACTGTATGTTGAATGTATATATTCGTCCGAGTTTTATTCATTTTTTTCTTAATGCATTGCCAAAATGTATATGATCGGGGAAAATTATTGGGAATTATTGGAATTGAATCGGGAGCAAAAAAAAGCAATCGGATCGGGAAATATCGGGATCGGCAGATACTCAAACTAAAACGATCAGGATCGGATCGGGAGCAAAAAAACATGATCGGAACAACCCTAGTTTTTATGGTTTTAAACTGCCTCAAAGAACACAACTGGGGCTTGTGATGTATGACTCTCGCATGTGACAGGCGGTTGCATATAAACGAGGAGGACGCAACTTGGCATGTTGATGATAATTTGGTTAATAAATGTTTTTTTTTTTTTTTTTTTTTCAAATATTTTTTTAAATTTTCACACATTATTGTGCAATGAAAATGTTTGTGTATAATCTCTTTTTAGGTATGTTTTATAGACAAGTTTCCGAGGTACTTCCGCTTTACTACCTGCTTTCTGCTCGTGAATTCCGTTTTCACGTTATTTTATATTGACAGCAATGGCACTGGAGTGGCATCACTCACGACAAACCCGGACAAAATGCTATTTGGAAAAACCGCATCCTTCTGCCAACTCGACATGGGAATAGAACATAAAGAAATGGCTGTAGATAACCACAAGTAAAATATTATTGTACTTTATTAACTCTATGGCAGTAGGAGGAAACGCCATCAGGAACCTGGAAAGTTCCAAGGCATTCCAGTACCTGCACAGCCACAAAGTTGGATGTGTCATCATACACGAACGTGGGAGTTTTGTCACCATGAAGGCGGATGTGGAACCAAGGCAGTCCCTCAACGCTCCGTACTACAAAGCATGGGTGCTGGTAACAAAGGAGGGAAACGTCGAAACTACAGGCTGAACATGTATCGCGGGTCCCGGGCGTTCGTGTAGTCATGCTGCCGCTGTGTTATGGAAGGTATGTTCTCCAAAAATAAGAAACCTAAAATCTGGCACATTAGACGACCTGTTGCCTTTGCTATTGATATTACGATGATGATTGTAATTATGAAGTTTAATATTTTTTTACTACAACCAAATTTGCGGGAAAGGATGTTCTTCGGCGGCGTTTCTTATCAACAAAGTGATAAGAACAAGCATAATCTTTTAGGTGGAGCCTTTAAATTTAGAGAAGTGATCCACATTCTTGAAATATTGTCTGCTGGTTTTGGATGTAAGGCCTATGGCGGGATACATCCTCAGTGGCACTTTGTAGCTGGTTGGTGATAAAAACATTCCCTTTCAACCCATATGTTTAGAAGCTTCCAGGAGTTCGCACAGTCACGCACAGCACAGAAATTCCCGGGCACTCATTTATATTGTGCTAAATCCATTTTTTCGAGAATCAGTGGGTTTCTTTGATCTGATTTTGACTTCATCAACACACTGCAAACTTTAACTGCAACTCATGATGTCTTGTCTAAACCGGAATTTCGGAGCAGAAAGTTTTCCAAGATGGCGCCGCCTATGTTTTATTCGGGAAACTTGTCTATTTAGGGATTTATTCTTAATTTTGTGAAATTTTGGCGGTGCTCTCTTTCGTACAGAAATTATGACGTATTAATGGTCTTCATTTAACATTTTAGACACAACCTTAATAAGATGCTCTATTTTGGCATTTAATACAAAGATGCAGTACACAAAATAGATGAATTTATAAATGTTGAGGTATGAGTAATATTTTGACGACTTTGACTGTCTTGTATTTCATAGATGATTTTCATGATTTTTTTTTCCAATTCAATTCACATTGCCTAGTCTGTGTTCCGATGTGAAAAATCTGCTGGAGTTTAATTTAAACAAGTAAGCATGTTGGGTAAAGGTGGTTTGATTTCAGTATAGCACACGCTGCTGGTGCTGAAAGAAATTTGATTTATTTATGAATCCTTGTATAGCATTTACCCTGTCTATCAAAAAAAAAAAAAAAAATCAATAAGCAGGACATCTTATTAGGCAGATTAAAAAATGTATGCTTGGGTGCAGTACGTTTTGAGGCATAGGGCCACTTTGCCTTTGCAAGCAGAAAACATGATTAAGTGCAGAAGTAAACAGTCAGAATATGATGGAAAACATAATTTCTTGCGAGTTGATTAACCAAAGGAAAAAACATATCATGATAAAACGACTTCCAGATTTTCCAATTAATGGGGTTTTCTGTTTTTCAACACTATGTTGTGATTTATAAAGTGAAAGATGTTTTATATTATAACATGCTGTTGTATGTAAAGAAGAGACCTGCAACTCATTTTGTTAACCGTCTTATTTGCTATGTCAATGATGTAGACAGATTTTGTGTGCTGTATGTGTGTGGTTTATAGCTAGGTGGGGCTTATACATATAAAACTGTATAATATAATCTTGTGAAATTTGGCCATTGTGAGACAGAGAGAGACGCAGATATATATATATATATATATATATATATATATATATATATATATATATAATCTTTTATTTAGAAAAAAAAAAAAAAACAGCTGTAATGACACTGTCTATACTTTAATTTGACTTACAATATTGCTGGTCTATGCATCTATTTTTCTTACTCCTTGTGTACAACTTACCAAAATAAGTACTGTGTCTAATTCTTTGAATTGAGTGTTGCGACGAGTTTGATTCTTCAAAAGTCAAGAGGTGAACTGTGGTGAGAAACAGGCCTTTTGATGATGAGAGCACAACACAAAGAGGATTAGCCGCTGGTGTGGAGAGCAAAGCAATCAATGACCTTTCAGGAAGGAAGTTTCCTTCTCTGTCAATCAATGACAGACCATGAGACGTTAAGGTTGGAAGGAATTAAGTCTCCTTAATATTTGTACAAGAAGCACTTCCCATTTGGCCAAACCTGCACACATCAACAGATTTTCTCTACTGCACATATACTTTCACGCTTAAGCAAGAGACAAGCTGCAGTAACTAGATATTGATATGAGGGGGAAAGAATTTCTGTCATTCACTTTTATTTGGTATTAAACAACGCCGCGAGTAAAGGCCTATGCATTTGTAATGAAAAGGAAATATGGGGTCAGTCTTGATTCCTAGTGGGATCAAAAGTGAATTCATTTACCTCCCAAATTGACCTAAGAAAAACAGTCAAATTTACTGGGGACATCAGTCAAACCGCAACTGTAAGACCACAAATGACCCCAAATGTTTTTGTAAAGCTGCAGACAAGCTTCACTGTGACATGGCATGAATACGCACGCAGGACTGTGTGTTCGAGCCAGCATAATTATGGGCATGACACATATGCAGAAATACAATAAGGGAAAAAGTAGTTTCTTTCAGAAGGAATATAATTGGTACCTACAGCCGTTATGACGCTCTCACTCAAAGCCAAGAACAACAAAGTATAACGCAATATTAGGGGTGTAACTGTACACAAAAATCTCGGTTCGGTACGTACCTCGGTTTTGAGGTCCAATTCAGTTCATTTTCGGTACAGTAAGAAAACAAAATGCAAAATATAAATGTGCTAGTTGTTTTTTACACACATTTGTGCTTTCAACAATAGGAACATTAGCTTATACAAACCTAGAATTCTGCTCAAAAAGTAGCGGGTATTTAAAGATAATCCAACAACAATTTGCCTTTCAGACCCTGCGTATTGGTCAGCTTTCTTTCTGAGAGAAAGAAAGAAGAAAAAAGAAGTCTTGTGCTGAAGAGAAAAGCAATCCCAATGACAAAGATTTTTACATGTATTTTACAAATGAAATGCCTCAATGAATCGTTTTTTTTTTTTTCTTATGAAAAGTTTTCAAAAGCTGGTGGATTTTCTCAAGTTAAAGCGCCACACAGAAATTAGTAAATTTAATTATGTACGCAGGATCTGTGTATTATTCTTATTATTCAGTTACAGGTGTTTTAGCTCATTTCGATTGATATTATTTAAATGGGCTATTATTTATTTTACTATGTGTTTATATTTTACAAATGTGATGTAGTATTCATTTATATTGTATATTTTATGTTGTACAACTTTAGTTCCTATGTGAATATTAGTTCCTACTTGTTTTGTTGTGGTAGGAGTTTTTTTTTTATGGAACACGGGGTCGTGTTGGTTATTATTATAGCAGAGAAGACAGCAGTAAATCAACAAAGACAAGTCAACTGTGCCCCGATCTACCACTCAAGAGATCTGATGGACTCAAAAAGTGGGTTACGATTGCATGTTAGTTTGAAAATTGACCGGATCCACCGTATTTTTACACGAGTGACTTCCGGTCTGCCCGATCCTAGCTACCGGTAGTAGTATTGACACAGGAGGGTCGCGTCTCGCGTCAAATAATAAACTCTGCCGTTCTTTTCGCGTGCGTCGTGTTGAGTCGCTTCTGGGACGCGTCTAACACGCGGCCGCATTGCGACTGGCGTGCATTGGCTGATTGACTTTAACGCCCGCGTTTCACTGCGTTCTCGCGGCGGCCACGGTGTCGCGCCGTTGACGTTTCTGTGTTATACTGTCCTACCATGTTGGTCCTCATTATGAATGAATTTTTATTGTCATTGTCATCATCATCATCAAATCATCAAAACATCAAAATCATTATCAAAATCATTAACAGTTTCAGAGTGTGGAACATTTTTCAGAGTGTGGAATTTTTGTTTACCCGAAGGAAAGACGAAGATGAAGACAGACAAGGAAGACGGGGAAGACGGGAAAAGCAAATGCTTATCGGAAACCCGTCCCCCATCAGCCCGGGTCGCACAAACAGCATATTGTGTATCAATCCAGTCATTGTCTAACGCATTTCGTTCAAAAGTCATTGATTGCCATGGAAATTTCGCATATTGTCATATTATAGTAGAGAAGACGGAGTAAATATAATCTACACAAAGAAACTGTAACCCGATCGACTCACAGCCTCGAAAAGTAAGGGTTACATTACATCAGAAACTCGTTCGGTACCCCACCAAGCACCACATACCGAAACGGTTCAATACAAATACATGTATCGTTACACCCTTATGCAAAATCAATCGATGCTAAAAATCCTTCAACTGTTGAAAGGCACATCAGAAAAATACTTATTATGGATTCTTTTATCTAATTAATATGTGAGTTTTGATTGTTCTAAAAACAATGTAATAAATTATTACATAAAGAAATAATAAATATTAGATACAGTATATTAAATCTATTCTGACTATTTCTCTCAGTTTATTATTTTATTAAACTACATTATGGTAAATTCCCATGACAAAAGCATCAATGAAAGCAACTTCTCTCATTTATCAAATTGACACCACCCATCTGTTTGAAACTTAACCTGGAAGCAGCGAACAAACCTGCGAATGAACACACATCTCTCCATTTTCTCTACCACTTGTCCTTCATAATGATATTGATGGGACACGAGGCGCGCGGCCGATTAATAGGGGGCCAATCTGCGTCAAAGCCCACCGAGTGGAAACACAGAGTTTTTTTATATTGAAAATTCTGTTGAATAAATGTGTAAATCCCTCAATTCTTTATAGATATGGACGTAAAACAGTCTCGATTATTGGTTAAAAGCCAAAAATATGGGCAGTTAGCATTTATTTTACGTAAATATGACGAAAGTGCTGCTAGTCTTTAAGTCACTGTGGCGCCGCCTTACCACAGCAAAGAGATTTTTACGTTGAAATTCTTGTGAGTAAATGCTTAAATCCCTGAATTCTTCATAGATGTGGTCGTAAAACAGTCTTGATTCTTGGTTAAAAGCAAAAAAAACGTGTAGTTAGCATTTATCTCAGAGAAATATTGTGAACTACGCCAATGCTGTTGCAGCTAATTTCTCCCATTGATTTTTTTCACGTAACAAAATACATGCATTGTAGGAAAAATGTAATAATTACCTTGAATCCTCGAACAAATCACCCCTGAGACAATCCTTCCTGTTTCTATGTGGTATAGCTTTCGTACTTTTTAACCTAAATCCAGCGTTATATCACTGCGTGCGTCTGTTTGAGAATAACTCCACCTGATGTGGGAGGCCCCCTACTTAAAGGCGAGTCGCAGTGTATGAAGGATGTGACCCGTCAATATCATTATGAAGTCTATGGGTCAAGAGTGAGATGGGGTCTATCTATGGGGTCTGATTGATCTGGCCAAGACTTATTGCCGTCCAACCACAGGGACAATATTGGACTATAGTGAGGCTACAAGTTGCAACCTTACTACTTTAATTACATTTCATAATAGCATGGTTTTAAAATTGTTGTGTTCAACTTCAAATATATTTCTTAAGCAACTTTTGTGATACCCAAACAGCACGGTTCATTCCTAAAACTGATTTGAACAACACTTTGTTTTTCTGATAAAATGTTTAAAAAAAAGTCAAGTTTCTGTCACTGTCTGTCATTCCCAAACATACACCTGCCATCATGTCCCTTTCAGTACCAGTTTTACTAAACATGTTTTAGTCGACGGATATAGCTGTAATTGAGAGGGGATGTTGGACTCGGAGACTCGTGCCACCAGAGGAGTGGAAGCAGGCGGCCGTGAGACTTGTGCCACTGAAAAAAGTGCTTCAGATGGCGGCCACAGGAGATTTATGCAAAGCCACCAAGTCCTACGTGCACTCTCATTCAGTCCAATTCTTGTATTTTACCACATATTTGCAGATGTATTGGTGATTCATATTCATAGTCAATGAACACTGTGTGCCACAAGTTAGGCACACGGCTTAACCTTGGACTTCAGACAATAAATGTTTAGCAGTTCGTTGAAACTCATTATCAACTTTTCTTTTTAGGGATAGTCAGCCTTTTTCCCTAATAGTATTCATTATTATTATTATTTTTTTTTTATTATTATTTTTATTATACTTATTATTAATTATTACTAATTGCCTTATAGTATTTCCTTAACAACAAAATCTGTGTCAGCCCTTCCGCATTTGGCAACTTTAATATTATTTGTAATTTCGTCTCATTTTGGTCACTCAAGTGGCCGGCGTATTTATCTATACCCCATGTTAACAAAGGCTGCTCAGATTGTTAGAATTTTGTCCACGAACGATCAATGAAGTGATAAGAACAGACATGCAATCTTTTAGGTGGATCATTTATGGTTTGAGCTGCGAGTTTAGATTTATGGCATACTGTATGTAGATTCCGTGGGTTCCTCTGGTTTGATTTGGCAGTTTAAAGCTTTGTTTGCTTCAACCACAATTCATGGTGTTCTGTCTAAACCGGAAGTCCGAAGCAGAAAATACCAAAGATGGCGCCACCCTATTTTCGCTCAGGGAACTTGTCTATATGGAATGGTTTTGAGATAAGGCGACTTAGTTTTATTTTTACATTATGACAATGGTCGAGTTAGATTTTTGGGGATCGTAAGACTTGTAAGATGTAAGTAAGTAGGCATAAGATTGGCCTGAAAATCGTGAGATAAATGCTTAAAGCATGAAAGTTGAAAACTTTTTAGCAACATAGTTTGCCCAGTAGGGGAATAAAATCACATCCATGTGAATGAGGAGATATGTAGGTGAAGTTTGAAAGTATGACTTATTGTTTGGGTGGGTAATTTTCTCTATGAAAGCAAACTGCTGTGGTCTATTAAAAATGTGGTGGTCGTGGTCTACAGAGTGACCCAAAAAAAGTTTACACTGCCATAATACAACTTAAATGCCATGTTTAATCACCTTAGACTTAGAATTTAATCACAAATTATACATTATTGTAAAGAACATGTACAGTACACTCTATTTTTCAATGTGTCCTCCCTTAAGTGTCACAACAGCCTCCAGGCGCCTGCGGAACGCTTGACAGGTCTTCTTTATGTAGGATGCTGTCATCTTTTCCCAAGATCTAACAATGGACCTCTCCAAGGCTGCCACAGAAGTTTGTGGCTTCTTACAGGCACTGTCCTCCACAGTTGCCCATATGCTATAATCCAGGGGATTGAGACATATCACCTTTTCAATCAACTTTTTGGTCCGCACAGATCGGCACTTCCAGACCCAGGTTTTCGTGAGGCTGTTCCAGTATCTTTCAGCTTCTTTTTAACTTTGTAGACTGCACATCTGTATATTCTCAGATTTGCTGCAATCTCAGTAGGTGTCAGACCGGCACACAGCAATTCAGGTACAGCTAAAGTTTTCTTCATTTTCAGCAGAAGCACAGAAATTGTAGAGACGAGAGATTACCAGCTGCATTGAGTGACCTTAATAAATCACTTAAGCATGACAACCTATTTAGATATGTTTCAATGGCTTTTAAACAAGCAGTCAACTGAGTGTAAACTTTTTTTTGGGTCACCCTGTATAAAAATAAGAATGGAGAAACATGCAAATACCACACAGGAAGACAGAGCATGGATTTGAACAACCAACCGTTAATCTGTGATAAACGGTACAATATACCAAAATGACTTACGCTAAGGGGAAAAATACACTTAAAAGAGAAACATGCAAAAGCAACAAAGAAAGATTAAGCATGAATTGGAACAACCAACCCTACCGCTGTATTAAACAATATGCAAAAATGACTTATTCTTGGGTGTTGATGACATTCTTTATATCTTTTATACATTGTGTTGATCTGCATTTGGCTAAGTGACATTCTGACATTCTTGATATGCTCCCTATTTAATTGCTAAGGAAGCAAATATTGGTAGCCTGAACATTTGATCAGTAATGTATATAATGTATATGTAATGTATAAATATATCTTTTTAAGTCAGTTTGCATTTCTCATAAACATGCTCATTCAAAAGGCACAAATATAAGACAACTCACATCTCATGTACACAATTGATCCAACATTCTGATTAGAATTTTTGGTGAGTTTATTAGGTTAATTGCCTCAAAAGAGGCACTCACCCAACCCCGAACGATCATGATAATTTGAGTCGCGGCATCAAGACATTGTTAACAGCCAGGGTGATTTTATTTCCTTTGCCTGCAATAAGCTGAGCTACTTTTCAAAAACGTACCTGACTCTTTAAAGCTGAACAAGATAGGATGTTAAGACAAAAAGGAATTCATGAATTCTCTCTGAACAATGACACCACCAATATGCACAGACAATTTCCAAGTTAGCCCAAGCAGACTAAAGTCTCTTTCACACATACCTGAACACTGTTTAAATACCGGGATTTAAACGGGTAGCCCTTATGTGTAAAAGCCATTTCCTGGGTCGATTTACACGGAGATTACGCAGACATAAACAGGGTCGCGTCCTAGTATAATGTCCGGGATTTACCCGGGATGCGGCATTTGTGAAAGCAGTGATGGCATTCCCGGGCCACAGTGCGAATGCTGATGACTTATATATCATGTCGGGCCGATTGTCATTTCCTTTTTCTTCGCAGTAAAATTAAAAGCTGTAAACAAACATCCCAATTATCAACTTGAAAAACTGAAAATAGCCAAATTAAACTGGAAACATGACAAATTTGAGCCG
Source organism: Corythoichthys intestinalis (assembly GCF_030265065.1). Classification (NCBI taxonomy): domain Eukaryota; kingdom Metazoa; phylum Chordata; class Actinopteri; order Syngnathiformes; family Syngnathidae; genus Corythoichthys; species Corythoichthys intestinalis. The sequence goes on along the minus strand of NC_080401.1, from coordinate 19,883,727 downwards.
AGGAAGAGGCAGTCCATCATCCATCACCTAAGGAAGCGAACCTTTTAGTAGCATGTACGTACAGATTGTATAAACCACAAAAATAGAAGTCATAATAAAGTTGCCAAACATGCTTACGATGCTCCGTTGTTGTTATTGTTGGGGTAGTGGATAAAATTAGGCCTGTATGTACAGTATGTCACATTCAGTATTTACATGCATGTACATTGCCTCAAAACTGCATTGGAGTGGAGCAGAGTTACGGAACCATTGTCAAAACTTTGTGGCTGACACAGTATGCTAATTTCTGAACAAAAAAACACCCCAAACAAATAAAAGGAGACAACTATTTCGATTTAGTCTCAGAGTCAGAACAACACAAACAGACCCCAGGTGTGAAAGTACCCTGAAATATACAATTATAGGGGGTGGGGGTTATTTGAAGCTCCAATACACCAACAATAATGCCAACCATTCCCAGACCAGGGGTGAGGGACCACTGGGGTTTTTTCCACAGCCTAAAGGGGTTCCATTAACTATTAATCTTCTCTTGGAGAGAAGTGGGAACCATGAAATCACAGCTGCCATTACACTACTTCATTCTTTAACACCCTTCTTTCCCTTGTTGCACTGTTTCCATTGGCAGAGAATTCACAGTTGAGTCTGGCTAATTAATTTCAAAATAAAATACATTGGTTATGCATAATTTATGTTTAAAACCCTGAGCTACCGGTGTTAGACAAATACACAAACTCCATACTGAATTACCAACCACTTGAGCTGAAAGGAAGATTGTGGGCCCTTGGCAATGTATCCAACTGAATGCTCGGGTTCATATTTAATATTAGTCTCCAAACCAAACAAACACAGTTATATTCCAGTCATAAATTAATATTTTAAAGTAGTTTCCCAATATACAAGATGAAGGCACATGATATTTACTGTACATTTCATACATGGACAATGTCACAGGTCTCCAGTGACACACTAGTCCAAGCAGAATCGGCAGTGAGCCAAACCCATGAAACAATCTTGGGCAGTGACTTACTTCTGCAGAGCAGCCATTAAATTTAATTGTAAAAGTATGTATTTGCTATGCCAAGTAGGCTAAATCAGCTTGGTACCACCTGTGTAAATTTACAGTATAATACACTCTATCCTACGGTGGTCCTGAAGTGCAAAACATAATAGCAAATAAAAACAAAACAGCAAATGAAAAAAAATAATGTCTAAAATAAATACAAAACATTAAATAAAAAGCAACTGCAAATCAAAAGACAATGGCAAATGACCCAACACAAAAAGATACAAAAAAAACCCACAATGAAATATGAAAAAATAACTGCAAATCAAAAATCACAACGACAATTCAAAAAAATTAAAAAATTTAAAAATAAAAAAAAAACAGGAACAGCAAACACAAACCCACTGCAAATCACTAAACATAAAGACAATTCAGAATGCAATATGAAATTAAATGACCGGAAAGGGGAGGTAATAGTAATAAATTACACTCATCAGTGGTAGGGGCAATCTACCAAAAACTGTAAACACTGGTGAGAGAGTCGACGCATTTCTGATTGGACAAGAGGGAAGACGTGATTGGACACTCAGTGCTATGATGATGTACTCAGCATTCACTGACCCATCTCGGGTCCACGATACATCTTTAAAAACCAATATGTGAGCAAATACGATATATGCATCTTTATGATGCCAGCATTAAACACAACCAAACATTCACAGATGTCAGCGAACTCCTGGCGTGAGATTTCCGCAGTGGTAGATTGGAGTGACAGCAAAGTTGAAATAAACTGAGTATGTCATTATAGTACAAATCATCAAATTATGTCTTCCCTCTTGTCCAATCAGTGGTCAATCAACTTTCTCACTGGAGCTTATCTTTTCCTCAAATCACTGATAGGTGTAATTTATCACGAGTACCTATCTTTTCCAGTAAGTTAATTTTATATTGCTTTTTGATTTGTCGTTGTGTTTAGTGATTTGCATTTGCTTTTGTATTTGTTGATGTTTTGTGATTTGCCATTGTGTTTTTTGAATTGCCATTGTGTTATTTGACTTGCACTTGTTTATTGATTTGTTATTGTTTTTTGTTATGTGTTTTTGTGTTATATTCTTTGTGCTTGTGTGTGTTAGTTGTTGTTGTTGTTTTTTTTTTTTTTTGTAATTGCTATTGTGTTATTTTATTTGCAGTTGTTTTATGATTGTCTTTGTGTTTTGCACTTCAGGCCTACCGTACTAACCCGTTATCGCCTAGCTTTTTCAACAAATAGGCCAATTAAGTTAAGAGATTAACTGGAGATTCTTCCAACCGACTTTAGTCAACCAATCCAGGAAAGTAGAATCTTCAATCAACCTAAAAAACTTCATTTTTGGAATGTGGTAGCTAGTGGAGTGGGAAGTGAGGTGCTACAGCACCTCCTAGTGTTGGGGAGAAAACAAGTTTTTTTTAATTTTTTAATTTTTTTATTTTTTTAAAGATAATATATAAAGTATATTGAAACTCTGGCGTATTTAACTCTAGTGATTAAATATATAAGTTGAAAACGTTTTTTAATAACCATGTCATCACCTGACAACTTGCTAGCTACCTGGTCACATTGAATAAGGTGCTAATGGGACAGAAATTTTAACTGTTGACAAAGGAGGCGTTAGCATGATGCAAAAATGAAATAGCATTTTTTTCTTTACCGAAATAGTGAAATTTTCTATTAAATATATAAGTTGAAAACGTTTTTTAATAACACGGTCATCACCTGACAACTTGCTAGCTACCTGGTGACATTGAATAAGGTGCTATTGGAACAGGAATTTTAACTGTTGACAAACGAGGCGGTAACATGGCGCAAAAATGAAATCACATGTTTTTCTTTACAAAAATAGTGAAATTTTTGAAAATTTAATTCGAAGTCGAAAATGAAGATAATTATGATTGTTTATAATAGTGCCCAGAGAGGAAAGTTTAACTGCAGATTTAGACCGTGGACAACTTCAAATACGTAAAACAAGCTTGTGTTGTAGCCATATTATTGTTTGTTGTTGCCGTTGAGCTGCTGCTGTCCAGAGTGCTGTTGGATATTCATGTGCAATTTATTTGAGTGTCGTGAAAAGTGGGTGTTAAATCGAGGCTTATTGGACCTTTTAGTTTTCAAATGTGTTTGTGTGTCATTGCGCTGTCTAGCTGCGGGGATTTGCATTATAACACACTACTGCTTATATTTCCAATACACACTGTAGGTGAAATAAAATGCTGTCTTATTAGTAGCCTAGGAGTAGCATGTAAACTATCCCGCATGCGTTTGTACTGCCATTGTGCACGCCTTGTATTTAGAAAAGGAACGAGCCTGACAAATTTGGACTGAAACGGATGTTTTTGGATGGGAAAAACAAAATAATATTCTCAGCACCCCCTGCTGTTAGTGACTTCCACCACCCCTGGTAGTAGAATCTATGCAGGGTGACATTACAAGGAAAAAGATGAGTAAAGATTCAAAAGCTTAGGACTGCTAGCTGACCAACCACTGGAATAACACCAATATATTTGGCAAATCACCCATAAATTAAGTCAAACTTAAAGCTCCTTTTGATTATAGTGAAACATGTTTTTTTCCCCGTTTTTTTCGAGATAGGGAAAGAAAGAGTAGGTCATACTCATGAGAACTCAACAAAAATGACCACTTCAAACACCCAACACGCTACAAGAAAAAAAAAAAAAACATGATTCCGTTCTCCCTGCCTTTGAAGCAGGAACAAATTTCTGTGTTCTTGTGACGCGAGTATGTAACCATACATTATGTCATGCTCTGCTTTTGAGTTAACAAATTGGCTCAGCTCATTTCACTTTCCAATGTTGTGATTTAGTTTCGGTTTGGTCTCCAGTGTCTTCGCTGTCTACTCATTATGTTATTATCTCGTCAGACTTACAAGTCATTTAACCAGCTCTCTCTAGCCACTTGTGTCTTTCCTACAGGTGTGCTTCTATGGCGTGTGACTCTAGCTGTCCTGTTGTTTATACTGGCGGTCAGCCTGTTCCCAGCGCTTTTTTAGTTTTCACGCATTACACTTTTTTATACTTTACATGATAGTGTTTATTTTTATCCCTGCAACTCTTTGTCTTTTGTTTTTTTTCATACATGAATTACTGTCAAGGTGTGCGGAAACACATAAAAACAAGTACAGAGCCTATATTCAGATTACAGAAAAGAGCAATAAGAATCATAAATAAATATTCTTACAAAGAACCAACAAACCAACTCTTCATCAAATATGTAATGTATTCCAACATTGTGGAACAGCTGGAAAATGAATTGAAATCATGCAAAACTATAGGTAGGCTAAAAATGTTTAAACATTTTGTAATAGATACATATAAAAGAGAGGGACAATAGTAAAAAAAGTAGCATTCAGTGTGTTGTATATTCAATGATGTCATTTGTTATTTTGTTTCAACTTTTGTGGTTCATGTTGTGAACTGTCTGAGTTTGCTGTTACTTTAGAAGGTAACTACTGTAAATAGTTGGTTAAAGGTGAACAGGGCTTAAGTGTGAATGATTCATTGTGGTGAAGATTAAGTGGTGGGACTAGATAAGTTTTTTTTTTACTTCTTCCTATACCCTTTTCGAACAGAATCCTGTTTGTAAGTATGAGTGTATAGATATGTTCATTTTATCTTTTGTTGAAATAAAATGCAAATGAGAATTTTTTTTTTTTTTTTTTGGAGATTCCCCTTAACTCCCATCGTCTGTTGTGCCTTCATACTTCCATGTCAGACTTTCTTGAAAGAATAGGCCTTTTCTATCCAACATAGCACTTATATTGTTAATGGACCTTATTTTTAAACACAAATTATTTGTGCTGTCAAATTTATCACGTTAACAGGCGGTAATCAATTTTTTAAATTAATCACAGTAAATATTTTACACATTTAACACATGCGCAGAATGACCCGCTCATGCCTCAAACAGATTACAATGACGCCGTTTTTCGCACATTGAGAGCTAAGAGGCAGAGAAAGGCGGGTGGACACAGGCGTTCATTGGACAGCGCTGTTTATTGGCATAAGCTTCGGCAACTCCTTCACAACAAACATAAGTATCATTTGTGAAAGCACAACAGAAATAATATTCCTATCTCTCAAAAAAAATAATGTTCACAAAAAGAAAAGTGCCTCAATCTGTATTAATGACGCCCTATTCTCACACAGTTAAACAATGCAAAGAGAACTGGCATTCCCAATCAAAATAGCTATGCAAAATACACTTAAAACTTACTCAGATTTTGGAAAAACTATTCAAACATTTGGTTTAGCTCAACAAATACACTGGATGGCAATATTTAGTCACAATATACAAAGCACTGAAGTGTATAATGGATAGACCAGTAAACAGGGAACTAAGGTGTCAGTCGAGGGACAAAACACACTCATTGGCTTGATTTCTAAGTAATTTAAAACTCGCCATTGACACCTTGTGGTGTGTTTCAATTACTACCTTACATAGTTAAAGACACTGTGAAAGAACGGTAGCACAATGGCGAGCTACTAGTTTATTTTTTGATTGAAAATTTTATTAAAACGAAAACATTAAGAAGGGTTTCAATACAACATTACTATAACTTGTACTAACGTTTATCTTTTACGAACTACAAGTCTTTCTATCTGTGGATCCCTTTAACAGAAAGAATGTTCATAATGTTAATGCAATCTTGTTGATTTATTGTTATAATAAACAAGTACAGTATGTTGAATTCATACACCCATCTTGTGTCTTATCTTTCCATTCCAACAAAAATTTACAGAAAAATATGGCATATCTTAGAGATGGTTTGAATTGCAATTAATCACAATTAATTCATTTTTAAGCTGTGATTAACTCGATTAAAAAATGTCATCGTTTGACAGCCCTACAATTTATATGTCCTGTAAGGATATTTAATGTGCTGATTGATTTTGAAATATTATTTTGTCTTTGAACATTAAACATTAACATTAAAATAAATACTGAAACATTAGAAACTTCCGCTTTTCTCTGCTTCTGCTTCAACTACAGTCATCCGGGATTGAAGTACTCTACACTGGGCAAGGATTTATGGCTTAGTGGCGTGTGGGGAATAGGGAACACTCATCTCAGTGTAGAATAAAAGCTCTTTTCAGTAGATTTTTGTACTGGAACCAAGAAAAATAGAACACATTTTAAAAGCTGAAGTCCAGACTACATAAATACATTTGATGTGTAAATATCGCTGAAGTCATAACTACAGAATCTCCACCCTGAACTGAATTATTGTTATAATTTAGTTTTCCCTTCAGATAGATGAATACTAATCGGAGTAAAAGTCCTCTATGAACAAGCAAGAAAGGGTCAGTGTTGGCCCACCCAAGAAGGGAAACATTTATATTGTTTTGGTTTGACTGACTCAAAAAATGACCATCTTTCACTGAACAGGATGGATTAAAAAGGGAGATTAACAGAAAGGGAAAAAGACACATGGAAAGAGATAAATGTAGAAGGATGAAAAAGAAAGAAACATTCCCAAACTGGGCTGGTTAATTGCACAGGATTGGAACCAGATGCACAGCCGCAGTGACGTTATCAGAGTAGACCTTGAAAGTAATTTTGGTTTGAGTGGAAGGGAGATCGGAAGACGAAGGGAGCACTAGTTTGGAGGTACGACAAAGACTGATAATAAGCAACATTGAATGGTGAAGTTGCACAAGTAAAATAAAGAAAATGAGCGCAAGGACTACTAATTGGTTTGGAAAACACTGATATCGTCAAAGTTTTTGCCTTGCATGTTGTCATGCAGTCAGTAGGCCTTGGTCCATCAGGCGAGAATTTTTGACAAATTACCCCGAAAAAGTGCCTGGGGGGCCTGGGCTAGATCATTGCAGACTGGTAAATATAACATTCAATCTACATTTTTGCTACATTGACATTTCATGTAACACTGATATAAGTACTGGATCAAACATTCAGTTAAGTTACTTTATAACAATTAAAATCATCTGTGGATGCAATTTCGGAAAGTAAAACAAAGGAGACTTAACAAAGGTTTACAGTCACATAAAAAGTATACATATGCATATCAAAGGACTTTAAACATGTCACAGGACGACATTTTACTTTTTTAATAACTCACATACACGCTCACACACGTAACCTGGCTCTCAAATTACCTTTGAGTCTGACCTTTATCCACTGAAAGGTTTTTGGTTCAGTTTCTGAGGGAAGTCTCCTCCTGTGCCAGGGTTGTGTGATTTGTGATTAGTGGGTGGATCTTTATGCGATGGGGCCCTGGGGCCGTCACTCTTATAATTACACTACATCCCTTGGGAGGGACCCTGGAGTGACAGCAACACGGCTCCCATTTTTACCAGGTCAGATTCAGCGATTAAGCACATCCTGTACCCTGCCAGTGGCCCTTCCCTTTAAAGACCAATTCCCAAGGATGCTGGGACATAGGGAGCAGGTCCACTTAACTGGTAGGCACCTGTTCGCCAACCTATTTCGTGGCCTTGAAGCCAAATATAGTTGATTTCTGGAGGCATACAATGTGCAGTTCTCTGTGAACTAAAGTTTAACATGATCTATTTTAACAGTTTTTAAAAAAGGGCATATTCATGCAGAAAAGGTACAAAGTACAGCACCCTGTTAGCACCTTTGTTAGTCTTGAAGTTCTCGTAATAATGAAACAGTGCAACAGTGGATTGTGTTTAGTAAAATTTAACTGATTGTGCTAAATATGTACAAAATATTGCATTAAATCAATTGAAGGCTCTTGAATTGAACCTTGTCAGACTTTGTAACTATCATTTTCCAAATGATCAGTATTGTATGTGAAATTGGTTGAGCAAATTGGGGTGGCTTGATCGGCACTCCTTGCTAACCGTACAGTAAACCTGCTCTCATAACAGCTCAACAGGGTTTAGCTGCGGTGATTATTATTTCTGAATATAAATCATTATTCCTAACCTAGTGAATGTCTGACTATATTTTCTATTCACGATGCAACTCATTTGATAAATGAACAGTTCAAATGAAAATGATGATTTTACGACACAGTGCAGGTGTGCGCTGGTCCTCATGCGAATTACAGTCTTCTTTAAGGAAAAACACCACCGCTTTTGTCCACCGGCTTTACTAAAATCGACCAAAACTGAAAAGTTATATAGTGTTACTTTTAATAATACAAGTTGAAGGGTGTTACAGACCTAAGTACTGTAATAGGCAGTCAAGTATAGCACAGATTGAATCAATTTAATATGATATTTCAATACCTGCAGTAAATCCAGTTGTGATTTATTTAAAAAAAAAAAAAAAATCTTCAAAATTCTATTTTATTCAAACTAAAAAGGGTCATTTTTTTAATGATTAACTATGTGTATAAAATGTTCTGGAAAAAAAACTGGCAATTTAGTGAGAAAAAAGTAGGTTTCAATTAAATTTCATGACATCCTCCCTCATTCTCGGAATGTTTTTGCCCTCACGTCTTTATAACCCCAAGATCGGCTAGGAATGCAACATTCCTTATTTGTTATAAGGAATTTAAAATGTTAGTCAATGAACAATGAACAGAAATTCCAAGATTTTGTTTGATTGTTCATCAGTGATCACAGGATATGTATTTCATTCATTTGTATGTGAAACCTCTCTAGACAAATAGACAAGTTCTATTATAAATTATTACATAAGCAAGGTTCATATTAAAGATGAATCACCTCTTTTTTGTTGAACCAACAGTCATTTTATTGGAAATGATCAAAAGAACACAGATGTTTGTAAGAAGGACAAGATGAAGGTCTCCTATACAGTAAATTTTGATTCGCTATCATTAAATTTTCCTCTTGTGCCCTTATTTCTTATTAAGATCAAATATGACAAAATAAGAAGAGAACGTATAGTTTCAAGGGATTCAAAGATTTCAGTTTTGATGAGACTCTTCTCACGCAACCATAGAAAAAGGCCAGCTCCTGTAAAAAGTTTAGTTCCATCAAGACTGAGTGACAGTAAATGACTTATTTTGCTTCATCAATCACCTAAATGCCGTAACGTGTTGACAATATGGACTTAACCCCAGGAGCATGTGATAGTTGATGTACCGGAGGAAACCCTTTATCACTGATAGCAGCAGCTGTCTGACTTTTGTTGATAGAGATGGTGCTGAGTCAGGACTGTTCAAGCTACAGATGGTTTGATTGGAGGAATAAAGAGATTTACATCATTAAATAAAAATACATCATTTAGATCCTGCCTAAGCATATCTTTTAAATTATAGCAAACAACCGTTCGGATCAAAGACTTTCATTTTGTTGCCATTTTCCTAAATGTTGGCCAAGATCTATGAAGATTAAAGTATATACCACAACACAAAATATGAAAATATGTTATGTAGTTATCATGCAGGGATGTAAGATGCTTTAAATATTCAAAGAAAGATGCTTTGCATTTGAGCTCTTAAGAGCAAATTGACTCACAAATCTTGCTGCCTCTCCCACAGAAGAGTGTTTGATGTTCCCATGCTCCACCATGCAGAAATGGACTGTCTGCATTTTGTTTTATTAGCAATCACTTTGAAATGTAGCACAATAAAGCAATGACTATTTTGCATGGCATTGATTGCATAAAACCACATTTAAAGGGTCATGCTTTCTTTAATGATTAGACTATTTCCCAGTCATTACGTAATATAACCTGATTGTAGATATGATTTCAAACCCAATAGAAGGTAAGCGCAATATAACAGATACCCATATTTTGAATACACGGGCTTATTTAATAATTTACGGTTAGTAATGGGGCTCTCCACTTTTGGAAATAACCACCAAAATGAATAATCTTAATGCTTACAGTATACTGTAATTGTTAAGAATATTAAGTGATATTTAATATACTTTACTTTAATTAAGCACAGCATATGTCGTGTCACTGTTTTCATCTCTTTTCGAAGTTGATGTTGTCGTAGATTGTAGTAAATTAGGATAGAAAGAAGGGGTGGGAAAATTGCTGAGCAGAAAACACTGAGCAGCTTCCTCCCAAAAATTGAATCATTTTCTTATCATTTTTTCAGTTAAAAATAGCCTCTTTGCAAACTATCTTATTGTGAAATAGATCAAATGAATAAATGTCAATAAATATAACACAATAAAATTAGGTTTTAATTTATTCAGTCCAAAACATTGCAAAAAGAAATATACAACAAAATGTAAATGGCTCTCCCAACCCCTGTCCTGTAAAAGTGTGAATTGATTATGTTTGCGCTGTCATACTAAATGTTTTAACATGCAAACTAAAAGAGTTTAGCGTTAAGGATTTATTAAATCCTGCGATTGGCTGGCAACCAATTTAGGGTGTACTGCGACACTCGTAAGGATAAGTGGTATAGAAGATGACTAAATGAATGATTTATTAAACCAGTCTGATTTCAAGTGCTCTAACTAAAACTTACACCAATCAAGCGGAAAGACCTTCACTAAACGTAAGTTTTAGCTTAAGTAGGCCTTTACTCTAAATGGGTCCAAACCCTGAACACCCAGGCGCACACACACGGTTAGTTAGAAAAGCTTCAAATGATTTGTGTAAGATCTGCGATCATCTTTATTCTTGATCTTCAACATGTTCTAAAAACATCTCCTTTCTCTGTTATTCGATTTAAACAATGTCAAAGCATTTCCAAGCACAAGTAATATGCTTGCCTCCAGTAAAACAGATGGGGTTTGGGCCAGTTGTGAAAACTCAGAATCCAGCAACTCAATTCTCAAGTTGGCTGGCTGGTTAATGTTTTACATCACATTCTCAATAGACACTTTATTTCCGCCTGCGGTCTTGTGGGCTTCTGCATTAACCTTTCTATGACTTGTGACGGCTGTACAGCCAGTGAAGAGGTTCTAGAAAAAATCACTTAAACATTACCCCCAGCAAAGTAATTCACTCTCCACTAGTTTCCAATCACATTATTAAACTCTAAAAGTAGTGAAAGGTTAATGTAAAGTTTTCTGTACGTATGTCTACTCTACCCAATTGGGCACTGGCAACATCTGTTTCCTCTCTTTCCCCCCTGTGTCCCTGCGGACAGTCACTAAAGTAGAGTAGCCACCACCTATAATACTGCTCTTTCCAGCTCACACAAATATCATCAACATCTTGGCACCCACATACTTTCAAAATGTTGTATTCACACTCAAGCCATTATAAATGCATTATACTGTAGGATATCCAGCGACTTTGTTTCTCTGACCTGTCACTTGCACTATAAGGCTACAAGTCCTTGTACATTGCAGCAGGTTTCAGGGGGAAAAAAATACAGTAGTAGGCCAAAGGTCATTGAAAAATGATGAATGAGCAAGTTGATGTGTGGCAGGGATTTGGGCCGTCGATTTCACATTCTTCGAATGGAAATCACATTTGCATTAGTGTTTGTAACATTCACCAGCGGTGAGTGTAAAGCATTGTCATGGGTCAAACAAAGTTTTTGAAACCCAGAGCTACTCTTTAGGAATTGATTAATGAGATGGGCTACCAGTATGACACACTTGTTCAAATTACATTTTGTTATACAGTGGGGAGAACAAGTATTTGATACACTCACAATGGGAAAACCCATTACTTGTTCTCCCCACTGTATGTTATCATCAATAATTAAGTGACTTAAATGATTATGTCAATCTCTTTGGCGAACTATATATCGTTAACATTTTTTACCAATAGTCAACAATACGATACAAGAGCGATATGCAATTTCTTTTCTCAATATTTGTTCATGTTTTTACCTTTTCAGATGATCACTTCTACAATGTAGTGGACCAAACATACACAAGGACACTGGTGATTAAATTTAGGAGAAAATTCAATTTGATAATGTCACCAAAAAAAAAATCAGTTTGAAAAATTTTCTTGGACCCAGCATAAAAGAGGTCAATTTAACACGCTTCAAGCAACTGACCCCCAGACACATATCTGTGGCCGTTTAAATAAGGACGGACTTTCCTAAACGACCACCTAAGGGAGGTAGGATGGCAAATAAGCCAAACATTGCTAACTCAATTAGATAACAACAAAGGGGAAAAGTACATATGTTAACACCAAACAATAAATCCTCTAATGTGCATTTAATGCTAATGTGCTACAGTGAAAAAATACCCCAAACAATCATACTTGAAGGGGAAATGTGAACTAAGGTTGGCCAACCATGTTTTTGAATAATATCAATGGCTAAACAATTATAAGCATATTTTCATTATTTTTTTTAACGCAACCCTTCCTGATTCTTTGTTTAACCCATAGCAACTCCCTTGACAACGAAAATGCTTTTCTTCAGCAATCTTCGGAAATCTTCAGAAATTACGTCACACCGGGAAGTGCGAGGGAAGTCCGCCATAGAACAGTATTGTTTGTTGCATTGCTTCTCGGTAAGATGCCACGGCGGTGTGTGGCGATGTTTTTTTCTCACTCAAACGAAAAGTTGTATGAGTGGCCAAAGGATAGCAGGGCACATAAATGGACATCTTTCGTTCGCACGAAGCGAATGAATTTCACGCCATCATCGAGTAGTGTTCTCTGCTGCAAACACTTCGAAGATGCCTGCTTCCTTAACCGGTCTGCTTATGATCAAGTATTTGCCAAAAAGTAAGTGTAATTTTTGGATAGATGACTGATGACTTTGTCAAAGCAGAGCTGCCAACTGTTGTGGAATGTACAGTAGAAGCTAGCTACGTTAGCCGAAAACCAACTCGTGGCAATAGTCGTGGCATAGTTGTTGTTGTGTTCGCTAGTGTTACGTCCCAAGGACGGCTTGCGAAGGGCGTAACATAAAACGAGCCACACAATTTCACAAGTGGCACAAATTTATTTACACAACAATCAAACTCGCAATGAATATGTACAAAATGTGAATGAAGCGTGGATTCAGGGTAAGCCCAGGCCAAAACAACAAACAAAAGGAATCTACACTTGAACTCCACCCGCTAACTAAACCCTGATCATGAAAAAGAACAAAGAAAAGACAGCCACTAACCTAGCTTCTTACGCTAAACAAAACAGGAGAAAATGGGTTGAACAGAAATGGCGACTTACACCTATTGCTTCAGTGCTCTTATTTACAGTGGTGAGCAAAAACGATCCAATAACGAATAAACACAAAAGACCTCACCGAAAAAGCGGGAGTGTATCAGACTAGCGATCAAATGCAAACGAGCGTGAATGGCGAGCAAACATCTGGCGAGGAGGACCGCGGCAGAATGCTGTGAAATGCGACCTCCCAGAGCGTTGACAGCTGCAGGTTTACACCGCCGGTGAGTTTGTGCACATTTATTTGTATTTGTATTATGTATTTCCACCTTCATGCTTCAAGCATTGCATTGCATTTGTACGGTTCGGCGTTTCCTTCACGGTGATCGCTTGATAGCCTTCTAGTTTGTTGTTTCTAGTTCGAGAGCTGCTGACAGGTGACAATTTAGCGTGTAGGCATTGAGTCAATCTCGCAGCGAATCAGCGAGCGCGCAGGTAACGCAGTGAATCATGGGAAATGAAGTCTCGGGACAACACTGAAGTGGTGCTTTGTAATCTGTTCGCTTGTGTGAAAAAACTACATTTCCTCACGCCATTAAACGCCACTTCCTGCCGAGAGCTGTGCCGAGCTGTGTTCTAACTTTTCCATAAGAACTGCTCCATGTTTTAATAAAGAGACAAGGTTGTCAGCACGTCGTGTGTTCGATACATTTGTAAACAAAAAGCTCATAACAAGACACTATGCACGATCCGTTTAAGAGACACTGGAGTAGGAGGCGAGGAGGAGATCGGCAAGAAGCAAAACTTTGAGGTCGAATGTGGCGGCAGTCCGCCATTATTTTGTTTTCTTATTGTTGCCACAATAAAGTGGAGAAAGCAATCGACGACTCATCTCCTTCTTTCCCCCCAATGTTTTTATATTATTATTTTATATGCACGAGAGCTGCCGGATCTGCCAAAATGAACATGAAGTCTGATTATTATTTTTTTAACAATGTCATCAGATAGACAAAAACATAAAATTATGTGCAGATGTCTGCATCTTCAAGTCATGAAAATAATAACAGCCTATATCTTACCAATGTTGTAATCTGGATGGGTCTTGTATCCATTCCACGTCAGGTAGTCTAGGCACATTGTTTGCATCCTGATTAGTGTCTGGCTAATACATGTTAGGTCCAACATAAAATTCCAACCTCCTCTTCTTCCTCCAACTCTTCAAAAACTTGGATCTCCTCCCTTGCGCTCGATCTATCGCTTATACCTCTGTTTGAATCATTGTTTGAGGGTCTTTGTATGGCAGCCGTATGTATGGAGCTGCCAACGCTGTTCCCGGTGTGACGTATCACTTCCGGGTTCGTCCCCTTTCAGGCTCGAACTTCGGAAACACGATTATTTTGTCAAATATACAACATATAAATTATTTTTTTCTTGCTTTATTTGTTGGACAATGTTTAATTACTTTACTTGTGACCCTATTTGGCATGTGAAGAAATTAGTTCACATTACTGCTTTAAATTAAAAACTTAAATAGGTCTTTCACAGCGTGGTTATTACCTCAAATTAGGAATAAAAATTAAGTACCGTTATTTCCCGAATATAAGGCGCACCCGTGTATAAAGCCAAATAAACCAAATTCACTTGTAAAATCTAGGGAAAATTATTGTACCCGTTTATAACGCACACCCTAATTTTAGCACCAATAAATTGAAGAATACAAGAAAACAGAGCTCATGTACAGATACAGAAATGTCATTTTACTGACTGGTGAAACCCAGCACAAGCATAGCACATTGGTAGTTCAAAACATTACCATAAAATGACAATATTTACGGTAATAATATGATTTGACAACTTCTCCAACTTACCAGAATCTAGGAGAAAACAAAACAGATGTGACTTTTTTTTTAAAGGCTGCTGTATAACTTGCTCGTTTCATCATGATGAATAAATGTTTCTTCCATGGATTGATGTGGTAAAATGAAAGTGAGAACGTAAGTCGGAAATCCGTAAGAGCTCATCGCTGTTGACACGACAGTAACAATAAGAACTATTGTTATTTGGGTTTGAGTTTCCCGAGGGACAGATATAGTTGACGGACACAGGAAGTCTGTGTTGTTACGTTTGTTATGGTCCGAGTTGTGGAGCTGCAATAAACGTTGACTCAAATGAGTTCAAGAAACTAAATTCTGTGCTTTATGAAGAGTGAAAAAAGCTGAATTTAATACAGACGAAATCATTCAGCCGATTAGAGTGAAGTATTACCGAGACGAAATGGTGACGTGACGTACCGTAATTGTCGGCAACGGGTCGCCGCATACGTTTCTTCAACACAACGTGGCCGTGTCAATAAAAAAAATCGGCTTATATATACATATATGTAATATAAATACTGTATATTTCCGTCTCCATCCATGTACCCGTTTATAATGCGCACCATGATTTTACAAGTTGATTTTGGGGGAAAAAAGTGTGCGTTATATTCGGGAAATTACGGTAAGTATTCAGAAAAATTATGGTGATAGAGGTATCCACCACATTCAACATTCGAAGAAAATCACAATACCTGAATGCCAATACAACAGTCTTGTGTAAGAGACAACTCCTAACAGCCAGAGACCAATAAGGCTTTACAGCATCTTGCTGTAAGGTAGCCACAACTATCACCAGCTAATTGTGGAAATATCCAATTCCAGGCGGCTTTGACCATTTAAAGTTATTTTTAAAAGAAGAAGATAAATGACTGAAAGGCAAATCAAATATCATAAATAGGTTGGGCTCTTGATCATTTATTTATCATTATTTCATTTCGCATTATCATATTTTAAATTCGCTTGTTTGTATATCATAATTGGTGCTGTCAAATTTATCGCGTTAACAGGTGGTAATTAATTTTTTAGATTAATCACGTTAAAGTATTTGATGCATTCAACGCATGCGGGGAATGACCCGCTCATGGATTGCTTCAAACAGATTACAATGTCGCCGTTTTTTTTTTCACATTGAGAGCTAAGAGGAAGAGAAAGGCAGTGGATACAGGCGTTCATTGGACCGCGCCGTTTATTGGCATAAGCTTCGGCAACTCCTTCACAACAAACATAAGTATCATTTAGTGAAAGCACAACAAAAATAATATTCCTATCTCTCAAACAAACAAAAAAAATCACAAACAGGAAAGCTAATATAAATATCCCAATATAAATAAAATACACATAAAACTTACTCAGATTTTGGTCAAACTCTATTCAAACATTTTGTTTCAATGGCGAGCTACCAGTTTATTTTTTGGATTGAAAAATTTTACACATTTTATCAAAACGAAAACATTAAGAGGAGTTTTAATATAAAATTACGATAACTTGTACAAACATTTATCTTTTAAGAACTACAAGTCTTTCTATCCGTGGATCCCTTTAACAGAAAGAATGCTAATAATGTTAATGCCATCTTGTGGATTTATTGTTATAATAAACAAAAACAGTACTTATGTACAGTATGATGAATGTATATATCCGTCTTGTGTATTATCCTTCCATTCCAACAATAATTTACAGAAAAATATGGCATATTTTAGAGATAGTTTGAATTGCAATTAATTATGATTAATTTTAAGTTGTGATGAACTCTATTAAAATTGTAATCGTTTGACAGCCCTAATCATAATGTGTTGAAATTATTGAGTATCTTTTGAAGGTATGCTGAATATTTAGCCATTAATGTTGTACTCATTCCATAAGAAAATTATTTGCTTTTCCCGGTCAATAGACTTCATAATATATTGACCGGAGACAGGTTTCGGGGCCGATTATTAGCGAACCTATCTCCTTCAAAACTGACCGAGTGGAAACACAGACAAATAGCTTTTTACATTGAAAATTCTTGTGAATAAATGCTTAAAACCCTGAATTATTGATTCGTGGTTTAAAGCAAAAAAACAGACAGTTAGCATTTATTTTACGTAAATATGTTGAATGTGCTGTTAGTCTTTACGCCACTGTGGTGCCGCCTTATCACCACAAAGAGCTTTTTACGCTGAAAATTCTTGTGAAAAATCCTTAAATACCTAAATTCTTTATAGATATGAACGTAAAACAGTCTGGATTCTTGGTTAAAAGCAAAAAAAACGGGCAGTTAGCATTTATTTTACCTAAATATTGCAAATTATAACGCCAATGCCATAGGAGTTAATTTCTCCCATTGATTTTTTTTTTCACAACGTTTCAAAATGCATGCATGGTACGAAAAATATAACAATTACCTTGAATCCTCGAACAAATCTCTCCTGAGACAATCCCTCCTGTTTTTATGCGTTACAGCTTTCGTACTTATTCAACCTAAATCCGGCATTATATTGCTGCATATGTTGAATAACTGCGACCGACTGTGAATAACTGAAGCGCAGTGTGGGATGGCCCCCTACTTGAAGGCGTTGCACAGTGTCTGTAGAATGTGTCACGTCAATATAATTATGAAGTCAATGCCAGGACAACTCAACTCATACATCAATTTGTGCCCTATGAGATATGTTGCGAAAATATGTATGAGTGATGTCTTTCACCAAGAGGTTAAGTACTATTTTCTGTATTTCTGGATTCATGTTTACAGCTTCATAGATTCTTATGAACACAAAAAGGTTCATGATCGCAACAGTATGTGAAGCTACTATGCTTTTCTTATGTGGATGCTTATGTAGCATTGATGTAAGGTAGTATGCTGAGTCCCTACAGAAATTATGCATGAAACAGACCTTTTCAAGTAAAACTTAATTATTCTGACACGACAGTCAAATAGTTAATTCTAAAAAAGAATATATCCAAAATCCTCCAAATTTAAGAATTCCTGATTGTAAACAATATATTCCCCTTAACTTTTGCAGGGGAGAGAGATTGTTACCTTGAACTCTGATAGATCCAGGCTAAGTTTGTTTGCGAAAGAAGCGACATGACATTTACTATTGCTGCATTACAAAATTCTGCCATATTGCTGATCTACCACAAGCACCGGCATAGAGTTCATATAACATATACTGAAAGCATAAAAGGACACAAAAAAAAATTACAATAATAAAATAATGCTCTACAAAGTTAAAGAAAGGTGCACTTGATATCACACAATGATTTTTTTTCACCATGAACACAAGTCACCTGGTCACATAGTTTCATGGAAATCAGCAGTGTATTTTTTGCGTAACACCGTCCATTGTCCAACACACAAAAAAACCAACTTCTCATTATGCTTGGCTTAGATTAAAAAAAACTCAGAGAAATAAAACCTAACAATACGACGCAAGTGGTCTGCTGTGCCACGTTGTCAAAGGTCCTAGGACCTTTCTCTGTGGAGTGCATGTTCTGAAGATTTTTTTGTGCATTCATCGTGTAGTTTATTGTATACAAAACTGCCTCCCACATTCCAAAATTATGCATGGATTTCACGGCTCTCTGATATTCAGCTAGGAGAGACCCTAGCTCATCCATGATCTTCCAGCGGATAAATTGTATTGCATGGAAAAAGCACAGTCACACTGAAGAGAGCTGTAATGCTGTGACAATTTACCTGAATATATTCGGGGACATTAGGTTCCAATCAACCAGCAGTGTTTGATGACTACATATTGAGTTATTTTCTCATTTTGGTACAAAAACTTTCACACAAATTGACTGTGGAGAACATTTTGCAAGTAAGTGCAAAGTCAAATTGAGCTCCAAATGAACACTGTAGATAAACATCAGTTTGAGGTGGCTGATAGATATCATTATTTATACATGCTGCTCAACAGAAGTGCAGAGTCGACCTTTTTTTTTTTTTTTTTTTGCATCAGGAGATTACTGAAAGTCCCCCAGAGGGAGAAAAGTTTCTCCTGAGCTTCCTGAATATAAAGGGTACAATCTGGAAGTACATAAAAGAATTTGTCAGTCGTTCAACTATCAAAGACAAAACTAAAGCAAACAGCATGCATCTCTCACTTTAAGAGAGAGCTGTGCTAAATAGTTTTTCTTTTTCCCTAAACCAAAATCTCTATACTCATTCCAGTTAGTCTGCAATTGATTTTGATGTGGGTGCATTTGTGTTTTTATTCCTAAAGTTTATTGTGGGTGGCTAAAAAGGAGGGGGGGAAAGGCTTTTTAAATCTTGGTCGACAGAGTTGTTGTGAGAAAGCAGCCACAAGTAAGAAACTCTTCCTGAAATAATGAACTGGCCGTTTTTTTTTTTTTTTTTTGCATCAGAGATTTTTTTGTTGCCAATTTGGAAGTGCCTTTGGGATGCAGTTTTTGTTCCCCCTCCATCTCGGGCAAGAGTCACCTGGGATGTAATTAATTAATTAGAATCAGTGCACCAAGTTGGGGAGGTGGGGTGTCAGTATGTGTGTGTGTGTGGGGGGGGGGGGGGGGGGGGTAGTGGGAGCACATATGTTTTGTGGTGCACTGTGGTTGATGTGTTCAGGGTGATTGGGATTAATAACAGTGGGGGCAATTCGTACAAGGAGTCAGGGCTTAATAGACATGGTATGGAGTTATATTAGCAGGGGAAGATATGGAGGGGGGTTCAAAGGTGCACAGACCCCCCCAGCTGCTGGAAAAAAGGGTCTTTGTGAGGGGAGGGGGCATTTTACAGTACACACTTCACTCTACAACAGTGACACTAAACAGTCTATTCCAAGTGTAATATGATTTCTTATATTCATATTAAGCTATTCTACCCTGGTGGTTGCTCAATTGTTTGAGTGCCCTGCTGCCATTGTGGAGGCCCATATTTGATTCCTGCTTGTATCAGGAAGGGCACCCGGCATTAAAATACTTGTGTTCAGAATGTATCATCAGACTCGAATTGTTCGCCAGGGCAACCCATGAGAGATAAAACCAAAATGAATGGATGGATATAAAGATGCTCTTTTGTTTCAAGCATAGTGTCTAACCTTCATCCTTAGCGTGAAAGCTTACAAAAAAGTATTTGTAATGTCACAAAGTAGAAGTGTCACATATCCCAAGACCAAGCTCATGGTAATACATTTTAAACGTGTTAAATTTGATTTTTTCACAGATGTTTGTTTCCCCCCCGTTCTGCATCCATTGTAGAATTATATAACTCGATTTTGCAGGACGATTTCATGCTTTGTTTTAAGAGACATGGTGCAGACCATCTGGTGTGTAAGCATTGACTGCTTAAGAGGAGCAAAGAATGATACATAAGCAAAGGCGATGGTCCCAACTAACTGCGCTTTAATAACTGTGTTGTTACACCGGTTGTGCTTAAATATCCATTGTTCCAAATTATTATAATTTATATCTACAACAATATTGATGTCAATTTTGTTAGCCAGATTATGCCATTTTTGCCCTATGAGTGAATACTTAGCTAGCAGATTTTAGCAAGGTAATGTAGTTTGGTTCAATACAGTCTGTCAATTCTTCATTTTATTTATAAACCACTTGAAGCAAGCACACCAACCACACCTTATCCTTATCTTACACCTTATCCTTTATTCCCATGGCCGCTGTACACTCTGTACACTGACTCATGCAGCCAAACATGACCGAACTGGACAATTGTTTCTCGACAATCATCTACTGCATTTCATAGATTTTAATTTCATTTCAAATATTTTGGCCAGCACTGTCCTGTATTTTAATCAGGGTTCATTGGAAAGCCCTTTCCGAAAAATAGTCTGTGAAAAACTTTATGTAACAGTGGCCATGATGGGTTTTACTACCGGGCAAAGGTGGCGCAGGTGGTTCAGCAGGTTATCCACTGATTGAAGAATCGTGGGTTTGATTCCAGCTCCCACCTCTGCCCATTGTCGTTGTATCCATGGGCAAGATACTTCACCTAATTTGCCTGAGAATGACTAGTCAGATGGTGGTCCGAAGGGCCGATGGCGCATATTGGCTGCCTCGCTTCTGTTGGACTGCCCCAAGGCAAATGTGGCTTACCATTATTGAGTGCGGCGTGAAAGAATAATGCAATGTAAAGCCTTTGAGTGTCCAAAATAAGCACTATATCTATCCAAGGCATTATTATTACAGACTATTATCATAATAAAGTTATTATTGGGTCTGTTCATCTTTTGTTCGTGGTATGTTATTATTTGATTTGACCTGCAAGTTTCTGAGAGTCAAACTTTTCTCAAAGCGTAGGTTCCACCTGGAAGTAAAGGGTTACAACATGTACCAACCATGTACTCTGCTCCATAAGCACCCCAGAAAATCACAAAATTGTTTCTTTTGGCTACCCAATACTAGGTGTGCTCAGATCTATTGCTTTGAACATTTCCCACTCTGTTTAAGAATTCAAAAAGAAACAAACAGGTATATGCAGAATATTTATGTATTACTGCCAAGTCGATGCTTATACATGAGTAATTTGATTATTGTAATTTGTTTGTAATCTGAAATCAGTGACTACAGCAGAATTCCCCACGCGTAAAATAAGGATATTATGCTTTGTGTCATTCATTTATTTATTTAATCTTTCATTTGAAAAAGGAAATTACTCTGCTTTTATAGCCCATGCTGTGCTTCAAAAGAAAACACACTAAACACGAGTAAGGAGAAAAAGTAATTGGAGTAAAAGAGTTGACCACTTTATGAAGCTCAAATAAGTCACCCAGGCACAGTCGCAGACTTTATGCACACTTAATGGAAATGAAAACACTAAACCAAAGGAAAGTTGCTCAGAATTTCCTCCCACCTGGCTTTCCATAAAGCTGAGCATGACCAGCACAGAACCTCTAATACTGTATTTAAAAAAAATAAAAAATAAAAAAGGGAGGGGGACTTTGTGCTACAAGGTAAATATAAATAATAGAATGAAGTTGGCAAAAACTATACAATGATGACTACATATTCTTGATTATATTCCCGCAAATACAACAAAACATGACTCAACATGATTAGTGTTGATTAAAACGCCCAAAGCAGCCAGGATCTGTTTTCACCAAAACAGCAGATTTTGCAGGATGTGCCTGAAACACTGAAAAAAGATTATCGTCATCATCTTCTTCCCTCCAATAATCATATTATGAACTTAGACGTGTCAACAACAAAACTGTGTGGCGGATGCTGGGACCATAGAGGCCTCTCCCGCCCTGCTGTGTGATTTTGTTTTATGAGTCATTCTCTAGTTGGCAATCAAGAAGTAAAGACATGTGCGCACCCAACACTGTCTTCTTCGATCTTCTCCTTATTTGCTTAACTAGTGCATTATCATGAGGAGAAGCATTTTTTTCTTTATATGCCGAAAATTGAAGATAACAGTATGATGAAAGTTTAATGCTAAATGTCGTCAAACTGCAGTCGCTTGACATGAAGACATACTGTATACAGTGCCTTGCAAAAGTATTCGGCCCCCTTGAACCTTGCAACCTTTCGCCACATTTCAGGCTTCAAACATAAAGATATAAAATTTTAATTTTTTGTCAAGAATCAACAACAAGTGGGACACAATCGTGAAGTGGAACAAAATTTATTGGATAATTTAAACTTTTTTAACAAACAAAAAACTGAAAAGTGGGGCGTGCAATATTATTCGGCCCCCTTGCGTTAATACTTTGTAGCGCCACCTTTTGCTCCAATTACAGCTGCAAGTCGCTTGGGGTATGTTTCTATCGGTTTTGCACATCGAGAGATTGACATTCTTGCCCATTCTTCCTTGCAAAACAGCTCAAGCTCAGTGAGGTTGGATGGAGAGTGTTTGTGAACAGCAGTCTTCAGCTCTTTCCACAGATTCTCGATTGGATTCAGGTCTGGACTTTGACTTGGCCATTCTAACACCTGGATACGTTTATTTTTTAACCATTCCATTGTAGATTTGGCTTTATGTTTTGGATCATTGTCCTGTTGGAAGATAAATCTCCGTCCCAGTCTCAGGTCTTGTGCAGATACCAACAGGTTTTCTTCCAGAATGTTCCTGTATTTGGCTGCATCCATCTTCCCGTCAATTTTAACCATCTTCCCTGTCCCTGCTGAAGAAAAGCAGGTCCAAACCATGACGCTGCCACCACCATGTTTGACAGTGGGGATGGTGTGTTCAGGGTGATGAGCTGTGTTGCTTTTACGCCAAACATATCGTTTTGCATTGTGGCCAAAAAGTTCAATTTTGGTTTCATCTGACCAGAGCAACTTCTTCCACATGTTTGGTGTGTCTCCCAGGTGGCTTGTGGCAAACTTTAAACGAGACTTTTTATGGATATCTTTGAGAAATAGCTTTCTTCTTGCCACTCTTCCATAAAGGCCAGATTTGTGCAGTGTACGACTGATTGTTGTCCTATGGACAAACTCTCCCACCTCAGCTGTAGATCTCTGCAGTTCATCCAGAGTGATCATGGGCCTCTTGGCTGCATCTCTGATCAGTTTTCTCCTTGTTTGAGAAGAAAGTTTGGAAGGACGGCCGGGTCTTGGTAGATCTGCAGTGGTCTGATGCTCCTTCCATTTCAATATGATGGCTTGCACAGTGCTGCTAGAGATGTTTAAAGCTGGGGAAATCTTTTTGTATCCAAATCCGGCTTTAAACTTCTCCACAACAGTATCTCGGACCTGCCTGGTGTGTTCCTTGGTTTTCATAATGCTCTCTGCACTTTAAACAGAACCCTGAGACTATCACAGAGCAGGTGCATTTATACGGAGACTTGATTACACACAGGTAGATTCTATTTATCATCATCGATCATTTAGGACAACATTGGATCATTCAGAGATCCTCACTGAACTTCTGGAGTGAGTTTGCTGCACTGAAAGTAAAGGGGCCGAATAATATTGCACGCCCCACTTTTCAGTTTTTTATTTGTTAAAAAAGTTTAAATTATCCAATAAATGTTGTTCCACTTCACGATTGTGTCCCACTTGTTGTTGATTCTTGACAAAAAAATTAAAATTTCATATCTTTATGTTTGAAGACTGAAATGTGGCGAAAGGTTGCAAGATTCAAGGGGGCGGAATACTTTTGCAAGGCACTGTATTAAATGATGGCATATTGACAGTATATGATTGGAGCATTAAAGTGCCTGTGACACAAAAAAGCATGTGTATTGCATATCACACGTGGAATTTTATGCTCCTGAATGAAACTGATCGCTTGGATGTGTGCGGAAGCGGTCGATATGTTTATTTAAATATTTTTTTAATCCCGCGCTATGAAAATAATGACTTCAAGCCACTGTCTCGGATTGAGGAAGAAGGTGAATGTGACGTCAGTGGACTAACCATCTCCACAATACAGCCATTAGTATCGTATACAGAAGGACTGCGAATTCAGCTGATTTTGCGGATTAATTCCTTTATTTTTTGTGTCATTCCAGCCCAATTTGCTGCAGGCTTTTATTGCTACACCTAGGAAAGTGGTGTGAGGTTTTTGGATTTCTAAAAAATCCTTTTCACCACGAATTATAGGCCAAACAAGTATGACAATGGAGCAACCACTGGAGGGATGACTTAAAGTAAGCTACGTTTTTTATGTTATGTCAAATCCTAGGTTCATGGCAAATGTTTTAATAAGGAGTTGGCTTGCATTTTGTGGTCGACAATGCTCCCTGTCCACTGAGAAGACCACTTGGCCGTCGACCGGCGGCTTGTCGCACACGATGGTCGCTGGCCGATAATGGCGTGCTTTGGCTTAGACCCGGGGAGCCCCTTGCTCTCGTCTCCGGTTCTCGAATGCGTCCAGACATCCACCCCCATCGGTCCTCTTTGCGTGCCCGCCGAGAGACCATTATCCTCGGCTTTGGCTCGGGGAACCCCCGCTTTCTTCTCCCGTTCTTGATTGTGTCCAGACTTCCAGCCCCATCGATTCTCTTTGCATGCCCTCTATACTCGGCTTGTGCTCTGGTAGCCACGCGCTCCGACATCGGTTGGTTTGTCCACCGAGAATACGGTATTATCGGCGTTCATTTCCTTCTGCGTCCCGGCGACAAGCACTGTCTGCCTGCCGGGGCCGAAGCAGCACGACAAGCCGAAACTTTCTTGCCGCCTCGGAGATGGCAGATCGGTGAAGACAATTAAACCTGCCGCCGTGTGTGACATGAGTCGGGGTAGTTCTGTGTGATTTTTCGTTTTCGAAAGGCGAGGAAAAGACTCGGTTCGGATTGGCATGTCGCATAGCTGTCACGCCTCCTGTTTGTTTACACTCATTCCTCTGTCTCCGAGGCCGAGGCAAGGAAATAACAAAAGCCGGTGGCATAAAATACCGTTTGAGAGGTTTAAGAAGTCGGCAGTTTTGACCATTATGCAGTAATTTTGCCCTGTCGTACTTAATAAATGCATTTTTAATATTTCCTATTCCATTTAGCACAAGAGTGTAATTTGTCATGTCCATACCATTTATTTAGAAATTGTGGAAAAATACTCAGATAAAAGGAATATGCTGTAGAAATACAGGAGTAGATGGATTAAAACAATTATGACTTATTGCTGCTGTCTCTCGCATTTTCCCCATTCTGAATCTTCCCCCTCAATCGGCTGGATTCTAAATCAGCTGAAATCGTTACTCTTCCAACGTCATCACCCAGCTGGAGGCGCTAGAGCGCTATAGTGACAGGCAGGGCAAAACGGCAGATTAAAGGACACATTTCCCCTCATCTGCGCTTTTCCAAATTGTTGTACAGTTGTGGTCACAAGTTTACATACACTTGTGAAGAACATAATGTCATGGTTCTCTTGAGTTTCCAGTTATTTCTACAGCTCTGATTTTTCTCTGAAAGAGTGATTGGAACAGATACTTCTTTGTCACAAAAAAAAACATTCATGAAGTTTGGTTCTTTTATGACTTTATTATGGGTGAACCGAAAAAAGTGATCAAATCTGCTGGGTCAAAAATATACATACAGCAGCGCTAATATTTGGTAACATGTCCCTTGGCCATTTTCACTTCAATTAGGCGCTTTTGGTAACCATCCACAAGCTTCTGGCAAGCTTCTGGTTGAATCTTTGACCACTCCTCTTGACAGAATTGGTGCAGTTCAGTTAAATTTGATGGCTTTCTGACATGGACTTGTTTCTTCAGCATTGTCCACAAGTTCTCAGTGGGGTTTAAGTCAGGACTTTGGGAAGGCCATTCGAAAACCTTAAATCTAGTCTTATTTAGCCATTCCATTACCACTTTTGATGTGTGTTTGGGGTCATTGTCCTGTTGGAACACCCAACTGCGCCCAAGACCCAATCTTCGGGCTGATGACTTTAGGTTATCTTGAAGAATTTGAAGGTAATCCTCCTTCTTCATTATCCCATTTACTCTCTGTAAAGCACCAGTTCTATTGGCAGCAAAACAGCCCCACAGTATAATACTACCACCACCGTGCTTGACGGTAGGCATGGTCTACTTGGGGTTAAAGGTCTCACCTTTTCTCCTCCAAACATATTGCTGGGCATTGTGGCCAAACAGCTCGATTTTTGTTTCGTCTGACCGCAGAACTTTCCTCCAGAAGGTCTTATCTTTGTCCATGTGATCAGCAGCAAACTTCAGTCAAGCCTTAAGGTGCCGCTTTTGGAGCAAGGGCTTCCTTCTTGCACGGCAGCCTCTCAGTCCATGGAGATGCAAAACTCGCTTGACTGTGGACACTGACACCTGTGTTTCAGCAGCTTCTAATTCTTGGCAGATCTGCTTTTTGGTGATTCTCGGTCGAATCTTCACCTTCCTGGCCAATTTTCTCTCAGCAGCAGGTGGTAGCTTGCGTTTTCTTCTTGACCGTGGCAGTGACAAAACAGTGCCATGCACTTTATACTTACAAACAATTGTTTGCATTGTTGCTCTTGGGACCTGCAGCTGCTTTGAAATGGCTCCAAGTGACTTTCCTGACTTGTTCAAGTCAATGATTCGCTTTTTCAGATCCATGTATGTATATTTTTGACCCAGCAGATTTGATCACTTTTTCTGTTAACCCATAATAAAGTCATAAAAGAACCAAACTTCATGAATGTTTTTTGTGACAAAGAAGTATCTGTTCCAATCACTCTATCGGAGAAAAATCAGAGTTGTAGAAATAACTGGAAACTCAAGAGAGCCATGACATTATGTTCTTCACAAGTGTATGTAAACTTGTGACCACAACTGTATATAGTCAAATTGTCTCAAAATATGATTTTAATATCACATAATCACATAATAACTTTTTTTATCCTGTCACAAGCACTTTAATTGTCGTATTATGGGTGATGGAACACACAGAATGAATCAAACTGGTTCATGATTTGTGATTAGCATGTCAGTTTCAACCTCAACATCCATTCGGTTGTGACACCACCACTGTTACACAAACAGTTGCTGATGACTGATAATGAATGAATGATACATGTAATCAGAGCAGAATCACAAATACGGTAAGCAAATCCTCATTCATAACGATATTTGGGGGCTTTATTAGGTATTATTTAATTCTCTACATAAAATGATTGTAACTTGGCACTCAGTTATTTGCCAAGAGCAGTAAATTTGAGTTTTATTCGTTAGAATTAAAACACTTGACGGCAACACTTGTGAAAAGATGTTAACTTAATGTTCCCACACCCAAAACCCAGCACTGTCTTCCTCTGTTCAATTTTCTATCTTTTATTCCCACGCCTGCTTTGATTATTTCCACTTAAAAAAAAAAAAAAAAAAAGGGAAAAAAGCCCTGCACTTGTGTTCTCATCTCCATGTGCTCATCCTTTGCATCCCTTCGCAATCTCCTCTGGTCTCACGCTGTCATAGCTAACCACAAATGAGCATTCTGAATGCGCACACAACTGCAACCCAAATGGGAACTCCTTCACACTTCACCACAACACTGTGCTAATTAGTTTGTTAAACTAAGTTTTACTTAGGGAAACTTCAAATCCCACCTCACTGGACTTTTTTCCAACCCTTTGCCTGTGTGAGAATAAGGTAATAACAGTAGATTAAGCTCACTTTAACATTATTATTATTATCATTTTAAATAATTAATTAAAAAAAGGCTCTCTCTGACAAGTCTTAAATTGGCCAGTCCTCATGCCTGTGGTGAATGCTTTCCAATCTTTTAAGCCATGTTTCTTGTTTCTTTTGCAACATCTGTCTTAGGGTTCCACTTTTGACAAGCCAATTTGGCTGAGAAATGTCTTGAATTGTAGAGCAACGACTGGAAAAATGTTTGAATGCTCAATAAAATAGCCTACATTAAACTAGAAATGAAACAGTAACGTTTTATGCAAGAAAGCATTTTACCAAGTCTTTAAACAATGCTGCCAAATAAACTGCACGTTGTTGGCCTTTATTATACAAATATCTGTGTGTCACAGTTGGAGTCTGACAAACTAAGATGCTTTAACTAGGTTATCCTCCGTGCATTCATGCGGACAACACTGGTTGCCATAGAAGACAAATGACTGATCCCATGCCAACAGTTAGCTTTGTTAAAAAAATAAAACATTAGAAAAAAAAACCCAAAAAACTAAATAAGTATTTGTTTTGTGTGTCTGTGTGTGTGTGTGTGTGTGTGAGTGTGTGTGTGTGTGTATATATATATATATATATATATATATATATATATATATATATATATATATATATATATATATATATACATATATACTTTATACAGTATGATTTCGCTCACTAATTATTTCACTAGCACAGTGTTAATTATTTTAATCACTAAGTGAAACCAGAGCCATCAAATAAGAAGTTAACCAATGTGTCCACTTCATCTAATCCGATTTGGTTTGAGAACAATGTCCCTCAATACAGAGCGAGACCCAAGTCTGAAATGTGTTTTTGCCTTGAAACTCTCCTATGGATGTCATATTTACTCAGTCTTTTCTCAATACTGAATTTGAGCCATGAACGCTTACATTAAGAGAGCTACGGGTACCCCTTTATATAGTTCTTGATCAAATAAATGGTCCTGGGTGGCTTTATGAGTACCTGAGTCATCACTGTGTGCTCTCAGAATAATTTCGCAGGTCAGCTTTGCTAGTTTTATCAATGTTGAAGTTTTTTCCATTTGTGTCATAATGGCTCTTGCCATGATTTGTTGAACATGGTTCTCAAGCTTTAGAAATGTCTTCATAACCCATTTCAGGGAGATCCGTTTGTTGCAATTGTTTTAGATTCACAGTCAATTCATGATTTACCAAGAGGGCAATTACTTTTTTCATACAGGGACGGGTAGGCTTTGAATACTTGCACGGATATATGAAATCAATATTTAAAAACTGCTCTTTATGATGACGTATCCTTGAGGAAGACAATTAACCACACACTGTGCTTGTTGCTGAGTCACCAGTAGGTGAAAGAGGAGATAGTGTTAAAGCACTCTGAGTGTTTAGTAGGTAGACAAGTGCTACACATGTAAAAGCCCATTTACTAATAATTATCTTCAGCCTCAAAGTGTATGCTAATAATTCAGAATTTCAGAAGGAGCATATAATTTGTACCTTTTGATGGCACCGTATATTTTGTGAAACCAGTCCTGGAATGTTTCTTTTTATTTCAAAGATGTCCTAAATCTCATTTTAAGGGTAATGTTTTGTGTTCCATTAATTTTCTGCATTGACACAGCAATGAGAGTAACGGTAAATGAGTCTTCTCTATGCGTTTGAATTTTGTATCTACCAAGCAGACACAATACTGACTGATGAATGTATGCATTCAAATAGCATAAATGCTTTTACTTTGGTGGCACTGAAACTGCCAAGTTAAATCAACAAAAAAATCAACTTTTGCAAATGTGCAACAATGGTGTGCACACATTAACTGGATGATAAAAAACATTCACATTCAAGTTAATTTGGCACAATTGTTAAATTATCTATGTATGAAGTCAGGCCACCTGGAAGGACAGCTATTAAGTTGAAAGTTTTTTTTATCCTCTCTTTTAAATGATTTTTTTTTAAGCATAAAGGGATATTCACTGATTTTTTTCTTTATAATAAGATGTTACACCATTACAGATAAACTCTAACACTAAAGGGAAGGTAGAAAATTAAATACTAATGTTGATGTCTCATTTTTAATTTGACACTTTAGAATTAAATTTACTTTGAAAGCACAATTATGAATAAATAATCTATGATGCATTTACTATATTGAAGAAATTTGATGTGTATTGTTTTGCCGAGGGTGTATTAGATGAAGAAGATATACTAAGCCAAATTATTTTCTTATTATTGTGAAACATTAATGTTATTATACGGTATATATGTATAATCTCTACATAGTCACAGTGTATTTACTCATCTGCAATTACATCTCTTGGAAATGTAAAGATGCAAAATTTTTCAAAGAGTGTACACCACAGTTCACTCTTCATGTCTATGTTTACTTCAATTAGCACCGAATACAAATTCTTTTTGAGTCTTACAAGGTTAGTGATTTTTGACTGCTAAATGGAAGGATATGTCAAACCAAGTGAAATGTAAATAGAATTCATGAAAAAGGTGTCAAGCAGTTTGCAGAATCCCACTTCTCGCTTTTGATGGAACTCTGGCAATTCCAGCATTTGGTTTGAATTATGCAAGGTCATCATATTCAAGGACACTCTTCATTCATGTGCCAGATTCAGCAGGACCAATGGAATTGTGAAACCCAATATTCTACAAAGTTATAGGAGCAGACATCTTAAAATGCTGGAAATTCAGCAGAAATATGTGTGAGAAGAAAAGGCTCGGAGAGTTATGGTTCCCTCAGTGCCACAGCTCAAAAAGCCTGTTTATATTTTGAGTAGCCACACCCTCCATTAACAGGTCATAAGCATATGGAATTAAAAAAGAGGAGTGTTGGCTATATGAGAAAGGCCAGGTGATCACAGTTATGTGCATAAATGTCTTTTGACCCTGGGAGGTGCTCTGCAAGTCACCTGCTGGGTGGGTGTGTTTGTGTGTATTCTCAAGCAAATTAGTTATAGCTATCATGAAACTGTGAAAGTCTAGAGGTAGAGCTTTATGGAGCAACAGGCATTCAGCTGTCAACACTGTTGCTTGGCCACAGAAACAGCTGCTTAAATGTTCAGAACACAGATGATAGACCAAGTCTTACCAAATATTTGTGTGTGTGTGCGCGCGTTAAATATCGTCGTGTTTATTGGGTGCTCACAAATGCATGTAGAGGTGTGTGTGTGTGTGTGTGTATGATGACTCCTTATATTGTTTTGTGTGGTAGTGTTTGCAGCCTTGGTGGTAAGGTTGACGAGGGTTAAACCCAGCTTGTTTGAAACAGGATTAACCCTTCGTCTCTTGCAGACTGTTTGTGTGAGGGCGAGTGAAATTTTCACCATCTCTCACGTTCACGCCGAAACACCGCTGTGGGCCACCACCAGGCAACTGAAACCTTAGATTTAATATGCATTCATCATTTTGTCAAATGTTAATAAGATGTAAAGAGATGCTTTATTTGATTGTTTTCAATGCATTTCATTTCCTTTCCGTCTGAGAAATATTATTTGACTTTAGCTATTGAGATTTATAGTCAGAGCGTCTTAATGACACACTGTTGTATATACAAATATGTTATATATAAAGTGTATAGCGGCTCGGTGGAAGAGTGGTTAGCACGTCCGCCTCACAGTTCTGAGGTTTCAATCCTGGGGTCCTGCCTTCCTGTGTCGAGTTTGCATGTTCTCCCCTTGCCTGCGTGGGTTTCTCCAGGTACTTCGGTTTCCTTTTACATGGCAAAAACATGCATGGTAGGTTATCCGATCACTCAAAATTGTCCCTAGGTATGAGTTTGTATGGTAATTGTTGTTTGTCTCCGTATGCCCTGTGATTGGCTGGCAACAGTTTTAGGGTATACCCTGCCTACTGCCCATAGTTATCGGGGATTGGCTCCAGCACTCCCACGACCCTCGTGAAGGTAAGTGGCTCGGAAAATGAATGATTAAGGTGTATATTGAGTTATGCTAAAAAAAACATTTAGGGTGGTCCTACAAGACTGGTGTGTTATGGGATAGGAAATTTTGTCCATTCATCCAGAACAACATGTCGGTCTCAATCTCAGTTTTAAATCATTCCAAAGGTGTCAGACAAAACTCAGCCAATTAAGTTTTGAAGGACTTTCCCTGGTGCACTATGACATCGTCACAAAAGGAGAGGGCCTTTGACAAACTGTTGGATGAATATAATTGATCAAGGGCGGCAGTGGCTAACACCTCTTCTTCACAGTTGAGAAGCCTTTGGTTAGAATCAAATTTTAGGCCCTTATGTGTAGAATTTTCATGCATATTTATTGATTGAAGACTAAATTGGCCATAGGCATCAGTGTTTGCTAATATGTGCGTCTGCAAATGCATGGTTGGTCACCAGCCCGGGGTGAACCCCAACTTTAAAATCTAAAATTCAGTTGGCTAACCTGCCAACAAAATGTTGACAAATGCCTTAGAAAATAAATGAATGGATACATGCATATTTTTGGCAGGATTGGGCAGAAACCTAACAGATTAATTTATTGAAACTTAAAAGTGGGCGGCACGTCAAGGAGTATTAAAAAAAAAAAAACACACACACACAAATTACATTTAAATTAACAATTTTAACAAAAAAATTGACAATTTAAATTGTCGTTGTCTTGGAGACAAGTCGAGCAGTTATTTGGTTAAATTCATGTAAAGTTTATGTCATGCCTGCAAGACCCTCGGGTTGTGTTATTTTGTATATGTATTTTCTTACAGTGAAGACTTTTAATACATGTCTAAAGGGTCTGTAGAGTGTTTCTCCTCTACAGCAGCTGTTTTTCTGGAAGAATTCCACGTTTTGTCAGGCCTTGAATTATGTATATAATCCCTGGCAGTAGATTAAGCATGAATATTTGGTTGTTGTGTACATACATTCAGTGCAGTAGCATCTTTACTTGCATTTTGCTTTACTTGCTCTCTTGGGGATTTGCTTGCTGAGGACCACACATCCCAAGTACCAGTGATTCTCAACTTGTGGGTAGCAGAGCCAATTTGGGTAGGTTGTGAACAGGTAAGAAAAATTACAAGGGGTCCTCATTTTACATAAGACATTTGTAGGTACATAAAGTGTAAGAATATGCTTTAATGCAGTTAATAATACATGTTCTGTTAGCAATGCACTTTTAATTTTTTGTCAGATGGTTTAATATTTACGGCCTATAAATATTTTAACACAATTATAAGCTGTAATTGATTAATATGATACTGCTTTAATTTAGTGTAGGGACAGACTGTCGCGTTTCTACTTCTGTTTTGGTTGCTTTACTGTGGTTTGGTACAGAAATAGTTAACATGTATCACAGGCTGTAGTTAACTATTTTGGAAAAAATAACAACTGAAAAGTTTGTTACATTTATTACCTTCTTACACAATTTCAAATGGTGTTTCAAAAATTTGCATTGCTTGGTTTTGTCAAAATATAAAATGAAATAAAATTATTAATACCATTCCTTCCTGAAAAGAGGGACTCAACCTCAAGAAGTTTCTTTTTTGTATATCATTTTTATGTACATCTTTAGGTTTCTTAAGTAGGTGGTCTGAAAGGCACTTAACACATGAAATGTGTAGTTCAACTATAAGATTAGAAATACATATTTGAAGGGCATTTTAAACACTAAATTCTCTTTACTGTTCTTTATATTAAAGTGGGTTGCAACCAGGGGTGGACTGAGACTAAAAAAACAGCCCGGGACTCTGATCAGCCCCTCCCATATCAGAGTAAACTTGTTCTTCAACAAAGACATATTAGTGGACACAATTTATCTACATTTTTGGTCAACAATGATTGTATCATCAATTAACAACGATGAGAATGAATGAGAATGCTTTATTTTGGACATGAGAAAATAAAAGTAATAAACAAAAATCAGACAAACCATTTATTATACTTGACATAACAGCAACAATATTTAAGACAATAATAATAATAATAATAAGTAATATTAGAATGTATTCATTGTGTCCAAAAAGGAGTGGGATGAAGCATTTGCTTATTAAAACCTACCGCCCTTTTTCTATTCCTCAATAATATCAGTCCGCCCTATTTTATTAGGCCTCATATCAACAAAGAAATAATGTAACCATATACATAAGATGCAAGACAAAATAAAAATAAAATGAAA
Organism: Corythoichthys intestinalis; assembly: GCF_030265065.1. NCBI lineage: Eukaryota > Metazoa > Chordata > Actinopteri > Syngnathiformes > Syngnathidae > Corythoichthys > Corythoichthys intestinalis. The sequence goes on along the minus strand of NC_080401.1, from coordinate 19,849,717 downwards.
CAAAAAAGACCAGCCAATAACAGATATGTGAAAACCCCCTATATTAAAACCCTTTCTCTTCCCTATACCCTGTGAAAACCATGTGTTTGCACCACTTCCTAAACTGGGTCGTGCTTGGACATTGCTTGAGCCCCTCATCTAACTTATTCCACAGCCTTACTCCACGAACAGAAACACAAAAACTATTTAATGTAGTCCGTACCCTCTGATGCTGTAAGTGAAGCTCCCCTCTCAAACTGTAATGACGTTCTCTGTTAAAAAACAACTTCTGTATATTGCCAGGAAGTAACATGTGGATAACCTTATACATGAGCTGAGCTGTTTGAAAATGAACCAAGTTCATGAGTATTAAAGTTCTGGATTTTAAAAATAATATATTAGTATGATCCCTGTAACCAGCATTATGTATTATTCTTATGGCTCTTTTTTGCAAAATGGATAGCGAATTTATCGTACATTTATAAGTATTACCCCAGACCTCTGCACAATAGCGTAAATATGGCAGGATTAAAGAGCAGTAAAGAAGGTGGAGTGATTTATTATCAAGAATGTGTTTTGCTTTATTCAGAACTGAAATGCTTCTTGGTAATTTACTTTGTATATGTTTTATATGAGCTTTCCAGTTAACCTTGTCATCAATTACAAAGCCAAGAAACTTATTTTCATAGACCCTTTCAATATTCACCCTGTCTATCTGTATCTGTGCTTGACTATATTTATTGTGGCTGCTAAATAACAAATTTAGTTTTACTTAAGTTTAATGATAATTTGCTTCTATCAAAACATGATTTTAGTTTACAAATCTCTCGATAAGAACAAGTTGAAAAAAACATAAATAAAGATTGTCTGCAAACCAAAAACTATGCAACAACATATTTTCACATAAAAGCCTTGTTTTAAATAATTGAAGAAGGATATCTATAGCAAATCCACATCAAAATTATTGGCGTATGTATTGTAACTCTTAAGAGAAAGTATTGTGGCTGGCGAGGCCAGCCGTCCTGAGCTCATCCCGAATGCACATATGGCCTGTCCGCCTATGGTTGCGACTAAAATTTGACGGTACATGAAGTATATCAAGTGTACAGTTCAGAGGATAATTGCTCAATGGAAAATGACAAGTATTACATTCAGCAATTTTCATGAGTTATTTTAAACGACAATAAGACAAGCAAGCTTTCTGAATATCCTACTTTGCCCATTTTTGAATTACAACAGCATATTCTCATAATGGCTCTATGTTTCACTGGATTTTCTTCTTGTCTTCTGCCTTTTTTGTTCCCTTCACACTTCTGTTTTACGTAAGAGGGGAAAAGGTTGTTGAGTAGAGGAATGCAGAATGAGCACAAAACACATCAATGAGAAAAAAAAAGAAATTGCTGATGCGTGTGAATATATGTACTTGATTGTACTGTAACTGCCTGAAGTGAAACAAGAAAAGAGAGATCTCCTAAAAGAGTTGTCAGGCTCTCTTTACCTGTTTCTTTCTTCATAATTGTCGAAATAGTGTTTGTGGTAGCTTCAGCTTACTTGCAGTAAACTTTATTCATGTTTCATCGCTGACACGTCAATATAGTACAGTTTACAGTTAACAAATTGCCTCATATGTTACACAGCAGGGGTCTCAGACCAGTCCTCAAGGCCTGCTGGGGGTCCTGATTTTTGTTCCAACCAATACATCACAGACAGTTGAACCAATGAGGTTTCATCTAAAACAAGCAGCACCTGACTCCAGTCAACTGATTACACTTGTAAGACACCAGATTGGTGCAAAGGTGCCATCTTTTTTTGGTTGAAATGAAATCCTGCACCCACAGCGGGCCTTTGTGGAATAGACTGGAGACCCCTGTTATATGTCCGGTATATACTGTATGTTCACAACAATACTGTACATCACACTTTTTTCCATACTTTGCCCTATGACTTATACTTACCATATTTTTTGGACTATAAATCGCACCTGAGTATAAGTCGCACCAGCCATAAAATGCCCAAGCAAGAGGAAAAAAACATATATAAGTCGCACCGGAGTATAAGTCGCATTTTTGGGAGAAATTTACTTAATAATATCCAACACATAGCAAAGATATGTCATCTTGAAAGGGAAATTAAAATAAAAATACAATAGACAACAACATGCTGAATAATTGTACAGCATGATAATGTTACATGATGCATGAACAACGAAATGCAAATGTGGCCGATATGTTAACGTAACATAGATATTAAGAGTTATTCAGATGACTATAGCATAAAGAACATGCTAACAAGTTTACCAAACCATCAGTGTCACTCCAAAACAAAAAAAATAACATGTGAAATGATATAATAATGTGTTAATAATTTCACACATAAGTCGCTCCAGAGTATAAGTCGCACCCCCATCCAAACTATGAAAAAAAAAAAGCTGCGACTTATGGTCCGAAAAATACGGGAAGTGCGACCTTTATATGATTGTGTGTGTGTGTGTTTGTTTGTTTGTTTGTTTCACACTGACAGAAGGACGCTCTAGGTTTGCTGCTACTTCAAGAGATGGAAAATTTGTGAAACAAGTTATGTTGTGTGGTTTAGGCTACAGTCTGAATGACTTAATGTATGTAAGTATATATTATTTATATATTAATACATTACAAATTAAGCCTGTTGTTATCCAATATATTCTACATATTTATCTTACTACAATGTATAATATTTGTTTTTGGTCTCAGTGAACAAGCAAACAAACAAACAAATAAGAATGTGACATCTAGTGTGACTTATATCCAGTATGGTGTTGTTGTTGTTGGTGTTTTTTTTTTTAGCCCTCTTCATTGTGCATATTTTGGTTTGTACGGTTCATAGTCACTCTGGTGTTATTTTTAATCTGAAAAATGAGTTTGTTTCTGTAGCAGAACTTGCTTTCATAAAGTACAAGATATAATGGATTTTTCAATGGACACAATGCCTCAATGATGGTTACTGGACCTCAGAGGCAATCATCCAAATGCATTGCACGGAGTACTTAGTTCTACATTTAGCCTTACATACGTGGCACAACAATTCTCAAAAGTTTTCTCTATCCCAGAGATTCTCTTCCCAGGACACAAATAGGTTTTGGGAGTTCCCCACTTGACTAGAGACATGTTAACAAAGCTGTAATGTGAAGATGCTCGATAGATGGAGGTAAAATGAGACTGGAAATGTCATTGTGGTACTCTCCTGAGAGTACATAAAGCTCTGGCAGTGGACCAGGACAGACAAGCAAACGATGATTCATAGTGAGGCAAACTGAAAACCTATATGGTTACATGAAACTATTAATGAAACCGAAGAACCTTGAAAGTAAATCGATCATTGTTTAGGTCAAGCAGTCTTTCACCAATAGTGTATATAACTGGGATTTTTGTTTTATTATGTTATGAGGCATGTATGCTCAAAACCTAGGAATTTTGCCGAATCACAAGTGCCCAAGCCATAACCTTAAAAAATTATACTAGTATGGTACATCTCAAAGAGGCTTTCCTTTCGGCAATGATGGTAAATAGCGAATCTTTAAACTTAATTTGTGCAGAGTTACACTTGTATTCAAATACCGTAATAACTAATAACTTCAATGGGAAATTGATAACTCCCTATTTGATATATTTCTATATATTGTGAGTAAGCGTATTGTCACTACATGAATGTTAATGTGCAAGGGCAGACAGGTTTGTCCGATCACTCCCTAAACTATTCTTTCTGTTCTTTTCATAACTTAATTTGATATTGTCAGTTTATCATTATAACTAATTTGTATGGAAGCATTCAAAGAAAGCATGCTATCTACTGTATGTTATTTGTCAATCAGGTACTTGGCAAAAAGGCTGTCTAGTACCACTCCATTACCTTAAATGAGCATTCATTATTCACCCACAGTTGATTTTAATCAATGTTACAAGTTTTAAAAGCAGGAAGCGTGGGTTGGACTCAAATAAAAAGTCAAGAAACAATAAAATGCAGGCCAACAGCCACAGACCACATTCCTTAGGTTAGGTATGTCCATGTTTATTGGGAGCAGAGGGAACTGTTCAGTGTGGGCAGTCACAGGTGCAAGGGGATGGCAATATGCAGTGAGGCCATGACAACTGTCAAAATGCAACATGAAGGATCAGGCAGCATGTCCATACGGAGACTTGTGGACTCAGGAAATTTACATTATTTTCCTCTCTACTTGCGGATGAAAGACGGGCAGGAGTGCAGACCCTCGTCAACCTCACATCTTCAGCCAGTCACACTTAGTGGACCATAGCCTGCTGCACCCAAGAGAAGCCACCTGACAGCTTCTAGGCACGACCTTGATGATGTCAAAAGAAAGCAACAGGTGCCTTGGGAACATTTGAGGTTGGTTGTTACACTCTGTTCTTGAAACCTCAGCCTAGTGCATTTACCCATGCTGCAGCTAAAATGGAAAGGATGCCAAATAGTTTCGGACATACAACTGTGTCCTTGACTGATTATTTTGCATCCTTGAGATGCCTAAGTGCGCATTAATTGTGACATGATGACCTGGGACTATAAATGAACATTCAAATAAGAACACAGTTTATTGTCAGTGATACTTTGCTTGACTATGTTTGATATTGAGATAAAACAATGTGACTTAGCTTTGTGGTAGATTTAATAAACCACAGACATGAACACTTTGATGTGGGAGTGCTTCCTGTGTTATCATTCCTGCATGCGAACGAGTATCCTGTCTGATCCACCAGATCCTCCACGAATAACAACATTCTGTACATGAAGATAAAAAGGCACATTTACTACAAACATGTGTCTTCCCTACCTCCCTCACAACATTCTAGTCTCAGATAACCTCTAAACTAACTATAAATAACTAACGCTTCACTGAGTGAGAGCAAATGCTTATAAAAAAGCTATTTTCCACTGTTATAGTTCAAAATTAGATTTCAGATAAACCCAGTTGTTAGATCCTCATTTCATGTCCAGCTAGACGCAATTGAATACAAGCACTGTCCAGAACTTATTTTTCAATAAGTCATGCATGATCCGTCAATTAACGTCAATCTGCAAATGATTTGGTAAGTAGCTCTGGCAAGACGCACATTTAACCTGAGGATGAGGCTACATTGAGGGATTACACATTGTGTGCATTATTGGTTATAATCTAGCGAAGTGTTTTATGATGCAACTTTATTTAATTTTAATTGATCATTTATCAAATTATATATATATATATATATATATATATATATATATATATACAGTATAGATAGATAGATAGATAGATACATACATACATACATACATACATACATACATACATACATACACACACACACACACACCGTATGTATGTATGTATGGCGGAAAATACTCAGATGACTTGAAGTTCTGCTCTGAGACCTCCAGTTTGGCTAAATTTAAAAAATTTCCAATATGCACGTGTGATACATCGTTTGAAAGCTTAAAATCTCAATTTTCTGGGGAAGAAAATGTTTTAACAAGAGCGCATTAATAAAAAAACAAAAACAAAAAAAAAAAAAAAAACAGCAAAACCGTAACTGGAGGGGATACGATGAGAGAGCAAAATTAAAGACGCCTTGATTTTGACGAGATATTATCCCGTCCTTATTTTGTTTTTGATCCAAAAACTCAATGAAGCGTGTATCACCGAGTGTCAAGACACAGATGACACAGCCCACAAACAGTTTGCTGAAGACCAGTGTTGGGAATAACACAGTTATAAATAACGGCGTTATTTTTCAGTAACGGGGTAATCTAATTATTTTTTCCGCCGTTACAACGCCGTTACCATTACTGACGGTCAAAAGCGGGGCGTTACTTACTCCGAATAAATTGAAGAAACTACCAGCCGTAGCGAGTCTACTCTGCTCTGTTTATTTGTTATCCAAGACTTGGGGTGGGTTCAGGTTCGAGAATAGCGCACGTTTTGTTTTGTGCTTTTTCTTAGCAAAGATATACCACACAGAACGTGCTGGCACTCTATTTCTTTAATAGCACATATAACTTTAACATTAACACAAACGTACGGCTCTCGGCAGGCCGTGTTTCTTACTCACTCCCGCATCATATGAGCAAAACAACATTGGCGCCGTGTGCACTTTAGGGTGCCTCGGATAATTCTGTATCAGAATATTACAGCACGTACTTCTTATGACTCCAGGCTGTTTGTCCCTGCTCATTCAATTAGACAATGCTTTCCAAAGATTGCTAACGTTTCTGTGTTTGCTACACCTGAATGCTAGCCTCGTTCCCATCCCCCATTGTCAGCCAGCAAGAATGCTGCTTCCATCTTGAGGACGGCAGATGCTTTGAGGGTGACGGGAGGAGTAGGGTGACGAGGCTACCTGAATGCACCCCCTGGATAGATGCGATGGAAGTGATTGTGATTGGCTGAGGGTTAGAGTCATGTGTCATGGTAAGCCAATCAGTGCCGGTGTTTTCACACACAAACCGGAACTGCGCGTGCGGCAAACACACACACGCAAAACAGATGCAGAGTGATATGATGGCAGAGCATTCAGAGGAAAAGTTGTCCTTTACGAGGTGGAGGTATAAACATTATTTCAAGTCAAAATACTTGAAGTACATTAGGCTATGTCTACTTGACCAGTTGTCTCAGGTTATGAGAGTTATATTTAATTTCTTAAACTCACTTTATATTGTTTACTGCTGATTGTTATTTTATTATATTGTTTACTGTTTATTTTTGTTGCACTTCAAGTGTAGGATAAATCTGTTGCTGGTGAGGTGCAATAAATATTACAAGGTTCTATAACACAACTACCTGTCTGTTCTTCTCTATTCAACTGACTCGCATACTGCTCAGAAAATTTCAAATTCTTTGACATACAACAACTTCTTTTTAAAGTAACGGAAATAGTGACTTTCCCTGGTAATTAGTTATTTTTACTATAGAGTAATTCAGTTACTAACTCGGTTATTTTTTGGAAGAAGTAGTGAGTAACTATAGCTAATTACTTTTTTAAAGTAACGTGCCCAACACTGCTGAAGACATGTCAACAAAGCAAATGGATTACTGGAACCATGTCCTATGGTCTGATGAGACTGGCGGGCTTTCTTGTGTACTGTCTTCAGAAGAGGCTTCCTCCTGAGGTGACAGCCATGCACACATTTTTTATGTAGAGTGCGATGTATGGTCTGAGCACTAACAGGCTGACTCCTACCTCTTCGATCTCTGCAGCAATGCTGACAGCACTCCTGTAACGAGTCACATGACAATTTGGAGGGAAAATATCAAGCAGTACTCAATTTAGACATTTAGGGATGTACATTGGGGAGAACAAGTATTTGATAAACTGCCAATTTTGCTGGTTTTCCCACTTGCAAGCCATGTAGAGGTCTGTAATTTGTATCATAAGTTCTCTTCAACTGTGAGGGACGGAATCTAATACAAAAATCTAGAAAATCACATTGTATAATTTTTAAATAATAAATTTGTATTTAACTGCATGAAATAAATATTTGATACATTACCAACTTGTAAATATTTCGGCTCTTAGTTCTTTATTAAGAACCCCTCCTGTTTTCCACTCATTACCGGAAGTAACTGCACCTGTTTGAACTTGTTACCTGTATAAAAGACACCTGTTCACATGCTCAAACAAACAAACTCCAACCTCTCCACAATGGCCAAGACCAAAGAGCTGTGTAAGGACATCAGGGATAAAATAATAGACCTGCACAAGGCTGGCATGGGCTACAGGAAAATAAGCAAGCAGCTTGGTGAGAAGGTAACAACTGTTGGAGCGATTATTAGAAAATGGAAGAAGTTCAAGTTGACGGTCAATCTGCCTCGTTCTGGGGCTCCATGCAAGATCTCACCTTGTGGGGCATCACTGATCATGAGGAAGGTGAGGGATCAGCCCAGAATTACACGGCAGGACCTGGTCAATGACCTGAAGAGAGCTGGAACCACAGTCTCGAAGAAAACCATCGGAAACACATTACGCCATTATGGATTAAATCCTACAGCGCACGCAAGGTCCCGCTGCTGAAGCCAGTGCAGACACGTCTGAAGTTTGCCACTGACCATCTGGATCAGGGGTGGGCAAACCGGTCCTTGAGGGCCGCAGTGGGTCCTGGTCTTTGTTCAAACTTATTCAGCATAGACTGTTTAGCCAATGAGGTATCAGTGGAAACAAGAAGCACCTGGCTGAAATCTACTGATTACACTTGTAAGAAACCGGATTGGTGAAAGGCTGTCGTCATGATGGGTATGAACGAAAACCCACACCCACTGCGGCCCTTTGTGGAATAGTTTGCCCACCCCTGATCTGGATGATCCAGAGGAGCAATGGGAGAAGGTCATGTGGTCGGATGAGACCAAAATTGAACTTTTTGGTCTAAACTCGGCTCGTAGTGTTTGGAGGAAAAAGAAGGATGAGTACAACCCCAAGAACACCATCCCAACCGTGAAACATGGAGAAGGAAACATCCTTTTTTGGGGCTGCTTCTCTGCCAAGGGTACAGGACGACTGCACCGTATTGAGGGGAGGACGGATGGGGCTATGTATCGCCAGATCTTGGCTGACAACCTCCTTCCTTCAGTGAGAGCCCTGAAGATGGGTCGTGGCAGGGTCTTCCAGCATGACAACGACCCAAAGCACACAGCCAAGGCAACTAAAGAGTGGCTCCGTAAGAAGCATCTTAAGGTCCTGGAGTGGCCTAGCCAGTCACCAGATCTGAACCCGATAGAAAATCTATGGAGGGAGCTGAAAGTCCGTGTTGCCTGGCAGCAGCCCCAAACCTGAAGGCTCTGGAGAAGATCTGCATGGAGGAGTGGGCCAAAATCCCTGCTGCAGTATGTGCAAACCTTGTCAAGGACTACAGGAAACGTTTGGTATCTGTAATAGCAAAGGTTTCTGTACCAAATATTAAGTTCGATTTTTGTGATGTATCAAATACTAATTTCATGCAATTAAATGCAAATTTATTATAAAATCATACAACGTGATTTTCAGTTTTTTTATATTAGATTCCGTCCCTCACAGTTGTGACTAAGTTCACATATATATATATATATATATATATATATATATATATATATATATATATATATATATATATATATATATATATATATATATATACAGTGCCTTGCAAAAGTATTCGGCCCCCTTGAATCTTGCAACCTTTCGCCACATTTCAGGTTTCAAACATAAAGATATGAAATTTAATTTTTTTGTCAAGAATCAACAACAAGTGGGACACAATCGTGAAGTGGAACAACATTTATTGGATAATTTAAACTTTTTTAACAAATAAAAAACTGAAAAGTGGGGCGTGCAATATTTTTCGGCCCCTTTACTTTCAGTGCAGCAAACTCACTCCAGAAGTTCAGTGAGGATCTCTGAATGATCCAATGTTGTCCTAAATGACCGATGACGATATAAATAGAATCCAAATGTGTGTAATCAAGTCTCCGTATAAATGCACCTGCTCTGTGATAGTCTCAGGGTTCTGTTTAAAGTGCAGAGTGCAAATCTGAAAACCAAGGAACACACCAGGCAGGTCCGAGATACTGTTGTGGAGAAGTTTAAAGCCGGATTTGGATACAAAAAGATTTCCCCAGCTTTAAACATCTCAAGGAGCACTGTGCAAGCCATCATATTGAAATGGAAGGAGCATCAGACCACTGCAAATCTACCAAGACCTGGCCGTCCTTCCAAACTTTCTTCTCAAACAAGGAGAAAACTGTTCAGAGATGCAGCCAAGAGGCCCATGATCACTCTGGATGAACTGCAGAGATCTACAGCTTAGGTGGGAGAGTCTGTCCATAGGACAACAATCAGTCATACACTGCACAAATCTGGCCTTTATGGAAGAGTGGCAAGAAGAAAGCCATTTCTCAAAGATATCCATAAAAAGTCTTGTTTAAAGTTTGCCACAAGCCACCTGGGAGACACACCAAACATGTGGAAGAAGGTGCTCTGGTCAGATGAAACCAAAATTGAACTTTTTGGCCACAATGCAAAACAATATGTTTGGCGTAAAAGCAACACTGCTCATCACCCTGAACACACCATCCCCACTGTCAAACATGGTGGTGGCAGCATCATGGTTTGGGCCTGCTTTTCTTCAGCAGGGACAGGGAAGATGGTTTAAATTGACGGGAAGATGGATGCAGCCAAATACAGGAACATTCTGGAAGAAAACCTGTTGGTATCTGCACAAGACCTGAGACTGGGACGGAGATTTATCTTCCAACAGGACAATGATCCAAAACATAAAGCCAAATCTACAATGGAATGGTTCAAAAATAAACATATCCAGGTGTTAGAATGGCCAAGTCAAAGTCCAGACCTGAATCCAATCGAGAATCTGTGGAAAGAGCTGAAGACTGCTGTTCACAAACACTCTCCATCCAACCTCACTGAGCTTGAGCTGTTTTGCAAGGAAGAATGGGCAAGAATGTCAGTCTCTCGATGTGCAAAACTGATAGAAACATACCCCAAGCGACTTGCAGCTGTAATTGGAGCAAAAGGTGGCGCTACAAAGTATTAACGCAAGGGGAACGAATAATATTGCACGCCCCACTTTTCAGTTTTTTGTTTGTCAAAAAAGTTTAAATTATCCAATAAATGTTGTTCCACTTCACGATTGTGTCCCACTTGTTGTTGATTCTTGACGAAAAATTAAAATTTTATATTTTTATGTTTGAAGCCTGAAATGTGGCGAAAGGTTGCAAGGTTCAAGGGGGCCGAATACTTTTGCAAGGCACTGTATATATATATATATATATATATATATACTGTATGTGTGTGTGTGTGTATATATATATATATATATAGACATACATACATAGCTATTGTTAAAAACTGTCCTGCAGGAGCAGTTTTTTGAAATTTCACAATTTCACAAAAGAGGTACTAATGTTTTTTGCAATACAAGAGCAGTTTGCTGGGTTTTCTAAGATTTAGCAGGATATTCATTCAGAAATGTCCGCTTGCCTTATTGGCTTTGAATTGACATTGCCTTATTATGATGAACTTTACCCTTTGGCCCCACCAAAATCAAACCTCATTGTTAAAATACCGGTATATTGACTACAGTGTTAACAAAAAAATATGTAATACTATATTACATATTCACTACAAAGACATATAAACAATGTTGTTTATGATGTTCACTGTTAAACTTTTTTTATGTTGAATGTTGGGAATCTAATAATGTGGTTTTTTTAGCCATGCTACACAATATTCTGTGGCATTTGAAAGAAGAGGATATCTTGTGACATGATTGATAAGGAATGAGTTATGGGCTAATGAGTTGGCCAACAGGTGTAAATGTGACAATAGATGGTCAAATCATAATAAGAAAGACATCTATAATGCAGATTGTTCAGTAAATATAGTGAATGTGATGAAAATGAATAGAAGCAGTTGCATGATGTATGACAGGGGATTTGAGTGCATGAAAATGCCATTAACAGTAGTGAGGCTCACACTCACTCAACAACTGCGATGGTCATGATTACTACAACAAATGCAGCTCACAAGCCAGTCACGCTTGTTGAGCGACTTGACATCACTTGGGGAAAAAAATCCAACAGCTTCTTGATTGAGCTACTAGCCATGAAACCAGCGACATGTGCCATGCAGTTACTGTGGGAAGGTGCCTTGGTGGCTACAGACTCATACTTTCTGCATGTGTGCCTGTGCCTATCGTTAGTGTGACTGCGGCCCACACATGGCGCTGACTGTAAATGCCTTTGTCAGGATCAAACTTGTGGCCATTTGCAGACACACTTGATTTGTGAAAGTCAGCTGCCAATAGCCACGGTGCTTAATACAGTGGTACCTCTACATACGAATTTAATTCGTTCCAGGACCTTGTTTGTAAGTCGAAATGGTCGTATGTCGAGCAGGATTTTCCCATAGGAATACATTATAATTCCATTAATTCGTTCCAAAGCCTAAAAACATACACTAAATTCTTAATAAATACTGCTGGCACTGTTACAAATGGCAATTAAACATAGAAAAACAAATAAGTTATAAATAAATAATTCAGAATAATATAATAATAAGAAGAATAATTAATAATTATTCCTGTAAATAATGTAACGAATCGGATTCTAATATGGCGGACACTTTTTACTGTCCCTGAACGCACCGCGAAGCTGACGTCTCAGTGAGATGGGTCGGTGCGGTAGAGATAATACTTTCGTTTTCTTGAGAGCAGTCAACTGCTTAAGACAATGGGCGTTTTGTGTTGGATAAGTTCTTAAATAAATGATAAAAACGTGACGAAGCTGGCGATTTCCTTGGCAATGTTACCACCGATAATAATTGTCACCTTAACTTATAAATAGTGGCGAACGGTGGTCGGAAGAGGACCATGGAGCTGTATTGTTGAGCCGGTTCAGGGACGCGCACCCCAAGCTCATATTTTTCTATAACTTGCATCTTCATTTCAAAGGTAAGCATCACTTTTTTCCTTGTTTCTCCAACTGTATCAACTTTTTTTGAAAACTGTGTTGATTTCTCACATAAGAAAATCCACCGTGGGTTCGTTTGCAGTGCTGTCATGTCGTCGTATTTCGAGCAACTCGTCGGATGTAGAAACAAATGGCGGCTCAAATTTTACGTCGGATGTCGAAAAGATCGTGTGTCGAAGTGATCGTATGTAGAGGTACCACTGTATTCCCAAATCGATGAATTTTCTAAAACACTGCAGTCACTCCTCTTTTTTGTGATGTGGCAACTTCTTTAACACATGCCTTGATTTTCATTCCGTTGTGCTTCATTGGAAAACTAGTTACCGTAATTTAAACACTATAGAGCACACGACTATAAGGCGCACAGCCCAAATTCCACAAAATACAAGAAAAATCCATATATATATATATATATATATATATATCACACCTGACTATAAGCCGCACGCTTCTATGTCCTGATATTGGATATTTACATAGAGAGATGCTACACAGAAATATATGATTAATCAAAAATAATATATATGGCGGAAAACACTCAGGTGACTTAAAGTTACGCTCTGAGACCCCAATTTGGCCAAACTCAAAATTGTCCAATATGCGTGTGTGATACATCATTGGAAAGCTTAAAATCTCAATTTTCAATTTTTCTTTGTTTGGATCGATTATTTATCATCTAAAATATTGGGGAAAATGCGATGGTGACAAAAAAATAAATCAATTAAGCGATAGTTATGAGGTAGATATCCGTGACCTTTTTACAGACACCATTTTTTTCATTGTGATGTAATTTGTTTAAAAGTTTAAAATGTGCGAGTAATATTTTAAAGTGTTTTTTTTTTTTTTTTTAACAAAATATTAGACATCAATCAATGATTCTTAGCTAAAAATGACAGACATTTCGAATAATAAATATAATTACTGAGCTTCTTTTTATGGCTGGGTGGAAAGAAAGTGATTGCACTATGTCTGTAAATGGGGGTTTCAGGGTAAAATGGACACATTAAAAATAGTTCGGGGGCTTAATGTGCCATGAATCTGCTATTGCAGCATATAGACGTATTGTTCTATCAAACACAACAGTTCTTTTGGCTTAAAATAGAGCAGTTTATTTTAAAGAGGGGTGCAAGCACAGAAACTATTTTTTCAGACTTATCTGTGTTTACTGCCATATATTCAAACAGAGGTTTTGGAATGCTAACACAAAGCTAAGGACGCATTTGTGTTGGAGTCACAACGTCATCGCAGTGCTCCGGCCGCCAAAGCATTAATTAGATTAAATTAGGTTAAAGCATTTTTTTTTGTTTGTTTGTTTTTTAACTAGTTAACATTAAGCTTGTTTATCCCCAAAAGTCTTAACTAATTTGCTTCATTATAAAAGCAGCAGGGTTCAGGTGGAGAATAAACAGTAGCACGTTACTGTCTAAAAGTTACGGTAGCTTGTCTTGCATTTATTTACCAAAGTCAAAAGCTTGTGCGATCTCACCTCTGCAATAATGACACAATAATTATTGTCACACATAGCCTCACATTCACACAATGCTATTTCAGTCAGTGTTTGATACCTTCTATCTGTGAGATGAATTATGCTCAGCGTTAGTTACCCTCCATGATAAAGAGAACACAACACTCTCTCGACTCTGACCATATCAGCAAGAATTTAGGTCTGAAGTGCAACTTTGAAAATTTGCTCCACACCCGACTGCCACAGGCACAATTGGACATGCATGTGCCTGTGCGGGCTGTAAAAATTTGTGTACAAGTATAAAAAAAGGGGTTTGTGGTTTTGTGTGTGTGGGCATGTGTGGGAGTGCGTGGGCATATGTGTGGAGCTGTGGGTCAGAATCTGGAAAGTATCACAACTCACCACTGCTCTTGACGTGTGGGCCCAACACCATGAGGAGCTCTCAAATGGGGCTCATACAGTTGGGACTTTACTGTAAAGAAACATCAGAATCAAACATCTTGACATCATATATTAAAGTCCCTTAAGGAGAAATTGCACCACAAGAGTGTGTCTTTATCAATTCACCGCACTTGCTCTTTCATAAAATCTACTTCAATGGCTGCTCTGTAGGGTTGGGATTCTGTGAATGCATAGATAAAAGCATTCACACGAATACTATTGTGCGTCAAAAACATGTTCGGAATCAATCAAAGAACACTGTTTGGTACATGTGAAGTATAAATTTTCGAGCCCACCCAGAAAACCTATTTATTCTACTGGTGCACGATAATTATTGTTGCGATAATGATCGCTCCGATAATAGGAATTATGACGTCATCCCGATAAATCCAAAATCATTAATAATAGGACCAATATTATGTACTGTGCTGGCTTTACAGTTTACACACTAGTATGGGAAATCAGTTGACCATTTGCGGGGTCTTTCTGCCACCTGCTGGTCAGAATAATTCGCTGCATCTATTTTTGTTACAGTAGTTTGGTTCATTCACTTACACATTGCGGTGTCTAGGCGGTAGCATTGACAATCGTGAATACTTTCTGTTACATTTCCGCCTTAAAAATATATGTCTGTAAGCATTTTATGTTTACTATAACATATGGATGTGCAATATACGTTTACATCTGGTGGTAAAGGGTCATACGTACAGAACTTCATAAGTTGTTGTGTTATAGAAGCCAGCCAATGCTATAGTAGCCCAAGCTAGTGTGCTATGCTATACATATAATAGTTGTGTATATAAGTGTATTGTGCAGTTTGTTGTATATTGAGTATTGAATATGTGTATTTTTCTGTTGTATTTTCACAATATTAAGATGAGTGTCTTCCCATAAAAGCAAGAAAAGACCAAGCCTTATGGTGTATGGAAGTGCATTCATTCTTAGCTGGCTGTTAGTGACGGGATTTGTAGTTCACTTGAGGAAACGAATCCATTACAGTTCGTTCAGTAAAAAGACTCGTTCAAACAAATCGTTCAACCCCCTCATCCCCCTCCTCGCTCAAATGAATCGTTCGGTTAGTGAACGGGAAGTGACGTTGCCGAACGAATCACCAAAGACCGCTTCGCAGTATAACTGAACGGGAAGTGACATTGCTTGGTCCCGCACTCTATTGCACACAGGCTCCTCATTGACCGCTCGTTGTAGTTTCAGAAATGAGTGACAGACGATATCATTCTGCTTTCCCAGTCTCGTCTCCCTCCCGCTGCTGCAAAAGCGAGGGAGAACTTCCGCGTCGTCTGTCGTATTTCTATGGGATCAAAGTCATAGCTCGTGTTTGCATTTCGATTTAGGACACGGTTAAACATTTTCCTTTTGTGGTGGGAGTGGAGGTTTGGGGTCGGGGACGCACGGACTTTCTTTAGTATGATCTTGATCACATATACAATGCTGCTGCTACCAGCCAATGCGGCATGCTTGCTGTCACGAAAATAAAAATAAATCGAAAGTTTAATTTCTAAATATGGAACGACCAACACATCATATTTACCTCACGCTCTGTTGTGTTTTTGTTTTCATGCTCATCACTATTATTTTTGGTAACTATTGTTAAAACTAAACTGTAAATAGCTAGTTGTCAAATGTGTTGCTCTGAAATGAAAACAATACTACATTTTGATATTAGACAGTTTCATTGCAAATCAGTATGAAGATGATCGTATTGAATTCTTGCACTGGTATTAATAAATAAAATAATCCGGTCAGCTCTCCTGTCGTCGCCTCATCTCAGATCATCAAATGCTGACGAGAAATAATTGTTTGGTCTTTACGATGTCGCCTTTCTACTCTCATGAATGAAGAAAAACACTTGTATGACCTTTGTGACCTGTTTTATGACCCGAATTGTGTTCTACATAAATATAGCAATAACTGCACATATACTATAGCAATAACTGCACTTTGGTCGAATGGTTAAGCTGGCTGCCGTGTAAGCAGGAGGTGCAGGTTCACACTGTCAACAATGAGCGGTTAAAGAGAGCACCTCATGAGCAAGAGTGTCGTTGGCGCGCGGGTTCGTGGCCCAGCCTAGCCTAGAGAGGTAGGGGCTGGGAGAGAATCGTGGGGCGATGCTGAGACTGCTCAGTGCCACGGTCGGTCGTAGGATTTTACGCGTCAATCGCTCGGCCGGGGTACCTTGATTGCTCAGACCAGGAACGTGTGTGTGGCCCTTCGTTCATTGTCGACAGGTAGGAGCTTGATTCATTATCATGGAACTCATTGCGTCTTAACTTTGGCGTGGGGGTATTTTAGCTTCGACAACTGATTTATCTAGCGTCATTGTTTCTTGTGCTTGTGTGTTTTAACTGCATCGTGGGGGTTTTTAGATGTTATCAGTGACAATCGGGACCTAGCGTTGTGGTTATTCTGTGTTATGCTTGTTTTTTGCTTGCTTTTGTGGGATTGTAATCAATAAAACTTCATTTATTCATTTATTTGCAATTTCGTAAAACATCTCATTAGTCTGTTAAGAAAAATGTAGACATATTGTGACATCTCCCGTGCCCGCGTGCACATAATTTGTCAAACCAACAACCGACACGCTCTGACACGAAAAAATAAAACACTCGGAAAAAAATGACATGTACTGTATATACTGTTTAATTGCAAATCAGCATTATGGTCATCATACTAAATATTGATTTTCCTGTGCACAGATGAGGTAATTATCGTTGCCTTGAAGCCTCCATAGATAGACAGTTCTCTCCCCCATGCGCTGCCGTGACGTGTCCACTGCTCAGCTTTTGCTTTCCTGCGACTAGCGAAAGAGTTTTATACTACTGTAAATTTGATAGTATGTCGTCATATGTAGTCCCAAGTCTGTTGAGAAAAGTAGTACACTAAACCATGCTCGCTAGGTTTGCATGGTATTTTTGTCTGTTTGAGCAACATCTGATTGGCTCCACATTAACAAATATGTGACAAAGTCATTTCCTTTAATTTTTTGACTCGTTCACTGCGTGACTGGGAAGTCTAGTTAGCAACAAGCTCGATCAAGAGCCGGAGGACCGAGTAAGTGAACGGGAAGTGACATAAATCAATCTTGCCCCCTGCGTGCACGCTGGCTGCTTATTGGCCACACGTAGAAGTGAGTGACAGATGCCCTGGTTCTGTTTCCACTCCCTCCCCTGCCCGCGATGAGGCTGGCGTCTGATTGGTCGTGTGCGATGTCAGAAGACGCTGCCGCTTGCTCAACGCCCTCCCACGCAGCTAACAAGCCCCAACTTCACAGAACGAATCACTGCAGAAGGTGATTAGTTCGGTCTCGTTCACCCAAACAATTCGTTCAAAAATAACGAATCGTTCATGACCGATATAACACTACTGGCTGTCGGGCAGTGCAGAAGTGAAACGCGCTGTTTTGTTCATGTCATTATGAAAAATCGGGTGAGATCAAAGGCAAATCTATGTTGAATCCACCACTAGTTCTCTTTTGTTTTTTTTTAAACCTCCAGGTGTTCAAAAACTCAGGTTATACATTTAAAAAATTATATATTTATTATCGGTTATCGAAATTTAGACAACAAAATACTTATTCATTATGAATTTAAATACATGGTGCCACACTTTGTTTATTGTGTTTTTCTGCATGTTTTGTGTTTGGTTTCATTCTGTTTTTTCTTCAGTGTGCCTGTGTAGCCAGTGTTTATTAGATACTTTATTTTAGTTTGCATGTTTTGTGTTTTGAAGGAGTTTTTGTTCCTACTTTGTTTTTTGGACTTCTTGTTAAAAGTTTTGATTTCCAACAAAATGCCTGGCCTCCCGACGTCCTCGTTCCTAGCCTGTTCTCCCACCTCGTCCCCATGACAGTATCATCTGTTTTCTGAACTCAGTTATCTGTTCTGACAGCACGCACATCCCAACAATAGTTCGGACAAAACAAACGAACTCTGGGTCTCGAAATTGTGGTCTTGGTCCGCTTTAAACATATCCAGAGCCGGGTGCGCTTACGCTACAGTACGTGCTGTGTTACAGCTCCACACTGTGACAATAAATGCAGTGCATCCTGCAAATTTCCTCTGTTTTATTCGACGCCTCCTCTCTCGTCTTAGTAACAAGAACTTAGTCACACCACATTGATTAACCAATGCCAAATGATGTTGTGCTGAGCTAAGCAGATGCATATTATACACAAAATAGTGTATTAAGGAAAGAATTGCTTGCAACAGAGGCTCCATCTTCTCGGTTGTTGTTTTTTTCTCTTGTTCCAGCTATCCTCCCTAGAAGGGAAGTACTTTCTCTTCTAAAATTGTCCAATCAGTGAGCGTGCCTTTTGTCCATGTGATGCTACTCGGAAAATTCGGTTGGCGCAGTATGGATACTGAACCTTTTCAACTAGTCATATGCAGTGTTGTTGCGAGGTAACTCTCTAACCGGACCCTGGTCTTCTTGGTCTTATATGAAAGTGCCCTAAGGAGAGGAAAGGAATCATGAGGTAGCTGTGTCCATCCAAATAGATCTGATGTCTTATGATACAGCCTCTGGGTGACATGGAATATGGGTAAAAAATTTCCGTCATACCGTCCCTAAGGTATTACTATTTTTTTGTGTCTCAAAAATGGATGGGGAAATCCCTCGCTTGCAGCTGTAAGGCTCAACCCTCCCCCACCGGTTGTTGCTCAGTGTCAGTGAGTCAGCTGTGCAACATGACCGTTGGAGGAGGTGAAACTCCTGAACGAAATCGCATGTATGGGAATATTTCGGCTACAGAAAAGATACAGACGGCCGCGGCTTGGAGGAGGAGGGCCACCCGACATGTGAAACATGTTTGCGGAGGGTGGCTGCCGAGGAGGCAATACCTTTAATATGATTTTGCATTTATACAAAATTAATGGTTAGTAAACACTGTCATGAAAGTTTCCCACCAACTACGAGAGTTAACTCCATTGTGTTTAGTGTGTCTAACAGTGGTAAAACGTGTTGTGTTTTCTTCTCTCTGGCAACTGTCTGTGTGTATAATGTAAACACGGTACGAGTCATACACACATGCTTTTTATGGAAAATAATTCAATTATTTTTGTTCTGATGATAATAAGGTTGAGCTGTGGCTGTGGGTTCAGGCTCACCTAAAGGACTGTATTTGTTTTAATCTTATTTAGAACAGGGGTGTCCAAACTTTTTGCAAAGGGGGCCAGACTTGGTGTGGTACAAATGTGGGGGGCCGGCCTTGGCTGACGTCCTTTACGTAGAACAATATGTTTAAGCAAATTTTAGCAACCCATTCTGTGTGTCACATTTGCTTTATTTATTTATTTTTTAATTTATAATTTCAAATATCTCACAACTAGCCTTTGTGGGGTTCTCTTTCGACTCCCGGGCTCTTGCAAAATACTGCTGCTGTGAAACTGAACTAGCTTCAAGTTGCTTCAATTTCTCGCTGCGTATCTTCCCTGTAATCTGGTCGTACATGTCAGCATGTCTCGTTTGGTCATATCGCCTCACATTTTGAACCCTTTCAAAACAGCGACTGTCTCTTTGCAAATGAGGCAGACACAGTTGTTGTGTATTTTAGTGAAGAAATAGTCCAATTTCCACCTATCCTTGAAGCGTCGGCCGTCGCAGTCAACTTTTTTTATTGACTGTCGCTATTTTTAAAAAATGGCGATAAAGGATCACACGGGGTAATGTTGCTTAGAGTGCTGCTGCCTTTAGTGGGTCAATGAGGAGCAGCATTTAGTGTGTAAGCTACTTCATATGCTGGTAGCTGTACTGCTGACCAATTTATTAAGTGTGTGCGGGCCAGACGTTATTGATTTTATGACAGAGGTTGGGGGCCGGATGAAATTTGACCACGGGCCACGTTTGGCCCCCAGGCCGGACTTTGGACATGTCTGATTTAGAATATGTAAAATCCTTTGCAATGGAAAAAAGTGTTATTGGAATTTTTAAACCCAGATATCTCAAAGTAACAAATGTTAGAGCTGTAATTGCAATACCGTGAGACTGTGAAACCGTGATATTTTGGTTTAAGGTTATCATACCATCAGAATATCATACGGGCACATGCCTACTACAATATGCAATGAATTGAAAAGAATTATATTACCTAAAGGATTTCTTTCTTTAGTATTTGGCCAAAGCGACAGCAGCTCACACACATTTTCTAAGGGAATTATATATTGCATTGTGGTGAGCCACAATAACAACAAGACATTCACCAGGAGGTTATTCATTGTTGGGGTGCAAAGGCTTCCCTTTACAGGTTTGGTTAGGAGGATTTGTGTATTTTTAGATATGGTGGCCACCACTACTACCACAATTTAGTGTTTCAAGATTTAGTTAATTATTTATGTGATATTTTTTTGGACATGTATTTTGTAATGGGTGCACACTTTAGTTAATATTTGTCTCAATGTTTATTAGATTTTATTTGCCAATTTGAGGTAACGACCACAGCTGTGTAAGATCTGGCACCTACCATTCTGAAGGGGGTTATTTAAGTTGATTTAAATATGATTGTTTGGAGTAAATTTTTCACTGTTTATTTAAATGCACATTAGTTAATTATTGTTTGAATATATGTATATTTTCCATCTGTTGTTGTTTTATTAAGTTGACAATGTTTGGTCAACAAGTAGAGTCCGCCCTGATTTAAACAGCCACAGAGATGTGTCTGGAGGTCAGGTCAGTTTGGTTGAAGCCTTGTTGTTATGTTGGCCTCTTTTATGTTGGACCCAAGGTTTGTGTTAAACGGTTTCTTTTGTGACTTTTATTAAATTGAATTTTCACCTATGTTGAAACGCCAGTGTCCATGTGTATGTTGGTCCACTACAGACTTGACAATAATATTTGATTCTGTCTACCTTTATTATTTTAATAATATTTTCCAGAGGATTATAGAGCTTAACTGTCTTAATTTGGCACTCAATATTTTTAAAAGCATGCTGTTTATTAGTGACTACAGTAAAGCATGATTGAACCAATCAGGAGAAGGCAACATTTTTCTGTTCCATGAGTGCACATACTCGTTCGCTCATTTACAAAGAGGACCACCAGCTAAGCTCTATAAAGTGCGTCTGTGCTCGCACCATCGTTAAGTGCCACTATTGTGGTGTGTTGTGATTAGATTTAATTGACCCTTGCTTGGAAACATAACACTCACACACACACCTCACACCAGCCACTCACATGGCTTTCATAAGAAAATGTAGTAGGTGCCTTGTGGCTTGCTGACCTCAAAACAGTATTCACTTCCTGTACAGGTTGAGGCCGTCTTGACCAGCGTAAATCACTCTTCCATTTGCTTCGATTACACGCTCCCCTTGTGTCACCAGCCTCCACACACGCACACAATTTCAAAGCTAATTCCATCCGACATCAATATGCAGTTACCACATTGATATGTGGTTTGGGCAGCTCAGTATTACAAAAGCAGCTCATCCTGAGAAGAGGAGGTAGCTTTTAGAAACCAGTTTAGGGAAATAGCCTAAATGCGTGAAACATTATCCCACATCTGCTTTGGTGCAAATACTATTTTATCTGGTGTAATAGTAGTATTAGTAGTAGTAATAGTAGGCGAAGACAACCGAGGGAAACCACTGGCTTTATGAATATGCGGAAGCTCATTCAATAACATCTGTTTAACATTGAGAAATACACATCTCGAGTTCATTTGCAATTTCAACTTTAACCCACGTAAATTACTTGTAATATTGGACGATTGAAGTTCATGATTGCATTTTATATTCCTAGTGAATGGGAATTGCAAATGTAATCCTTGTAAATAATTCATTTGTTGTTGTGCTGCTCCAACATTTCCATTACAATGGAAATAAATAACTTGGTGTATTTGTACCAGTAAGACTGACATTCATGTGCTCAAATCTGAAGTAATGGCATACTGTAGCTCAGGCTTAAGCAGCACAAACTTTGCATGTCCCATCAGCAAGGGTGATGATTAAGTTATGTAAACAGTTTGGAGAGGGTCCACGATTCCGTTTTGTTACGCCGCGAGTGTTCCCTCTCATAGATGTGCTGAAATATATGCTGTATGTATTCCCAGCGGAAAGGTAAAAATCAACAAGAAAATCATCAGCGTTGAGCTTTAAAAAAACAAGCATCCATCTTTATTAGAGACCATGGTTTATGTTTGAGGACTTCAATCCTCTATGGGCTGTAAACTGGTCCCGACAATAAACAGCTGGTTCATGGGAGCAAAAAGAAAAGTCTGAAATTAATCATAGAAATGTCCCTATCACTTTCCTGCATGGTTGGCTGTCATTCAAATTTCAGTATTCCATTACAATGATGGTTATTGTAAGGAGTTATTTTTTTAAGTTGTGCGTGTTCTTTTAATGAGTAACTATATAGGCACACTCAAGCAATACTTTTTTTTTTTTTTCTAATGAAGATGAAAATCCTGGTATATCAGCAAATCTGCAGTTTTGGCCCCTAATAAGCCTCTCCACTTACATAAACTTTCCTAAACTGTTTGATCCTTTGATAAAGAGAGCAAAAAATATCCTGAAGCTCGTCGTAATTAAATCGGTATCAGTTTATTTGTGTAAGATACTAGAGCTTGGGAGTCTAGTTGAGGAGAACTGGGGTGGTCCGCAGTCTATTTGCTCGCTAGCGGCTGATCTTTGGATTTTAGTTTCCGCGTGGTGACAGAAAGGTTGGCGGTTGTAGGAAATGAACAAGACAGAGTGTGTATGATTACAATTGTGTAGAAGATATATTACTTTGCGAGTTTAAAAGTTAGGAAGGGTTTGTCCATGTGGGAAAAGGTTTCTAAACTGGTCAAGAAAGGTGTCTTAAAATTTGCAAAAAGAAAGGTGAGTAAAGTAGTAGGGGAGTGAAGTAGGGCATGGTCCCTAAGGCTTCCTGCATGGAATATTTAGAAGCAGCTGTTTTTGGCCTCGCTAAATGGAGACGTTGTGCTGTGGCTCAGACTCTTTACCCCCCTTTCTCCTCCCTAGTCCGTACCAATACTTCCCAAATCCTGTTTCCTGTGCTACCCCTCCCTTCTATAACATAACGGTGGCAGGAGTTGGGGTTGGCAGCCATTTGAACCAAAGCTATTGTAAACCACTCTGTGACCTCCATCTCTTCATCGCAAAAATACTGCCTGACGCGGTGCTTGACATGATCTTGCTCAAACAACCGTGCTGGGCTGAGTGTCAGAATGGAGGCTTCATTTGAAAGCCCGCGAGTGCTTTTCTAACTATACTTTCCACTCAATTATCTTCCTGTTCCCAAAGCTCTTAATGAAAACATTTTAGTACACCTTTTGGGAGGTTAACAGGGGTTCAGATTCAGAGTGCCTATGTCCTTCAAGACCAAACTTCAACCTATTACAAGAGAGAAGAATTTGAGAACATTTTCATGAGGGTCTCATCTGGTGACACATTGTTTCTCACATTGCCCAAACTGATTTGTGTTCTCACAGATTTCGACAGCCCCCTCTGGAAGCTATTAGCTTGGAAGAATCACCCCCTGTACTGTTAGTGGTCAGTCAAAAACAAGTAATGTGCTCGTCCAACAGTGTTTGAAGGGGGAAAAGCCCTGCAGTACCACAAGGATTGGAAATGTTTACGAACAATCAGAACCACAGGAAAGACTCAAAGGAAAACCTTCCCGCTGTTTCCAACAATGCCCCACAGCTTCATCCCATCTCCTTAATAGTGCTGAATTTTTGACCAGAGAGCTTGAGCAAGGTCAAAGGTGAGTTGGAGAAAAGCACAGATGACTTTTAGATGGATTAGCACCAAGTGACCCAGATGCTCCCAAACAATCACAACACAATCCTCTTTATGGCACATCACTGCTGGAAGATGTAGGTTTCATTCGTTCTTGTCATTCACAAAGTACCCAAAATGTGTGAAATTGAGAGTAGCAAATAGTGTGTGTAATTTTGACTAAGTTGGATAAAAGGGAATTCTTTTGCAATGTTGTTTCTGAGGGGTTATATCAATGCAAATTGTGCTATACAGCTTACAGTTAGGTTGATTATTTCAGCTCCTTCCTGTGATTCCTGTGATCCTATGAGCTTTGCATTTTTGACAAATGTGAATCTACACAGCAAGGTGGGAAAGCTGCTGTTAATCTTGAGGAGGTGAAAGTGGAGTTGGGTGGCTTAACACACTTAAACTTAAATGAACTACAATCCATCATCTTGATGTAGTGTGTATCTGAGTCTTCCAGGAAAGGAACGTGATAAGAAGGAGGCTGCTTATCAAAAACCAAACACGGAACTCATTTGTATCATTCAAAATGTTGACCACGAAGGCTAGCCCTTTTGATGCAGGGTGGGATCGCTTTCATACTGGATAAAGCCACTGTGGTCTGTTTTAATGGGTATTAATTATGATAAGTTGTCGCTCTGGAACTCTATTGGCCAGTTTTTTAAACCAACACATACTGTACTAGAAGTCATCAAAAGACAAGTATGTTTTGAAATAAACACAAATTGTTAATATATACCAATGATGTTATACAGTACTAGCAATATATAAACCATTACCACAGCTACTACTACAAAAATGAAAATGGATGTACAATATTGACATGCATACCGTACTTTCTGCACTATATGGCACAATGGAGTATAAGGCGCACTTTTGATAAATGGCCTATTTTAAAACTTTTCATATGTAGGGCAAACCGCTTGATAAGGTGTTGTAGTAGTAGTAGTGGTTGGGGTTGCGTTATGCACCCACTACATGGAGCAGCGGCCGAAGGGAATGCCATGCTGTGATTAACCAGTATTGATCCTTATATAAAGAGCATCAGACTATAAGGTGCACTGTTGGCTTTTGAGAAAATTGAAGGCCTTTAAGTGCATCTTATAGTGTGGAAAATACGGTACTTAAAACTGACATTTGTCTAAATCAAAACTGTTTTCACTGTTTAATGCAGGTTAAAATGAGCACATGACTTGGTTAAAATTGGTCATCTATGCGGTTTGTGATTTGACTGTAATCGCTGGTGTAGGTCAAACCATCACACATCCATGCGGATTCGAAATCGGTGGCAGTGTCACATCACACCGTGCCTTTATTAATGCAAGTAACTGCCCACATTTTGCTTACTACACACCCAATTGTCAATGGTCATACAGTCTAAATATAAACACTTGCCCACAGACATACCTACATGCTAATAGCCAACCAGAGCAAAGAGTGCCAAATTTAAACATTAAAGGGTATGAAAACACTAAGGGGCTGTGAGATATCAATAGAACCGTTATGTGGCAAGATAACAAATCTTAATAAAGTTAACAAAAAAATAAATCGCATTCATGAGCAATTATCGAAAATAGATCGAAAATTACGAACATTTCCGAAAGTATGCCGGAAACAGCCCAATAGGGCGGAGACGTCATAACAAGGAAACAAAAGGTCGAGGCAGCTCCCATCGTTGTTTATCGACGAGAGAGTTACGTTCGTGTTTTATCAAAAAATCGCTAAAATGGTTCAAACCTGTCATGCTATGTGGTTTACAAATAGCCATTTGTCGCAATGTAGTACCCATGAGTTCCCGAACGCGAGAAAAAGAGCTGGACTACGCAGACAATGAGTAAAGTTCGTCAGTGCTAAGAGGGCTAATTTTGCAGACCCAGCCTCCGGCACGGTTTTGTGTGGTGTGCATTTTACACCTGAAAGCTATACGAGCTATGGACAAATGAAATCAGGTTTTGCTAAGAAATTGCTGCTGAAAGCAGATGCGGTGCCCACCTACACGCGCAGCCACCTAAATGTCCCGAGATAATAAGAAAGAGGACGATGACTGGCTCTGATGAGACCACCCCACCACCCCAGGCAAAGCAAAGGAGGGAAATGGCCAGAGTGAGTACTCTTTTATAATAAAAAACATATCACGCATTGGATATAGGACTGGACACATGTATAAATTATCGCTCGTAAAATATATAGAACAAATCCTCTAATCCCATTCATATTTGTGTCGGTTGGCAGAGCGAAAACCGATGATAGCACATTAAATGATATATATTCTATACATTATTTTGCGGTCACGGTGTATCAGCTTCACAAAAACAAATGCAAAACAAACCATTTGGTGTTTCTGTTGCCGCCGGTGTTTCGTCAGTGTGATTGCTCCCCTCAATGATCCTTTCATTAGGCTGCATTGGCTTTCATTTGGGCTCAAATTTATAACCCAAAACAGTAAAGAAAGGTTCATAACTCTCCTCGTCACCATTAGAAGAATGTTCGTGACGTCGGATTCGTCGCTGCAACTAGAAACAAAATTGTCCGCCATCATCGCCGCCGGTTGTTTCCTTATAGTGACGTCACGCACACAATATGCTAGATTTCCGGCATCTTGGGGACTGGTCGTTTTAGCTTGACAATCGACCTAATATCTATCATTTTCTTGGTGTTGCGATGTGTGTAATTACACGAAGTGGCATGATATGAATTCAAAAGGCATGCGTTGATGGATAAATGATGGAATATTAGCATTTCCCCAGGTGTTGTCATACCCTTTAAGTATTCAAATTCTATCCAGTCAGTCAGCCACTTAATGTTGAGAATTTGGCTGTTTGTAGAGGCAAGCAAAAAGGACAGATAAAAAAAAAAGCACATTATGAGGATTTTCATGCAAATTGTCTTGCAAACATGATAAAATTATCCCAGAGGTTATGAAAGATATGGCATAAATAATAAATAACAACAATAGTAATAATAATAATAATAATGGATCAACAATAATAAAAATAATGGAGGGTCACCTTTAACACTTGACCTAATCAACCTTGAAAACTGAATTCTTTCATGGACATGACAATAATGTTTATGTACCTGCCCCTGGCAAGGAACCATGTTACACTAGCCCAAAAACGGGTCAAATTAAGAAAAAATGTCACTTTTATTTATTGGGTCATTGAATAATTCTATGCATACTGTATATACAATATATATATATATATATATATATATATATATATATATATATATATATATATATATATATATATATATATATATATATATATATATATATGTATATATAATTTTGTTGTTGTTGTTGTTGATTATATACAGTATGTACGGTTATGAAACTGTTAATCTAACATACTTGTTTGAAAACTCATTTATTATTATTAAACACATTTATTTTAAAATAATGAGAGGTAACCGATTACCATGCATCTATGAAGAACAGGGATGCAATATTACTTCCTTGTCAGAAATTCAGGTGTGTGACTAAAACTAGGGTCTGCCCATGTGATAATAATACAAATTTTTAAAAAATGTGTTTCGATTGTAGCATGAATGTGTGGGACAGAATTTTTAAAGCATAAAAATAAAAAATAATGTAAAAACTTCATCATCAATCTAAATAGTTAACATTATGTTAGAGAGATGCCAAACATCTATTATATAATTGAGAGGGGAAAATGACAAAATTATTTTAAGAATTATTTTTATGGATTGAAATGTAGTGCCAAATGTGGGACAACTACTTTCCGATTGAAAATACCTAGGAAAGTACCACAAATGATTTTGTCGACATTTACCTTATTTACTATCCTGTTGCCTTACCTAGATCAAATCTTAATCTTATTGATTATTATTATAATGATGATTCCTTTTATTGTGGGACAACAATTTGCACAAATTTGGTAGAATAGCCCATATATATCCATCCAATTGTCTAACTGATACATGCACACAATGCCACGTTAATGTCCCATAGCCCCATTTTTTTTTTAATTTTTTTTTTAAAGATGCATTCATGACTTTGGCTTTAACCTAATCTCATTTGTTGTTAATTAAATACAGGCCATAAAAAACATGTTTACTAGCGTATTTCTTCATCTGTACATATACGCATAAATACAGTACAAGAAGCAAGTGCTGATTCAAGTTCAGCTCTTATAAGGGTTTTATCGGGGCACACAAAGATCTTGAATTTAAAAGCAAAACGTGCATTACCAGTGTGAAGAAAATGCTGGCCCGTGTTTGAAAAGTTAATTCAAACCATTCATCACAAATGGATGGCAGCAGGATATTTTGTCCACACAGTGCTCTAGTTACTGAACAGCATGAATGCATGAAGTCTTGTCATGGACCCAAAATCACTTATTGTATCATGTGACGTGCATCCAATTGATTTTCATTGTTTGATATACAAGTAGTGTGGAAAGGTAAAATCTGGTTGAAATCAAGTATTTAATGGTATTGACAGCGCATATTTGTCTGTAGTGGAGGCGTATAGAGAATGTAAATTAAATTATTTGCACCATACTTTACCTGTATTTTTACTTTATTTTATTTTTTAATTAATTAACAATTAAATTGGGGAACATCATGAATTGATTTGTCAAAATAAACATTGTGGTAATGTTTGATGCAAATTTTCACTTTAAACAAAATTTGAGTGCCAGAAGAAAAAAAAGAAAAGAAAAAAGAAAGAAAAAAAACAAAAACAGTACATTGATTTATTAATTACCTATTAAATAGAAAAACACACACACATCTATGTCTCTTTCCTTCAGACTATGACTTAAAAACACATTCTAAAATGTCACAATGTCATAATGTCTGAGTGTATTAGAGGTGATTGTCCTCTATTATTTCAAACTGTTCAGTAAGGGTTGTCTCAGCTTTGAAAGAGGAACTGACTGACACCCTGACCTCCATCACGGTCCTCCAGCTCCCCCTCGCTCCTGCCTAGTTCATTCACTAACGCATCGCTTTTTGAAACTCCTTTCCCTGTCAGCCCACAGCTGTTACACACCTGTATAATCCCTTGTGTCTATATACTACTTCACATTTTTGTTGACTTTGCTTTTGTTGTTGTTGTTTTCTTGTTTGTTTGTTTGTTTGTTTGTTTGCTTTGTTTTTGTGTTTTTTTACACTTCAATTGTCTATCTAATTAGACACAGTTAAACATTCTGAAGCAGTTATTCTTCTCTCTCTTTGTTCATTTTTCTGGTCATTATATGATTTCCTAATTTGTCAGGCTCTTTTCACTCATAAATGTATTTAACTTGACTTTGAAAGAATACACTGTTTCGCAAAGATGTTTCCCTTTTGTTGGCAAGTCACTTTTGGCAGAGGTCTGCACTCTACTAAATTATATTCAATTTAAACATGGTCATTAAAAAATTGCTTCAATAAAAATGTAATAGTGGCTTAAGACTTGTTTTGTTAAATTATAAGGAAAATGCTATTGGAACGTGTATCGGCTGTTTTGTTGATCTTTAAAATAAAGGAAATTGAAAGTGAAGAAAGTGCACTTAAGGACGTCTCTTTGGTATCAATTAAATCAAATGAGCTGAAGTCAAATGTATTATTAAAGGAAACCAAAGATAAGTTGGGATAAATCAGGAAGAATTGAAATGAGAATATACGGTATGTCTTCTGCATCTTGAATCCTTGTCTTAGAGCAAATAAGAATACTACTGGAAATGTAAATAATTACACTACACAATGTTCGTCATTTCAGGCCATGGACTCGAATTACTTTTACTGGTTGAGAATAAGAAAAATTACATCTCATTAAGTAACATTATTTAAAACTCTAATTATAACAGGAATCCGGGACAGATAGTCATATATCTTGAATTTTTAAAGACAATAGTATTACCGTATTGGCCCGAATATAAGACGGCCCTGATTATAAGACAACCCCCTCTTTTTCAAGACTCAAGTTTGAAAAAAAAGACTTTTTGAAAACCAAATTAATTTTTATACAGAAAATAATTACATTACTTCCAAAACAAATGATTATAAGAATATATTTGAGAGAAAAAGCATGTTATTTTGCCTCATTCAAATCTTAATATCTGAACATTTAAATATGTAAACTAAAGTGCAATCACATTCGTAAATGAATGGCTTCTGGTTTTTGAAATGTAAATAAACCAATCAATTGTGATAAAAAAACAAAATCGCAATAACTGCATTAACTATCAAAGTGAAATCTAACTGTAACTGTAGTCTTGAAACAAATCTGAATAAGGAAAAACATTGCAATAAAATAATGCAAACTGGTTTAACTTGAGAGTAGCTGAGATCTGTCATGACAGAACATCATTTCAATGATATCTGGCGCCATCTAGCGTCGTGAATGGGGAGAGTAGCTGAGATCTGTCATGACAGAACATCGCTTCAATGATATCTGGCGCCATCTAGTGTCGTGAAAGCATATAATGTCTAGACTGCGAATATGAGACGACCCTCTCTTTTTCAGTCTTATTTCAATGCAAAAAAACACCTTCTTATATTTGGGCCAATACGGTATGTCTCACTTAAGTACCACATACTAATCCAGTCTCTCTTTTAAAAAATCTACTCTTGTGTAAAACAATTAATAATGGCTTGAATTCATGAACAGAAAATTTAAAAGTATTCTGCAAAGACAGCCAGACTGTGGAATGACAGTTTAAAGATGACATGAGATATAATGGAACTAGCAACTTTTCAACAGTTTTACTTTCTGATTTGCCCTTTGCACTTAAGGCCCTTTTCTACATTTGTCCCTTTTTTGAGAGTGTCTTGTTCATAAACGGGATTGTTTGTAGGGAAATTCCCCCTTCCGCTAAGAAATTGTTGAAATCTACCTTTCAACCCAATCACATCACTCCACATACCTACACACACACAAATACTAGCATACACCGCAAACTACTGCAAGATGTTCTGTACCTTAGGATGGCACTCCCAAACCACGATGACTAAGTTTCCCTTACACATGGCATTAATTACTGTTGGTACTTATTCTAATAATATACTTTGTGTAGGTGGCATGTTTTAAGTTCAACTTGTCGCACAAACTTACGGAAGTTATGCCAGGAAAGAACAGCTCATAATGTATCTGTATGTGATGCAGCTCAGGCTCTTGGCTTGCTTGTTCCAGATTTCGCACACCTTAGCATAATCATAACATAAACATTTCACTTTACTTTGACACATTCTTTTCCTCTCTGAAAGGCCCATTTAGGGGCAAGATTGACGGGGGACCTTCAGGCGAGTTGAGCAGGATGTGGTTTGCTGTTCCTCAGGTAAGCCATTTATTCCCATTAAAGCCCAATGGTGCCTTCTTTTTTTCTTGAGCACACCATAGCTGCCAGATGTACATCTGTAGAAGTCACTACACTACAAATCTGACAATTGACTCATAGGCACCGCCCCTGGTCTGGGGAAAAAAACAGCAGTTAATTTCAGGTGCATTCCTAACATCTTTAAGGCAGAAGAGGCTTGAACTTTTTTTTAAAACTTGACTTTTTCCAAGGTTTATTTTGTCATGTCAGTCACACAAAGTTTACTTAGTGAAACTATACCAGATTTTGCTTCAAACTAGACACACTATCAAAACAACCAAGACCAGCGAGACAGTGTATTTAAATGTAAATAATGTCACTCTCTGATGCCCAGTGTGCATTTACAATTTCTTTCTTTTGAGGAGGTAATTTAAAAAAATGCGTTTACAAGAATGTGAACCCTTTGAAATGACATATATTTTCATTTTGAATTTGTCATAAAATATGCTCTCAGTCACAACCCTAAAACCACAGTAGTATAGTTAAAGATCAAGGTACCCCTGCATGAAAAACACAAAAGAGAATGGGGGGAAAAAATTAAATCATTATCATTTTAAACAAAATTCCAAAAATGGGCCAAACAAAAGCATTGGCACTCTTTGAAAAATCATGTGATGCTTCTCTAATTTGTGCAATTAACAGCACCTGTTACTTACCAGTGGCACATAACAGGTGGTAGCAATAATTAAATCACACTTGCAGCCTGTTAAAATGGATTAAAGTTGACTCAACCTTTGTCCTGTGTCATTGTGTGTACCACATTGAGCATGGAGAAAAGAAAGAAGACAAAAGAATTGTCTGAGGACATGAGAAGCAAATTTTTGAGGAGGCATGGGCAATCTCAAAGTCCATCTCCAAAGACCTGAATGTTCCTGTGTCTACCGTGCACAGTGTCATCAATAAGTGTGAAGCTAACCTCCCTAGATGTGCCCAAAAAAGAAAAATTGCAGAGAGATTTCAATGAAAGATTGTGCGGATGGTGGATAAAGAACCTCGACTAACATCCAAACAAGTTCAAGATGTCCTGCAGTCCGAGGGTACAACAGTGTCAACCCGTACTATCCATCGGCGTCTGAATGAAAAGGGACTCGATGGTAGGTACCCAGGAAAACCCAACTTCTTCCCAGAGACATAAAAAAGCCAGGCTGGAGTTTGCCAAAACTTACCTCAGAAATCCAAAAACGTTTTGGAAGAATGTTCTCTGGTCAGATGTGACAAAAGTAGAGCTTTTTGGAAAAAGCATGGCAGATGGCGAACATGATGTTTTGGGGTTGCTTTTCTACCTCGGACACTGGACTGCTTGATCGTGTGTATGGCATTATGAAGTATGAAGCATGATGTAAGCCCAGTGTGGGAAAGCTGGGTCTCCCTCAGAGGTCACGGGTCTTCCAGCAGGACAATGACCCAAAACACACTTCAAAAAGCACTACAAAATGGTTTGAGAGAAAGCACTGGAGACTTCTAAAGTGGCCAGCAATGAGTCCAGACCTGCATCCCATAGAACACCTGTGGCGATATCTAAAAATGGTAGTTTGGAGAAGGCACCCTTTACAATCTGAGACCTGGAGCAGTTGGCCAAAGATGAATGGTCTAAAATTCCAGCAGAGCATTATAAGAAACTCATTGATGGATACCGGAAGCGGTTGTTCGCAGCTATTTTGTCTAAAGGTTGTGCTACCAAGTATTAGGCTGAGGGTGCCAATACTTTTGTCCGGCTCATTTTTGGAGTTTTGTGTAAAATGACAATGATTTTTTTCCCCCCTTTTCTCTTTTTGTGTTTTTTTTTTTTTCATTGCAAGCAAAATAAATGAAGATATTACTACCAAAGCAATCGTAATTGCAATCATTTTATGGGGGAAATTGAGCATTATCTGACAGAATTCCAGGGGTGCCAATACTTTTGGCCAGCGCTGTATTTAAAGCACTAGGTGAAATCTCTTCTCCAAGATTTTTTTTTTTTTTTTTAATTGAGAAACATTTTTTTTTTCTAGAGAAAAAAAGGCTGGTATCGGCCTTTGGGCTCTGGTTTCCACCCATTTCAGAGTGTTGTACATTTAATTTGTAATTACTGGATCTTGTCTCGGCAATCCATTGGTAATGTAGGATTAAAAAATACAGTATGCATTTATTGCACAGTCTGGAAAGGTCAATCAGTTTCACATCAGGCGATGTGGTTTGCAGGTGGGAAAAAATATATTAGTGGGCATTTGTAACTGTAGGTCTACCACTGTTAATTTGTGGAAATGTGATTGGGACATTTTTGGATTGGTTTGTTTGTTTCTATTGCATGGAAAAGGAAGTGAAAGTGACTTAAGCTTCTCTCTGAGGTTTTAATTAATTTGTGTTTATCTGGGTGAATGCTGTGCTGAGTCATTACTGCAATGCTGAATTGTGGCTGTGTTTTTGTAAAAATCTTTGGGCGGGGCTGTTTCCCACTTGTTTCCCCAACTATAAAATCATTTTAACATACACAGAGCTTCGTTTCCTTTTTAAATTATGTGCTGCAATACGCATCTCACAAAAATGTTGTAACATTGGCCACTAGCAAGGGTATAATAGAGGGTCATTTGGGTATACAAATCCATTCACAAGTAAAAGTGAAAACTCAGAAAAAGATGGGTAATAAACCTGCAGAACTCGAAGGCTGGCTTCTATTACCACATTGGTGAAAACAGTTTCTGCACAGTTTAGATGAAAAGCAATTATATAATTGTGCGGCTGTATGATTGCAGTGTCTTATACGTTGTAGCTTTGGCATGAGTGTCTGGACATCATTGGGATGAGACATTGTAAGATAGCAGATCAAACCAACATACAGAGGATGAACAGGATTGATTACACTACAACATTAGATACAACAAACCACTAATCTGATGGTCTGTCTGCAGTCATGCATCTTCATCTATCATCCACGCTCCTTCCCATCACCACCTTGACTCTGAGGCAGTCAAGGAGCCAGACTGGATCAGCTTTTTTATTTTTTTTTTTAACTAGTCACTTCATGATGGACTACTTATGCATCCATCAATATGTCTTTCTGTGGTCACTGCCCTTTTAAATGGTACTTTGTGTTCTCCAAATATGATCAATGTGCTCTTAATGGCTTGGCTGAAGATTTTATATTTTTAATGAGAAGTGGAAGAAATGGTGCAGTAACTTGGTTGAAGCGAATTCAGCTTTTTATCACTGCACTTCAGTCTTAGAGAACATTTCTGGTATTTTTGCTCTGTTTTGTTAAAGGAAGACAGTGCCACTTCAAAGTAAGGGTAGTCATATAAAAGGTGACATACGGTAACTTTTTAACCTTTTCTATACATAATTACAAGTTACAAAATCACAAGTTACAACAATTATCTTAAAAGGTCCAACAATTTTCTGCGCTGATTTGTCAGTTTTATTTGGTAGAGTAACAATAATGATAATAATAATAAACTAAACTCGCAGTTTTGAACAGTGGCGCGGGAAGTTGGGAGCTGAGGGTGCTGCAGCACCCCCTGGTGTTGGGGAGAAAATAAAGCGTTTTGGTAGATTCCCTATTTCAATTTTGTGTGTGTGTGTGTGTGTGTGTGTGTTTGTTTAAAATAAATCTTTAGCTTTGGAGATTAAATATCTTGAAAATGTTTTTTGTCTGTTCTTTATAGCATGGTGACCATGTAACACTTTGCTTGCTACCAGGTCACGTTGGATAAGGTGCTTTTGGAACGGAAAAGTTCACTTATGAAAGAGGAGGCATTAACGTGCCGCAAAAACGAATCAGCGATTTTTTTCTTTACAAAAAAAGCTAAATTTTCTCAAATTCAGTTCGAGGTCGAAAATAAAGATGATTATGATCATTTATAATAGGGCCCAGAGAGGAAAAGTTAGATGCAGATTTAAACCGTGGATAACTTCAAATAGTTTGCATTGTAGCCATTTTATTGTTTTTTTTTTTTTTTTTTTTTTGCTGTTGAGCTGCGGCCGTGCAGAGCGCTGTTGGATATATGTGTGCAATTTATATGAGTGTTCTGAAAAGTGGGTGTTAAACCAAGGCTTATTGGACCTTTTCTTTTTTAAATGTATTTGTGTGTCTTTGCGCCATCTAGCTGCGGGGATTTGCATTATGATACACGGGCACGTTTATTTCCAATATATAAAATTCCAACACACACTGTAGGTGTAATAGAATGCTGCCGTTGGAGTAGCCTTGTAGTAGTATGTATACAATCCAGCATGCTTGTGTACTGCTATTGTGCAAGCTTTGTATGGAGAAAAAGCGCGAGCATGATAAATTTGGACCGAAACAGCTGTTTTTGGATGGGGAAAAAAACAAGATAAGATCCTCAGCACCCCCTGCTGTGAGTTGCCACGTTTACATGGAGCCAAATATTCCAATTACAATCGGTTTAGATGTTCAAACCGAATAAATGTGTTCCATATAAACACCTCATTCGGAATGAACAGGCCCAAACCGAATGGAATTTCATTCCGATTCACAGGGGTGGAATATTCCTTTTCCCAAACCGATTAGAAGTAAAATTATATCATGTAAACAGGGAAGCGGAATGGTGTCTGGTTGCGTTCTTTCTGCACATGCTCCGTACTGACGTGGTGACGTCACTTTGTGACGTAAGGAACGTCACTTGCAACATGGCTTCCAAGCACACGCACAGCGCACCTAATTGGAGTCCGGCGGAAAGTTTATATCCATGAATCCCTCCACCAGCCTACACAACTTTTTAAATGAACGCCGTGTCATTCTGAAGTTTTGTTTCCACTCGAAAAGTTAAAACAGCAGCTGATCTGACGATCGATCTCCATGTTTTGCAACGTGACGCTTTGTTTTGCTTAATCTGCGCAAATCAGACGGCAGTTGTCAAACGTCCTTTCGGAATAAAGGCAGACACATGTAAACGCTGGATCGGAATAGATGAAGTGACATGTAAACAGCTGATCTGAAATTTCCATTCGGAATGATTTGAATCGGTATGAATAAAAGTCAGCATGTAAACGTGGCTAGTGACTTCCAGCACCTCTGGATTAGAAACTGTTGCCAATAAACACCTGTGTTGTTGTCACGATCGGCATGCCCCTGTCAGAGGTCACTACAGAAATTCAATAATATGATTTGTTTGGCATTATTTGTTATGGGATACCATTCCTAGCCCCTCTGAAAAATATGTTTCTCATTGATATACAGCTTTGCTCTGACTGGCTGTCGGTGGATTGGTTGTGTTGTGGCAAGTTTGTGGTCAGTCTTTTTAAAAAATTTCACTAACTTTCAGTGGAGTTCTGTGCACACGTATGCACGGTGAGGTGTATTTCAGCCAGGAGACTATGGAAGATCAGGAGTGCAAAAATTAAATAAATAAATACACAATTAAATAAATGATTAAATGTGTCATTAAAATGTTTCTATTTCAATATTTATTTATTGCAATATTTTTTTCAAAATGTACTTCAATTTTTATTTATTTCAATTTATAGTTAATTATTTCAACATTTATTTCATTTTTAACATTTATTTCAACATTTATTTATTTATTCCAATATATATTTATTTATTTCAGCATTTATTTATTTATTTCAATATTTATTTCTTTATTTTAATTTTTTTATTTCACTTTTTATTTATTTCGTTGTTGCACTCTTGTTCCCCTTGGAAAAAAATTGAAATAATTTTATCTGTCATTGTCTCATCAAACTCGGTGAGTGGGTGAGAACTAGGCAGGGTTTGAGTTGAGCGAGTCACACTACATTGCTCTGGAGTGAAGTTACTACTCCTTCCTTCCGAACATGGCAGCGTGGCAGCAATTGCTGAGGTTCTGCATGAGCTTTCTCGGGATTTAATAACGGGCATGTTAGACTTCGCAGAACATGCTGACGCAGGAAATTCGGACCTTGAGCATGTGGCTTACAAAACCCCTTGGTATATCGTGAGAGAAAGCTATATCACCAAGCTGCTTGGCAAATGCCCCGTAATCCTGTCAAGCCTTGTAGAGGTCTACAATTCTGACTATGGTGCCATTGGATAGCTTGTTGGTCTTGACCATGTTAAGTCTTTCTTATTGTATGGGGTGGACAGGTGTTTATATGCAGCTACCCACCTCAGACAGGTCAAAGACTCAAAAATTCCACCTCCACTCCACTAATTTGTTGGACTTTTTAAAGGCAGGTCTTTGAGGCTCACAATTCTAGCTAATAGACAGGTTTTAAAATACTTATTTGCAGCAGTATGATACAAATGAATTGTTAAAAAAAAGCATACACTGAGATTTTTGGATTTTGTTTTCTTTATATTGCCTCACACAGTGGAAAAGAACCAACCATGAAAATTTCAAACCAGCCCATCTTTTCTAAGTGGGAGAAGTTGCAAAATCGCAGGGTGTTCAAATACGTATTTTCCTCAGTGTAATTTTACTGTAAACAATGTATGGCCTTCTACAAAAACACTATATATTTATAGAACACCAAGACAATCCATCTTAAGATCTTTGTCTTTTAAATGAACAGCATTATGTGAACTGAA
This sequence comes from Corythoichthys intestinalis, assembly GCF_030265065.1. Lineage (NCBI taxonomy): Eukaryota > Metazoa > Chordata > Actinopteri > Syngnathiformes > Syngnathidae > Corythoichthys > Corythoichthys intestinalis. Next base: position 19,811,775 of record NC_080401.1, on the reverse strand, counting down.
ATTTGGCAAAGTAAACCCATTTGGAATAGATCATCAAACATTGTAACTTGATTAAAAGCACATTCATCCATACTTTATTGACTTTTCAATAGGGTGTCCAATAAGTGTCACAAAGTCTCTCTGGAGCCTACCTTAAAAGTTAAATGTCCTTTTCATTTCAGACTTAAATATACATAGCGTGGTTCAGGCTGAAATGGATACAGCTTGGCAGAGGTTCTATCAACCGAAAGCAAATACTATTGGTGACATTTGTGTTTTTGATCACAACAATATGGACAATAAATCTGACATCTGTATTAAGCAGGAATCTCTTAAGCAGCACCATAAGTGTTGCTAAAAGATGCATGATGGAAAGCATAAAGTTATTGTATACCCCAAGTGGAAATGAAAAGCAGTTTTGTGGCATTGAGATATACAGATTTTATTTCCTTCCCAGATGGCTACTTTCTTTACCGCCAAAGTAAATATAGTGTATTCTTGAAGTTTTTTTGTTTTTTTTGTGCGTGTGTGATCATTTTAGAGAGAAGGAATTTCAAAGCTTCAATGAGACAGCTCCTTGAGAGACAGCCGTACATTAAACTGAAGGTAATTAGTGGGGCCGACAGGTCAGAGAGTAAAGAGAATGAGGCTGCTGGATCCGCTTATCCCAAGACCAGAAACCAAAGAACAGCTGAGGAAACTAGCTGAACCTCTCTTGGATGTCGAAAGAGTAAAGAGAGAGAAAGGTAATGAAGTGGAGTTTTATTTCACATTCATGTCTCTTTATGAGAGACCTTTTAAAAATATTAAGGCCAATGTGCAGAAGTCAAAGGGTGTGAGACAACTGGAATGATGGGAGATGGAGAGATCATTAGGTTTTTGTTTGAGGTTTGTTTTAATCTATTAGTGTTGAAAGAAGTGGAAAGCACTGAAAGAAATTATAAATTTTTTCAAACATTTAATGTATTTTTCGGACTATAAGTCACACCTGAGTATAAGTCGCACCAGCCATAAAATGCACAACGAAGACGAAAAAGAAACATATATAAGTCGCACCGGAGTATAAGTCGCATTTTTGGGGTAAATTTACTTGATAAAATCCAACACATAGAACAGATATGTCATCTTGAAAGGCAATTTAAAATAAAAATACAATAGGGAAAATCATAACGAATAACTGTAAAGTATAATAATGTTACATGATACATGAGCAACGAAATGCGAATGTACTGTCCTCACCAGGACGCTACGGCTCGGTCCTGGCTATACAGCGAGCTAAACTCCCAAATGACGATGCTGGACGTCCGTATAATTTGCTGACTTTATTTTGGCCATTGTTATCACACCATCATTTGAGGAGTGAAACTGAAAATAGAAATAATACAAATCCATTTAATCCTCGATACCAAATAGGTTCGCATCAACGTAAATAAATGATAATTAACTGCTATTACAGCAATGATACAAACAGTTAGCATGCGTACGACACGAGTAAAAAAGACTTAAATAGGATTATTATGTGAATTAGAATCATATTTTGAGACGATTCAACTATATACAACAATTTAGCAAAGTGTAGATGACGAGAAATTAGTCTTTTAATCTGCAGGTTACCCACGCCTACCATTATAGGGCTCTAGCGTCCTCAACAGGTGGATGATGTCAGCGGAGTGACGATTTCATCTGATTTAGTATGCAGCCAATTGAGTGGGAATTATTCACGACGATGAAAACAAGACGGAGAAAGCCGCAAAATGTCATTGTTTTAGTCTCTCTACTCCAATATTTTACAGGATATTCTTTTTATCCAAGTATTTTCCCCAATAGCTAAATACTGTAAATGGCTTGAGAAGGACCAGTCAGCCCATTGAGGGCGAATTATTCAGAACGAGGAAAATGATACGAAGAGAGCCGCAAAATGTCATTGTTTCAGTCCCTCTACTCCAATAATTTTACAGGATACTGTTTTTAACCAAGTATTTTTCCCCAATAGCTAAATAAATGGCTTGAGAAGGACCAGTCAGCCCGTTGAGGGGGAATTATTCAGAATGAGGAAAACGTGACGAAGAAAGCCGCAAAATGTCATTGTTTCAGTCTCTCTAGTCCAATATTTTTACAGGATATTATTTTTTTATCCAAGTATTTTTCCCCAATAGCTAAATAAATGGCATAGTCATGACAAATAACAGTCTTGTGTTAAATGGAATATGAAATAATAGAAATACATTTATTCAAGAGGACATGTAAAAATGATTCCATAATTGTCAAAGCTGTCGACTTCACCTTTTACTGTCGCACCTCCCGAACGATATTTTATGCCACCTAAATCGGGCTATGTCATTTCGCTTCCCCAGCTTCGGAGAATGTAAACAAACCAAGAGGCGTGACAGCTAGCCGACAGGCTAACCTGAACCGAGTCTTCAAAGCGGAAAATCACACATACTTGCCTGCATCATTTCACAATCGACGGTTGTCGATTGTCTTCACCGATCGGCAAACCGCCCACCGGAGAGCAATTTACAGCTCGTTCCCCTGCTAATACGGACAGGAGAGCTCGCCGAGGAAGCAGCTGGACAATGACCACTGAACATTTACATGCCAATCCATGATCAAACGTAAGTAGTCATTTATTTAAAGAAAGTTTGTAGTGTTTACTTTGTAATCACTGTATTCGCGGCTATTTTTAACTCAAAGTTGCAATTTCTGATCAGTCGGAAAATTTGACAGAACACCGGGCACTTGAAGAGGGGAATAAGCCGAGTATACTAGTGGTGCTCTCCCAGCGGGGGGGATGTGCGACAAGCCGCCGGTCGTCGACCGAGGGGTCAAGGAGCATGTCAGCCACAAAATGCAAGCCACCTACATATTAAAATGATCCCAGTATTTCACATAATACAAAACACGATGTTTACTCACTTCCTCGTAAGTCCCATGGTCTCACAGTAGTAGGGCTTGTTTTGGCCTATATCCACCGATGAATGGGAACCCAAAAAGGCGCACACGCCTCTCCCTCCTACAGCAAGATTTTTCTGCAGCCGTTTGGCTGGTGTGATGTGAAAAATAAACGTATTAATCTGCAAACTCGGCGGAATCATTAGTCCTTCTCATACAACAGAACGGCTGAATAAAGAATAGGACTCCTTCCTCCGTACAAGTCACAGCGCCTTCTTTCTCAACTCAAGACTGTTGCTGGAAGTCTCTCATTTTCATGGCGCGGGATTAAAAAAACTAAATAAATATAGTGATCGCTTCCACAAACATCTAAGCGGTCCATTTCATTCAATAGCATAAACTACCGCGTGTATTATGAAATAAACATGCTTTTTCGTGTCACAGGCACTTTAGCATATCATTCAAACCACCACACAACTGGCTCTAAGTGTCCGATCGCGGGTGGAAAACACACAACAACAACAGAAAAGATGATACACACAGGCGCTGCCTCTGTAGAGATGGCGCTGCCTACCTCTGTAGAGATATTTTACAATCATATACAATGAACGTAGGTTTGCAGCCGCGTTTCTCTCTGTCTCTCTCTTTCTCTCCCGTCCACTTGCTCAGACGCTGCATAGCTGTCCGCCGTCTTCTTGCTTGTGAGTGCACTTCTTTGTGTAAACAAGTGCAAGTGTGCCCCCACTTGGGCGTGAAAGCGCCACAAACTAAAATCATACATTTCAATATAAAAAAAGTCAATAATACAATTGAACACACATTGCCAAAGGCAGAACGCAAACGGATTAAGAGTTTTTCAGGTAACTATAGCATAAACAACATGCTAACAAGTTTACCAAACCATCAGTGTCACACCAAAACACCAAAATAACATGTGAAATGATATAATAATGTGTTAATAATTTCACACATAAGTCACTCCTGAGTATAAGTCGCACCCCCAGCCAAACTATGAAAAAACTATAGTCCGAAAAATACAGTACATATCACTTAATGGTTCCACATCTAGATAAATTATAGCATGGGCAAATATGTTTTCAGTTCATATACAAATTTTCTTAAGTTGGTTCAATAATAAATGAGTTTGTAGCGAGAACAAACACTTTGAAAAAGTAATACTGTAATTTATATTTAATAACGATCAATGTTCGACTCACGCATAAAGAACACATATGCTGAAAATAGCATAGCATGAGAAAGGGATTTGTGAAAACTAAGAAGCAGTAGAGCCGCAAAATGCTTTGATCTAGCTTTCTGGCCTACTTGTGGTCAGTTCTCCAGACAGTAACCCATCAGCAAAATTGGCTTCATTATTGACAGACAAAAAGGTGTGGAGGTTTAACAAGAGTGGTCAAAGAATGTCCTGGCTATGTATCCAGCAGCTGGTTAACTTAGAGATTTACACATGTAGACAGAAGTCCAAAAAGCCCTGAAGGTATTACTGGTTTTAAGTGGTACCGTAATATGTGCAAAGGCATTCAACAAAGTACTCCATAACGGCTGGATCTACTCAGTTTGCCTTCTCTTGTCATTTTACAGCTCAAAATTCTGGGTGTTTGTGCTTTCCTCATGTGGAAGTCGATTCTAAGCATGCACTTCTCATAAAAATCACTACTTTGGACTCTTTGAAGATATGATCCTCTCCATCTGCAACCACATTATTCTGGGAGTATGTCTTCACCCCTTTGCTTTGGCAAAAGTTAATGTCAAGAGAGTGAGAAACAAGCGTTGTGCACTTCTTGCCAATACATACTCATGATCTCCTTTAGCGAAATGTGTCCATGTATCCAACTGAAATGCTTAGAAAGGCAGCTGCTTGCATTCATTAATTGTAATGTGTGGAATGTTAAAGAAAAGGTTTATTTGGTTTCACCCAAAAAAAAAATCCAGTGTTTTTTATTTGCAAAATGAATAGGGGTAATTGACTGGTACATGCAAGACAAGGTAAAAGGCAGGCGCCTTGACAATGCCAAGCTGGCAGCCAGGAGTAATTAGATGGTCACATTGCAGTCGCCATGACGAGATCAGGCTAGCCCACTGGTTAATTTAACACACATGTCTGATGAAATCAGTCATAGCCCTGTGAAATTGGGGTTTTATCCTTAATCTACAACACTGGCACACTAGATATAAAACATATTTTTACAGACTAACCTACTAACCTATCCACACAAGGTGTGACTGTTTAATTTCGAAATGGAGGTGGAAAATACGGTGATAAACATCTGAATCCTTGACTGAATACACGTACTTTACTACAGCAGACCAAACACCAAACAAGCTTAGAAGCAAATAAACCTGATGTTTTTTTTAAATGTTTTCTGTTTGTATTATTATATTTAAATATAATAATGCACAAAAAGATTGTATGCAACTAGGGTTGCCAACTGTCCCTTGAAAAAAAGGAATAGTCCCGTATTCAGAAACAAAAGTATGCGTCCCATTCTGAGCTTTCAAGGTAAGCACAGTAGTAGTGAGTGCTCCTCTGTAGGTTGCTTTTATTTGGCTGCACTAATGAACGCAAAAAACAAAAACTATTATATTGTTGGGAAGCCCGTATTTTACATTTTTGAATGTTGTCATGTTTTAAGGAACCTGTCCAGCATTCAATTGGCAAATACAATAATCCATTAGATAGTTGCTGTAAACAGTGGGCCCCGCTGACCAATTGCAACGTAGCAGCCACTATATTGAAAATGTCTCCGTCATGCTATGCTTTTGTAATCTTTGATGTAATTTTGTTGTTGTTGTCGTTGTCTTTCGTATAATGTACAGCCAGTGAAAAGGAATTTCCCCACAGGGACAAAAATAAAAATCAACTAAGAGATTTGTCCGCAATGGAGGACATTTTGATGCAGAAAGATTTCGATGAGATTCTGCAACTAGTGGCAATCCTGTAACTCCCGTCAGTAACCAAACTGTCCTCAAGGATGACAAGACTCCACAGGGTTTATTTGGGGCTTTCTCTATGATTTAGGTGAAGAGAGAATGCAATGTCCTGAACTTGCCCCCATTGAACACTCTTGGGATCAGCTTGAGGAGGCTTTTTAAAAAATATATTTTTACCTGTCCTGTTCAGCTGATTGACACGTAGAATGGGAATCTGAGTGTCCGTTTGGTCTGAACTGTTTTAATGTATCACATGGTAGTATGACATTGTGATCATTCAACGTGCCTCGTTTATTAGGAGAAAGCAGCAAACAGGAAGGGGTTATGGGGGGCGGAAGAAAAGAGGGAAGGAGAGAGAGACAGAAGAAGCACAAACAACAACAAGAAATACATTGAACGCCTACACTAACTATGAATATGTTGGTGCTTTTGTAAGCTGGTTGTATTTCTGGTTGAGCATCAGGAGAAGGTGCCAGATCATTGCTGTTGGGTATGGTTCTTCCAAACACTACTGAGGCTTCTTGCATATGAACATGTTTTTCTTTCAAATTTAGGCTGTCCACCATCCAAGTCAATGGCAACAGCTAAATAAACTGGCAGTGGCAGAAAATATTAGGCACATTTTTTCATGGGCACAATCCACAAATGCACATTCTTTACAAATGTGGTGCCTAGGGATGGGAATTGATAGGATTTTTACGATTCCGATTCCATTATCGATATTGTTTAACGATTCGATTTTTTATCGATTCTAATTTGGAGAAAAAGACAAACATTTTGATTGGCATCTAGTTTGTTTAATCAGAAGTCACGACCTTACAAACTCACAACGAGGTCAAAAGAGGCCCAATTCCTCGATGTTAACTGTGGCAATATGTTACTGTGGCAAACAGACAATGTGTAAAATTTTACTGAAACATTTTTCTAATAGAAATAAAAAATACTCCTTTTTAAGAGGACATATAAGCATATAGCACTCAAAAATAATAATAAAAAAAGATAAATACTGTCAAATACAACAGAACAAGTTTAAAATTAGGTTGGTGTAACTACATAAGGACGGTTGGATCTTATACTATATAAGAGGAATTTTAGCACAATCTTCCATTAACTTGGATTTGTTAACTTGATGGAAAGGCCTTTTGACACTGAGTAGAATAAAAGTGGTTTGGGACCAATGGGACCATACTATTTCAAATTATGGGCGAAAATACGCTGATTGGCTGTTGTCGTCAGGTGCATTTCGGGAAGTAATTCAGAAAATCCACTTTCATTAATCGTCGCAACACAATCGGATGCGTAGGTATACTGTAGTATACTGTACTTTTGTGTGAAATCAGTAGTCAGATTGGCCTTACGATCCACCAAATTCAAATTATTCCGAAAAAAAAAAAAAACACTGATTGGTGGACTACCGACCGAAATGAGTATTAAAATTGCTGATAAAATTGTTTAGGATTATTTTAGATGCATATATGTTGTATTTTTCTTATAGAGGATTCAACGAGGAATACGATAGACCGATTATTGATTTTTTGGGAAAAATCACCATTTCTATAAGTAGTCTCTTGAATAATGACCTGGCCTGTGAAAATCAATACAGAATCTCTCGGCGACAACTGTCCAGATTATACTTGATGAGTGGTCACTCTTTGAATATCCACATAGTCTTATTTGCTAAATCGAGTGTGTGTAACATGCGCAAATTGCATGACGTAATTCGTGCTACTTGGAATCTATAAGAGAATCGTTAGATAAGGTGCCAAACGATTCCATGGAATTGAAATGCATGGGACCGGTTCTTTATAGGAACCGGTTCTCGATCCCCATCCCTAGCGGCGCCTTTCAAAAGGGCAATTGCCTTGTTTAGTTTTCCAACCGTATAGGTTTTATTGCGAAAAAACATTGTTATAGCAAAGGAATAATCAGCAAAACAAACAAAGCATTATTTTTGTGCTGTGTAGTTTTTCATCTTGCCCACCCATTTTTTATTCGCCTCTTTGCAAGTATATCCTTCTCTCTATTATTTGCCTACTTCCCCACACTTCCCTATTTAATTTGCTTGCACTCCAGCATGGAATGTAGTACTTTCCCCTAAATGTTGATATACCCCATATACCAATCATTACTGCATCATTTCATAATGCAGACTTTTCTGAACAATTGTTATATTGTTAGTTTTTAGCTACTCCTCTAAAATGAAGCATTTTACATAGTCAGAATCAAGCTTGCTTGAGAAGGTTGCCACTCTAGACAGAGATCCGCAATCTGGCATGCTCTTGTTTGATTGATTCCCAAATGGGTTATCCACTACCTAAGTGTAATGAGGATATTCTCTATATGGAACATTTCAAAGATCTTTAAGTATTTTCTAACATGTGACTTACTCACTGCTCTTGCCATTGACACACAAAGACACCTGACATGCTGCTTGGCATAGTAGAAAATGGGCCACTGAATAGGGCTGTGAGGAAGTCACAAGTCAGAGAAGGCTAACTGATCTATTGGAGAAATGATGGTGGAAATTACCGTACTGTGCCTTGAGTGCTTCAACACTTCATCCCAAACACACAGCTCGGGTAATCTCCATACTGACAAGATAAAGATGATGTTTTTCCCCTTATCTTAAGGGGCACTTTAGTACCAATATTGTATGTGTATTAAAATATGAACACGTCCAGCACAAGCGCAAAAGTGTAATTGATGGGCATTTTTACTCAGAGTATATAACTGACTTTATAGGAGTGCATATTTTTTCATTAAGTCACTTTGCACACATGAACCACGCCATTTACTGCTTTTATCCCCCTCGCTTACTAACGTGTTGTAAAGGATTATGGCCCCTCTGTTGTTAAAAACATCACAGCTTCAGTAAAATTAAGTGAAGCTAGTAAGACGTAATCACATTCCCTGACTATATCCCCCCTAGCCATCTGGTAGTTATGGAAGATTGTTTTGGATGCTTTGAAAAAGCAAAGGAAAAAAAGTTGAAATACAACAAAACACCCATCCCTTCACATTCTCCCAATATTTTAACTGCTTTCTCAATCTCTCACCATGACCATCTCTTGGCTACTAGGCTAATCAGTTAAGTAGACACATTACTTTACTAAGTAATTGGGCTAATGCCCCTAGGATACAGTGAAAAATGGCACACGAGGCAAACTATTGTGTTTGGAATCAAAAAAATGATGCACTGCTCGATTTCATGGATTCCAGGTTCTTCTACTTTTTCTATAAATGAAATGTAAATGTCAGGCACAGCTGAGTTTATGCCACTGTGAATGTCAAGGGTAGCGCTTGGCAGTGAGAACCACTGGACCATTTTCAGCTGGCCAATTTCCATGATTGTTGCAGCCCTGAGAGCACTGAAAATGTGCCGCCGAAACAAAAAGCTCGCCCCACTGTGGGGGATCCTGATTTCTGGTATGTGACCTTGTGGCTGACATGGAACCACAACAGTACTGATCCTTTTTCATCCCTCTACAATTTTCCATCTGACTCCATTTGTTTTCATTTGTGAAAACAAAACTATTCCCGTTTTCTGTATGTGAAAACATAGCATCCCAGAAGGATTTGCAAAAAAATATCAATCACCGGAATGGTTCCTTTGTGATCTCTTCTATGGATCATATCGGACAAGCTTTCTATAGAGTAAAACATTGGACACCAGAGTTATTGCAACAGAGATAGCAATCTGTATGTATTGTAATCTCAGACTGAAAAAAAATATCTAAGACATGCAAGTGAGCATACTAATTTGTGCAGCTAAAGTAAATTTGCAATAATGAATATACAGTTGTAGAATGAAGAGTGGGTAACGCAAAGGCTGTGTCGGTACATGTGGTAATGTGGTACTACTGAATTAATCATGAGCCCTTTTGTCTGAAGAGCCACGGCAAAACATTATCAGTTCAACTTTTTGGAGCAATGAACGTTGTGTTACAGTCTGTCAATATTTATTGAATCTTGACATTAGACATCAGACATTACCAAGTGGTGTAGTTAAACCACCTTACATTGAAATGTTTTGGCAAGCTTAACCCCAATCAGGCTTGTATTTCCTACATGGTTGTTTTGGTGGTAAGGTCATATACACTTGAGGTTACACTGAATATATTCCATTGTTGTCTACTCTTTGCCTAGAAAAAGAAGCCAGGATATGGATATTGATATCATTTTGCGATTCTGTGTGTGTGTTTTTTTTTTTTTTTAATTTTAACTAGGGCTGTCAAAATTATCGCGTTAACGCGCGGTAATTAATTATTTTAATTAATCACGTTAAAATATTTGACGCAATTAACGCACATGTGCCGCTCAGAAAGTATTCTGCCTTTTGGTAAGTTTTACAGCAAGGCTTTTTGCGCTGTCCAACAGCGAACTCTTGTGGTTGCTTTGCGACATGGTTTATTATTTTCTTCTTTTCTTCATTATGGCTGCACGACGTCTCGGGCTGATAATGTTGTGCTTCTATGATCCTTGGACAAGATTTGTCCGTAAGTATGGTTGTTGTAAAGAATGTACATATTATGTTAGTAAGCGAAATGTTATATTTTTTGTATGAGACGCTTTTTGTTTATGTTTAGTGAACCTGTATAGCGTGCTAAGCTAACGTTGTTGCTAATGCAATGCTGTGTACTTTTTTGTTGTTGTTTCACTACGGTCTAAAGAGGACAGTGGTTTGAGGCCGTTTTATTAATAAATCAGATGAAAAAGGAAGAAGTCTGATTATTAAGGCGTCGTTCACTAGCTGTCTAGCTTTGGAAAAAGTAGACGCTTCGGAATGAGGACAGCATAGACAGATTTAAATGACAGTAGAGTGAAATGCCCACTACAGTCCTTATGTACCGTATGTTGAATGTATATATCCATCTTGTGTCTTATCTTTCCATTCCAACAATTTATTTTACAGAATATATATATAATTTACAGAAAAATATGGCATATTTTATAGATGGTTTGGATTGCGATTAATTGCGATTAATTACGATTTATTAATTTTTAAGCTGTAATTAACTCGATTAAAAATTTTAATCGTTTGACAGCCCTAATTTTAACCCATTACAGCCATATGCAATATATTTGATACACTTAGAATTTCATGATTAATAGACTGATTCAGAATGTTGAAATTTGTTTCTCAAACAAATTGATGGATGCAAGTCAACACATACATCTGCAGGTTGCATGAGAAAAAAAAAAAAAAAAAAAAATCAGGATTTAGCAAGGGTTATAGATTTTGGAGCGCTTATTATATATTAATTTCAATTAGAAAAAAAGATCCATTAAGACCTTATTTTTCAAATTTTGGGATTCTCTGACAATTGCTTCATGTTTCAGGGTCCTAAGGGTTAAATGCCAGTTAAATGTCTTGGTTTGAATAAGGTCAACAAATGAAATTTATTTGATCAGTGGACATGTATCATTTTCTGCATTGTAATGGATTGCACTAAAATTTAGCGCTGCAGTCTCACTATGTGGGTTCTACTTGCCTGCTCTTATTCATGTTCACATTGTCACACACGAGTGACATTGTCACAGACAATTCCAGCAGTTCTTCTGATCCCAGTCACAAGCAAGTTGCAAGTCATTTATGTCGATCTCAAGCAAGTCCAAAATCTTTACTGTTGCGGGCAAGTAAAATCGAGTCACAAGATTATATTGAGTCAAATCAAGGTGAGACGCGAGGTTATGTCGAGCCAAGCTGAGTCAAACATTTGTCAAGCCAAGTCGCATCGAATCACAAGGTTACCGAGTCGAGTCACAGGTCAGCAAAGTTGGTGGTTGTTACTCAAAAAAGTAATATATTACACATTACATATTACTCTGAGAAATACTAATGCCTTATGTTACTTTATTAGTCCCTGCATGAAGTAGTTACTACTTATAGTTAGTTTTTTCTGCTTACTCTAAAATTGCATGAGATGCATAAGATAGAGAACGAGAGCAGAAAAAGGATGAGTGTTCTTCAGTGTCTTTATTACGAGTTGGGGCTCGTTACTCAGAAAGCAAATAAATTACACATCTAGGTACATTGCGGTTACAAAGTGCCATATAACGCCATATTAAATGTTAGCAGCTAACTAGCCACGTAGCTTCTGCTAACGTAGCGGGAGCTAACTTGCACTCCACGTACTCTTCAAACAGCAACCTGACATTTAGGCCCTTGTAACACTAAGCTCAGACCTGGCGGCCTCCACACGCCACGCTAGGCCATCCGTGGCTGCTGATGGGTACCCGCCTTCCCCAGCAAGCCTTTGGCCAGACTTTCCCAGGCCATCATGCCCTGTCTCAGCTGGTTGCTGGCTGCCAACTGCCACTTAGCTCAGTTTTAAACTCAACACCCACAACAAAAACACTGACACTGGTTAGCAATGAAAGTGTTATCCATTACCAATTTCTTTACACAATGTGAAAATGTTCCGCAACATTGATGACGCGTGTGACGCAAATCACCGCTAGTATACATGGGCATTTGACACGTTAGTGCCGACTCAGACAGGCAGTAACAACAGCCGGCAGTGTTTTTGAGAGAAAAATAATTTTTCTAAGTGGTTGAATTCCTTCGTGGCGACGGAGGTCCTAATTCCCTGTACTAGCAATGTAATGCAAGTAAAGAATTTATAAATCAGTGATATTTTTTGTAGGCAGTGTAATGCCTCGCACTACCCACTACATTAGTCAATTTTCAGACCCTCCTTGCCAAGCGGGTCAAATCAGTCTCTGGTGTTTTTCCTTCATGTCCGAGGCGAGTTGCAAGTCATCAAATATGCAATTTGAGTCGACTCGAGTCTAACTGTCTGCAATGGTGACCATCGAACAGATTGCACTAGTTAACTCTGCCCTTGAGGTAATATAGTGTATCATTACAATAGATTCCACATAGCAAATGAAAACAAGTTTAGTTACTTTTTAACCCTTCAAACTATATGAAAAAAAAAAACAATTCCTCAACTGAAGTTTTTCTCTTCTCTTGGAATTGGAAATGCATGACAGACTATTAAGTCTATTAGGATAGAAAGGATTGCGCTATAGTAATACTATTAATGCATAAATGCCTTTCTTAAAGTTATTTTAGTGTTGTGTGACTAAACATTTGGATGATTAGTTGATTTTTTCTTTTATCCCAGACAATTTTTATAGGTTGTTTTATTTACCTGACATGTTTCAGCGACTACTTCCGCCTTCATCAGAGTGTCACTGATGTTGGTGTGACACGTCTTTATCAGCTGATGGATGAAAGTGTGACTAAAAGATAAAAGAAAAATTCAACTAATCTATAGACCCTACTCACATGACGTCACAACCACGCCTCCGCGCCATATTGTCCATCAACTCGTCGTGTTGACGCATTACCGCTACGAAAATTCCTCCTATTATGGCGTGTTTTTCTGATCGTTAACATTAATAATCAAAATGGTGAAGGCGTGTGTGGCCGTTGGTTGCAATAACAGAGAAGATAGACGGAGAGACTTGAAGTTCTACCGTATTCCGAGAGACCCGGAGAGGAGATCGAGATGGACTGCTGCAATTCGACGAGAAAACTGGGCTCCATACGATTACCACAGATTATGTAGTAGTCATTTTATATCTGGTAAGATGCATATAATATATATTTAGAGCTCTCCTCGTATGTTAACTTACGCACGCAAGTCCCTCGTCGTGTTTCTAACGTCACATCCGCCCGTCACAAATTGGTCTGTTTGCTGTGACTTGCTCCGCCCTAGAAATTTTATCCGCTTAATGGTGGCCAGACTCAATAGCTGGAACAGCGGTGAGTCTGGAGTACCAGGCTAGCCATTTCCATGGTCAGTTTCCCCTCAACATCTAAACTTCCAGCGTAAAGTAAATCAGTTCTGTGTCTGCATCCAGTTTGCCACAGCTCAGTAATCTGTCGGCTGCAGAAACTAACTCAACAGGGGATGAGTTTTCCTATTTTACTTTTATGTATGGTAAACTGACATTTGGAGAACAAACAAAATTGGCATGCTCATTTGCACTCACAACCGAACCACGTCATCTCGAATTGGGTTTTAAATTAAAATCCTACATGGTTAGCATGTGAGTCCATTGACCGGGGAAAAGATAGCATTTTTATCTGGGTACAGTAAGTTGTTTGTTAGCCTCTGTCTTTTCTGATTGAAATGCAACCATGTTATGATAATTATTTGTGATACAGAACAGAGAACAAGTGCAGTTTCACCAAAAAGTAGAGTGTTCCAAGCACTTCTCTGGCAACCGACAGAGGACAGGGATGTCGTGCTCTTCAGTATTTTTATCCTGGTACAGTATCACTTTTAGCCACCAGTCTTACATAGCTCTTTTAATCAGGAAAGATGATTTGTGTTATGAACATGGTCTCAGAATTGCATCTTGTAACTGTAAAACTAGAATTTGTAGGAATGTAGAATATAAAGAAAGGGAATTCACACAAGTAAAGCACATATTTCCATCCACTTACAGCTTCTCCTAATTAGGGTTGGTGAACTGTGGGCTATTCCAGCTGACTTTGAGCTAGAAAACTAACGTATCACGCAATAATCATAATTTATTAATGAAAGTAAATGAGTTCTAATTTTAGTGGCCATTATTAGAGACACTCAGCATTCACTTGTTATTAGTTGGCTCATGTCTGTGTCTCTGCCGTTATCTGTCACTGTCTCTTTCACTTGCTGCCAGAGTGACAGCAGCTAAGGTGACGCCTGCAGTAGCAGAGATACGGCGCAGCTAATGGATTTGTCCCAGCCGTGTGAGAGACAACGGAGCCCAGCCAAGAAGGAGATGAAACACAAAGGCAAATAGTTTAAACGCCTCTCTTTCATCTTCATTTGGACTCAGCGGCAAGTGAGCGTCTCACATCTCACCTCATCTACACCACGTACTCAATCCATCATCTGTGGCAGACTAAGTCCCAGTCTTCTCATTTCCATAGAGGAGAATGGTTTGGAACATGCAATTTTATTTTTTTTTGAGGGGTTGCCACTAAAGAAAAAGCTTTGACTAATTATATCCTAATGGAACTATACAGTTTTACTGTTGTTTCATAAAGAATTGGAGAGGCTTTAATGTTACATTCGCATGTTTACATTTTAGTTTCAAGCCTAGATCTAGTATGGCGTCAAGATTTGTTTAAATATTGTGTGAGAAAATTTGACTAGATCCTCAGATTTGAGGCTGGCTTCAGAACTAGTATTGTGTACTTTAGTCATTGGGAGAGAAGTAGTGATTCACATAGCTGATTATCATGCAACTGGCATGGAATCACTGGTGATCAGTAAAGGTACTGTTTGCTTAAGACCACACTGTCCAAGACTAAGACCTTTGGGAGTCAAGACCGAGACTAGGCCAAGAGTGTCACATCACTGACGCAAATATGTTTGATTTATAGAAAGTCAAATTTCTTTTTTTTTATTTAGTCAGTGATTGAGCATGTCTCAGTGGAACACAGATTAATGAGTCAAGTATGCTATTACTCAACTATGATATATGATATTGAACATCTGGCTTTTCAGGTGTCATAAATGCTAATTCACAATTGAAATTAAAGTGTATTTAGATTGCTAAGAGAGGGCCGACCCATTTTAACAAGGGGGTTGGCAGTGAATGATCACTGCCTGCTCATCAACTGTAGTTAAAATGGACTGGACCACTTTCCCCACATCAGTGTCATGAGCTAACTTAGGGGCCGTTTACATGGTGACTCTCCGAGAATACGAAAAATTTCAAATTTGCATTTGCATTTGCGTCTCCATTCGAACAATGTCGCAATTCCGCATGAAAACGATGTAGTATTCATGCCAGGCCCTAGGGGGCACTGCAGATTTACAGGGCGACAGAGAATGATGCACTTTGACCCCACCAAGCTCCCTCAGCCCAAAAAAAAAAATGCCCGCCCACTCGAAGCAATGGCATTTTTCTTTTGTTCAAAAAGGCACAAAAATGGAAACATTCAACATATTTAATTTAAAAATATTATTAAAATAGTAAATTACAGCTGACATTCCGCCATATTTGCTGTTTTTAATGTTTAGTAGCACCGCTGCGCAGGCCCAATGTGACGTGTACTAGTGCTTACGTTATCGGCGCGGTCTCGCCGCGGGAGCCTTTGATATGCATGCCGAGGAAGCCCCCCTGAATCCCCCGCAATCGGATTCTTCCACTTTGGAGGCAGGATTCAGAATTTTTCGTCTTCGCCGACACCATATGCACGCGAGGCGAGTCCGCTACTCAGTCATTGCGTCTTTGTATCGCAGTCACCATGTAAACTGCCCCTTATTAAACACACAATTATGGTCCCTGAGAAAATCATGTCAGAAAGTTGTGTTGTGAACACAAACAATGATTTCATTATTATTATGTTAATCCAGTGTTGATTAGTTATAGTTGGCATTCTCAGAAAGGTGGCAGCTACTATAACAGCTCTGCTGTCGTTTTTATTCTAAATTTAATTTTAATGAGTGATATCGATGGGGGTGCTATGAAGTTGCCATACACATTGGTATATGAAAGTATGAACTAGGGCAGTATTCCAGAGCAGGTTGTTACGTTTCAGAGAATAGACCTTTGTTACCACTTAGATATAGCACCGAGCACTATACTGAAGTTCCAGTGTGTGTTGTAAATTTTCCAGAACTACAACAGCAATGACTAATGAACCCAACTGTGCCGAGGGACACAACATGCTGTAATTTGGTCTTGCCTCAAAACAACAACACTTGTTCCACAGTACTCAGTCTCAACACTTACAAGATCATGGCTCAGATTGTCACACTGAAAGGCCTTCAAATGTAATTGTATTCCATCCCTGTGGTATTCCACCATAAATGACCTTTCAGTTCGAAACCAAACTGACTGTGGGTGGTTAACTGTGTTTGAAGTCATATAGATAGACTATAAATAGGGGATTAGTATGTAATTATGACTTAACGGGTAATTAGTTGCAAAAGTACACATGTATTCCTGGGCAGATATTATTGATTTACTGCTAGTCTTAAATCCATTCATAATTAATGTCTGAGCTGAAGACTCCTCCTCGCCCATACAGCCTGAGGATGCTCGGCAGCTGTAAGTAAAGAAATAGTGAGAGGAAACGAGTAGGCGAGTAAAGTAGCCAATCATCCGGCATACTTGCCAAAGGTTTACCGAGGGGACAGAAGGTCAAAGGTGAGGGGTTTCTGGATGGCGAGCACAGCTGTGTGCAATGAGGGGTGCACTAAGCCGCCCCAGCATGACCCCCAAACTCGCCGCTAACACCGAGAGTTACCCATAACACATCTGGGCCTCATTCCCATGAGTGGGCAGGTATCATGACTGAACACAGGGCCTCCTTTTTTCTTGTTTGTTTGTTATATATTAACCTTGTAGTGCCCCTCTCATTAGAACTGTGATTGACAACTCCAAATGCCAGATTCACTCTGAGAACTAGCATTCGATAAATCCAACCTGAATGAAGTGCAAGGATATCCCCTTATGTAAGTTCCGTATTAGCATCGAGATGTCCTTAAATTATATTCATTCATATTGCCGTAATATTTCTTGTGGTTATTGTTTCTTAAACTTATTACATTGACTATCGATGTCTACACTGTATGCTACTGTATTTTGCCACATACAGTTCAATAATAGTCTTCCTGCACGATTTTTTCTTCTCTTTATATTCACTTATAAATGGTATTATCAAAGTTTTAGTATTCATTCATGCATTGCTCGCTGCTGTATTTACAGCATTGCCGGTATTATTGGCATGTACGCACCATAATTATTTTTGTCCGTTGCAGCTCTCAACTTTGCAACTGTAAAACAGGAATGTCAACCTTGGAAAAGCGTTATTCTACTCTAATATTTTGGGTAATATGTGCATTGACCTGTCTCAAGAGGTCACAGATAGTTTGCCTCTATGTAAACCCGACAAAATTAAATCTGCACTTGTGATTTACTCATGCTTTTGCTTTAATGGAAAGCTGATACTCTTTTTTGATAGACTGATAAGAATAAAATCCATTTGGCACCACAGGATTTGACACACAAGACTGATGGTGTCTGACGGGACATCAAACAATGAATTGTGAGGCCACACTTTCAAGAGGAGATGCCCTCTGGTCTGATGACCTTTGACTCGAGGTCAGATCCCAATTTCGTGCATTTGTGTGTGCATTATACAAAGACAGAGAACTTGTTTGTTTTCTCAAATGTCTAAGCGCGTTTCTATGTGTACCAGACAGGGTTTAATTTGACTCCTACCATCAAAATCTTTTCTTAATGAAATGCACATTCCCCATTTTGCTAGATAATATAGTGCTTGCCCAACATCTGTCCAGGCCAAGGCTTTTGGTCTTGAGAAAGGTAACGGGATACGCCCAGTGAGGCTTCATTCAGCCTACCATCCTCAGACAAGAAAGTATTGGTGGGTCTCCTGCCAATCATCGCACATAATTTGCATTTATTTTCCACACATAAGCATGTTTGAATATGTAAGCAGACATGTATGCAAATTCCTTTGCTGCAGCAGAGTAAACATGCACATTTAAACGGGTATGATTCATTACGTTCAGACTTTTTGATGTGCATACGTTAGCATGTGAAAGTCTGCCGCTTTCTCACACCAAATGCAGAATCAGTCCTGTCTCCTGTACTCCCAAGTGGCATTACCATATTATATTTTATTTATCAAGTGGGCTGTCATGCATGCTCACCCTACCACCTGTTAGCGATGCACTCTCCATGACACTAAATGCAAACGAGACCTTGGCTCCCCACACATAATTGAGCAATGTGATAAATCTTCAAAGTGCATTCAGAAGATATCTCCCATCTTGAGGCCTGGATAAGTTACGGCAGCCCCGTGTATATACGCATGGGAGGTAGATGTCATTCATGTTTCAGTTATAACTACATGAACAGCATGCATCGTAATCTCTGAATAATTGTCAAAATCAATAATTGAACTCATTATTATAATTTTCACCTTCATAATATTTTTGGGAGGTCACACACAGACATGAGTGATCGAGATTAAAAGCAGTCTCCAAGGGCCAATTTGACACCATAGATCTCCCTGGTCTATTCCATACTCTGCCTTTGAGGTCTGCTCGTACATCCTCATACCAAGTACGACTTTCCACTGTGCAAACAAGTTTCACATCCCATCCGATAGAGGAAGAGAGACACCAACACAACTGCCGGTGTTATACCGGTCTTAAAGGGCCAAGAACAAGCCTGCTCAATGGTGCTAAAAATTTGGTGGTGTTCATGTATTTATGCAGCATATCCCCCTTTCTAATTTGTATCTTGCACGGCAAGAAAATTAGAAAAACCTGGTCTTAAACGTCCTTTCAAAAATGAGGCCGTATTTTTTTATTAGTTGAATCACAACTTCACATTATTTCATGGCGTGTTGATACACAGGCCACAACTGTTTCAGATATTGCACTACTTTGATTTTTGGTGTGAATAGTATTTTTGCATTTCATAACCCACGAGAGACCTTTCTTAGTGTCTTTGTATAATTTCCCAAAATGAACACACTTTACTTTCATAACATGTTAACAAAATATGAGTAACAATTTTTGGTTTCGAATAGTTCTTTCAGTTCAACGCAACAATATTTTCACTTTGGCAGGAGTCCACACAGTACTGAGTGCTTTTCCAGTTTTTGGACCGAATATAATTTCACCGATAGATATAAAGTTAGATGCCTCAAATGTGCTGTAAGTCAATACTCATTTTTGATGAGAGGCTACAGCCACTGGGACAGGAAAAAAAAGGAATTCTCTTTGAAAATAAAGCCAGCATAAAGATCTAAATGCAAGATATTTTAACAGATCAAATCACTTGGAGTGGATATGCAATTTAAGTTATGTTGAAACAAAAGAGTACCTCACCCGCCATTGAATTGAATTTAATTGCTCAAGGAACTTTGTTCTCAGGTCTCCCACAGCATCTTAACTCCTAACAAACAAATAAATACGCGAGCATCCACAAGACAACGTCGTTTCGATAAAAGATTAGGTTGTCAAAGAACGTTATTGGTGTCCGTAAAACCTGATGAAAATCTTTACGGTGTACTTAGAGCTTCTCCTGTTGCCAGGCAGCCACAACAGAAAACTGATTAGTGTTTTTTTTTTTCTAAAGAAAAGCTGTGATTTCAACAACCAGCATGAATCATACTCACAATAATACGATTTGTTATCAGACAAGCCATTTGTATCCGACTAAGAATTCAGCATGTTAAGAGTACTTTATTGGAGAGCATTGCAATCCTTATAGCCGCTGCAGTAGAGCCCACCATAAAACCCCGAAGCAAGATGACCTTTAGTCACGTCAGGGTCCTAGTTTTATATGGCATATCTAAGAATCCACTGTTGAGAAGTGTATGCGCTTTGGCATAGGTCTGATTTTGCCCGTCTGAAAAAAATTGATATTTACTACTAAATATTTTCCAATAGCAGGCGACTGCGTGCCAGATCCGGCTTCAGCTCGCCAGATCCGCATAGCAATCACACCCGCTTAACATCAGTGCGCCAGATGCATCCCGGATCAGCACTATGACAGTTTTGCCTTAAATGTAGCCTTGATTGCACGGATGGGTGAGCCTGGGACCAGGTGCCACTGATCATCGTCATCAGCTTACTTAAACCGGTCCTTGGCCTCACATCATCGCCAGATCAACAACTCACCTACAGGTATGTGACTTTCAGCTAACAAATAATCCAAGTAATCCTGATACTGAGCTAATTTTTGTGTTTTCCCCCCCTAGATTCTGTACTGCTTGCCCGGCAAAAACGCCTGCCTGGCTGTTCACCTGTTACATCACCAAACTGTCCAACGGATTCTTCGGACAGTATCTAACACTCCCTCTCATCGTCAATGAATTAGGTCCCCTGTTACCCCAAAATTTTAACAAATACAATTTTTGTTTACAGTTTAAAACGGGTCATCTTTAATGTTGAGTTGCTTGTTCCAATTAAAATATATTGTGAAAAAACAATGTTATATTGTTATGTTGTTGTATGTTGCATTAATATGTTAGCATTAATAAATGACATGAAAAAGAAGTGTTGTCATTATTGCTTTTAATAGACAAATTTGATTTGCAATATAAACACATAACAGTAAGATACATTGAACAAAATGAACTCCAAATTTGCTACTGAAAACTGTTTTGATACAAATCTGGCCCAGATTGGGTAACGTGTGTCATATCATGGCCATACATTAATGTCATGTCTGCTACTTTGGACCAGTTCTGGCCCAACATGGTTGCTGATCCAGCAAGTGACTCCTTACTGAGTTTGAGCCATTGTTCAAAAAGACACTGGGACCGATCCGTTTTACGAAGTTTGGCCGAAATTTCCAGTACCGGTACATCTGGCCCATGTCTGCTCCAGTTATATTTTGCTATCTAGGTTCCTTCAACTTACCAATTCAAGTATCATCAGTGTAAAATGTGATGAGGGAGAGCATGATCCAAGAAAATAAATGTTGTATTCTGGAATGTGCACATCAAATATCATGGATCATCTCTTACTCTTGCCTTGGCCTCGTTAGTTTTCCTAATTAAGGCATCTCAACAACATATGAGACACTATGTTACATTATTGCCTGATAACTATCAAAACCTATTTTTGATCAAGGAATGAATCAGCAAAATATTTCTGCCTATACCCTTCTTATTAACATGCAGCCTCAGAGGCTGAAGCAAGCAGAGAGACAGGAGGTCTCCGTGGTTATACCCTAGGAGAGAATCGAATCGATGACATGCTGTCTCTCTGGAGGGTGACGAGTTATTAATGAGCTTCCACAGCCAATGAGAGAGTTAATTATCAGTGTTCTGGCAGCAGCACAGAAAAAACAAGCGGAGGTAATGTTAGAGAGGCAAAGAAAGACTGCTGGTTTGTAAGTGCTGAGATAAGCAAAGAAAAAAAATGTAATTGGCCTACAATCAATATTTTCACACCACCAAGCAATACAGAGTAGAAAACAGCAGGAGCCAAACAGCCATCCATTATGTATACAAAAACATGTAGACATTGTGTAGGGACATAAAAAGACCACATACATCTCACTCATATCTAATTATCGTCATAATTAGCACTGTTCTTTTTAAATGATGATTTATGGTCCAGCTGTTAGAGCTTGAAACCAATATTTTAGCTGGCGAATATTTTTTTGGAGTGAATCCATCTATTAAGAAACCAGAAATTGAATCTACTGCAAAGCTTAAGCTCTTCAGATGAGAAGATTTCTAACTGTAATTTAAAATATAATGTGACCATGCCATCATTTGCTGCTGTCCATCATTTCGGCATGCATGTACGATTTCAGCTATTTCATAACTGTCAGTTTTCATTTCGCTTCAGGCTCTGCATAATTGTCTCACTGCTGATGAATTCTCCTCATAATTGAACCGCCGCTGAGGGAAACCAATGCAGATATTTATGTCAAAAAAATCTAATGCCAAGATTTAAACATCAAGTAGAAACTCGCTTCAGTGACTGTTAACAACTGTTAACCATATGTACACTTGTTCTGTTTCAATGACATTCCCGACAGATAACCAACCCTAACCCAGTATGACAGGATTTTGATTTTAACATTGATAAAACATGATATAGAATTATAACCTGCTCATAGTTCCCAGAGAGCACTGAAGTGACTGTAACGCTCAAAGTAATTCATCAGTTAAACATTACACTTACCGTAATTTTCCGAATATAACACACTTTTTTTTCCCAAAATGAACTTGTAAAATCATGGGTGCACATAATACACAGGTACATGATGGAGACAGAGGTATATATATATATATAGACAGATTTTTTTTTATTGACAGGTATATATATATATATAGACAGATTTTTTTTTATTGACACGGCCATGTTGTGTTGAAGAAAACGTATGCGGCGATCCGTTGCCGACCTTTACAGTACATGACGTCACCATTTTGTTTCAGTAATACTTGTTTCGGTAATACCACGCTGATTGGTCGAATGATTTCGTCTGTGTTAAATACTGCTTTTTTCACTTTTCATAAAGCACAGAATTTAGTTTCTTTAACTCATTTGAGTCAACGTTTATTGCAACTTGGCAACTCGGACCATAACAAACGTAACACAACACAGAGTTCCTGTGTCCGTCAACTATATCTGTCTCTCGGGAAACTCAAACCCAAATAACAATAGTTACTCTTGTTATAGTCCACAGCGATGTGCCTTTTCCGTTTTCCGACTTAAGTCCCCACTTTTATTTTACCGTATCAATCCATGGAAGAAAAATGTATTCATCATGATGAAACGAGCAAGTTATATAGCAGCCTTTAAAAGAAAGACATCTGTTTTGTTTCCTCCTAGATTCTGGTAAGTTGGAGAAGTTGTCAAATCATATAATTACCGTAAATATTGTCAGTTTATGGTAATGTTTAGAACTACCAATGTGCTATGCTTGTGCTGTGTTTCACCAGTCAGTAAAATTACGTTTCTGTATCTGTACACGAGCTGTTTTCTTGTATTCTTCTATTTATTGCTGCTAAAATTAGGGAGCGCGTTATAAACGGGTACAATAATTTTCCCAAGATTTTACAAGTAAATTTAGGTTGCGCATTATACACGGGTGCGCCTTATATTCAGGAAATTACGGTATATCAGTCGATGCTGTTGTTGTAATTAGCAACAGATCTAGTAACAGAGTTATGGTGGACACAACAGTTTTAACTATTGTTAAAGCGAAGAAACAATACATTCACCAATGACATAAGATAATTACAGTGACTGAAAATATTTGCTTTATTTTTCATGCAGACACCACACTCAAAAATTAATTAGGACACTGTAGAGTTAGTGTCACTATTTGAAAACTTCTACTCATGTTGCCCATCAATTTGATTAATGTTTTCTGGATTTTTTTTTTTAATCAGCTTGTGTAGTCTTGGCACAGTATCTACAAAACATTATAAAAAAAAAAAGGAAAAAAAAAAAAAAAAAAAAAAAAACCTGCCTGACTGAGGAAATAATGAGAGCATGGAAAAATGTTCCCTTTGAAAATAATGAAATCAAAAATAAATGATTATTCAGAGACCCTTTACTGTCCTCTTTGGTTTAGAAAGTGAAATATAACAAAACATTTAGACTTGGACAGGATTCACTATTGTTAAAAACTGCTTTTTTCCCCCTTCGATTTCGAAGCACTCTGGTATTAATGCTAGTTCACAATTTCTCCGTTTAAGAGCACAGTTAGTACGGCTTTCAGAGCGCATTCCAACATTAGCCAATTATAGTTAGATGTGATGAGGGTGCGTGGATTACTGCTCATTAGTAAACACCGTAAGTGGTTACTAATGCCGAAACAATAGAACGGTTGAACCCGGTCAATGAAGCACATCATTCCAATCATAAAATTAGGATAATGGCTAAATCAACTGTTACCAGGCCAACTTGAGCCTCTCCTCTCGTTTTTTGACATAAAAGAAAAAATATAATCCTTTGGAGAGAATGCATTTGAGGTTGGCATAATACTGATGCACGACCACATGAAGGCATAATGACGTGATTGTCACTGCAGCCTGTGTGCTTGTGGTTTATGTAGGAAGAATTCGATGTATACCAATTTTTCTGGATGTGCCTGGAAAAAAAAGGCGACCATACCACTGTGATAATCGAATTTATTAACACATTACCCAATTTGGAGCCACATAGTAAAATACTACCATCTGTACACTAGAAAGACATGGAGATCATGTAATATGCGTAGCAGAAACAGTGGGTAATGTTTTTTTCAAGGCAGTGTTGATGAAGTCCTTTTTATGTGGTTGTGCTAAACTTGGAGTCATGAAATGAAATCGAAGATCGTTAAAATGGGAAATATCTGGACGGTTGGAATGAATAAGAAGATACTTCAAATCAAAACAAGCATTACACTATAGCAGAGGGGGGAAAAAAACACCAGACACAATAAAAGTGTCAACATGAGAGTTCAATTTCTGCTCCTATTATAGGCGCAGTATTTGAAATAGTAGAAATATTAATCGAGCATATGTGCATATATTTGGCTATACGTATGGTTAGTTATATACAGTCACATCTGGAAGTTTCATAAAGCACAGCTATAACTCATTGGACACTTCCTGAGAAACACCTGCACAATAGGATGAGATCCAGTTCAAGCGTTACAAAAGATCTTGGTAGAAGAAGGCTCAGTTTTTACTTACTCACTGTCACAAAAATATTTTCCTACAATGTAGATTGGAAACAACATCCATAAATATATAAGTATATTCTGTACAAGCACCTTCTCTGAAAAGCATTGTTGCAGTAAATAGTCTGACCAAAAAGGATTTGATCTTTGATGCCGTCGACCGCATGATGGATTTGGCATCCATAGACTTCATAATGATATAGACGGGATATGGGGCGCGGGGCCGATTAATGGGGGCCTTGCATTGTTGGCGTGGCCGTCAAAGCTGACCGAGTGGAATCACAGACAAAGAGCTTTTTTCGATGAAAATTCATGTAAATAAATGCTGAATTCTTTGTGGATATCGACGCAAAACAGTCTCGATTCTTGGTTAAAAGCAAAAAAAAACGTGCAGCTAGCATTTATTTTACGTAAATATGTTGAAGTACGATGCTAGTCTGTTAGTCAATGTGGCGGCTGCCATATTGTGACAGCCCTGGCCGTTTTAGGGCCCAAGTACACCAGATGCATGATCGTTGCGGTTCCGGTCCGGTTCAGTGTTGATTGCGTGCCACGCAGTACGTCAAAAACAGGCAAATAATACCGGCTGCGCACGGCTGCGGTCTGCCAACTCCGTCCCCTCGTGAGCTCTCGCGTGATCGCGCGCGATAATGTGCCATTTAAAACAACAACAAACACACGGAGTCTATACTCATCAGAGAAGCAGAGAAAGAGCACATTTTTTTCCTTGCGTATTGATATTGTAACGTTTGCTAAGCGGAAGTTTGGCCGCGAAAACACACGAGCTTCAACGCCTTTTTCCTCTTTTTCTTTATTAACTTCCCGCCACCTCACCAATGCCAAAACATCAACTATATACACTGACGCTATCTAGTCCACCAATCGGAGCGTCGCGCTGGTGCACCAGCACACCAATGACAGCCCCGCGTTGGTGCATAAATTAGCCCACCGATGACAGCCCCGGCGACACTACAATATTTTAGTTGTGTCTGTCTCTTAATTCCAGATTGACTGCATCATGTTGAGATCAGGGCTCCGTGTGTGGGGGGGAGGGGGCGGGGCCCTATTATGTCCTTGGTTGTGTCGGTGGGTTTATATCTTTGTGCACATTTAAAATTTATGGCACATAACATCTAATAGAGCTGTTATGAACAACTGTTAAATAATCTGTAATATTTATAAAATGGATAGCGAATTATATACTACACGAACTAAAAACAGTGTACTTGGAATTGGTGTCCCAACACTGCAGATTCCTGTGCCCAGCGCAAACTGTTGTTTTTTTTCTATGAAGAGTCAAGTGAAATGTCGGAAAGAAAGAGAAACGTCTTGAATAGACCACCAGGTCGAAACCTGTGGGAGTCTCTTTTTTCTCTTTCGTACGTTTCCCCCTCGACTCTGTATACAAACCGACATTGTCTGTGCGCCGCGCACGAGAATTTCTGCAGTGGAACCACTTCCAGATACGCTGCTTTTTTTTTTTTTTTCCGCTCAAAGTTGTCAGCACACCTTGTGTTTGATATCATTGCCAGAAAAACACACATAATAGGACACCTTGCAGCTTCGCTTTTAATGCTGTCCTTATAATAATGATCTGCTGCATCGTATATTACTTTGTGACTTTCCAGTTTCCACCTCCTTGATGAAGTGCTCATCATCCATCATCGCTCGTGTTTAAACCGTGATTAGGCACCTGGGCTTTTGATGTCAGGCCCAGCTCCGCCCATTTTGTCGGATGCGTGCTCGGTAAAAATAGAAAATAGCCTATACCATCCGGCGGGCATGTGGCACGCCGGAGGTGGTTCGCAGTCAGTCCGGAGCACTGACGCGGCCGGTATACGTTGAACACTAGGATATAATGGGAACGGATTGACTCCGGCGCTATTTTTTACCGGAGTCGGACCGGAACCGCAACGATCATGCATCTGGTGTACTTGGGCCTTAACTGTTGTTTTGTTTTTAGAAGCCTCCAGTCAGCTGATTGTCACCTCCGCCAGCTGGCTGCCTCCCCTCCCACTGTGATGTAAGCTGATCGACACCGGACGGACAGACAACGTCGCTGCCGCTGATTGGCTAAAACGAAAAGGCGCCAAGCTTCAAAAACCTACCGACGTCAACGCTCTGGGAGGTCTCATTTGACAGCATTCTGCCGCGGTCCTCCTCGCCAGCTGTTTGCTCGCCATTCACTGTCGTGTGCGTTTGATCGCTAGTTTGATGCACTCCCGCTTTTTCGGTGAGTTCTTTTGTGTTTATTCATTATTGGATCGTTTTTGTTCACCACTGTAAATAAGAGCACTGAAGCAGTAGGGGTAAGTCGCCATTTCTGTTCAACCCTTTTTCTCCTGTTTTGTTTAGTGTAAGAAGCTAGGTTAGTGGCTGTCTTTTCTTTGTTCCTTTTACATAATCAGGGTTTAGTTAGTGGGTGGGGTTCAAGTGTAGATTCCTTTTGTTTGTTGTTTTGGCGTGGGCTTACCCTGAAGCCGCGCTTCATCCACATTCTGTATATTGTTCATTGCGAGTTTCATTTGTGTAAATAAATTGTGTTCACTCGTACCTTGTGTGGCTCGTTTTATGTCACGCCCTTAGCGGGTCATCCGTGGGACGTAACACATATGTAAACAGAGCTTTTCCGGTGTAAATTCTTGTGAAAAAATGCTTAAATCTTTTAATTCTTTATAAATATGGACATAAAAAAGTCTCGATTCTTGGTTAAAAGCAAAAAAAAAAAAAAAAACGTGCAGTTCGTATTTATTTTACGTAAATATGTCTAAGTACGATGCTAGTCTGACAGTCAAGGTGGCGGCCACCATATGTAAAAAGGGCTTTTTCGGTGAAAATTCTTGTGAATAAATGCTTAAATCCCTTAATTCTTTATAAATATGGACATAAAAAGAATCTCGATTCTTGGTTAAAAGCAAAAAAACCATGCAGTTAGTATTTATTTTATGTAAATATGTCGAAGAATGATGCTAGTCTGTTAGACAATGTGGCAGCACCCTTACAACAAAGTTGTTCAACTTTTTACGTTGAAAATTCTTGTGAAAAAATGAAAAATATAATAATTACCTTGAATCCTTGAACAAATCACTCCTGAGACAATCCTTTCTATTTGTATGCAGTACAGCTTTTGTACTTTTTCAACATAAATCCAGCGTTGGATCGCTGCATGTGTCGCTGCGACCGACTGTGAATAACTGAAGCAGATTGTGGGATGGCCCCATACATGAAGGCGTCGTGGCGCAGTGAAGGTCGAATCTGACCCATCAATATCATTATGAAGTGTATGTGGCATCAAATAGTAGTGTACTGAGTTTGCAAGTAATGATGACTCACCCACTGAAGACATATTAAGAGGCAGACGGGAGAGGAGAGGCCGTCTTCTTTCTTGTCAGACCTCTTAGTTTTCAACAAACAACTTTCATAAATACATGAAAATAAGGGAATCGCTGATTGAGTGACAGTTTACACTCTATTCCCCTTTTATATAAATCAGCTCATCTAATTCTGATTATATCACTATAATCATACAGTCATCACACTATGGAAGTGCAACCACAAAATGCTTCTTGTGCCTTGATAAAGTGGGCCAATTGCAAGTTGTAAACATCCTAATTACTATACTAAATCTTTATTACTAAATATATTGCAACAGCCCATTAAACAGAGTAAAGTAAGTAAAGAACCAAATGAAAACTGCTGTGCTGATTAGTCCAACAACAAGGCTCTGTTGTGAAGAGTTCAATTTGGCTGTATTAAAATACTGAAAAGCCAACACGGGGTAGTCTCTGCTAAACCATATGTATTATATTTTTTCACAAATCGGTGGTACTTTAGGTAGCATTGTAAATCCCATCTTGCATGGTCCCCGTTCCGCTCATGCATTGGTCCAAGAGCACTTAGTAATTAGTTCAGCATAATGACTTCATGATGCAAAATGTCTCCTTCCATCATATGGCCTTTCACAGGACTTCATTCTTTTAAAAAAGGAAATCAACGATGCAACAGTAAGCGCGAATGTGAAATTTTGCAAATCACTTGGGATTAGGCCAGTTAGAGGCCTTCAGTCGGACAGAATTCTTGTATGACTCCTGTGGACCATGGACAGTATTGTTCTAAAGGAAATGTGAATGGACCTATGTTGCTAATGGCTGTATTTGTATTTCAAACTAAAACACCCTTCTAACTACTGTTTGATCGATAAAACAGGAATCCACGGACCCAATATGACTACGTGCAACTAATGGAGGATCTTGATCTTGGTTTCAATAGAAACTAAAGCGGTGCTCCATTTGTTTTGTGCCACTCTTCACACTTTCTTCTATTTTCTGACCCATCGGAATGCTTTTTAGAGACTGCTGCTGTTTAGGCAATTTGTTGCTCTGAGAAAGATGCTAGTTATTGGGTTGACATTTGAACGTGCCCTTCAGTGGGGTCAAAGATCAAGGCCAGCACCTCTCGGTGCATTTTTGTTTAACCACCTCAGTCAGATAAATGTACGGGATGGGGAAAGCTGATAGGGGAATTCGGCATGACAGAGTAACGAATAAAAAGTCTGAATGTGACCTCTGAAATGCGGGGGTCATAAACACTTTACGCTTTCTTCTTGACAGTGCTCGGGTGAGCATTGATGGCAACACTTGGCGTATGCCCTCTATATGAAAGATTTTATTTTTATTTTCAATGCCAGAATGAGGTTGGTCAAGGGCACTGCAAGTTTATCATCAGTGCTTTTTTGTGGTGTGTTTGTTTGTTTGTTTTTTTTACAATGAAATTTGTTTTTCTTCAGTCCTCGGTTGTTCCAGTGATTCTGTAATTGTAGTTCCCAATATAGAGACTTGAGAAACAGGTAATCTTGGGCCATGTGGGAGCCAGTGAAATAAATTGGCAATTTAAAAAGCAAAAAAAAAAAAAAAAAAAAAGTGATGTTTCAAAATCTCAGTAGCAAAAACAGTTAAGATTTCAAACAATTTCCGTAATATGCATTCTAAGTTGCAAAACTGGCATCAAATGCAGATTTTAATGCACAGAAAGTTTGGAAAATTTATGAAAACACATTGCCATCCAGGTCAATCTGGCTAACTGTTGATTTCAAGAGTTTACAGGTGTCTTGCCTTGCTGGCCCTTAAGGCAGTGTACAACACTCTTTTTCACTGGTGTGGGAAACAAAAGCAATCATTACATTGTAATCATAATACATAATACTGTACTACTAAATAATCTGACATGGTGACATCCAAAGATAAGCACAATGTATTCTGAATTTATCATTTAACATAAAGTGTGCCCAACGTTATATTTTGCAATCGCAAAAACTTGAGAAGCGAGACCATGACAAAAACCAGGCGGCGCGAGAGAGAAATCCGTTTTGCAAGCAAAAAGATAGGTGGCGCCAGCGAGAAAGCTTGGCATTGAGAGCAAAAGTCTGGGCAGCGAGAATGAAAAAGAGAGAATTGTAAACATTGTACTAAGTGTTAAGTTTTACTTTTCAAATAAATTTTGTTTGCTTGAGTTTCATTATTTTGCTCAAAGTCCTATTTTTGTAGGTAATCTAGGAAGTTTTGTTTGAAGCTAGAGGTTTTGTTTGAATGTCAACCAACCAAATGGTGCATTACCACCGATTCCCACTTGTTATAGCGAACATCAACCGACACAATGGCCGAGGACCAACCAGGTTGATCCAGTCAAGCCGAGCGGAAGTGCCTGTTGCCACCAGAGGTGGGTAGTAACGCGTTACATATACTCCATTACATTTTTATCAAAAGCTTACTTAAGAAAATGTACATCGAAGAGTATTTTTTAAAAAGCCGTTCACATGACTCCATTTTACCAATCAGACGCATGCTTGCTGTTCTATGATCATGCTAGCCTGTTCAATCACGTGGTGTCCTTGAAGCACCGTAAAAAAAATATTTGACATAGAGCGCTGCCCTCAAAAGGACTCGAAAGCATGAATTGTAACCTCTTTCCCAGTTTTTATTTGGCACCGATTGACCACAGAAAACCGTAGATATAATTCTTTTAATTTCATAATAATAACTATGAAGGAACTCATCACTATTCAAACTCATGGTCTTTGGACAAATAATGCTTCATTTCTGTCATTTATTTTTTTTCTCGGCGGAATGCAAAGATTTTTTGAGGGGGGGCTTTATGTGGTTATGTAATGGATTATTTTACAGTATCATTATTAGAACTGTTCATAAAGATAACTTCGTGCTGAGGGAAAAAAATATCATTGTTAACAAAAATAAAAAAATGTAAAAAACGTCAGCACTTACTTACAATGTTACTCAGTACTTGAGTATTCTTTTCACTGGATACTTCTTTGCATGTACTTGAGTACATTTTTTGGATGAGTACTTTTACTTTTTTATTTTGAAGTAATGCTACATTTACTTGAGTAAAAATTTTGGCTGCTCTACCCACCTCTGGTCAGCACTAAAAGAAGTTGGGCGTCAGCTTTAGTAGTGTGTCTCCAAATAGTCTCACAAAATTACTGTAGCATGTTTCCACCTTCTGGAAGTAGATTTTTTTCAAAGTTCAGGGAAGGTGTATCATCAATTAACCCCGTAATGTCCATTGTCTGTAATTTGTTACTAATCATTCTATTCAAAATGCATTCAATACAGCCAACAAGTATTCATCTTTTTTTTTTTCTTTTTGAAATCTTTATTCCTTACAACTGTATATATTCCGTCAATAGCTGTACATGCATAATGCAATATATAAAGAAGTGTCATGCGGTTAAAGCACAAAAAAAAAAACGTAAGCTAATTGCATATCAGAAGGCAACACATCTGTCACAGTACTTTGAAGTGTAGATACAAGTGAGTCTCCGAAATTAATATAAAATGAAAATTTTACTTCTCCATAAGATGGACTCTATAGGAAAATGCCAATGCTGTAAGAGCTCTGTTTTAGTCTTTATCCTATTACTAGCCAAGCACGTTTTCTCCACAACCCGATTTCACTCAATAACAGTGACATCAATTACCTGCAGAGGGAGGGCAGTGTGTCAACATATTGATTCCATTAATATTGCACTCAAAATAATGACACTCTTTGAATTATGACCTTATAGTTGAGTGAGTAGTGACAGCGATAGCAAGTGCTGTAGAGATGACATTTTAGGTGTGTACAGACAATAGCTACATGTTGAATCAGGCTTTGTAATGAGCTAAACAAAAGGAAGCCCTTTGTGCTTGAATCAGTGGTGTCATCCATCTCACTGTATTGACTGGGCTCCATTTACACCTGGCCTTTTAACTGGAGGACAAGACTTGTAATACTAGCCTTGGGATAAAGGCTGGTTTACCATATAACAAAGTAAATTATAAAGTGGATAAAAACAACAATGTAAGAGATCACAAGATCTTTTTGTGCTATATGATTGGTACTGTATTGTACAACCAAATTTTATTTCGATCTTTTCATAAATAACAATGGAGTATCAATTTTAGTGAGAGTCCTTTACAAAAATAAAAGAACAAAATAAATGACCTTTTGAGCCCATCACAGAACTGTCTAAAAAAAGTTCTTAAGATGGCTTGTTTCTATAACCTGGCTCAACCATTTGATTGTGGATGACTACAGTTTGTGTATCCATTTGCTGGAATATTTTCAGGTGATCAGCAATTACATCAGCACATCTGAAAAATAACATGAATTAGGCTTCTGTGAAGCAAGGCTCTATTCTTTCACAACCCACTGGCCTATATGTTTAAAAGCAGGGTATTATTTGTTGGGAAACGCAAAGTAAAAGGTGTGTCCTTATCGTTGAGGCATCTGCTAAGTAGTCATGTGTGGTGACACGATCCTTTTAAACAAAACTGGTACAGATTTAAACAATTACTAGCAGTGGAGCAAAAAAAGGGGTGGACGAGGCAGCTTAATGTTAAAATAGCTGCTTCGTTCCAGAATAGTTTTAAGGCGCCAGCGCTTATATTAGTCAACAAGTCAGAGCGAAAGAAAAACATGTTGCATGAAAACAAGGAGGCATATCAATCTAGCAGATAAGAGGAAATGGAGGCCAAGAGACCCACTTTTAGAGAAATTATCTTGGTTCTTTAGAGAAATACTCCTTTATGTCAAACAACACAACTGAGTAGTACTGAACATACCAACACCCCCCCCCCCAAAAAAAAAAAAAAAAAAAAAGAACTCGCCTATTGAGATTTTCCTGACGAGGCTGAGATTTACTGTATCTGGATCTTGAAGTTATCGGTGTCTTCGAAACACAACCCCTCGAGACACCTTGGGCCTGGGGAGTAAAAAACGAAAACAATCAGCCAAGATGAGTGAGTAGGAAGATTTCTCCAGCACAGGCCAGGAACTATTGGATGCTTTGGATGCTCAAGAATTTGTGATTAGGCACGTGGAAATAGAGACGCAGGCACAAGTTGTCCTTTTGTGATTCGTCTTTTTCTTGCACATTTAACTAGGGATGTCACCTTGGAATCTTTTTTAAATTGATCATCCTATTGATTATTCCATCAATTGATTGAATATTTGTTCCCACCACAGACTCCTTTTTAAACAGAGTTGACCATGAGTTGTAGTGCCTGAATCTATGTTCTGACTAGACCTTACTTTTATTTTACCTTTAAGTCTCATCTATCATATGCATACATTTTCGGACACCAACAATATAGAGTATGTCATTTAATTAAATTAGTGCACGTGCTCGTGCTAGTGATTTCAAGTTTTACTGCAATATGAATTCAGAATTCGAGATGTTGACAAGTGTGGGTGTGCACAGACACACACACTTACACACACAGACCAACTTTGAAGAAGACGCTGCAAAATGTACTGAGTGAACCTATTGTCCCTTAGCAAGTCATAACAAATGCGTCTGAAAAGTATGGCAATGGTTGGGAAACTGTGCCTGCCTGTAGAATTTGTAAATTTACCGTGGTTAGACTACCGGTTAAGCTAGTGTTGCGTCTTACTTGTGCATAAAAGATTCATAAAAACAGCGGTGTGAACTATTCTGTGCAGTAGTGATACAGGGTACAGAATATTACATTATGTTGGAAATTAACATATACTATATTGCCTAATGGCAGAATTAGGTTACATGTGGACGTTTTCTTGTTAAATCAAGTAATGCCTTGGTACACCAGCTCGACTTTACAACAATTTGTGCCTTTGAAAGAAATACAGTGCTGTCCAAAAGTATTGGCACCCTGCAATTCTGTCAGAAAATGCTCAATTTCTCCTAGAAAATGATTGCAATTACAAATGCTTTGGTAGAAATATCTTCATGTATTTTGCTTCAATAATAAAAAAAAAAAAAAAAAAAAACACAAAAGTGAATGGGAAAAAAAAAACTTAAATCATTATCATTTTACACAAAACTCCAAAAATGAGCCGGACAAAAATATTGGCACCCTTTGATAAATCATGTGATGCTTCTCTAATTTGTGTAATTAACAGCACCTGTTACTTACCCGTGGCACATAACAGGTGGTGGCAATAACTAAATCACACTTGCAGCCAATTCAAATGGATTAAAGTTGACTCAACCTCTGCCCTGTGTCCTTGTTTGTACCACATTGAGGATGGAGAAAGGAAAGAGGATCAAAGAAATGTCTGTGGACTTGAGAAGCAGAATTGTGAGGAACCATGAGCAATCTCAAGGCCACAAGTCCATCACCAAAGACCTGAATGTTCCTGTGTCTACCGTGTGCCGTGTCACAAATAAGTGTAAAGCCCATGGCACTGTGGTTAACCTCCCTAGATGTGGACGGAAAAGAAAAATTGACGAGAGATTTCAACGAAAGATTGTGCAGATGTGGATCAAGAACCTCGGCTAACATCCAAACAAGTTCAAGCTGTCCTGCAGTCCGACAGTGTCAACCCGTACTATCCGTCAGCGTCTGAATGAAAAGTGACTCTATGGAAGGATACCCAGGAAGACCCCACTTCTGACCCAGAGACATAAAAATGGCAGGATGGAGTTTGCCAAAACTTACCTGAGAAAGCCATAAACGTTTTGGAAGAATGTTTTCTGGTGAGATGAGACAAAAGTGGAGCTTTTTGGGAAAAGGCATCCACATAGCGTTAACAGGAAAAAAATAGGTCTTCAAAGAAAAGAACACGGTCCCCACAGTCAAACATGGCGGAGGTTCCCTGATGTTTTGGGGTTGCATTGCTATCTCTGGCACTGGACTATTTGACCGTGTGCATGGCATTACGAAGTCTGAAGACTACCAACAAATTTTGCAGCATAATGTAGGGCCCAGTGTGAGAAAGCTCTGAGGTCATGGGCCTTCCAGCAGGACAATGACCCAAAAAACACTTCAAAAAGCACTACAAAATGGTTTGAGAGAAAGCAATGGAGACTTCTAAAGTTGCCAGCAATGGGTCCAGACCTGAATCCCATCGAACACCTGTGGAGAGATCTGAAAATGGCAGTTTGGAGAAAGCACCCTTCAAATCTCGCAGTTATTTTGTGCTGCCAAGTATTAGGCTGAGGTTGCCAATACTTTTGTCCGGCCCATTTTTTTTTTTTAGTTTTGTGTAAAATGATAATGATTTATTTTTTTTCATTCCCTTTTGTGTTTTTTCATTGCAAGCAAAATATATGAGGATATTACTACCAAAGCATTTGTAATTGCAATCATTTTCTGGAAGAAGTTTAGCATTAACTGACAGAAATGCAGGGGTGCCAATACTTTTGGCCAGCACTGTATGCCTGCGGAACATACAGTATCGACAGAAGCTGGGGCAAAGATTTTGAGCCGATTTTTGTGGTCGAATAACCGACAGGCCGACACAGTCCATTTTCCTCCCCAACCCTACAGTTAACGAAGCAAATCTTTGACTTCAGTGCATGAACTCACCATACCTAATGCCTCTCACATCAACAAATGCGATCAAAATGACATAAACTTTGGATTTTGATTGTCTCTCGATTCGGCCTTGGCCATCACGGAGTCTGGCTTGGCTCAGCCATTTTGTCATACTTGAAGATCTATGACTCACCACAGGTAATGACTCTACTTTCCAAGTCGGGTCTCATTGGACTCATCATCGCTCACTCTGCTCATTGCTTGACAACCTGACATGGAGGATGAGTATATAAAAGCATGTGGAAAAAATGTTAAAAGGCTGCAGAGAGCTTAGGTCACAATTGTATCGTCGAGGGCGATTACGTTAAAGGGGAAACTCCTCGTTTGCAGATTGTGTTTAAAATACTCCTGGAACATTGTTGACACGCCTCATACCTGGTTGCCATTACATACAAACACTGGAAATAGAAAATATGGAAATATTTACTTTCAATCATAATGCTATTTTCAAGTCATTGTGGTCAAATCTTATCTTAAATGCTCTGTCAATGTCTATCGCTGCTTTGGAAATATTTCATAGCCATGACGAACGGCATATGTCTTTTATAAGGACATGAACATATGCAGCAGAGCTCAGAATGTCAAGCGATGTGCCAAGCTGGTTAGCCGCCGATCATTGCAGTACTGCTGACTGTTAAAAGCAAACCAAAAACAGCTCTACAAGGCATTCTTTTAACATTTGTGGCACAGCCTGATATTAATCATTTGTGACACTTCATGGAGAAAAACATCAACATATAAAGCAATGCGATGTCTGTGATTTCAAAGCTATGGAGTTTGAAACTGAAATGTGATATTTTAGAATCTGATTCACAGAAATACAATTTCTAATGTTTAAATTTAGATTTGATATTCATACTGTACATGCTTTATTTACCCTTTGCAGGGCACGGATTTAACTCATTGGCTGCCATTGAAAGATGATCTTTCAAAGACAAACCTCCAACTTTATATGGATTGGATGTCAATCCTAGTACCAGATAATAACCTAAATACTACGAATTTAAATATTAATAATAGTTTAGTGTGTTATTAGTTAACCAGTGTATTTGACAATTTCATTCATATATATTTGTTTTTAATCATAAAACGTGTAAAAGATTATATACATATACTGTATATGTACAGGTATATACTGTATATTATATGTAGGAGGCGGAAAACACGGACAAGACTGAAAAAGCAGTTTAAGCTCTTGCACGCTTCTTTAAAATAAAATGCTATATTTTAAGCCAAAACAACTGTTGTGTTTGATAGAACATTATGTCTATATGCTGTTATAGCAGATTCATAGCGCATTAAGCCCCCAAACAATTTTTAATTTGTCCGTCTTACCCTGGAAACCCCCGTTTACCGATGTTGCGCAACCTCTTTTGTTTCAAACCAGCCATAAAAAGAAGGAAAGTAATTATATTTATTATTTAAAATGTCATTTTTAGCTTGGAATCATTAATTGATGTCTAATGTTTTGCTTGAAAAAAAAAACAACTTAAAAAAATTATTCAGTCACATATTTTAAACTTTTAAACAAACTATGTCACAATGAAATAAATGGTGTCTAAATAAGTCACGGATATCTACCTGATAACTATGGCTTAATTTATTTTATTTTTTTTTTTTGTTACTATCGCATTTTACCCATTATTTGAGATGATAAATAATTGAGCCAAACAAAGAAACATTGAAAAAAAAAGTTTAAAAGGGTAAATATATGAAAAAGAAAATCTCGACCACTCCTTGATATCTGCGATTTCTGCATCGCGACCCTTGTTATATTACCATGTTTCACCCTTAAAATTCTCAAAAAATCTGGCTGTGGCCATTCACAGCTGTGTCTTGACACTTGGTGATGCATGCTACATGGAGTTTTTGGATCGAGAAGAGGTAAGTACACAATAAGATCTCATTAAAATTGTGGCGTCTGTAATTCTTCTCTCGCGTGCTCTCACCTCCACCTCTCACCTTAGGGTTTTGCTGTGTAAAAAAAAAAAAAAAAAAAAATTCTAAAATGCCCTCCTGTTCAACATTTTTCTGCCATATGGCAGAAAACTCTCAGGTGACTTGAAGTTCGCTCTGAGACCCCCAATCTGGCCAAATTTCAAAATTGTCCGATATGTATGTGTGACACATCATTGAAAGGTTAAAATCTCGATTTTCTGGGGAAAGAAAAATTTTGAACAGGAGGGCATTTTTTAATTTTTTTTTTAATGTTTTCTAAACAGTAAAACCCTATCTGGAGGTGAGAGCACGCGACAGCAGAATTACGGACGCCATGACTTTAATGAGATGTTATCGGGTACTTACCTTTTTTTCGCTCCAAAAACTCCATGTAGCATGTATCACTGAGTGTCAAGACACAGCTGTGAATGGCCACAGCTGGATTTATGGGGATTTTATGGGTAAAACATGGTAATATAACAAGGGTCACGATGCAGAAATAGCAGACATAAAGGAGTGGTCGAGATTTTCTTTTTCATATATTTACCCTTTTAAACTTTTTTTTTTTTTTTTTAAATTTCTTCTTTGTTTTGATTGATTATTTATCATCTAACATATCGGAGAAACTGCAACAGTAACAAAAAAAATACAATTAAGCTATAGTTATGAGGTAGAAATCCGAGACTTTGTTACAGACCCCATGATACAATTTGTTTAAAAGTTTAAAACATGCGAGTGAATAACTTTTTAAAGTCGTTTTTTTTTTTTTTTTTTTTTTTTACGAAATATTAGACATTAATTAACGATTCTAAGCTAAAAATGACAGACATTTTGAATAATAAATATAATTAATTACCTTAGTTTTATGTCTGGGTTGAAACAAAAGCAGTTGCGTGACGTCTGTAAACGGGGGTTTCCAGGGTAACACATTAAAAATAGTATGGGGGCTTAATGCACCATGAATCTGCTATGGCAGCATATAGACATATTGTTCTATCAAACACAACAGTTGTTTTGGAATAAAATACAGCAGTTTCTTTTAAAGAGGAGTGCAAGAGCAGAAACTGCTTTTTCAATCTTGTCTGTGTTTTCCGCCATATACAGTATAGGTTGTCTATTACATACTGTATATTATTACATTACATACAGTATATATTATTAACTTAAATAATAATAATAATTTAATTGATATTCCATCCGAGTGTCCATTAATGCTATGGCCTACATCACCTAAAATGTGATGTGCCTGTATGTGGAAATTCATCTTACATGATAAGTAAAATGGTGGTGAAGTGGACGGCTGGTTAGTGGGACGCCTAACATTTCTGAGATTAATATGGATTCTGAAAAAAGGCAAACAAAAACTGTTTGAACTATGTGTTTGATCACTAGGTAGATTTAATTGTGCCCACATTTCTTACAGCGTATTGATCAGAATCAGAAACATTGCCAAGCCTGATTTGTAATAATAAACTTCTAAAAAAAATTCCGCTGTCACGCTATTTATAGCAAGCTTTGACCTCTTAAACTTTTTCTGAAATATTTTGGGGTACTATTCGACTTCAAACATATGAAGAAAACCATTGAGATACATTGGTTTCTCAGAGTCATCTCCATATTAATTACAATCATTTATCCAGACAGCACTCCCTAAAAGTTGTCAAACATTGAGAAAATGCCCTTGGGGTCACCACTAAAAATCCCCAAATCATCAAATCTCTGCTTGAGATGATAAGACAAGCTGAATGGTATAATAAAGTAGTCTTACTTCAAATATATATAAATATATTTGTAAAATTTGCATTCAAATTACAAGAACAAACATAACAGAAAATGATCTTTTGCTCGTAAAAATAAATAAATTAATTTAAAAAAAAAAAAAAAAACCTAAATGTCTCTGGCTTTATACTACTGAGGCTCCAATCAATTGATGTCTGCAGTTCTGCTTCCACCACTAAGCAGCCAAGTGTGTCTTTTCCACGAGCTGACAGGCCCACGGACGTGCACAGGTAGCTGCTCCACTCAGCGGAAAGTGACGGATGG
The DNA here is from genome assembly GCF_030265065.1 of Corythoichthys intestinalis. Taxonomy (NCBI): domain Eukaryota; kingdom Metazoa; phylum Chordata; class Actinopteri; order Syngnathiformes; family Syngnathidae; genus Corythoichthys; species Corythoichthys intestinalis. Next base: position 19,771,930 of record NC_080401.1, on the reverse strand, counting down.
CCAACCATGCTACACCAGAATGGTCGCTCATGTTTAATTCCGAATGCAACCTTTTCCCCAGCCAATGATCCTGCTGCTCAAACCCAAGTCCCTCCAACTCTCTGAGGTGCTTGAGGGAGATGTGGTTGTAAGAAGCAGCCCTTTTTTGTCCATCACCTTCAACATTTTCCTCAGTGAAATCTTCAATTTATTTTATAACCCCACTCCACTTGATAGCACTGACCTCCCACAACTCTGGGAGAGTAATGAGATCGCTATGCTGATGTCAGTCTCCCTGACTGGGGCTACAACCAACCGCCGGGGATCTTCTGAAGGAGATTAAAAAAACACTGGGAAAGGGGATTACTTAAGGCATGTTTTTATTTCAAAGACAACCACTGTGTCCCTTCCATGGGCAACGCTATGTTATGAGTGACCACTCTGATGGTCATGTGTGATTTGTTTGCCCTGGGTGACTTTCATCCTCACATCTAAATACAACAATCTGCTTTTAGTGAAATAAAAAGGGTTTTACAAGATCTTCACCGTCAATGACCGCAAAAGAGCTCACACTGTGATGCCAGTTGAAACGGGGCAGCATGATTTGTTCCACAACCTAGAGTTTGCAGGTTCGATTCCCCCGCCCTGGCGACCATATCAAAGTGTCCTTGAGCAAAATACTGAACCCCACGTTGCTCCTGATGCTACTTTTTCAGTTAGTGAATGAGGAAATAGGGTTATTCATGTCTAATCTAACACAGAAAAACACTCAGGATAAGCATGGTCCTTTTGGTCAGTTCTTAGCACTGGCATGGTGAAGGAGGCTCTGAGCTCATAGGCCCAAACCTCCCTGTTTATTAGGTTACATGAAAGTAAGAACATCTGCATACTGTCATTGATTTACAATGAGCCAAATGTCTGCCACAAGTATCAGATTTCGGTCAGCCAAAATGGCTGCTCATTGCTCAACGAGATGTCACTAAAACATTAAGACATGGCATAGCATACATTAGATAATTCGTTGAACACAACAACACTCCAATAAGTACCTTGAAGGTAGAGAAGCATTACAAACGTGTACTTCCATTTAGAACCATGTTGTCAGGTTGTGGTGACAGGCAATAAAGTTTATGAATGAAAACTAAGGGGCAGTTTACATGGCGACTCTGCGACACAAAGACGCAATGACTGAGTTGCGGACTCGCCTCGCGTGCATATGGTGCCAGCGAAGACGGAAGGCGAAAACGAAAAATTCTGAATCCTGCCTCCAAAGTGAAAGAATCCGATTGCGGGGGGTTGAGGGGGGCTTCCTCGGCATGCATATCAAAGGCTCCTGCCGTGCGAGACCGCGCTGTTAACGTCAGCACTTGTACACGTCACTACTACTAAACATTAAAAACAGCAAATATGGCGGAATGTCAGCTTTAATTTACTGTTTTGATAATATTTTTAAATTAAATTTGTTGAACGTTTCAATTTTTGTGCCTTTTTGAACAAAAGTAAAATGACATTGCTTCGAGTGGGCGGGCATATTTTTTTCCCGGGCTGAGGGAGTGTGGTGGGGTCAAAGTGCATCATTCTCTGTCGCCCAGTAAATCTGCACTGCCTCCTAGGGCCTGGCATGAATACTACATCGTTTTCATGCGGAATTGCGACATTGTTCAAATGGAGACGCAAATGCAAATGCAAATTTGAAATTGTTCGTATTCTCAGAGAGTCACCATGTAAACGGCCCCTAAGGTTATTCCGCTGGCATGCGGGGATGATAAAAAAGTTCAAACACAAAGCACTCCAAAAGGGAGGAAAGGCAAAAACACAAAACGCTCCAAATGGAGGAAAAAGTCAAGATAGCTAGGATCAAAAAGGTTCAAACACAAAGCGCTCCAAATGAGAATAATATGCAGGATAACTATGATAAGTAGTGATGTCACTAAGTGCGCCGAGTCTTCAAAGCGTGTGTCGAGTAACGAAGGGACTTTTCTGCGAAACGCGTACCGAGGCTCGCTTCATTTAGGGGAGGTTCCGAAAATGATGACATCTGAAGCCTTGCTGCCAAGCTGTACCATGTGATCGCTTCATGGAGTGCTTTAGATTTGCTGCGCGGTTTGAAAGCTCGCTTCTGTCTATCAACACCTCTGGCTGCATTCAAAATGTGGGTGTTAGCAGGAGAGTTGTGATCGGGTGAGAGTTTGGATAATTTGTAGGTGGTTTGGAGAGTGAAAAGTTTAAGTGAGTTGAAAGAAGGGTACAGTAGTTGATACCCTTGATGAAGCCAGCAAGAAAGAGGACTTTTTCTCTGTGGAAAAAAAATATTTTCTAATAAAACTAAGAAAATCCCCACCATCCTGTCGCTACATCAATGTCCAAATTGCACAAGCATAATCAGTAACCTTTTTCATGTTACACAAACATGTTTACTGTTCTCTCTGATTACGTGTAACGGGTTCACACAAGTCCGTTGTGCCAAAACGTCCCTTCCCTCATGTGGGTGCGCTAGCAGACAAAGGGGGAAGCCCGGGCTTCTGGCTTGGTGGTCAGAGCATCCGCCTACCGTGCTGGACGCGTCGTGCGAGTGAGTTCGAGTTCTGTCCTGGGTAAGGGTACGGATTGCGTCGCGCGGCACGGACCATGCAACACCTGCGACATACGCACATGTCATTATTAAAAAAAATAACATTGCACAACCTACCACATTATCAAAATGACATTCATTGAAATTATTTTCATACATACACAGACTACATTAGAAATATATATACATAAATTGTAGGTTTTACTTCATGAGTGACATGAGACTGTGACTGTATGTAGCAACTCCTCTTCCTGGACCCAAAAGTTCAAAGGTTTATATGTACAATTTGTTGTACGTTGATTTTTGGGGAGCTGCTTGGCACTGCTGACCTACAGGAGTGTTTTACGAAAAAGAAATCAAGGTTCGCAGTGAGTCAGCAACAGGCACACTTTTGCTTAATAGACAATGTTTATTGATTAGAAATTGCAAATAAATGAATATATGAAGTTTTATTGATTACAATCCCACAAAGGCAAGCAAAAACAAGCATAACACAGAATAACCACAACGCCAGGTCCAGATTGTCCAAAAAAAACCAGGATGCAGTTAAAACACACAAGCACAAGAAACAATGGCGCTAGATACATCAGTTGTCGAAGCTAAAATACCCCCACTCCAAAGTTAAAGTACAACGAGTTCCCTGATAATGAATCAAGCTCCTACCTGTCGACAATGAGCGGAGAGCCTGGACGCTCCTGGTTTGAGCCTTCAAGGAACCACGCCAAGCGATCACATGTTATAATCCATGGCACACTCTAGCGTGACCCGGAAATGTCCGCTCTTTATTGGCACATGTCACGTGAGAACAGAGGGGCCAACCCCTGCTCTCAGGAGACACACTGCCTGCCCAAACAAGGTCATTTTAACATGTTTTGCTTAATTTTAACATGTTTTGCTCAACCTCCTAAGGAGATGAGTCTCGTGTCCATATATGATTGGTTCACTCGTTGTACCTTTTAGCAGCATCAAATATCTTGGTTACCATAGCAATGAGCTAAACTGCGCCAAAGTGGCGAGCATAACCTGATAAGAAGTAACAGTCAGTCCAAAAGAATGTGTGCACCTAGAGCACACAGTTAGTTACTCTGACTCTCAAAGACAGTTATTGCTAGTCATACAATATATGTGCGTTTATTGCTATATGTGTGTAGTCATATATGTAGAACACAATTCGGGTCATAAAAAAGGTCACAAGGGTTACAAGTGTTTTTCTCCATTCAAGGAGACATCATATCATATATTTTATATGACTGAGGTGCTGTTTATGTGTGCGTTTTTTGTTTCATGTTTTTTTTTTTTTTTTTTTTTTTAATGATTCAAGGAGTATTGCCCCCCCCCCCCCCCCCCATACATCATGGTCACTCAGGTTATGAGTTTGATCCCATTGCTGAAGATGTATGCCAAATGTAACCTCTGTGACTGAAAAACACATACATTATACTTATGTGATAATCTATGTACATCGAGGATTTGGTCAGACAATATTTTGCTAAATAATACTTTCCCAACAGACACACACACAAAAATTAACGAATCCCTCATGTGGTTGGGAGACAAATGACTGTGATTATACAGTTAGCCAGTAGGTGGTTTCGTGGACAAATGAAGCTCCAAAAAATGAACCCTTTTTCGAACCATTTGGCTCAAGTGGTACAATGCCTCATGAGGCTTCATCTCACCATCACTAAGATAAGCTATGGCGAGAGGCTGACATAACTGACCTGGGAAAAAAGGCACTTCTGCACAAGACAAGGGAAACTAGGGCATTATATACACACAAGGTAATGGGGAACTGGGAAAACAATAGGTGATTACGTGACAAGAGTAAGGGCAAGTACGCAACTACGAAGAGGGCAAAGCCTTCAAAATAAAATAGGAAGCAACATGGCATGACACAAGTAAGCGGACGCTACTTTCATAAAATAATTACATTGAGTACATTTGATATCTCTTACATTTGCAGTAGTACACGTTACCTGAACAATAAAATGCAACTCTGAATATTGATTTATCCTGGCTTAGTAACAATTTAGTAAACCTAAATGTTGGTTACCTTATGTAGCTAAATAATGACCTTATATAGCGAGATGTTTTGGTCAAAATAGATATTTAGACATTGTCAAGAGATGCAGACAGTTCCATAGCAATAAAAGAAACAGCCAGGTATATATATTTTAGATTGTGAGCTAGAAATGTAAAGTGCCCCTCTGGTCGAATGGTCAAGTCCAATGTACTAGCCCAAACTAACTCTTTGTAATCACCTGAAACATACTAGCAACCATCAGTCCCAATCTGTCCAATAGTTTTGGACAGACACACGCAGCAAACTAACGGTGGATTTTGGTTAAAAAATTATGAAAGCTGTACCACATACAAACAGGAAGGATTATCTCAGGAGGGATTTGTTCGAGGATTCATGGTAATTATTATATTGTTCCGACCATGCATGCATTTTGAAACGTTGTGAAAAAAAATGGAGAAATTAGCCGCTAAGGCATTTATTTACGTATTATATTAATATTTACGTAAAATAAATGTTACCTGCACGTTCTTTTTGCTTTTAACCAAGAATCGAGACTGATTTACATGCATATCTATAAAGAATTCAGGGATTTAAGCATTTATTCACAAGCACTTCAACGTAAAAAGCTCTTTGTTGTGGTAAGGCAGCGCCACAGTGAACTTAAAGACCAGCTGCACATTCAACAAATTTACGTAAAATAAATGCTACCTGCATGGTTTATTTTACTGTTAACCAAGAATTGAGACTGTTTTACGTCCATAACTATAAAGTATTCAGAGATTCAAGCATTTATTCACAAGAATTTCAACATAAAAAGCTCTTTGTTGTGGACTTGTGGCAAGGTTGCGCCACAATGAACTTAAAGACCAGCTGCACATTCAACAAATTTACGTAAAATAAATGCTAACTGCATGGTTTATTTTGCTTTTAACCAAGAATTGAGACTGTTTTACGTCCATAACTATAAAGAATTCAGGGATTCAAGCATTTAGTCACAAGAATTTTAACGTAAAAAGCTCTTTGTTGTGGACTTGTGGTACGGAGGCGCCACAGTGAACCAAAGACGAGCAGCACGCTCGACATGTTTACGAAAAATAAATGCTATCTGCACAGTTTTTATTGCTTTTAACCAAGAATCGACTGTCGTGCACCCTCCTACACAAACCCTCTGATTGTTACGTGAACAAATTTCCTCAAAAAAATCCCTAATGCAAGACGTATCCAGTGACTTGCAATCGTACTGCTGCATTGTAGTCCACAATGGTGTTGCAGTCAGCTGCTTGACTATTCACCTTGAGTGACATCACAAAATTTGCAGCACGCCCTATTTATTTCACTTGCACCTTCATAATTGTCGCCTTTTTTCCCATGATGTACTAAAACTAGTGCACCCAGCTTAATGTACAGTATGCTTTTATTCAGATTGTTTAGAGTAATAAAAAAGGTTCTTAAGGAACACTTTAAGGCATTGTCAAATCTCAAAAGTAGTTTTGCTCTGTATGTTTATAGCATTTTTGTTCACTGATTTCAAAAGTATGACCTGCCACCGAATGTGTTGTCACGTTATCGAAGTTAAATTACATGGCATATGTGTAATTTAATAACAAAATTAGGCTTTGAAGTGTATAATTATTTATTTCTTGTTGTTTTTCATTTGGAAACAGTTTCCTGCTGAGGTAATGGCATGCATGCCCCATCTCTTATTTTGATGAAATGAGCCAAATTTTAGTTTTTATTAATAATAATCATTCTGCTTAATAAACTAACTGCCTCTCTTAATCAAATGCACAGCGTAACAGTGGACTAGTGCACTTACAGAACAGAGATTCAGAGTGTAGAATTTAATCTTTGATTAAGTTTTAATTATTGAGGACTCCTGAATAAGTCTATCACAACCAAAGCAGGCGGTAGCTAATTACTATATTGTTGATTGATGTTGATTGACTGTCACTTGCTGACACACCCGCTGCCAAATTTCCTTCTTTGCTACTAATAGACTTTATTATGAAACAATCTTCAGCTGATTGCGATAAACAGTATTGATAGGCCTGTGTGGCCTTGATGTCAAGACGTCTTCATGTGTTTAGGTGAGAGGATGCCACTGCTTTTCGTAATGACATACGTTTGCTAGCATCTCGCCAAGGCACTACAGCACGACTTAATTCCACAGGGAGGGTAAGATGGATGGCGGTTTGGATTTTTTGATTCAACAAATGTTAAATAAATCAAATCGGACAGATTGGCAGAGAAATTGGGAAGCAAAGCAGTGATATGAAATATGTTGTTGCATAAAGAGTTTTGTCACTGGCGTTCATTTTTGAGCACAAATGCTGATAATGCTTTCCAAAATATGAGCATGGAGAGAATGAAGATCTTGGTCGAGGCCAACGTAATTTATAAAAACAATATATTTGTAGGCAAGTTTCCGAGGTACATCTGCTTTACTTCAGCATGTCTCCTCGCAACTTCCGTTTTAGAATTTATCCATTCAAAACAACAGTGGAGCTGGAGTAACATTACTCATCAAAATCCCTTAAAAAAAAAAATTTTGGAAATATTGCATCCATCTGCCATCATCACGACAGGGGAGGACAACATGTTCATGAAGGCAGATGTTGAACCAAGCTCGTGCCGCCACAAATATCGGGTGTTTTTGTAGCCATGTTGCCGCTGTTATGGAAGGTACGCTATGTTCTTCCTATCCGTGCATTTTCATGTGTCTGTTGCTCAAAAAATACTAAAGCTAAAATCTTGCGCCTGAAACGATCTGTTGCCTTTGATATTGTTATTACGATGATGATTTTAATTATGATGATCTTTCATATTATTTACCACAACTAATGTATCTGCTGCTAGCCTGTTGCTAATCAGTACGTGTTGGATGGCACAATTATGTTAGCCTGGAACTCCAGACTCATCGCTGTTCCAGAAATTAAGTCTGGCGACCGTCCCGCGGCTCAAATTGTGAAACACTTGTGTATATTTTTTGGTCATTTAAAACTGATTTTACCGCAGATTGGAACATATTCTCGGCTCTCCCGTTCACCATCTGTGTTTTCGTGGAGACGACTTCTGACGCGCAAGAGTGACGTTGCTCGTTAAGAACACGTCATGCAAATAGTCGAATCTGTTTGCATGGTTGATTTCGTTCGGCCCGAGAGGCCATTAAGGAGGTGGGTCCCAGACTATCCTCACAGCGTTTGGAAAATACAGCGAGAACAGTCTGGCCGTTCCAGGCAACAATTATGTCAACGCATAAATGCAAGTGTTACAAGTTTTTTGTTTGTTTGTTTACAGGTGGAAAATGCTGTTGGGCAAGGGAAGAGAAGTTCATGTGCATCACAACAACATTTACTGTACGTTGATGGACATATGTCGAGACTACTTGCGTTCTACCCGGGAACGGCTGGGAGACGATGTCTCGCCTCGTGGCAGACCGTCAGCTCGATCCCGAGATCCAACTACAAGCTTTTTAACTGCAGCAACTTTAAGATACGCTATTGGAGCTGGAATTACCAAGGACAGCGGGAGACAGCCCGTTTGGAGGCCGTAATGTCGGGTGAAAGTTTGGCGAGGCTCCGAAGCTCTGCTGTCTGATATCACATTCTCGTATGCTTTTTTTCTCATGATTTTATAAACTGTGATTTATTGACCTGTTTTGCAAATGCACCAATCGTTTTAAAAAAAACAAAAAAATGGAATCGTGTTGTCCAAATGATCAATGTCTGCAATAAAAAAGAATGACATACTATTTTTACCTTGTAGTATTTCCTTGTAACAACAAAATCCGTGTCAGCCCTTCTGCATTCGGCAAATGTATTATAATTTGTGATGTCACCTCTTTTTGGTCACTCAAGTGGCCAGCGTATCAATCTATACCTCACGTCAACACGAGCTGACAGGTTATTATAATTTTGTCCACAAATGATCAACAAAGTGATAAGAGTTCACGCACAGCACAGAACGTCTCGGAGTCTCATCTACGTCATGCTGCATCCATTTTTGGAGATTTCGTGGGTACCTCTGGTTTGATTTTACAGTTTTCACTTTGTCAACACACTGCTTACTTCAGCCGCAATTCATGTTGTTCTTTCTAAACCGGAAGTTCGGAGCAAACATTTTCCAAGATGGCGCCACCCATATTTTCCTCAGGAAACTTGTCTATATTTTAATAAACTTGGCGTTGGGACATTATGGACCGCCACTTAGTTAAAACTACGTTATGTAATCCTGCGTAATCATGATAAACAGACACAAAAAACATACCCAAACCTAAATTTTTCTGATGGTTAAAATGATACTTTGTGACACAACTCCAACTTGTTTATACACAATTAAGTCTATGAGGCACAAATCTTCCAATATTCTATTGAAAACAGGCTCAGATAAGGGTAGCAAAAGCCTGACTGTTTTGAGGGAAAATGTTAAAGTGACAAAATGAGTTAGGCTATTTGGACCATATTGATTCTGCTTTGCTCTGTCAAACTTGGCAGCATTAGCGTTGTACCCTGGAAATGTGGAGAGAATATCATTTTTCACTTTTATTACGTGTGAAATCTGCACTCAGGAGCCATCACAATGACCTTCTTTTATCAATAGGGCTGTGAGATTTAGTCTCCACGTGCAGACATTCATTCACACACATGCACCCCAAGTCACTGATGCAGCATTTATCTTGATTGTGTGCAGCATGCAGCAGCCCACATGATAAGACAATTTAATGCTCTTTCCAGAGAATTCCTCTCTTTAGATTGAAAGTTGGAACTGGATGACTTAGCAGAGCCCCGCTGCTTTCCACACTGCCTCCTCCCAAAAAATCAAATAAATATAGTCGATAAAACTTGTTCTGGCTGTGCTCAGATAAAAGAGCCAGAGGAAGGCCAGAGTGGGAGAAAATGACCAAATAAGGAGAGCAAAGTGTAAAGAATTACATTCATTATTCATCTGATAATGATTAACAAGTGTGATAAATATGCTAGTGTTGCACTCCCTCCCAAACTATTTATGCATTTATTTTTTTTAACTGAGGACTGAGGACTCAAAATATTTGGCACTGACAACAACAAACTCTGGCATTTTCTCTGTGACACTTTTCCAGAGTTTCACCACAGCCTTTCAGCTGCGGTTTTCGGTATGCATGATATGTACGGTGACGCGGCAATGAGGACCAAACTGAACTGAACCGTATTAGTGGGTCCGGTACCTGATATCACCTGCATGTCTACTCTCAGTCCACAAAGACGTGCGTACCCTCATGATCCCTACTGCGTCCATAGTCTCAAAAGTAACATAAATCTTAAAAACAAAGCAAATGGGATTCTTCAATTATTTCTGCATTGCCAGTCTCATTATTCTCTATTTTAAAGACGACCTTATCCAGCTAAATCTCTATTGTTTTACATTCTTCGTGGATTGGTGCCTTTTCAGAGATCCAGTTTTTGAATTGCTGCATTGTCTGTGACCTTACGTAAAGATTGTAAGCAATTTTTATACTTTTGAATAAAGCTTTTTGTCAGAGAAAGATTTGCATATGACAACTCACTTTTTATTCAAATGTTTGGATGTAGATTGTAATAACAGTTAGAGGGTATGTCTTACATCTTATATTATTTCTCTTCATCTGTTGTTGTTATCACTGATTAAACAGTTTGGCATCTGTTACTTCATGGACTAGTGAATTATATTTCTTCTTTCAGCTCATTCTAAGTGGTTCTAGTGGCTATGACCAATGTTTGTGCAATGGCATTGATTGGATCTCTACCTTAGGGGCCGTTTACATGGTGACTCTCCGAGAATACGAAAAATGTCAAATTTGCATTTGCATTTGCGTCTGCATTTGAACAATGTCGCGATTCCGCATGAAAACGATGTAGTATTCATGCCAGGCCCTAGGGGGCAGTGCAGATTTACTGGGTGACACAGAATGATGCACTTTGACCCCACCAAGCTCCCTCAGCCCGGAAAAAAAATATGCCCGCCCACTCGAAGCAATGTCATTTTTCTTTTGTTCAAAAAGGCACACAAATTAAAACGTTCAACATATTATATTCTGACTGCCTTTGTCCATTGAGCCCGTTCAAGTATTACGCATGCGCACTAATTCACAGTCCGTCTCGCGTTCAGCAACAAGACCCGCATGTGCAGAAGCATCAAAACAAATGACTACACATGTTGGCTGTCATCCGGCATTCCAGGGAGATCATATTTTGATTTCCAAAAAGAGGACACAAAAAACAGACATAAATAATCCCCGTTTAGGCTTATATTTAAAGTTTATATGGATTGGTAGCATGCACGCACTGTCCGTGCATGTCACACACACATACGGGCAGTTTGCCCCGACTCTTGGCCGTGTAAGCAATCTTGAAATATTGCTCATATACTGTAGAGCAGAGAGAAAACCAATAATTCTCAGGCGTATCCTTAACCCATTTTTATTTTTTTATGACTGTTGTCAAGCCCCACCCTTCCCAAAAAACCGTGTTCAAGGCAAGCTAGGCACTAACGCACAGCTGCACCGAAAGCGTAACGCGCCATCTCTCTCGCTCTTTGATGACGTATTTCCTGCATGAATTCAGATTTGGGAGACTTGACAGCTCAGACCGCCGTGACATTCTGGAAAAATGTGGCCCAGATCGGATTTAAACCACATACGAAAGTGACCCAGATCGGATTTGAAATGTCCACATCTATGTGACTTGTCCTGTTAAGACCTTCAAGTCAATGCCTCACTCGAGTCGGAAAAACATGAAAATGACCCAGGTCGAATTTGAAATGGTCCACTTCAATGGGACTTGTCCCGTTCAGACCGTCAAGTTAATGCCTCACTCGAATCGGAAAAACATGAAAAAATCGGATTCTTGCATTAAGACCTGCAGTATGAACCTAGCCCTGGCCTTAGGCCCAGGGCAATTCTGATTCAAGAGATTTGACAGTTCAGATCGCCGTGACATTCTGGTAAAATGTGGCCCAGATCGGATTTAAACCACATTCAAAAGTGACCCAGATCGGATTTGAAATGGTCCACTTCTATGCGACTTGTCCCGTTCAGACTATCGAGTTAATGCCTCACTCGAGCCGGAAAAACACGAAAATGACCCAGATCGTGGCCTAAGCCTAGGGCTAGGCCTAAGCCTAAGGTTAGGGCTAGGTTCAAACTGCAGGACTTAATGCAAGAATCCGATTTTTTCGTGTTTTTCCGACTCGAGTGAGGCACTAACTTGAGGGTTTGAATGGGACAAGTCACATAGAAGTGGACCATTTCAAATCCAATCTGGGTCATTTTCGTAGGTGGTTTAAATCCAGTCTGGGCCACATTTTTTCCAGAATGTCACGGCGGTCTCAACTGTCAAATCTCTTGAATCAGAATTGCCCTGGGCCTAAGGCCAGGGCTAGGTTCATACTGCAGGTCTTAATGCAAGAATCCGATTTTTTCATGTTTTTCCGATTCGAGTGAGGCATTAACTTGACGGTCTGAACGGGCCTGATTATGCTCGGTTTTCTCTATGTGCGCCAAACAAGCAATATTAAGTACTGCTTACATGGCCGAGTCGAGGCAAATTTACGCACACACAAAAGGCTTGTGCATCATGTACGCGCGTTCATGTGTTCTATCAATCCATATAAACTTTGAATATAAGACTAAACGGGGATTAATAATGTCTGTTATTTGTGTCCTCTTTTTGGAAATCAAAATATGATCACCCTGGGATGACGGATGGAAGCCAGAATGTGTCTTGACGTGTGTTGTTTTGATGCTTCTGCGCATCATTTTGCTCAATGCTTGTCGGACCAGAGGTTGCGCTAGACTTTTTCGTTGTCTGTCATTTTGACTGAAAGTTTCATAAAAATCCGGTCATAATCTATTTTTACCCGTCACTTACATTTTTAAAATGATAATAATGACATATTCAATAGTATTTAGTTTTCATTCATTTTTAATTAATATTCTGTCCGAACAAGCTTAACAAGAGGCAAACAGACAGCGGAGTGCACCAATCAGCGACGGGAAGACGTGCCGTTAGCAAAGCGACGAGGGCAGGACGAGGGACTTGCGCGCGGAAGTAAACATACGAGGAGAGCGGAGTTTATTCAACATGGCTAGCGCAAGACAGACTGTTGTCAATGACTCGTGTCGATGGGTTTTAGCTCATTTAAAACTGAATTTACCGCGGATTGGAACATATTCTCGGCTCTCCAGTTCGCCATCCGTGTTGTTGTAGAGACGACTTTCGGCGCGCAAGAGTGACGTTGCTCGTGAAGAACACGTCACGCAAATATACAAATCTTATTTGTCGATTGATTTTGTACCTACTCGAGAGGCCGTTAATGGGCTGGGTCCCAGACTTTTCTCTCAGTGTTTGAAAATACAGGGAGACCAGTCTGGCTGTGCCAGGCAAACACTCAGTTGCCTTGACATTTTTCCGAGTAAGGCCAACGACGTCATGCATCAAGAGAGACAATAGCTAATTAATATGCTCACTCGCCACCCTGTGGTCTGGGGTGTGAATTTCAACCTGTCAAAATGACAGATGGACGTCAATTTTTTCCGTCACCGTTTTAAAATACCGGTCAACGACGCACAATATTCGGTTAACGCGACCCCAGTGTCGGACTACCAATTAGTGCGCAGGCGTAATACTTGAACGGGCTCAATGGACAAAAGTAGTCTGAACGGGCATGCCAAAAAAACAGTTTTGACAAAAGATCGGAATTCTGCATTAAGACCTACAGTATGAACGTAGCCTTAGAGACACATGTACATAATTCTTAGCAGACATATGATAGAATGAAAGACTACATAGGGTTGTTGGGAATACAATTGCTTAGTGGCAGTGCACCAAACTGCTGAAACGGCACTGATTTAAGCACATATGGTAATTTTATTCAGCACCTTTTTGACTTCTCTTGAGCTACACGTCCTTATCATTATATTATTTCATTTCTTTCCTTTAAACCATAGTGGTGATAGCATCTGGAGGCCAAAGCTGTTGCTGCCAGGGAGTGCATAATCAGAGCACGGGGTTGCAACAAGGGTACATTTGTGGCTTGTGGGACAGGAGGGGAAAATCCATTATTTAGTGGAAAAAGATGACTCTTGACCTTAGATTTCAACAATAATGTTCTGCAGCAATTGAGGGGAAAAGGAGGGAGAAAATACTTTCATATTTAATATTTTCCGGATCACAAGATCACAAGAGTAAAAGGAAAAAGGCATGCTTTTTTTTTTGTTATTCTTATGCCAAACATGAGCTTCCTAGGGTGGTCAATTGTTTGATTTATAGCAGGAGTTGGGGCCCATAAAAATGAAAATATGCAAAATGCAATTGGTATTCTTTTGGGGACAAAACATATGCAACGTGTCAGTTCAAAGTGCCCAGTAAAGTCTGCGTTATGCTTCTGCGTTGCGGTGATGGCGTAGTGATGATGTAGACCCTACGGTGTAAATGAGCATTCGATAGTTCTGCGGCAAGGGAACACATTGCTCTGTAATTCACCGTCAAGCCACTAGAGGAATGTGGTGTTGTGTTGGTACGGTTTGCGGGGAGTCTTGTCGACTTCGTCTAGTTTTCTTCAGGTTACACAACAATGCCAATGGAGATTGAACGCTTGAATATGGATCTTCAGCTCATCGACATTGAACAACAAATGTTGATCATACTGTAATGTCTGTAACTACGTGCGGGTCCTTTAAGAGGTGATCAGACTGGGGAGCGGTGACATAGCGGGAAGCGAGTGAAAAAAAACGGGAGAAAGCGAAATGTTGGCGGTCACATGTCGCAGCAGCCCGTTATTATTTTGTTATTTGTTCATTTTATTGTTGCCACAATGAAGTGGAGAAAGCCATCATCGACTCCTCTCCTTCTTCCCCCCTGTCCGGGGCTATTACAATACAAATGTTGTGGCGCAGGCGACGCAGAAGACTGTTGCTGAGGTTGGCTGTCCGACTGTTGATGCTGTACTGAGACTGGCAGTTTATGAACTCTAGCATCGGGTAGAAGCCAGCAAGCTGCGTTGTCCAGGGTTTTGTCCAATTTCTTTGCCGTGTCCTACAACCAGCCAGTGGGAAGCCATAGCGGATTTCTGGCGGCTAGAATAGCAAGTGTTTAAACTCTGGAGAACTAATTTTTTACCAAATAATCTTTGAAGCTAAAAGACCAGTTTTCATACATTGTGCCCATCTAAATCAAAGGTTAACTTTGTCTTTAGGACCATGTGCCACTAGTGCTCCCATCCACCCACTACAATTAAAACCATTAAAAAGAAAAATAAATAAAAAATAACCCACTGAGACACAACTCTTTTCAAGAGATTACTTCGACTGTTCTCCCAAATTTCTAATTAATTTACACTTCAAGGCACTGGAATGAATGCACAAAATAAGCAATAATTGATGTGTCGCTCTTGTTATGTTCCCCCCTGAGGAAACCTTTGAACACTGTGGACTTTTTTATGGGTAAAATGGTTCTGAAGATGCGTCATTAAATCATTTGTTTTTTTTTGTTGTTGTGCACATTAATTGTTTCACCATTTTTGAGTAAAAAGAGTGAAGTTTTAATGAAATTAATTTGCATTAAAATAGGATGCTGTTGCAACTGCATGAAAACAAACACTTCAAAAAGTCGTTTCTTTCACGATTTGGCAAGCGGCTCCTTACATGTCTGACAATGACAGCTGAGTGTTACATATAATAGATACAAAAGCATGTAGCCTAACTGATTGTTAATTAAAATGTTTATCGGGTTGGCCAGTATTGGGATTCCTTTGATGTGGTGTTTGAACTAAACACTGCCACAAGCTGTTACAATCTTTATTTTAACAAAATAGCATCAAATTCATGTATAATTATTTTGTACCGGGTAATAGCAATAACTCGAACTGGTTCTCATCGCATTTTTGGTTATAACTCCCTCTTTATTAGTACTAGTGACAAAAATAAAATAAAAAACTTTTTCCCCTCCAGTTTCATGATTAACAACGCTGATGTGTTTTGACCCGAAGGGACTGTGCAAATAATGGTCAGGAAATAAACACACATGCTGAAATTAACTTGCCATCCGATGCTACTTAACAAATGAAGTGATTGCACAATTTGTATACTGTGTGCTGAACTATTTCCTGACTTTTTGCCCTGTAAATTGTGTATATACTGTAAGTTGATTGAATGATTACTAAATTTCAAGACATTTAGTGCAACATCAAACAGGCTAACAGCTAAAGTGTAGATGTTGAAAAATGTAATTGTAAAATGTAGGGCTGCAGCTATCGAATATTTATTTTACTGAAAATTCCATCGATTAATCGAATAATCGGAATAACATACTGTATATTTCGGACTATAAGTCGTACCTGAGTATAAGTCGCACAAGCCATAAAATGGCCAACGAAGAGGAAATGAACATATTTAAGTCACACCGGAGAATAAGATAAAGTATACTTGATAAAATCCAACACATAGAACAGATATGTCATTCTAAAAGACTATTTAAAATAAAAATACAATTGAGAACAACATGCTGAACAAATGTACGGTGTGATAATGTTACATGATGCATGAACAACAAAATGCGAACGTGGCTGGTATGTTAACGTAACGTAGCTACTAAGAGTTATTCAGATAACTATAGCATAAATAACATGCTAACAAGTTTACCAAACCATCAGTGCCACCCCAAAACGCCAAAATAACATGTGAAATGATATAATAATGTGTTAATAATTTCACACACAAGTCGCTCTACAGTATAAGTCGCACCCCTAGCCTAACTATGAAAAAAACGGACTTATAGTCCGAAAAATACGGTAGTTTTTTTTAAGTAAAGAGCAATTATAAATATAGATGAGAAGACAAAACATTTCACCTAATATTTAACCATTTTTAGACAATAAATGTCTTTATCTTAGATGTACATTGTTGAAAACAGCAAAGAACTGCATCTCAGATGTGACGAGGAAAAAAAACAACAAATTCACTACTTTCACTCATAAAACTTAAGATCTTATTTTTAAAAAATCTTACTTGTTACCAAAAATGTCATTACGCTTGATAACACACATCACTTAAAAGTTAGCTTTTTTTGGCCACGTGTTTTAATTTCCATTTGTGTCAAGCTATAGACTTCATAATGATATTGACAGGTCCGTCAAACACTGCGCTTCGCCTTCAAGTAGGGGGCCTCCCCACATCAAGAGGAGTTATTCTCAAACACACGCACGCAGCAATTTAACGCTGGATTTACGTTGAAAAAGTACAAAAGCTGTACCGCATACAAACAGGAAGGATTATCTCAGGAGTGATTTCTTCAAGGATTCAAGGTAATTATTATATTTTTCGTACCATACATGCATTTTGAAACGTGAAACAAATCAATGGGAGAAATTAGCCGCTACGGCATTGGCATCTTAGTACTTTGTAATATTTACGTAAAAGAAATGCTAACTGCAGGGTTTTTTTGCTTTTAAACAAGAATAGAGACTGTTTCACGTCCATGTCTATTAAGAATTCAGGGATTTAAGCATTTATTCACAAAAAATTTCAACGGAAAAAGCTCTTTGCTTTTATAAGGCGGCTGCAGCACATTCGACATATTTACTTAAAAAATAAATGCCGTTTTTTTGTTGTTATTTTTTGCTTTTAACCTAGAATCCAAACTGTTTTACGTCTATTTCTATAAAAAATGAGGAATTTACGCATTTATTCACAAGAGTTTTCAACGTAAAAAACTCTTTGTCTGTGTTTCCACTCGGTCAGCTTTGACAGAGATAGGCCCCCTATTAATCGGCCTCACGCCCCGTATCCTGTCAATATCATTATGAAGTCTATGGTCAAGCTATTTTTAAGTTCTAGTTAAGTTTTAAGTTTAAGATAGAAAGATAGATAGATTTTTATTAACAGACTCAAAGTACAACAACACAACACAGCAATTGTCATATCTGTATGCCTTCTCAGTTGTTTTTTCTTTCCAGCATCTGATTCAGCTGGATGGGCGGGGCCGTGGCCGCACACCTGTGGCGCATTAGGAGCGCTCACTATTTAAGGACTCCTGTCACCGTCTGCGAGTGTCGGACTATTGCATATGCTTGTTCCTGCCTTGCTTACCGCTGTGTGCTCATCGTCATCCTCGGTGCCTTCCGACGTTCTTCGGTCGTGTTCTGGTTTGATCTTATTTACTTTTGTGCTCTTCTGGATTTTGTAGTTAGGATTTTGTACTCTGTTATATTCACGCCATCTTGGGTGCTCTTTTAGTTGTTATATCCGCGTTTTCTAGCGTGCTCCCTAAGTTGTACTTGTTATATCCGCGTTTTCTAGCGTGCGTCCTAAGTTGTACTTGTTATATCCGCGTTTTCTAGCGTGCGTCCTAAATTGTACTTGTTATATCCGCGTTTTCTAGCGTGCGTCCTAAGTTGTACTTGTTATATCCGCGTTTTCTAGCGTGCGTCCTAAGTTGTACTTGTTATATCCGCGTTTTCTAGCGTGCGTCCTTTGTTATACTAATTAAACACAAACATTTGCTCTATTGATCTCCTGGTCTGTGTTTTTGGATCCACATTAACGGCTTGCCGTCATAACAGAATAGTCCAACCATGGATCCCACAGACTCGGAGGGTATTCGCCACGCGCTTGCCGGTCATGGTCATATGATCAGCAAGCATGAACAATCGTTAAATGAACTAGTGAACGTGATCACCGCGCTAACCACTAGAATTGAAAATATGGCCCCACCTGCACAGTCCGGTGGCGTAGGTAACGCTGCCGCGGCGCCCGATCACTCCGCCCCGTCTCCGGTTGTTCCACCGGCTGCTTTCCGGGAGCCAGTGTTGCCACACCCCCATCGTTACGAGGGAGAACCCGGCGCTTGTCGACAATTTCTGCACCAGTGCTCCCTTGTATTTGACCAGCAGCCATATACGTTCGCGAGTGACAGGTCCCGTGTAGCGTATACCATGAGTCTACTCGCCGGTAAAGCGGCCACTTGGGCAATGGCGGTAAGCAACGCTAATCCCGCAATCCGTCAGTCATTCGAGACTTTTAAAACAGAGTTTGTGAGAGTATTTGATCACCCGGTTAGAGGCAAGGAGGCAGGCAGCCGCCTGCTGGATTTTTTTCAAGGCGAGCTTAGCGTGGCGGACTACTCCATCCAATTCCGCATTTTGGCCGCGGAGTGCGGTTACGACGAGGCGGCGCTGTGTGGAATTTTTCGGAGGGGGCTGTCGTCTGCGGTGAAGGACGAGTTGGCGGCCCGGGAGGATTCCTCGGGCCTGGAAGACCTTATCTCCTTGTCCGTGAAGTTGGACAATCGACTGAAGGAGCGCGAGAGGGAACGAGCCTTGGAGCAGCGGGGCCATCGTGGGTCGTCATCGCGGTACGGTCCGGCAACGTTACGTGCAGACGGCTTCGTCGAATCACCATCAACCTCTACGCCGACGCGGAGTCCGGTCCCGGCGGGGGAGGAGCCAATGCAACTCGGCAGCGGTCGTCTTTCTACGGAGGAGCGGCGGAGACGGATGAGGGCGGGCTTATGTCTTTACTGTGGCTTGCCGGGGCACCACGTTGCCGCCTGTGACGCGATCTCTTCACGTCGTCCTGGATCTTCGGCCCCTGGGGTTCCTCTCGCCAGAGGGGGGACCAGGTTCGTACATTATGGCAATCAGTCAAATGATTTGCCTCGCAACGAGTCGATTGAACTAAAACAAACTCGAGGTGAAATGAGACTGCAATTGCCGGGAGAGGTTTCGCATGGGGGGGTTAATTTTAGGTTCACTGCTTTAATAGATTCAGGGGCAGATGAATGTTTTATGGACCAGAGTGTTGTTGATGCTCTTAAATGCCCATTAATAAGACTCTCTACTCCTAAAAAGGTTCTAGATCTCGATGGGCGACCCCTGGCGGACGTAAGGTTTATAACGCCCCCGCTTAAAACAAAGCTGTCCGGGAACCATTTTGAGGTTCGTAGCTTCTTGGTTATGCCATGTAAATCGGCTTCGGTTGTGCTAGGGCTCCCCTGGCTAAAGATGCATAACCCTAATATTGACTGGACTAAAACACAAGTAGTGACTTGGAGTTCCTTCTGTTACGCGCACTGCTTACGCTCGGCGTGCCTACTTCCGGATCAAGCCCAAACAGTTGCCGAGCCTGTAAATTTAGTAAATGTTCCTGCCGAGTACCATGATCTCGAACAGGTTTTTAGTATAGACCAGGCTAAGACCCTGCCTCCGCACCGCCCTTACGACTGCGCCATTGACTTGCAGCCCAATGCCCCACTACCTAGCTCGAGGTTATATCAAATTTCTAAACCTGAGCAGGAGGCTATGAGAGATTATATAACCTCTTCTTTGGCAACTGGCCTAATTCGCCCTTCGTCCTCACCGTTGGGAGCGGGGTTTTTTTTCGTTGGCAAAAAAGATGGGGGTCTTCGGCCGTGCATTGACTACCGGGGCCTTACTGAGATTACTGTTAAAAACAAATATCCGCTGCCATTATTAGATTCGGCCTTCGCACCGTTAAAGTCAGCCACCATATATACCAAGTTAGACTTGCGCAGCGCTTACCACTTGGTTAGGATTCGGGATGGAGATGAGTGGAAAACCGCTTTCAAAACCCCGCTCGGACATTTTGAATACTTAGTCATGCCTTTTGGTCTGACTAATGCACCCGCTGTTTTCCAGAGCCTCATAAATGATGTGCTTCGTGACATGCTAAATGTCTTCTGTTTTGTTTATTTAGATGACATCTTAATATTTTCTAGAAACTTGCAGGAACACCGCCAACATGTCCGCATGGTCCTCCAAAGGCTTCTGGAAAATAGGCTGTTTGTCAAGGCCGAGAAGTGCGAGTTCCACCGCGGGTCAATGCAATTTCTTGGTTTCATCGTCGAAAAAGGGCAATTACGGCCTGACCCAGCCAAAATTCAGGCAGTTGCAGATTGGCCAACCCCCACTTCACGTAAGCAGTTACAAAGGTTCCTCGGGTTTGCCAATTTTTATAGGCGTTTTATCCGGAACTATAGTATGAGGGCCGAGCCCCTTACCAGGTTGACCTCTAATAAACGCCCGTTTGTGTGGTCCTCTGTGGCGGAAGCCGCTTTTGTAGGTCTTAAAAGGGCATTCACTAGCTCACCTGTCCTTGTTCACCCTGACTCAGATCTTCCTTTTGTGGTCGAGGTTGATGCGTCGAGTTCCGGAGTGGGGGCCATCCTATCCCAGAGGTCTGCAGTCGACCAGAGACTACACCCCTGCGCATTCTACTCCCGCCGCGGAGGCAAATTATGACGTCGGCAACAGGGAGCTGCTCGCTATAGTTCAGGCTTTACAGGAATGGAGGCACTGGTTGGAGGGGACGGAGGTGCCGTTCCAAATACTCACCGACCATAAGAATTTGGAGTACCTCCGGGCTGCCAAGCGCCTCAACACACGCCAGGCCCGTTGGGCGCTGTTCCTGACACGTTTCAACTATGTGATTACTTACCGTCCGGGATCACGCAACGGGAAGCCCGATGCCTTGTCAAGAATTCATGAACCGGTGGAGGAAATGTCTTCAGAGGAGCCTGTTGTTCCAGAGAACCTGATCATCGGCGCACTCCGATGGGAGGTTGAGCGGCTGGTGGAAGACTCTCTACGGGGTGTTAGGGTGCCCGGAGGCTGCCCTGCTGGCAAACTTTTTGTTCCGGACGCTCAGCGTGCAGGAGTGCTAAAGTGGGGGCACACCTCGAAGTTTGCCTGCCACCCGGGTGTGTCCCGCACGTTCTTCCTCATTTCCCAGAGGTTTTGGTGGCCGGGTATGCGAAAGGACGTCATGGACTACATTTCTGCGTGTTCCATCTGCGCTCGGGGCAAATCGGCCCATCAAGCTCCAGCAGGACTTCTGCGTCCGTTGCCTGTTCCATCTCGTCCTTGGTCCCATGTTGCACTCGATTTTATTACTGGCCTTCCACGCTCAAGGGGATATTCCGTCATCTTGACAGTGATTGACCGATTCTCCAAGATGGCGCACTTCGTCGCTCTCCCCAAGTTGCCTTCAGCTCTGGAGACCGCTGACCTGCTGGTAACACACGTTTTTCGAACCCATGGCATTCCGTCTGACCTAGTTTCTGACAGGGGACCCCAGTTTGTGTCTCGGGTTTGGAGAGCATTCTGCAAAGCTCTGGGGGCCACGTCAAGTATGTCTTCCGGCTACCACCCACAGTCCAACGGACAGACAGAACGGGTCAACCAGGAGCTGGAGGCTGCCCTCCGTTGCGTTTGCCAACTGCATCCGGCTTCCTGGGCCTCACACCTGCCTTGGGTGGAATATGCCCACAACACCCTCATTAGCTCAGCCACTGGGAGGTCGCCTTTTATGTCGGCATACGGGTTCCAACCACCACTGTTCCCTTCTCAGGAAGCCGAGGTCGTCGTGCCGTCCGTCCAAGTGCACCTGCGGAGGGCCCATAGAGTCTGGAGGGACGCTAGGGCTGCACTAGTCCGCACTGCAGCCCGCAACCGCCTGATTGCTGACCGCCACAGAAGACCCGCTCCGGTCTATCGTCCGGGCCAGATGGTCTGGTTATCAACACGGGATTTGAACCTTGCTGGGACTTCCAAGAAGTTGGGCCCTAGGTTCGTGGGCCCTTTTGCTGTGGACTCTGTGGTGAACCCCGTCGCGGTCAGGCTACAGCTTCCCGGTTCAATGAAGATCCACCCAGTCTTCCACGTGTCTCTGCTCAAGCCGGTCTCCACTAGCCCCCTGAACCCTCCACCAGTGCCTCCTCCTGCCCCTCGCGTGGTTGACGGTGGGCCGGTATATACGGTGCGTACTATTCTCGATTCTAGGAGGCGGGGAAGGGGGGTGCAGTACCTGGTCGACTGGGAAGGTTATGGCCCTGAGGAGCGCCAATGGGTCCCCCGCTCCTGGATCCTCGATCCATCGCTTTTGCGGGATTTCCACTCCCTTCATCCCTCGAAACCAGGTGGTCCGCCAGGGGGCGTCCGTTGAGGGGGGGGTTCTGTCATATCTGTATGCCTTCTCAGTTGTTTTTTCTTTCCAGCATCTGATTCAGCTGGATGGGCGGGGCCGTGGCCGCACACCTGTGGCGCATTAGGAGCGCTCACTATTTAAGGACTCCTGTCACCGTCTGCGAGTGTCGGACTATTGCATATGCTTGTTCCTGCCTTGCTTACCGCTGTGTGCTCATCGTCATCCTCGGTGCCTTCCGACGTTCTTCGGTCGTGTTCTGGTTTGATCTTATTTACTTTTGTGCTCTTCTGGATTTTGTAGTTAGGATTTTGTACTCTGTTATATTCACGCCATCTTGGGTGCTCTTTTAGTTGTTATATCCGCGTTTTCTAGCGTGCTCCCTAAGTTGTACTTGTTATATCCGCGTTTTCTAGCGTGCGTCCTAAGTTGTACTTGTTATATCCGCGTTTTCTAGCGTGCGTCCTAAATTGTACTTGTTATATCCGCGTTTTCTAGCGTGCGTCCTAAGTTGTACTTGTTATATCTGCGTTTTCTAGCGTGCGTCCTAAGTTGTACTTGTTATATCCGCGTTTTCTAGCGTGCGTCCTTTGTTATACTAATTAAACACAAACATTTGCTCTATTGATCTCCTGGTCTGTGTTTTTGGATCCACATTAACGGCTTGCCGTCATAACAGCAATAGATTAAAAAGTCTTCAGTTTTAAGTCTCAATTGTAAGTCCTGATAGGATTTTGAGTTTTTGCAGTGTTCAAAATAAATGTATGATACCTGCTACTTGGTGTTTTATCCATCAATGACTACCGAGCTAAAATTGACTGTTAGCTTTATTATGTTTTTATTTTACACCCTTATCATCCTACAGCGCTGTTTTTACAGATGAAATAAAACCTGTATGAAAGACACGTTAGCCACGCATCGACAGTAGTCATAATTAATAGAAACTTCGCCCCCCACAGAGCTAACGTTCCGTTCGCAAGGTACAGTAATGTTAATCTGATTTATTAACGCTACATTAACTTCATTTATCCTTGTCCCGAGTATCGCTCCTCCGCTCTCGGAGTAAAGGGGGTGCCTTTGGTGGAGCATGGGCTAGGCGAGCGGTCGCGCGGTGGCGCCCTTCCCAGGTTTGGGGGCGGTCATTGGTTGTGTGGTCCAGATGGGGGTGCGTAAGCATTAGCGGGGTCACAGGTAGCTGGGGCCAGGGTGGGGTAGTGTTATGCAAGTGCTGTCTTACAGTGAATACATGAAACAGTGTTCACCTTGTTCTCCAGCTTGAAATGGTCCCACACTTTTGACATTTTCTGCTTTTTCTTGGTGCTTTTCTCTTCACTTTCGTCGGCTTCTTCGTCATAACCACTATATTCATGTGTGGTTGAAATCAAATACGACCGCCACCTCTCTTTTCTTCCTGTACGTACGTGACGTCAGCGCGTTGTGCCGTATTAAAAGTAGTCCGGGCTAAACGTCATGCTTAAAGCTGGCAAAATTAAACGATTCCTTGAGGTGGAGAAAATTCCTTGATCAATTTTTAAAATCGAGTTACTTGAATTATTTGAGTAATCATTTTGGCTCTAGTAATATGTATGTAAAATGTAAATTTTGTAAAACAACTCATAGAAACTGCACTTTGTTAACATCATCTTCTTTCAGGATAATTCTGGATATTTTCTCATGAATATTTGCATCCTAGCCCCCTCAAAATACACCAAACTAAGGAACACTACTAAATGATTAATAATAACATCCCCTGATTACTCCCCTCCCACAAATCAGGCAAGTAAAAATTTAAAAAATAAAGAAATGAACATTCGGGATCTTAATTGCTAAACATAAATTGTTGGATTTAAAAAAAAAAAAAACTACTGTTTTATTTGCTGGAGTTCACAGGCAGAACCCAGAAAATCAGAGTTGATCCAGTACAATCTCTTGTCGCATGACCGCATAACCTCCACGGATGACACCATAATCATTAAGATTGCTGATTGCATGTCTAAATTGTTAAACTTGTTGCCAGGAATAAAATCAAAGAACTCTTGTGTGGTTAACATCATTTATCATTGTTGTCATATAAAAATCAAGGGTGTGAGCATGCGTAATCTTGTGCCACAGGGGTGTCAAAATTATGATCGCGTAAGTGTGAACTCATGTAGTATGACCAGAGTGAGGGATTAAAGCTAACTGCAAAGGTTGTCATCCCAAGCTCCATTTTTCCTCTTCGTTTCACTTCTTATAACAAACACATGCAATGTGGAAAACTTAATAAAAACTTTATGAAGCTAGCAAATCTAATTTCAATAGTATTTGCACTTTTTGTTTAAACTGCTCCTGAACTCTACTAAGTCTTTTGAAATTGTACATTGCCTTAGCCCCTTTTTCATTTACTACACAGTATTTATTATAATTGCATTTGAAGGGAGACTAAAAAAGTGGGCTATATCAACTGAATTACAGAAAAGTAAAGCTGGCACTGAAGGCATTTTTCTATGGGAAGGATGTTTGTGGTCCTTTTATGAATGGCCTCAGCATGCGACACTGGAGACTTGATTTGAATGCTCATGCGTGTAACAATCCATGTTATTGTGAAATACCCCATATGGCGTTTCAGGTTACTTTTGGTTATGTTAAAGCACAAAAAGGACTTGCCTAAGCTTTGGGAAAGATTATAGTTCTTAAGTATTACTTCTACTGTAGTTTAAGTGACATTGGTTGTCATGGTTGCAATAAAGACCACGTGGTTATGGTTAGGAGACTTTTGGGGATGCGGTTTTTAAAACATGGTCTTCACTCACAGTTGGAAATGTGAAACTTGTGGCTGGAAACAGGAAACGGACAGTGGTCTTGCCACTATTTATGGAAATCATCTGCTTTTTGAGCCTTTGGTATTAATAACAATTCATGTGGAAGTGTGAGTGACATGAGTTGGACCCTACCTGTTTGATGGCTGATTCATTTTCGCCTTGTTACTTTGTGCCATCTTTGCGCTTTGGTGAAAACTAACAATAACCTAGTTTATTGTTTTATTTTAGTGCAGTGTAATGTTTTTGAAGTACACCCACTTCAGTCATTATTGTTTTCTTCCTTTTACATCATAATATCTCCTTCCTTCCTTCCTTGAGTATTTTCCCAGTAGGGCTGACGCTTCAACAACGCTGTAGACCTCAGGTCTGTGTAACGGCAAGATCACAGCAAATCATCACCATCTAAAATTATTTCTTGGATGCATACAGCGAGTAGAGACATATGGAACAAGACAGTTTCACAGATCATATGCCATTGATTTTTTCGAGCAAGAACGCGGGTTCACGGTTCAAAAGCAATAAATAATTAAAACATTAAAGGTGCAATGAAATACTACAGCAAGTGAATTTAAAATGATGGCAGACCATATTTCAGACATAAATCCATCCAAAAAAGTGACAGAAAAGGCTTAACAGTGAAAGTAGATCCTGATTCGTCTTCCTTGGGCCCACTAAAAAAAATCTCCAAACAGAATATAATGTCATACCCAGAATGAGCTGCTTAATTTTTAAGTCTGCTAGCATGCTATCCATAGGCAAGCTACTCTGTTGTTGCCATGTGCCCAACATGTCATTCTACCAATATGTAGCCTACTGGTTAGCGCAGATGTAGAAACCTAGACATGATCTTCAATTCTGGTGGTGTCAGAATGTGTTACACGTAACACGTTACATTTACTCTGTTACATTTACTTGAGTAACCTTTTGAGAAAAATGTACTTCTTAGAGTAAGGCGACCATATTTTAATTACCAAAAAAGAGGACACTCGGCCCGGCCTCGAGATATTAGAATTTTACCCGAAGTTGACTCCAAAATGCCTATATCAATTTAATATATTTAAAGTGTGCCTCCTACGTCTGGATAGCCAAATTCACTTTAAAAAAACTGAACAAAAAACAAACAAACAAAAAAAACTAATTAATAATGATACAAAAAAATAATATAATGCAGACCCATGGAAATGAAGTCTAGTCAATACACACACACAGTAGGCTATGTGCCACTAAACATTTTTATAAATTACTATCACGACAATTGTCTTTGATTAACTGTTATTCCCACTCAATTGTTATTCTCATTCAATTTTGTAGATTGTAGAAACAATAACTGACAATAAACTGACAAACTATTCAACTAGCATATTTCCTAACGCAGCAGTTCAAAACTACATTTCCCATAATGTCTAGCACCGATTAGCTCACTGATAGCTACCCAATTAGCTAGTTCCAGGAGCCGAGGCAAAATCAAACTTTGCTATAAAAGTTTACAATCATCGGCAGCGCAACGATGCGCCACCAAATGGAATTTTAAAGATCACGCCAGTACAATCCTCCGCCAGAAGTCAACAGTTGCCAATACATACGCATTCATCGTAAAAAACTTAACAACTGGGAGGCGCTCTGGGAACACGTCACAGGCAGCAGTACAGTAATATTCTGTGCAAGTTGTCAATTTCAACACACGCTAATTGTGAAGAAATACTCCTCCGTTTCAATTTTGAATTTCCTTTTATTAACATAGATGATGGAACCCTGAGGTATTAGAATCACAGCTAAATAGAATATAATACTAACATTGAACCAAATACACGAACGCAGAACAATTACAAGACTAATACAATATACTGTCTCTCCGTGTACACATATAACCCAACATACAACAGAAGACATGATCGACATTAACAGGAAGTAAACTTACAGAAAGGTGCATGGAGCCATGTCTCTTAGAACTACTCCTTATTGTGGTCTTTAACTGCCTGATCTCTTGCTAAACCGTCAACCTAGTAGATGGCGGTAATGCCCCATGATACAAGGGGTAAACTGCCAACAAGATGAAGAACTACTTCTTCCCTCCCTAGTAGTAGGAGCAACGCCAACCCAGGCAGGCACTGCCCACCAGCGACCGAGGAAATTCTCTCTCAAATTCTGGTCCCGTGAAAAATCATAAAAACCGGACATTTTCATAAATTTATAAACCTGGCCAGACGACGAGGACACAACGTGAAACAAGGACTTGTCCGGGCAAAAGTTTTTTTCGGAAATCAGAATATGGTCACCCTATGTTATGCTTTTTGCTCGTGTGTTGATACTTTGTCAAGGACACCTCAACTACAATTTGGAAGCAGTGTAACATATCTCTAACAACCAGTTGTAATGTATTTTTATCCATAGTAGGATTTTACCCTCTATTTCCCGAAACCATATGAACTACTGTCCCGATTTTTTTTTTTTGTCCTGTTCAGCTGCTTAGACATGGAGGATGGTAAATCTGAGAGTCTTTATAGGCAGGAAGTTTTAAAGAATGCAGTCTGACAGATTTTTTTTTTATTTTTGAGAGAGAGAGAGAGAGAGAGAGAGAGAGAGAGAGAGAGAGAGAGAGAGAGAGAGAGAGAGAGAGAGAGAGAGAGAGAGAAAAAACAAAGCGCCTAGTAATACAAAAACAAGATTGAAAATAGTACATGCTACTTAATGGAAGTCATGTTGCTATCTATGACGACTCTTACCAGGGGGACTCCCTGTGGGGAGGGTGTACTGAAGGATAAAGAGAGATAATACGTCAAATTGTAGATGTGTAGCAGGGCCAGTACGGGAGTGGACCCCCTTCCAGGTAGGCCAGACAGGCCTGAGCAGCAACCCAGGGAAAAGGAACGAAGACAGGGGCAAGAAAATAAGAGGAACTCACTGCGGGATGCAGGGGAAGGGAGCAATAGCAGCCCCACTACCGCAGCCATTCGCCCAGATTATGAAGAGGCCCTGCCCCAGGAGTTATACCGTGAGAAAAGTGGGACCCACCTATTACCCTATTATTAAGGTTGCCAGTTTACTATTAACCTGACACCCTGAAGAAATTGTGAGAGGGAAGTGCAGTATATGTGGTAAAATATGAAATCACAAAAGATGCACTCAGCAAACTTTGTACATTTTACACAAACATTTGAACATGTTCATTAGATTTTTAATTAAATGTTTTTTTTTTCCTTGTAAAAAATGTGCTAAATATGTTAATATGGGTTTTCTATGTCTACAGCGCTGATCCCACATTTACACTGCTGTCCAAAAGTATTGGCACGCCTGCAATTCTGTCAGATAATGCTTAATTTCTCCCAGGGAATGATTGCAATTACAAATGCTTTGGTAATAATATCTTCATTTAATTTGCTTGCAATGGAATAACATGAAAGAGAATGGGAAAAAAATAAATCATTATCATTTTACACAAAACTCCAAAAATGGGCAGGACAAAAGTATTGGCACCCTTTGAAAAATCATGTGATGCTTCTCTAATTTGTGTTATTAACAGCACCTGTTACTTACCTGTGGCACATAACAGGTGGTGGCAAAAACTAAATCACACTTGTAGCCAGTTAAAATGGATTAAAGTTGACTCAACCTCTGGCCTGTGTCCTTGTGTGTACCACATTGAGCATGGAGAAAAGAAAGAAGCTCAAAATTTTGTCTGAGGACTTCAGAAGCAAAATTGTGAGGAAGCATGGGCAATCTCAAGGCTACAAGTCCATCTCCAAAGACCTGAATGTTCCTGTGTCTACGGTGCACAGTGTAATCAATCAGTGTAAAGCCCATGGCACTGTGGCTAACCTCCCTAGATGTGGACGGAAAAGAAAAACTGAGGAGAGATTTCAAGGAAATATTGTGCGGATGGTGGAAAAAGAACCTCGACTAACATCCAAACAAGTTGAAGCAGTCCTGCAGTCCGAGGGTACAACAGTTCAACCTGTACTATCCGTCGGTGTCTGAATGAAAAGGGACTCTATGGTAGGATACCCAGGAAGACCCCACTTCTGACCAGAGACATAAAAAAGTTTGCCAAACCTTACCAGAGTAACTTACCAATATAGAGTTTAAAGGACAAAAAAAAGAGGCCTTCAAACAAATGAACATGGTCCCCAGAGTCAAACATGTCGGCGGTTCACTGATGTTTTGGGGTTGATTTGCTTACTCTGGCACCGGACTGCTTGACCGTGTGCATGTCATTATAAAGTCTGAAAACTACCAACAAATTTTGCAGCATAATGTAGGGCCCAGTGTGAGAAAGCTGGGTCTCCCTCAGAGGTAGTGGGTCTTCCAGGAGGACAATGACCCAAAACACCCTTCAAAAAGCACTAGGAAATTGTTTGAGAGAAAGCACTGGAGACTTATAAAGTGTCCAGCAATGAGTCCAGACCTGAGTCCAATAGAATACCTGTAGATACCATAGATCTGAAAATGACAGTTTGGAGAAGCCGCCTTTCAAATCTCAGAGACCTGGAGCAGTTGGCCAAAGAAGAATTGTCTAAAATTCCAGCAGAGCACTGTAAGAAACTCACTGATGGATACCGGAAGCGGTTGTTTGCAGTTATTTTGTATAAAGGTTGTGCTACCAAGTATTAGGCTAGGGGTGCCAATACTTTTGTCCGGATAATTTTTGGAGTTTTGTGTAAAATGATGATTTTTTATTTATTTTTTTTTTCCATTCTCTTTTGTGTTTTTTCATTGCAAGCAAACTAAATGGAGATTTGTAATTGCAATCATTTTCTTGGAGAATTTGAGCATTATCTGACAGAATTGCAGGGTTGCCAACATTTTTAGCCAGTGCTTTATATTGAAAGGAGGATTCTCAAGACAGTTTCCAATTACATTTGCATTTATTGTGTATTTTTGTGTTGTTACTTTCACAAGCTAGCCTAACTGCTCTCATTTTGCAACGCTGCGTAAGGTTGCAATGAAACAACATAGAGAGAACGTTAAAGATGGCGCCTAGCATACTTTATGTAGTACTTCATGTGCTTATTTAAGACACTGTGAGGTCAACAATTAGAAAAAAGTGAGACTCAATGGAAATCAATAAATTAGTACAGTGTGAGGAGAGAGACTTTCCTGTGCTGTTAGATTACTCGTTACTGAGGAAAATAATCAGATTAGTAACGCGTTCCTGACAACACTGACCAGCATATTGTTCTAGTGCAGCCATAGTGGTCTATTTATATGTCACTCACTTTATATCACCTTCTATCTTTGTGAACAGCGTTCAAAATCTGCTGGGTTAAAGACTGGCCTCACTGAAAAAAAAGTCGTATTTCAAAGTTCCTCATTTAAAATTACGGGTTGGTGGAAAGCCAGACGCACTCATCAAAAGAGCCGGATATGCCTCGCGAGACATAGGTTCCCGACCCCAGCTCTATCTGATAGACGACTTTAACGTCTTTTTATCGGTTTTCCAGGTTACTACTGACACTGACACACTGATACTTATGTAGTTGTGGTATGTATTATTTAGTGTCAATTGGGGAAATAATCAAGTACAAACAGACATTTTCTCATCACTATATTCTAATTTATAATTTTGATAAAATAACCATGTTAGTGAAATATATATATTTTTTAAATTTAAGAGCGAGGGAGAGAAAGCAAGACAGAGGGACACAGAGAAAATTGAGACAGAGAACAAAATAATTTCAAACATTTCTCCCAAAATTCGTCTATTTTTTACCTTTATTAACAATGTTGTTTAAATCAATAAATAAATAGCATACTGCAATGGTCCATGTGTCAATGCACAAGAGCTCCAGCTACTGCTATAATTTGTATTAATGTATTACAGCATCATTCCACTGACAAAACTGTTTCATGAGATAGTTGACTGAGTGGTCTTTATGAGGATTTTGATTGGTTTTGATCGACTAAAGTTGATGCACCATGTGAAGTTGATGTACAGCATTGGGACATTTTGATACTGCTCAAGAAACACATCTGTAAGTTCTTGGAGAAAATACTTCAGAACTCTAAGATGAATTACATTCAAGTATGTGTTTGGTCATGAGAAGAAAAACACACCACCCTCCACCTGCTCTTAGTTAAAACCTGAATCTAAAATATAAATCTTTCACCATGAGACAATCTTGAAACCAAAAACCCAGGTTAACATTTTCAGAGACTGGTTGTTACATTCTACACTTGCAATTAGTTTTTAAAGGGAAATGTGAATGCATTAGCTATAATGATCACATTTGTTAACCTCCCTGCACTTTGTCCAGGCCTGGCAAAGTGCTCCATGCTGAAAAATGATAAAATGTTGCTCCCTCGCGACCAAAGATTTTTTTTCAGTCCTGGTACACTGGAAGAATGATGGGCTGCTAAGAAATACTTCTCCAGAGAGTAGCCGTCTCATTCAGACTCATCATTACTTTGTTAGCCACTTCATGAAGAGATTTGAGTGTAAAAACAGGGGATTCCTGCTGCTGGAGCTTATACAGTATATTGACTCAGTAGAACGTTTCACATGAATGAACAACACATTTTTCTTCCAGCTTTTTGTAATTTGGCCACAAATTCCTCAAGTTGACTCTAAAACAAGGGTCACTAGCATGACCCCAAAGGACCACATGAGCAGCCCTGGGGCCAGCTCTAAAAAATAGCTCCCCAGTGATTGTGCATTGTGATTTCCTTCGAGTGTTTTTGAAGTTATCATACAGTTATTTCAGTTGCAGGCGACATGGAGGACCATCCGCCTGACAAGTCAGAGGTTGCGGCTTCAAATCCTGGCTCCAGCTTTCCTGAATAGACCTTGCATGTTCTCATCGTGCATGTGTTATTTCTGTGGGGAATCCGTTTCCTCCCACATTTCAAAAACATTTATTGTAGGGTAGATGGAGATTATATACATTTAAATGAAAATGGACATTTTCAGTAGGTGTGAATTTTTATTTGTTTATATGTGGCCTCCGACTAGCTCGTGACCAGATTTACTAAAATGGTTGTGGAATATTTGAGCACATCCGCGACAAGTAGTGAGGATAAGCAGTGCAGGGAATGGATGGATTTCAGTTGTGGGCTGTAAAAAATTTGATAGTAATAATAAAATGTACATGGACTGCAGACATTCAGCAGATACACTTAATGCAGAATTTGCACCTTGTCAACCTAAACCAGGAACCCAACCACATCGGATATGAGCTCCATGTTCTCCTCAGAGATTAACAATAGAGAAAGAGCCAGTCATTTTATGCTGCGTTCCGTGTACTTCCTACACAAGGTTTTCATTTCCACCTGTAGATTTGCAAAGGGTTCCAGCTAAATAAATACCATCTAATTCTGCACCTTCCCCTTCATAGGAGAAAGAAATGATCTGCCACACTTGATTTGTGGGCTGTTCCATTTTAGGTAATGAAGAGGAAAGTTTTCCAGTTGAACAGAGAACTCCATCAAATGGTTAGCGTGCATGATTAAACTTGGAAAATAGTTAAGAACGCTCCTTTAACCTTTAAAGTCATATTCTATTATCTGACTGCAAGCAAAGTCGCAGTCTCTCACATTCGGGCACACACACAGAGGCACACATTTGCAGGGAGTCACCGCGTTCAAAGGAACCAATGCAAATCTTAACTATTATAAGTCAACCGCACTCTACAGTGGGTCACTTCAGTCACAAACACGGTCACAATTCAATGGGTGGGGGAACAAGAATAAATCTTTCCGTTTGTGACAGTGAAAATTCTCGCAGGAATGTAAACATAATTATCAGAGACCTACGCTTCCTACAGTTTCTGTGGCATGATGGATTTTTTTTTTTTTAATTCATTTTTTTCCTTCAGTGCACGGACTTAGTACGCCTTTTAACACCCTCTCCAATGCCACCCCCCAATTCCACTAGATTACAATTTTCATTATTATTGTTCTGCTGCTCACATGAGCAAGTGTACCATACAAAAGTCCAACAATATCTGCAGAAATCATGCCTTTGAGTGCTTAAGCTTACAAAATATTCTTGATTTCAGACATAAAGCATGCTTGAGCATGGCTCAGATTAAGGCCGAACGATTTTGGAGAAAAACTTACATTGCGACTTTTTGGGGGTTTGCGATATATATTGCAATAAAAAAAAACTAGAAGAATTTTCAACAGATGACTTTAATAGCTCTGTTTGGGAAGATTTGGGTTGACTCGCCATGTTTTTGTATTGCATTCAGTTATTTCATTCATTTTTATTAGATTTGTATTTGTATTTATTAGATTTTATTAGATTGTTTTTCCTGCATTTTCCCTTTGTTTTTCTCATTTATCCTTGTATTCTTATTTTTTTTCTTTGTTTTATATTCTTCAAAGAATGCATCATTTTCTTCATTAACAAAAATGTTATCTTAGTTTCTGTAATTTTTTTATTGTTGCATTATGGATTAGAGGTACAGTGGTACCTCTACATACGAAGTTAATTTGTTCCAGGACCTTGTTTGTAAGTCAAAATGGTCGTATGTCGAGCAGAATTTTCCCATTAGAATACATTATAATTCCATTAATTTGTTCTACATCCCGAAAACCTACACCAAATCCTTAATTAATACTGCTGTTCCTATTGCAAATAGCAATTACAAAGAGCAAAACAAATGCATTATGAATAAAAATCGGAATAATAATATAATAATAGTAATAATAATACCTGTAATAATGTAACAAATCGGGTTCTAATGCAGCTGTCATATTTTTTGTGGTGTATCTCAACGCACCATGGGGCTGACGGCAGAGTGAGAGAGTGCAGTTGAGATATTCCTTTCAATTTTAACGTCCTATTGTTCCGGGTTGTTGGCGTGTTTGTTTGTTTGGGTTTTTTTTGCACAAGTTCTGAAATAAATGATTAAAAACCTGATGAAGCTTGCGATCTCTGTGGCGATGGTTGTCACCTTTACTTATAAAGACTGGCAAACGGAGGTCTGAGGAGTATTGTCGAGCAGTTCACGGACGCACAACCCACGCTCATATTTTTCCATTGGTAAGCCTTACCTTTTTTTCTTTTTTCACCACCTGCTTTAACATTCTAGGAGACCATGTAGATTTCTCTCACAAGAAAATCTGCCG
Source organism: Corythoichthys intestinalis (assembly GCF_030265065.1). Classification (NCBI taxonomy): domain Eukaryota; kingdom Metazoa; phylum Chordata; class Actinopteri; order Syngnathiformes; family Syngnathidae; genus Corythoichthys; species Corythoichthys intestinalis. The sequence continues at coordinate 19,737,539 of NC_080401.1, read as the reverse complement.
TGTGTGTGTCTTGCAGAAAACAATGAAATTGCGACACTGTCATAAATCAGTGTATTTCGAACACTTCATCGGATGTCGAAACAAATGGCGAGTCAAATTTTACATTGGATGTCGAAAAGATCGTGTGTCGAAGCGATCGTATGTCGAGGTACCACTGTATTTCAATTTACTTGAATTGTATTTATTTATTTATTCTTCATTTATCTAACAATTGAAAGTGCGAAAAAATTGCAATACCCCGAAATATGATTGTACTTCTACAATACCGTTTTAATCCAGGCTAAGGGGGTTTAACTTTGAATGATGAAGATTGCTTTATATAAAAGGTATTCAGGAAGTCATGTCTCGGTACACTTGCTGCTTTTATGAAGCAAACCAAAAGTTTATGTGTTCAAAAATTATAATAATAATAATCACATATCCTGCGATAGGACTATTGCGCATGCGCACATCGCGATGGCCATATTGAAACGATATATTGTGCAGTCCTAGTACAGATTGTGCTGTATGTGTAATTCATCTTATGATAACTTCGTGGAGTGTACTGTATGTGTGTGTGTTTAGCTTGGTAGTATTGACTATTAAATTGTAATTGCAGTAATGGCTTTTTTTTCAGTGCCTGAGGAAAAATCCATCTATTACCGCTTGTCTTCATTCGTGGTTGAGTTGGAATCTATCCCTGTTGACTTTTGGTGTGAGGATAGAGAAGGTAGCCAGCCAACTGCAAGAAAATTATCATAAAGATATCTCGCCTGTTTTAGCCATTGACACCAGAGGAAAACATTGGAACAATAATTCAATATTAATCCAATGACTGCTCAGGCACAGAGCCTGCAATAAGTCTATTTTTGTTAAGATGTCTGCATGCAGTGTCACAATGAATTCATTACACATTGAGGTTTCCGAGGTGAGATTAGTCCACAGATAAATGACATCGCAGATTCCAAAGACGCAGCAGAGCTGACTGAGATGACTTAACCATATTCTGAATGTAATTTTACTTCAAAACAATATGGCAAATACAAAACTGTAGATTGATGAGTATCAGAGAGAACAAGACTGTTGGTCTGGTCTTGGTGTAGGTCTACTAGCTAAGCATGAATGTGTTTCTTACACTGCTCTGTTGACATTATAGCATATCATTTTAATGACCCATAAAGAGGATTTTCTAATGTTACAACTTTTATTGGTAACAAAATATTACACCAAGGCATTGTCAGAGAGCAATAAATCATATTTGTGTAAGAAACACTTCCATCATTCATATCTTTAATTAAATCAAAACTACCTCTATGGCCCTAAAGCACTTATTTGAGTATTCAACTGCCTTGTCAACCCAACTCCAGTTCATTTCCTTTTTCACAGAGATTTTTCGCGGATGTTGTTACACAGCTGGCTGACATTCTAACTTTTACCCCCAGCGTCACGCTTCTGGTCCCAATCACAATGAAAGACAAGCTTGTGTCAAGCTTAGCAAACCTTGAGGGCAGCCAAGGATAAAAAGGCCCGAGGTTGTACACTGTGGTAATATTATAATGTTGAAACATATACTACAGTAGAGACTGCAAAGTGGAAGAGCAAAACCGTTGCATGTATTACTGGGGTAACACATGGAAAAGGTGGGCGGATAAAATCCACTCAACTACTCTTTACGTTGGCGAAGAATATGAGACAAGGCGACCGACACAATCTGCATTTTTTTTCTTTTTTTGATGACTGCAGTGAATAACTATGTCAGGTTGAATGCATCTCCGGGCTCATAAAGACCTGTAAGCCTCTTTAAGAGGCAGAACAAGGCCCAGAGCAAATAAAGATTTCAGCATTGTATGTAAAGCTCTTCTGGTTTTCCTAGTTTAAGCCCCGCTCAGATAATAAAGTAAAACTAGAAATAAAATGAATAGATATATCAGTGAACTTACAATTAAAGAGTGTTTCTCTCGTCTCTGTGAAATAAAATATGTACACTGAAACTTTTTTTAATAGCATAATTATATGTCTGATTTTATTAAATGAGGTTTGGGATAGCATAGCCATGACTTTTACTCTTATACTTTAGTGGAGAGCCTTTTATTTTCACCATACTAGCGGCGGCCTAAACACTGTAAAGAATGGAAAACTATCTAAGACTTTCTTTGCTGTAGCTATAGTCATCAAGTAAAGGACACAGTATTCATCCCTTTCAGGTTTAGGATAATACCTGTCGTTTTTCTGCCAATTTGCACGATTGCCAATCTGGTACCTTAAATTGCTTTCAGACATAATATACTCTAACTGAACATTCTAACTGGCTTGGGGTTTTTGCCTTAGGGAAATGTATCGGTACTTTACCAGCTTAGCCGTTTTTACACTGAAATGTAGCAGTACTCACCCGGCTCGGCAACTTTCACATGCAGCGTGGGACTAGGGCATGACGCCATTTTTCCTTTTTTGTTTTTAGAAATGAAGTTAAATTACTGTACCAAACGTAAATGTGAGTAAAGTAGGTAACATTACAGGTAGGGTTGTTCCGATCATGTTTTTTTGCTCCCGATCCGATCCCGATCATTTAAGTTTGAGTATCTGCCGATCCCGATATTTTCCGATGCGATTGCTTTTTTTTTTTTGCTCCCGATTCAATTCCAATCATTCCCGATCATTTTTCCCAATCATATACATTTTGGCAATGTATTAAGAAAAAAATGAATAAAACTCGGACGAAAATATACATTCAACATACAGTACATAAGTACTGTATTTGTTTATTATGACAATAAATCCTCAAGATTGCATTTACATTATTAACATTCTTTCTGTGAGAGGGATCCACAGACAGAAAGACTTGTAATTCTTAAAGGATAAATGTGACTTTGTATATTGTGACTAAATATTGCCATCTAGTGTATTTGTTGAGCTTTCAGGAAATGATACTGTAGCCATTTAACTGTTCTGCCCAAATGCATTATGGGAAGTGCAACCATGACTGTGCATAGTGGTACCAATTGATATATCTTCTCTGCGTTGGGAAATGACATCGGGTGTTAAGAAAAAGATCAATTACTACCTTTCTTCCCCACATTGCTTCCCACGATATTTCTAATCGTAGGAAGAGGGATTGTAGGGGCCAATTAAAAAAAGGCTCCAAAGGCTGCCAAAATTCACTCTACTCATTTTACGCTGCCTTTTAGCTCTATATATAGGTAAAACGGCGCCATTACAGATTGAATGCGACAATACGTGAGTGGGTCGTGCAGCGCATGCGTTAATTGCGTTAAATATTTACGTGATAATTTTTTTTTTTTTTTTTTTTTTGATTACCGTCGTTAACGGGATAAATTTGATAACCCTACCTTAAGCCTAAACTAAAGACTCTGGATGAGTGTAACATATTATGTCTGTAACGTTACAGTAAATACAATTAGAAAACAATGTAATTAAAATATATATATATATATTAAAAAAAGGCATGTCCGATATTTTTTTGCGGATTCCGATACTTTGAAAATGACGTGATCGGACCCGACATCTCTAATTACAGGTGCTAAAATTTAAGGATGCAAATTACAGATGGCAGCCAGTCAAGTAATGCTAAGCTTTAAGACATAGTCATAGTTGGAATGTATGGAATAGTCATTCCAAGCAAACTAATTGGTCAGCAACATTTAATGTTTCTATTACTTCTTTGTTTTTCGATGTATTCTTGAAATCGTTACCCAGATTTGACTCTTGTGTATTGGTTTATTGAGTGAGTGAGTGAGTGAGTGAGTGAGTGAGTGAGTGAGTGAGTGAGTGAGTGAGTGAGTGAGTGAGTGAGTGAGTGAGTGAGTGAGTGAGTGAGTGAGTGAGTGAGTGAGTGAGTGAGTGAGTGAGTGAGTGAGTGAGTGAGTGAGTGAGTGAGTGAGTGAGTGAGTGAGTGAGTGAGTGAGTGAGTGAGTGAGTGAGTGAGTGAGTGAAACAGCTAGGATATGCCATTGTTATCTGCGACCTGAATGAGGAAAAGCGGTACAGGAAAAGAATGGCTTTAGGATGAGTATGTTTTAGAAGTTTCATACAGGTGAACTATTAGTATAAGTTGTGCAAGAAAGATTCAACTAAATTGCACAATAAACAGTGATAGTGGATGAGTACGTATTCAAAGTTTCATACAGGTTAACTATTAGTGTAAGTAAAATATTAAATTAGTAAAGTAAATTAGTGGAGTCCCCAGGTAGCAAACAAGTTCCCTTCCTACGCTGGTGACATAACCTGAATATCTGTGTAAATCAACCCTTTAAGTACCCATTAACATCCACTAAATCACTGTTTTTTAACCGGTGTGCCGTGGCACACTAGTGTGCTGTGAGAAACCGTCAGGTGTGCCGTGAAAAATAACCCTTTTTTTTTTTTTTTTTTTTTTTTTTTTTTTTTTTTTTTTTACGTCATCGGTTGAAATTGCAGTAGGAAGGAAGGAGTAGGTAGAAAGTTCTTGGTCACGTGCAGATGAGCGAGGAATTGCTCGTGTCGCGTTCAAGGACTGCTTGGATTTCTCGGCATCAACCACCTTGCTGTCGGTGACAGTGTAGACCCCAGCACGCGACAATGTGGACCCCGGCACAACAACTGTACATCATTTGATTCGACTCATCAAGTGTCGATATACACGAAAGTGTCTTTTCCATTTTATCCATATATTTGTAATAGTACAAACAGTATTTATTAAGCATTTAGTGTAAGTATCAGGCTGCAAAACAAATTAATGGAGTTTTAATGTATTCTTATGGAAAAATCCCGCTCGACATGCGACCATTTCAACTTACATACAAGGTCCTGGAACAAAAAACTTAGTATGTAGAGGTAACACTGTATTTGAAGGCTAGCAAATTTTGAGACTTATACATTTGGGAAACAAATGAAAAAATGATAGGGTTTCTGCTTCCTGACATGGAGATAGCCATTGGAAATGAGGTCACTCTTGCCAAAGTTCCAAATTAAACAAAGGGCAACAGTTGATCAATGATCCATTAACTCCCTCTCATCCTGGCCCCAATGTGTCCGGTTGCACATGCAGTGTCACACAGGCCAGTATGTGTCATGATGGTCCGTTAACTTCCTAAATAGTGACGACATGCTCTTTGATTGAGAGTCCTGTTAAGTGAAAAGCAAGTGACCGGTGATCAGTGAACAGTTTTAATTGCTCACAAAAAAATCGTTGGTCGGGGTCTCCTCATGGGGACAAAAAGACCACTTTTGAACTCATAGGTATTAGAGTGAAGTCTTTTTAGAGAAAAACAACAAACTCATTCAGAAAGCAGGTTTTGTAGGATAAAAACTACAGATTTAATGAAATATATATTATAAGGTGGAGTGACTGTTATTCCTCTTGGATGCATAGGGCAAGAATTTAAAAAAACTGAAATAATGGACGACTGGGTTTTGTCATGGTTTTCTTCATAATAGCACATGGCAACTGCATAAAAATCTCGGGGTACCTCAAATGTACATTACGCTTGAATATGAGGCTATTATCCATGTAAAACACAACTGCCCCGCAGCTGACCATTGCAAGAAAAACATGTTTCCATTACAAATATGAATCCAAAGCATTACCACAAACCCTCTACCTTATCTGTATCTGTTACACTTGGGGAAGAATTTGACAAATACCTTTTTAACTGATAAATTAATTCACCAGATGGGTGACTGAATCTTAATTTGTTCTTTCACCAAGACATTTTAGACAGTGTTATGCTTCCTAGCCTGGAACTCCAGACTCACCGCAGTTCCAGCTATAGAGTCTGGGACCCAGCTTCTTATTGGCCTCTCGAGCCCGAACGAAATCGTCCGTGCAATCAGATTCATTTATTTGCGTGATGTGTTCTTAACGAGCAACGTCACTCTTGCATGTCGGAAGTCGTCTCCACAACAGCACAGATGGTGAATATACATATGTTCCTACCTGTGGTGAATTCAGTTTTTAATGACCAAAAACACATTGAGTCGCTAAAACCAACAGTCTGTCTCTCGCTAGCCAACTTTGCCGTTCTCCGCTCTCCTCGTATGTTTACGTCCTCTCGCTAGTTTCTTGTCGCTTTACCAACGTCACGTCCGCCCATCGCTGATTGGTCCACTCCGCTGTCTGTTTGCTGTGGCTTGCCCCGCCCTGGGAATTTGATCTGATGAACAGTCGCCAGACTCTACAACTGGAACAGCGGTGAGTCTAGAGTTCCAGGCTATATGCTTCCAACATTGTACTGATTTGGGGGATGACTTCTTTCTGTTCCGCACAAAAAATTCTTTTAGAGTTTAACACTATTTTGACTTGTGTGATCACAGTGGAGGACTAGGTTTATGGTGTTTATGCTTTTTGATCAGCACAATTAAATATCTTCTATGAACTATTTCTAGAAGCTGAATTACCAAAACCACTTGGGTTAATAGAGGTGACAAAAACTGCAGGTGTTCACATACATATTGAGCAGATTTTTCATCACTGCAACATTGTAAGCTTAGCGGGTTAGTATCATTATGAATGTAACTGCTAAGTGATTACTGTATTGAAACCCAGGAGCCAGCGTGAAGTATTATGGTTGTTTAATTGGGTAAAGGCCTGAGTCTTGCCTCTAGCTATTATGCCTAGTTTGTCCCTGTCTCCCCCACAGCTACCAATACACATTAAAAATGCGATGAATCAGGGGTCTGTAAAACAGAAACAACCTCCTGAACCTTCAGTGGTAAACAGAATAAGAAGAAGAATAGTGAAATCAGCAAGAGGTAAGGAAGTGTAGAAGGGGGCAGTTTGAAAACTGAAACACTGTTCATCATAGTACTCACCAAGAGTGACAAGGGTGAGTTACAAAAGCAAAAGCACCAGCACCTCGGGCTGCTTATGAGAAATATGTAACCAAGGACTCCCCTCTGTGAGTCCTTTGCCCTGACCAATCACAATGCAAGAGTCTGACTCCTTCGAGGCTGCATTATTAAATTAAAGGCCAGGATTTATGCCCCAATGCCATGAAACGTCTTTAGTCAGATTTTGGATCGTTTATCCCATCAAAGGGTCAACGATTGTGAGGTTTGATTGATAGAGGCAGGCTAGTGGGGTAGTATATAGTTACATGCTGTAGCCTTGCAGGCCACTGCTTCCACATCTCTAATTCTGCTTTGCTCAGACTTATAAAGTCAAGACATATCTACACTGCAGCACAAGTAAACAAGTCCCCTGACAACAATGAACATTGATAACATGAGCGATGGAGGCATGAACCAGATTGCAGACTGTAAATGGTGTTTGGTTGAAGCAGGACTGCAAAATGGTTGTAGGTCGCCTCTTTCCTTTCCAGAGACATGATCTGTACCTGTCCCAGTGCAGTTGCTGCATAAAGTATAAAAGAATAGACCTCGAGACTACGATTGTGGTTTATCTATTCATATATTTAATAATTTAGACGAGTGCAAAAGCACCCCTCGGGAAAAAAAACAAAAAACAATACATAACCAAAAAGAGGGGACCCGTTAGCAGTGCTGTTAATAACGGCGTTACAATATAACGGCGTTACTAACGGCGTTATTTTTTTCAGTAATGAGTAATCTAATTAATTACTTTTCTCATCTTGGCAACGCCGTTACCGTTACTGAGGCGGGAAAGGCGTGCGTTACTATGCGTTACTAAGTTGGTTGAATAAAAAAAAGTCTGAGAGAAACGGACTCACGGGGACGAGAGCAGAGCAGGAGTGGGGAAGACGCCGTTGCAACCGCGATGCTAGGTGGCTCCAATAATACCTGACTGCAGCCATTGCCGACAAACTACACCCACATGACAAGGTAGATATAATATTATAGAACTAGATGCAATGACAGACACTGCTGCATTGCCAACATGTTTTAAGGACTACATGCGTTTGTAAACAGCCGCCATCTTAAAGCAGTAGACCTCTCAGGAAGGCCCTGATGTAGAGATCCTTCCTAGCGAACCTAAGTAATTTTTTTAAAATCTAAAATGCTCCTAAATCGGCAAAATCTTAACTTAAATCTATCTTTAAATGATGAAACAATTTTAAAACTTACACATGTTTAAAGTAGACAGTAGGGAACTAATGCAATAACGGGAGAAATTTTAACAACTTTAACGATTGATTCACAACTTTAAATGACTTCCACACATAGCAAAGGTTACTAGCTAGTTATCGCAATACCCTTTTGTCTAGTTAAGTTGAGGGTAAAGAATTGGGCTAGGGCCAATTTTCCCCCAAACCCTTTAAGCTTCACATTGTGTGACCTGTTTTTTGTTTTTTTTTTTTTTTTTTTTTTTTTTGAGAAAAAAAAAAATATATCACTAGTTACTTTGCCAAGTAACTAATTACTCTTACATTCAGGTAACTGAGTTACTAACGCAATTACTTTTTGGGAGAAGTAATTTGTAACTGTAATTAATTACTTTTTTAAAGTAAAATTAACAACACTGCATGACACTAAATGCGTAAGTAGACAGCCGCCATCTTAAAGCAGTAGACTTTTTAGGACGGCTCTGTTGTAGAGAACCTTCCTAGCGAACCTAAGTAACTTTTTATCTAAAATACTTCTAAATCGGTAAAATCTTGACTTGAATCTATCTTTAAATGATGAAACAGTTTTAAAACTTTCATATGTCGAAAGTAGAGAGAAGGGAACAAATGCAATAATGGGAGCAATTTTAACAACTTTTAACAGTTGATTCAGGGTAAAGGGTAAATTAGGGTAAAGAATTGGGCTCGGGCCAATTGTACCAAAAACCTTCACAAAAAACTTCACATAGTGTGGCCAATTTTTTTTTTTTTTTTTTTTTTTTTTTTTTGAGGGGAAAAAAAAAAGTAATTATCACCAATTACTTTGCCAAGTAACTAATTACTCTTACATTCAGGTAATTGAGTTACTAACGCAATTACTTTTTGGGAGAAGTAATTTGTAACTATAATTAATTACTTTTTTTCAGTAAGATTAACAACACTGCCCGTTAGGTACATTTTGAACCCGCCTGACCAAGGTTACCAAATTTAGGCTGATTATGCTCAAACTTAGTAATGTTTTTACATGGAAAAGTTACTACAGTAAAGTCATACATCTTCGCTTACAATTTCATAGCTGCCATAGACATTTCTTGCTTATATATATTGTAATGTCCGTAACTGTGTGCTGGCCCTTGAAGGGGCCATCAGACTGCTGAGTGGTGACGTAGCGGGAAGCAAGCAAAGAGGGAGGGAGAACGGCGTGTTAGCGAAGTTAGTGGTCGCATGTTGCCGATGCCGCTATTATTTTTTTTACTATTTTCCATTGTTGCCACAATAAAGTGGGAAATTCATCACCGACTACTCTCCTATTTCCCCATTCGGGGCTTTTACAATATTTTTTTTTAACGTCGTCGGGCGGAGTTGCAGTAGGACGGAAGGAAGGAGTAGGTAGAAAGTTCTCGGTCGTGTGCGGCTGAGCCAAGTATTGCATGTGTCGCGTCCAAAAACTGCTCGGATATCTAGCCATCAATGACCTTGCTGTCCGCGACAATGTGGACCCCAGCACGTCTACTGCACATCATTTGGTTAGACTCGTCATGTGTCGATATACTCGAAAGTGTCCTTTCTATTTTATCCAAATGTGACAACCGTCAATCCACCCCATGTGTTTTATTCCAACACATTGTTGAGAACAGCAAGGGGGCTAATGGCTAAAAATCCGAGCACTTCTTGAACGCGACATGAGCAGCTATCCATTCAGCGCCATGGTACCAAGCAAGCTTAAACGTCATCTCCAAACGAAAAACCCGTCGCTTCAAAACAAGTCGATGGACTATTTTTCTCGCCTTCGTGAAAACACAGAGAAACAGGCAACTTTTTTGATAAAAACTACGAAGGTAAATGAGAAAGCCCTCAAAGCCAGTTACCTTGTTGCTAAATCTAAAAAGTCCCACACCGTGACAGACATGAATTAATACTACCTGCAAAGCCATTCTCTGCGAGATGCTCGGCCTGATGTGGTTAAAGACATTGCTCAAGTCCCTCTGTCTGATAATTCTGAGCTTTTTCAAGCCTAAGGAACTGCTATAAAAATAAAATAATAATAATAATAATAAAAACAGGAAGACTGAGAGCTGTTGAAGAATAAGGATATCGACTTTGTGTTCATCTAAACAGGCTCAAGTTTCACAATGAGTAAGTATACTACATACTGAGAAATTATTTTATAATTAAAAATACTGGACAGAAAACAATTTTGGAACCATTTTGGTTTGTGGTGTGCCGCTTTCCAATGTAAAAACGTGCCGTGAGTCAAAAAGGTTGAAAAACACTGCTCTAGTGGGTTGATTTGAATTATAATAAATCGTTTAAGAATATCTTCTGTGAGAATATTAGCCTTGCAAGCAAGACGGTACTTACTGATTCATTGACGCATCATGCAGTACCGTCATGTAAACCCTAACTGTCCAACCGCTTCCCTGGTCATCTGATGTTCGAGCCAATCAGGAGAAAGTTCTGGTTGAACACAATGTTAAGCGGTGCAAAGCAGTTCTTGATCAATTTCTAAAGTTTTTTTTTTTTTTTCACAAATACACAATATCCTAATTAAAAGCTGTGGACAGAGCATCACGAAAAGCTTCCACTGACGGAAAGCGATGGTTTTGTTCTTCTGCGAACCAACACGCCATACTGTGGCTTAATGTGGATTGGTCGCCTTCTGATGGAAAGCCATTCTGGGCAAAAAGAGGCCGGAGTTGCAGACGTGACCAGGAAGTGACTATCTGCTTGAATACTGTGCCAGAACGTAAAGTTTTCTCTATAGATAGATCAATTTAGAATACAGGTAGTCCCCGGGTTACGACGTACCCAACTTACGCGATTTCGACTTCACAAAGTCACGTAAACAGTACCTGACGACATCAGGTCCCATCTGCTGTCATCTCTGGTTCTCATGTGTCCGCCCAAGAAGCGCCCTGTTCGGCTTGACAGCGTCATGACGCCTGCCCTAAACTCCAGTTCTCCTCTGACCACTGACAAAGCGCCTTTTTCAGACTGGGCTCAAGCAGCTACCTGCTCTCATCTCCAGTTCTCATGTGTCCGCCCGAGAAGAGCCCCTTTTGGCTTGGGAGAGTCATGACGCCCACCCCAAACTGTGGTTCTTCCCTTCGCCGACAATGAGCCTTTTTCGGACTTCCCACTTCCTTGTTCTCATGCTGTTGCTGCTGCTTCGCCGCCGGCACTGACTCCTCTCGAGAGGCCCGATCCGTTTTTTTTTTTTTTTTAGTTCGGACGGCAGGCTCGCCTTAAAAGAGGCCACCTGAGCGGCCATTATATTCCCTCTCTCTCGCCTCCCTACTCTTTCCACAGCACATTTTTCTCCCAGCAAAGCAACTCACTCGCAAGTAAAGCCCGAATAGTTTAAAAAAAAAAAAAAAAAAAACTAAGCATAAATATTCAATATAACGGCATTGAAGACAACATGCATCACAGTGTCTTATTTTTTTACTTTATCTTATTAATATGACGTATAATACATGTTTTTGGACAGTTATTTTGTATGTAGGGACTATAAGTATGTAGGTACGGTAAGGGTTAATTCCGACTTACGCGGATATTCAGGTTACATCGCCAGCCTTGGAACCGAACTCGTTCGTAACCCGGGGACTACCTGTATTATTCAATATTAGAGTATTTTCTGACAATCGCTTCTTTGGGTTTTGTTGGATTTTTCCTTGAGTACACAAGCACAAGTACAAATAAAATAATATGTATATAGCTACATACAAATTTAATTCGTTCCAGGACCTGGTTTGTAAGGTGAAATGGTCATAAATTGAGTGGGATTGACCCATAAGAATACATTTTAATTCGATTAATTCATTCCACAGCCCAAATACCTTTGCTATAGCTTTCATAAATACTGCAGGTACGATTACAAATAACAATTACGCATAGCAAAACAAATAAAATATATATACAAAACGGAATAATAATAATGTAATGTAATGTAACAAATGGGTTTTAATGTGGTGGTTGTGTTTTGCATGCTGTTCCTGAACGCTGACTGACAAGAGAGTGAAGGAGTTGAAGAGTGGGAAGTTTCTCTTTTCATGTTCTGTTGTCGGTGGTGGAAAGTAGCCTTGTTGTGTTGCTCATATTTTTCCTATCATTTCCATCTTAATTTCAATGGTAAGCATAAACTGTTTCCTTTTTTTCACCGCCTGCACTAACCTTCTTGGGACCCTTGTTAATTTCTCTCTCAAGAAAATCCGCGTCCTGCCTTTTTGCAGGTAAACAATGAAATTGCGATGCTGTAGTATATCATCGTATTTTGAGCATGTCGTCATATGTCGGGACAAATAACGAGTCAAATTTTACGTCACATGTCAAAAGGATGGTATGTCGATGCGTTCATAAGTCAAGGTACAACTGTATAGCCAAAAAGATTTTGGAGAATTTGATCTATTGTACATCTTGCCAGGTTTTTTTTGTTTTTGTTTTTTTTTTTAGTGGGGGGATGCAATAGGTAAATAAATAGTTTTGATTGATGGTATTCCTCCATGTTTTTGTTTTCTCAATTCCTGTCGGATGTAGCAATAGCTGTAGAAAATCATCAAAGAGCCAAAGCAAGAGGCGCTTGTCAAGGAAATTTAAGTTCCGCCTCAGGCCCCGCTCATTGCCCTTTTTCAAAATGTTGAACACTTGATGGCTCATTATTTTCCGAAAAAGAGGAACTCAAATCTTCAGTCAAAGGTGCGAGTGCAATGAAAAGATTCAAATGGGAGCTGTCTGAATTCTAAACACATGATCTCAAGGAATTTAACTTAATGTTGCAAACATGAAAAGATCCGTGTTATACTTGGCGACTACCGTCTAAGCCATGTTGACGAGCTGTAAAGTGCACATTGAGTTATAGCAGGCCTCTCTGATGCACTCAGTGGCCCCTGCAACTGGATTCCAGGATGTGACAAAATTTGCGGAAATAAGACTGTATGGATTCTCACATATGCATTGGAGGGCTCAATTAATCTTCATCATCCACAGATATCCACCATCACAACAGCACCTCATCATAAGATTAATGCAATGGTCTAATTTGTCCAAAGCCTCTGTGGAATAAAATGGCAGACCACAGAGGTTGCTTTAAAAGGAAATTGCAGAAAATATAAATGTGGAAAACTTCCATTTGAAATACAGAGACCTTTTCTTTTTTTCTTTTCTTTTTTTGGTTTGCCGCAGGAACCAGATGGGTGCAAAACAGTTGCAGCGAAGAGATCACGTTTCTCTTTTGTCCACTTATATTGACTGATTTTGAAATATGCCCAATTTAGTTCCAGATATAAAATGAAAATAAGAGGGGAGAGAATTGCTATTTAATAGACAGGCAAAAAGTTAGGAAATTAGTTTTTACAAATGTAATAGCTTTAGTTAGGTCTATATATGCAAGTCGTAATTAACCCTTTAAGTACCCCGAAATACCCCCAAATCCCAAAAAAACCTATCCAAAAACATGTATTATACATCATACTAATAAAATTAAAAACAAGATACTGTACTTACCGTCAATGCTGTTGGATGGTGAAAGAGGTACACTGAGTGGCTTGTTCACAATTGGAGAGTTCTTGTTTTACTGATGTTTACTATAGTTTTACTTTTAAACCACAGACACAGAGAACACTTTGGTCTGGTAGTGAACAAACAGGCAAGGCAAGGCAAGGCAAATTTATTTATACAGCAGAATTCAACACAAGGCAATTCAAAGTGCTTTACATCACATGAAGATCATAAAAATCACATTTAAATCAATACAACGTAAAAACCAAGACAAAAGATCGCATTTAATCACAAATAGAATAAAAATAAATAAATAAAAATAAAACAAAATCTACTACTACTAATAATAATTGAAATCAGCAATGGAGATAAGCACAAGAGGAATAGAAAGCAGGTAGATTGACATATATAGCCAGTTATGGATATGCAGTGCTAAACAAAAGCGTTTATAGCCCTGATTTAAAAGAGCTAACAGTTTGAGCATACTTCAGACGTTCAGGTAACTTGTTCCAGAGGTGAGGAGCATAGTAACTAAATGCTGCCTCACCCTGCTTGGTTCTTGTTCTTGGAACATACAGAAGACCGGTTCCAGATGACCTTAGGGGTCTAGATGTCTCATAGGAATCTAACAAGTCAAGCATGTATTTTGGTCCAAGGCCATTAAGTGTTTTGTAGACGAGCAGTAGTATTTTATAGTCTATCCTCTGACTCACTGGAAGCCAGTGTAGCGATTTCAAAACCGGTGTAATGTGGTTCAGCTTCCGTGTATTTGTGAGGACTCTGGCTGCAGCATTCTGTACTAGCTGCAGCTTCCTGACTGATTTTTTATCAAGACCTGTAAATATACCGTTGCAATAGTCCAATCTGCTGAAAATGAATGCATGCATAAGTTTTTCCATGTCTCGTTGAGTCAGAAGCCCCTTAATTCTGGTTATATTTTTTAGGTGGTAATAAGCTGATTTAGTGACAGACTTTAGATGGCTATCAAATTTTAGGTCTGAGTCAATAATTACGCCAAGGTTTCTGACTTGATTTGTAGCTGTTAGTGACATTGTGCTAAGTAGCCTGCTTATCTTTGACCTTTCCTTTTATGGCCCAAAAATGATCACCTCTGTCTTCTCCACATTTAACTGGAGAAAATTCTGGCACATCCATTCATTGATTTGATGAATGCATTTACTCAGGGAGACTAAGGGACTATAATCATGTGGGGACACAGAAATATACAGTTGTGTGTCATCTGCATAGGCGTGATAGGAGATGTCATACTGTTCCATTATCTGAGCTAATGGAAGCATACAGATGTTAAACAAGAGTGGTCCAAGAATTGACCCTTGAGGGACTCCACACGTGAATTTGGTTCGTTCTGACTGATAGTTTCCGATTGACACAAAGAAATCCCTATCATGTAAATAGGATGTGAACCACTGAAGAATCGTGTCAGTAAGCCCTACCCACTGTTCCAATCTTCTGAGTAGTACAGTTAAGTCGATGTGACTCATGAAGCTTATTTAGGGCTTGATTTCAGCAACTTAGACGGGGTCGAGCTGCTTATACTACCCCAAAGCTTGCTGCATCGGACTCTACTAAGTAGAAAACTGAAATTGGCCTGATTGGGTGTGCGCTCACTGTAATTAAACTCATGAATTTCACCATTTTAGCTTAACAATAAATTAATAATAACAATATAGTCCCAAGAATTGTATAATGAGAGGAACGCAATAACAACGTACGCCAAAACAAAAAAGTTGTGCATCATGTAAATTTTCAATTAACCTTAGTGAGATAACAGTTTCTCTATTTGATGAAACAAATATTTGCAGGGAAACTTCACAGCTGTTACACTGAGAAAAATACGGAGCTCAAACACACACTCTACACCGTTACGCGACATTAAAAAAAAATAGACAGGAGCCAAAATAGCGGACGAGGCTCCGGCGTCGTAAAGTCGAAATCACGTAAGTCGAGTACGTTGTAACCTGAGGACTACCTCTAGTAAGTCTATAACATGGGATGATTTTCAATGTATACAATGTGTTATAAGTTATACATAATTGTTAGCTTTTTTTTTTTTGTTAAAAAAGAAAAAAGATGTGGATCTAATGATCAATACATGGATGTGAGCTGATTTCAGTGATGTCCCCACCTGTTTTGTATGAGCATAAAAAGAAGAAACAGCTGTAGTGACGGCATTGAGCTGAGCAGACATCTGGCATAATCTGAAAACATCTTCCTCACTCACAGGTTGATAATAACCAGGTTTTTGGTCGAAGAGCCATTGTTCAGTTTGACAATGGAAGAAAATGCATGGTAAGGATAAAGCGGTCACAACATACAGTGGGGAGAACAAGTATTTGATACACTGTCAATGGGTTTTCCCATTGGCAGAGTATCAAATACTTGTTCTCCCCACTGTAAGTTCTGCATTGTTTCTTGTTTAACATGCAACGATACCTATATTATGGATAATTTTCCACTGACATCATTATGGTCAACTACAACAATACCAAAAGGAGGGACAAAGTTACATTCCAGTCTTTATTAGCACCCATTTTTAATCAGGGTGAGATACTGGAAGATTTCTCAAGAAAAAGA
The DNA here is from genome assembly GCF_030265065.1 of Corythoichthys intestinalis. Lineage (NCBI taxonomy): Eukaryota > Metazoa > Chordata > Actinopteri > Syngnathiformes > Syngnathidae > Corythoichthys > Corythoichthys intestinalis. The sequence goes on along the minus strand of NC_080401.1, from coordinate 19,721,451 downwards.
TGGAAACTGGTTACAAATGTTAAAATGTCCTGCAGTGACGCGGAAAGCTGGGTGCTGAGGGTACTGCAGCACCCCCTGGTGTTGGGGAGAAAAAAAACTTTTTGGCAGATTTTTTTCTTTTTTAAATAAATCAATAAATAAAACATTGAAACAATAGCCGATTTAACTTGGGGGATTAAAACAAATTAGCAATTTTATTTTCTTTGCAAAAACAGCAAAATTTTCTAAAATTAAATTTAAGGTCGAACATGAAGATGATTTTGATAATTTGTAAATGTGCCCAGCGAAGAAAAGTTAGTTGCAGATTTAGACCGTGGAGAACTTCAAATAGCTTGCATTGTTGCCATATGATTGTTTGTTGTTGCTGTTGAGCTGCCGCCATGCAGAGCGCTGTTGGCTATTCTTGTGCAATCTATTTGTGTGTTGTGAAAAGCAGGTGTTAAACTGAGGCTTATTGGACCTTTTATTTTTCAAATTTGCCTTATAATACACGGGCACTTTTATTTCCAATACAAAAACTCAAACACACACTGTAAAATGGAACACTGTCTTTGTAGAAGCCTAGTAGTTGTACGTAAACTACCCAGCATTGCTGTGTACTGCCATTATGCAATCTTTGTATGGAGAAAAAGCGCGAGCATAACAAATTTGGACCGAAAATACTGTTTGAGGATGGGGAAAAACAAAATAAGATCATCAGCACCCCCTGCTGTGAATGACTTCAAGCGCACTGATGTCTTGTTGCCAATCACTGAATATCTCACTACAAAACAAACATTAGTAATTTATGTCCAGTGATATAAGCTCCTTTCAACAATTTTTCGTCTGTATATCACATCCGGCCACCACTGTTGAGGTATTTGTCCCAACCAGTGTTGTTTTCGTCAATGATGACGATTTAGAAAATATTTCGTCAACCAACAATTTTTTCATGACGTTGACGAGCTAAAAATGTGCCTTGTGAAACTAAAACATAATGAGATGGATGGCAGTTGCCATCTGACTAGATGAAAACAAAATGAAAATTCGCCATAGTTTCCGTCATAAATTCACAATGTCTGATATTTTCTTACCGTTTGTGTAGTTAGCACTCATCTTAGCAGTGTTTAGCCGTGTCACTCACGTGACATGCTGCGCGTTCCCCTACTCCCCACACACACGCTAAGCTTGTGCCCACTCCTGGCTCATTTTTTGCAACACATGTGTCATGTGCTGCTTGGTAAGCTTTGTTTTCATATCTTGGCTAGATATGCATGTTGCTTTAGCGTTTGAAGGTCTGTGCCGGGCGATCATCACACACTACGAAACTTATAGCGTTAGTATAGCGTTCACGTTAGCATTAGCATGGTGAGTGTCGTCTTATTCTTCGAAAACTTTTTACATACAGTTTGTGGCATCCAGGTGAGTTTAATTAACTCATTTGCTCCCAAAAACGTATAAATAAGTTCTATTTTTAATTGTTTCAGTGTCCCAAAGACGTATACGTCTTTCACGTTTTTTTTGTCATAAGAGACATCTCTGGGTTCTGATTCAACTGAGCGCCAAAGCACAAAGCTGAAAATCCATTTAAAAGCAATCAAACTGGAGGGCAGTAGCGCATTTGGTAAGATCCAATTCACTGGCAACGAATGGACGGGCAGCACGGCCGGGGCGCCGGCGTAAGGATGCCAGGCGGCGGTTGACCGAACAGAACAACCGAGAGGACGCCCGGTATGCCAGGCGCTGGACGACGGAGCAGAACGACTGGGACCACCAGTGCAGCGGACGATGTCGTTGAGTCCGTGCTGCTCGCCGAGCAGACCCCGCAGAGACTAAAAAAAAATCCATCTTTATGAGAAAGGCGTCAATGAGGGAAAAGTTTACCCGGCTGTCGCAGCAACAACAGCGTCATCTCTCAGTTAGTTATGTGTAAATAAATTGTTACTTTGCCATCAAAAGCTCTATTTGTCATGTTTTTTTTTTATGTTGTTTTGTAATAGGAAAACATTATTCAGATGTTTGGGATGTAACTAAAGCAAAAAATAGCTGTGTTAAAGTCAACGTTATGTTTGAAAGCTCAATTCTCTGTTTTTTCATCAGAAATTGGAAAATTGCTCAAACTGAGCGATTTTCTAATGCTGATTACTAAAGAATGGAAAAAGAGATTAACTTACTTTTTTTGTCCTGCCGAAAGAAGAGTCTAATCTTTCTTTTGGTGGGTTCCATTTTTATATAGCAATAGAACAAAATTTTCTGTGGGCCTTGAAAAATCAGTCAAAATCCAGTAAAATGGCAGGGAGCGAAGGGCCTTGCTCCAGTAAAAATGGGTGGGAGTGAATGAGTTAATTGAAAATAATGTGCTGTTTCCTGCTGAATGTGTAATATCATCACGGAGATGGTTATTTTCTTGTAGACCCTACAATTGTGTGCTCGTCTGTCAATGTTCATTCAAAATTGTTGAAAACCTTTTATTTGTTCATTTATTTATTCATGGACTAAAACTTTTGAAGTTTTAAGACGAAAACATTTTGAGTAATTGTCAACTAAAACTAGACGAAATTTGTCTGAGTTTTCGTTGATTAAAAGTAGAGGAAGACCAACACATTTTGAAATGCCTAAAATATGACTAAGACTCTTAAGTATTTTCATCCAAAAGACTAAGACCAAGACGAAAATTAAAAGGGCTGCCAAAAACAAAACTGGTCTCGACAAAAGGCTAGATAAAAGCGGTCATGATTTGTGGTGTATTTCCAGTCGAAACTAGGCACGTTGACAGAGTTCATGGTGTCCTAGTATCATAGTATCCTATCTCACCCTATCCTCATGACTCTGAATCTTAGTTTGGTTACATGTACAATGTGTGAATGTATAACCATGTTTGGTAACCTGCCTCATACTGGTCAGTGAGTAGTGGGGATTATAAGGAAAGCTCTCCTTGAGCAAATCTTAAGTGTCATTCTCTCATCTTTGTGACTCAGCACACTTTGAATATATGCAATCGTAACTCACTTTAGCACACATTATGCAGTTCAGTGGGTGTCCATTATTCACGAAATCCACCCTCTAATAGGTAATGTATGTATGAACTGTACGTCCGTATTTTTTAATCTATACAGTAAGTACATCAGAATCATGTGACTCCCGAATGGAGTGTGAATTTACACATCAACTTCACACAACATTGCCCGCTAGGGGCTGAGCAAAAAGCGATAAAAGCTTTCATTCCTGCCTCCCCTATGTCATTTTGAAAGGAAACATAAGGTTTCACACTATTTTGCTGGATTACAGTTTTATGGTTAGAAGTCAAAGCCTCATTAGCCCTCGATATACTGAAGCAAACTAGGACACAGTTGTCCACGGAATTGCTCACAACATGATATCATCAAACATTTAGTAAGATATGCACAACAATAACATATACGTTTAAAGAAAACATTAGTATCTTAGTTCCCATGTCCTTCAAGGCCCAAACATTTCTCTAAAGACCTTTCAGAAAGCCAAGCCCAGACATTTTCATTATACTTTGTAATCCAGCGAAGAAAAAAAAATATTTCTCTGTTCTTTTGTTGTTGCAAGCATTAATCACACACAGGACAAAATCACACATGGACATGGCAAGCTAGGGAGATATTTCAGAGTGAAGGGACATTCACTTCAGAGTCTACAGTATGTTTAGACACAAGGGTCGTTTGAAGGCAGATGTAGTTCCTGGCTGCATCCTTTCAACAAACTGCCTCCTGGTAATTGGCTATTACTCTAGAACTTAGAAATGCCGTCCAAAGGGCAACTACTTTTGTCTGGAAACAATCATGGCTTGGCAGGCTGGCAGGCAACCTTGTCACTGGAACACACCTCTGCTACTGATTTGCTGCACAAAATAAAATTAGCTCAATTATCATTGTAATGACAGAACACATTCTCCCGATTTATGTACATATTTTTTTATGCAACGACTCAAATATGAATTAGAATACTCCCCCCCTACCATTTGCAGTAACTTGCTAAATCCAGTCAATCAAAAAAGCGTGGCTGAGAACCGTTTTATCTGATGTAAAAAATTTTATTTATTCATTTATTTAGAGTATTTTTTTTAAATTCAGTTTTATGAATGGTCTGTGATTAAAGATAAGATTTGCACTTCATGGAAAAATATAATGACAAAAACTTCCTGAATGCAGAAGTCATTTAACCCTTTACCGTAATTTTTGGATTATAGGGCGCACCTGACTATAAACTACCACCCATCAAATTTGACACGAAAACAACATTTGTTCATAGATAAGCTGCACTGAACTATAAGCCGCAGCTGTCCTCACTGTATTATGGGATATTTACACTAAAAGTTATTAACCGGTAACTCTTTATTTGACAGCGGCATCATAAGACTTTAACAAGACCAAATGAACCACCATGAAGCGTTGAACCAATTAGCTGCAAAGCTTCATTACTTCAAGAAGCTTCATTTGGCCATCCATGCTCTTTTGGGGGAGACAATCAACCTCTGCTGCCACCTGCTATCAACACTGTTGTCATCTAACATGCCACCTAGCATGCATTGCAGCACTACAGATGTAAATCGCAATCAAAATTCATGTTTTGTGCTAATGATTTCTTCATTTACTTTTCCAGTTGTTTCGTTAATTGCTAGTTATGGTAACACTTAATTTGACAGTGGTGCCATAAGACTGTCATAAGACCATCATAATTATGACATGACACTGCCATGAGCGTTAACGAATGCTTATGACAGATGTCATTTTGTGTCATCCAGCAAATTATCTCACTTTTGAATGGATATAAAAGATCCGAGGTGGATAATAAACAGAGTTAGTGACATAATTTGCCTGATGACACTTAATGACATCTGTCATAAGCATTCATTCATGCCCATGATAGTGTCATGCCATAATTATGACAGTCTTATGATGCCGCTGTCAAATAAAGTGTTTCCTATTAACCCAAATAAGTCAACAAATAAGCCGCACTGGACTATATGCCGCAGGATTCAAAATAAGTGGAAAAAAGTAGCGGCTTATAGTCCAAAGATTACGGTATTTACTGATCTTGCTTTCATACTGGGGGGAAAAAAAGAAGGACCTTCCCCAAACAGTCTGTACAAAGCTTCCAGATTGCCTTGGTAAAATGAAGAATTAAAATATGGCTGTAAATATGGATTTCAGCTAAACCTGTGGTTAATAAATATATTATTCCAGAGGTGTGTCCACAAACGACTTTTGCCAACTCACTGGTGTTGACTGGCTTTAGTCAATCCACCTTGAATGTGTTGCCTCATGGTAAAAGGCCTATTTCTCACTTAAAGAGCTATTTGCTCAGCAAGGTGATGCTATGCTGTGAAGCCATATTAGGTGACCTTTAACAAGTGACACTATAATTATAGAAGAGCACGCAAGGTATGCTGCATGACCCTCCTTCATCTTTTAACCGATCCAAACATCATGGTGGAAAAATAATGATAAAAAGTGACACGGCTACCGCAACTGGATCCAGATGGAGTATTCCATAACAGTTTCATTGGGAAGTATAAAAGAAGTTGGGGAAACTTTCACTCTCTGGCTGACAGCAGTATTTAATATAAAGAATAATGTAATAATCTTTGTCTGCTGTTGTATTTTTTTTTAACTTGAGGTCAGAACAGTGTATTGAACTGAGTAGGTGAGAGAGGCAAAACGGTTAAATCTATGAGGCTTAAGTATAAGCGAAAAAGCAGCCTGCAGAAATACTCCAAACTTAAGCCAGACCTAAATCATGTCTCTTTGGGCAGGGCCCAACCCCCTCACCCATTGGAATTTGCTGACTCATTTCTTAGACAAGAGGATACACAAAAACGTAGCAGACTTTAGGTCCTGCCAACATTTCTTTTCTTTAGGTTAAAGTCTAACTGTGAGCAACTATCACTCCCCTTTTTCCTTTCACCCGATCTGACATCCTGGAAGTAGATTTCAATTGTGCCTAAAAGTCTTGTACTTCTCTGTGTACATTAACACCAGAACTGCCGTGGGTGGCTTGACCCAGTCTCTCTAGTGTTAAGACGTTTAGATGTGTAAGATGTATATTTCCAACACATTTTCCTTTATTTCCCACGTGCAAACATAAATAAACAGACAACCTAGCTTATATAAAATATGTATTGTGGACTGTATTTCAACCTATTCCTGTACTGTAACCCCACAGTGTGATTAAATCACAACCAGGAGTGGATGTTGGTGGTGCAACTCCAAAAACAAGCATGCCCATGCTGTGGGATTTCTGGTCCCACTTTGATCTTGGGTCAGGAAGTTTTTGCAAGACTGCCTGTGAAGAGAGCCCGGAGACGTGACAAGAAAGATGACCTGAGCAGCATCAGGTCTCAGGGGCCATGTCGGAACATGATGCAACACTGTTTTCTCACATACATAAGAAGCATACGTGGCGATTTAAGGGCGCCGGAGGGGCATAGCCCGCCCTGACGGCATAAAATGTCATTGCATATAATTGACTTTCCAATATATGAATTTAAAATTAAGACTTGGCGGGTAAAATGTTGTCTATAAAAGTAGTAAAGCAATAAAACAAACAATAGAAATGTACAAAAATATATTATATGCATATATATATATATATATATATATATATATATATATATATATATATATATATATATATATATATATATATATATATATATATATATATATATATATATACAGAACTGTGCAAAAGTTTTAGGCAGGACACCTGCCTAAAACTTTTGCACAGTACTGTATATATTATTTTTTAATTATTAAATTTATTAGGATCATGGAAGCTTCCACTTGGGGAAAATATATACATACAGTATATCCTGTGTATACATAATATAATAAAAATATACAGTACTGTGCAAAGGTTTTAGGCAGGTGTATATATATATATATATATATATATATATATATATATATATATATATATATATATATATATTTATTTATTTATTTATTTATTTATTTATAATGGGTCAAAATTATTTTTCAAACAGATCATGTGACTAAAACCTTAGAGACGGTCATTTGCTTTGCTTAGCCACCCCCCAAAATAACACCTGAGGACAGAAGAGGCAAAATGGATATACGTAATTTTTTTCAAACCTAAGCTTTCAAAATCAACAAAAACTTGTCAGGAATACGCGGGCAAGCAGGTGGTGTGGACCTAATTGCAGGGAAACAAAAGCAGCAAAGAGGGTGGTGGTGAATTCAAAAAACGTTTAAATAACAACTAACCAAAAGCACAAAGTACAACCAAAGGACTCGGGATCAAAAAGGCAATGTTCAAACCAAAGCTTACTTAAACAGAGGGACTGGTACACGAGGGCGTGGACAGGACTTGAAATTTGACGTTGGCATAGACATAGACATTGACAATGACGCAACAGGGACTGAAAAGAAACTGGGAGCTTATATACACACGCAGACAAAGGGTAACGAGACAACGAGAAACAGGTGAGCACAGGAGGATGCAAGTTCAGAGATAAACTAGAAGGCACAACAGGTGAAATTAATAGGCAATCACGGGGACACACAAGGAGGAAACCAACACAAAACCTAACAAAACTACTGAGCGAAAATCTAAGGATAGAAGATGTGGACCACGAAACGCTGGAGAGCACCACCAAAATGGTGAGCGGAGTTTCAGTTTGCGCCACTAAAGACTTTTACACAACAAAACAAAACAAAACAACACTCATGTTCAACATACAGTGGTACCTCTACATACGATCGCTTCGACACACGAACTTTTCGACATCCGACGTAAAATTTGACTCACCATTTGTTTCTACATCCGACGACATGCTCGAAATACGACGACAATGGCAGCACCGCAGACGAATGCACGGCAGATTTTCTTGTGTGACAAATCAACACTGGTTTCAGAAAAGGTTGGTACAGGTTGTGAAACAAGGAAAAAGTTGACGCTTACCTTCTAAATGAAGATGCAAATGACAGAAAAATATGAGCGTAGGGTGGGCATCCGTGAAATGGCTCAACAATACATCTCCACGGTCCTCTTCCGACCATCGTTCGCCAGTCTTTATAAGTTAAGCTGACAATTCTTATTGTGGTAACATCTCCAGAGAAATCGCCAACTTTGCCACGTTTTTATCATTTATTTCACAACTTATTCAAAACAAAAACACCTTCTGTCTGCCGCAATTGACGGTGTTCTCAAGAAAACATTCAAAGTGAAAGTGAAACTCAAGCTCACCGGTCTGTCTCTGGCACGTCAGCCCCCCGGTGCGTTCAGGGTCAGCAAAAAACGTCCGCCACATTAGAACCCGATTCGTTACATTAATACAGGAATTATTATTATTATTATTATTATTATTCCGATTTTGATTTATAATTTATTTGTTTTGCTATGTGTAATTGCCATTTGTAATAGTACCAGCAGTATTTTTTAAGGATTTAGTGAAGGTTTTTGGGCTGTGGAATGAATTAATTATAATGTATTCCTATGGGAAAATCCTGCTCGACATACGACCATTTCGACTTACAAACAAGGTCCTGGAACGGATTAACTTCGTATGTAGAGGTACCACTGTATTATTATAAATGTTCATGGCTGGAATATTCAGTCAAAATGGATCCGGCATCTACTTTTCCACTAGGTAGGGCAGAAAAACGTGTGTACTCATACATGCACGCACACACACACAGCTGGGATGCCTGTATGTACGAGCATGGGCTAAGCTACTATCTGAACATATATCGTGTAAGTTAATTTTATTGCTGACACTGCATTTCGGGGTCATCAACATTTTTGCCCCCCCCCCCCCCCCCCCCCCGCCACAAAAGTGAAACTCCGCCTATAATAAGAAGACATGGAGAGTTGAAAAATATCAAGAGGGACAACAAAACTCAAAAAACATTTTGACTTTTATGTTTTTTAAGAACAAGGCGAATACAGTGGTGCCTCGACATACAATCGCTTCCACACACATTCTTTTAAAACATCCAACGTAAAATTTGACTTGTCATTTGTTTCTACATCCGGCGACATACTCGAAATACGACGCATTATAACAGCGCAGCAGTTTATTTTTATTCCCGCAAAATTGACACACGACTGATTTTCTTGTGAGAGAAATCAACATGGGTTCCAAAAAGGTTAGTGCAGGTGGTGAAAAAAAGGGAAAAGGTGACGCTTACCTTTAAAATGAAGATGGAAAAAAATAGAAAAGTATGAGCGTGGTGTGGGTGTCTGTGAACTGACTCATCAATACTGCAATAGAATGTCTACGATCTCAACGGTCCTCCTCCGACCTCCATTCACCAGTCTTTATAAGTTAAGGTGACAAATATTATTGCCCTAACATCACCAAAGAAATTGCCAGGTTCTTCAGATTTTTAATCATTTATTTCAGAACTTGTGCAACACAACATGCCTACTGTCAGCTGCAGTTTATGCCAAAAACAACAGAACAGTTGAAGAGTAAGTAAAGTCTCTACCGCAACTACTTCATCTGTCATGTCAGTCACGTGGTGCGTTCAGGTACAGCACGCAAAGCACATCCGCCACATTAGAACCCGATTCGTTACATTACTACAGGAATTATTATTATTATATTATCATTCCGATTTTTATTTATAATTTATTTGTTTTGCTATGTGTAATTGCTATTTGTAATAGTACCAGCACTATTTATTAAGAATTTGATGTAGGTTTTTGGGCTGTGGAACGAATTAATCGAATTATAATGTATTCTTATGGGAAAATCCTTTTCGACGTACGACCATTTCGACTTACAAACAAGGTCCTGGAACGAATTAACTTCACATGTAGAGATACCACTATATATCAAATAAAACTCTTTGTCTACAAGGCTAGCGGCAGTATTAGTATTAATAAAGCTAAAAAAATACTTATTTTACAATCTCATTTTTTTACAGCATCAAACTGGACTTGCAAAGCACGTTTATTTTTATCTATCCTATTTGTTGTTGTTGCAGTTGCAGTTGCAGTTGCAGTTGCAGTTGCAATTGCAATTGCAATTGCATTACAGTATATGTCTAATGGCTTGTTCAAACAATATGTACCACAAAAAACAGATCATACCACACAAAGTTCTGGCATGTTCTGTCCATTAGGTCACACTTTTCTTTCCGCCAAAGGAAAAGGTGTGCATGAGAAAAGAGACAGTAAGGTGCCCAAAGAGGCTGATAGCTGTTTCTGGCACAGAGCCCATGTCAACACCAAAGTGGGAGCCATGAACCCAGAATACCATGATGTCACTGGACAAATGTGTTTTACAACCCATGAATAGATTGACAGCCATTTAGAAAAATATAATTTACTTAGATTACAACAGATTATACATAATAAGATTATACGACATATATATATATATATATATATATATATATATATATATATATATATATATATATATATATATATATATATATATATATATATATATATATATATATATTCCAAACAAAATGTTTTTGATTGATTCTCAGTCATATTATGCTGAATTACTTCATTGTTGCACGTAGGGATGGTGTACCTAAGCCAAGAAAGTAAATGGGAATATACTGTATCCAATCTGTACTAAATATGTACTGTAATGTATTAAAATGGTAGACCACACTAGCAGTATGTGATCTACATGTCTCTCACTGATAACTTCTCGTCTGTATCCATATTGCTACATTTTTATCTGATTTAATGAGACCTACTCTGAAAAGTTCTTCTCCCTGTAGAGACTGTCCAAATATTGTATTTACTATAAACCAACATTTTACACTGGCTAAAAAATGAGACAGTTGTATTCATGTCCAAGGATAGCAGAATGAGGCTGGTTCTTCACATGATTGTCTCTCCAACTGAGTGTTTTCAAAGAACTACTGACAACATTGTATAGGCCTATTAACTTCATTGTGACACTGAAGAAGAAAAGCAAAAACTATGGAAAAGTAGAGGAAGCAAGTAAAATGTGGCGAGTCTCATGTTTTCTCCACAAAATATTTGACTTTGATTGACAACAAGGACAAACATGGTCGAGATTTATAGCTATAAAATGAGTCTATACTTGAGCAGACATCTGGTTTGACCAGTGTTTACTTGGCTATGCGCTTGAGAATGGTGAGAAAGCGTGTCCGTATACAGATTTTTTTTCATATTGTTATGCAGGTTAATTATGTCTTTTGATTTGTTGTTAGAGTTGATTGATGTTGGTTTGAGTTACTTCTAGAAAGCTTTAGCCTTTTAAAGAAGCAACCGTCCATATTTAAAATGAATGAGGTCAAAATTCATTACAGCTGAAAGAGATGCAAAAAATATTGCAGCTGTGATGAGAAATCTGATAACTGAGATGCATGTGAGGTGATAAATGTTTTACACTCCTGCCCTTAGTATAAACTTTTGTGTCTTTTTAGTGTATGTGCAATATATGCGTGACTTTATCACAATCAAAACAATGAGGGAGGTCTACAACACTGTGTAGTGGATATCCTTATAAAGCTATGTGGGTTTTTTGTAGCTTGTACTCATTAGGGCCACAGTTGAGCTGAAAAACTGAGTCTACCATGGACTGGTTGCCAGCCATTTGCTGGGTACATATTTACAGACAACAATCACTCACTCTTATCATTCAAACGTATGGTCAATTTGGAGTCTCTAACTGAATTGGAACCATTGATTACAATAAATGTCCACTCCATTGACTCCAGTGAATGATCATTACGAGCCCTTCCAGTCAAAATGGATTGGACGTCAATTGTCCAATGACCTAATGAATTTAATATGGATATTTTTGTACTTTGGAAGGATTTGTGGGCATTTACTAAAGTTCTGCCATTCAGCCAAGTACTAAGTGATCATTGAAAACAACTTGATTTGTATTATGTTTTGTTTGTTTGTTTGTTTGTTTGTTTGTTTGTTTGTTTGTTTGTTTGTTTGTTTGTTTGTTTGTTTGTTTTGTCTAAAAGTATTTTAACAATCTGATTCTCCTTGTCACAAATGTGCACATCAAGTTAAACTGCAATTCTTATTTTTAGATGAAACAATTCTTTCGTCTCAATGTGGGGTGTTAAATGAATGTAGAGATTGTCTGTGAATTTGAACACTGTTATAGTAGTATCTTAAAGAAATTAATTCTCCTACTCCTATATTCCCAACACTACTCCACATACACAAACAGTCACTTGCATGCTCGCTTGTGTTTACACTGATTCACTTTTCCATGCATGGCAGAATGACCTACAAGAGACACCTCGTTAAGGCATCCGTTATAACTACCACTCCTCATCATCACAGAGGCAAATGGCCACTACTGCCTGACCCTGAGCAATCAGTCAAAGGAGGTAGATGTCTGACTTATCAATAGGCAAGGCTTATTATTTCAGAGGGTTTCCTCCTTCCTGGATACCACAGTTCTGCTGGGGGTCGTCAAACCTCCTGTGGCCACATGGATTAGGAAAGCTGTATAAGGGTGAATGAAAGAGAACGCTTTCCTGGTATGTATGCATTGTGTATGACATACAGAAGAGTTTTAAAAAGATGTTTTTCCCCTTCTGCAGCTGAAAGTAATATGTTGGCGCTGTCTGGAGCTTTTTTTTTTTTTTTTTAATCTTTATTAGGGGAAAAAACTGTATTTAGCTACATTGAACGAAAAAAGAAGAATATACAAGTCCTAGAGTTCCAAATTAATAATTAATAATTAAAATAAATTCTGTTCAACCATGCAATTTAATCCTGCTCAGAAATTATAGGTCAGATAAAAAGTTGTGATTTGGACATCCGCAGGCATATAAAATGTACACTGTACATCTTTTAAATATGTACAAGTCACTGTTCAAATGCTATTTTCTTTGTAAGTCAACAATCAAATCTTAATACCTAACTAAACATACAGTATGTTTGAAATGTATTCTAAAATGTTTTTGACTTACTGTAACTCTTGGCTCAAGTAAAAGGTTATGTAATTTTCAAATTGTCCCATCACGGGTGGTTACAGTGGGGTTCTCACATGATTTGTTTGGCGCAATTTTACACCGGATGCCCTTTGTGATGCAACTCATTGTATTTAACACTCATGAATGGTCTTGGTCTCAAGACCATGTTTTGAAGTTGGTGATCTCATCTTGATCTCAACTACCAAAAGTCTTATTTTTATATCTGCTTTAGGTCTTCATGTATAAAGAAATGAACATATTAGTTCATCTGCACAGGCACAAGTCACAAAACAGCACATATAAGCATATATGTATATTTATGTACCAAAAAATAAGGGGGGGGGGGGGGGGGGCTCAGATATATTTTTATGTATTATTCTTCACATGTTAGAAGGGATCTCTTTATCACCTGGTGACATGAACTATGTTTTTGCTCAGGTTTAACCCATGTGATCACAATAAAATAACAATATATATACATTTGTTCCTTCCTATTTGTCTTAATATGCGAAATTATAAATTTGTATTCTTATGTCTGATCGAGGTAAAAGGATCACAGGCCGAGGCCAATACACTCTTTATCTTTGTGCTTGGGGTTTAAGATTAGGCTTTATTTAGGGTTAATACAACTATACTTTAAGTAATCCTATTTCCTGGGTTGGGGTTAGGGGTTTCAAGGGGTCCCACCATTTAAAGTTAGGGCACCTGGCTCCTGGTGTTGGGGTTATATCTGCTTTAGACTGGCTTGTAGGTCAGACTAGAGATTTTCTGACTAGACTTTTCAAAACAAGCAGAAATCTATCTTCTTCAACTCTATATACTTATTAATGACGAGTATCACAGGAGGAAACAATAACTTTCTCCAAATCATGTGCTCGTAACCTTCACCTGTAAATGACTGAAAGACAGGTCTGTAGAAATGCTTTACATTTACTCCGTTACTTTGCTTGAGTAACTTTTTTTAAGTAGGAGTAGTAGTTTTACCACACAATACATTTTACTTTTACTTGTGTAGATTTGTGAAGAAGAAACACTACTCTACGCTGTTACTTTGGGCTACACTAGTCGTTACATTTTCCCTCTTTATTTTTCATATTGACTCTATTTTTGCCAGAGATGCCGAACTAGCGCTACCCGTTTCACCAACGAGATGTTGCAACAATATTCACATGACCCCATTATACCATTCAGAGGTAACAATGCTTTTTCTCCACTAGAGGGCACTCATGCTCTTTCAACAGGTCATAGTGTTCTGGTCTAAATTTGATTATTTTTGTGTCGTCTTTATGGCATATTACGGTCATGTAATAGGCTTTGCAACTCAGCAGGGATCCCCAACCATCGGGCCGGGGACTGGTACCAGTCCAGGCGCATTAGCTATCTGGCCACAGAGAAATAATTAATAATTTGTTAACCACCACAATCTGGCCTGTGCCTCTTGACTAATCTGAGTCGAGATTTGCGTACGTCACCCTTCTAGTGGTTACAGGGGTGTTTTCACACCTATAGCAGCCCAGCGTCAGTCAATGTAAACAGTAACCTTAGCTGCTGTTGGCTGTGTGCTGTGAGCAGCGACGACTTTGGACAGCTTTTTTACGGAGGAAAAGGCCACCTGTTGATGCAGAAGAGGAGCCTAAAACCAAGACCATTCTGCAGAATATATGGCTAAAAGCTAGCATATAAGGCAACAAAAGTGAATGCACTGAGAGCATCATACCTCGTGCTGAACCACCTTGTTAAAGACAAGAAACCTTTTACAATTGGAGAAGAATTCATTATGCCTGTGACCAAGGATATTTGCCGTCAAATTTTAGTAGAGGCGCAGTTAAAAAAGGTTGATTCAACGTATGGTGAGTATCATTTTCCCTGCACTTAATGCTTGTTTTTAGCCCCGTCTTTTTATTGTAAATTTACTGTAATTTTCTGTCACACATTGCCAGTCCCTGAAAAAAAGGCTGATGTCACACCGGTCCGTGGTGCAAAAAAGGTTGCTGACCACTGGGCTGTTGTACAGTATAATAATCACAGTTCATTAAAATGACGTGCTGAGAAAAAAAAAACCTTTTTTATTTATTTATTTTTAAATCAGACATCGTAAGCAGCTACTCAAAATTCTACTCACAACTTGAGTATTCTTCAACAAATACTTTTTTTACTTGTACCTGAGTACATTTTTGGATGACTACTTTTATTTTAGCAATATTATTTAGTAACGCTACTCTTACTTTGTAAATTTTTTTGGCTACTCTACCCACCTCTGCTGAAACCTTAAAGAAATAGAAAAAAAATACATTTTTAAATGGATATTCATGGCCTTGGTTTTGACTCAATCTCGACACACAAATGTCTTTGTCTTGTCTTGTCTCAGTGAGTTCTGGTTTCGGGCAAGTCTTGGTTTCGGATAGTGTAGCCAAAGATAGAACCTGGACCTTGTTTTGTGAACTTGGAATCCTTCAGACCACAAACTAGCTGAAAACTAAATCAACTGTGACGCTGGGCAGTCAATTTGGTCAGGATGTGTCAAGACATGATTGATCAGATACACATAATTTATAACAATCAATTATTTTGAATATGTCTAAATGCCTTGTTCTATAATTTGCTGTATCTCATTGAAAATACTGTAAGATGAGGTATCTTTCTATTTTTCTGCTGGTGGCACGGACTTGGTTTGAGATGACCACTGGGCAAGAAAAGGCTGTTTGCTCAAGTGGAGCCAATTACTCAAAATAAATTGGACCCTTCTTGATATTTCCCAACTTTGCGCTCCATCTTCCTCTCATCTCTCTAGTATGTGTTTTTATGTAAAAACTGGGTTGGATCCACGGCGAGTCCCTACTTTTAAATAAACAGTCTCCTGATGGCTGTTTACCCAGAGTACAAGAGCCATTATGTGCAAGGAAGTTAAATATCAGTGACGGGAAAAATAGCTGTAGACAAATTGCTTTTGCCCTTTCTTGAGGAATTGATTAGAAAAAAAGCAGTGGTTTCTCTTTACTTTTAACAGCAGCATATGTATGCACCTCTGATTGCGTTTCAAATCGCATAGCAACAACATGCTGTAAGAATTCCAAAATAAAACCTATTTTTTTCCATCTGCAATTAGGCCACAGTGAGCCGGAGTTGACCTTGTCCAGGATGAATTTTTATCACATCGCTTGCAAGAATAACCTCTGCACAGTACTCAATCTGTAACCAGCTCCTAGGTTTTAGGCAGCATTATGCAGAAATATAGCTGATGAGGGTGATTTGCAGTGTGCTTATAATGTACAACGAGGCAAACTGTAATGAGTTTAAGGTCACACTGTGGAGTCATTACTGCGTTAAAAATGTAGTCCAAAATGTACTTGAAGTGGGAGGTACTGTTCTGTGACTTGGAAGTTAATTGGAAGTGAAATTTTGTGGTAAACAGAAAAATGCTTTTATGGTCCGACAGTATATTGACTGCATTTCATCAGAGCCCGCAAACAAGGCCAGCAGAAAACTTCGCACAGTCATACAAAAGCCTACCCAGATAACAAAATATAGCTGGAGTGGACATGGGCCAGATGTACTGCAAATTTTGGCCCAACTTCGTAAATATGGATCCGCCCCAGTGTCTTTTGGAACAATGGCCCAAACTCAGTTGGGAGTCACTTGCCGGATCAGCAACCAGTTTTGGGCCAGAACTGGTCCAAAGAAGCAGACACGACATTAATGTAATGCCCGGAAATGGCACACATGTTACCCAATCTGGGCCAGATTTGTATCAAAAACGTTTTCAGTATTAAATTTGGAGTCCATTTTGTATCATACACTTTTGTGTTTATATTGCAATTTTAATTTGGCTATTAAAAGCAATAATGACAACACTTCTTTTTCATGCCATTTTTTTAATGCTGTCATATTAATGCAACATACAACAACATAACAATATAACATTGTTTGTTTGTTTTTTCACAAAATATTTTAATTGGAACAAGCAACTCCACATTAAAGATGACCCATTTTTAGACTGTAAACAACATATTGTATTTGTTAAGGTCCTGGGTTAACAGGGGACCTAATTCACTGATGATGAGAGGGAGTGTTAGATAGTGTCTGAAGAATCCGGTGGGCAGTTTGGTGATAGAACAGGTGAACGGGCAGGCAGGGGTTTTGCCAGGCGAGCAGTGCAGGATCTAGGGGGGAAAAACACAAAAATGAGCTTAGTATCAGGATCACAAGATTCTTTGTTAGCTGAAAGTCACATACCTGTCGGTGAGTTGTTGATCTGGCGATGATGTGAGGCCAAGGACCGGTTTAAGTAAGCTGCTGATGATGATCAGCAGCACCTGCTCCCAGGCTCAACCAAGGCGACAATTAAGGCAAAACTCATAGTGCTGATCCGGGCCACATCCGGGTGCAATGACGTTAAGCAGGTGTGAACTGAGGCCAGATCCGGCTCGCAGTCGGCAGCTATTGGTGTAGTCATTGCTTAAGAAATATTCTGTTTATGAGCTCACATTTGCTTGCTTGGTGAAAATTGCGGATTATTTAAGGTGATTTTGTTTGTCTTGGGGGCCTATAAATTACAAATCATAATAAAGAAGACATGACATTTAAACTATTCCCAAACATATTTCATCTGCTTTTGCACTGAAGCCACTGCATGAATGATTAGACTGTTTCAACCAATCAACAAGTGTTGAGATAATTTAAATGAAAAGCGGGGAATTGATTTTACAAAATGGTCACAAAGACAAAAATAGTGGCTGGCTGGCTGGTTGCATGCAGGCCTTCATCAATCATTGGATCATTTCTCCTGAATTGCAAAGGGATGCCAACACGCCTTATTCATTAGATATAAAAGTTTGGTTTCTTTTTGCTAACCATTAGCACACGGCAGTCATATTTTGAAATTGGCTCTCAGGATCAGTCTGCTACTCCCTAGATGTTCAGATCACTCACATGTTGGCTCGGCTTTGATTTACCTCATCATTGTGACTCAGAGAATTTAGAGGAAAGTTGTACACTGTCAAAACATCAACCTTGACAGGAAAACCAACAGGAATGTATGTCTCGGTCAGTTCTAAATGATTGCTTGTCAGGAAGCAGCCTTGTCCTGTGGAAACAATATTGCCATGTGTCCATGTGGATTTGAGTCATACCGGTACTTTTCCTTTTTGCAAGCTGTGCATGTGCTGTGCATGTGCATGCATCTGCACAATAACTGTGCATCAAAGCTCTCATTCACTTCAGTTGTAAGAGTGCCAGGCTGTATTCACCACCTGGATCAACAGGTTTCTACTTCATGCACAGCTACTCTTAGAGACCCCACTGATCACCATCCTCTCACACAGCCAGGAGTCCTCACAGCTGCTAACTTTCCCAAGACTTTGCATACACTACCATGCCGTGCTGAGCTACTGTAACCAAGCACCAGTCATGTTTCACCACTTTCAACAATCCCTGTTTAGGTTCTTTAGTCTAGAGTTGCGCTATATCCGCCTTGTATTGTTTTACATTACGTTTCATGTTGTATTATGTACAGTGGAAGCATGGATGTTGTTTTGGAGATATTCTATTTCTACTCATAGGTTGTTGACAGATGAGAGGTTTCACCTTGCATGGTCACTAATATAACCCCCTCAGGGCTGGCTTTGTTAATTTTCCCAGTAATCTGTTAGAAAATACACCACAAGAAAGATGTGGAGAATTATCATTGAGGTGTTTGTGTTGCCTCGGGCCCTTGTTCAGTAATGTATTCCTGATGTTAGTCTACCAAAGATCTTGAGAACACCGTGCAGTTCCAAGTTTACATCCACGTTGGCCTCAGGATCCCTGTCATAAATACTTATAATGTTGCACTATTTTATCTCAGTTTGTAGCATATTTGCTTTAGTTCACCCTGCCTGACAATAACTCTGCTGCTCCCTCATCAACCTCCCAAGTGACCGATTGCGACTTTGCATTCTAACGTGCAATGCTGTTGGCAGATTATCAAAAAGCACACTCTTCCTGCATCCCTGAGTCAATGCTCAGGGGTATGCACTGACTTCTTGCACAATGTAACAGCTGCTATGAAAACGAGATGTGTGCTAAACATTATAATGATTTTCTGTTTAATATATGGACAGTGGCACTTGCAATAATCTTTTGGGGATCAAGGCAGAAAATACCAAAGAATATAACGCACATACAAGGATCATAGTTACAATGATATCATAGAGTGTCAAGTTAGATAGCAACTCTGCCTAATGAATATGGTCATCATCCTGCTGCTGCAGCTCCCAAAGAAACCTTGGTTACTTTGATCAAACCCACCGAGAAACACAAGCCTTCAGTAGCCCTGTAATTCCAAAAGAAGTCTTCCGGATAAAGGATCGTCATTAAACACAATAAAGGATATGTGTGCTAAATGGATACGCTTTGAAGCGACTTACTATTTGGCATCAATCAAAAAGTTCTTCGAATACAAGATGAGAAAAATTGGCCATTTGGAAAAGAACGAAGACATTTTCTTTTCAAGCAGAAAACCTGAAAACTTATGGCTATTCTCAGCAGTAGCCTACTGGTGAAAGGTATGTTCATTAGCGAGCATAAGGTCTTTACTTGCATATCAACTGAACCCCTAAAAATAGCCTCTTTGCCGTCCTGCAGCTATTGGAAGATCGTGGTTAAAGGAGGCAGCTGAACGGGGCCGTGCCCGGCCGGCTCTGTGGACAGATGTTTGGGAGAACAGGTGGCTGGGCTAGTCCCCTGGATTTGCATTAGCTATGACACTCTCATATACACAGAGCAGACCTTGCCGACTTCAAAAGGCAGAAGCAGAGCTGCTAATGATCTGCAGTGTGGGGAAAGTGCAACGGCTAGACAGCAAGCTAGCTTCACAGGCGTCACGCAAACCACCTCTCCAACTAGAAAACTTCTTACTTGCTACTAATATTTTTCTATAATGAGGTCATGCTTTATGCTCTTGGAAGGAGGGTGGTCAAGTGGCATTAGAGATTACTGTCAATGAGACATGGCAGAATTTCTGCAGAAACACTGTTGAATTGCTAAGATGCTGTTGATGATACATAAAAATATATATTTACGAGTGTCAAGGCATATTGTACAAAGGCTTAAATCCCATCCAAATTGTTTCATGAGGTTCAATTTTAAGTACGGCTTTGGTTACCATTACGGCCATTGGGTGCTTCTACTTGTGGAAAAGATTAATAGAAGCTATCGCAATTACAATGAAAGCAGAGTCCACCCTTTCTAACACTTCATACACTTATTAATTTGTGTGTAGATCTGTGTATGTATCAAACACCAGAGTCATATTAAAAATAAACATTGTGTGGACTTTTTAGTATATACCCCAATAGCAGGTGACTTCTTGCCAGATCCAGCCTTAGATTACCAGATTTACATAGCAATCACGCCCGCTGAACATCAATGCACAAGATGTGGCCCGGATCATCAATCTGACAGTCCAAATGATAGGTTACTGGTCCAGGGCGGACCATGCAGACCGGACGCGCTAAAGATCTGAAATTTAATGGTTGACGTGTGACATCACAACAGCGCGCACCCTGAAGGCTGGTATCCGCTGCGACTAAACAGCAGAACACGCAGGATTCAGGACACGTCATCTGAGTGTACAGAATTTTTTTTGGTAAGTGCTTTATTTAAAGTCATAATTGCGTTTTGAAGTTACTTCTTGACTGCTGAACAAGTTATTCGACCGAGCGTTAATAAAATGGCTGGTGTATTCAAATGATCTGCCCCTGTCTGCAAGTTAAGTAATTCAAAATTTGTTGCATAACAACATATTGAGGGAGAAAGCATTTAACCTGTGTTGCTGTAAATCAGGGGTGCCCAATCCAGGTCCTCGAGAGCCCCTATCCAGCTTGTTTTCCGTGTCTCCCTCCTTTAACACACCTGAATCAAATGATCAGCTCATCAGCAAGCTCTGCAGCAGCCTGATAACGATCCTGATTACTTGATT
This sequence comes from Corythoichthys intestinalis, assembly GCF_030265065.1. NCBI lineage: Eukaryota > Metazoa > Chordata > Actinopteri > Syngnathiformes > Syngnathidae > Corythoichthys > Corythoichthys intestinalis. The sequence goes on along the minus strand of NC_080401.1, from coordinate 19,700,583 downwards.
CAGGTGTGTTAGAGGAGGGAGACATGGAAAACAAGCTGGATAGGGGCTCTCGAGGACCGGGATTGGGCACCCCTGCTGTAAATGTTTTAACGTTTGAATACTATTATTCAAAGTGAGCCCCTCCTCTTTGTCTTTGTGTATTGTGCCACTGCCCTACTTGCATAGATGGGTGAGCCTGGGGCCAGGTGCCGCTAATCATCATTAGCAGCTTACTAAAAATGGTCCTTGGTCCCACATCATCACCAGATCAACAACTCACCGACATGACTTTCACCTTACAAAGAATCTTATAATCCTGAAACTGTGCTTACTCCCCCCCGTTCAACAATATTATAGTTCATCAAACTATAGCAGTCACAGGGATGTCATTTTCAATCATTCTCTAACATATGTCAACATATTTCAAAGTTTTTTTTTTAAATAAAATTACATCTTTGTTTGAACTGCAAGCATCCTAAACATAAATTTGTCAAGTTTAAGTGAACATAAAAAATTCACATTGCAAATTTTTTAACAGAACTCTACGAAGACAAAAAGTGCAGGAAGGTGGAGGTGAGGTCATGTGAGCAACCCATTTGAAGTTGTATGATGTCCAGCCTGGTGAAAGTAGCCAGAAAGAGACCTAAGTACTTCCAAAGTTGAGTGTCTTCAACATATTTGTCAAGTCAGCAGTATTAAATTAGGACATTTAAATGGTTCAGTTATTTTTGTTCTATTAGCAATGTATTTTGATTGTAAAATATCCTACCAGACACTCCCCGTGACATTATATTGAACAACAAAGTATCCCATAAATTAAAGCTACTACATAAACTCTATATTATATTATGTAGTTTCACCCAGATGAGTAAATACGGTCCTCCTATTTCAACTCTGGCAGCGTTACTGAAGTAAACTGACCTCACCCAGCAGGGGTGCTTTGACTACATCTTGGTTTTATTACCCCACACCTCCAAAGCCTTGTGAGACTTCCTTCTTCTCCATGCCACATTCAAATAAACATCCAAAAATACTATTATTGCTCCCTTTGTCCACCAATGTGCTTCGGATTTTCTACCTCATCTTTTTCCTCCGTTATCCCTTCCTTCTTCCTCTTATTGGAGACATGTCATGACCTAATGGGATCCAGATCATGACCTGTGCCAAACCAACACCCGACCACACACGTGCAGTCTATGAACTTGTATGCAGACTGTACTGCCTCAAGATGTTGACCTGCAGCCTTAATATTCATACAACAAGACAATTTCAATTTTTTCTTTCCGCTGATATTCACGTGGTAAAGGTGTTGTCTTCTCCTTAAACTAGGGTGACCAAACATCCTCTTTTGTCCAGAACATGTCCACTTTTTACATCCTGTCCTTCACGTCCGGCAGGGTTTTATAAATTCATGAAAAAGTCTGTTTTTTGACTGACGATTTGCACAGAATACTACGGTACTGTCGGGCCGATGACGTGTTGCAAAAGAGCCTGCCCAGTTGTTAAGGCTTGTGTTCAATATGTATATAATCAAATGCCCACGTAACTAAAACAGTAATTGAGTCATAAATTCCTTTATTCTACTTTGGATACAAATTTGCGCATGCGTGCGCAGTCACAGACTGGCTTTATCATGGCGCCAACTGTTAATTCTCATTCACAAACTAACCTTCGCGAGTCATGACTACAGGAGCTCACAGTCTATCGGTAAGTACTCTTGCTAAACTTACCTTTCGGCAACTGCTGACATCTGACAGAGCTTTGTGTTGGTGTAATCTGTAAAATCCTGTCTGGTGTCACATCGTTACACTCCAGATGATTGTAAAATTTTATACCAATTTTTGATTTTTGCCTTGGCTACCGATGCAAGCTGTCAGTGAGGTAAGTCGCGCTAGGCATAATGAGATATGGAATTTGAAGTGCTGCGTTTGTAAACATGCTGGTTGAATTGTCCGTCAGTTTATTTCGGTTATTTGGTTGCATGCAATCTAGAACATTGAATGAGAATTTGTCAACGACAATTGTAGTGATAGTCTTGAGCCTACGGTTCAATTTACATTATTTCACTGGAATGAGAAATTAGCTTTTTGTTAAAGCTGGATTTTCCACAGAAGAGGTATTGTTTAGAACAATGTTTAAGATTATTTATTTGTACAGTAAAGACAGCTATTATTTTGTTTAAGGATTCAAGTATTCCCCAATATAGAAGAGGCATTTTTTTTCCTCTACTTAAGCCAGTGTTTTTTTTCAATATTGTTTTAGGAATAACAAAGCCTGTTTGGTAACCTCTGCGAATTTGAATTTATGTCTTTGGTTATACAGCGGTAACGCTTCATATGAAGTTAATTCGTTCCAGGACCTTGTTTGTAAGTCAAAATGGTCGTATGTCGAGCAGGATTTTCCCATAAGAATACATTATAATTCCATTAATTCGATCCACGAAAACCTACACTAAATCCATAATAAATACTGCTGGTACTATTGCAAATAGCAATTACACAGAGCAAAACAAATAAATTATGAATAACAATTTGAGTAATCATATAATAGTAATAAAAATAACCTGTAATAATGTAACGAATCAGGTTCTAATGTGGCAGATGTATTTTTGCGTGGTGTACCTGAACGCACCCCGTGGTTGACGTGTCAGAGTGAGGCGGGACATTTTTTTTTTTAACTTTAGATGTTCAGCTGCAACGGAAAGTAGGCATGATGTGTTGTACAAGTTCTAAAATAAATGATCAAAAACCTAAAGAACCTGGCGATTTCTTTGGCGATGTTACAAAAATAATAACTGTCACCTTAACTTATAAAGACTGGCAAACGGAGGAGGACCGCCAAGATCGTATCGGCAATAATGTTGAGCCAGTTCACGGATTCACACTCATATTTTTCTATCATTGATCTTCATTTCAATAGTAAGCCTCACCTTTTACCTTTATTCACCACCTGCCCTAACATTGTTGGAACGCATGTTGAGTTCTCCCACAAGAAAATCTGCCTTGCGTCCGTCTTGTGGGAAAACTAGGAAATTGCACGCTGTCATAAATTGTCGTATTTTGAGCATGTTGTTGGATGTAGAAAACAAATGGCGAGTCAAATTTGACGTCGGATGCCGAAAAGATTGTGTGTCCAGGTACCACTGTATGGCTATTATTTTAAATATGGTCATGGGGTGAAAGTGGCTAGAATTTCTTGCCACAACTCTTCATTCATTTTCCATGCCGCTTTTTCCTCACGACGGTCGTGGAGGTGCTGGAGCCTATCCCAGCTAACTATGGGCTGCTTATGGCCCCTGACCACTAGGGGGCCCCCAATCTGGCAATTTTTTAATTTGTATTCTATTTTGTTTACTACAGTTTGCTTTATTTGACTTTTGTGAGTTTTGAGACCTCATTACAAGCTTAAAAAAAATAAAAGTTCTTCCTTAACTTCTTTCTTCCCTCTTTTAGAAAAAGGTTTGGCACTATCTACTTTAAGTACTGACAATCATTTGGGGCGAGAAGTTTGAAGTATGCAGTGCAACACAATCTGATTAATATACAAAATATTGACGTATGGGTTGGATTGCATGTATGGGTTTCACAGTACACTGTGACGAAATGGTGGGCCAGAAGTATGGGCCCCTTTGCATTATTTTGCTTAGGGCCCCCAAATGGCCTGGGCCGGCCCTGGCAGTAGGCAGGGGACACCATGAACTGGTTCCCAGCCAATTGCATACAACCATTCACGCACACACTCATACCTCCGGACGATTTAGAGTGTTCAATCAGCCTACCATGCATGTTTTTGGGATGTGGGAGGAAACCGGAGTTCCCGGAGAAAACCCATGCAAACACACATGCAAACTCCACACAGGCAGGGCGAAGCCCGGGATTGAACCCTTCATCTCAGAAGGGTTCAATCAGTTCTGAGTCACCCCTCAGAATGTGAAACGTGCTAACCACTCAGCCACTGTGCCGCCTTCTTACCGGAACTCCCTGACATAAAGTTCGACATGTAGCCCCTTTTTTTGGGAAGTTTTGGGGGGTTAACTTCCTAAACCCACCTAAATGCTAAAACTGCTTTTGGCACAGTTGTAAATATAACACACAATAAAACACAACAGGTTTCACACACACAGTGGTTAGCGCGTTCCCCTCACAGTTCTGAGATCAAGGGTTCAATCCCAGGCTCCGGCCTTCCAGTGTGGAGTTTGCATGTTCTCACCATGCCTGCGTGGGTTTTCTCCTGGTAATCTGGTTTCCCCCGCATCCCAAAAACATGCATGTAGGCTCTAAATTTTCCTTAGGTATGACTGTGTGCACCTTCTGTGTGCACCTCCTTGTGCCCTGCGATTGGCTGGCAACCGATTCAGGGTGTACCCTTTACTGCCCATAGTTAGCTGGGATTGGCTCCAGTGCCCCCCGTGACCTTCGTGAATAATGAATAGGTTTCACATATGCATTAAGCTGCTACGTTACACTGGAATAAGGCATAAATGAGAAACTGATGTCCATTCAAAATTGTATTTTTTCACCGATTTACAAAATTCCATCTAAAACTCCATCTAATTTTTGTTTCTTCAAATCTAAAAGCAAAACCTCAATTTAAACTATTCAAAAACATAGGATGTACTTTAAAACTTAAGATAATACAAACACTTTTTTTTTAAATAATAAAGATATATGTAACAGTATTTTAAAAAAGTACAAATGACTTACATTATGCACAGTGAAATTGAATATATTTTGAAGACAAAGCAAACATTAACTTTTTTCATTATAAGGAAATTAATAAGTAGCCTTACATAAATGAACAAAAATAAGTTCAAAGTGCACATTAACATAGAAGATGTTCTGAACCACCCAAATAAAATAAAATAAATAGAATAAAACAAAATAAACCTCATCAACTCTTTCCTTTCTGTTAAAGATCTGATCCATTTTGGGTTGCATTGCCCCTTTAATTCAACAAGCTTTTCCCCCCTCTATTTGTTGTTCCAAAAAAAGGTGCATTTGAAGACATCAGAGCTCACTATCCACGCTGATCACATGTCAGTATGTCAGCCAATTAAACGGACAAAAGAGTCCATCCAGGTTTGTTTGGGGTTTTTTTGCACTGTGTGTGCGCAGAGCAACGCGACTTGTCAGATACAGAGAGACGCTGGGAAGAACTACGTAGAATAAATAAATGAATAATAAATATCGGTGGAAACAGATGACGCTACACAAGCTCTTTATAAACCTTTTGTATGTAAATCTGACATTAGTAATTGTTCTTATTGGAGATGTGTGCGCGGCAGCGTTTTTTAAACATAGGGTTTTGACAGTTGTCGTCATATTTTCGGGATCAAAGCACCATTGCTGGATCGGCATTCCGCCTCCGTATTTCATGGTGGAATACCGTTCCGGCTCGTTCCGGCCCACTTTCGCCCCTGACCCTACCGCAAACGTACAGTATCTATCAACCACCATTCCCATTATGTGTCATTCAAGTGTGCGAAACGTGTTGTGCTCTACGATTACTGCACAAAGTAGCACAACTTATTGAGAATGACCCTGACAGAAATCGGATGGATAGATTTCATCATTATCCATAGGAATAGATTTACTCAAACTTCTGGTAGTGGTGTGTTGCACGTAGCGTCTCCTCACTTACAGTAGATGTGTTTGTGTTGAACTGGCATGCAAGTGAGCGTATCTCAAGGTAGTACGAGGTCCATTTTTACCTCTGTGTGTGTGGGGAGGTATGAAAAGTGCTATGCAAATAAAGTTCAATTGATTTAAAAAAAAATTTTTAAATTGGCGTGTGTACCGTTTTTAGGTTTCCATTGAGTTTATTTGAGTAGCCATCTGGACATCCAGTTAATGCTATCCATTCTTGCAGCCCGACTATTCAAGCATGACCTACTGTATAAAAAATTACATTTAGCCACAAGATGGCCTCAGTAATGTTGGACTTTGTAAATGGTCATATTTTTGCCAGGGCGGTCTTTCCATCTGTGTGTTTTCCATAATTGGAACATTGTCTCAAGGCTTTCAGTTAAAAAGGACCCTCAGACATAATCTATACCATCTTGACAAAATCTAAACATAGCCAAGCCTCTCTTGAGAAGCCGCCAAGTCGAGTTTTTCCTCTTTAATAACAGATTTTATTAAAGCAGGGTGAAAACAATTAGGAGTGTGTGAGTTCTGTGTCTTCAATACAGCTTTTTTTTTATTATTAAATAAGCGTCCCTCTGTCCGCTGGAGGTGAGTCTATGAATGTGACACAAGCAGTCGTGCCTGATGGTTAAATGGCAGGGACGCCTGAAGGGATTTCAGGACTAATTCAATTATGGGTAATATGTTCCAAACTACCCCAAATCTTCTGTCCAATTCCTTTTCACTGATGGGTGTTGGGTATAAATTCTTGAAGTGCATTCAAAAGGGTTGTCTTGGGGTTTTATACAGAAAGAAATAAAGGTTCAATGCCTTCACAAAGGATTATCTGCTTAATTGTGTATCATGTGGCAGGCAAAGCCATTATTCGCTATTCTGACGTGTTCACATGTATTTGATTACAATGCAAGGTATTGTATTTCAAAACAGTCAAACTCTATTTATTGTTTTTTCCCACCCCCCTGCCTTGGTGTGGCACAGATGCGTTCACTGAAACTTTCCCACTCAGTGGGAGTCACCGGAGTTTTCCCTGTCACTTCAGCTCTCATTCTGAAATTCTCAAAACCACAGGCTTGCTGCCAAAGACCAACTCAAACAATCTTGGCTATACACAATTGAGCTCTGTGGTATAATATAAATATAAAAACAGTATAAAGTGCCGACTTGTGCCGGTGGTATTCTATAAGGGGGTCCAAACATTTTGTGAGACATGCTGCGTGTGCGCATTGGTTTGCGTGTGTCTTATTCAAAGATTTGTTATTTTATTACTTGTATGGTAAACTTTAGCTGGGTCTTACTACTGTTGCATCTTTAACACACATTACATGTAAACAGCACTTTAAAGCAAGATGACTTACTGTAGGTATTACATGTTAAATTACATATTAAAGTGCCTATGACAGCAAAAAGCATGTTTATGACATATTTCATGCAGTATTTTATGCACCTGAATAAAAGAGAACGCTTGGATGTATGTAGAAGCGATCGATATATATATACATATGTATACATATATTCAGTTTTTTGAATCCCACGCCATGAAAATGAGTGACTTCCTGGATTGAGCAAGTATGCGAATGTGACGTCACCCGGGTCAACATCTCACAATACAGCATTGCTTTATAGCAGTACTTCTCAAATAGTGGGGCGCGCCCCCCTGGGGGGGCGCAGAGCAATGCCAGGGGGGCGCGTGTGACCTCGGAGAACATGCATTTTTTTTTTTTTCTCTGCCGTACTGGAATAAAGTGTACTTGCGCATCCACTCAGTGGGTGGCAGTGGCGCTCTCATTTTCAGAGTGCGTGCAGTATTTTTGAACTAAGGAAGAGCACTCATCACACAGAAAACAAATATGAAGAGCAGTGCGCCGCCGCCATTTTCGAAAGCCGTTTTCCGACCGGACTCACTCACGCAGCGACCCACTGTCTTGTCCGGTTCTCACGCCGCCGCCCGATAAGTGCCATTTTCAGCTTGGGATCGTCACGACGACCGCCCTCACCTACGGTTCTACCTCGGCCGCCGAGAATGCGCTTTGTTCGTGCCGTTTGCCTTTTAGCTTTGACTTTTAATACTGTGGGTGATGAGGAAAGACTGTTTACTGAGTCTAAAAATAATTATAGCGGACCGCCAGAAGCCAAATCAATTAAGACGCCACTTAAAGACATTCGACCCCAATCTCATTGATAAGCCGCTTGATTGTTTTTCAGCGAAAACGTGCCGAATATTGCCAACAATTGTCCTGCTTTGTCAGTGTTATATCAGTAAACCAGTGAGCATTGTTAGCATGTTCATTGCAAAATGACTCCACACCATTGCAAAGGAGGTAATACTGAGTGTGAGCAGCAAAAATAAAAACTGTCCTTCTGTCCAAGGACACTCTTTTTTTCCTTTATTCATTTTTGTTTTTTCGGTCAAATTTTTTGGCATATTGTCCTCATGAGTGAATGTTTCTAATCAATTTGAATTTGTTATTATTTACTGATTTTATTACATTTTATTTTTCTGTATCAAATGGTCAAAAATGTACCTTGAGTGTATTTTTACAGTTTGAATGTGACTTTTTTTTTTTTTTTTTAAATTCAGGCAAATTGATGCACGTCAAGTCTTCTCTGTTACAAACAAAACAATGTTAATAAAGTTATACTTTATTATAAGTTGATCTATGTTACTTTTTTTCTTTATTAGAAAAAAAGGACACAATATTAGGCAGATGCGTATTTATAATAGTAATTTTATAGACAAATAATACTATTTACAGTGGCGGCAGAGAGTTTGGGGGGGCGCGAAACATTTACGTCTTGCTTGGGGGGGCGTAGCAGAAAATAATTGAGAAGCACTGCTTTATAGCATGCAGATGGACTGTGGATTCAGCAAATTTTGCGGATTAATTCGTTTGTTTTTCACATCACACCAACCAAATGTGCTGTCAAAAGCGCACTATACTCGGCTTATGCTCGGCAATAGACTACTATCCTCTGGTTGGGCTCGTGCAGCGCCAAGCGCTACTCCGACGTCGACTGGTTTGTCCGGCTGTCATTCTCCAGCTGCTTCCATGGCAACGAGCACTCCTGCCTGCAGCAGAAGAACGACGAGCTGTAACTTGCTCGCCGCCAGGGAGTTGGCTGATCGGTGAAGACAATCAACCCCGCCGCCGTGTGACATGACCCCGAGTAGTTTTGTGTGAATTTTTGTTTTCGAAAGGCGAGAATATGACTTCGAAATGCCTCTCAGTTTGGGTTAGCATGTCGGCTAGCTGTCACGCCTCCTGTTTTGTTTACGCTCATTACTCCTTCTCCGAAGCCGGGGCAGGCAAATGACAAAAGCCAGACTGGCTCCCGTGGCATAAATACCGTTCGGGAGGTTCAAGCAGTCGATAGTGATTTGACCATTATGCAGTAATTTCGCCCTGTCGTACTGAACAAAAATGCACTTTTAATATTTCGTATTCCATTTAACACAAGACTGTTATTTGTCATGACCATACCATTTATTTAGCAATTGGGGAAAAATATTTCGATAAAAAGAATGTCCTGTAAAAATATTGGAGTAGAGAGATTGAAACATCGACATTTTGCTGCTCTCTTCGTCGCATTTTCCTCGTTCTGAATCTTCCCCCTCAATGGGCTGAATTCTAAATCAGATAAAATTGTGACCCTGCTGACATCATCCTCCAGCGGGGGACGCTAGAGCGCTATAATGACAGGCAGGGCTAAACAGTCGATTAAAAGGCTAATTTCTCGTCATCTGCACTTCGCCAAGGTGTTGTATATAGACGAAGCGTCTCAAAATATGATTGAAATTCACATAATGAATGAATGAATATTAATGCTATTTAAGATTTTTTTTATGCTTTCACAGGCTAAGTACTATGCAATAGTATATAACACAGAAACTGTAATTTTCATTCCGCTTTAACAACAGTAACGATACTGTATATTTTAAGGGAAGGTACAGCGAGGTCAGATTTGAGGCAGCGCTTCAGAATTGTGAAGTCACGCATAGGTCACTGTGCTGCCTGATCACTGTAACATTAAATATGCATTTCTATCGTAACATAATATATTTTATAATTACATTTTCAAATTACTACAGGCAAAAATAATGTTTTGTTATTCCACATATTTTGAAAAATAAAGGTCAGAGATTTACATTCCCAAGTGTTGAAAAAATACCAAAGAAAATCCTACTATTCATCCCCAGTCAAAATGTAAAGACATACAGTAGAGATAAGAAAAACTATGAAAATTTTGGCTCTGTGAATGTTTTTCAATTCGTTTAATTCATATGTGTAACGACGCAAGCATACATATCACATTTTCATATTTACTAACTTTGATTTATGTGTGTAACCACACAAGCATACATATCACATTTTCATATTTACTAACTTTGATTTATGTGTGTGACCACGCAAGCATACATATCACATTTTCATATTTACTAACACCATATTTGGGATGTTTTTCCCAGTCTTGTGCAAACAATTGGCCAACTAATTGATAGTCTAAAATTATACCTTTTGAAACAAAGAAAAACATGGTTTTGAAGTATAAATGTGAAGAAACAAGAGAGGCAAAGGAAAAATTTGAAGATAAAAATATCTCTCTACACACAACTATTATCGGGTAATCTGGTCCTAAACATTCCAACAGCAAACAAAGAATTAATTGATGTGCAATACTTTTAATCACACATGAATTAAGCTAAATATAAAAATCAAGCTGTTTTAGTTTTGCTTTGAAGATAATTTCTATGAGAAATGAATATAATGAATAGTGATTCCAATTCTGAGGGCTTTCGGGGTAGGATTTGAAAGGTGGGAATCGTGATGGAGCAGCCGTTGTCTTTAAGCGGAATTATATACTTAACATGTGAATGCAATCAATTCTAGAAAAAAATAGCAGGGTAAAAAGCTTAAAGCTCATAGTATCCTCAAATAAGTGCATTGAGATTTTTAATTTCATTCAAACATTCATCTTCTGTATCCTCACAAGGGTAACGGGGGTGCTGGAGCCTATCCCAGCCAATTATTGGCAGGAGGCAGAGTACACCCTGAACTGGTTGCCAGCCAATCGCAAAGAACCCTTAATATGAAATGTTTATCCAGACAAAGTTAATTAAAATTTACAATAACAAATAAAGTAAGTCATAAAGCAGGTTGACAAGGTTTACAATGGGGGGGGGGGGGGGGGGGGGGGTCAAAAATCTTCAGATGAAATGGGACTAAAAAATGTTTGATTCCAGTCTGACATGCTTTTTTTCACTGAAATAACTGTACAGAAACTGGAAGTTGCTTTGATTTAAGCAAAAAGCTTCCCATAGAGTGCACTCGAGCGATGAATGAGGATGTGTTGGCTTGTTGCAGCCATTCGCACTTACAGTGGAAGAGCGCCCGTGACATTCACTTCCCACCTTTAGATCTTCTAACTTATTGCCCCCTTTGAGCAGCAAAACAGAGGGCAACCAGGTTGTCTTTCCAGCTCTGGTGACTCAACTGCATGCAAAACTAAAGGGTGCATTCAAAGGCGACTCCGAGAAAAGGACTTTAAAATGGTATCTACATTTATCATCCAGAATCAAAATTACACCACAATATAATAAAAAATAGTAAATATAAAGTCCAAAGGGGTTGTCTGTGAACAAATAGCATATTATTATTAGTATTTTGAACGTGTGTTTTACTCTATAGTGGGATAAATTAAAATTTGTGTTTAATCTTATGTTGTGCATTGTTGAAATGTCAGTACGAAATAGAATTACAAAATGTATTTGATAATATGTAAGCCTTAAGAATTCACATTAAAAAAGAATTTAAACAGCATTTTAAAAACTTAAAGGGTACCACGGATAGAAAGATATGCAGTTCTTAAAAGATAAATGTTAGTACTGGTTATAATAGTTTGATATTAAATCCCCTCTTAATATTTTTTTTTAAATAAAATTTCTAAAAATTATTTCAACTAGTTACTGGTTACCATTGTTGTTGACGTTGGAGGGCAGTGACGTCACATGGGTACGCTGCCGAACTTCCACAGTGTCACTCTTTTACTACATAAACATGTCATCGGTTCTGCCCTTCCAATTTTAACCAGAGTCGAACATTAATGAGAAGGACAGCAAAAACAAAAATGAACAGGAAAGACGGGATGAAACGACTAGCGTTCATCTGTAAAGTTCGCTAGTGACAGCACTGTCCTGCCCTAGTGACAAGAGCAGTTGAGTGTTTGATGTCAAAAACTGTTTGCAGATCTTCACGGTAAACTATTGTGTGATCCAACTTTTTCCCGGTGAATAAGTGACACTGAAAACGAATAAATGTATTAAACGTAGTTTGATTGCTGGCTATTCGTATCATTTTCTGCCCAACAGATTATAATGACGCCTTATTTTGCACATTGAGATCTCGGGTGATGTGTAAGGCAGAGAGAAAGGCGAGTGTATACAGCCGTTCAGATTCGTAGCTTGGACCGCGCCATTTATCGGCATAGGCTTCGGCAACTCCTCCTTCACAACATACAAGTGAATATGAATAGCCTATGGTGAAAATACAACAAAAATGATGTTCATATCTTCATTCATTAATTTTCCATGCCGCTTTTTCCTCAGAAGTTTTGCAGAGGTGCAGAAGCCTATCCAGCTAACTACAGTCTCTCAAAAAATAATTTTACCAAAAAGAAATGTGCTTCAATCTGTATTAATAAGGCCTTATTCTCACACAGTTAAACAACAATGCAAAGAGAACTGGATTCATAAATTCACAGTCAAAATAGTTTTGCAAAATACGCATAAAACTTACTCAGACTTAGGTCAAACGATTTAAACATTTTAGCAACTCGTTTAGCTCAACAAATACAGTGGATGGCAATATTTAGTCACAATATACAAACTATGATGCTGGGAGCCCTTATCGGATGTCTTACCTTCACACACAAGGCACAATAGACCCGCACTTGGGAATGAAAAGAAAACTACGGTGTCAGCCAAGGGACAAAACACACTCATCGGCTTAATCTCTAATTAATTCAAAACTCGCCATTGACACCGTGTGGCGTATTTAAATCACTACCTTACATACTTAAAGAGTGTCACTGTGGAAGTACAGTCAACATGGCCATGTGACGTACCCACCCAGACAACAAAGGCGAGTTACTAGTTAATTTTTTGGTTTAAAAATCCACAAATTTTATTAAAACGAAAACATTAAGAGCGGTTTTAATATCAAATTATTATAACTTGGAATAACATTTATTTTTTAAGAACTACATGTCTTTCTATCTGTGGTTCCCTTTAAAATCAGAATCATAATTGGTGTAATTGTGTTTTTTTAAATATGTTTTTAAACATTTATTTTTGAATAATATAATTGGTTTCGCTTTTTGGACCAAGTTTCTTATATGTGGTTTTCAGTTTTCAACCACATATTTTCATTTCTGTGTATCCTGAATGTGAACCAAAGCCTAGCCGCACATTGCCTGAATTACTTTTCCCTACATACCTTCGATCTCCATAAGATGACACACCTATTAGAACATGATCAGCAATTGCAATGGCGTGAAAAAACTCAAGCTTCCACATATCATCATTAGTGGGCATTTTGTCTATCCTTTGAATAAAAACAGAAGTATGACTTGATGCAAACTGTTCTCAATGGGAAACAGGTGACCGGCAAAGTGGCAAGATGCTTTTAAAAGGGCTTCACCACTTCTCGCTGTTAGTTAAGAGGGACACCTCAGGAAGGACCACAGCATCTACGGGGTGCCTTCTTTTGTTTGCACTACAAATGGCCCTATTCAGGGTGATAGGTCAGAGCGATAATCACGTATATAAACACACCTCTCTCTTAAGCAGCACTTTTGAGGGCCTGTTGCTTGACCTATCTATTTCTGGCAGGTAAATATTAGCAATGCATAAAGAGGGATTACATCAGCACATTATTTTTAACAAGATATTCAGACATAGTATTAAAACACATTTTTTAACACAACAGACCAGCGAATTTATCATCAGAAGAAGAATGCATTGACAACTGATTTTAAGTCCCATGCTAAAGTTATACATGTATGTCAACATATATATTTTAATACAAGATATCATTTGTAAATGTCATAATGACACAACTTTTACTTAATATTCAGATTTTTCAGGTAGTATTGTATATACGTACTTTAATGAAATACATAATTTGTTGTCATTGGTTCGGAATTATTTATGAAATAAAATCCCCCAAAATAAAATGTGAAAAATTAGATAAAAAAACTCACCAAAACACATGTCTCCCAAAGCAATTATTCCAACACAAAATACATTCTTCTGTTCCACAAGAAAAAATTCATGAATGGTTGTACAGTTTATCCGTTTCACCTCAATAAATGACAATAAATCCCACAATTAGGAACGTCCTGGGTGGGTTTTCGCCAGTCAAACCGCCTCAGAGTGCCACATATTGGGCTAATAAAAAATCAAGGTTACGTTTCCCCTGAGAATGGGGATTTCACATTGATCCTCCGTGCAGTTGTGCCCGAAAATAGTGTGCCTCTGTCGACCACAAGAGCAGCACAAAGTGCCTGGAGGTCCAAAGCTATTGTTTCATCCATACATGATCGGAAACCAACATAATGGGTCACGCCAAGCGGCCAGGCAGGTTCAGGCTCGTCACCCCGCCTCATCGTATCCCATTTTGGCCATGAAAACCCCAAATTAAGTTTCGCCCGACAACCATAATTTCATCCCGACTCTCTGGGTGTGCATGGCCGAAAATAGTGCAACTCTGGCAACCTCAAAAGCACGCGTTACCTGGATGTCCAAACTACGGTGGGTCGGAAGGGTTATTTTTTTAATGTTTTTCGAACTCGAGTGAGGCATTAACAGGAAAATTTGCATAGAAGTGGACCATTTCAAATCCGATCAAGGTTAATTTTGTATGTGATTTTAAATCAGTTTGGGCCACATTTTTCAAAATCGGAATTCATGCAGCAATTACATCAGCAATGAGGCAGACAGGGAGGCAGGCTTGGTCTAGCTGGAGAGAAACTGGCAGCAAATGTTCAGCTATGCTCAAAATTCTCTGCCTGATCAGCTTGCTCTGAACACCACCATTTGCCGCTATTCCTTTATTCAACAAGGGGTTGGAGTAAATTAACAATATATTCACTTGTGACTGGGTAGGTCTACAGAATACTCGTACATGTTTACAGAAGACGAGAGCGATACTCAGACCTTGATTAATATACAGTAATCACTGATTCATCAACTCAGACTTCCAGCCACTCTCTAATAACAGAGTGGTCACACACAGTCAGTTCAAAAGTACAAGAACTGTGGCACATACAAAGATCATTGGAACCATTTCATGTGACATGAATGTATAAGAAAACATCAAATTAGAACAATATAATTGATGTATAAAACGAGTTAACATGTTGTACAATTCCCCAAATAATTTATTTTCTATAACTTCATTTGAAGTTGTTCTCTTATTTTTCACAGAATGTTTATTCTATTTTCAAAACCTTGAAGTTGTTACATTTATCATTATTAAAGGCCAAATGTGAAGTAAGGTTGGCCAACCATGTTTTTGAATAATATCAATGGCTAAACAATTATAAGCATATTTTCGTTATTTTTTTTTACGCAACCCTTCCAGATTCTTTGTTTAACCCATAGCAACACCCTTGACAACGAAAATGCTTTTCTTCGACAATCTTCGGAAATCTTCGGAATTGACGTCACACCGAGAACTGCGAGGTAAGTCCGCCATAAACACAGTATTGTTGCATTGCTTCTCAGTAAGATGCCACGGCGGTGTGTGCCGATGTATTGTTCTCAATGTAAAGAAAAGTTGTATGAGTGGCTGAAGGATAGCAGGGCACGTAAATGGACATCTTTTGTTCGCCCTAAGCGAATGAATTTCACGCCATCATCGAGTAGTGTTCTCTGCTGCAAACACTTCGAAGATGTCTGCTTCCTCAACCGGTCTGCTTATGATCAAGGATTTGCCAAAAAGTAAGTGTGATTTTTGGATAGATGACTGATAACTTTGTCAAAGCAGAGCTGCCAACTGTTGTGGAACAGTGCTTAATTTGTAAATCATAAGGTGCCGGAACGTACAGTACATATGACAGAGCAGGGATGACGGCATGTGGACAGGTCCCGGAACATATTGTAATAGCCCGAATAGGGAAATAGAAAGGAGAGGAGTGAATGACGGCTTCCTTCACTTTATTGTGGCAACAGTTAAATAACAAATAACAGCGGACTGCTGCAACATGCGACCGCCAACTTCGCTCTCACGCCGCACTCTTCTCCTCACTTCCCGCTACGTCACTACTCTGCTGTCCGATGGTCCCTTCACAGGCCCGCACCCAGTTACGGACATTACAGTATGCAGAAAATGGTGCTCAAAACAAAACGCAAATGCCAACTTGCCATGCTGTGGCACTTTCCTTTTTTTTCTTTCTTTTCTATGTGCTTTTCTGACTCGTTTTGAACCATCTTCCTTCTTTTTGAAAAAGACAGTAAATACAACAGTCTTTTTGGCATGTTGAAATACCGTTTGATCCTGGCTGCTTGCTCCCAAGATGCCGCAAATTTCAAGTTTTTTTTTTTTTTTTTTTTTTTTTTAATGTCAGGAGTGTGATTTATGGGGGGCCGTTAGGGACATAATTCAGGATTACCTTTCACACACACTAGTCAAACGTTCTCACACACCCTATTGAAACGTTTTCTGCGCACGTATAGATGTGAGATTCTCGCACGCATACATGTGATATTCACGCACACATACATACGAGACGCTTGCACGAATACATGTGAAATATTTTTTGCGCACGCATACATCTGAAATCCACTCACGTTGACATGTGAGACGCTCACGCGCATACATATGAAATCCTTGCACGCTTACATGTGAGACCCTCGCGCGCATACAGATGAAATCCTTGCACGCTTACATGTGAGACCCTCGCGCGCGAATACATATGAAATCCTTGCACGCTTACATGTGAGACCCTCGCGCGCATACATATGAAATCCTTGCACGCTTACATGTGAGACCCTCGCGCGCATACATATGAAATCCTTGCACGCTTACATGTGAGACCCTCGCGCGCATACATATGAAATCCTTGCACGCTTACATGTGAGACCCTCGCGCGCATACATATGAAATCCTGGCACGCTTACATGTGAGACCCTCGCGCGCATACATATGAAATCCTTGCACGCTTACATGTGAGACCCTCGCGGGCATACATATGAAATCCTTGCACGCTTACATGTGAAACAATATTTTGGGTGCCATGTTTGTACTACATGTTGAATCCATTTTGACTGGGAGTGGATGGAAAGGAAGATCGGATGTCTAACACTGTCATTACCAGCCGTGAAGTTAAAGCTGGCAGTATTTTTATGCTCCTAAATGTTTCCCATTCAGAAACAGCTCTAACTGTCAACACGTTGCAAAAATGAAACCTGGATGGCTCAGGGTGCGTCATTGAGATTCGGCGTCTGTTGTTGTACGGCTGGCGCTGCATTAACTTACCATCACTTCCAGCGAATGTCGACGGAACGTGGGTCCAGAGCATAGCTGCAATCAGCACGAAATACCACAAAATATTTGCATAAATATATAGAAATAATGTATGTATATACACATA
This sequence comes from Corythoichthys intestinalis, assembly GCF_030265065.1. Taxonomy (NCBI): domain Eukaryota; kingdom Metazoa; phylum Chordata; class Actinopteri; order Syngnathiformes; family Syngnathidae; genus Corythoichthys; species Corythoichthys intestinalis. The sequence goes on along the minus strand of NC_080401.1, from coordinate 19,683,310 downwards.
CATATATACACACATACACTATACAGGGTGATGAAAAAAGAATGGGCCAAAACCATTGCGGTATATTGGGGGGCAATAACTACATTGACACAAGTATTGTATATTTTTGTTTTTATTTCATGCTTTACAAGTGCTCAATGTGACCACCAGCAGCATCACGGACAATCAAGCCGATATGACTTAATTCGTTAAGATTACTTGTTAAAGTAAAAAAAAAAAAAAAAAAAAAGTAAGTACTTTCTTATTTAATTAAAAATTTAATAATTTCAGTCTATTTCAATAATTTTGAAATGAATAAATGCGTGATGATTTTGGCACATTGATTTTTAATCACCCTGCACATACATCATATATATATAAACATATTATATACATACATTCACGATATAAAATTATGTACACATAATATGCGGTCAATAAACTATACTGCGACATTTTCTTCATAAACCGTAATACTGTCTTGCATCTGTGAATAAACACACAATTTGCACTTCAGCCTCCAAGGCATATTTATTTGGCAATTGGAAACGAGGTGGGGGGGGGTGCAACACTTTTATTTTTTTTAATATTTCAAAATACAGTTCCAATGGACTTCTTCAAATTTGAAATTTTACCTTTTTCATCAATCATATGCAAACTGATATTGACTATCAAATCATACTCGGTGTAGTAGCTAAAGTTAAAGATACATTTTTATATACATACTCATTAACTTAAGTACTGGGGATGGGGCAAGTTAGTAGCTCACATGTCGTTTACTGAATTCTCATCTCAGAAGCGAAACAAACATTATTTCTTTTACACATTTTAAACAACAAACCAACCAAAACAATACTGCGTTCAAACCATTGTGATATAAATAAATATAATAAAAATTCTTTGTTGTTGTGTGGGACATTTCCAACACCGTATATCCAGGTCTGCTCGCGTTGTCGTAGAAGAACTGGTTCCACGATGCTAGGCTAGCTGCAAAGGCTACCCCACGATACATCGGCGTGCCCGGGCATCTGTCTCGGAGTGCCCGCGCGGCGTGCGAGAACTATACCACCGAGCCACCAATACTTGCAATGGAAGACGGGCGGCACGCTGAAATGAATAATCAAAGGGAACACAAAGAAACAGACGAGCATTGGCACCCGCATCATATTCATACCGTCATTGAGTGACAATTCATCCCGCGCTTCCTTGGTCGAAATCGGCAAGAAACCTGGATTCGTCCACAATAGCGTCCCGAGGCCTCCATTTCAATGGGCCAAACACCGGAGGAACAGTCGACGCCCACGTCAATTGCGTCAGAAGCTACAATGTAGCTTATTGGTCAAACTAACGTCACCCCCTCACGATTTTACAAAATAAAAGCAGGCACATTATGTTAAATAGGAAAAGGGTGATTTTACACACAAAAAAAAGGTCCACGACACATATTTAGATGATATATATGTATTTATTCTATTAAGAATGTTGCCAAGCTTGAATGATGCTTTATACAAGTAAAAATATATCGCTTCCGCCGTAAATACGTTTATTTTGAAAAGGACCAGTACTGTTTCCTACTATAAATACGCCTCGTATACTATCTACTGAAATGCCGTGCACTGTCATTTGTGAGATGCTCTTCTACACACAAGTGAGATTCTGTGCAGTCTCATTACTGAGAGCCTCTTATACACACAAGTGAATAACCTCTCACACATAAGACTGAAAAATATCTCACATTCCTTGGCCAAACAAACATTCGTAGAAATGCATGTGAAAACATATGTACAGACGCGTCCAACTTAAAAGGCTATCAGACATAATCTATCTACATTGTATCTACATTGATGCATGCCATTGAATTAATATAAATTGAATGGTTGAATAATCAAGAAAGCAAGATATGTTCATTAGCACATATATTTCAATATTGATAAAGGTAGATCTACATACTATTTAAGATTTTTTTTTTTTTTGAATATTATTGAATAAATTATGTTTTAAATGTGGCATTACAACATCAACAACAACAACAAATTACATGTTATTTCAACACATCTTTCAGGACACTCAAGATCAAGACCTTAGAGTGCGGATGTGATCTTCAATATGGAGGACGTTAGTGAGGTATTATTGGGGCTGGTGTTTCGAGACCCTGAAGGTTAACAGAAGGATTTTGTAACTCATACGGAATTGAATGGGAAGCCAGAGGAGTTTCTGCTAAACAAAACAAATGTATCGTTTCAGGCTTACAGTTATGTCATAAATATGTCGCAATGTGCTTTTGATGTAGATCAACATTGTCTACATCGCAAAAGAAATGAAAAGAAACAGTTCGTTAGGTGTTCATTCTTCAAAATAAACGTATTTACGGCGGAAGCGATATATTTTTACTTGTATAAAGCATCATTCAAGCTTGGCAACATTCTTAATAGAATAAATACATATATATCATCTAAATATGTGTCGTGGACCTTTTTTTTGTGTGTAAAATCACCCTTTTCCTATTTAACATAATGTGCCTGCTTTTATTTTGTAAAATCGTGAGGGGGTGACGTTAGTTTGACCAATAAGCTACATTGTAGCTTCTGACGCAATTGACGTGGGCGTCGACTGTTCCTCCGGTGTTTGGCCCATTGAAATGGAGGCCTCGGGACGCTATTGTGGACGAATCCAGGTTTCTTGCCGATTTCGACCAAGGAAGCGCGGGATGAATTGTCACTCAATGACGGTATGAATATGATGCGGGTGCCAATGCTCGTCTGTTTCTTTGTGTTCCCTTTGATTATTCATTTCAGCGTGCCGCCCGTCTTCCATTGCAAGTATTGGTGGCTCGGTGGTATAGTTCTCGCACGCCGCGCGGGCACTCCGAGACAGATGCCCGGGCACGCCGATGTATCGTGGGGTAGCCTTTGCAGCTAGCCTAGCATCGTGGAACCAGTTCTTCTACGACAACGCGAGCAGACCTGGATATACGGTGTTGGAAATGTCCCACACAACAACAAAGAATTTTTATTATATTTATTTATATCACAATGGTTTGAACGCAGTATTGTTTTGGTTGGTTTGTTGTTTAAAATGTGTAAAAGAAATAATGTTTGTTTCGCTTCTGAGATGAGAATTCAGTAAACGACATGTGAGCTACTAACTTGCCCCATCCCCAGTACTTAAGTTAATGAGTATGTATATAAAAATGTATCTTTAACTTTAGCTACTACACCGAGTATGATTTGATAGTCAATATCAGTTTGCATATGATTGATGAAAAAGGTAAAATTTCAAATTTGAAGAAGTCCATTGGAACTGTAATTTGAAATATTAAAAAAAATAAAAGTGTTGCACCCCCCCCCACCTCGTTTCCAATTGCCAAATAAATATGCCTTGGAGGCTGAAGTGCAAATTGTGTGTTTATTCACAGATGCAAGACAGTATTACGGTTTATGAAGAAAATGTCGCAGTATAGTTTATTGACCGCATATTATGTGTACATAATTTTATATCGTGAATGTATGTATATAATATGTTTATATATATATGATGTATGTGCAGGGTGATTAAAAATCAATGTGCCAAAATCATCACGCATTTATTCATTTCAAAATTATTGAAATAGACTGAAATTATTAAATTTTTAATTAAATAAGAAAGTACTTACTTTTTTTTTTTTTTTTTTACTTTAACAAGTAATCTTAACAAATTAAGTCATATCGGCTTGATTGTCCGTGATGCTGCTGGTGGTCACATTGAGCACTTGTAAAGCATGAAATAAAAACAAAAATATACAATACTTGTGTCAATGTAGTTATTGCCCCCCAATATACCGCAATGGTTTTGGCCCATTCTTTTTTCATCACCCTGTATAGTGTATGTGTGTATATATGTATGTGTATATACATACATTATTTCTATATATTTATGCAAATATTTTGCGGTACTTCGTGCTGATTGCAGCTATGCTCTGGACCCACGTTCCGTCGACATTCGCTGGAAGTGATGGTAAGTTAATGCAGCGCCAGCCGTACAACAACAGACGCCGAATCTCAATGACGCACCCTGAGCCATCCAGGTTTCATTTTTGCAACGTGTTGACAGTTAGAGCTGTTTCTGAATGGGAAACATTTAGGAGCATAAAAATACTGCCAGCTTTAACTTCACGGCTGGTAATGACAGTGTTAGACATCCGATCTTCCTTTCCATCCACTCCCAGTCAAAATGGATTCGACATGTAGTACAAACATGGCACCCAAAATATTGTTTCACATGTAAGCGTGCGCATAAAGTATTCCACATGTATGCGCGTAAGTGTCTCACATGTATACATGCAAGAATTTCACATGTAAGCGTGCAAGGATTTCATATGTATGCGCGCGAGGGTCTCACATGTAAGCGTGCAAGGATTTCATATGTATGCGCGCGAGGGTCTCACATTTAAGCGTGCAAGGATTTCATATGTATGCGCGCGAGGGTCTCACATGTAAGCGTGCAAGGATTTCATATGTATGCGCGCGAGGGTCTCACATGTACGCGTGCAAGGATTTCATATGTATGCGCGCGAGGGTCTCACATGTAAGCGTGCCAGGATTTCGTATGTATGCGCGCGAGGGTCTCACATGTAAGCGTGCAAGGATTTCGTATGTATGTGCACGAGGGTCTCACATGTAAGTGTGCAAGGATTTCATATGTATGCGCGCGAGGGTCTCACATGTAAGCGTGCAAGGATTTCATATGTATGCGCGCGAGGGTCTCACATGTAAGCGTGCAAGGATTTCATATGTATGCGCGCGAGGGTCTCACATGTAAGCGTGCAAGGATTTCATATGTATGCGCGCGAGGGTCTCACATGTAAGCGTGCAAGGATTTCATATGTATTCGCGCGCGAGGGTCTCACATGTAAGCGTGCAAGGATTTCATCTGTATGCGCGCGAGGGTCTCACATGTAAGCGTGCAAGGATTTCATATGTATGCGCGTGAGCGTCTCACATGTCAACGTGAGTGGATTTCAGATGTATGCGTGCGCAAAAAATATTTCACATGTATTCGTGCAAGCGTCTCGTATGTATGTGTGCGTGAATATCACATGTATGCGTGCGAGAATCTCACATCTATACGTGCGCAGAAAACGTTTCAATAGGGTGTGTGAGAACGTTTGACTAGTGTGTGTGAAAGGTAATCCTGAATTATGTCCCTAACGGCCCCCCATATGATTTGTTGGTCCAGGTTCTCAGTGCACCATTATTATTTTATTTTATACTGTAATGTCGGAACTGCGTGTAATATTCAGATATATTGTTTTTCGAGGTACCCTGAAGTGCACGCAACGTTACTCTTGTTTTGGTCACGTGACGCGGGAGTGTGATAGAGAGGCACAGGCTCTATCTATCGCTCCGCACAGCCTGCCGAGAGCCCCAAGCTGTGTTCGTACTGTTAGCTCTATGTGTTAATAAAGAAACAAAAGTTGTCAGCATGTCATGTGTTTGATACCTTTGTCAACAAAAAGCTAATAACAAGAAACTATGCACGATTGTTTAAGAGACGCTGGGACTGGAGAGTTGTGAGTAGTAGGAGGCGAGGAGGAGATGAGCGAGAAGCAAAACTTTGCTGTCGAATGTGGCGGCAGTCCGCTATTTTTTTGTCTTCTTATTGTTGCCACAACAAAGTGGAGAAAGCCATTGCGACTCATCTCCATCTTTCCCCCCAAAGTTTTTATATTATTATTTTAGATGCACGAGAGCTGCCGGATCTGCCAAAATGAACATGAAGTCTGATTATTATTTTTTTAAAACAACGTCATCAGATAGACAAAAACATATAATTATGTGCAAATGCCTGTATCTTCAAATCATGAAAATAATAACAGCCTATATCTTACCAATCTTGTAATCTCGATAGGTCTTGTCTCCATTCCATGTCAGGTAGTCCAGGCACATTGTTTGCAACCTGATTAGCGTCTGGCTAATACATGTTAGGTCCAACATAAAATTCCAACCTCCTCTTCTTCCTCCAACTCTTCAAAAACTTGGATCTCCTCCCTTGCGCTCGATCTATCGCTTATATCGCTGTTTGAATCATTGTTTGAAGGGCTTTGTATGGCGGCCGTATGGAGCGCTGCCACCGCTGTTCTCGGTGTGACGTATAACTTTCGGGTTCGTCCCCTTTCAGGCTCGAACTTCGGAAACGCGATTATTTTGTCAAATATACAACATATAAATTATTTTTTCATGCTTTATTTGTTGGACAATGTTTAATTACTTTAGTTGTGACCCTATTTGGCATGTTATGAAATTACTTCACATTTGGTCTTTAAAGCATCCAGGTGGGCATCACAACACAATTAGCAATAACACTAAAGGTCACGACTGCATATATCAGTAACTGTTTGACAACGGTATCGGATTTCCTGAGTTGGATAAAAAAAGCCATATTCGGACAACTCTAATACATATATATATATATATATATATAAATATATATATGCATGCAGTAGTAGTTAGGTTTAAGGTGTTGAAACGAGTTAACAAACGACTCAAATTGGCTGCATGAATTATTAATGAAAAAAGCAGTTGATCCGCATGCAGCCCTCTTTTATAGTGCTATTTATTGCAACGTGTCTGTTCAACAAAGAAATGCTGACATGCAACAATGCACATTCACACATGTGAGAGCATGAACACTTCGTGCAGAGAAACAAACACTTTCTAATTAATAGCTCCTCTGCCTCCTGAGTGTGTGAGGCAAATACGCCATAATCCCTTGGCACTTGGCTCACAGTAATCAGTGTGCAGTGAAAATCTGCTTTTGAAACATAATTAACATCAATGATATTTTTTCTCTCAGACTTTGACAGCAAATAGCCTCTAAACAAAGTTACTTTTTCAAGACCACCTGACAATCATTATACAGTATTTACTGGTGTATCTGCTCATGAATAAACTGATATTTGGACTTTTTTTTAATGGAAATGTTTAATTAAATATGACAATGCGGGATAGAGGCATTTGTAGGGTAAGAAATTAGCATATGGTATTTATTTATGAGCATTATAAAATTCAATCAAATTTAAATTACAAAATAATAATTAGTTTAAAGAGGCTAAAACGTCAAACACATAATTTTTCTCATCAACCATTAAAACCTAAATTAGTGCAAAGTAGAACAGGCCAAAACCACTGTATCCTGACACTGCCCCACAAATTAAATTATCCCTCTGGTGATTCAGTTGAACAACTTTTTATTTTATTTAATGAAAAGCCCAAAGCCTTTGGGCAAGAGTCTCAGTTCTTTTTAATGAAGATAGCAACAAGCTGGGTCAGAATCTTTTTTTTTTTTTTTTTTTTTTGGGAATAAATGATTGAGTATTAATCAGACTGAATTTCAACAGACAATTAGAAAGTTGCTATAATTGAATGGCTTTTTAAAAAAATCCACCTATTCAATTTTAGCAATGCAGATTCTGTTTCTGGTAGCACAAACGACAGCCCACATGAAGGATTCTACCTGCTATTGTCCTCTTGTTTTTGTACTTTGCCTTATATTAAAGTGCCTGTGACAGCATAAAAAAAAAAAACTTAAATAGCATTATTATGTGAATTAGAATCATATTTTGGGACGATTCCACTATATACAACAATTTGGCAAAGGGCAGATGATGAGAAATTAGTCTTTTAATATGCAGTTTCGCCGCGCCTGTCATTATAGTGTTGTAGCGTCCCCAGCTGGAGGATGATGTCGGCAGGGTCACAATTTCATCTGATTTAGAATTCAGCCCATTGAGGGGGAAGATTCAGAACGAGGTAAATGCGACGAAGAGAGCAGCAACATGTCATTGTTTCAATCTCTCTACTCCAATATTTTGACAGGATATTCTTTTTATCTAAGTATTTTTCCCCAATTGCTTGCAACTTGCTCTTCTGACATATAAATTATTAAAAATGCATTTATTCAGTACGACATGGCAAGATTATTGCATATTGGTCAAAACTGTCTTCTGACTTCTTGTACCTCCCGAACGGTATTTTATGCCACCGGACTTAGCCTGGCTTTTGTAATTTCCCTGCCTTGGCTTCGGAGATGGAGGAAAGAGCGGAGGTGTGACAGCTAGCCGACATGCAAACCAAAACCAAGTCTTATTCTCTCCTTTCGAAAACGAAAAATCACACAAAACTACCCGGGATCGTGTCACACAGCGGCGGGGTTAATTGTCACACCGGTTGGCCAACCGAACGGCGGCAAGCAAGTTACTGCTTGTCGTTCCCCTGCTGCAGGCGGGAGTGCTTGTTGCCAGGGAAGCAGCTGGAGAATGACTGCCAAGGGGCTGCTCCAATCTTTTTCCCCTTTTCGAAATGAAAAATAGCACAAAACTACCCCAACTCATGTCACACACAATGGCGAGGATGACAACCTTCAGCGATCGGCCAGCCTCCGGCGGCAGTCAAGTTTTGGCTCGTCGTTCTCCTGCTGTGGGCAGGAGTGCTCGTTGCCGGGGAAGAAGCTGAAGAATGACAGCCAGACAAACCCTCCGACGTCGGAGGAGCACATGGCTGCCCGAGCCCAACCCAAGGATAGTGGTCTATTGCCGGGCACACGAAGAGGGCAGAGGGGGCTGGAAGTCTGGACGATATGGAGAACCGCAGGCGAGAGCGTGGGGCTGCACGAGCATAAGCCGAGAGGACCGAGGGGGATGTGCAACAAGCCAACGGTCGTCGGCCGAGTGGCCTTTTCGGTGGACAAGGAGGATTGTCAGCCACAAAATGAAAGCAACCTCCTTATTAAAACGTGTGCCATGATCCCAGTATTAGACATAATACAAAAGACATAGTTTACGCACTTCCTCGTAAGTCCAATGGTCCCACAGTTGTCGGACTTGTTTTGGCCAATCTGTGGTGAACGAGAAATTTTTGAAACCCACAAAGGCTCACACGCCTCTCCCTGGTGCAGCAAAAAAAACCTGCAGCACATTTGGCTGGCGTGTTGCGAAAAATAAATGAATTAATCCGCAAAATCAGCTGAATCCGCAGTCCATCTGCATGCTATAAAGCAATGCTGTATTGTGAGATGCTGACCCGGGTGAGGTCACATTCGCATTCTTCCTTAATTCAGAAAGTCACTCATTTTCATAGAGTGGGATAAAAAAAATTTAATATATAAATTGATCGCTTCCACACGCATCCATGCGATCCAGTTCATTCAGGAGCATAAAATACTGCATGAAATATGAAATAAACATGTTTTTTGCTGTCATAAGCACTTTCAGGACAGTTCTGCTTTTAAATAAATCGCCACAAAAAAGGCCATACGATGCTAAAGAAAAAGCAAACCATAAACACAGTGAAATATTTGATGTGATACACTAGAATCATAAAGTGCTTTCTGAAATGCCAAAGTTTATTTTTTATTTTTTTTGCTATCATTAACTTATAAATAATTAATAAATAAATTAAAGGCATTAAATTAAAACGTCCTACTTCAACAATGTGGTATTGTTGCTAAAAAAACGTTTGTGGTTCGGCTATTTGTGTGTTAATTATCCGGTGGACATGTCTTAAGACTGGAATCAAAGTGACCACAATCATCTTTCGTTCCCCTAAGACGACCGGGTGAAGAAATCATCACAGCTTGACTGAACCAAATCCTGCCACTGGCAAAGCCATAAAGAGACGGAAGAATGAGGAATTAGGAAGATTTTCTGTCTTCCAAGTATACACTCAACAAGCCAAATTATTGCTGTTTTTCTTTTTGTGTTCCACTGTTTTGCTTTCTTTCCTTTTACTCTGGCGCTTATAATTTTTCTCTCCCTCACAGAGCATGATTGCATCCATATGGTCTCTCGGGATAGATGGGGTCAACACCCTACTTACTCACGCCACAGAGAGGCACTGACACTTGTGAGAAAGCCCTTACACACACGCACACACACACACATGCAGACACATAATGCATTACCACTGTGATTACCTCCATGCGGCAGGCCCTCAGTGTGCAACCTCAGAGGATGGGCAATAGGATTATCATGCCAATGGTTAAATAAATGCATCATGAACACATGCAGTATGTTCCCCCATAGTAATCCACCTCCTTCATTTACGGTTGGCCCCTGAGAAGATCTGGCATCAATTAAGTGGCGCTCACAAGAACGGGTCTTGATGGGGCCCTATGGATCCTTCTGCCTTCAATCCACTCTTTTGTTCAGCGAGGTCGTAAATTTGAACCTGAAGACAGCGCGCAAATTGCAGTCACACTTGTGAGTGAAGGGAATCAAGGCCAGGAGACAGCACAGGAATTAGGCTGCCCTCCACCAGTGGTCCACATCCTTTCCTCTTTCCGTCTTGCACGCAACATAACATAGTCCACACACTTACACAATAGTATGTGCAACCGCGGAGTTGTGGCTGTTTCCCCCACATAAGGAGCAAAAGAGGAGATAAATGAGCCAACAAGTGAACGCAGAGGAACACAATCAAGCGTGGCTGTTCTTTAGCCACCAAGGAAACAGCCTAACAGATGCAGCAAACAGAAACTAGCCCAAGCAATGTTCACATATCACAGTCTTCATCTTTATTCCTTTGGTCCTTCCTCCCAGCTTCTTCACAGTATGTGCTGTCACCACAAACACACACACATACACCCAATATAGAGAATTGAAGGACATCGATAAAGTCTACTATAATGAACACCTCCCCAGGACCTTGCAAGTGACCTCTGGGCATCTGATTTCCACAGCCACATCTCTTATCACATCTCAGCTGTCACTCATAAATTACGGCAATATAACAATGGACTACGCATCCACATGGACCTCCACTGGCACCGCTTATATGCTGCCTCCCAGTCATGTACTGTATATAAATGGCACATAACTCAACTCACACTGATTGTCACTAACACACTGGCCACCTTATGGAGGTCTCTTCTTAGCTATGTGGAAGCGCACAGATGGTAGTAGTCCATAAACGCCAACATATACGCTCCTGTGAATTAATTTCAGCCACGACCTCTACAACAAAATTCTGCTCCATTTGCTTTTTGAGAAGAGAAGAGAAGAGAAGAGAAGAGAAGAGAAGAGAAGAGAAGAGAAGAGAAGAGAAGAGAAGAGAAGAGAAGAGAAGAGAAGAGAAGAGAAGATCAACATGAAGCAGCTTTACTATGCCCTGAGCATCTGACAATTCCCGGCCTGAAGGAATTATTGCCTCCTTAGTCACATCCTTTGATTTATCACATAATATACTTATTTGCTCAGCCCTAATGTACTTTGTATCTCCTTGATTGCAGTGATTACTGTATAAGATCATACTGGTACCACTGATTAATGAAGAGCTATTTGCAAGCAGGGAATAGATTTCAAGTGTGGGAGGAGTGGTTTGTACAAGAGGCCAGAAGGTTAAACTTCTTTTAACCAGCAGCAATTCCGGATCGCGCTACCTCAACTCTCCAACTTTGGTCACAAGATCACAGGGGAGAGAAGGGCAAGATTAGCATGGCATCCCTTTTGACCAATTATGTGGGACGTGCGCTGTCTTATGAGAGAAAAAGTCCTTGACCTTGCAAAAACCATAGACTTAGCTGGAAACTTTGATTCGTCAACGATGGCCACAACAAAGACGACCACAGGGGCTGCTGCTGTCGTCTTTCACATGCCATGTGAGTCTTATGACACTCGGATCACAGGGACTGCAGATTTTAACATCAATCACACAATTAGGTGTGACTACTAGGATAAGAAGCCTTAAAAAGATTAGAAAAGATAAAAGACACTTTTAGCAATTTGCATATGTTTTATCTTTGACTATAATATACTAATGTAGTTTTTCCAAAGGTTTATCAAACCGAGGCACATATTTCACATTGAAAAAATCCCGCAGCCAACCACTTAAAATATCTACCCGCACACACACAAATTATTTAACATGCGCTAACAAGATAGTGGTCATATTATGTAATTATATTGTCATAATTCAGTCATCCTTTATTACATCTTTAGATGTTTTTTTCTAAAACTTCTCTATTTGTAATGTCATGGATATGTGGATACAGAACCAATTTTTCCATTGATGAAGAAAAGACTATTTTCTTTTCTAGAAAGGTTGCCAACAGGCTCAAATCTTGGTTTACGTCTATGAATATACAAAACTGTAATGATAAAAATGTTTTTTTAAGTTTTGACAAAAAAAAAAAAAAAATGAGATCAGGACGAAAAATACACAAAAATGCCTACATGCAGCAACATTTGCCTGGAGAGTACAAACTATAGTATATAGAGGGTATGAGCAATAGTTATCAGCATACAGTAGTAATATTACATGATAAAACATGCCGTTTGTCACTCTTTCAAAGGTTATGTGAACCCTTAAAGTGCCTGTGACAGCATAAAAAAAAATCTTAAAAAACATTATTATGTGAATTAGAATCATATTTTGGGACGATTCGACTAGATAAAACAATTTGACAAAGCGCAGATGACGAGAAATTAGTTTTTTATTTTGCCGTTTTGACCCACTTGTCATTACAGTGCTCTAGCCAACCCACTGATGGGAAAGATTCAGAACGAGGAAATACGATACAAAGCAGCAAAATGTCATAATTGTTTCAATCTCTCTTCCCCAATATTTTGACAGGATATTCTTTTTATCTAAGTATTTTTCCCCAATTGCTAAATAAATGGTACGGTCATGACAAATAACACTTGTGCTAAATGGAGTATGAAATATTTACAATTCATTTATTCAGTACGACATAGCAAAATGACCCCATAAAGCCTGAGTTATACTCCCGCGTTGCGGTGACGGCGCAGCGACTACGGCGTCATTCGACATTCGATAGTTCTGTGGTGAGGGAACGCGTTGCTCTGTAATTCACCGCCAAGCCACTAGAGGGATGTGGCGTTATGTTTGTACGGTTTTGGGGCATGCTTGTTGACTTCCGCTAGTCGGAGAAAAAAATAAACAATGCAAGATGGAACTCTTGAAAGTAAATATTCTGCTCATCAACACTGAATAAATATTGAACATACAAATGTTGAGGGGCATGCGACGCAGAAGACTGTTTCAAGGCGGTCTGGCCGACTTTTGACGCCACACAGAGAGTTTTAGACTCGGGTGGAGAGAGCTAGCTGTGGCGGCTAGCTTCAAACTGGCGTCGAGCACTGCGTTCAAGGTCTGCAAAGCCCTCCAACCCGATTTGTTTGCCGTGTCCTACAACCAGCCAGTGGGAAGCCATAGCAGATTTCTGGCGTCTATGGAACTTCGCAAACTGCGTTTGGAGCCTTGATTTTAACGTTATCATAAAAAGCACCGAGGCACTCTCAATCAGTGATGATGTATCGTGTGTGTGAACTGTCTGTTATTGAAAATTAAAGATCAAAACAACTATTTTGACACCAAATCTGTGCTTTATTCTTCATATACTTGAAGTGTGACACGTAAATAAGTCACAGACTCACAGCAAACATATGTACACAATAAATGATGAAGTGCACCAACCAAAAATACGACATAAAGTGATAAAAAGTTGGCAGTTTTTGGCCGACTGGGTCACCGCTTCGTGTGGCCACTCGATTCCGAATACACACGTCTCGGTGGTTCTTCCATTTTTTTTTTTTTTCAATCGCCGACCTTGCCATTTGGCAATCACAATAATGTCTTGACGAGACTTGCTCTTCGATGATACTCCCGTCGGCTTGGTCCATTTTTGCGTGTAGAAAATAATGTTTGATTCTATTCTACAATGGCGGTGATTTCGCGCTAAACCGGAAACAACAGTCCGAGCGGACCAATCACAGTCACACAGTCCGTTTTCGCCACGTCATACACGTCTCAGTGACGCGAAAGTTAGAAAATTCGAGAGGCGCGCGTCAGGCTACGGCGTAGGGTCGTAACTCGGTTCTTCCTTGACGGCGTAGGTCTGAAGCGGGAGTATAACTCGGCCTTAATGGTCAAAACTGTCCCAAGCGATATTTTATGCTACCAGAGTTATTCCGGCTTTTATCATTTCCCTGCCCCGGCTTTGGAGAACGTAAACAAACCAGGAGGCGGGACATCTAGCCGGTAACCCGAAACAAGCGGCGTTCCCAGGTCTTATTTTCGCCTTTCGAAGCGAAAAATCACCAAAAACTACTCTGGATAAATATTACATGGCGGCGGGGTTGCCGATTGTCTTCGCTGATTGGAAAACCCCCCCCGTGGCTAGCAAGTGACATCTCATCATTCCACTGCTGTGGGCAGGAGAGCTCCTTTGCCGGGGAAGCAGCTGGAAAATGACCGCCGGACGTCGGAGGAATGCGTAGTTGTCCCAGCCCAACCCAAGCATAGTCGGCGATTGCCGGTGTTCTGCCAAATTTTGCACCCCTATGATATTTTGCTACCAAAGCTGTCATGGCTGTGAATAAGCCCTCTTATGCATTCAGTTAGACTCTCAATGTTATCCACATGTGCTAAATAAACAAGTAACGTGCTAAGCATACATGTTCAACACAAATATGGTGTAAATTAATGCTTAACTACACGCCGAAGATGTAAACAGTTGTTGTGTGCAGCTAACATGGCAGAATGTGTCTGAGAACTTTTTTACATGTCCGTCCATGAACAAACGTAACGTTATTTAAAGAAAGTTTGGAGTGTTTACTTTGTAATCACTGTGTTCGCAGCTATCTTTAACACAAAGTTGAAATTTCTGATGGGTTTCAAAATTTGACAGAACACCGGGTACACGAAAAGTGCAATAAGCCGGGTATAGCGCTCTCCCGGTGGGCAAGCGAAGAGTACCGAGGTGGGTGTGCGACAAGCCACCGGTTGTTGGCCGAGTGGCATTTTCAGTGCATTGTCAGCCACAAAATGCAAGCTGCCTCTGTATTAAAACATGTGCCATGATCTCAGTATTTGCCATAATACAAAACACGATGTTTACTCACTTTCTCGGAAGTCCAATGGTCCCACAGTTGTCGGACTTGTTTTGGACAATCTCGGGGTGGGGTTTTTTGAAACAAAACCCAGCAGCACATTTGGCTGGCGTCATGCGAAAAATAAACAAATTAATCCGCAAAATCAACTGAATCCGCAGTCCATCTGCATGCTATAAAGCAATGACGTATTGTGAGATGTTGACCCGGGTGACGTCACATTCGCATTCCTCCTCAAAACAGAAAGTTATTAATTTTCATGGTGCGGGATTCAAAAAATTGAACAAATAAAACGTTCGCTTACACGCACATCCAAACGGTCCATTTCATTCAGGAGCATAAAATACTGCTTGAAATATGAAATAAACATGTTTTTTTCACTCTAATTTAATAATAAAAGCACTGACAGCTTGAATCATGCATCAGATTTGTGGGAAAAATGATGGAAAGTACAGCAGTCGGAAATAAAACACGGGATTGATGGGCAATTTATTACATATTTATTTATTTGGGTTTTACATGCTGCTTCTTGACGTTTGGAAATGTGGTTGATTTATCACAATGTGTGACATATGCTGAGGTGACAGACTCAACATGTAAGGGAACAGTCGCTGTTTCATCCAACAACTCAAGTTATACTTAATCCCCTCACATTCCAAAAGTAAAACCTTGTGTTTTAAGTACAGTACAGATGTGGGGGGGGCATCAAATTTGGCTCCCTCTATTAAAGGGATACACAGTTTTGAGGCTTGGGCGGAACATGAAACTGGAAGTACTGTCACTTTAAAAGCTGCATGATGAATGGTGAAATAGTAATATTCCCATATGAGCCACACCATACCACACCATTACATTTTGCAGTACAGTGAAAGCGTAAGCCCAAGTGCAGTTCTGTTTATTGTTTCATCACCGACTCGTGTACTATTAGCAATGACTTCAACATCCACTTTGTGACACTTAAGTGAGGAGTAGGCCAGATCCCAATCTTTTTTTTTTTTTCCTTTGAAATTAGCAGTATCAAAAAGTAGGAAGATGGTGTGTTAAATACAACAAAGCCCTGAGCCAAATGCTAAAAGAGGAAAAGTGATCAGTTTTTGGTTAGTGCAGGATAATATAAAAGAATGAAGTTGTGTATCAAGTGTTACAAATATCCAATACTTCTATGTTTAAATGGTGCATTTGATTTAAAACATTGACTTTTTAAATTATAGATCCACCCATCTGTCCAGGTGCTAAACCACTGGTCCTATACATGGATGTGGGTGGGGCTGACTCTGGGCAAGAGGCATGGTCCTAATAGATCACCAGTCAATCACAGGCCTCGGGCTTTAAAAATAATAGGCTTTACTTGTCCAATATGCTCGCACTATGAAGAGACACACACACCTTCATGCCAGCTAGGCAGAAGTGAATCTGACAAAAACCAAACCATTCTGCTGCTTTTCTCAAGGGGAATGAGGAACGCCACTCACCAGTGCGACTCTGGTTACCCGGTAACCTAACCCACAAAAAAGTGGAAAGGCTGAGAGACTCCCACGGAGTGAGGGAGACACTATGTGCAACACCACACCATCATGCAAACCTGCTTCATTGACTATATCTTTAAATAAGCGTCAATATTTACTTCAAACAGCAGATGCGACCAGATGGACATGATCATTTCTGACCACCCTGCCAATGTCACATAATATCAGCTAAAAGGAAGTTCAAGGAAACATTTAAATATGCATCAATCCATCATCATTATTGACGTGTGAAGGCTAAAGCAGTAACTTAAGTAATGCCACTGATCAAAACTAATTAAATCAAGAGTTGACATGTTGCAGTGAAATTAGAAGGATATAATAAATAGACCACAATTACACATTCAGTTGGGGTACTTGGTTCATGACAGGGATTTGTTTCTTAGGCAGCGATATCATCCAAACTTGTAAGTTATTGTAAATCGTAACACAACATACTCAATCACAAACTAACCTTCATGCAATAATAGGGCAAACAATGAAAACACTTGCAAGCCATACATATCAGAAATCGAATGAAAAACTTTAAATCCGGTGGTAAATATACATGCCTTTCTGATAACATATTTTTACGCCAAATAAACTAGATCATTGTGTGCAGTCCAGAAGCATCAAATACTAAGGTAAACTGAGAACACCCTGTATTAGAATTGATGTGCAACGTAAGCACAAAAGAATTCTAAGGAAATAAATAAAGAATTCAAAAAATTACTATAACGGTAGCCTCCGGGTTACGAACGAGTTACGTTCCTACGCTGGCGACATAAACCAAAATTTCCGCGAAAATCGGACTTAACCCTTTAAGTACCACTAAATCTCAAAATAACTTGCCAAAAAGTCCAAAAGTATTGTACAGTGGTACCTCTACATATGAAGTTGATTTGTTCCAGGACCGTGTTTGTAAGTCGAAATGGTCGAATGTCGAGCAGGATTTTCCCATAGGAATACATAATAATTCCATTAATTTTTTCCACAGCCCAAAAACCTACAATAAATCCTTAATAAAAACTAATGGTACTATTACAAATGGCAATTACAGATAGGAAAACAAATAAATTATTAGTATAACCCTGAATAAAAAAAAAAATAAAATAATAATAATAATAATAACTCCTGTAATAATGTAACGAATCGGGTTCTAATTTGGCGGACGTCTTTTGCGTGCGTGTACCTGAACGCAGAGCCTCGCTGACGTGACAGAGAGAGGGAGAGGTCCAATTGAGATATTACATTCTCTTATGTTTTGTTGAGAACATCATCAACTGTGGCAGACAGTAGGCGTGTTGTGTTGCACAAGTAAAATAAATGATAATTGAAATAATTGATTAAAACCTGTCGAAGCTGGTGATTTCAGCTCAATAATAAAAATAATAATAATAATAATTGTCACCTTAACTTACAAAGACTGGCAAATGGAGGTCGGAGGAGGACCGTGGAGATCGTCGACATTCTACGGCCGTATTATTGCGCCAGTTCACGGATCTGCACCCCATGCTCATATTTTTCTATCATTTCCACCTTCATTTCAATAGTAGACTTCACCTTTTTCCTTGTTTCACCACCTGCACTAACATTCTTGAAACCTGTGTTGATTTCTCTCACAAGAAAATCCGCCGTGTGTTCGTCTGCAGCGCTGTCATGTTGTCGTATTCGAGCATCTCGTCAGATGTAGAAACAAATGGCGAGCCAAATTTTACGTTGTATGTCGAAAAATTCGTGTGTCGAAGCGATCGTATGTCGAGGTACCACTGTATTTTGTTTAATGATAGAGGAAATGCTGCCCTCTGGTGGCAGCGTTGGGTCTGGCTGGACTGTTGTCTTGCAAATTTGTCTGACATAAATAAAGGACAGCTGCACTCTGGTTTGGCCCACATAAGGCTGTAAGTTGTTTCAGTTAATATAGGTTTGTGTATGAATTTGTGATTAAGTTTAGAGCTACAGTTTGTGGAGTTATGTGTGAGCAATTTGCTATGAGAATTGTAAATACGTTAGCAGTCACAGCATTTAAGATAGCGGACTTTTGTTAGGCAAATTAACCTCATTTAATGTACTAAATTTACATATTGATTAGACTAGATCAGGGGTCCGGAACCTTTTTGACTGAGAGAGCCAAAACACCCAATGTATTGAAAAATGTGATTCTACGAGAGCCATACAGAATGTTTGTGTGTCTATATATTATATAGTCACTGAATTGTGATTGATAAAAAATGTTCAGAAAACAACAACGAAAGCCTAACGGTTACTTAAGATATTACAATTGTTTGTCAGTTGCGCACTCACCACTTGGTGGTTTAATTTTCACCTAAGCATTTTATCCATTTTCGTACAATTCGCGACGGGAGGACCAACGGTGGGCACCGAATTGAAGCATATCATTGCGACGTATGTTTGAAATGTCCAAGATCAATGTGTGAATGCTCCACCAGCTCATCACAGCTCATTTATGTCAACCGAGCAGGCCGGTTCCACATTTAAGATTACGAGTTAGCCGAGAGCCATACAGTATGTGCTCCTCAAAAGAGCCATAGGTTCCTGACCCCTGGACTAGATGGACGTTTGACCACCAATTGTTTTGTGTCAAGTGTTTTATTGTTAAAATCCGTGTCTTTTTTAACATAAGTGTAGATATGTGTGTTACAGCTTTACAAATTGTCAAAAATGAAGGAAGTAAAAAGCTTCAAAAAACACAATTGCCTTGCTGGCTGTCTGTTAAGCTGAACAACTTTACGTTTAGTGAGGACAGAACATGTCACATTAATAAAGTAGAGTAAAAAAATAAGATAATGTGAGGTATAATAAGATACACTTTATATGACTAAAAAAATGAAATGGAGACAAAATGCGGACGAGACTTGGGCGTCGTAAAGTCGAAATCACGTAAATTGAGTATGTCGTAACCCGGGGACTAACAATTTTGTCCTGGCTTAATTTCTTGACATGCAGAGGGCATGGGTGGAATATCCATTCTGTGACTGTGTAAAAGTGAGTGACACTGTGTGATGTGATACGACGTACTGGCAACCAGTACATGGTCAAGTCTGCCTTTCACTTTAGGTCAGCCTATTTAGGCTCTAGGTCCCAGGGACCCTAAATAGGACAATGGGTTGAAAAAATATGTAACTATATCAATAGAGGTCAAAAGTTATAGCTTAGCTTGTAATTTGAGTTCCAGTATAATTGAAAAATAGGTTGTTTTCAACCATAGAGATTCACTGTATGGTGGTATTCTAAAATTTCAAGTACTGAAACTATGAACTTGTAGCTAACTTACGTTAATTCAATGCAGGACTAATTTTCATTGAAACTTTAATGCAAGTCTAAGCAAATGCAGTGATGCGTATCCTAGAGTTCAAGTTTCAAGACGCTCTCATCATCAGGGGAGCTATTTGCTAAAACAAGCAGGGAGTTCAACTAAAGCTTGAAGGCACATCTTCATTAAATGAGGTAATACCGAGCGTGAGCGAGACCAAGTTGAAAAGAGAGAAATGAAGGATGTAGAAGATAAAATCTTTTTTTTTCCATTAATCATATTCATCTAGTCCCTGAGCAAGAAAAAGCACCTTCTTAATTCTTCCCTTTTATTGCCGCAACGTGTACTTGGTTATATTAGCTCACTGCGTTTGAAAGTACAGTATGAGGTTGAGACTGTAGAAGAAACACTGGAGAGTGAGTGGAGCCATCTTTGAGTAATGATGATTGTATATGCCTGAGGAGCACAAACAACTCCATAAAACCCAGCTCTCTGCCCATGAACTCGGGCCATTGTTATCGTTTCGATTAAGTGACCCCATTTAACCTTCTCATAATGTATGATAAGGTGAGAAGAGGTCAAATAATATGCGGCGACTGAAATACCCGGCCGTCGATTAAAATGTCTATAGTCGCACTATATGAAGAGTATACGTCTATTTCATTCACTGAAGCCAGCCGATTAAGATACATATACTATAGGAGACATAAAATGAAGTCTGAGAATTTGCTGCTGTTAGCAGTTTTACAGCTTTAAGAGACTTTGAACAATAGGGGACTTTAATGTTGTAGCAGAATAGGCCCCCAGTCTGTTCCCACTTAAACTGGTCCATTTTTTATTGACAATAACACTTAGGTTATGAATTTGAAAAATTAAAATGTCTTCTTTTAATCTATTGCCAGCATTTTTGAACAAGATATTACTATAATTCACATCAGAATGTTTTGAAATAACAAATGCCTTATGCACATGTGAGTGGGACCTAAAGGGCCTAAGAAATGTGTGAGTTGTTGCTGTAAGATCAAAAATATTTAAACAACACCTCAGCCCAACAAAACAAAAGTAATCCCAGGCACGCCATCTCCAACTCTGCACCAGACTTCTCAGTTGTGCTCTGATGATGCTGCGCTCCTGTTTCTCCTCGCCTCTGAACGGGCTTCATCGATGTGACATGCTTGTCACGGGTGCCAACACCGTGAAGGAAGCTGAGCAAATGCAGAACCAATGAGTCTCGAGGCATCCTTCAGGGAGCTAACTTTGGGGTCTGGAACATGTTTGAACTCCCTGGCCTCGACTTTTGGAGCTTGATAATGTTAACCAACAGAGGTATACAGTTAATTCCTGAGGGCATTTACAGACCTGGGAGGTGAGGGTGGATTTAAACACTATATGCATTAAACCAATCACAATATTAGAAGGGTATATATATAAACGAATGATGCCTTACTTAAATCAAATCCAAATGGCCACACAAGCACATTTGTTTATCACCAGAAAACATTCAAATGTTGTGAAATATACGCAGAATCCATGATTTTAATACTATTATAATCAAGCCTTCATTCACATACACTGAACGCATGGCTTCGTCTTTCGTTTTTGAAAATGCCAGAAGCAGACAGGCTTTGGCAAAGGCCATTTTTCCCTTCTCCAACTTTCCATCAATAGTTGAGTAACTCATCTGCCTGATGTCTTCACTTGGAGTTCTTTCCAGCAGCCAATCAAAATGCAAATTACATAAGCAAAAATAAAGAGTTTTAAATTGTTGTTAGTGGTTGCTAGGAGATAGTTGCCCTCCGAGGTTAGTGGCCGTTAATGTAATGCTCCTAATTTTTGTGGGAGAGCAACATCCGTGTAATTACAATAATCGTGTGCATCCCAAGGTTGGCTGGAGATGTTGCGTCATGCCATTGGTCATGGAGAAAAGCAGCAGGGAGTGGACGCGCGGAGATAGTGCAGACAGAAAGCACATGTTCAAGAAGCTGGAGTTAAATGTTTGTTTTTTTCATAGTGAATGTTGGCAATTTATTTCGGATAAAGTTTGTGATTGCAATCAGATCAGCGCTGTTACATCCATGTGTGCATCATTAAACGTTTATGCGACCACACAGGCTCTCAAGAATTTACACCATGGAACAAACAAGCACAATGTGAGACCTCGTTGAGCATATGGCTAATGGCAGTAAGTAATTTACAAACTGAGTGTAGAAAAAAGCTAGGCACCAAATAGTCACTATGGGATTTAAAAAACTGGTGACCAAAATTTGTTGCAGAACTGCTATGGTAATTTTAAAGTAGGTTTATAGAGGAGAAAACAATTATAGTTCTGTGTCCAATTGTTTTATCTTTAACCGTACATCACGACTCCAAACATTAAGACTTCCTTGGCACGCTGACATTTGCTTGTTTTAGGGCTGGGTCTCATATACTGTATCAAGAGTTCTAATACACTGATGAGCCAGCAAAACAAGGCAAAGCCCAAGTGAATGTTGGCATTATTATGGCGCACTGAAATTTTGCCAAATACAAACTAGTTGTCCTATCGATTGCAGCTTGTGTTACCTTGTTAGAAGTCACCACCTGCTTGCATTATCACTTTACCTCATCAACTGCCCTTTACAAATATACTCATTCATTATATTTTCACTACATAACTGGGCTAATGCTGAATCATTGTTAATTTACTTTGCTGTAAATTTCAAGCTTGGAAAACTTTCAGAAATACAATCACCAGGAGATACTGTAGCAACGATGCACCATTTTAGCTCAGTTTATCAGTAGAAATGTGCCGATTACCTGTTTTAAGGTATATCGTGGTATGAAAATGTCAAGGGTTCAAAACCGCAAAAATTTTCCGTCATACCGTCCCTAAGGTATTAGCTATTTTTTGTGTCTCAAAAATACATGGAGAAATTCCTCGCTTGCAGCTGCAAGGCTCAACCCCCTCCCCCACCGGTTGTTGCTCAGTGTCAGTGAGTCAGCTGTGCTACAAGATGGCTGGAGGAGGTGAAACTCCTGAACTTTTTTTCACCCCATCGAAGAAAATAAAATCGCTGGTATGTGAATGCTTCAGCTATAGAAAAGTTACAGACGGTCGGGGCTTAGAGGAGGAGGGCCAACGGACATGTAAAACATGTTTGCGGAGGGCGGCTGCCGAGGAGGCAATACCTCCAGTATGATTTCGCATTTATACAAAGTTAAAGGTTAGTAAACACTGTCATGAACATTTCCCACCAGCTATGAGAGTTAACTCCAGCATGTTTAGTGTGTCTAGCGGTGGTAAAATGTGGTGTTTTTTTTCTCTCTGGTTACGGTCTGTGTTGAGAAAGAGAGTGTGTGTATAATGTAAACATGATACGAGTCATACATGCGTACTTTTTTATGGAAAATAATTCAATTATTTTTGTTCTGATGGTAATAATGTTGAGCTGTGGCTGTTGGTTTATGCTCACCTAAAGGACTGCATTCATTTTAATTTTATTTAGAATATTTTGTTATTTTTTCTATTTATTTTAACTTAGCATTATACTTATGTTCCAATTTTCTAATATGTTTTGAAAAATAAAAATCCTGTTCAATGGAATTCGTTTTTTTGTTTTTTTTGTTTTGTTTTTGTTTTTTTTTTAACCCCAGATATCTCAAAGTAACACATTTTAGAGCTGTAATTGGAATACCGTGATACTGTGAAACCGTGATATTTTGGCTTTACGTTATCATACCGTCAGACCATCATACAGGCACATGCCTATTTGTCAGTCCACATCAGGACTCTGGCGGCATTTTGGTCAAACGGACCAATGCTCTGCTGCTGATTATTGCAGAATGGAAAATGGTAGAATCGGGCTATGTATTTTACAATGCAAGAAGAGTAAACCATTCTTTAATTTGGAAGCTTTGGTGCACACTAGCCTGGCTCTTGAAAAAATATGTCATAGTACTCTAGCTCTCATTCAGGATTGCTTTGAAAATGGCAGTGAAATTGGTTACGAGGCAGCAATTAGTCAGCCAACACCAAATGAATGAATGAATGTAGTGTTGTGTAACATGACATCACAGATTTCTCATGCGCTCCAGATACTTGCATGTATTTTTTTTTACAGAATATTACCCACACGTGAAAAATACATGCATGCTACTTTAGATGAAAACTCTCAATTGTCCAGCGGCATAAATGTGAATAATTATGTGTTTAAACCTCATACCGTATCCTGCCCTGCAAATGGATAGCAACTAGTCAAGATGCTACCACGATTCTTGGCCAAAGACAAACTAGCCAGGTTGCCACAACAACTCTTGGCCAAGCTAAAAAAAAAAAAATAAAGAAATATATGCAGCTGTTTAAAAAAAAATGCATAAAAAGATTCATCCCTGGGCTTGATCTCTGCACGTTTTGGACCAGGTTTTGGCAATTTTGTGGATAGCATGTTTCCAGTCACTTTAAAAGTGGTGCATTTGAAGGTAGAGCTTGTCCTCTACCTGATGAGAGGAGAAACTTTTTTTCTGATTGGAAAGTTGACTCGTGCTTAGCCCATTCCGTTCAAGAATCTATTCCGAATGAGTGGGTTGGTTTATGACTATTGATAATCTGATCAACGCGCATTAAAACAGTTTGTTTCAAAATTTCAGAACTATTCGTCTTTACCGCGCATGTCTGACGGGTATATTATGTGTTTTTGTTATTCCCAAAAGCAAGTAGAAGCCGAGCGCGCGGAAGACAGGGCGGACACAAGGCTCAACTGGTCTGTACCTGAGGCGAACACGTTGCTAGAAGTATTATCTGTACCTGAGGCGAACACGTTGCTAGATGTATTAAAAGTATCCAGTTGTTGAAAGACGTAATGGTAGAAACACGGGAAAATATGTAGACTAACGCAAACCTTTTAAAGTTGAAATGCACGGAGCGATGTTTTGTTGACATGGAAGTTGCTACAGCTTCTTCTTCTTCTATTAATACTACTTCTGGTATATTTAGTTACTCTACATATGTCAAAAAAAATGTTCCAACCGCAAGTGGTAATGAAAACAGTGCATTTGATCAAAATTCTAATCCGAACGCTGACCGGATTGAAGAATTTATATCTGCATAAACGTAGCTAATGATGCTTTAAATAATAGATTTTGCCATTGTTTAATAAGGGTCATGCATGCATTTATTTATGAATGAAACACATTGACATCACATGGCAGCTGAGCTGTGTATCAGTCAGTCTGTGTCTCTTGCATTTGCGTGCAATGTCAGCAGCCTGCCTTGGAATGAAGCTGAGACCCCATTTCGTCCATAAAATTGTAACTTGCACTAGGCGTGTAGTAAAGACTAACCCTTAATTCGCCTATTTTAGTGTAGACCAGCCTACCAAATTCCAAAACATGCACAGCATGGTGCTGCAAAGGCATGTGAAAACATTGCAATGCACTTTCCAACAAAGCGCACTGGCAGTCTACGAATATTGGACCCTCTGCATTTGAGCCAGTCATAATAAACAACATGGGTATTTTATCAACTGATACTGTAAGTATTAATTTCGCAGCAGGTAGGTAAATCACCCAAAGTTATTGACTTAATCTGAGGGGTAATTACTATATTTCAAGAAGCTATGAGGAGACATGTATCACTCATTTAGTGAAAAGTGGGGGGAAAAAATCTTTCACGCTCACAATGGCACCCAAGAGCCAAATGCAATTAATTGATAAATGCCTGGACGTGATGTCCTGTAAGATAATGTAGCAGTGCTGCAAAAGAGTGTGGCGGAGGGTGAATCAAGACACAAATATAAATTAAGAGAAAGTTAGTGAGATAACATTAACGTAGAAACGCTCTCTACTGATAGAGGAGCACTATGCAGTGGATATATTGAGAGCAAGTTCTAGCCCTTGAGCATAGGGCAAAGTCTGCAAGTCTTCCATGACGGGTTAAAAAAGCAATTATGATCGCTTCTGACAGCGAGTCTTGACATTCCAACAGCAAGATGTTGAATTTGAAAACCATCATTAAGGGGTGCGGTACATGTGTTTTGACTGCATGATTATTGTATATACATGTCTTGATTTATCATCACATTGAAATTTTGGGGAGACATTATCATACTTTTCTAAGGTTGGTTGTATTGTAAATAATGTGCACATGCCGGCATGACACTCTGTTTTTCCATAATGCTCATATGCATTCATCCCAAGGGGTGCCATCAATGACTTGGCAGAGATTAGAATCTCTTATATGAAGCAATGGGAGCATACAGTTTATATAAAACCATTCCCACCAGCCCCTTCCCCCACATACACACAAAACCCACACACAAAGGGACACACACATCCTCTGCCTCCCTCTTGCTGTACAAATTCCGCTGGTTTTGATTAATCTCCGCCGTCGAGGGGGGAAGTTCCTGTGTTTGGGTCCCGACAGGCAGGTTGCCCATTCCACATCTGGAAGCATTAGCCCTGTCGGCCATCTCCAGACAAACACACACATGCATACACACTGGTGCTAAAAGACTGTTCCCCCGAACACACACAAACACACACCATCATAATTTTTTCAACAGCTTTGTCTATTCACTCTCTAACTTCTTTTCTAGATTTTAATTATTGTATGATGCTCATTTGAATTAGCTTTTTTAGAAATTATTATTACAATTATCTTTTTGTGTGCACCTGACATTTTGCAAGTCATGTGACTAAATCTGTCAACAAGAAACGTGTTTCATCTGGCATTTGTTCTAAAAAGAAGCTTTGTGAGGCTGTTGCCAAAAACAAAATCATTCAGGTTAATGCCTGATTGAAGCGAGAAAGGAAATAAAATGCAAACACCAAGTAATATATCAGCACCATAAGCTCAGTGTTCTCACAAGAACCTGGCCGGAAATAGCACAAGGATACAAGCACTAAATTATGCTCAACCTGCATAATTTCCGAGCAAAAATGATCATCACAGGGAAAGGCAATAGATTGCCAAAATTTTCAAATTGTTAGGATCAGTAGGTCAGAGCTTTTTACTGTACAACTTTATCAAAAGAGTCATTCAACAAAAGCTTTTACACATAGCCCACAAAGAATTATTATAATTACCATTATCATACTTAACTTTTCATTCTGACTTATCCAGAATTATAAACAGAACAAGCTCTGAGAAGACAAGTTCCACTCTTCGTATATACAATATAGACTAGTTATTAGAGGGCAAACTTTGGGAGCTCACATAGGTAATCTAAACGGTGGACAGACGGAAAGACGGCCATTAAAAAAAAAAAAAAAAAAAGCAAAGCACTTTCACTATATTCGCAGCTGTACTACGTTGCTTCACAAAACAGATGACATAAAATTAAAAAGAAATAGTACAATTATCACTAACCACTAAAATCTCCTTTTCCTGTCCTACATGCACTTTTTTGTTTGAAGCTGTCAAAGAGTGTATGATGTCACTCATTGCATAGAATGCTGCCTTCTTCGGTGTAAAAACAAGTGCCCTGAGGCTCCTCGAGATGCGACAATCAAATCACAGCGACATTCCTCTCGACAGGAACGGTGCTGTTGCAAGCATTTGCTGCCAAAAAAGCGCAACAATCAAGCGCTGAACTTCTCCTTTAATTAATGTCATACCTAAAACCCTTAAAAAACAGTCCATGACAGTTCCATATGAGGGGCAACAACCACCAAATAGAGAAATTGAGAAAAGAATAATCTGTTTGAAAAATCACCCCGCCCAAATATCTATTTTAGCAGTAACAAAAACAGTACAGAAAGGTGTTGCATATTGGTCTCTTGTTATATATACATTGGGGCAAATAAGTATTTTTAATCAGTTCTCCCACTTGAAATTATTAGAGAGGCCTGTAATTGTCAACATGGGTAAACCTCAACCATGAGAGACCAGAATGTGGGAAAAAAAAACAGAAAATCTCATTGTTTGATTTTTAAATAAATCATTTGCAAATCATGGTGGAAAATAAGTATTTGGTCAATACCAAAAGTTCATCTCAACACTTTGTTATGTACCCTTTGTTGGCAATAAGGGAGGCCAAACGTTTTCTGTAACTCTTCACAGGCTTTTCACACACTGTTGCTGGTATTTTGGCCCATGCCTCCATGCAGAGCTCCTCTAGAGCAGTGATGTTTTGGAGCTGTCGTTGGGAAACACGGACTTTCAACTCCCTCCATAGATTTTCTATGGGGTTGAGATCTGGAAACTGGCTAGGCCACTCCAGGACCTTGAAATGCTTCTTACGAAGCCACTCCTTTGTTGCCCCGCCTGTGTGTTTGGGATCATTGTCATGCTGAAAGACCCAGCCACGTTCTCATCTTCAATGCCCTTGCTGATGGAAGGAGATTTTCACTCAAAATCTCTCTATACATGGCCCCATTCATTCTTTTCTTTACACAGATCAGTCGTCCTGGTCCCTTTGCAGAAAAACAGCCCCAAGGGATGATGTTTCCATCCCCATGCTTCACAGTGGGTATGGTGTTCTTGGGATAAAATTGAGTATTCTTTCTCCTCCAAACACGAGAACCTGTGTTTCTACCAAAAAGTTCTATTTTGGTTTCATCTGACCATAACACATTCTCCCAGTCCTCTTCTGGATCATCCAAATGCTCTCTAGCAAACCGCAGACGGGCCTGGACGTGTACTTTCTTCAGCAGGGCGACAGGTCTGGCAGTGCAGGATTTGAGTCCCTGATGACGCATTGTGTTACTGCCTTTGTCACTGTGGTCCTAGCTCTCTGTAGGTCATTCACTAGGTCCCCCCATGTGGTTCTGGGACTTTTGCTCACCATTCTTGTTATCATTTTGACGCCACGGGGTGAGATCTTACATGGAGCTCCAGATCCAGGGAGATTATCAGTCGTCTTGTATGTCTTCCATTTTCTAATAATTGCTCCCACAGTTGATTTCTTTACACCAGGCATTTTACTTATTGCAGATTCAGTCTTCCCAGCCTGGTGCAGGTCTACAATTTTGTCTCTGGTGTCCTTCGACAGCTCTTTGGTCTTGGTCATAGTGGAGTTTGGAGTGTGACTGTGGACAGGTGTCTTTTATACCGATAATGAGTTAAAACAGGTACCATTAATACAGGTAACGAGTGGAGCCTCGTTAAATCTCATTAGAAGAAGTTAGACCTCTTTGACATCCAGAAATCTTGCTTGTTTGTCGGGGATCAAATACTTATTTTCCGCTCTAATTTGGTAATAAATTCTTTAAAAATGAAACAGTGTGATTTTCTGGGGTTTTTTTCCACATTCTGTCTCTCATGGTTGAGGTTTACCCATGTTGACAATTACATGCCTCTCTAATCTTTTCAAGTGGGAGAACTTGCACAATTGGTGGTTGACTAAATACTTATTTGCCACACTGTACTTATAAGGTAATCCAATTATGCTATAAACATATGATGTAATGCAAATACAGTGATCCCTCACTACTTCACGCTTCAAACTTCGCAACCTCAGTCCATCTCGGAGTTTTCTTCAATTAAGAAAAATAAATAAATAAAATACTGATGAGCTGTCCCGAACCAGTCACATAGTCTCATGCACGCTCCCTCCCTGCCTCCCTCTCCCTGCTCTTTGTTCGTCAGAGAGTGAACTACAAGTTGCTTATTAAAGTAAACGAGGATTGACAGACGGTTAAGCGCTGATCTTGCCAGAGACTCGACCTTCAAAGGGCCGTATGTGTCAATCATTGTTTAACTTCTTAAACAGTTGTTGTGGCAACTCATTGTGTGTAAATTAGCAGCTGGAGCAGATTTGAGTGGACACTCAATGAAGCATTTAATAAAGACAAGCATTTTTTTTCTTCCCTTTTTTTTAAATGGATTCGGCGTCTACTTTTTTCTTGTTTAAAAATAATTGTGTGTCATGTCTTATATGTATCTCTTTCCAATGACAGATCTGAATAAATACATTTAACAACAACAACAAAATTGGGGAGGGGGTGAGGGGCGCTATTTCACGGTTTTTCATTTGTCGCGGTGGGTTCTGGTTGTCATTAACCGCGATAAATGAGGGATCACTGTAGTCTAATATTGAGAGTGTTATACTGTAAAATGAACATTGTTTATATAGTGCCCAATGGGATTTTTAAGATTTGTTTGCCTGGTTTTCTAGACAATTTATTGCACTCCATCATATCTGGCTGACAGGCCAAAGAAAATTTGTTAAATGCTAGCCATATCCACCGGCCGTTTGAAATGACAAACTTGGGGCTAACACTGCCGCTAGACAAAGCACTTACAGGAACAGGAGGTCAGACCGACTCACAATAAGGGAATTGCTTTAATAAAAAAGAACTATAAAAATTACGAGACGGGAATGTTTTATGGATACAAATTAAGTTGGCTGTTTAATCACATATTTCCATTAAAAGAAATACATATTTAAAAGAAGGAAAATGATCTGGTGAAAAAACATCTACTGAACAGACGGAACTTTTAAAACTAAAGCTGAGACGAGTGCTGTTTGCTGTTGCATTCCTGCGAGGGTTATTTACAAACTCATCATACAACTGACAGGCTGTGTAAGCCCTTGTATGCAGATCACAGTCAATAACTTTCACCGAAAGCAATGTCATCAATGCAATAAATCACTATGTAAACACAGACAGCAGCTGGCTTGAACCCAGCACTGTATTTACGTACAGCCAGAGCCTTAAGAAGTCTGACTGGACTAAATGTATACACAGTTTGTGTCATGGAACATGCTTCCTAACTCAACATATGGAATCATATTGAGTGTACATGTGTATGCTTTGTGCTTGCATGTGTGTGTTTCTGTATTCCACGGAAATGCTGCATTTAAACAAACACTCTTGCTCTCAAAGGCAAGATAGATGTTAAATGTGTTCCACTTATTTGGACACAAGTAATTTAAATATGTGTTTACATGTGTCCAACATTCTGTCCTTCCCTATAATTTTCAGAAGCGAGGGCCCATCTCGCTGCCCTGAAAGCTACATTTCTGTGTTTATGTGGTTGACTTATGCCTGAACGTTAACAATGATGTAACACTGCCGCTTAGTGGACAGAAGTAATAATGTAGTTAAATTGATGTTTTGTTTTGGGGTGAAGGGGTGTTTTTCTTGTTGAAATATTGATGAGAAAGTGCACTTTAATAGACTAACAAGTTTGGTTACTAGAGTAAAACAAGTTCCATATTCTGTGTTGTAATTATATATTACAATGATTACAGTCCCTGCAGGTGGAATTCATTTTGCTTCAAGCTGTATAGAAATTGTTTATAATTCTGTCAAAATCTGGGATAGCGAGCGCTTCTCCTTTGCTACCTCACAAGTGTACTATGTCAAGATACTGATTAGACAGCATGATTACTGCACAGGTGTGCCCTAAACTGGGCCACACTGAAACGTGCAGCTTTGTTTTATTTGGGAGGGGGGAAGGAGACTCAGCTACAGTACGTCTACACGAGGACAGATAATTCTCTCCAGGGATTTTTGCCGATTATTTTTATATTGGTCCACACTTACGTTTAAGGTACATTTAAGCCCCCCCGCTTCTGCAAGGTACGCCTGCATTTGCGCAAACTTCGAATGTGTAGAAAGGACCAGCCTCATATGTTACGTTATCATCCGCGCGGTTTACCTCTGAACAGGCAACTCATTACTCACCGGTGGCAAATTTTGAAATTACCGTATTGGCCCGAATATAAGACAGCCCTGATTATAAGACGACCCCCTCTTTTTCAAGAATCAAGTTTGAAAAAAGACTTTTTGAACACCAAATTAATTTTTATACAGAAAATAATTACAGTACATCTGAAACAGATGATTATACCAATATACGTATTTGAGAGAACAAGCATGTTATTTTGCCTCATTCAAATCTTAATATCTGAACATTTAAATATGTTAACTAAAGTGCAATCACATTCGTAAATGAATGGCTTCTGGTTTTTGAAATGTAATTAAACCAATCTATTGTGATAAAACAACAAAATTGCAATAACTGCATTAACCATCAAAGTGAGGTCTAACTGTAACTGTAGTCTTGAAACAAATCTGAGTAAGGAAAAACATTGCAATAAAATAATGCAAACTGGTTAAACTTGACAGTAGCTGAGATCTGTCATGACACAACATTACTCCTCAACTTCAGCATTCGCTTAATTGATATCTGGCGCCATCTAGCGTCATGAATGGGTATAATGTCTAGACCCTGAATCTAAGACGACTCCAGCTTTTTCAGTCTTATTACAATGCAAAAAACACCGTCTTATATTTGGGCCAATACAGTACTACACCTTGTAGACTGTCATTATTTTGTGATAACTGTTTTTTTTCGTGAACGCAATTGAACATATCACATAGGAGTGAGAGCGACTGGAGAGCGCGCTCGGCTTTTACGAGCAGTCGCCGAGTTGTGACTGAAATAAATCTTTAGAAAACAACGACAGCCTGACATCGTTACTTGGGATGTTACAATCGATGCTCAGTTGTGCTCTCACTACTTGGAAAATAACAAATAGAAGCATATGGTGTGACGCTGCTATACTTCCTGGAAGCCGCAACCAGAAGTGCTTGTGCATAACAGCGGCAATCCTGGAAGTGGCGGCAGTTGTAAAAGACAGAAATGTCATGGAAAAAAACTGATCGCACGCCTCTAAGACTGGGGGTACCACGCAGGTCACTTTTCAGGTTAATTTTCCTCTAAGTATTTTGTCGGTCGGCATTGAGTTGGGAGGGGCCAGCCCCGCAGCTGGCTGATCGGAGACAACGCTGGAGACGAGCTCTGTAAAAAACACTCATCGCCGTGTCATCCACGATGGGAGGAGCACAAATGGGCACTGAATTGAAGCATATTATTGTGACGTAGTTTGAAGGTTCAAGAAAAATGCGTGGAAGAGAAAAGAGGAGCAGAAATGCCACATTGTGATCGTCCGCCTCCATTGTTCACGATGCCGTCATGTGGCACTAAAAATAGTGACGGCATGACGTCCTTTCCTTAGTATCTGATTGTTGGATGGAGAAAGCAGTCCATATTAAGTATTGTATTAAGTGTATTAAATAGGTATTATTACCCACCTACATTATCTGTCTAACTTCTAATCCGGATAATGAGCACACTAGTGTAGCCGACATGCTGTATAGTCAATTTAATTACATGTTTAAGGCCATTATCTGTCCTAGTGTAGACGTAGCCTCAGAAAACAAGTCAGTATTTGGTGCGATCACCATTTTCCCTCATGCAATAGAACCCAGCTCCTTCACATAGAGTTGATCAGGTTGTCAACTGCGTCCTGTGGAATGCTAGTTTCTCCGATCCTCTTCCAAGCGAAATTGCTGAATATTTGAAGGAACTCGAACACGCTGTCTTAGTTGCTGATCCAGAGCATCCCAATCATGCTCAATGGGTGACATGGCCGTTGAGTATGCTGGCCATGTGAGAACTGGTATGTTTTCAGCTTCCAAGACTAGTGTACGGATCCTTGCAACTTGGGTCTTGCATTATCATTCATCAACATGAGATAATGATCTTGGACGTATAGCACAACAATGGGTCTTAGGATCTCATCACGGTATTTCTGTGCCTTCAAATGCCATCAATATTATGCACATGTATTCTTCATGCATAACATTTGCCTGCCCACAAAATAACCCCACTACATGGGCCACTTGATCTACAATGACATCAGAAAACCTTCTCACACACACTGCGCTATCAGCCCTGAACAGTGTAAACCGGGATTCTTCTGGGAAGATAAAACCTCTCCAACGTGCCACTCAAGTCAGTTATGACGACGAACTGGAGTCAGGTCGAGACCCTGATGAGCAAGCAGATGAGCTTCCCTAAGACTGTTTCTGACAGTTTGTGAAGAAAATCTTTGGCCATGCAAACCGATTGTTTCATCCACTGCCCGAGTGGCTGGTCCCAGACAATCTTGGGGGTGAACATGCTGGATGTGGAGGTTTTGCGCTGGAGTGGTTACATGTGGTCTGCAGTTTGGAGGCTGGTTGGATGAACTGGCAAATTCTCTGGAACGGCTTTGGAGAGTGCTTATGGTAGAGAAATGAACATTCAATATACAAGTAGTAGCTCTGGTGGCAATTCCTGCTGTCAGCATGCCAATAGCGTACTGCAAGCAACACGTCCCCTTTGCTCATTAATATTCATGAGCAATTGTGGATAGGCAGGTCAACCTCCCGTTTGTCCCTAATAATGAATGAATGGAAATAGTGTACGATTGAGTTGTTTATTGAGCTAAACCTACCAATTCTGTCCGAAAATGATGTCCCTGGTGCCAAATTCATTGGTAAAGATGTGGAAGAACATACAAATGTTCAGTTAAAGAGATTGTCTTACACCACTGACAATGACATTCTCCTGTTTAAAAAATCTATCCGTATGCCCTGTCTTTCTCATATATGATATCCTCTGGTTGTCTTACGTCTTTGACCATTCTTGGGGTCAATTTACTTTGCTATTTTTGTGTAGCGATCGCAAATGCTACTCAGTGACAGCCAACGAACACTTTTATTTTTTCATTAATAACGAATCGTAATTCTGCAATTTATTTACACTTCCCCCTTACTTAAGTTGTTTTCTTACAACAGAAAAGGTAACAGTGGCAGTCAGATACCATTTGAATTATATTCAGTTCATTCATTGTCAGACAGAAGCAGCACGCCAAAACGCCACGCTAAAAAATCAGTAAAAATATCAAAATGGCTTACCTCTTCATCCTATGTAGGACCATGGCCCCCAACAAAATGTTTACTGCATATGAAATGTGAATGGCTTCACCTTGTTGGCGTTAAACTGGGCTTTTGGACGTCTGGGCAAGTTGATCTATTCTTCACATTTTTTTCTTTTGAGTTTTTGGTTTCGAGAAACGTATGAAGAAAACATCCTTCATATGCTGTAATATCTAGAGTCGTTTCTACAAGTTCCATAGCAGCAGTGTTTGATCGGTATGTTCTTTTTTGAAAGATTACTGGAGAAAAATAGCAGAAATAACATGGACTGTATGCGAGGGCATGTCTATAATGTCCCACTTCCGCGTTACAACAGTGACGTCACGATCTAAAAATAGCATTCGTGCGGTACGCTATTGCATGCTCCCTCAAAATCTGTGACATCTGGGGAATTGTGTTGTGTGATAACTGTTAGGTTTTGTGTTTGGTTTCTCCTTGTGTGACTTGTCCCTGTGATTACCCATTGCTCTCACCTGTGTGTGTTTTCCCAGTGTATCCTGCAATCTGCATCCACCTGTGTTACCCAGCTGTTCCTCGTCTCGTTACCCCTTGTCTGCGTATATAATGACCCAGTTTCTTGTCATTCTTGTTGCGTCATTGTCTATGTCTGTCTTTACCAAAGTCAAGACCCGTCCAAGCCCTCGTGTACCTGTCCATCCGTTTAAGTAAGTTTTGTTGATCCATAGTCCTTTTGTTTGTACTTTGTGATTTCTGTTAGTTATTATTAAAACG
Source organism: Corythoichthys intestinalis (assembly GCF_030265065.1). Lineage (NCBI taxonomy): Eukaryota > Metazoa > Chordata > Actinopteri > Syngnathiformes > Syngnathidae > Corythoichthys > Corythoichthys intestinalis. Next base: position 19,648,245 of record NC_080401.1, on the reverse strand, counting down.
TTTTTTGAGTTCACTGCCTTGCTGCCTTTTTTTGTTTCCCTGCATTTGGGTCCACACCACCTGCCTGCCCGCTCATTCCTGACATAATGACGCAACCAATTGTGGACCCAGCGGGAAAGATACGGCACCGGCGTGCACGCCGACGTTCATCCGCCCGTTCCCCTGATTATGTTCTGCCTCGCCACGTTTTTTTAGATTCCGATTTTTCTGATTTTGAAGAATATCACAGTTCATATGATTTTCTTTCTGACACCGACTCCTACCCAGATTTTGATGCCATGCCCTATTCTTCACCCTCTCAGTTTTTGTCACGCCTCAGTCATACCACGTCCCCTTCCCAGCCTTTTTCCCTGGACCCTTACCTGGGTTCCCGTTTGGCTATCTACACTGGACCTCCGCGTGGTGGCCAGCGGGGGCGCCCAGGTAAGGGCCGTGGTTCCTACTACCCTCCTTCACCATGTAATGTGCCACCCAGTCTGCCACAGAACATCGTCCGGAAGCCTCAGCGTGCTCGTCCACGCCGACGGCATGGACCCGCGCCGGCTCCCCGCAGTCAAGTTCCTCCCGCGCCGGCTCCACACAGTCAAGTTCTTCCCGCGCCGACTCCCCGCAGTCAAGTGCCTCCCGCGCCGACTCCCCGCAGTCAGGTGCCTCCCGCGCCGACTCCCCGCAGTCAGGTGCCTCCCGCGCCGACTTCCCGCAGTCAGGTGCCTCCCGCGCCGACTCCCCGCAGTCAAGTGCCTCCCGCGCCGACTCCCCGCAGTCAAGTGCCTCCCGCGCCGGCTCCCCGCAGTCTTGTGCCCGCGCCGGCTCCCCGCAGTCAAGTTCTTCCCGCGCCGGCTCCCCGCAGTCAAGTTCTTCCCGCGCCGGCTCCCCGCAGTCAAGTTCTTCCCGCGCCGGCTCCCCGCAGTCAAGTTCTTCCCGCGTCGGCTCCCCGCAGTCAAGTGGCTCCCGCGTCGGCTCCCCGCAGTCAAGTGGCTCCCGCGCCGACTCCCCGCAGTCAAGTGGCTCCCGCGCCGACTCCCCTCGGTCAAGTGGCTCCCGCGCCGACTCCCCGCGGTCAAGTGGCTCCCGCGCCGACTCCCCGCGGGTAAGTGGCTCCCGCCAGCAGACTCCTGCGACTCCGCTGCTGTTCCGCCAGCAGTCTCCTGCGACTCCGCTGCTGTCCCGCCAGCAGACTCCTGCGACTCCGCTGCTGTCCCGCCAGCAGACTCCTGCGACTCCGCTGCTGTCCCGCCAGCAGACTCCTGCGACTCCGCTACTGTCCCGCCAGCAGACTCCTGCGACTCCGCTGCTGTCCCGCCAGCAGACTCCTGCGACTCCGCTGCTGTCCCGCCAGCAGACTCCGGCGACTCCGCTGCTGTCCCGCCAGCAGACTCCGGCGACTCCGCTGCTGTCCCGCCAGCAGACGACGGCGACTCCGCTGCTGTCCCGCCAGCAGACGACGGCGACTCCGCTGCTGTCCCGCCAGCAGACGACGGCGACTCCGCTGCTGTCCCGCCAGCAGACGACGGCGACTCCGCTGCTGTCCCGCCAGCAGACGACGGCGACTCCGCTGCTGTCCCGCCAGCAGACGACGGCGACTCCGCTGCTGTCCCGCCAGCAGACGAGGACGACTCAGACTCTGTTCCTGGTCCGCGCGACGACTCCGACTCTGTTCCTGGTCCGCGCGACGACTCCGACTCTGTTCCTGGTCCGCGCGACGACTCCGACTCTGTTCCTGGTCCGCGCGACGACTCCGACTCCGTTCCTGGTCCGCGCGACGACTCCGACTCCGTTCCTGGTCCGCGCGACGACTCCGACTCCGTTCCTGGTCCGCGCGACGACTCCGACTCCGTTCCTGGTCCGCGCGACGACTCCGACTCCGTTCCTGGTCCGCGCGACGACTCCGACTCCGTTCCTGGTCCGCGCGACGACTCCGACTCTGTTCCTGACCCTCGCCCCGACGATGCTGCTCCCAGTTTCCTGCCACAACGTGACGGTATGGACGACCGAGCACTACCTCGTCTGGGACGCCCACCTGATCTGCCCGTGCGGTCACCCAATGTCTGGCGCCCCGGGCGCCCTCCCGATCGACCCGTGCGATCAGCCCACGTCTGGCGTCCTGGACGCCCGCCTGACTGGCCGTGACGGGCTGGTGTTGCTCCCTCCTCCGAGCAACCTTCTGACTTTTTGTTTCCTCGGGACGTCTGGGATCCGTCCCTTGAGGGGGGGGGTACTGTTAGGTTTTGTGTTTGGTTTCTCCTTGTGTGACTTGTCCCTGTGATTACCCATTGCTCTCACCTGTGTGTGTTTTCCCAGTGTATCCTGCAATCTGCATCCACCTGTGTTACCCAGCTGTTCCTCGTCTCGTTACCCCTTGTCTGCGTATATAATGACCCAGTTTCTTGTCATTCTTGTTGCGTCATTGTCTATGTCTGTCTTTACCAAAGTCAAGACCCGTCCAAGACCTCGCGTACCTGTCCATCCGTTTAAGTTTTGTTGATCCATAGTCCTTTTGTTTGTACTTTGTGATTTTTGTTAGTTATTATTAAAACGTTTTTTGAGTTCACTGCCTTGCTGCCTTTTTTTGTTTCCCTGCATTTGGGTCCACACCACCTGCCTGCCCACTCATTCCTGACAATAACAACTAAACATTTCAAAGTGGCCTTTTATTGTGACCACACTAAGGCACACCAGTGCAAAAATCATGCTGTTTAATCAGCATCTTGATTACACACACCTCTGAATTATGATAGAGGAAATGAGAAGAGCTCACTATCAAAGATTTAGATAAATTTGTGAACAATATTTGCGAGAAATGGTTATTTTGTGGAAAATGTTTTAGATCTTGGAGGCTATCGCTTAAAAATTGGGAGCAAAAATTAAAGTTTTGCATTTATTTTTGTTCAGTGAGTAATATAATGTGCTGCACACCACACACATGCAGGCAGAGATGTCAAGAGTGCTGCACCGCTCAAGTTAAAGGATGGGGAAAGGTTTTTGCTAAAGGGCACATCAACAGTAACCAGTACACAAACTAGTATTTCTGCAATTATCCGTTTTTACTTTTGCATTGTGTCCAAAGCATGACCATAACCATAACCCTCTAGTTCCAAAGCAGAGTCTTTAAAAATGAGCTACCATTAATAGAATTTAACCGAACACATAGATTTCATACATTGACGACACCAATGAACAAAGGATCTGGGTAAATGTGCATATGTTAATAAAATTGAAAAGACAAGTGCTACATGGGTAAATATAATCACCATCACAAATTCTTCAGTAATAATTGTAAGCCTTAAGGCTGCAGCTGATGGATGTTTTAATTTGAATTGCCACTGAGGAGAAAAGTTTACTTTGAACTTTGAACATGCTTTTCACCATGAAGTCGCCCCAGACTGGTCCCTTGAGCACTTCGGCGGAAAAAGGATTATAAGAGCGGGCAGATTGGCGAACAATTGAAGGTGATGACACAGACGAGTTGAGCGAGCGGGAAAGACACAGTGGGGGAACAATGCCGTAAAAGCAGAGGGTGATGTCGATAAAGTGAAATTGGAGATCAAGGCAGCAGCAGATGGAGGAGCAAATAATGTGACCTGCCAAGTTGCTCGTGGCACCACCGGCCCGGGTAGACAGTCAAGAGATAAAAAGAGAAGAGAGGCTGGCTGTGACAGATGTACAGTATTGTGGGGAAGTGCTAGCGAGTTGAAGAAGAGAGTGAGAGGAAGTTAGATTGGTGTAAATGAGAAGGAACTCAGTAAACACAAATTATATTTCATAGGAAAGACAGTGACATCGTGTAAGATTTAAGAGGGGAAGATGAAGATAGTGAGTACAAATCTACAGAAGGGAATCAGGAGAGCAAGGGAGAGGCCACAGCTTGCCTTCCTCCAATTCAGCTCTGGAACAATTGTTGCCTATAAGTCTGTCAGTACCTACAGGCACAGAGGGAGTGCAAAGCCGGGAGTGACAGGGCACTGGCATCAATAAACTATTGTCTGTGCATGTGTGTGCACCATCTCATTAAAAAGTTCTTATATGAGCAATAGCTGGAACCCAAGAAGCCATAAAGTCTGTACACAAGGAATGCTCAGGCATTGACTCTTTTGTCAGAGTGATGATTACAGAATGTCAAGGGTGGCAACAGACATTCATTGCACATAATGAATCCCTATATGTATACGAGAGAAAAAGCCGCTGATAAAATACATGCATGCTGTATATGATAGCATTTTCAATCAGGAAACAGTTTAAATTGGAGGATGCATGAAAAAGAAGAATGCATGAAAATTAGAAAATCAAACTTTGGTAAATACGCCATGTGCTCTATAAATGTGTTTTGTCCACATATTTTAGAGTTATGTAGTGTTCGAAGCCATACTCTGTATGAAGCAGGTTACTGGAATGCCATGCTCTTCATGTGTTGATTAAAATGAGTCAACAACCTAGGTTTGATTACTTGAATTTGGCAAATATGCACTGCACAAATATCCATAATAACAGTCATGCTGGTTATTTTTGGTCCAAATAATAAGCTCTACAGAGGAATAGGAAATGTTGTGACAGGCAACACAACAAATCCCATAAGGACTATTAAATGGTGAGTGAATGGAAACACTTAACAATACCCCAATACAATGATAAATTACCGATACAGACAAAAAACTAACATTTTTTTAAAAACATTTTTTGCTCAGTATCACTATTATTATTATGTTCTGGTGGCACAGTGGGAAATCAGAATGCTCACACTTTTCTCATACCTGATGCAACCTACGACGTTGACTTTACTTCCTATACGACCAAATGAGCAGAAAGCTCTGTGGAGATCTGTTTCTGCACTCAGGAAGCATTGAGGATGCTTGAGTTTCAATCATTCACCATATTCTAGCAGTACAAATGTAGCTGGGGTTGAAGTCAAGTACATCCCAATCTGTGCATGTTCTCTTTGTAAACAAAAGAAATGGACTTGAGGAGCCATACAATAAGTTAGTCATGTATCTGTCCCAATATAAAATAAATAGCACTTATACCATAGTTTAAGGAAAATAAGCAGAATATAGGGCATAAAAGATACACAACGCCTTCATATCACGGAATCGCAATCAGTTCTCCCAGACAGTTCAGAACAAATGCCGGGAGGGTCTGTCCCAACACAAGGAGCACCGGAGAACACCCGATATCTAACTGATAGCACCACTGACATGACTCCAAGAGCCCCTGTGATGATGAGGTGGCAAAACCCACAACCCTCGATACCCGCTCAACAGTAACTCCCAAATCCTCCTGTCCAATGCACAAAAAGACAATAATCCCAAACACACCCTTCTTCCTGCCCACGGCCCACCCCGCGAGAGCCTTCAAAAGACCGAATGTTTAACTAAGCGTTGTCATTTCTTCTCGGGAACCTTTTGTTGACTTCTGATATGGTGACCTTAGAACGAGCTTGCCTCCCTGCCTGAGTGTTTCTCTTTCGCCTTGCCGTTTTGATCTCTGTGGACCTGAATAAACTGTCAACTTGTTTTCAGTGAGCGTTCTTTAAACCTTTCAAAATGGAGTCAGTACAAAGGGTTAAGACTAAGGTGAACGCGAGGAGTGTGCTCTTCTGGCCGGATTGCCAGGGTCTCGCCGGCCCGGCTCGTTGGATCTGCGCCAGCATGGGTCCGGCGGTTCGGCTAGCGTGATTCTGGCGGTCTGGCTGGAAGGTCATATTCCTTCATGTTGCCATTAATTTTTTTTGTTTTGGGGGTCTACAATTAATAGGTATACAAAACAATCAACTCTATGGTTGTGTTTTCAACAGTTTTGTCACCGTTTAATGTTTAGTCACCCAGCATTCGGTATATGCATGAAGTGCGCGACATATCAAATTCTTGTAAACAGATTGTATCGTACAGCATGCCGTAAATGAAGCTCCAGACCTTAAACAGGGCTTTTCATATCTTAATCAACAGCTTTTGATAGGGAAACTCAAAGCTTAAGGGGCACCGTGGGTTTATTTGACTTGATCCCACTGCATGAAAACATAGCTTTTCTGTGACCTGTTAATACAGTACAGTTATATGTCTGCCTTCATGGAGCCAGTGGGTTCGTTTCTACATGGATATCTCTCCTGATGCCGCCATGTTCAAAGGCAAGGTCAATGTGGTTCTGGTTAGGGAGGAGAAACATCCAGACAAAGAAGTAAGAGGAAGGAGAGCAGCTATGTAAATGTTCTCTTACATCAACATATTAGAGCACACTTTCCATGATGATGATGATTTAGACACAGAACTATAAACACTGTAAAATAAATAATTGTAAATGATAAGGAAGCACTTTTGGGCTTTTACAGTCCCACATGAATGGTGAGAAGAGGACTGGGTATATTTATGTGTAGATGTATTGTAAAAGAATGTAAGCATTTGTCTGATGGGGTGCTACGGAAGTAATGTTCAGAAAGATTTACATCCATAATTAGGTATAAAAGCATCTAATGCTGCTCCACTCCGTCGGCACAGAAAATACATTCCTCTTCCATTACAGTAACCATCTACAATTCCATATTCATATTCACTTGTTGGGTGTGTAGTTCATCCAACCATTTTCTTTGATGCTTGTTGCTGTTCAGGGTCATTGCGCCAAATCACTGTTGATTTGGGGGGGTAGTGCAAACACTGGACTGGATACCAGTCAATCACAAAGGCCATATAAAAACAGACAACTACTGAGTGAAAACTAACCCCACGCCGCTGTTGTGAAAGTCAGATGGGCAAACTACTAAACCATCGGTGAATTATGTGTGAAGCTTTACAGGTAAATTGAAAGTATGGCAGGGACTCACTGCAGCAGAGTCACTATGACTTATGTTCAATAAATTGCCAGCCTTCGCTGAAGGAAGAAACTGGCTACATAATCAGGGCCGCCTTATCCAACAGGCTAAGGTGGGCTGAAGCCCAGGGGCCAACGATCAAGAAAGGTGGGTTCGGAATAGTTTAGGGGGTGTGAGTGATTCTCGACCAACACTCCCCTAATTGAAGGGAGGCCCTAGCTTCTTAGCCCAGGAAGCAATAAGTAGGTTAATGTGGCCCAAGCATATTAGGTTTGATAGCCATGGGCGTCGCCACACATTTTTTACTGGGGCATGTGCCCCAGTATTGATCTGCAGTACCCATAAATTAAAAAAAAATATGTATATAAATATAAAATATATAAATATATATAAAAAAAATATATATATATACAGTATACTTTGGAGTTTTAAAACTACATAGCATCATCTACAGAATGTGCCTCCAGTCACTCCATATACATAATCTGCAGAAGGCTCCTTGATCTGGTTATTTATGCTCGTAATTTTGGCTGTGAGAGGCAAAGGAGTTGATACTTGCGTGAAGCACCTTGGAAAGATACGGTGCATTCGTGTGTGTCGGGAAATATGACTTCCCAATTTGGAAAATCATTCTGATGTGTTGTAAAGAGTAATGCAGGTGAAAAACATGGTTGCTACAACAAAGGGCAGCCTATTTTAATGCTCTGACGATATATCACAGGTTAAGTGACTGGCGCTTTTAATAGACACCGTGTAATAGAGATGAATTTTTTAGGTTACTCATACACGTGAATGCAGCATCAATATTACGCTGTATGTGCCAATCGGACAGTTGACGGTGCAAATGACATCTTCCCACCTGCTTTAGAGGTTAATGCCAGATAAGCGGCCCTTTCTTGCTGTTCGTTTATACCTCTGTTGATGTTTATTTGGTCGCATATTCCCATGACTTGTGAATTCAAATGGTTCAACTTTACTATTTACTAACCGATAACTGCGGTAAACCACTCTGGCAGACCCGTACCGCCCATGAGGTGATTTAGGCAACCGCCTAAGGGCGAACCAGCATCCAAAAAGGCATCAAGAAAAATATTCAAATCATATTTGATGATAGCAGTATTTTAAAAAAATTATACAAAACAATTAAATAAAAGAACAACAAAACCGTTCATAATAAGTCTTTAAATGATAATGAAATCATTTTTCTAGTGTGCCTTCTGCCCGTTTCACTTTTTCCTATGATGCTATAATTTCACTACAGACCCTAGTCTCACTCACCACCCAGCAGACCAGCAAGCTACCTGAAGGTGATATTTTAAGCCTCCGCAATTGAGCTACGTTACGGTGACAAGTCAACTTCATGAAAAGACAAAAGCCCTCCGGGTCGAAAGAAAAAGAAAGAAGACAGCGAAGACGTGAAGAAAAACAAAGGTTTGCTGTGATGATTTTTTTCAACACCATAAGCACATAGATTTAGCGCAACTGCAAGCTAGCTTATACTGTATCATTAGGCAGGCTGTTGTTTTAGAAATATTTTCAGTACTCAGTCAGCTGTGGATTATTTTCAGTTAAATTCAAATTTAAATCTCCAGTTTTAGAGAAATTTGGACAAAGTGTATGGGAGACTAAAATTGTCTTGCTTATTTTCATGTTATGTGAACCACTTTTACCTTGTGTTAAATTGTGCTTTTCAAATAAATTTGCCTTGCCTAAAAGTGCCAAGGTTAATTAAATAAATACACCATTTAAAATGGAATTAATAATTTCAAAGTTCTGTGGTATGGGGGACTAAAAATGCCACGGATTTCAATGCAAACATTTGTTATTAAATGTGTCGTTAATTCATTAAAATGGTGATCACGTTCATGTAAAAACATATTCAATTTATTAATTTTTTTTGCTATCATATATTATTCAATTCATTATTATTGGATAGTCCAGTGTAGTTGCCGTGCTTCAAGAATTTATTTTCTTTTAACTACGCCCATCAAAGATAGTGGCCGGATCAAATAGACAGGTTACAGTAGGCTGCAAGAATTTAGGCGCTATTATGGTTATGACATGCTGGTTTCACGATCAACAGCTATTTGACTAAAATAATGTAACATTCCACTTTCTTCTCTTTGTAGATGCTCTTCTGAAATATTTTCCTTCTACCACTGTACATCCTGGGGCATCTTTTACAGCTAATTTATCCACATCAGCACCAAGTCCAAGCCCACCAAGTCCAGGAAAGAGCACCAAGTCCAAGCCCACCAAGTCCAGGAAAGAAGTGCACCTTCCAAAAAACCTGTCATATGACAGTGCAATAGATGCTTTTGCATCAGTGAAGCCAAGGTAAGGTTATAGGTCAAGGTGAAAAAAAAGAAGTTTCATTTTAAAGTGTTCTGTGTTTCTTTATATAGGTTTGTGTGGGTGTATGTTAATCATATTGTAATAACAATTCTAATTTATTTAATGCATTTGTTTTTTAAGTGTTTTTATTGGTGCTTTTGAATAGCTATTACAGCATTTTTCTTTTAATTTATGCACTTGTTCGTTGTCTTTTTTATATAGTAAATTACAAAGAGATATTGTGCTTTTTCAGTGTGTTTTTAAATATATGTGGTGAAAATGGGCGGGGGGGCAACAAATGTGTTGCCTACGGCACCGAATTGGTCAGGAACGACCCTGCACTCTGGTCACAAATTGAAGTAGTAGATTAACTGCCGTGTTTTAGCTAACTGGCTATGAAAACAATTACAAATGCGATCTGAGTGAAAGGCTGTCAAGAGTTTTTATTTCTAATATTGTATTAATATGATATGTGGTATTTGAACTGTATCCACAATGATGCTATTTATTGCTATTTGTTTATATGACCAAAATGAATAGAATCAATCTTTGGGATATAACTTCTTACAATTTTGTATGTGTGCTCATCATAATTTCCAGCTGTTTTACAAGCATTTCATCGAATATTCATTCAACAACACACACATTGCACAATATTGTTATTAGTATTCCACAGTAGTTCCTCAATCTATTATCTTCTCAGATAAATACAGTTGTAGAATAATAAAATACCAAGTTAGAACATTTGTATCCTAAGTGTGTTGAATGCACTGTGCTGCCTTTTTGTCCTTTCCAGACACATATTCTCTTCTGACTGAAACAAGAAGGGAGAGAAGTGCATTCAAGAGCACCAGTGGTTTTCACGGTCAAAAACCACAGCATAGGACCCTGTTGGGAAAAGGACAAAGTTGGGGCGTCCGAAACAGGATCGTCCAAGCAATGATGTGTTCCACAGACAATCCACTGTGACCACCCACAGTTTTAAATTGAACTCCTCAGTTTTTTGGTAAAAGAGGAGAGTATTGTTATAGGTTGAACTTGAACTTTGAAAGTCATGGGTCAAACTCAGCATGCTATAGTTTTCATTGACACATTCTTCTAATTTAGGGATACATGATGGGGAGACAACGACTATAACCATGTTTACTTCCGAGGAAAGACTTCTCCTGAGGAATATGGTTTCAAACCACATAAGTGTTGCTCTTCCATCTTGTGGACAGCTGTAGTCTGGTTAGTGTTGGTCATAATTACAGCTAGCAGCAATCACATTTAGCTAGGAACCTGAGGAAGATAACCTGGCAAAGTTGCAGCAATGGGAGGATTGGAGTTTTCATTCTGGAAATATCAAATGTATATCAGGTTTCTGTTTGTCGTGATCTCTTGAGAGCTACACAGCAGATGTAATAAACTTTTCAATCGTTTGATTGGTTTTATGGTTGCTTTAAAGCAGAGGTTGGGAACCTTATTGACCGAGAAAGCCAAAACAACCAACACATTTTAAAATGTGATTCCATGATAGCCATACAGTGTGTGCGTGTATGTTTATATACATGTATAGTGTATATTCTATCTGTATATTCTGTTGCCAGCGTGTCAGAGTCTGTTTTGAGAGCACTTTTTTATTTATTTGTTTTTTTTATGAACGCATTTGAACGCATCATACAGGAGCGAGTGTGAGGTCATGCCCGGCTTTTATGAGCAGTTGCGATTGAAATAAATCTTGAGAGAACAACAATGAAAGCCTAACATCGTTACTCGGGATGTTAAGATCATTGCACAGTTGCGCACTCACTACTTGGAAAATAACAAATAGAAACATAGTGTAGCATTGATTACATTTCCAGGAAGTGGAAACCACAACTACTATAACAGTAGCCAAGACAAGCGGAGGCTCTCAGGTCAGCCATTTCGTGAGTCTCGCTGTCTTGGAAGTGGCAACAATTTGACAGGCGAAAAAGTCATGAAAGTGAAACCAATGCACGCCCGTGTGGGATACCACCCAGTTCACTTTCGTGGTCTATTTTTCCCACACGCATTTTTATATATTCCATTTCGCCTAGCATTGAGTTGGCAGGGGCCAGCAGAGATTTAACGTGCGGGGTAACTCTGTAACGCCCGTTTCCGCGCAATCTGCGACAGGAGGACCACCAATGGGCACCGAATTGAAGCATACTATTGCGACTCATGTTTGAAATGTCCATAATCACTGTGTGAATGCACCATCAGCTCATTCCTGTCATGCAAGCCGGCTGATCCCACATTTACAGTGCTGTCCAAAAGTATTGGCACTCCTGCAATTCTGTCAGATAATGCTCAATTTTTCCCAGAAAATGATTGCAATTACAAATGCTTTGGTAGTAATATCTTCATTTATTTTGCTTGCAATGAAAAAACATATAAGAGAATGAAAAAAAAATCATTATCATTTTACACAAAACCCCAAAAATGGGCCAGACAAAAGTATTGACACCACCAGCCTAATACTTGGTAGCACAACCTTTGGACAAAATAACTGCAAACAACTGCTTACGGTATCCATCAATGAGTTTCTTACAATGCTCTGCTGAAATTTTAGACCATTCTTCTTTGGCCAACTGCTCCAGATCTCTGAGATTTGAAGGGTGCCTTCTCCAAACTGCCATTTTCAGATCTCTCCACAGGTGTTCTATGGGATTCAGGTCTGGACTCATTGCTGGCCACTTAAGAAATCTCCAGTGCTTTCTTTCAAACCATTTTCTAGTGCTTTTTGAAGAGTGTTTTGGGTCATTGTCTTGCTGGAAGACACCACGACCTCTGAGGGAGACCAGCTTTCTCACACTGGGCCCTACATTATGCTGCAAAATTTGTCAGTAGTCTTCAGACTTCATAATGCCATTCACACGGTCAAGCAGTCCAGTGGCAGAGGCAGCAAGCAACCCCAAAACATCAGGGAACCTCCGCCATGTTTGACTGTGGGGACCGTGTTCTTTTATTTGAAAGCCTTGTTGATACCTTTTCCCAAAAAGCTCTACTTTTGTCTCATCTGACCACAGAACATTCTTCCAAAACGTTTTTGGCTTTCTCAGGTAAGTTTTGGGAAACTCCAGCCTGGCTTTCTTATGTCTCTGGGTAAGATGTGGGGTCTTTCTGGGTATCCTATCATAGAGTCCCTTTTCATTCACATGCTAACAGATAGTACGGGTTAACACTGGTTTACCCTCACACTGCAGGACAGCTTGAACTTGTTTAGATGTTAGTCAAGGTTCTTTATTCACCATCTGCACAATCTTTTGTTGAAATCTCTCATCATTTTTTCTTTTCCATCCACATTTTGGGAGGTTAGCCGCAGTGCCACGGGTTTTACACTTATTGATGACACTGCCCACGGTAGACACAAGAACATTCAGGTCTTTGGAGATCGACTTGTAGCCTTGAGATTGCCCATGCGTCCTCACAATTTTGCTTCTCAAGTCCTCAGACAGTTCTTTGGTGTTCTTTCCTCCATGCTCAATGTGGTACACACAAGGGCACAGGACAGAGGTTGAGTCAGGTTCAATTCATTTTAACTGGCAGCAAGTGTGATTTAGTTATTGTTACCACCTGTTATTTTCAACATGTAAACATTAGGTGCTGTTAATTACACAAATTAGAGAAGCATCACATGATTTTTCTAAGGGTGCCAATACTTGTGGCCCATTTTTGGAGTTTTGTGTAAAATTATATATATATATATATATATATATATATATATATATATATATATATATATATATATATATATATATATATATATATATATATATATATATATATATATATATATTTAGATATATATATATATATATTTTTTTTTTAAATTTTTTTTTCATTGCAAGCAAAATAAATGAAGACATAACTACCAAAGCATTTGTAATTCCAATAATTTTTCTGGGAGGAATTGAGCATTATCTGACAGAATTGCAGGGATGGTTGCCAATAATTTTGGCCAGCACTGTAAAATTATAGGTTGGTGGAGAGCCAGACGTACTCATCAAAAGAGTCAGATATGGCTCGTGAGACGTAGGTTCCGGACCCCTGCTTTCAAGCATTGAGTCATTGACTATTATAAGATTATTCAGATATATTATTTGTATTTTGTACATTGTAATATACTTTACATTGATCAGTCTGCATGTTGAATCAGTAACAACTCCTCTCTACCATGGTTGGGAAACATTGTTAAATTCATGTTGGTCTAATATTTTTACGTCACACAAAACTAGCATTTTAACAAGGCAGCATCGACTTTTTATATCAACTATAATTTCTTTAAGGACCGTGCTCTGACACACACACAAACAAAAAACAAATAAAGTTAAATGGAGTCTAGCAGGACTAATCCAAATAGCAGGACCTCTCCCTTGACTCCCTCAAGCGTTGCTGGTGTTAGTGGCCTGCCGCCCTGAGGGCGCCAACCAATCATTCTGCCTTCAGGCCCTGACTGGACCTCCACCCTGAGGGCAGATGTTCCTCTTCACCATTCCCAGGCTTCAGCCACTCTCAGCTGCATTATTTATGAGCTCCTCTTGCCAGCACAGCTCTCTAACAGGCAATACGCTACTGGTACATTCTGCTCTAACTACAGCTGGGAGGAGTTAAGATTGACCGTGAAGAATTATAGCAATGGACCTTTAGTATGTAAGGTGGTAAGAATGTATAGCACGTAAGAATAGACAGTAAAGAAACCAATACATTAACAACATCTTTTGAAGTCCCCTTACAGCTATAGTACCGTATTTTTCGTACTATAAGTCACAGTTTTTTTCATAGTTTGGCAGAGGGTGCGTCTTATACTCTGGAGCGACTTATGTGTGATCATTTACGGTCGGGTCGGGCCGACTTTTCTCCCGCTAACTTTTTAAAAATAAATATATATTCATATAATTATACTAAAACGATGTATGGATGTTGAATAAAATAAATAATTTGGATAAAACAGAGAAGGGGCTGTGCATGCCTGCGCACATGAACACAGTGGCTCTCTTTTCAATCTTCCCCTCCCGCGCCCTGAGGCGCCCTCCGCGAGCATCCTGATATTTCCTTTTCGATATGGAGCAGCTATAGAATTGAAAAACAAACTAAAAACAGGGGAATTTGAAAAGCAAACAACTGCGGTAGGAGTGGGATATGGAAAGGATTCAAATTGATTGTTGAAGGCGCTATACGGAAACCTGTGTCAGCTTCGCTGAATGTAGATGAATGTGGCGCTTAGGTCTCATACGAGAAATATATTTAACAAACTTTTCCAGCGTTATTTCATTGTGTAAATGCATTTCTAATGGTTATAAAAATATGTAGACTATTCAAACATTGAGAAAACTTTAAAATAAAGATTAAAATACATGTCAAATCCACTATCCGCCTCTTAGAACAGACATGCAAATATAAAAGATATAAATGTTTATTGAATATCCATCTTACAGTCTTGTTTAACGGGAGAATTAGTTACAAAAGACAGGCTTTAATTTGTTATCATTACGCATATATGCACCAGCATCTTCACCAGTGTTGTTAATAACGGCGTTAGAATATAACGGCATTATTTTTTTCAGTAATGAGTAATCTAATTAATTACTTTTCTCATCTTGGCAACACCGTTACCGTTACTGAGGCGGGAAAGGCGTGCGTTACTATGCGTTACTAAATTGGTTGAATAAAAAAAGTCTGAGAGAAACTGACTCACGGAGACGAGAGAGCAGAGCAGAAGTGGGGAAGACGCCGTTGCAACCGCGATGCTAGGTGGCTCCAATAATACCTGACTTTAGCCATAGCCGACAAACTACGCCCACATGACACGGTAGATATCATATTATAGAACTAGATGCTAATGACAGACACAGCTGCGTTGGCAACATGTTTTAAGGACTACATTAGTAAACAGCCGCCATCTTAAAGCAGTAGACCTCTCAGGAAGGCTCTGGTGTAGAGATCCTTCCTAGCGAACCTAAGTAACTTTTTTTTTGTTTGTTTGTTTTTTAATCTAAAATGCTCCTAAATCGTCAAAATCTTAACTTAAATCTATCTTTAAATGATGAAACAGTTTTAAAACTTACACATGTTTAAAGTAGACAGAAGGGAACTAATGCAATAACGGGAGCAATTTTAAGAACTTTAACGGTTGATTCACAACTTTAAATGACTTCCACACATAGCAAAGGTTACTATCTAGTTATCACAATACCCTTGTGTCTAGTTAAGTGGAGGGTAAAGAATTGGGCTAGGGCCAATTGTCCCCCAAACCCTTTAAACTTCACATTGCGTGACCTGTTTTTTTTTTTTTTTTTTTTTCTGGAGAAAAAAAAAAGAAAATTATCACTAGTTACTTTGCCTAGTAACTAATTACTCTTACATTCAGGTAACTGAGTTACTAACGCAATTACTTTTTGGGAGAAGTAATTTGTAACTGTAATTAATTACTTTTCAAAAGTAAAATTAACAACACTGATCTTCACAAACGTGATTACACAAAACGCAACCACACATCGCATCCCCGCATTTTCTCCTTCTCCTGAGTCCTCACAAATAAAACATACATTTTCGGGGGGGTTTCGGCCTCGCGCCTACAAATAAAACATAAAATTTCGGGGGTTTTCAGGCTCGGGCAAGCAAATCAAGTTAATTAATCGGGCTCGAGCCGCGTCGGGCTTTAATACTCGCATGCCGGTTGGATCGGGCTGAATTTTTTACGCCCAATCTAACTTCTAGCGTCATGTAATGTTAGCATACCGTACACCTTATTGTGCCTGTTGTTCTCTATTGTGTTTAAAATTGCCTTTCAAGATGACATGTCTGTTCTTGGTGCTGGATTCTATCAAATAAATTTCCCCCAAAAAATGCGACTTATTAATTTTTTTTTTTTTCTTTTCATCGTGCATTTTTTGGCTGGTGCGACGTACACTCAGGTGCGACATATGTCCAAAAAATAAGGTATGATTCCCAATGAGTAGTTTGAAATCATATTTTGTATCACAGATCAAAAATGGTGGTATGTAACGTGTCTTCACATTTCAGAGGCCTTGTTGAGAACAGCTGCTCTTGTTGAACCTAAGGGAATACTTCTGAGGGAAACTTTAAATAAACAATGTTTTCTTCATTAGTCTCAGAGAAAGAAGGAAAAAGACACATAATGCACTTGGTACCATGCTGGTCCAGAGAAAGTGAGTGTCAAAAAATTCCAAGTAATGGTCTGAGAGGCAACAACCTCCAAGGTAAAGAGTCTGTAACCTCCAAAACGTTCAACTGGCAAGGATACTATAAACCTAACTCTCTAAAAGCCATAAATCAAAGGGCGTACACTCTACTTTTCAAATAAATTCCTAACCACAGGAGTTAGCGAGGGGATGCTGGGAGTAAACGTTAATATTCTCGGCATTCAATGGTTTTTAATTTGATGCTTTCCTAAACTTTCTAAGTCATAGTTGAGTAATTCACTCCCAGCCATTTTCACCGCTGCAACCCCCTTTGCTCCCGGCCGTTTTACTAGATTTGGACTGATTTTGCAAGGCCCACAGAAAATTCAGTTCTATTGCTGTATAAACATCGAACCCACCAAAAAAAAGATTAGACTCTCTTCTTTCAGCGGGAAAAAAAAGTTAGTTTGTATCTTTTTCCATTCTTTTGAAATCAGCATTAGACAATAGCTTAGTTTGAGCAATTTTCCAATTTCTGATGAAAAAAAAGAAACTGAGCTTTTTGTGAACGCATACATTTCAAACATAACTTTGACTTTAGTCTTTCCAGCACGGACTCGACAGCATCGTCCGCTGCACTGGTGGTCCCGGTCGTTCTGCTCGGTCGTCCGACGCCTAGCATCCCGGGCATCCTCCCGGTGGTTCTGCTCGATTGACCGCCGCCGGGCATCTTGGACGTCCATTCGGTCGTCTTCCGCCGGCGCCCCGGCCATTCGGCCAGCCATTCGTTCAGCCATTCGTTCCATTGAATCGGGTCGGGGGTCTTACCAAATGCGCTACTGCCCTCCAGTGGCCAGTTTTATTGCTTTAAAATGGATTTTCAGTTTTGTGCTGTGGAGCTAAGTTGAATCAGAACCTAGAGATGTCTCTTGTTAAAATTAACGTAAAAGACGTGTAAATACGTCTTTGGGACACTGAAAAAATTAAAAATAGAACGTATTTATACGTTTTTGGGAAAAATTAGTTAAATACAACGTGAAAAAAGTGTCACATTGAAAGTTGGTTAGACACTTTCACTAAGGCTATTTTAAAGATCAAGGTTCATGCAACAAATTTGTATGCTTGTTTTTTAAGTGACTACAGATTACAGACAGCTGTTAAACCTGTCATGTTAACACAAAATAGGAACTCTCAGAGTAAAATGTCAGCTGTGATGGTCATGGAAATCATCACCGACACAGTTTTTTAAAATTTTCTTTCCTTTTATTTAATTTTTGTTCAGCATCACATGTGTTCATTCACACTGTTCTCATCAGGGAAGGTTCCGGCTTCAAGAAAAAGCAATGATGGACTTAGCTTCTCCATGTGGTGGCCAGACAGTTCTGTCTCTTCAATCTGCATGCCAATAAACCGACTTAACGCTTTCCAATTGTTCACAGTGCATCTGCCAAAGTCAAATGTTGCATGCATGCAGTACATGCTGCAATGAGCACAGAAAATGAGTAAAACAGATTTTCATCTTTGTGTTTCCATAACCTCCAAGTGGGGCAAATGGGTGTGGAGGTTGATGTTCCAAATCAACACCAGATTCCCATTTGCAATTATAGCATTCACAATAGCACATGTGAGAAATTTTATTTCCAAACAATAATTGCCCGTTTTATAGTGAGGAGTGTTATCTTTTAAATCATACAACAATCAAGTGGATTTAAATTGGCAAAATATACATGAGCAATAACGCGTTATTGACACGTTGTAAAACTTCTTTCAGGATGAGGCGTAGCTTTTTTTATGACCATATGCAGGTCAGTATTGGCTTGTCAAAATCACATCAATCACAAACAGTATTTCATCACCTGTCCATTTGACAGATTAGTCGACATTTTGGTATTCGTAAAAGTATTAAAATATAACTAGGGTTCCACTTGAACGGTCTGTTGGAGGGAATGTAGAAACTTTAGAGCCTTTCCATAGACCACCATTTAATCGGAAAAGCCCAGTATGGAAGCGGGTTTCTCCTTTGAAAGAAATTCTTTTTTGAGCCAACGACGAAACATTTATAGACTACATGTTAAATTTTACCTATGATAAACTGTGTGAAAATCTAGTGAAAAACCATCTAGGTTTAGTAAGAGAAACAGCACTCCAGCTTTACCAGAAATGTCATAGCATGATGTCAAGTTGTTGTTTTTTTGTTTGTTTGTTTGTTTTTAATGTTTTTTAACATTTTATTTTGCAAACCACTAAAGCAATATGATTTCTTTTGAAGGCAAAAAATATAGTCAATTCGCCCTGATCTCAAGCCAGTAAAGACCAAAATGAAAGTGCTAAGACTCACAAACAAGCAGCAATCAACATAGCCTGCAGTGCAGCTCTGGCAAAGCATCTCGCGATGAAATGCAGTCCCTGTTTACACAAGTTAGCTCATGAATATAAACTGATTTAAAAAATGGTTTTTGCCCCTGCTTTTCAAAACAACTGTGTTTTTGCAAGTAAAAACAATATAATTAAAGCTTGGGGGAAACATGTTATTGTTACAAAATTTCAAAAATGTCAGAAATAGACTGCATTTAAAGCATTGATGAATGGCAGAGCATGAGCTACTGTTGTTTGCGTTACAATGAATCTCATAATGTTTCACAAACAAAGCGGACACTTCCTGTGTCCACTATAACCGAAGATGTCAGCCAATAGTGGTAAAAATTCGCTCTATATGAAACTGTGGATATAAACAATCAGTCGAGAAACTTTATGCATATTGCAATGACTTTGTTTTGTATTTGGTTTGGTTAAGGGGCTCCAGACTACAAATAGCCATTGATGTACTTTTGTGAAACCTCTTGAGTCTTATATCATGGTTGCTTTGTTTGAAATCCATTACGATATATATATATATATATATATATATATATATATATATATATATATATATATATATATATATATATATATATATATATTAGGGCTGTCAAAATTATCGCATTAACGGGCGGTAATCATTTTTTTTTTTTATTAATCACGTTAAAATATTTAATATTGCCATAAAACTAAGGTAATTAATAATATTTATCATTCAAAATGTCATTTTTAGCTAAGAATCATTAATTGATGTCTAATATTTCATTAAAAAAAAAAAAAAAAACGACTTTAAAAACATTATTCACTCGCATATTTTAAACTTTTAAACAAATGACGTCACTATGAAAAAAATGGCGTCTGTAAAAAAGTCCCGGATATCTATCTCATAACTGTCGCTTTATTGTTTTTTTGGTTTTTTTTTTTGTTACTGTCGCATTTTCTTCGATATGTTAGATGATATGTTTGATGTCTGCTATTTCTGCATCGCGACCCTTGTTATATTGCCATGTTTCACCCATAAAATTCCCCCAAAATCCAGCTGTGGGCATTCACAACTGTGTCTTGACACTCAGTGATACATGCTACATGGAGTTTTTGGATCGAAACAAGGTACGTACGCAATAATATCTCGTTAAGTCATGGCGTTTATAATTCTGCTCTCGTGTGCTCTCGCCTCCAGATAGGGTTTTGCTGTTTAGTTTATTTATTTATTTTTTTTAATGCCCTCCTGTTCAAAAATGTTCTTCCCCCAGAAAATAGAGATTTTAAGCTTTTCAATGATGTATCACACATGCATATCGGACAATTTTGAAATTTGGCCAAATTGGGGGTCTCAGAGCGGAACCTCAAGTAACCTGAGTGTTTTCCGCCATATTATATATATATATATATATATATATATATATATATATATATATATAGAGAGAGAGAGAGAGAGAGAGAGAGAGAGAGAGAGAGAACTTTCCCGTTTGTTTGTTTATTAGTTTTTGTTTTTTTTTTCGTTTTTTGGAGGCGGGGGGTCAAATACCCCAAATATGAATACAATGTCATATGTGCGAGAGATTTTGCATCTGGTTTGCAAGTGCACATTTACATACTTCAGTTAGCTCAAGGCAAGCTTGTCTAAAGCCTCCCGTCCTTCAGGTTCCTGATTCTGTTTGTGGGAGTCTGGAAACTGGAACTATCAGTGCCTTTCCTGAGACAGTATAAGGTCACTCCCACTCTCTTGTCCACCCACCATTTCACAAACCAAATCATGTTCAACCAGAGCACACCCCCTGTCTCAACCTACTCCAACAGATTAAAAAAACATACACACAGACATACAAAAAACAATAAATGGATACCTTATTTCTTTCTTTTAATTAGTCATTGCATTTTAGCTGTTTATCATAATATCCAAGGTAATGCAGATATGTAACCCAAGTTCTTGAACTACCTTCTAGCTTTTTCGCAATTTCAGTAGCCTTTGAAAGGGGGTCGTTTTCTATCGTTCTCATCAAACAGCAGATCTTTTTGTTTTCCCTTCCTTTCAATTTATAGAAACATTTTATTAACAGTAACAAAAGGAATTTTAAAACATTTTTGGCAATCCGACTATGACCAAAGTCAGATAAGACCTCTTTAAAACTCTGACACTTCTGAATTTCTAATATAATGACATCTGGAATGGTTTCCTTTAGAATGTGCAATAATGTAGAGATACTGATTCTTATGAATGGTAAAGAGAATCACGATAGATACAAGGGCTGGAGTTTCAAGTTTTCTATCCATAGAATGTTCCTTTTCCCGGTTATCACTCATCTGATCAGTTTCAGTGGGGTTATGTTTCTCATAAGAGTTTCATTGTTTTAGCACCTTTTCTCAGATGTTTAAAACAAATAAATCATCACCCATTTTCTTACGGGGCTGGGTGGTAAGATGTAAGCCTTATCTTAAAAAGAAAAACAGAAACACGCTAACACTCCAAACCTCCCAAATGCCCTACATCATAAAAAAATCAGGCCTGTCAACAATAACGCGTTAATGACCATGTTTAATGTGGAAATATTTACGCATTAAAAAAAATAATAATAACGCAATTTACCGCTCACACTAAGTTTGGCCACAACTTCCTCCCGTAGTCCCATATGCTGATGTTAACATTCTCCGCGCGGCAATGCAGGACAAAATGCAGCCACCCACGATGAGTAAGGATGATGACCCAGGACTGCTTCATGGCAAATTCCATTTTAAAAAACTGCCTAAGGGAAATCTGGATAAAACCAAAGTTGTGTGCACATACTGCTGTAATGAACTGTCCTTCGATCGAAGCTCAACCAGCCTAAAGTACCACCCTCGGGCAAAGCATATCTTCGCTAGTGTTAGCAATGACGCTAACACTGCGGGAACAAGCCGCAGTCATCAAGCTATACTGGCAGCGTGCAGACTCGGACTTGTCAACAAAAGACAACAAGTAGGTTGATTACTGCTATCGCTACTTGGGTAGCCAGAGACTGTAGAGTGTAGACCCATTATCATAGTCGAAGACGAAGGCCTTGAAAATCAAATGACAACAAACAACAACAACCAATGACATCCCACTAGACAGGTACAAGGCAGTGCCAGCATCGACTTATGTCCACTACAGTGGTGATCTGCGCACAGTGGTGCCCACAGTAAGCTGGCCCACCTTGCAAAAAAAGTATCTGGTCACACCTGCCACAACCGTTCCTTGCGAGACAGTGTTTTCTTTGACAGGGCCTATTGTTCAAAAGAAAAGGTCTGCTCTGTTATCTGAAAATGTCAACAAGCTAGTTCTCCTGAGCAGTTGGTTAAAAAAATATAGAGTATGACTGGCTAACTTAAGCAGTGTTTCTAAACACCTTGATACATAGTTGAGTGTAATGTTTTTCAGTTAAGTGTGTAAAAATTTACAGTTTATTTTTTTATATCTCACACAGCTTTCAGGCCATTTAGTGTAAAACTGCAAATGCTGCATTTATTTGTGTGAAATGTTCAATTTAACAGACATGTTGTTTACACATTTTTTGAAACACTAGCTATTGTTACTGTATTGTGCTTGTCTGCTCTTTAAATTGTTAGTTAATTTTGGGTAATATGCCAAACGGTACTCGAGCCACATTGTTAGTCTGAGGCACTTTAATCTGTTAAAGCTCTTTGCTGTATAATACAGACAATTTATTTTATTTTTTATTTTATACAAGCTGAGTTGTTAAATAAAATTTTAAAACTATTTGGTCAAGTATTAAATCATTCACACATCATACATTTCATCTTAAAACAAATTTTAAGTCAATTATAGTATTTTCCTAAAAAATTTTTCCTGAAGAGCAACTTTATTCATCCCGAGGGAAATGTGAATAATCATGATTAATCACACAGTTGCCATATGATTAACTAGATTCAATTTTGTAATCGTTTGACAGCACTAAAAAAAAATGTAATTTAAACATTTGTGTGTATGCTTTTATACCCACTGCAGCATTAACACAATTGCAACTTTGTATGCTGAACAGTTACTAGCACTTCGACGGACCAGATTAGAAACAATAGAAGGGCAGATCAATGTAAATAACGTCTAAAGTTCACAACTGGAAAGCAAGCAAGAAAAAGCTATTTCATGCTTATTTAGACTTTAAAATAATTAAACTGGAATGTCAATGAGAAGAGGTTTTACGTGAATGACAAGCATGTAAGTGTGATCCATTAATCATTTTCACATGCACACACAAATTTATGTACTGTATGTATACAATTCATAACAACAGAAAATTTAATAACGGGCTGTCAACCATACAAATTCCTGTTACTTTATTACCAAGTGCTAGAGGCTAGAGAATTAATAGAATTAAACAAATGCCTTTTAACAATTAACAGAAGAAATTGCTGTGCAGTGAAGGGGAACTTGATATTGAATCCATTTTACCCCAATTTGCCTCTCATAACCAGTCAGGGGGGTTGGTTTCCTGGTGTAACCACAGCCTCACTTTTGTGTGGGTGATGAATGCTTAAGATGCAGTGTGGTTTGGAAAGAATAGTGAATGTTAAAGCATAAGAATTATCTAAGTAAATTGTATGATTGAGTGTTGTTTTCAAAATGTCTCCAACAAGTTACAAGTGGACTTAATGTGATTACAAAAATTCTGCTTGCTTCTCACTGGCTTTTACACCAAATATTTTCGTTTAGTTGTTCCATGGTTAGAAGTTCGAGCTATAAGTTATCAAACAAACACGGCAATTTCCTAATTTTAAGATAAAGCCGTTATATTAGGTCACATCTTTCACTTTGCTCTTCTGGGGTATGAATGTGATCTTAAAAACATTTCTACAGTTTAATTATTTTCCCCATAATTGAAAGCACACGGAAAAAGAACTGAAAGATCAAATGTATGGCCAAGGGTCACGCCCAAAGTGCCTTATTAGTGTAAAATAACACTAAGAGACTCTTAAAAAAAACAATGAAAGGGTAGCCGAGATCTCTTTGGATGTAATAACTTTGGTTTGCTCAGAAGAAGCATTAAATGGGATGGAAATATAGTAGGCCTCAAAACTTAAGTAAATAGCCTGCAGCTTTCTACATTGTACCAGCATGTGGCCATTGATGTGGTCTCACCCTATGTCAAGAATTAAAACTTAAGACACAGGCCAAGTTTAGATGCAGATAATATTCATGTTAAAGGGAACCTCGTACCTAAAGACTTGTAAGTCTTAATAAGCCACAATTGTACTATTTTACTAAAATATGTTATTAGAAACACATAAAATATTGCCATTGATTTAATAATCTATAATATTTAATACATGTTTTACGGAGGGCGCCATGTTTTACGCGTGCAATGGACGCTCGGGGTGATGACGTAGTTTGTCACTGTCACTAGACGAACTATAAAACTAGTGCTGTCAAATTTATCACGTTAACTGGCCGTATTTAATTTTTATAATTAATCACATTAAAATATGTGATGCATTTAACGCGTGCGCGGAATGACCCACTCATGCATTGCCCCAAACAGATTACAATGATGCAGGTTTTTGCACATTGAGAGCTAAGAGGCAGAGAAAGGCAAGTGACACAGGCGTTCATTGGACCGCGCCGTTTATTGGCATAAGCTTCGGCAACTCCTTCACAACAAACACAAGTATCATTTGTGAAAGCACAACGAAAATCTCTAACCTGTTTCTAAAAAAAAATATTGTTCACAAAAAGAAAAGCGCTTCCATCTGTATTAATGAGGCCCTATTCTCACACAGTTAAACAACAATGCAAAGAGAACTGGCATTCCCAATCAAAATAGCTATGCAAAATGCACATAAAACTTAGACTTTGGTCAAACTCTATTCAAACATTTTGTTTAGCTCAACAAATACACTGGATGGCAATATTTAGTCACAATATACAAACTATCAGAGGTCTCGTACGTTGTGAAGCCAGCACTCAAATGACGTGGATGGACCAGTAAACAGGGAACTACGGCATCAGTTGAGGGACAAAACACACTCATTGGCTTGATTTTTAAGTAATTTAAAACTCGCCATTGACACCTTGTGCTGTATTTCAATCACTACCTTAAGTAGTTAAAGACTATGGCTGAACGGCAGGGTGCCCAATGTGACGTCACCGCTCGGAGATGTCAACAATGGCGAGCTACTAGTTTATTTTCTGATTGAAAATTTTACAAATTTTATTCTAAAAACATTGTTTTATGTTTTAATATAAATTCTACTATAACTTGTACTAACAATTATCTTTTAAGAACTACAAGTCTTTCTATTCGTGATTCCCTTTAACAGAAAGAATGTTAATAATATTAATGCCAGCTTGTGGATTTATTGTTATAATAAAGAAATACAGTACTTATGTACAGTATGTTGAATGTATTTATCCGTCTTGTGTCTTATCTTTCCATTCCAACAATATTATAACATATAACATATTCTAGAGATGGTTTGATTGCAATGAATTATGATTAATTATTTTTTAAGCTGTGATTAACTCGATTAAAATTTGTAATTGTTTGACAGCACTATAAATATATAAATAAAAATAATACCATAATATAAATACAAATTTAAACAGAAATTACCAAAGCTAAGATGCTTGTAAAGTTTATGTCGTAGGAAGGTGGGAAAATATGCAGAACAATTGACAGATATGTAAAAATTGAAGGGTAAAAATGAGAGGTTTTTGCTTGGAACGAAAATAATTTGATACTGAATTCTGCTTCAGCTTTTGGCTCTTGTGCCGGCATTGTATTTCTCTCTGACTTTCATCTAAGTTTTTCTGGAAGTTTAGAAAACAGTAGTATGAAAAAAAAATGGAGGCAGAATCTCAGAGGAGCAAGAATGTCCAGGGGCTAAGGCTGGGTTCATTAATCTACTGCTAACTGCAATGAGTCCGGCAAAGTAAAGGTGCTCGTGGTGGCCCACCACAAAATAGCCAGTCCTTGGAGGTGTGATGAGTGAGTAATTACTCTTTCCAGTTACTTACCCATTTCTGTTCCAGTTACTTACCCATTTCTGACATTAACTGGTTTCCCAACAAGATTTGGCCATCAATAATGAATTATAGCATCTAACTAATTAATCATTACGATACAAGATCTCCATGAACGTTATTGAGAACAATACGGCAATGATGAATCCAAATCATACGTAGAGATTACGGGGCGGCCGGGTTGGCATAACCCCCCATGTGGCCGAAAATAGTATTGCATGTAATTGACTTTCCTATATATGAAATTAAAATTAAGACTTTGCCGGTAAAATGTTGTCTATAAGAGTTGTAAAGCAATAAAACAAACAACAAAAATGAATAAAATGAACATATACTGTATATATATTTTTTTTAATAATGGGTAAAAATTATTTTTCAAACAGATCATGTGACTAGCACCTGAGAGATGGTCATTTGCTTTGCTTAGCCAAAACTACCTGAGGCCATGCAAGATGGATATACGTAACTTTTACAAACCTAAGCTTTCAAAAGCAACAACAACTACTAAGCAAGAACAAAGGATTAAGGATGTGGACCATGAAATGCTGGAGAGCATAGCCAAAATGTTTCAGTTTGCCCCACTAAAGACGCTAATTGTACAACAGAGCCACCACCGGTCGTACCGCACCATTCAATGGACGATGATCTTGGCCAAAAGCATACTTGTCCTAAGCAGCCTGATTTAGAATTCCCTTTAAAAAATGATTGGAAACAACAACGACAACAATAAAAAAAAACTCATTTTCAACGTATTATTATAAATATTACTGGCTGGAATAGTCAGTCAAAAAGGATGCGGCGTCTACTTCTCCAGTACGTAAGACAGAAAAACTTGCGCGCTCACACACCCACACACACATGCTGGAATACCTGTATGTACGAGCATGGGCTAAGCTACTATCCGAGCATATATCTTGTAATTTCATTTTATTGCTGACACTGCATTTCAGGGTCAAAAACCGCATTAAAAGGATTAATATAATACAAGGTGGCTGGTAGCAGAACCGTTGGTAATGGAGTACCGAGATCAAAGACACAAAGTCAAGTGAGTACTCTCGACCTATCATAGACCTAGGAGGGCAAAATTGGTGAGATGAAAAGTTGGCCGGACTCTTCTAGACTGCTCTGTGTTAACGCTGTAGTAGTAATCAGGTTTTTCAAAAATGAAATATGAGCATATTCATTCATATTTTTAAAATGTGTTTGTATACCGTAATTTCCCGAATATAAGGCGCACCAGTGTATAATGCACACCCCAAATTTACTTGTAAAATCTAGGGAAAATTATTGTACCCATTTATAACATGCACACTAATTTTAGCACCAATAAATAGAAGAATACAAGAAAACAGCTTGTGTACAGATACAGAAATGTCATTTTACTGACTGGTGAAACACAGCACAAGCATAGCACAGTAGTTCAAAACATTACCATAAACTGTCATTATTGACGGTAATAATATGATTTGACAACTTCTCCAACTTACCAGAATCTAGGAGAAAACAAAACATGTGACTTTTCTTTTAAAGGCTGCTGTAAAACTTGCTCGTTTCATCATGATGAATAAATGTTTCTTCCATGGATTGATATGGTAAAATGAAAGCGAGAACGTAAGTCGGAAATCCGAGAGAGCTCATCGCTGTCGACACGACAGTAACAATAGGAACTATTATTATTTGGGTTTGAGTTTCCCGAGGGACAGATATAGTTGACCGACACAGGAAGTCTGTGTTGTTACGTTTGTTATGGTCCGAGTTGCGGAGCTGCAATAAACTTTGACTCAAATGAGTTCAAGAAACTAAATTATGTGCTTTATGAAGAGTGAAAAAAGCAGAATTTAACACAGATGAAATCATTCGGCCGATCAGAGTGAAGTATTACCGAATGAAAATGGTGACGTCACGTACCGTAATGGTGGGCAACGGATCGCCGCATACATTTCTTCAACACAACGTGGCCGTGTCAATAAAAAAAATCGTTTCACATATACAGTGCTGCTCGAAAGTTTGTGAACCCCACAGCGATGGTCAGATTTTTTGTAAAAAAAACTAAAATAACCTTATTAAATGTTAAGTTATACCCAAATCCACAATACTGACATTCCAAATAATGGACTGAAACAAAAGAAATAGTTATATTGTCATTCTTTATTTAACAAAAGTGGTTGATTTAAGAAAAACTCAGATATCATGTGTGCAGAAGTATGTGAACCCCTTCAGTTAATAGGATATTGCGCCTCCTTTTGCAGAGATTACCTCAACCAAACGGTTTCTGTAGTGACTAATCAGCCTCTCACATCTACTTTGGGGGATTTTTGCCCATTCTTCCTTGCAGAACGCAGTCAGTTGAGAGAGGTTTGATGGGCGTCTGGCATGAACTGCTCGCTTCAGGTCCCGCCACAGCATTTCAATGGGATTTAGGTCAGGACTTTGACTGGGCCAGTCCAGAACACGAATCTTCTTCTTTTTCAGCCATTCCTTGGTTGTATTGCTGGAATGCTTTGGATCATTATCATGTTGCATGATCCACCTTCTGCCAAGCTTTAACTTCAAAACAGATGGCGTCAGGTTATGTTCTAGGATTTGACAATATTCCTCAGAATTCATGATTCCCTGGACTATGTGGAGTTGTCCAGGTCCTGAGGATGAAAAGCAAGCCCAGATCTTGACATTCCCACCTCCATGCTTCACTGTTGGGAGAAGGTTCTTTTGGTGGTATGCAGTGTTGACTTTTCGCCAGACATGGCGGTTTTGGTTGTGACCAAACAGTTCAATTTTGCACCTACATCAGTTGATGAAAACTCTTTTTAATTTAGTCTCGACAACACAACTGTTAAAAAAACAAAAAAAAAACTACTGAATTGATTGATTAGGAAATCAGGTTGAAATAATAGAAAATTCCAAAATGTTGAGGGGGTTCACAAACTTTTGAGCAGCACTGTATACATACATATATATACATACATATATATATATACATATATATATATACATATATATATATACATATATATATATATATATATATATATATATATATATATATATATATATATATATATATATACATATACATATACATATATATATACATATATATATATATATATATATATATATATTAGGGCTGCAGCTATCGAATATTTTAGTAATCGAGTAATCGACTGAAAATTCTATCGATTAATCGAGTAATCGGATAAAACAAATATTTTTAGGTGAAGAGCAATTATAAATATAGATGAGAAAACAAGACATTTCATCTAATCTTGAACCATTTTCAGTCAATGTCTTTATTTTCGATGTATATTGTTGAAAACAGCCAACTATTGCATCTCAGATTTAACTAGAATTAAAAAAAAAAAAAAGACTAAGTCACTGCTTTCACTCAAAAAACTTTTAGATCTTATTAAATATATATATATTACCTAAAAATGCCGTTACGCTTGATAACACACATCACTTAAAAGTTAGGATTTTTTCCCACGTGTTTCAATTGAATTTCTCTTTGTGTCAAGCCATTTTTAAGTTCTAGTTAAGTTTTAAGTTAGTCTAAACTGTAAGTCCTGATAGGATTTTGAGTTTTTGCAATGTTCAAAATAAATGTATGATACAGGCTGTATTGGAGCACATTAGGGACCAGTGCTACTTGGTGTTTTATCCAGCAATGACTACTGAGCTAAAATTGATAGTTAGCATGATTATGTTTTTATTTTACACCCTCATCACTCCACAATGCTATGTTATGTTAAAGCCTGTATGTAAGACACGTTAGCCACGCATCGACAGTGGTCATAATTAATTGAAACCTAGCCCTCCGCAGGGCTAACGTTACGTGAGCTAGTAGCGACAGTAACGTTAATCTTATTTATTAGCGTTTAGCGCTCTTTATTAGCGCTTAGCGCTCTACTGCTTTAAGATGGCGGCTGTTTGCTAACGCTACCCAGACGCGGCCGAGTCTGTCATTTCGCATCTACTTCAACATACATGTGATCTCTATGAGACGCATCAGACGGTGTCTGTTACCAACGTAGCATCGTGCGGGCTAGTATTTAGCAACGTCGGTGTCGTTTGTGGCGGCTGTCGGCTGCAGTAAGTTTTTTTTTTTTCTCCTTCTTCCACTCCGCACGTGACAGCGCGTTGTCCCGCATTAAAACTTGTCCAAGCAAAACGTGATGCTTAGAGCTGTCAAAACAAACGATTACTCGAGGTGAATAAAATTACTCGGATCAGTTTTTAAACTCGAGTTACTCGAGTTGCTCGAGTTCTCGTTTCAGCTCTAATATATATACTGGACTGTCTCAGAAAATTAGAATACACAATATTCTAATTTTCTGAGACAGTCCTGTACATTAATCCACCATTTAAAGCAGGGGTGTCCAAACTTTTTGCAAAGGGGACCAGATTTGGCGTGGTAAAAATGTGGGGGGCCGACCTTGGCTGACGTCCTTTACATAGAACAATATACAGGACTGTCTCAGAAAATTAGAATATTGTGTATTCTAATTTTCTGAGACAGTCCAGTATATATATATATATATATATTTCTGTCTCCATCCATGTACCCGTTTATAATGCACACCGTGATTT
This sequence comes from Corythoichthys intestinalis, assembly GCF_030265065.1. Classification (NCBI taxonomy): domain Eukaryota; kingdom Metazoa; phylum Chordata; class Actinopteri; order Syngnathiformes; family Syngnathidae; genus Corythoichthys; species Corythoichthys intestinalis. The sequence goes on along the minus strand of NC_080401.1, from coordinate 19,618,025 downwards.
TACAAGTTGATTTTGGGGAAAAAAAGTGCGCGTTATATTTGGGAAATAACGGAATCTTGCATAACAATGTGACTGCCAAAAAAATATGAAAAGGTTATTGGCTGCATGTAAATGTGACCGCTCATAGAAAATTTCACATCATTTAAATTTTTATCGACTAATTTGTGCTCTTAAGATGTTTTTGCTGACAACTACTTTAATGGGGGGCCACCATTTCTGGATGGCGGCCACCATCGAAGTCATCAGGCAAAAACAGGTGGCTAATTAAAAAACAATGATGTTTCTTCGTTGGCCACCTGTATTTGTGTCCTGAGCAAGTAGCTCAAGTAGAGCAAACAGCCTCAAGAGGTGCAAAATATCAATATGTTTGATATCTGTCCCAAGGCCTCATCAAGCGGAAAATTCTGTGAAAATTATGCACAAACATCAAGCATTCTGCTGAGCAAACTTTCCAATTACCTTTTACTCAGCAGATAGCTCTTGTGTGCGGCAGACTTGATTAGATGCATTTTATTCCATGGACACAAGACAGCATCAAAGGGGAGACTATGGAGTAAAATACTGCAGAGCCCACAAAAAGAGACAGGTTATGCTATCACGAACATGTATGTTTATGACTGTTACTGCTTGCCAAGTAGCGTCAAATCTGAATAAGCTGCTCGCTAATGAGTAACTTGCAGTGTTTTACGACACACCTGGTTCAAGCAACATAGCAGAATAAACACTGTTATTATTGCCATGAACATGTCACGTTATTTTTTTCCCCAGCTGAACTCAACCCTTTCCAGGGGCCAACACAGCAAACACACATTGTTAACGGCACACTAGTAAAGGGGGTGCCTTTTATTTCTTGCTTTAGCAACGACATAACTATATGTGAATGTGCATTTAAAGTACCGTATTGGCCCGAATATAAGATTGAATGCATTGAAATAAGACTGAAAAAGTGGGGGTCGTCTTATTGTTGCGGTCTAGACGTTACACCCATTCACGACGCTAGATGGCGCCAGATATCATTGAAGCGATGTTCTGTCATTACAGATCTCAGCTACTCCCATCTTTAACCAGTTTGCATTATTTTATTGCATTTTCCTTATTCAGATTTGTTTCAAGACTACAGTTACAGTTAGACTTCACTTTGATGGTTAATGCAGATATTGCAATTTTGTTGTTTTATCACAATAGATTGGTTTATCTACATTTCAAAAACCAGAATCCATTCATTTACGAATGTGATTGCACTTTAGTTTACATATTTAAATGTTCAGATATAAAGATTTGATTGAGGCAAAATAGCATGCTTTTTCTCTCAAATATATTGTTATAATCATTTGTTTCAGATGTACTGTAATTATCTTTGTATAAAAATTAATTTGGTGCTCAAAAAGTCTTTTTTCCAACTAGAGTGTTGAAAAAGAGGGGGTCTTCTTATAATCAGGGCCGTCTTATATTCGGGCCAATACGGTATAACTCCAGTGGATGAAAAAATGTATAAGGTTTATCAAGAAAAATTGCTTCAAAACGTGTTTATGTTACACTCAAGGGATTAAAGTTGATTTAGAAAAGCTAGGTGGAACTCTCTGTCCGGCAGAATTGTAATGCAGAGTCATTGAGAGGCGAATTTGACGTGTGATTGGTCCCTGGTGTGAGATTGACACGACAAGTCCAACAAGTACCATCAAAGTCGCCAATATGAGTGGCTTCATCTCGTGAGCTGATTGGCTACGCACATCGTAGCCTCACCTAGCCTTTTACATTACGTCCCCGCTACATGCTCCTGAGTGGAGCGCCACGACATCCAGGAGGTGTGCTAATTTTTCAGGACTATTTTTACCCGCTTTTAGAGCACCCAAAGCCTGCTACAAACCTCCAACACCTCCCCGGGAAATTTCAACAACTTTTACCTGCAAATGGAGCACCGCTAAACACATCCTTGACCTGCGAGGGGATATTCAGCGGTAATTTTTCCATTTTTACCTGCTTTACCAAAGCCAAAGCCACCTACAAACCTCCAACATATCTATGGAATTTTAACTTACTTTTCTTTTTACCCACAAATGAAGCATCATATTCTCGCTACATACTCGTGAGTGGACCGCCACGATATCCAAGAGGTGTGCCAACTTTCCCTTCACGCATGACGGTGTAACGGCACAAGGACAGCAATTACTGTAAATAAATGTAAAAACCGTACTTTATGTTAAGTATTTAATACAGTGCTATGAAAAAGTAACTGAACCTTTTGGAATTTTTTCTTTGTCAAAATCACACAAACGAAAAAACTGTCTGCTTTACCTAAAACCATCCAAACATTTACAGGTTTTCATATTTTAATGAGGATAGTATGCAAACAGTTGCCACGTTTACATGGAGCCAAATATTCCAATTACAATCGGAATATTTGTTCAAACCGAATAAATGTGTTCCATATAAACACCTCATTCGGAATGAACAGGCCCAAACCGAATGGAATTTCATTCCGATTCACAGGGGTGGAATATTCCTTTTCCCAAACCGATTAGAAGTAAAATTATATCATGTAAACAGGGAAGCGGAATGGTGTCTGGTTGCGTTCTTTCTGCACATGCTCCGTACTGACATGGTGACGTCACTTGGTGACGTAAGTAACGTCACTTGCAACATGGCTTCCAAGCACACGCACAGCGCACCCACACAACTTTTTAAATGAACGGCGTATCATTCTGAAGTTTTGTTTCCACTCGAAAAGTTAAAACAGCAGCTGATCTGACGATCGATCTCCATGTTTTGCAACATGACGCTTTGTTTTGATTAATCTGCACATGTCAGACGGCAGTTGTCAAACGTCCTTTCGGAATAAAGGCAGACACATGTAAACGCTGGATCGGAAATGATGAAGTGACATGTAAACAGCTGATGTGAAATTTCCATTCGGAATGATTTGAATCGGTATGAATAAAAGTCAGCATGTAAACGTGGCTAATGACATAAGGGGGAAAATAAGTAAGTGAACCATCACATCTAATATGTTGGTCCTGCCTCCCCCCTTTGGCACCAATAACTTCAACCATACGCTTCCTGTAGGTGCAGATCAGTCTGGCACATCAATCGGGACTAATCTTGGCCCATTATTCTCTGCAAAACTGCGGTAGTTCAGTCAGATTCCTGGAATGTCTGGCATGAATCGCTGTCTTTAGGTCATGCCCCAGCATCTCAATGGGGTTCAAGTCTGGACTTTGACTTGGCCACTCCAGAACGTGTATTTTGTTCTTCTGAAGTTGATTGACTTCTGTGTTTTGGATCATTGTCTTGTTGCAGCATCCATCCTCTTTTTAGCTTCAACTGTCTTACAGAAAGCCCAAGGTTTTCCTGCAAAACATCCTGATAAACTTTTGAATTCATTCTTCCACTAATGAATGGAGGTTTTCCAGGCTCTGAGGAAGCTAAAAAAAGCCAGTCAGGATGCTCCCTCCACTATGCTTCATGTTGGGGATGAGATGTTGATGTTAGTGAGCTGTTCCATTTTTTTCTCCACACAGGACGTTGTGTGTTACTCCCAAACAATTCAACTTTGGTTTCATCAGTCCACAAAATATTTTGCCAAAACTTCTGTGGGGTGTCCAAGTGCCTTCTTGCGAACATTAAAGGAGCAACAAAGTTTTTTTAGACAGCAGTGGCTTCCTCTGTGGAGTCCTCCAATGAACACCATTTTTGGCCATAGTTTTACAAATAGTGGATGTGTGCACAGAAATATTGGACTGTGCCAGTGATTTCTGCAAGTCTTTAGCAGACACTATTGGGTTCTGTTTAACCTCTCTGAGTATTCTGCGCTGAACTCTTGGCGTCATCTTTGGTGGAGGGCCACTCCTTGGGAGAGAAGCAACAGTGCCAAACTCTCTCCATTTGTAGACAACTTCTCTGCCTGTCGATTGATGAACATCCAGACTTTTAGGGATGGTTTTGTGTTGTTTCCCAGGTTTATACAATTTAACAGGTCTTTAGACAGCTCTTTTGACCAAACCATGATGCACGTCAGACAATGCTTCTCATCAAGACAATTCTTACCAGGTGTGTATTTTATAATGAGCAGGGCAGCTATAAACCACTCATCAGTGATTGGGCACACATCTGACTTAAATTGTTTGGTAAGAATGGGTTTCAATTGCTGTTTAAGTCTCCTTAGGCAGAGGGTTCACTTACTTATTTTTCCCCTTCTGTCATTGTTTGCATGCTTTCCTCACTAAAATATGAAAACCTGTAAATGTTTGGGTGGTATTAGTTAACACAGACATTGTTTTTTTTTTATATCTGTGTGGTTTTGACAAAGATCAGATCACATTTGAAGGTGATTTTATGCAGAAATGTGAGAAATTCCAAAAGTTTCAGATACTTTTTCATACCACAGTATATACTATATATATGTAAAGAAATACTGTTTACTTTGAGCTTTACTTCGTGGATTTTAACTTTTCGCAGGAGGTTCTGGTCCCCATTAACCGCGAAAAATGAGGGATGTCATTTGTTTGAAATGTGGTGAAGGACAAAAGATGAACATGTAAACACACAGAGAAAGACCCGAGCTAAGAATCTTCTTGTGAATCAGCTGAGCTAACTGTCAGGCTTAGATGAACAAACATTTCTCACATTTTTAATTTCTCTTCCTAAAAAGAAATTGGCCTCCACTATATGGGATTACACCATTCTTTTTGTTGTTTGTCCAGCCAAGCACTGCTTGCTTAAGTCTACTTACACAGTAAATCTAAGCAATACAGTTCTTGTAGTATCTTAAATAGATTTGTATAATTTTGGTCCAAGTCAGAATTTAAATCAACATCCCTTGGAGCAACCACATGTGGCCGTACAAACAGGCACATAAAGCATACACACTTCAGCAGAAAGGCACAAGTTATTCACAAAAACACAGGCTCATTGCACATGTAAAAGATAAACCAAGCTGAGATTTAATTTTCCCTGAGGGGAAATTTAGCACACTTACGTAAATGTACAAACATCTTTAAACATACTCATATATTTAAGTAGTTCTCATGAGTGTTTTCTTGCTTCTGATCCCCCAGGCCAAACGATTGCTGAGTTTTTTTCTCAGCTAAGTTTTCCAGCCTCTGATTATATGAGCTCATCAGGCAGTTAAATAACGCCTTTGACTCTTTCCCCACATTTTGAGGAAACGGTAGGCCATTTTTTTTGTTTATTTTGTTCTCAAAGCATGAGTGGTAATTTTTTGTTGTTGTTGTTGTTTTTTTTGGGGGGGGGGGGGGTGACACAACATCCATGAACTGTGAGGCAGTTATATACATGTCTGTTTGCTGCGTAATTCAAAAACAGGTAAATAGTTTTTCAGTGAACTATGTGGAAGGCGTGACATTGGAAACCATTACATTTGGAGTAAAATACAGTGAGGGGAAAAAATCTTAACGATATTCTGCATTCCCTTGTATTTGTTTGGAATTCTTGCCACCTACTGGTGAAGATGAATATTCTAAAGTGTATTGTGGTTTTGTGAGAAGTCTAGTATGACAACATTCAGGAAGTGTGACTTAACATGCAGGTGTTGGCTGAATTTTAATGACCTCGGAGGCATTTGCTTTAGCGTTTTTTTTTTTATTTTCATGCACTCCATTGAAACTTAGAAACCATGACCAAAATGTACCAGAGCAATCTTCCCAAATGTGTTTTAACTTGGTCGAAGACTGAAAACTCTCCAAATATGTAAACAATAGAAAAGATTTAGACAAAAGGAATATAGCACTTCTGAGACAAGGTTCTGGATAGTTTGTGGGAGAGCCTTAAGAGCATGCAATGTTTTGTGGTGTTGGCCAAAAAGAAATTGAACGAGGCCAATGATTTCATAGGGATTTTAAAGTACTGTATGAGTTCAGGTGTTTGAAGATGTGGGAGGGTCACGCCAACACCCTCAATCCCTTTCAACGATTCACAAGGGAGATATCAGCATTGACCACCCACTCGTTTTCCCCTCATCTTTTCCCTCTTTGTGATGGGCTCTTTTTTTCATATGTGTGCATAATTACAAATACATAAACACCTAAGAAATTTTATCAGAAACACATGTCCTGTCTAAATTATGATGATTACTTTGTGGTGCAAAACGAGAAATGAGCAACAGAATTAAGCAAACATCTTAATTCTGTTTTTTAGTCTTGCCAACAGCAAGCAAACAAACGCCAACCCCGAGTCACCCCAATTTTTTCCTTCAGAGAGAAAGATGATTTGGCAGAATTACTACAAATGACATACTGGCTTCTGCTTTATCTAAGAGCTGCGGGCCTCTGAGAGACAAGATTATTGTTGGAAAAAAGCTCTTTGTTGACTTAAATTCTGCTGTCACCCTGCACAATGTTTTATGACTTCCTGCTTTTGTAAAACAACTTTACCAGAGTTTCTCTTAATTCCTTGACTTTCCTTTCAAAGGATACCATTTGCCAAAGGAGATTATAAACTCTTTCGCAAGGATTTAAAACAAATTCTCATTTGCCCTGTCGTGGAGCAACTTATGGTTTTCTGTACGTAGTCCCGTTTAAAAGAAACAAAACATCCAACCCAGGAAATATGTTTAATAACATGATATTTACAATAGGATAGCAACATGTCTAATGTTTTTAGTACGAAAAAGGCAATGCCTCTGCAAAAGAATTGCAGGTTCTCTAGTGCTAAAACTGGGCAAAAACACATTATTGTTGGTTTTTCAGAAATGTTTAACATGTGTTCTTTTTTGTTTTGTGTTTTTGTTTTTGTTTTGTTTTGTTCAATGTATTTATTCAGATTTAGCGTTAGAAAGATATATATATTAGAGCTGAAACGAATACTCGAGCAACTCGAGTAACTCCGAGTTTAAAAACTGATCCGAGTAATTTTATTCACCTCGAGGAATCGTTTAATTTTGCCAGCTCTAAGCATCACGTTTTGCCTGGATTACTTTTAATGCGGGACAACGCGCTGACGTCACGTGCGTAGAGGCAGAAGCAATTTAAAAAAAAAAAAAAAATTACTGCAGGCGACAGCCGCTACAAACTACTCCGACGTTGCTTAAAACTACGCTCGCATAGTGTGGTAGCAGGTAGTGTCCGATGCGTCTCATAGATACCGCATGCATTTATAGGACTAGATGCGAAATGACGGACTTGGCCGCGTCTGGGCAGCGTTAGTAAACAGCCGCCATCTTTAAGCAGTAGACTTCTCAGCGCTAATAAATATAACGTTACTGTCACTCGCTCACATAACGTTAGCCCTACAGAGGGCTAAGTTTCTATTGATTATGACCACTGACGATGCGTGGCTAACGTGTCTTACATACAGGCTTTATTTAATCTGTAAAAACACAGCGCTGTAGAGTGATGAGGGTGTAAAATTAAAACATAATAAAGCTAACTGTCAGTTTTAGCTCAGTAGTCATTGCTGAATAAAACACCAAGTAGCACTGGTCCCTAATGTGCTCCAATATAGCAGGTATCATACATTTATTTTGAACACTGCAAAAACTCAAAATCCTATCAGTACTTCCAGTTTAGACTAACTTAAAACTTAACTAGAACTTAAAAATAGCTTGACACAAATGGAAATTCAATTGAAACACGTGCGGAAAAACACATAGCTTTGAAGTGATGTGTGTTATTATTTTTAGGTAAGAAATGTATAATTTATATTAGGGATGTCAAACGATTAAAATTTTTAATCGAGTTAATCACAGCTAAAAAAAAAATAATTAATCGTAAATAATCGCAATTCAAACCATCTATAAAATATTACATATTTTTCAGTAAATTATTGTTGGAATGGAAAGATAAGCCACAAGACGTTTGTTTTATTTGTTTACTATAACAATAAATCAACAAGATGGCATTAACATTAAAATTCTGTTAAAGTGATCCATGGATAGAAAGACTTGTAGTTCTTCAAAGATCAATGTTAGTACAAGTTATAGACATTTTATATTATGTTAATGTTTTCGTTTTAATAAAATTTGTCAAATTTTCAATCAAAAAATAAACTAATAGCTCGCCATTGTTGATGTCAATTATTACACAATTCTCATGGTGCTGAACCCATAAAATCAGTAGCACCCAAGCGCCAGCAGAGGGCGACAAAACTCCAAAAAACACAAGTAACAAGTGCACATGACCCTGAGCTGTCATTTTAATCTGTTTGAGCGGAGCATGTGCGTTAATTGCGTCAAGTATGTTAACGTGATTTATTTAAAAAATTAATTACCGCCCGTTAACGCGATCATTGTGACAGCCCTAATTTACAGTGTATAAATATATATATATATATATATATATATATATATATATATATATATATATATATATATATATATATATTTATTTATTTATTTATTTATTTATTTATTTATTTATTTATTATTATTATTTTTTTTTTAATAAGATCTAGAAGTTTTTTTGAGTGAAAGCAGTGATTTTTTTTTTTTCTAGTCACATCTGAGATATAATTGTTGGCTGTTTTCAACAATGTACATCGAAAATAAAGACATTGATTGACTGAAAATGGTTCAATATTGGATTAAATGTCTTTTTTCTTATGTATATTTATAATTGCTCTTTAAAAAAAATTACTTGATTAATATATAGAATTTTCAGTCGATTAATCGATTACTAAAATATTCGATAGCTGCAGCCTTGATATATATACATATATACTAGTATATACATAAGAGATGATTTCACTTTTTTTGCCAAAGTATAATTAAGCCTACATATATACTGTGTGTGCATATATAAATATATATACATATATATACGTGTATATATATATATATATATACGTGTATATATATATATATATATATATATATATATATATATATATATATATATATATATATAAATATATATATATATACACAGTTGAGGTCAAAAGTTTACATACACTTGTGAAGAACATAATGTCATGGCTCTCTTGAGTTTCCAGTTATTTCTACAACTCTGATTTTTCTCCGATAGAGTGATTGGAACAGATACTTCTTTGTCACATTCATGAAGTTTGGTTCTTTTATGACTTTAGTATGGGTTAACAGAAAAAGTGATCAAATCTGCTGGGTCAAAAATATACATACAGCAACACGAATTAGCAAATTCTTGTGAGTGATTATTGACTTGAACAATCATTGACTTGAACAAGTCAGGAAAGTCACTTGGAGCCATTTCAAAGCAGCTGCAGGTCCCAAGAGCAACAGTGCAAACAATTGTTTGTAAGTATAAAGTGCATGGCACTGTTTTGTCACTGCCACAATCAGGAAGAAAACGCAAGCTATCACCTGCTGCTGAGAGAAAATTGGTCAGGAGGGTGAAGATTCAACAGAGAATCACCAAAAAGCAGATCTGCCAAGAATTAGAAGCTGCTGGAACACAGGTGTCAGTGTCCACAGTCAAGCGTGTTTTGCATCTCCATGGACTGAGAGGCTGCCGTGCAAGAAGGAAGCCCTTGCTCCAAAAGCGGCACCTTAAGGTGCGACTGAAGTTTGATGCTGATCACATGGACAAAGATAAGACCTTCTGGAGGAAAGTTCTGTGGTCAGACGAAACAAAAATCGAGCTGTTTGGCCACAATGCCCAGCAATATGTTTGGAGGAGAAAAGGTGAGGCCTTTAACCCCAAGTACACCATGCCTACCGTCAAGCACGGTGGTGGTAGTATTATGCTGTGGGGCTGTTTTGCTAACAATGGAACTGGTGCTTTACAGAGAGTAAATGGGATAATGAAGAAGGAGGATTACCTTCAAATTCTTCAAGATAACCTAAAGTCATCAGCCCGAAGATTGGGTCTTGGGCGCAGTTGGGTGTTCCAACAGGACAATGACCCCAAACACACATCAAAAGTGGTAATGGAATGGCTAAATCAGGCTAGATTTAAGGTTTTCGAATGGCCTTCCCAAAATCCTGACTTAATCCCCATTGAGAACTTGTGGACAATGCTGAAGAAACAAGTCCATGTCAGAAAGCCATCAAATTTAACTGAACTGCACCAATTCTGTCAAGAGGAGTGGTCAAAGATTCAACCAGAAGATGCCAGAAGCTTGTGGATGGCTACCAAAAGCGCCTAATTGAAGTGAAAATGGCCAAGGGACATGTTACCAAATATTAGTGCTGCTGTATGTATATTTTTGACCCAGCAGATTTGATCACTTTTTTCTGTTCACCCATAATAAAGTCATAATAGAACCAAACTTCATGAATGTTTTTTGTGACAAAGAAGTATCCGTTCCAATCACTATCAGAGAAAAATCAGAGTTGTAGAAATAACTGGAAACTCAAGAGAGCCATGACATTATGTTCTTCACAAGTGTATGTAAACCTTTGACCACAACTGTATGTATATGTATATAATTTTTTTAAAAATGTTTTTTAGGCACTTCAAATGTAATAATTATAAGTTTTAAACATGTTACTGTCCCTCCGAATTAATTTTGAACCAACAATAAAGCAGAAAAATGCTTGGCTTTATTAAATGCTTCATTGAGTGAGTCCACTCAAATTCAAAGCTGCTCACCTACACACAATGAGTTGCCACAGAAACTATTCGACAAGTTACACGATGATTGTCGCATGCGACACTTCGAAGCTCGAGTCTCTGGCAACATCAGACATCAACGTCTGTCGATCACTGTTAACTTTGATAAGTAACTTCAATGCACTTGCTGCCTGACCAAGAACGAGCAGGGAAAGGAAGGGAGTGTGAGACTATGCAGTCGGCTCAGGACAGCTCATGTGTTTTTTGTTAATTGAAAAAAATCCTCGATGGACTGATGGCGCGAAGTTTGAAGCACGAAGTAGCGAGGTATCACTGTACATCATTCTGAAAACTCGTTCTAAAACAGTATTATGCTACACGAGTGAAAACTATATTAAGAAAACAAACCAACCATTTTAACTAAAACCACAATAAATAACACCTTTTGGATAGGGTTAGACAAATACGGGATTGCAGTTCAATAGGTTAGTTGGCAATGTTAATTACACAGTAGGCCTAATAGTGTAACATTTGCCATAAATGTTTTCAGAAAACAAGAAAAAGTACATATTTAGGAAGTACATGGTATTTGATTTGGTAACAGTAAGGTAGAAATTACTTGAGGAAATTATGCCATATGCAGTATTTTATCTAATATAAATAATACACGATTAAGAATCACTTGAATTAGCCAACTTGTAACTCAAATGTCAAAGGAATAACTATGTTATTATAAGGATGCTTGGTTCTCAAAACATTTAAATTAATTGAGATTACATTTTCTGGCTTTTATTATGTGTGTATGCCCCAGACTCTCATGATATAGTTCACACGCAACGCACCAAGTTTAATAATACAGTAATACAAAATAATAGCAGAAATGCAAGAGGCAAAAAGGAAAATCAAAATGTGCTTGTCGAGGTGAAAGAAAAGCAGCTGTTACAACACTGCTCATACTAAAGACTTTGCCAAAATAAATTAATCCGTCCAAGTAAAAGCAACAGGCCTACATCCTCTTGTTACATACAGTGTGTTATTAACATGAAGCACATTGTCAAACACTTAAAAGTTCTGTGCCATAACCTTGAGAAAGGTATTCACCGATTAAACATGGTGGCAATCAAATGGATCTGCTGCTAATTTACTTTATGAAGGCCACACAGTGTCAAAAAGTAAGCCGATGACTTCTCCGGAATATAAACTTGCGATAAGCAGACATCTTTTCCCTTTATTCTGTTTCGTGTACATTGTGTTTCTCAACTGATAACGGATTGTGGCTAAAAAGCTTTAGATCATTGTCTTGGGATAATCACAACGGAAAAGTTTTCAACCTGAGTTGTGAAGTCCTTGACATGTACAGTCTTTATCGGATATATTTTGTCTATGAATAGTACATCTTATCCCATTACAAAATTTTAAAAACTTTTATTTTAGCCAAAAACTTAAAGAGGGAAGCTTAGTAAACATACCTTCATGTGATAAATTGGTCATTCTTGGAGGGATTACAATGTAATTTGTTTTGTATAAACACTAGCAACTTTTTCAGGATGCCCAAATTGTCCCCACCAACTTTTAAGCAACCTTATTTGCTTTATATAATGACTTCAGTTATATAGGTCATTTAGATTGTCTTCCCATATGTTGTAAGTATAGAATTGACCCTACCATTACTCCAGTAATTTTCACACTATAAGGCACACCTGTCTATAAGCCGCCACCAACCTAATTTGACACGAAAACTCCATTTGTTCATAGACAAGCTGTGCTGGACTATAAGCAAGAGCTCTCCTCACTGTATTATGAGATATCTACACCAAAGATATTAACCGGACACACTTTATTTGACAGCAGCATCATATGACTGCCATAAGACCAAATGAACCACCATGAAACTTTGAACCAATTTGCTGCTTCAAGAAGCTTCATTTGGCCATCACTGCTCCCTTGGGGGAGACAGTCAACCTCTTCTGCCACCTGCTGTCAATGCTGTTGTTGTCCAACATGCCTCCTAGCATGCATTGCAGCGCAACAGATATAAATGACAGTGTCATGTCATAATTATGACGGTCTTATGACAGTCTTGTGATGCTGCTGTCAAATAAAGTGTTACCAAATACAATAACTAGCAATGAATGAAACAATTGGAACAGTAACTGAATAAATTATTAGCACAGAACATGAAGTTTGTTATTTACATCTGTCGCGCTACAATGCATGCTAAGAGGCATGTGTTACCTATTAACCCAAATAAATCAGAAAATAGGCCGCACTGGATTCAAAACGAAGGGAAAAAGTAGAGGCTTATAGTCTGAAAATTACGGTAAGTGAATTACAGTACTTTCATTATGTTTAGACTGACATTGACACCTTTCACCTGCTGAATGTACCAGTCCATTTTTTCCCACTCAAACGCATGTTTCATTGGCTGATGACTTGACCCCCATGCCCACACAGACACACGCATTCACAGCCACGACAGAAATACTATATGCCTTCCCCGCCCCCTTCGAAGACGAGGGACATTAGAAGATTTTTTTCCACCATCAGTAGCCACTGTAAGTAATGTAAAAAGACTTTAATGTTGTGGATGTGGGGAACACACCTATAATTTTGCTACTGAAAGTCTGACCTGCATCAGAGTTAGCATAACATTAATCTGTGAATTACTCGAACCGGAGAAGGAAGCTGCTTTGGGAGAAATATCTTCCTGTATGTTTTGTACTGTTAACGTTAATTACGCTGTAAGAAATGTAGTGAACCAAGGTTTACCCCCTTCTCTTCTGTTTTCATTTTTATTTTGTTTTTGTGGTCTTAAAGCAGCCCAAAGATGCTTTCATTTTTTTGTTGAGTTTGGCTGTACTTGTGGACAATAGCATAATGAAGGCTCCATTTTTATTCATTAGTGATATTCCCTGACTAGGAAGTTTTTTGTGATATTCAATTTATTTAGAAAGACAGTTTTGAGTGGTATTAAGACAAATATTTATTATTTTGCATTCCGGGATAGTTAAAAGATGTATAACAAGTACAGTATGTATTTTTTGTGTATGTTAATAAAATTTGTGTTCAAATAGTGTAATTTAAGTTTGCTAATAAAATCCAGAAATTTATTCTGGAAGTTTTCACAATGGTTCTTCAGTAGTTTTTGAAAACAAAGATTTTGAATAAAACGGTGTATCACCTGAACCAATAAATATCAGGCATGAAAATGGGTCAGGGGTTAAAAAGGTGAGAAGGGTGTGGAGGAAATATGTTCCAGTACACTGTACACCCCAACAAAATATTGAGCTCTGTCGACCCACACTGTGTTTCAGCAGGGCCGTGCAGAGACCGGTGGAGGGGCAGGTGCTCGTAGATCAAAAGGGGCACATGAACAAGTATTTAATACACCTTAAAACAACATAACTCCAATTTTAACCAGCTTTAAATAATAATTGGCTGCGACTGTGACATACTTTAATTGGGAGGGGGCAACAGTGATTAGAAATCAAAACTGTCATCCACACTTTCTGGCTGTGACTCACTCAGTCTGCCTCTTTTCTTCCTTTAACCTCTGCATCAAAACTTCCTTCCTCAACTTGTTCATCTGAGAACAAACCACATCAGATGGTCACTGAGCCACCAACAGCACATTTTTTCAAAACTATTATTTCATTATTATCCATACTTAACAACTCTAGTACCTAATGATTAATAAAGCAATGACATAAAATCTTATAGAAAAATAACATTGTAATTGTGTTTATAATTGTATTTAATACCCAACTATCCTTGCAAACCTGTTCTTACCAGGTCTGCTATTCACCCAGCTGATGAGGTATCCACTGCCTTTAGCAGCCTCATCCAAATCCTTTTTTATCCCTCAATCTCCTTTCCCTACGAGGCATGTCTATGTAATGAAATATAATTTTTTTGTTGTTTTTTTTTTTAAACAAAAAAAAAAAAAACAGACTCCCCGGTGGCTTTTAGTTTTAAAGCTTTCTTAATTTCTTTCTCTCTCAATAACGATGGAGGTAGATTTGTGTTTTTATTATTCAATAAAAAAACAAAGTTACTTCTATCAAAAACAAAGTTGCTTCAATCAAAATACAGTTATACTTTTAATCCCAAAAAAGTCACTTCAATAAAAAAAATTGTTTTTGATTGCAAAATAAATTTGAGACAAAAAAAGCATTTGAAAACTATTTTTCTTGATTGAAACAAATTTTTCCATTGAAGTAATGTTTTGCGTTTGGGCCACATTTTGGCTAGGACATTAGTGTTTTTATTATTCAATCAAGTAAGTTGCTTAAAACAAAAAAATATATATAAAAAGAAAAACTTTGCACATGTGTCAATCACCGTCTAACAAAGCCTGAGAGGGTTTGAGTAGACTCAGTATGAAGCATTTAATAAAGCCAAGCATTTTCTTACTACTTTATTCTTGTTTAAAAATAATTCGGTGGGGCAGTAACATGTTTAAAACTTATCATAATTCTTACATTTTGAAGTGCTTGAAAACCATTTATAAATGATACTTTGGTGAAAAAAGTGAAAAAACATGTCTTATACTGGACTGTCTCAGAAAATTAGAATACACAATATTCTAATTTTCTGAGACAGTCCTGTATATTGTTCTATGTAAAGGACGTCAGCCAAGGTCGGCCCCCCACATTTTTACCACGCCAAATCTGGTCCCCTTTGCAAAAAGTTTGGACACCCCTGCTTTAAATGGTGGATTAATGTACAGGACTGTCTCAGAAAATTAGAATATTGTGTATTCTAATTTTCTGAGACAGTCCAGTATATATGTACAGTGCCTTGCAAAAGTATTCGGCCCCCTTGAATCTTGCAACCTTTCGCCACATTTCAGGCTTCAAACATAAAGATATGAAATTTAATTTTTTTGTCAAGAATCAACAACAAGTGGGACACAATCGTTAAGTGGAACAACATTTATTGGATAATTTCAACTTTTTTAACAAATAAAAAACTGAAAAGTGGGGCATGCAATATTATTCGGCCCCTTTACTTTCAGTGCAGCAAACTCACTCCAGAAGTTCAGTGAGGATCTCTGAATGATCCAATGTTGTCCTAAATGACCGATGATAAATAGAATCCTACTGTGTGTAATCAAGTCTCCGTATAAATGCACCTGCTCTGTGATAGTCTCAGGGTTCTGTTTAAAGTGCAGAGAGCATTATGAAAACCAAGGAACACACCAGGCAGGTCCGAGATACTGTTGTGGAGAAGTTTAAAGCCGGATTTGGATACAAAAAGATTTCCCAAGCTTTAAACATCTCAAGGAGCACTGTGCAAGACATCATATTGAAATGGAAGGAGCATCAGACCACTGCAAATCTACCAAGACCCGGCCGTCCTTCCAAACTTTCTTCTCATACAAGGAGAAAACTGATCAGAGATGCAGCCAAGAGGCCCATGATCACTCTGGATGAACTGCAGAGATCTACAGCTGAGGTGGGAGAGTCTGTCCATAGGACAACAATCAGTCGTACACTGCACAAATCTGGCCTTTATGGAAGAGTGGCAAGAAGAAAGCCATTTCTCAAAGATATCCATAAAAAGTCACGTTTAAAGTTTGCCACAAGCCACCTGGGAGACACACCAAACATGTGGAAGAAGGTGCTCTGGTCAGATGAAACCAAAATTGAACTTTTTGGCCACAATGCAAAACGATACGTTTGGCGTAAAAGCAACACAGCTCATCACCCTGAACACACCATCCCCACTGTCAAACATGGTGGTGGCAGCATCATGGTTTGGGCCTGCTTTTCTTCAGCAGGGACAGGGAAGATGGTTAAAATTGACGGGAAGATGGATGCAGCCAAATACAGGAACATTCTGGAAGAAAACCTGTTGGTATCTACACAAGACCTGAGACTGGGACAGAGATTTATCTTCCAACAGGACAATGATCCAAAACATAAAGCCAAATCTACAATGGAATGGTTCAAAAATAAACGTATCCAGGTGTTAGAATGGCCAAGTCAAAGTCCAGACCTGAATCCAATCGAGAATCTGTGGAAAGAGCTGAAGACTGTTGTTCACAAACACTCTCCATCCAACCTCACTGAGCTCGAGCTGTTTTGCAAGGAAGAATGGGCAAGAATGTCAGTCTCTCGATGTGCAAAACTGATAGAAACATACCCCAAGCGACTTGCAGGTGGCGCTACAAAGTATTAACGCAAGGGGGCCAAATAATATTGCACGCCCCACTTTTCAGTTTTTTATTTGTTAAAAAAGTTGAAATTATCCAATAAATTTTGTTCCACTTCACGATTGTGTCCCACATGTTGTTGATTCTTGACAAAAAATTAAAATTTCATATCTTTATGTTTGAAGCCTGAAATGTGGCGAAAGGTTGCAAGGTTCAAGGGGGCCGAATACTTTTGCAAGGCACTGTATCTTTTTTCCAATGTAAAATCTGAATAAATACATTGAACACACACAAAAAAATGGGGGGGGGGGGGGGGGGGGGGGGGCACTACTTCGCGGTTTTCACTTATTGCGGCGGGTTCTGGTCCCCATTAACCGCGAAAAACGAGGGATCCCTGTATTTCTGAAAAGCTTTAAGATGCAAGAGTCATTCCCACCACTCGTCGGGCCGGTGTTGTGCCGACACCGGCCGTCAGCTCAAGACCCAGCCGAAAATAACGCGTCTAAGGCGGACAACGGGAGCGATGCGATGCGAGGCGACCCCTCAATCCGAGAGCATGCCGCTTAATTTGACTTAACAGTGTGTTTCTTCGTTTATTTTACCGCTAAATACACAAGCTTGATGCCAATTTAATGGGAGCTTTTTTTTTTTCCATGGGAGATTTGGCTAGCTCTGGCAGTGTTCAACGCAAGCTGCAACGAATGGCAGTAACTTTTTTATATCGCAAAATGTGAAAACGATTGAAACCATTACTCACCAAATTCAATCTGCTGGCAAATACAGGCAAGTGTGTATGCTGCGCCCTGGTCTGCCCCGGTGTGGATAAGGCCTGCTTTTTGTTTTCGCAGCTTTGCAATGCAACCAAAGGCTCGCCGAGCACTCCTTGTTTCACGTAAGGAGTGCGCGCGTTTGGAATAATGGCACGCAGCTTGGGCCGATGATTGGTTCTCGTCAGCGAAGCATCTAGAAGGATTTGCTGACTGTCCGTGTCACTTTTTTAAAGAACCGATCAATTTACGTACTAAGTTAATCACATGATGATAATAATAATAATAATTAAATAAAACCTCCCGACCCCCCCCCTCCTCCCAAAAAGAATTTCTCCTCGGATCTACGCAATTCACGCAGGTCGCCCTTTTTGACTTCAAAATGGCGAATTTCGCCGAAAGGTGAGAGATTTTCATGCCTGAAATATGCATTGCAAAATTCCGTTTTCAATGTATATCTGCTAGAAATAAGTGAAATTATGTGCCATTGATTCAAATAATTTTATTCAGATTTCATCAAATAAGAAAAATAGCTAGCTGAGAAGAACTTTGTAACAGGCCTATTTTAAGAAAAAAAAGTGTATATTTAATCTAGGGCTGTCAAATGATTAAAATGTTTAATCGAGTTAATTACAGCTTAAAAATTAATTAATCGCAATTAATCGCAATTCAAACCATCTATAAAATATGCCATATTTTTCTGTAAATTATTGTTGGAATGGAAAGACACAAGATGTATATATATATATACATATATATATATATATATATTATATATATATATTCAACATGCAGTACATAAGGACTGTATTTGTTTATCATAACAATAAATCAACAAGATGGCATTAACATTATTAACATTCTGTTAAAGCGATCCATGGATAGAAAGACTTGTAGTTCTTAAAAGATAAATGTTAGTACAAGTTATAGAAATTTTATATTAAAACCCCTCTTAATGTTTTCGTTTTAATAAAATTTGTAAAAATTTCAATCAAAAAATAAACTAGTTATTAATAAACCATTGTTGATGTCAATAATTACTTCACAATGCTCATGGGTGCTGAAGCCTATAAAATCAGTCGCACCAAGCGCCAGCAGAGGGCAGCAAAACTCCACAAAACACAATTAACAAGTGGGGATTTTACTGTACTGTCATTTAAATCTGTCTGAGCGGGGCATTTGCGTTAATTGCATCAAATATTTTAACGTGATCAATTAAAAAAATTAATTACCGCCCGTTAACGGGATAATTTTGAAAGCCCTAATTTAATCTATAAAAAAAAAAAAAAAAAAAAAACATTGTCAGAAATGTTATTAATTCAAGAAAATATACTGTTCAAAACATTATTTTAAAGCAATTTTTTCTGGATTTAGATTAAAATGACCAACTTTTAGATGGATGGGCTTAATAAGAACAAATAGTAATATAAGTAATATAAGTATAATAGGAATAAGTGGAATAATCAGACGCATTAATCTGTTAACTAGCCCTTCACACTCAAAACAAGATGGAGAAAATTACGCGACTATATTTAAGAAAAATTGTCAGATTAAGACGTTATAAATTTGCAGTGTAAAAGTTGATAACTCGGTATAAATCAATGCAGATTTATTTTGGCATTAATCATTCAGCCCATCAATTAATTAGTAAATACTGGTGAGAAATGTATCCCTGACCCCCGTTCACCCAATCTGTTTGGTCTTATTAATATCCCGTCCCCAGCAAAAAGTGTACATGCAGGTTATGTAGTTATATCATCCCTACCAATATTGAGACCAAACCTACGCCCTTGATATATACGCATGGAGCCTCGAAACCATTTAATTTCATTAATTTATTTATTTATTTTTGTGTCAGGGCTGATTAATTACACTAAATGCAGATTTAAAAAGACTACTCCTCCGTTATTTGTTGATGGGCTATAATGAAATTTGTTAGGTATAATATAGGGCTGTATAAACATAGATCCTCTGAACCTGATTTTTGTTTTGTTTTTTGTCTTAGAGCTGATTATTTATAAAAAATTCATGGCAGACTTTTTGTTGCCTGTAGGTAACGAGTTAGCCCATAGAGAGGATGCTTGATTTTTGGTTGTCCTTTTCATGTCTCTCGGCTAGGATGATTAGTGAGGGGGCTGCATGTTTTTTGTTTTTTTGTTTTTTTTTTTAGATTTTTTAACTTGTTTTTGTATATTTGGCCCAATTTTTTAAAATTAATTTGACATTTTATGAATGATTGCAATGCTGAAAAAGAATAGTATATTATTTTCTTGTTAAAAAATACGGTATATAAAGTTAACCAGAAATGCAGTAAAAGTTACTCATCCACTACTGACGGCTCCCGGGTATGAGTGGGTGTGAAAAACTACACTGTCAAGTGTCAGATAACAATTATACAATAAGTTCAAGCCATAGAATATTTTTTTGTGTGGGTGGATTGGGATCATAACACCATCCAGTCAAAAATAGAGTGGAAACTGTGTGGATCACAGGAGGAAAAAAGTCTGGAGAAGTACTGTACATACTCTACTGCTCTACTGCTTACTATTGGCAATTACTGTAGCTATTCGTTTTTGGGTTTTTTTTGTTTTTGTTTTTTTATCATCAGCAAATATACTACAGTACATACAGTACTGGTATAATACAGTTCACCTTGACATTAAAAATATTAACATGGACTCTTACTGATATTAAAATCAACATTGTCCGTTCACTTTAGCCTGTAATGAAATGACGCAACGTACTTTTGTTATTCCAATTGTATTGTTGTACTGTTTATTTGTTTTCACAGTATTTCAGCCTCTAACCAATCAATTATCTCAATATATACTTCTCTCTGCTATGGAAACCCCTTTTGTGCAACTATGCAGCGGTTGTGCTATCCACCTGCTCAGTGCAGATAGATCAAAATGTATTGTCAAAGCTGAGAAATCTACTTTTTCCCCGAGAAGCAACACATGGCATTCTTATGTTGATTTAATGAATGTGTTACATCATGGGAATTTTGTAGGTTAAAAGAAGCAACGTCCGTCACTTAACATCCATTTAAAATAGGCCTTTGTTAGTCTGAGTCCCAAATTTGAAGACCATTCTTTTTTTATTTTACATGCCAGGGACTAGAAGCTGACTGAATGATATCAGACATTATTAATTGGCAAAAAATAAATAAATAAATAAATACATTAAAAAAAGGTTTAAGATAAAATTAGATTTTTGCCATTTTTGCAATCAGTTTAACATTTCACTCTATTATGTTTTGGTTATATTTTAAGGGCATCCTGGAGTGAGACTCATTTTGAGCTCTGGAGTTCCATGCCACAGACTTACCCACTTAATATCATGACCTACCGTATTAAAATACTGTAATTATAATAGTGCTAACCCTTTTGATAACGATTCATTGCATGCTGTCCATAGTTACCTCTAGATTAAAGACATTTTTAATGCAAAATGTGATTATATATTTTAATGTTTAAATACACCCTTTAGTACAGGAGTTGACCAATGTCATTACATTAAAAAAATCTAATTCAAGCCTCATTAGGTAACAAGAGTTGAGCAACTTTACACTTGTAAAGATGAATTTAACATGAATTTGTCCCAAATAACTTGCAAAAAGGGTAGCACGGAGGAGGAGTGTTTGGCACGTCTGCTAACAGTTCTGAGATCAAGGAGTCAAGCCCGGGTCATTTTTTAATTCTTTTATTTACATTTTTAGTTTGGGGTGCAATCTTTAGTACTTGTATTTAATATACTGCATATCGTTATTTTATATACATATACATGTTAGGATTTTTTTCTTTCTAGTGTGGCTTGTCCCCGTGATTACCCATTGATTTCACCTGTTGTACCTGCTCCTTGTGTATCCACCAATCTGTTTCCTCTCAGGTCACCCACCTGTGCCTCATTGTCCTGTCACCTCGTCTTTTATGTAACCTCCCTGTTTTTGTTGAGTCCTTGTTGCGACATTGTCCATGTCAGCGTTTGAGTCCCTCGTGCTCCTGTGCTATCGTCCTTAGTAAGTTGTTTGATATCAGTCTTTTGTTTGCCTTAGTTTTTGGATTCTGCAGTCTTATTTTTGTACTTTAGGTTTTTTGTTGGCTAGAATTAAAACACTTTTGCACTGCCTGTCTGCTTGGACTCCTTCATGTGACGTATACATATACACACAGAGATATTTATATGGCGGAAAACATAGACAAGACTGTAAAAGCAATTTCTGCTCTTGCACCCCTCTTTAAAATAAACTGCTGTATTTTAAGCCAAAAGAACTGTTGTGTTTGATAAAACAATGTCTATATGCTGCCATAGCAGATTCATGGCGCACTAAGCCTCTGA
Source organism: Corythoichthys intestinalis (assembly GCF_030265065.1). NCBI lineage: Eukaryota > Metazoa > Chordata > Actinopteri > Syngnathiformes > Syngnathidae > Corythoichthys > Corythoichthys intestinalis. Next base: position 19,596,282 of record NC_080401.1, on the reverse strand, counting down.
ACTACTTTTAATTTGTCCGTTTTACCCTGAACACCCCCGTTTACAGACATCGCGCAACCGCTTTTGTTTCAACCAAGCCATAAAAAGAGGGTAAGTAATTATATTTATTATTCAAAATGTCTGTCATTTTTAGCTTAGAATTATTGATGTCTAATAGTGAGTTAAAAAAAAAAAAAAAAAAAAAAAAAAAAAAAAAAAAAAAAGAATTATTCACTCGCATATTTTAAACTTTTAAACAAATTACGTCACAATGAAAAATTTAGCGTCTGTAAAAAAGTCACGGATATCTACCTCATAACTATCGCCTAACTGTATTTTTTTGTTACTGTCGCATTTTCCCCAATATGTTAGATAGTAAATAATCGATCCAAACAAACAAAAAATTGAAAAATAACGTTTAAAAGGGTAACTATATGAAAAGAAAATCTCAAGCACTCCTTGTTGTCTGCGATTTTTGCATTGCGACCCTAGTTATATCACCATGTTTCACCCATAAAATCCCCCAAAAATCTGGCTGTGGCCATTCACAGCTGTGTCTTGACACTCGGTGATACATGCTACATGGACTTTTTGGATCAAAACATGGTATGTACGCGATAATATCTGGTTAAAATTGTGGCGTCTTTAATTCTGCTCTTGTGTGCTCTCACCTCCAGATAGGGTTTTGCTGTTTAATCTTTTTTTTTTTTTTTTTTTTAAATAACCTCCTGTTAAAAATTTTTCTTCCCCCAGAAAATTGAGATTTAAAGCTTTCCAATGATGTATCACACATGCATATCAGACAATTTTGAAATTTGGCCAAATTGGCGGTCTCAGAGCGGAACTTCAAGTCACCTGAGTGTTTTTCCCCATATATGTACGTATATGTATATGTACACTCACCGGCCACTTTATTAGGTACACCATGCTAGTAACGGGTTGGACCCCCTTTTGCCTTCAGAACTGCCTCAATTCTTCGTGGCATAGATTCAACAAGGTGCTGGAAGCATTCCTCAGAGAGTTTGGTCCAAGTCTGTTCAATTTTTTTCTTCCACAGGACAATTAAGATTTTAAACTTCCCAATGATGTATCACACATGAATAAAGGACAATTACGAAATTTGGCCAAATTGGGGTCTTCGAGCGGAAGAGCGGAACTTCAAGTCACCTGAGTGTTTTCCGCCATACACTGGTATACACAGTACTACTCAGAATATGAGAATATCCTGCCAGAGCGGCAGGCTTCTCCATGCATGTCTGAACACTTCTGAGCCAACCAAAGACCTTTTGAAGGTGTTCTGAATTATGCATGGGGCAACTGTGTACAAAACTGTAGCTTTTCATTGTATCTATTTAAAAAAATAAAAATAAAAATAAAAAAAAGATTAACTTCCATTTTTCAAATTTGTAGTTTTAATAATCTGAAAAATCTTACTCAGCAAAATTATGAAGAACTGCTTAGATACTGTATGTCAATTTGCATGCAATGGAGCATAAAAAATTTGTTGGTTTAATATTTTACGTTTAATTGCCAAAATAAAACAATTTTTACTTGATATTCCATTTTTGGGGGGAGTCCAGACTATAATGAAATATATCATTAACATTGGGTGGATATTTATGACTGTAAATTAAAAAAAATAAATGTGAAAAATGAGACAAAAGGATTGAACTCACAAAAACTGCTCTCTCAAAGCACTTATACAATTCATTTGTGGATTTCAAAGTTGTTCGTGCCAGTCAGTCCACCTAAGAGTGCCATAATTTGGGCGAAAACGTCAAAGTTACGTTTTGCTTGCGAACGTGGATTTCACCCTGATCCTCTGTATTCTTTTGCCCAAAAATAATGAGCTTCAGGCGGCCGCGACAGAAGCACAAAGCGCCTGGAGTCTCCATGCAAGATGTTTTCGTGGTGCTCAAAAACGTTCACATGCTTTCATTTCCATGGGTTCATTCAGTTTGTCAGTGGATTTCAGCTCAATAAATGACAATAAATGCCACAGAGTTCCACATTTTGGACTAGAGCCCAAGTTACGTTTCGCCTGATGCGGGGATTTCACCCCGATCCTCTGTGTGCTTGTGCCCGACTATAATGCGTCTCAGGCGGCCATGATGGCTGCCCAAAGTGCCAGGAGGTTCATTGTTGTATTTTCATCCAAACATGCTCAAAAACAACTGTAATGGATCGCTCCAAGCAGCTAGGTGGGTTCACACTCGTTACGCTGCATCAACATCTCCCATTTTGGCAATTAAAACCCAAAATTAAGTTAAATAGGATCAAGTCAGCAGGATGATACACTCTCCAATGGGACTAGGCCACGCACTGTCTTGAATTCCAAACTTCCGGGTGCAGGAAGGGCCATAATTGATTGAAAAAATTTAACAGCACCAAATAGGATTTGCGTTAACGTCGTTATTAACGCGTTCAACTGACTTTTTTTAAATTTTATTAAATGTATAGTAAGACCGGGCCAAACCCCAGGCCGGCCCACCCAAATTTGTCCCGGTCCTCTCGATTAGCCACTCTTGGCCTGCTTGGAAGTGTAAATATATTGTAAAACCTTTCGATATATACAAAGGCAACTAAAACCCATTCCAAAAAATAGTCTAGTTATGGTTTTAAATGCTTTTCGGGGTGCTGCAAATTAAAGTCCTCTGCTGTATTTAAAACAGGTGCAGTATGAAGAACACATTTGCTACTTCCGAAATGCCAAGAGGATTAATGACTCTTCTGATTGTGGTTGGTATGCTCAACTAAATCCTCGGAGTTGCCATTTGTATTCCAGACGTCATTTATAGGTTGTGGATTATAAATGTGACTGGGTAAAGAGACAGGACTTGGTGAGAAGAAGCAGATTCGGCCAATGAGATTTGCCTCATGCAGCATCGAGTCAGATTGACTGTGTTTGGATTCCAGGGAACCACAGTGAATTATAAATAGCAAAAGCATAAACAAAGGAAGATGTTCCTGTAATGTCTTACTTTAAATTGTGTAATTAAAAAATAAATAAATAAAGACTTGAATTTTTAAATCAAAATCTTTACATTCTAAGTTAAATGTAATCTAATACAGTTTTATTCTTGGATATTGTTAGTAATTCAACATGCCTGTAGAATTATCTATCCATCTAACTATAATAAACAACAGGTTGCAATGGGGGTCAAAAGTCAGATAGAAACTTTAATGTGGGATGTTGAAATACTTGCGTAGAACTTTTGTGCTTTGTGACAGGTGTTTTAGGGCCTAACACGACAATATCACTTGAAGAAAAATGTTTTTCAAAATGCATTTATATTTTTGCAGCCGTTCCTGAGCTAGATCTTCCATTAGTTCTTTGAGGTGATGCAGGGACAAATACTGTCCGGGTTACGACTTCAATAATATGATCTTTGTTCTTGATAGTCCATTTTCTAAGAAGCACTTAAAGGTTTATTGAGCTACATTAAATTAATATACTAATGCCATGTGTACAGTCAACGGTATTTAGTTGTTTTTGTAGACAAGTGTAAATAGGGAGTTGAAAGAACAAAAGGACCCCACTACAATATGGAATGGTGTCTCCATCTAGTGTTCACTCTGGATTATGGCTGCATTTTTTTCCAAAATATTTTTATTTAATTTTTTTAATGTACATAGACAAACACAAAATTACGAACAAAATAATAATAAAAATGAAAAACAAAAGTGTAAAGGAAACACCAAAGAACCCACCCGCCCACAACCCCAACTGTCCTGAATAGCTACTGTATATCATTTAGGCAAACTATATATAGCAATGATGAGTTATTAGCAGTGAATCACACAAAATTAAAGCCGTTGTATTTATGTCATATGTATGTATGTATGTATGTATGTATATATGTTTATACCTTAACCTTTAAAGAGAGAGGAAAAGGGGGCGAACGGTTATATTAAATACGTCTCAAGGCCTGTCTCCCTTTAAATTCATAACCTAGTCAGTTTTACTGCATTTAAAAATAATTGCCTCAACCGTGATCACAAAAGTGATATGTAAACTAGAAGTATGCCTTCTAAACAGACAGACAATATTCAATCAATTCATTCTTCAGTGGTTCTTTACCTGGGTTCGGTGAGTAAGTCTAAGGGGTTCGGCGAAGGTAAAGAAACGCAGAGCCCTATTTTCGTACGCTTATACAATGTAGGCAAAGTGGCTTTTTAAACCAAATTTGGACTGGTTTGCTCCCAATTTACAGGCTTAATCCATTTCTTTTAACTGCTAGTCCTCAATCTGATGGGAGGAGGAACTGGTTTGCTCAGTGGAAGGGTGGTCTCAAATTTTGACCTGTTTATAAAACATGTTTCAAAATGAAAAGAATTTTGAACAGGAATTTACTAAATTAGGTGGCACGGTGGCTGAGTGGTTAGCACGTCCGCCTCACAGTTCTGAGATCAAGGGGTCAATCCCGGGCTTCGGCCTTCCTGTGTGGAGTTTGCATGTTCTTCCCGTGCCTGCGTGGGTTTCCTCCGGGAACTCCGGTTTCTTCCCACATCCCAAAAAAATGCAAGGTAGGCTGATTGAACACTCTAAATTGTCCATAGGTATGAGTGTGTGCATGAATGGTTGTATGTCTCCTTGTGCTCTGCGATTGGCTGGCAACCAGTTCAGGGTGTCCCCTGCCTACTGCCCATGGTTAGCTGGGATAGGCTCCAGCACCTCCGCTACCCTCAAGGGGAAAACGCGGCATGGAAAATGAATGAATACATTTTCTAAATTATTAGCTTGGTAGCTTAGATAAATCAGTTTTGAATTTGAAAAAAAATGTTTTATTACCTGATTCCGAAGGGTTCGGTGAGTCCACATGTGAAACTAGTGGGGTTCGGTACCTTTAGCAAGATTAAGAATCTATTTTCATAAGGCGCATTTTGGTGTGGCAACGTATCCATCCATTATTCCCGTTTAATGCTGACCATATCACACATAGCTCTAGAGTTTTCATACATATAAATACACTTTACAAAGTTTAAAAGTATTGCTATTGAAAGTTAGGCATTTCCCCCCCCCAAAAAAAAATTCAGTACAAAGTATGAAATCTACTGGCACTTGCAACCAATTAAAAAATCAATTATTATATCCCAGATAGCAGACCGACGCTGAATAAACATTGAGTTTCCATCAAAATAATCAGTATGGTTGACAATGAAATTTTCGACAGTGAGCAATGTTGATTCAACATTGCAAATACTGATGACACCTGACAGTGACGTTAGAACAACGTTGTTCTATGGTGTGTCAGGCGATGATTGGTTTAACATTGTTGTATAGTTGATGAAATAATGCAGACGAATAGTTGATTTTTTGAGTTGATAGTTTGATTTTTTTGACTGTCTAACTATACAGGTACTCCCCAGGTTACGACGTACCTGACTTAAGTGATTTCGACTTTATGACGTCGGAGTCTCGTGTGCCATTTTGTCTCCAGTGTTTTTTTTTTGTTTTTTTTTGTCGTGTAACATTCAAAATGTTAAATGCGCAAAATTCCCGTGTGATGTGACGCGGGGTTTACCATTGTCATGGCTTTCAGACATGGTTAGCTCCAGTGGCGGAGCTAGAGGGGGGGCCGGGGTAGCACTGGACCCCCCTAAAATCTGATTGGACCCCCCAGGTGCCACCCCAGATGATTGACAATGACATATCGCGGCACCGACTGCTAAGTCCTTCCTGTACAGTAGTTGGCGCTATGTACCATAAAGCGTTGCAAATTCGCTTTCATGAGGAGAAGAATAATCGCCACTGAAACGGAGGAAGATTTGAGATTTGAGTACTTGGTCATCATTGACGGAACGGAACACGTAAGATAAACAAAGTGACAAGAACAAACAAGGAGACGAACTTGGATACCCTGCCTTCAAGCCACTGAAATCCTCGTCGTAATGTAAGTTTTATGCTGGTGTCCTAATGAGTCAATGTTTAAATTTGTAGGAAGGAGATTTTTTGTTGTCGCTAAAACAGAGAGCCACGGCATCAAGCAAACGTTAACGTTATCTCATGTCGTCCAGCGTCCAACAGCCGCTCGATATTAACGTCTATATTTAATTAATTTGGGTCGCTATTTACATACATGTTTCTCCAATAATTGTAGAGCATTAGCCAGCTGTCTCATGCTCTCTTGCCTTAAATGAAACGTCACGTGAACACGGTAGTTGGCCGGTGTTGTGCCGAAAAATAGCCGCCCCGCACAACAGGTGTTGTGCCGAAAAATAGCCGCCCCGCACAACAGGTGTTGTGCCGAAAAATAGCCGCCCCGCGTGAAATGTCCCCCCTGACGGGAACACTTATTTATAACGTTTTTTTGAGCGTTTATTTGATTTATTTGTTTATTTATTTTATTATTGAGCGCCCACACGTCACTCGTACAGCTTTTTCTTACCAATCGATGGACATGAAAACGATTTTCTTGTACCGTGAATATATGTATTATTTTACTTAGCTTGAACTAATAAATGTCATACCTGTGTGATTGTCATTGAGATATGGTCGTGAAAACCTGTAGACAAATAAATTTCTGTTCAAAGATGGGTTATGTGGCCCAGTCCACGATTTGTTACTAAAATAAAGTACTAGTATTTGGTCTAATTTATTTATTTAAAACTGATTTTACAGTCCTAAATCCATTGCTGTAATGCGTCCATGAAAACATTTGATGTTTTCACCTCAATAAAGCGTTATAAATGAGCGTTCCTGTCAGGGGGGACATTTTACGCAGGACGGCTATTTTTCGGTACAACACCTGTTAACACCGGGCCTGCTGTGTGTGTGAGTAACTATTAATATGTTGTTGCATTTTCACTACTTTTGTAAAAATAGTTGTTATTAATGACTGATTGAAAAGTTGTTACCAAGTTGTGTTTTACATTTTTTACATCGTTAAGATGTTGATAAGAGAGAAGGGGGGGGGGGTCGTATGAGTAACTGTGAATGTGTTGGTGCATTTTCACCATTTTTTAAAAAATAGTTATTATCAAGTTAATAAACAAATTATATACATAAATCTCATCACCTGTGTGCTTAGTATGTACATTTCAACATTTGACACTCTGATTGCAATTGATAAGTCAAGAAACAAATGTATTGTTATAGTCTGTGGACCCCCTGAAATAGCCTCGGCCACCCCCTGGCCACCCCAAGAATAAAAGTCTAGCTCCGCCACTGGTTAGATCTACCAGGAATTACCCGGGATGGACACTTTCAGACGACGTGTGCCATCTTGGCGACTCGGCTCTCTTTGTCGGGAAGGCCGGGATTTTATAACCCGGACATTATGTCATTTTTGGTTGGTATCGTGACAAAATAAACCACACATTTCCAAGATGAATGATGGACTGTCACTTCGTCAGTGCTATGATCCAGTAGCAATTTAATTTCGTGATGTTTTCAGTTTAGTTGAGCTATTTCTAGTTTGCCACGTTGATAATTGTGATGTTTACCGCTTTTTGTCTTACTGCGAAGAAAGACGAAATGGTACAAAGACCAGGACCCACTACGGCCCTTGAGGATCGGTTTGCCCACCCTTGGTCTAGCTGTTTTATCCAACGAGTCCGCAGCATGTGGAAAGCTATCAGATAATACTTTAAGACCAGAAATCACGGAGGTGAAATACATTAGAAAGTGGTGCGTCATTAATTATAACAATGAAGCATAACCAGGTGTCATCAGAGAGGTCGAAGGGCACAGTGTGAAAGTAAGTGTCTGCACTGCCATGATATAAGCAAGTTCCATTAGAAAAGTACACAGAATTATCTGTTGGTATCATGACTTGTACTGTAGGTAACATAATTTTTCTTTGATTAATTCAAAGACCTTCCTCAACTTGTCCACTCTGTCATGCCTTAGGCCCATCTTTACATATTCTGAGAAAATTAACAATTTTTCACAAGTTAGCAAAAAAAAGCAAGCTAAACGCACATCATCCTAATTGTTCATGAAAATATTAGGTTGTTTATTTCATGAAGGGAAAAAACGATTGCAATTGACATGAAATTTCTATTAGGTTCCGTATGTCTTTATTGTTCATGGAAAAAAATAAACCTACAAGACTAATTACCTAGAAAACTAAAGATTTCAATTCAATTGGATACCTGCAGAATGTGAGACTAATTTATCATCACAAATATTAGGTTTAACATAGTTTGGTCATTAACAGTCCAGGGTGCAATTCAACTGGAGGGTTGTGAATCACGGAACTCCGCAGCACTTTTGACCCACACTTTTTCCACTTGTTCTTTTCCTATTTCAAAGAGTTTGCGTAAAAGTGGAATGCCTTTCTTGGATGAACACATCAGATACTCTTCATTTTCAGGCTGCAAAGTCACAGACACACGAGCAAGCACTATTGACTGGCAGAGGCGTGACAAGACCAACCAGAAGAGGCAGTCTCTCTCAGCTGCATTGAGAGGAAAAATGCTTTCCCAGCCTGCTAGGATAGGTCCACCCACCTCTAAGGGGTTAGGGTGCTCCAGCATCATGTACGCGATGGTGACGGCTAACTCATTGACATAGCAACCGAAGTTCAAGTCCCCAAAGTCTATTATACCAGATATCTTGTAGCCATTTTTTTCATTTTCTTGAACCAGCACATTGAGATCATTGAAGTCTCCATGAATAAGGCCTATAGAATATAAAATGAAACACGTAGCATAACCATACAAAACAATATTACATTTATATATTCAAGGATCTATGCAGTCTAATACAATACTTACACTCACGGAAACTGGAGTATTTTGGGGCCACAGCGGTCTTGAACTGATGGAGGACAGATTTCACAATCTCCAGAAGAGGGTCTCCATCTAATACATTCAACCATTTCTCCAGAAGGCAAATATTTGATAAACTCCATATGAACCCATCCCTCTGCAGCACATTGAGCTGAGGATGTTCCATCTGCATGTGGTTGGTGGGGATGAGATATGAGTGTAATGTTTGTTAATGCACAATATCGGCAAAACCATCGAGAAGTAGAGCTGCCCCCACAATTTCTTCCAAAATATCCTAAATTAGCTTTAAAACACATACACAAAGACACCCACACTACTTGGTCTTGCAACATTCAAACCTGAATTGTATGACATTTGTACAAAGCATGCATCTGTTGATTGTGGGTTTTTTTTTTTGTTTTTTTTGGGGGGGGGGGCTCTCTTTTAAAATGATTTGTTTTTTGAGAAGAAAATCGGAGTCAAACGCTATACCAAAGAATTACGTGAACCTTTTGGAGGATGTTGTCCATTGTGGCTGCTATTCGGCCTACTTGATAGAGTAGCTCAGGTGAGAGTGGGACCTCGGCAATTGGTATTCCTGGCAAATAAGTCAACAGGCGAACCAGGTACTTCTGTAAGCCATAACCGCAATCTGCCGAATGTAACAATCCAACAATTAGTATTACAACATATGATGTATTTTAATATCAAAAATAAAGATTGACAAGAAAACATATATTTTTATGTCTTTAGAGAGCACACAGATACATACACACACACATATATACAGTATATATTAGGGGGTGGGAACTAAAGATGTCCCGATCGATCGGGATGGATCCGGTCCGATCACATCATTTTCAAAGTATTGGAATCGGCAAAAAAATATCGGACATGCCTTTTTTTTTATATATATATATATATATATTTTTTTTTTTTTCACTTATTTAAATCGTTTTCTAATTGTATATAACGTTACAGACAAAATGTCTTACACTCATCCGGAGTACTTTTGGCTTAAAGTAGGGCTATCAAATTTATTGCGTTAACGGCGGTAATTATTTTTTCTTAATTCATCATGTTAAATAATTAACGAATGCGCTGCACGACCCACTCACGCATTGTCGCGTTCAATATATAAAGGCGCCGTTTTACCAATATATAGAGCTAAATGCAGCGTATAATGAGTAGAGAGAATTTTGACAGCCATTGGAGCCTTTTTTTTTTATTTGGCTAAAGCCTTACATTCCCTCTCTCAGCAATTAAAATTGACGTGGGAGGCAAAGTGGGGAAGAAAGGTGGTAGTTGCTCATTTTCTTGAAAACCTGTTCTTTCCCAACGCAGAGAAGATATATCAATTGGTGCCCCTACGCACAGTCATGGTTGCACTTCCCATCATGCATTTGGGTTGAATGGCTGCAGTATCATTTACTGAAAGCTCAACAAATACACTAGATGGCAATATTTAGTCACAATATACAAAGTCACATTTATCCTTTAAGAATTACAAGTCTTTCTATCCGTGGATCCCTCTGACAGAAAGAATGTTAATAATGTAAATGCCATCTTGAGGATTTATTGTCATAATAAACAAATAGAGTACTTATGTACTGTATGTTGAATGTATATATTCGTCCGAGTTTTATTCATTTTTTTCTTAATGCATTGCCTAAATGTGTATGATCGGGAAAAATTATCGGGAATGATTGGAATTGAATCGGGAGAAGAAGAAAAAAGCAATCGGATCAGGAAATATCGGGATCGTCAGATACTCAAACTAAAATGATCGGGAGCAAAAAAACATGATCGGAACAACCCTAGTGGGAACCTCTAGGTACCTTACGATAAAATTTGCGATACAAGGCTCACGATAACAATGGTCTCACGGTATGGCGATACAACACTAATCGACACATGGGTGAGGAAATAATTCTACAAAATTTTACTATACAAGTAATGAACATAGCGGCATGGTGACTGAGTGGTTAGCACGTCCTCACAGTTCTGAGATCAAGGGTTCGATCCCGGGCTTCGGCCTTCCTGTGTGGAGTTTGCATGTTCTCCCCGTGGCTGCGTGGGTTTTCTCCGGGATCTCCGGTTTCCTCCCAAAAACATGAATGGTAGGCTGATTGAAAACTCAAAATCAGGGTTCACTAAATCCAGACCTCGGTGCCACATATCCTGTCGTGTTTTCCATGTCTCCCTCCTCCAACACACCTGAATCAAAATAATCAGGATCATTATCAGGCTTCTGGAGAGGTTGCTGATGACATAATCATTTGATTCAGGTGTGTTAGGGGAGAGAGACGTGGAAAACACGACAGGAAAAGTGGCACCGAGGTCAGGATTTAGTGAACCCTGCTCTAAATTGTCCGTGTGTATGCGTGAATGGTTGTATGTCTCCTTGTGCCCTGCGATTGGCTGGCAAACTGTTCAGAGTGTACCTTGCCTACTGCCCGTAGTTAGCTGGGATAGGCTCCAGCACCTCCGCGACCCTCGTGAGGAAAAAGCAGCATGGAAAATGAATAAATGAATGAAAGCAACGAACATAAAAAAGCTCTTTTCATCCTTCTGCTGTGAAATGAATTGAGTATATCACTAGTAGCCGTCCAATTCATTGGAACTGGGAGAGTGCCAACCCTCCCACTTCAAAAGAATTGGATGTCATGGTGGTCAAGGTCAACCAATGAGTTAAATATGGGGGCATTTCAGGTCATTCAGTGTTGATTTTCAGTCACTTCCTGTTGATGGTGCGGCACTTCTGGGTCAATGCATGTTGATATTGGCTTGCAGAAGAGGAAGTGACCCGGGAATCTCCCCAGATGAATAGGCAGTGACTCAAACTCAACAGGAAGTGGCCTGTAAATGCCCTGAAATGAACAGAAACTGAACTGTAAATGCCCCGAAAATCGGATGGACTGCCTGAGAATGCTCTGGTTTCAAATGAACGAATGCTCATTCGCCTCCCCCAGTCTAAATGGATCGGGCGTCTAGCGCCGTCTATGGCAGCCACTGAGTTAACAGAGACACTATTCTAATGGAAGATTTTGGTAGCAACTTGTTATTTTTTTATGTATTGTTTTGTTCTTAAAACGGTTACACCTTTTTAAAATGATAACTCAATTCTTGACAGGAGCATATTGATAACCTTTTGGGAACAAAGTATCATGACATATCACCATTTCGATATTTTGTCATACCCGTATATACCGTATTTTCATGACCATGAGTCGCACCTAAAAGTCAAAAATGTATTCCAAAATGGAGAGGGCACGTGAGAGCCGCATGTGAACCTTAAAGAGAGAAGGTTGCGCATGATAGGGGGTGTGCACCCACTAGATATAAAAGTTTGAGGGTGTGCACTGGGTATTAGAAAACTTTCCAGATAGAGTCATCGTGTAGGCCAATGAAAAGGGCTGGATGGACGAGGAGAAAACGAGAGAGTGGCTCTATGTCAGGCGACCAGATTTATTTTTTCAACGCATCAACGTCCCTGTTGATCTGTGACTCCATGCACACCATTCTCACAGACGCTGTGAAAAACCAAGTGCATCTGATGAACTCTGAGCTTGCCATTATTCCGGGAGGCTTGACAAAGGACCTCCAATCGCATTAGTGCAAAGCAGGGCTTTCAAAGCCAAGATGTGAGTGGTGTGTGAGCAATGGATGACGAATGGTCAACACAACTTTACAAAGACTCCGAGGCAGCACCAAGCAGGGTACGCCACAATTTACGAATGGATTGTGGATGCTTGGGATAAGGTGTCTGTTTGCACTGTTGTGCGTGCTTTCACCAAAGCCAGCATCATTTTTAAGGAGGAAGAGACGCATGGCAAGGAAACTGACTCCAACAATGACAAGAGGAACCCGGCCGTGTTTAATGGAGACATAGCCCAGCTGTTAAATTCGGATACAGAAGATGAGGACTTTGATGGATTTGTGGATTAAGATTGACGCTACATACGCATGCTAGCGTATGTTTGCATATGCTTTTTATGTGCCCAACAATACGGTGTGCCTTGTGTGTGTGTTAAATACAAGAATATCGCCCGAAATTGAGCCTGCACTTTTCAATACCGTGCACCCAATGGTCGCGCAAATACAGTATACATACATACCTTGGATGACAGTGAAAACATTTGATGCAAATGAATAACTAATTCGAAGTTCAGAGTCTCTTTATTTTTCATTACAACAAGTGCAATGACAGGTCATTCCAGGTTCAACTTGACCAAGACAATTAGGCTAGGTTCATACTACAGGTCTTAATGCACGAATCCGAGTTTTTCATGTTTTTCCGACTCGAGTGAGGCATTAACTTGACGGTCAGAACGGGACAAGTCGCATAGAAGTGGGCCATTTCAAATCCGATCTGGGTCACTTTCATATGTGGTTTAAATCCGATCTGGGCCACATCTTGCCAGCGGTCTGTACTGTCAAGTCTCCCAAATCGGTGTAGATGCAGCCATTAAGTCATCAAAGAGCGAGTGAGACGCTACGGTAGCGGTGTAGCTGTGCATTATTAGCGCCTAGCTTGCATTGAACACGGCTTTTGGGGAAGGGCCGGGCTTGACAACAGTCATAAAAAAATACAAATGGGTTGAGGATAAGCCTGAGAATGATTGGTTTTCTCTCTGCTCTATACAAGCAATATTTCAACATTGCTTACGCAGCCGAGAGTCGGGGCAAACTTCCTGTATGTGTGTGTGACATGCATGGATAATGCGTGCAAGCTATCGAGCCATATAAACTTTGAATATAAGCCTAAACTAGGATTATTTATGTCTGTTATTTGTGTCCTCTTTTTGAAAAGCAAAATTTGATATCCCTGGAATGACGGATGACAGCCAGCATGTGTGGTCATTCGTTTTGATGCTTCTGCACATGCGGGTCTTCTTGCTCAGCGCGTGTCAGACTGCGAATTAGTACGCATGCGTGATACTTGAACGATCTCAATGGACCAAGGCAGTCTGAACGGGCATGCCAGAAAAACATATGACAAAAAAATCGGACTTGTGCATTAAGACCTGTAGTATGAACCTAGCCTTATTAACATCACATAGTATCCAGGCGTAGCTGCCAGCCAGATCGCTATGTAAAGCGCTCTGGGAAGTGTGAATTGAAACAATCTTTTCCTTTTTTTATATTTTTTGCAGGCCTGCTGAAACGGGACATACGCATTCCCTGCATAAGCCCATAACGTGACTAAAATAGGCCCAAAATTAGCTTCAACTTTACATATTGTAATTTAGGGATTGCCTGTGTCAATATTTACGAAAATGGTAATGAAATACGCAATTGTCTTTGCTAATTTCTATTTATTTTGAAATATTTGTTTTGATAATGGAACTCTGAGAGTGTCCTGAGGCGCTGACAGTGTCCCCTTTGCTTGGACTGCAGGTCATGCCATGCCTGTTCACCCATTGGTTGGCGGGGGCGGCACCAAGCCTATCCAGCTGCTACCGTATAGCAGTTTCATTTTCTGCATGACTAACAAACATCAGAGTGGGTAGATGTATGGCTAGGTACAACCAGACAAAAAGTAGGATGTCGACTCTTTAGTACTTACAGATGATTTGTCCTAATACTGGGTTCCCCACTTCAGATTACTAACATTGCTTGCATCGGATCTTCCCTCTTTTTATTCTTTGGTCAATAGGTGCCCCTATTAACCAAAGAATAAATGACTTATGTTCTAAGTCAAATCATGTTGACAGAATTATCAGGAGCATACAGGGGTTAATAGATGCAGAGACAGTGGGACCTTTGATCTGAACTGCCTCACAGTACAAAGTTCGCGAGTTCCAATCAGTGCCCCAGTGATGAGTTTGCATGTTCTCCCTGTTTTTATGTGCGTTTTCTCCGATTTTGTACCACATTCGAAAAACATACCATAATTTTTGGACTAAAAAGTACACCTAACTATCAGCCATACCCACCAAATTAGACAAGCAAATAACATTTACAAATATACTGTATGAGCCACACCGGACTATAAACAGCAGGTGTTCATATTGTATTGTGGGATATTTACACCAAAAGAGATTGAGAGCATGTAAAAATCCACATATAAAGAGCCACAGTGTTCACCACAGGGGGAAAAAGTAGTGATTTAAAATCTAACACTCCAAATTTTCGACAGGTGTGATCGGTTATTTGTATTTTAGTGCTGGGTGACTGGCTGGAAACAAGTGAAGGGTGTACCCAAAGTCAGCTGGGATAGGCTACAGCACATCTACAACCCTGGTTTGGATATGGAGAATGAATGAATAGGTAGATGCCAATAAAGTAGTCAATGTACTAGTCCAGGAATTTCTCAGTTCAGCTCTGGTTGTATGTTGGTGTCAAAAGAGTAAGGCTACTTCACACTTCACACTTGGGTGAATATTTTGATTTTAAGATATTTTTATTCAGGCTTTTTCTCAACCAAAATCATACCTGGCCACACTGACGTTTAAGGAGTATTTATGACCCTCGCGCTACTGCAAGGTAATCCTGCATTTCAACAGACTACACATGCGTGAAAGAAATCCACCTTAGATGTGTTAAGTTTACCTCTAAACCAGATCATTCGCCAGCAGCAATTTCCTGAATGCAAATTTCTTACTGTGACTTGTGGAGAGGAAACACTGTCAAAAACAAGTTTAATGCGGAAATGTGAGGATGTTTTGCATTGTTTTAGTTTTTTGCATCTGTTATAAGTCCCTTCTCAAAGTATGATGTAACTCCCAGAAGGGAACAGAAGACATGGCGGACTTTATCCACAGCGAGCATAGCAGCAGCAGCAGCGATATCAGTCCTATTTCCACCTAAAGAAGCCATTCAGGATCGTTCTTTCGTGACGCTAACGATGGCAAGGTCTCCCAGGAAAGATGATCTACAATTAACATTAATTAATAATACCGATAACCAATAATTTCCTCCTCCTTCCAGCCGATAACCGATAATGTCAAGCCAATAATTATATTAAAAGACATATATAAAATTTTAAATTATGCAAAGGAGCAAATGTTACCGTGAAAAAAATTTAATTGCTACTTTTTCCCCACATCAAATGTGAACAAACAGTAAATTCCACATCCATACAATGACAGATTGTCTGACAATGTGAAATGGTAAGCTTTTGGCAACGATTACTTACAAATAGAGATGTCCCGATCACGTCATTTTCAAAGTATCAGAATCGGCAAAAAAATATCGGACATGCCTTTTTTTAATATATATATATATATATATATATATATATATATATATATATATTTTTTTTTTTTTTTAATTAAATCGTTTTCTAATTGTATTTAACGTTACAGACATAATATGTTACACTCATCCAGAGTCTTTAGTTTAGGCTTAAGGTAGCGTTATCAAATTTATCCCGATAACGGCGGTAATTAATTCTTTAAAAAATGTATCACGTCAAAATATTTAATGCAATTAATAGGCCGTCAGGTCACCTACCTTTTCGTTCAGTTTCGCTCCACTACCAGGGGCACTAAATAATTGTTTCTTCATAAAATAGATTTATTAGTTCTAAGTAAGAATCCGTGGAGTTCACCCTCTGAAAACGTGCCCATTTTTTGTTCACGGTGATGAAACCCCGGGAGTATTTTGCGTTGAGGCGCATTGATCTCTGGTGTGCGCGTAGTGCCATTAGGTCGGGAGTGGTGTGATTTTGGTCACATGAGCCAATCAGGTAGCCCCTTTCCCCTCACCATAACAACCAGATATCAAAAATGGCGACTACCACGTCGGAGAGCGAAGAAGAGCGAATGGAGAAAAAAGTTAAAAAGAGAGCGCAGAAAGTGGGAAATAAACGATGCTATATGCATCTTTTTTCCGTGAAGAATGAGGAAGTCTTGGACTTCACTTTTCAACGGTGGAACACGTACAGAACCTTCTTAAAAAAGTGGCTTTGTCTTCACGGCGCTAACAAGGATCTTGCAGGAATATACAAACATTGCGTGGACATGGATTTTGAAAATATTCCTGGTGACGCTGGATTCCACACTACATGCTACCGGCGTTTTACTGATAAACAGAAATTGTTAAAGGCTGAGAAAAAATCTGCACGTGCTGGGGAAGAGCCATCTGCAGCCGCGAGCCATTCTGACCCCCCTGCGAGTACGAGCGAAGTTGCAGAAGCGTCTGAAACTCCCAGAAAAAAACTTCGTTCCCGTTCTGGTTTGCCCATCGCTTCTGCTGGCCCTGTCCTTCCAGCCATCTGCATCATTTGTAAAAAAAGTGTCAAAGTATGCTCGTTTGGGATCGGAAGGCAAACGGCAGCGGGATCATCTCGCCAAAGCAGAGACATTGTCGGCAGGTATGTGCCTCACACACACGCGCCCATTTTTATTTACAATAGGACCGATATTTATTAATGGACTGAAAATACTTTGTTGTTAAGTTAATTTTTAAGGCTATAGCTTAGTAAAAATGCAAGCTGCTGAATGATTTATCGAGTGAATCCAGCAGTTGTTACCAAACTCGGGTTAGCTGTGCCCCTCACAGTCATAGATCACAGCTACAACCCCCCCGCCCCACTCTCACCAACCTCAACAAACCCTTTACTTTTAATTCTGTGATGCGTATATACTGTGAAAAGCGGTGATGTGACAATAATACTTATTTATGATATAATACTATAATACTTAATTCTTTTTTTGTGTAAAGGCCGGTTGCTGCAGGCAGCAGAGATAAAAGAAAGACTCTTCAATCCTTCTACATATCAAAGACAAAGACTGTTGCAATGGAGGTGCGATACCATAAATCCTGTTACCGAGATTACACCAGGTTACTAACCAAGTCAACAGCAACAGAAACTGCAACGAGGGACGAAGAAATGTGAGTTATTACATTGCACTATTCCATTGACACTTTGCTAAAATTACACATTTCAAAGGTAAAGCATTGGTCAACAACTGGTCACCTGTATTCTGCTTGCCTTTAGCCAAAGCATTGAAAGCGTTACTCTTTGCACATCCTAAGTATGTGTGTGTTTCAGACAACCCTGTGCTGAGAGCTACAAACTCTTTTGTGAGCAAGTGGTCCGTCAAAGGATTATCGTTGGCAAAGAAGTGCTCAGAATGGACAAGTTAAGAAGGTTGTTCGTGAACACCGTGAAGAACCATGAGTATCTTGATGCTTCAGACTACAGGTAATTATGAATCTTCACACTAAAATTTTTTTTTAATGTATGTAGTCTCTAAAAAAGGCTTTGAGAGAATGTTTACTTTTGTTCTCTTTGTTGTATTTGTGTGAATGAGAAATATAAGCGCAAGAGTGAATGTGGGTGTGTGTGATGTGAATATGTGTGTCTTGTGCTCATCTTTCCTTTTAACTTTGTTTCGGGTAGGTTTTGCTGAAAAGAAGATTCAAGCGTGATTTCCCCCAGTTGGTTTTTCACACCCCTTTCCAGCGCACCATGTCTGAAATGTTTTTTTTTTTTGTTTTTTTTTTTGTTTTTTTTTTTTGGAGACATTATCAACAACAGACAAACTTTTAGAAAGGATACCTCAGTCATCGGCTACATTAGCAACCAAATCTACTGAGGTAAGCCAAGAAAGTGACACTGAACAAATGGCTAGCACAACATCTGGTTGGAAAACCAGCTCTTGGCCCAAGTGTTTGTTCAGCCCTCATTGGCATCCATACATTCACAGGTTGTGACTCGACCAGTGCCTTTCATGGCAAGGGCAAAACAAAGACATTTTCTCTTGCTTGTCAGCAAGAATACCTGACTGCGTTTACAGATCTGGGTAGTAGTTTTAACCTTGACCAGTCTACATTTGAGGCATTGAGCAAATATGTGTGCCATATGTATGGGCAGTCAACTACCAAAAATGTCAACGATGCAAGATACAAGGCATTCTGTATGGCATCATCAGCTTTGCCAGAATTGTCCATTCCTCCAACAAGTGATGGCCTCTTCCAACACAGCAAAAGGGCAAACTACCAAGCAGCAGTAATGCGACATTCTCTGACTGGTATGAAGTGTGCCCCATTCACCAATTGGCAATAGATGGGACATGAATTAACAGTAAAATGGATGACTTGAAATCCTGCCCCACATAGTGTGCTACAGGTAGTCCACTGTGGTTGCAAGATAAGCAAGTGTGAGACTGAAAGATGTTCACTCTTGTCTGCAAAAATGTTTTGTACAGATTTATGCCACTGCCAGAACTGTGAAAATATTTCAAAGGAAACAGAAAGAGTCACATGGGATAATGACACTGATGATAGTGATATTGATGAGTAATCACCCACCATGTAAAATCTGTCCTATGTTTTGATTCATTATCAAGATGGTACTCTCCATTTTAACACTTTTAAAACAAAAAAAAAATGTCTGTATTCCCTTTTCCCAAAAGATAGACCTTTGTTCAATTTGACTGCCAAAAAAGATGGATGTTCCAATGAAGTGCCATGGTTATATATATATATACACACACAGTGTTTCCCACACTGGGGGTGGGGCTCGAAGGCGAGCGTCTGGTGGCCGGGCCTTTTCCCATGGGGTCCGGCCGGGCACAGCCCGAAAAGGCAACGTGGGTCCGCCTTCCCATGGGCTCACCACCTGTGGGAAGGGCCAAAGGGGTCGGGTGCGTAGCAATTTGGGCGGCAGCCAAAGGCGGGGGCCTTGGCGGTCCGACCCCCGGCTACAGAAGCTAACTCTTGGGACATGGAATGTCACCTCTCTGGCGGGGAAGGAGCCCGAGCTGGTGTGTGAGGCAGAGAAGTTCCAACTAGATATAGTTGGACTCTCCTCCACACACAGTTTGGGTTCCGATACCAGTCCTCTCGAGAGGGGTTGGACCCTCTTCCACTCTGGAGTTGCCCACGGTGAGAGGCGCCGAGCAGGTGTGGGCATACTTATTGCCCCCCGGCTTGGTGCCTGTGCGCTGGGGTTTACCCCAGTAGACGAGAGGGTAGCCTCCCTCCGCCTTCGGGTGGGGGGACGGGTCCTGACTGTTGTTTGTGCTTATGCACCAAACAGCAGTTCAGAGTACCCACCCTTTTTGGAGTCCTTGGAGGGTGTGCTGGAGAGTGCCCCCTCTGGGGACTCCCTCGTTCTGCTGGGGGACTTCAACGCTCACGTGGGCAATGACAGTGAGACCTGGAGGGGCGTGATTGGGAGGAACGGCCCCCCCGATCAGAACCCGAGCGGTGTTCTGTTATTGGACTTCTGTGCTCGTCACGGATTGTCCATAACGAACACCATGTTCAAACATAAGGGTGTCCATATGTGCACTTGGCACCAGGACACCCTAGGCCGCAGTTCGATGATCGACTTTGTGATCGTGTCATCGGACTTGCGGCCGCATGTTTTGGACACTCGGGTGAAGAGAGGGGCGGAGCTGTCAACTGATCACCACCTGGTGGTGTGTTGGCTCCGATGGTGGGGGAAGATGCTGGTCAGACCTGGCAGGCCCAAACGTATTGTGAGGGTCTGCTGGGAACGTCTGGCAGAATCCCCTGTCAGAAAGGGCTTCAACACCCACCTCCGGCAGAACTTCTCCCTTGTCCCGGGGGAGGTGGGGGGACATTGAGTCCGAGTGGACCATGTTCCGCACCTCCATTGTTGAGGCGGCCGATCGGAGCTGTGGCCGTAAGGTGGTTGGTGCCTGTCGTGGCGGCAATCCCCGAACCCGCTGGTGGACACCTGGGGTAAGGGATGCCGTCAAGCTGAAGAAGGAGGCCTATCGGGCCTTTTTGGCCTGTGGGACTCCGGAGGCAGCTGACAGGTACCGGCTGACCAAGCGGACTGCGGCTTCGGCGGTCGCCGAGGAAAAAACTCGGACATGGGAGGAGTTCGGTGAGGCCATGGAAAACGACTTCCGGACGGCTTCGAGGAAATTCTGGTCCACCATCCGGCGTCTGAGGAGAGGAAAGCAGTGCACCATTAACACTGTGTATAGTGAAGATGGTGTACTGCTGACCTCGACTCGGGACGTCGTGAGTCGGTGGGGAGAATACTTCGAAGCCCTCCTCAATTCCACCGACACGCCTTCCTTTGAGGAAGCAGAGTCTGGGGACTCTGAGGTGGGCTCTTCAATCTCTGGGGTTGAAGTCACTGAGGTGGTTGGTAAGCTCCTCGGTGGCAAGGCCCCGGGGATAGATGAGATCCGCCCAGAGTTCCTAAAGGCTCTGGATGTTGTAGGGCTGTCATGGCTGACACGCCTCTACAACATCGCGTGGACATCGGGGACAGTGCCTCTGGATTGGCAGACCGGGGTGGTGGTCCCCCTTTTTAAAAAGGGGGACCGGAGGGTGTGTTCCAATTATAGAGGGATCACACTCCTCAGCCTCCCCGGTAAAGTCTATTCAGGGGTGCTGGAGAGGAGGGTCCGTCGGGAAGTCGAATCTCGGATTCAGGAGGAGCAGTGTGGTTTTCGTCCCGGCCGTGGAACAGTGGACCAGCTCTACACCCTCGGCAGGGTCCTCGAGTGTGCATGGGAGTTCGCTCAACCAGTCTACATGTGTTTTGTGGATTTGGAGAAGGCGTTCGACCGTGTGCCTAGGGGAGTCCTGTGGAGGGTGCTCCGGGAGTACGGGGTACCGAGCCCCTTGGTAAGGGCTGTTCGGTCCCTGTACGACCAGTGTCAGAGTCTGGTCCGCATTGCCGGCAGTAAGTCGAATTCGTTCCCAGTGAGGACTGGACTCCGCCAAGGCTGCCCTTTGTCACCGATTCTGTTCATAATTTTCATGGACAGAATTTCTAGGCGCAGCCGAAGCGTTGAGGGGGTCCGGTTTGGTGGCCTCAGCATCTCATCTCTGCTTTTTGCAGATGATGTGGTGCTGTTGGCTTCATCAAGCCGTGACCTCCAACTCTCACTGGGGCGGTTTGCAGCCGAGTGTGAAGCGGTTGGGATGAAGATCAGCACCTCCAAATCCGAGACCATGGTCCTCAGCCGGAAAAGGGTGGCATGCCCTCTCCGGGTCGGGGATGAGATCCTGCCCCAAGTGGAGGAGTTTAAGTATCTTGGGGTCTTGTTCACGAGTGAGGGTAGGAGGGAGCGGGAGATTGACAGGCGGATCGGTGCAGCGTCTGCAGTGATGCGGACTCTGCACCGGTCCGTTGTGGTGAAGAAGGAGCTGAGCCAAAAGGCGAAGCTCTCGATTTACCGGTCGATCTACGTTCCTACCCTCACCTATGGTCACGAGCTGTGGGTCGTGACCGAAAGAACAAGATCCCGGATACAAGCGGCCGAAATGAGTTTCCTCCGCAGGGTGTCCGGGCTCTCCCTTAGAGATCGGGTGAGAAGCTCGGTCATCCGGGAGGGGCTTGGTGTCGAGCCGCTACTCCTCCGCGTTGAGAGGAGCCAGTTGAGGTGGCTCGGGCATCTGGGTCGGATGCCTCCTGGACGCCTCCCTGGAGAGGTGTTCCGGGCATGTCCCACCGGCGGGAGGCCCCGGGGTCGACCCAGGACACGCTGGAGAGACTATGTCGCTCGGCTGGCCTGGGAACGTCTTGGAATCCCGCCGGAGGAGCTGGCTGAAGTGGCTGGGGAGAGGGAAGTTTGGGCTTCCCTGCTGAAGCTGCTGCCCCCGCGACCCGACCCCGGAATAAGCGGAAGATAATGGATGGATGGATGGATGGATGGATGGTGTTTCCCACCAATGAACGAGACTGTGGCGGGCCCGCTAGATGGCAATATTTAGTCACAATATACAAAGTCACAAGTCTTTCTATCCGTGGATCCCTCTAAGAGAAAGAATGT
Source organism: Corythoichthys intestinalis (assembly GCF_030265065.1). Classification (NCBI taxonomy): domain Eukaryota; kingdom Metazoa; phylum Chordata; class Actinopteri; order Syngnathiformes; family Syngnathidae; genus Corythoichthys; species Corythoichthys intestinalis. The sequence goes on along the minus strand of NC_080401.1, from coordinate 19,573,870 downwards.
TAATAATGTAAATGCCATCTTGAGGATTTATTGTCATAATAAACAAACACAGTACTTATGTACTGTATGTTGAATGTATATATTCGTCCGAGTTTTATTCATTTTTTTCTTAATGCATTCTCAAAATGTATATGATCGGGAAAAATTATCGGGAATGATTGGAATTGAATCGGGAGCAAAAAAAAGCAATCGGATCGGGAAATATCGGGATCGGCAAATACTCAAACTAAAATGATCGGGATTGGATCGGGAGCAAAAAAACATGATCGGAACAACCCTACTTACAAAGTAAATACTTAAATGCACAGTGCCTTTAAAAGTAAGCCATTCTTAACGAAGAATAATATTGAATGCATTACTTATTGCCTCTGCTGTGTAGGGGTGTGACAAAATATCTAAATGGTGATATATCGTGATACTTTGTATCAATATGCTCCTGCCAAGAATCGAGATGTCGTTTTAAAAAGGTGTCAATGTCTAAAAAAAATAAAATAAAAAGGAACCAACAAGTTGCTAACAAAATCCTCTACCATAATACCCAGATAGCAGACCGACATTGAACAAACGTTGATTTTCCATCAAAATCATCTGTATGGTTGACATCAAAATGTTTGACGTCAAGTGACGTTGAAACAACGTTGTTCTATAGTATGTCAGGCGATGATTGGGTTAACATTGTTTTATATAGTTGATGAACTAATGTTGACAAATAGTTGATTTATGATTAACCGGGAAATCTGAAAAGTCATTGAATTATGGATGAGCGGGCGTTTTGGTCGAAAACATAACACTGATTCAGCGTTGTTCCAATATTATTGATAATCGAAATGACGTTTAGGTTTTGTAAGGAATTTAACATTGAAACAACATTAATTGAAGGTGCAAAAGTGACGTTGATTTAATGATATAAGATCAACAGCGGAATGTTGATCCAACATCTTATTAATGTCGATCTGCTATCTGGGTAGTGTCTGTTAACTCAAAGACTGCATTAACAGTGCTCGACGCCCAATCCATTTAGACTGCGAACATTCGTTCATTCGAAACCAGAGCATTCACGGTCATTCTGCCCCATTTTCAGGGCTTTTACAGTTCACTTGCGGTTCATTTTAGGGCATTTACAGGTCATTTCCAGTTGAGTCTGAGTCACTGCCTATTCCTGAGTGATTCCCAGGTCACTTCCTGTTCTGTAACTCAAAATAAACAGGAAGTGACCCATACAATACCCCAAAATCAACAAGACATAACTGAAAATCAACAGGTAAATGACCTTAAATAACCTTAAATCCGTTTGAAGTGGGAGGATGGCAGCGAATTCGTTCATTCGCTGCCACCCACCCAGTTCAAATGGATTGGAAGTTTCTTAGTGATAAACTCATTTCAATTCATAGCAGAAGGCTGTTTTTCTGTTTATTAGTTATTTGTAGAATATCCTAGAATGATTTCCTGACCAAAGTTACGATAATCGTTGTATTGCCATATCGTCAGATCATCGTTATCCTTAGCTTTGTACCACAAATCGTATCATGAGATACCAAGAGGTTCCCACTCCTACTGCTGTGTGTGACCCAGGCAGTTTGGTGTGGTTTGGTGTATCTTGAAATTATCATCTAACCACTGTGCAGTCATGCTAAAAGCATGCTTACTTGACTGACATCACTTGCCCAAATGTCCGTGGTGAAACTGATGTGATCAGCATGTTTTTCACAAAGATTGGTGAACACGTGCTTAGCCAAGAGCTCATTTAAGGCAGGTAAGCACTAAGGGCAGGGGTGCACATAATTTTTTTGCCCAGGTTCTCAGAGGAGGACCCGGAGATGTGACTTGGTCCTCATTGAGCTTGAGAGCCGACCCGCCTGATGAGATAAATTTATGACAAGCTTTACTTAGAGCCAATTAACTTTAATTAATTATATTAACAATTAATGCTTGATTAACATCAACTGGCACAACAAAATTGCCATTACTTTGAAGTGAAATGTAAAGAAATAAACATAAAAGCACCAATTCAAAATAAAGGGCATTACGCGGCTCCCACATTAACTCCAAGCCTTTTTAAAAGTGGGATGTCCTCCTCATAAGACCTCAGTGAACGTGCATGTTTAGCTTTGTAAAATGCAAGCAAAAAGACGTTTGTCAGTGCATGTCGCTGTTCATTACCTTTATTCCGCCACTTGTCCATAGGGCGAGTGGGGTCCTGCCTGACATCGATAGTTTGCTTAACTGCCACATGCTCTCTGTTTTTTTCGTGCTTTTCAAAGTTTGGATGGCTGAAATTCTTTGACCCTACATAAAATGCGCTGCTCTTATCGGCGACATTGGGATTCTCACGGCACATTTTGTACCGCTTCAAGCATGTCGTGTGACGCGTCACTCATGCGACAGGGGCTTCAGAGGTAGGAGAAGTTGAGGCTCCGGCGCAGAACGGGACAAAACTGCATCAATTGCACACATTTGGAGGTTAAAGAGCATACGACAGGAGGAAAAAAAGTCTTTAATAGCATTAGTATGTGAATTAGAATCATATTTTGAGACGATTCGATTATATATAACAATTTGGCAAAGCGCAGATGACGAGAAATTAGTCTTTTAATCTGCCGGTTAGCCACGCCTGCCATTATAGGGCTCTAGCGTCCCCAAAAGGTGGATGTCGTCAGCGGGAGAATGGGCTCACCGGTTTTACTATTCAGCCCATTGAGGGGGAATTATTCAGAACGAGGAAAATGCAACGAAGAGAGCCGCAAAATGTCATATTTTCAGTCTTTCTACGCCAATATTTTTACAGGATATTCTTTTTATCCAAGTATTTTTCCCCAATAGCTAAATAAATTGCTTGAGAAGGACCAGTCAGCCCGTCGAGGGGGAATTATTCACAACGAGGAAAACGCGACGAAGAGAGCTGCAAAATGTCATTGTTTCTGTCTCTCTACTTCAATATTTTTACAGGATATTCTTTTTATCCAAGTATTTTTCCCCAATTGCTAAATAAATGGCATGGTCATGACAAATAACAGTCTTGTGCTAAATGGAATATGAAAAAATAAAAATGCACTTATTCAGGACGACATGGCAAAATTACTCCATAATGGTCAAAACTGTCGACTTCAACTTTACTTTCGCACCTCCCAAATGATATTTTATGCTACCTAAATCGGGCTTATGTCATTTCCCTTCCCCGGCTTCGGAGAATGTAAACAAACCAAGAGGCGTGACAGCTAGCCGACATGCTAACCCGAACCGAGTGACGTTTCAAATTCTTCAAAGCGGAAAATCACACATCACCAGTCCGGATCATTTGACATGACGACTGGGTTGTCGATTGTCTTCGCCGATCAGCAAACCGCCCGGCGGAGAGCAATTTACAGCTCGTTCCCCGGAGGAGGGCGGCTGCAGTTGTTGTGCAGCTAACGTGCAGCTAATGTGCATGAGGAGAGCTTTTTACATGCCTATCAATGATCAAACGTAAGTAGTCCTTTATTTAAAGAAAGTTTGTAGTGTTTATTTTGTAATCGCTGTATTCGCCAGCATTTGACATAATACAAAACAAGATGTTTACTCACTTCCTCGTAAGTCCCATGGTCCCACAGTAGTAGGGCTAGTTTTGGCCAATATCCACCGGTGAATGGGAACCTTTTGAAACTCCAAAAAGGCGCACACGCCTCTCCCTCATACAGCAAGATTTTTCTGCAGCCGTTTGGCTGGCGTGATGCGAAAAACAAACATATTAATCCGCAAAATCAGCTGAATCCTTAGTCCTCATACAACAGTACGGCTGTATAGTGAAAAGGACGCCTTCATCCGTACACGTCACAGCGCCCTTTCTCAACTCGAGACTGTTGTTGGAAGTCACTCATTTTCATGGCGCGGGATTAAAAAAACTAAATAAATATAGTGATCGCTTCCACACACATCCAAGCGGTCCATATCATTCAGGAGCATAAAATACCGCGTGTATTATGAAATAAACATGGTTTTTCGTGTCGCAGACACTTTAAATCAAGTATATAAATATCAGCTTCCATTATCAGTTGAATTTTTTTTTATCTGGATTACATGTGTAACGTCATAATTGCCATTATCGGCCGATAACTATCGGTAACCGATATTATCGTGTATCTTTAGTTTTAACCCTAACCCTAGGCAAATGCAAGAAGGGGGAGTGTGATAAAAAGCACTTTGAAAAATAAATGTATTAAAAACAACAAATAAACTAAAATTGCCTGTTTATCACCTGATCAAAAGTTTACGAGCATTGCTCAACAAATAACAAAAAAACTCTCCAAACCAGAACAAAACATTTTCTGAGTAGGATTCAGTTATGAGTAGCTGTGCCACTCTTGTCACAATCACTGAATGTTAGGTTCATTTTTGCACCCTTACATTCTGCACATTAGTTTCTGATTTAATTTTTTATGTTCTAATTTTTTTGTTTATTTTTGAATGCATTTGACGTTATGCAATCTTTGTTTAAACCTTTCATAATTTAATCTATTTTAACCTTGTTTATTTATATTAAAACCTCTCTTTTTTTACTTTGGTCTGTGTTAGCTTTCTGCGTTTGGGTCCCCTTTTAGTCTGTGTTCAAGGTCCCGTGCTCATGACGCTTGTAAAGATACAGTATTTAATGGAGTGTGGTGGAAATCAGAGCAGTGAACAAAGATATTACTTCAGATATAGTCATATAAGGTCAATTATTGACACTTTCCAATTCACACCGCTCTTTTCATTGCTAGGTGAATAAACAACAACTTGTAAATATGTATGATGAGAACTAATACAATATAATGAAATAAATATTTTGTCATTATCATAACACTGTAAGAGAAGTATAGAGTAGTGCTGCAATGATTAACCGATTACCTCGAGTAATTTGATTCGAAAAAAAGCTTCGAATCAAATTTTGCTGCTTCAAGTATTCATTTAATTGGAGCGGCCTTGTAATGGTTCATTTTGAAAGTATTTGCATTTAGTTTTATTGATTTGGGTGAATACACTGCCCTCTATTGACAACAGTTAATATGACGTAACTCATTTAACATGGTTGAATCCAGCTGCTCTCTGTTAAGACCCACATAAGGTAAATTTTTGTTTGAGCTAATATGTTTTTTATGCATTTGTAATTCAGTTTATAGGTGTATTCATATTCATTTGATTTATATTCATATTTTTTGTGGAAATATTTGTTTTAACGATTTGTTAAAAGCACTGTCAAAAAAATTAAGTTTGCATTTCATAGCATTTAAGCTAGCGTACGTTTACTATGCAAGTTAGCCAATTGTTCTCATTTATTTTTTTATACCGTTTAAGGCCAAGCTCAGGCATTTTGTTTTTAAATGAAAGTGGAATCCTGCATAGTTTGAAAAAACACTCTGTAATTTTTATTTTGTATACGCATTTAATGTTCTTTAGAAAGTGCAATCCTAGCAAGCATATGTTTTACATCTCCTAAAATTTATTCTGCAACGAATTAAATGTTCCTGATGCTATTACTCGATTATTTGAACCAAGTAGTTGACAGATTTATCGACTACTAAAATCATCGACAGCTGCAGCCCTAGTTTAGAGAGAGCGAGAAAGAATAGCATAATACGATATCATTCATTCAGAAAAGGGGAGTTATCTGATTATGAGATGAACCAACTTACATTTTTTAATGTGATAATTACATAAATATAAATATTACTACTGTGACAATCTAATTCCAATAATTATGTACCCATCCATCCATCCATCCATCCATCACCGATGAGTGGCTGATATCCTACCAATGTCTTCCTGGATCATGAGCTGTCCCGTGGTTGTTTTCAGGGTTGTTTGGGTAGGAAGTCCACTTTGGTGAAGAAAATTCATTGCGTAACTCTGCAGTTCTATCAGGGTTGGGTCCCTTGTGTGAACCGTGTTCATTATCTTGAGCAAATATTCGCCACCTTCGACAGTTGCAATATAAATGTTCTGGTCGTCGTAGCTGGGCAGAAAACGAAGATTGGTGGGAGTCAGCTTGTAGTGTTTCTGAACGATCTCTGCTGCCTGGGACTTGCTGAGTTTGGGCTTGGTGTTGTTTGCTGCCATATTCCTGTTAACGACACAAACAACAGACAGTAAGTATATGAGTATCTCAAGAAGAGGAGTGGCTGTATGGAATGATCTGGAGGAAGACCTAAAAAGTGGCACTTCACTTAACCAATTAAACAGAAAATACTCCACGTTTACGACTGTAAAAGGGAGGAAGCACTTTCAGATTACATTCACCTAGGTCTGCAGCTATCGAATATTTCATGATGGATTAATCTATCAGTTAGTTTGAATAATCAAGTAATCGGATTAGGAACATTTGCTTCAAACAAACAATACATATTAAAAGAAAAAAAAAAAAAAAACTTCAATTAAAAAAAAAAAAAACATCACAGAAAAAAAAGTTTTTGAATGCAAAAATATATATATTTGAGACTCAAAGATCTGCATTTGAACACTCAATTTTTTATTGAAAAATGTTTTCTTTGATTGAAGCAATCCGTTTTGTGTTTGGGCCATATAATGGGTAGGACACTTGGGTCTAAATCATTCAATCCCATAAAAAATTGCTTCAATCAAAAAAAAATATTTTGAACATCATGAAGTGATAAAGAGACCACATTTGAGCAGCAAGGAGAGAGCACGTGTCTCATTTATGCCACCTTCGACCTGTTACCAGGTAAACAACAACAGCTGGACCTGTAACACCTGCTCCTTTTGGGCACAATAATTACATTTATTTACGTTGTCTTGTGCAGTAATGCGCAGCAACATGCTCCAATTTTTTTTTTTTTTTTTTTTTTTTTTAAATGGTAAATGGACAATACTTAAAGGGGAAGTTCAGATTTTTTGACTTCAGGCTTATTCTTCGAGTTGGGGGGGGGGGGGGGGGGTAAATGGTCAGTGGAGTTGATTTCAAAATATTCCGTATCGTTTGTTAGTCTTCTATTATTCTTCAGGGCTCCGGAGTGATTATGCTAATGCAAGTCAATATGGCCAATTAGCATGCTGATAAAAACCGATATTCACAGATCTAACATAGTCAAATAAATTCAAAACGCAGCTCGATGTTCAAAAACCCCCTGCAGCCAAAACAATGTCTCACCAAACTGCCGTAATTCATTTACTTCTGCGGGACTATTTTTCCATAAGCGTAATGGCACCACAACAGAGGAGTGCTATGGCCACTCGTCTTCACCTCGGTCTGCTATGCAGAGTGTTCACGGAAGGACGTCAACATGGTGAAATGTGCTTTTAGAAGCTGTGGAAACATACAGAAGAAATGGACAAAGGAAAGTTTCCACCGCTTGCCTGTGATGAACGAGGAACTATATTAAAAGGGGTTACTCTGCTGGATATGACATTACTGGGGCTTGTAACTAACACCATGCATATTTATGGTTCGCGTTTTTAAATTGGAAACAATGGTCAATGTTCTGGCCAATATCTCACGAAGTGCATTTTTCCTTCCTGCTATCATTTTAAAAGCCGTTCGACAGGAAGGAAGTACTGCGGCGGCCATTTTTGTAGTATTTTCGTCAGTCCGTCGTTTGGTGAGCGCTGGTTGTGTTGTTTGCACTTTCGAAGGCATCGTCTATTCACACTGATTCATTTTTGGATGCGACAGTGCAGCACAATAAAGCACCTGGAGCTTGGACTCTACCTCCCGACTCCCGTATTTATTTTGAATGGAGTTGTGTTCACTAGCACACACAAGGGGAACAGTACAGTCAACTTCCAGATCACCATCCCGAATGCAGTAAATCATTCCACTTGGGGTTGGATTCCGTTTACGAATGGTTCGTAGGTTATGTGCGTGAGCAACCACTGTTTTTTGCACAACCCCACACACAGACACGTACTCTGACGCTTCCTCATTGGGACGAGTAGTCGGTAGTATGTAAATAAGTAATATGTCAATCATACAATATTTTTTTATCCTTCACTATTTGCCCCAGACACCTCACGCAATCAGTTATTGAAGGGTTATTTATAGTAAGGATTGTGAGTGAACTGGGGGATATTGGAATACTTTATTACTTTCATGAAAAATTGAGAAGAAAACTGTGATAACTGTTACGTTTCTATGTCCTTAGATAAGTGACACCTACCTAGCTTGTAATAAATAAAGGAATAAACTAAGAAGTAATCTCCGGGTTGGTCTTCAGGAAAGCGTTGAACAACGCTCCTAAATACGATTTAACAAATCAATAAATTCCCAAACTTTTTTGCTGAGCATGACAATGCGATTGTGTCTACAACACAGGCATATTATCATGACAAATCTAACAAGCTACTTTTTACTGTGATCTCTAGGCGACCTGGAGATGCTGAAGGTACACCAAGAAGAGGCTCCACTTTGTTTTCAACTCCATGAAGGCAAGGGCGCCAGCAAGTGAGGAATGCTGATGGTAGTCTCTATCAACATTTGTCCCATTAACAATTGCACTCTCCCCTTCTTATGTGTACATATTTCAATCAAATTTACTCTATTAGGGACTTTGAGATACAGCTTGGAGTTTCCAAAGCAAACAAAAAGATGGGTTGCCTGGAGAAGTTACGAGCCAACAACGCAGACATTCTGACAGAATTTGGTGGCGCATGTCCTGGAAAGACCGCAGGATTCATCAGTGAAGTTTACTGATCCAGACTTTTATTTCAAGCCTCCAGCTACAATTCCCCAAAGCATCGCAGGCAACAAAAGGCCTGATAAAGAAAAAGTCATTTTACATGTCAGTAGATTTCAAAAATAAGTAGGCTGACATTTTCCTTTTTTTTTTTAATAGATATTTTTGAATGTACTATAATTAAAAAACACACACACACATATTGTCTTATTTGTGAAATGTGAAGGTTTAAAAGATCAAAAGTTTCTGGGTATGTAGGAGTTGTATTTAGAACAGTTGCAGAGCATCTTCAGTTTCCCTAAAACCATTGTACTTCCAATTGACAGAAGTGCACTTGTCACGGATACAGGAGACGACACACGATGGAAGAACACGTCGCTGGCCTCTTCCCAGATGTTTGCCTTTCAACGCCCACTCAAGAACAACCCTATATGCCACCAATCGGAGTTGCCTAAAACAAGAAAACCATAATACAGGGTGATTAAAAAAGAAAGTGCCAAAATCATCATGTGATAGATCAAAAAATTATATATATTATTTTAAAAAGTTACAGAACTCTAGCTTGGACACATGTTCAATATTCCCAACAAATAAGCAGCACTCTACTATATGCAGCAGGATTCAAAATGAGGGGGGGGAAGTAGCGGCTTATAGTCCGCAAATTACGTAACTTCAAGTTTTTAAATCAAGTGCTCTAAGGTGACAATCACCGGCAATTGAAATACATGAAGTAATACTTGAATTTATGTTCAACACATTTGCCTATGTCAGTTTTATAATGTTTTTAATTTTTGACATATTGCGTGATGATTTAGGCACATTCTTGTAAATAATTGCCATACTGCTACTGCTTTTTATATTGACATGCTTTTACTCTCACAATGCATTACTGTTGAGATGATATAGCTGCTTTCCTGAAGTAGAACTAAGCTTAGAGTATACGAATATTTGCCCAGCGACAAAATAAAGCATGCAGGAATCCAATTACCTCATTGACAGCTGCCTATTTTTTTCCAGTTGGTCTTATCTACGAAGAAAAAAGTTTCAAGAACACCTTCGTTGAGAAGTGGTAAAAAGTCTTGGTGGTCACTTGCAACCATTTGTTGAGTTCTGAAAACTGTTCAGCTCCAATTCTTCCCCGCATTTTGGGGGCGTGAAGTCGCTTCGTTGCCACAAAAAAAAAAAAAAAAAAAAAAACGGTGAAAAGACCAATGTGATATCCCTCCGCGCAGCCAGCTTGTTCTCTTCTCTGCAAGGCAACTGCATTACCAATGTTGCTGTTCTTACTGCAGTTATTGACATGCAATGGTAAGTTTTAATAACTTTATCCTGAAAACATAGCCAACACTATTGATTGCATGTGTCATCGGTGATTCTCCTACGTGCATATGTTGTTTTCTTGAGTATGCTAATTGGCCATATTGGTTTGCATTAGCATAGCCACTCCGGAGCCCTGAAGAATAATAGAAGACTAACAAACGATACGGAATATTTTGAAATCAACTTCACTGACTATTTAACCCCCCCCCCCCCCCCAACTCGAACAATAAGCCTGATGTAAAAAAATCTGAACTTCCCCTTTAAATAGTGCATCTATGGTTACCATGTCCAAAGCGTTTTACATTAGCACACATTTACCATTTCACGCACACATTCACACACCAATGGTACTGCTGCCATGCAAGGCGCTAGCCCACCCATTGGGGGCAAATTAGGGTTGAGTGCCTTGCCCAAGGGCACTTCGACAGAGGCAGTCGTAGCCAGGAATCGAACCGAATCGATTTGATAAGATTCCGATAAGTTTCTCTTGTAATAAAATTGATACCGATACTGACACCAATCAATTCTTCTTGAAAATTTTTTTCCAGTCAAAATATTTTTGCACAGGCAATTTACATGACAAATACTGGACATTTATAACAAATACATTTTGTGAATATGATGTGAAATACATACATACATACATACATACATACATACATACATACATACATACATACATACATACATACATACAACTATAGTAAAATAATTAATAGAAAAATAATTAAATAATAAATATATATAAATTAAATTATGCACATTTGTACATTCCGCTTTCAGAGGTCTAGATTGTTAAACCTGCCAACGATAATATTAAATATACTTTGTATGTATAAAACCTGCTTCGTTGTTAATGAACGTTTGTACTAGCCAGGCTTTTTATTTATTTTAGTCTACTATTTTCAGACATTATTGTGTTTGGTAGAAGCAAAGCAATTTTTAGAAAGTACTTGAAGGTACTTGTTCGAAAATCACTATCCAGTGGGGTTGATTTTTGAGTAACTTGGTCACGAATGTTGATCAAGTGCTGCGGCAATGCACAACATGAATTTCAAGAACTTGCATCTGCAGTACGAAATATTTAGACAAGTCACAAGTAAACGTGGCTCGTTGAGTGTTGGAAAACAACGGGGAAAGTGGCGGGGGCATGAAGCATCCAGAAAGCCTTTACCAAGTCGCGAGAGCAAATAAAGGTGTGCATATGAGATACTTTTTCCAAGTCCAGATGGTCACGCAAGTAGACAGCAAGTTTTGGAATTCGTGTTTACGTTCACGGTTCCTATAGTAAAATACGGTGAACGAGAAAGTCTCTTTCCGAGAAAATATCCCTTCTCCCTAACGCAATGTCATTGGCAAAGTATAACGGCTAATTTTACAAGGAAAAGCCTGGTTAAAGTATTAATTTACCTTAGAGTGTGCGGCGCGGCGACTGACGAAGAGCCTCTGTTGTCCTGCAGTTAGCTGAACTGCGGGTTCTGTCCTGTAGGGTTGCCATATCGGAAAAGCAGTTTCGAGACTTACTGCGCCAGACACTTTTCACTGGGGCACGTGCCCTATAGAGGTAGATTTGTGTCTTTATTATTCAATCAAAAGAAAAAGTTACTTCAATTAAAAAAATATGTTTGAATGCAAAACAAATTTTCTTTGATTTTTTTTTTTTTTTAGTTTTTTTTTTTTTTTTTTTTTTTTTTTTTTTTTAAGAACTTTTTTGATTGAAGTAATGTTTTACGTTTGGGCCACATTTTGGCTAGGACATTTGTGTCTTTATTATTCAATCAAAAAATAAATTGCTTCAAATCACTTCAATCAAAAAAAAAAAAAAAAAACAACACTTCAATCATAGAAAAAAAAGTTTCTGAATGCAAATATAAATATTTGAGACTAATAAATTTTCATTTGAACACTTAACTTTTCATTGAAAATGTTTTCTTTGATTGAAGCACTTCTTTTTGTGTTTGGGCCATGTAATGGGTAGGACATTTGTGTCTAAATCGGGGTGTCCAAACTTTTTGCAAAGAGGGCCAGATTTGGTGTGGTAAAAATGTGGGGGGCCGAACTTAGCTGACGTTCTTTACGTAGAACAATATATTTAAGCACATTTTAGCAAGCCATTCCTTGTGTCACATTTGCTTTATTATTATTTTTTAATTAATAATTTCAACAATCTCGCAACTAGCCTTTGTGGCGTTCTCCTTGTGGCTTTTGTGTACTGCTGCTGTAAAATTAAACTAGCTTCAAGTTGCTTCAATTTCTCGCTACGTATCTTCCCTGTAATCTCGTCGTACATGTCAGTGAGTCTTGTTTGGTAATATCGCCACAAATTGAACTCTTTAAAAACAGTGACTGTCTCTTTGCAAATGAGGCAGGCACAGTTGTTGCGTATTTTAGTGAAGAAATAGTCCAATTTCCAACTATCCTTGAAGCATCAGCCGTCGCAGTCAACTTTTTTTTTTGTTGATTGTCGCCATTTTAGAAAATTGGGAGTAAAGAGTCACACGGGGTAATGTTGCTTAGATTGATGCTGCCTTTTAGTGGGTAAATGAGGAGCAGCATTTAGTGTGTAAGCTACTTCATATGCTGGTAGCAGTACTGCTGACCAATTTATTAAGTATGTGTGGGCCAGACGTTATTGATTTTATGACAGAGGCTGGGGGCCGGCTGAAATTTGACCAAGGGCCGCATTTGGCCCCCGGGCCGGACTGGTCTAAATCATTCAATCCCCAAAAAAAGGTTCAAATAAAAAAGAATATATTTTCAATCAAAGAAAAAAAAATCATTTGAGCTTTTTTTTATTAATAATATTTTTATTTGATTTAAAAAAAAAAAAAAATTAAATAAATTAAAAAATTATTATTTTTTTTTTATTGAAGTGTCACTTTTTTTGAAGTGCAAAAAGTTTTTAACTACCTTTTTTTGGTTGAAGAGGAAAAGGTAACTACCTTTTTTCTGATTGAAGAGGAAAAAGTTTTGAAGGCACTTTTTTTTATCATTTTGGCGCAAATGTTCACTTCATGCTATTGGTCAGACATGTTTAAGTGACAAGTGACTACGCCAATGGCGTAAGGCATAAAAGCATGATGAAGCAAGAATCGTGGCCACCAGTCGTCAGCCCCAGCCGTCGGCTCCAGCCCAAGCCGAAAATAGCGCGACTCAGGCAGATGACTTCGATGCGAGGCAGCGCCTCTATTATCCGAAAGCCTTCTGCTTAATTTGTTTCAACACAGGAAACCTTACCTGCTGGCCTGACAGTTGGCTATCGGGGTTCAACCGGAGTGCCGCGACGCGATGGTACGGGGTTGTACAGCCCCGTGGCAGCACTCTGGTAAGACCCCGATGTCACACCCCCAGCAGGTGTTCGGACACCTGCCGCCGCGTCGCAGAAGCGACGGGGCCATTACTCCACGCCCGAGCGAGGAAGCCGGTGGGGTGGCATAGGTTTTCATAGGGACCGTTGGGACATAACACTACCAACTTTTCAGGATGCTCAATTTGTCCCCACCAACTTATAAAGCAACATTATTTGCATTATACAATGAGTTCAGTTACATAGGTGATTTCGATTGTCTTACTATACTTTGTAAGGATAGAATTCACCCTACCATTATTAATCAATTCATCCCAGGTGCATAGACTTCATAACGATATTGACAGGACAAGGGGCGTGGGGCCGATTAATAGGGGGCCTGCATTGTTGGTGTGGCAGTCAAAGCTGACCGAGTGGAATGACAGACAGACAGGGCCGTGCAGAGACCGATGGAGGGGCAGGTGCTCATAGGTCAAAAGGGGCACATGAACAAGTATTTAATACAACTTACAACTACTTCCATTTTAACCAGCTTTACAGTATAATTGGCTGTGACTGTGACAGACTTTAATTGGGAGGGCGGGAATAGGGAATAGTGAATAGAAATCAACACTATCATCAACACTTTCTGGCTGTGACTCAGTCAGTCTTTGCCTATTTTCTTCCTTCAACCTTTACATCAAAACTCCCTTTCTCAACTTTTTGTTCATCTGAGAACAAACCACATCAGAGGGTCACTGAGCCACCTTCAGCACAGTTTTTTCAAAACTACCATTTCATTGTTATCCATGTTTGACAACTCTTAACACATAAAGTAATGACATAAGATAATTATTATTACTAAACATATTGTAATTGTGTTTATAATTGTTGTATTTTATACTTGAATATCCTTGCAAACTGTGTTCTTACCAAATGTGCTATTCACCCAGCTGATGAGGCATCCACAGCTTTTTTTTTTTTTTCCCACAGCTTTTTTTTTTTTCCTTTATATCCCTCAACCTTCTTTCCTTACGAGGCTTGTCTACAAAATGAATATAAATCTTAAATTTAAAAAATCAGATTCCCGGTGGCTTTTATTTTTAGAGCTTTCGTAATTTTTCTCTCTCAATAGCTATGGATGTAGATTTGTGTCTTTACTATTCAATCAAAGAAAGTTCAATTTAAAATAAAGTTGCTTCAATCAAAATATATACAGTTTGTTCAATCACAAAAGTCACTTCAATCAAAAAAAAAAAAAAAAATGTGTTTGAATGCAAAAACTAATTTGACTCAAAAAGGAACAATATAGTGCTTCAATCCCCAAAAAATATTTTCAAAGAATAAAATCATATGCAAAAATATTTTGGGGGGGGGGGGGGAATATTATTTTTATTTGAAATTATTATTGTTTTGATTAAAGTGCAAAGGTTTTGAAGTCACTTTTTTGTTGCACTTCGCTATTGGTCAGACATGTTTGAGTGACAAGTGGCTACACCAATGGCTTTTTTCTGAAAAGCTTGAAGAAGCAACAATCATGCTCACCACTTGTCGGGCCCCAGCCGAAAATAGCACGCCTCAGGCGGACAACAGCCTGTCGCTTAATTTGACTAAACACAGGAAACCTCACCCGCGCGGCTGCCGGTAACCCCGCTGCCTCATGCAGACCGCGCACTCACGGACGGGCCTGTTATCTGGCTATTGGTGCTGTGATGCGGAAGCGATCGGCGGCCGACCTCCGCGCCGGGGCAGGGGTGTGACATCGGGGTCCCTCCGGAGTACTGCAACGCAACATGGAAGCGACGAGGCTGTTTCTCCCCGCCCCAGCGCAGAAAAAAGTGTGGTGGCCGGCGAGTGGCCTGACACTAGCCAGGCCGATAAGCGAGTGGCCGTGCGGGGGGGGGGGGGTGGGGGGGGGGGGGGGGATATGCCGTCATAGGTGCTGCTACGTTTTTTCTTTTCTTCACCAAAAAAAAAAAGAAAAGCCCAGTCAAAAGGGGCACGTGGGGGCAAAGGGGCAGGTGCTCAAGCACCCTCCGCCCCCCCTCCGCACGTGCCTGCAGACAGTGAGCTTTTTTTGTTGAAAATTCCTGTGAATAAATGCTAAAATCCCTGAATTCTTTATAGATATGGACGTAAACCAGTCTCAATTCTTGGTTAAAAGCACACAAAAAAAAGGTTCTGTGAGCATTTGATTTACGTAAATATGTCCAGTACGATGCTGGTCTGTCAGTCAATGGGGCAGCTGCCATATGTAAACAGAGTTTTTCCGGTGAAAATTCTTGACAAAAAAATGCTTAAATCCCTGAATTCTTTATAGATATCGACGTAAAACAGTCCCGATCCTTGGTTAAAAGCAAAAAAAAAAACGTGCTGTTAGCATTTATTTTACGTAAATATGTCCAAGTACGATGCTAGTCTGTTAGTCAATGTGGCGGCCGCCATGTGTAAACAGAGCTTTTCCGGTCAAAATTCTTTACAATAAATGCTTAAATCCCTTAATTCTTTATATATATGGATGTGAAACAATCTTGATTCTTGTTTAAAGGCAAAAAAAGCATGCAGTTAGCATTTATTTTACGTAAATATGTCGAAGATGATGCTAGTCTGTTAGACAATGTGGCTGCAGCCTTACAAAAAAGGGCTTTTTACGTTGAAAATTCTTGTGAAAAAACGAAAAATATAATACTTACATTGAATCCTCGAACAAATCACTCCTGAGACAATCCTTCTTGTTTGTATGCGGTACAGCATTTGTACTTTTTCAACATAAATCCGGCGTTGGGTCGCTGCATGTCTCGCTGAAACCAACTGCGAATAACTGAAGCGGATTGCGGGATGGCACCTTACTTGAATGTGGCGAAGTGAAGGTCGAATCTGACTTGTCAATATCATTATGAAGTCTATGCCTGATGATACAATTGTCTGAGGAGTAAGAAAAAGGAAGGCTACCAGGGTATACAAAATAAACATTGGCCCGGCTTTCACTCGCTGGCGTGACGTGACAACCCCCCTCGCCACCCAAACCAACCGAACTCGTCACACGGTTGCTAACCATCATATGCTATTGTTTAACCACAACTGGATTCATTACATTATTACTATTCATCCTTCACACAGCCGCTGGAAACAGAAATGTTGTTAAATCAATCTGCAGGCAACTGGGAGATTGACTTTGATTGATTGATGATTTTACAACACGGCAGGTGTGTGCTGGTCCTCATGGGGAACGCAGTCTTCCTTAAGGCAAAACACTACCGCTTTTGTCCACCGGTGTTACTAAAAATCAACCAAAACTGAAAATTTACCAAGTGTTGCTTTAAGTCTAATGCTCAAATAGCGTACCGCACGACTGCTATTTTTAGACCGTGACGTCGCCATCGTAACGCGGAAATGGGCCGTTATAGACACGCTCTCGCATACAATACATGTTATTTCTGGTTATTTTCTCCGGTATTTTTTCAAAAGAGAACATGCTGATCAAACACTGTTGCTATGGAACTTGCTATGGAACGACTCTAGACATTATGACATATGAAGGATTTTTTTCATACGTTTCCCGAAACCAAAAACACAGAGGAAAAACGTGAAGAGTGGCTCAACTTGTGCGGACGTCCAAAAGGCCAGTTTAACGCCAACAAGGTGAAGCCGTTCACATTTAATATGCAGTAAACATTTTGTTGGGGGCCATGGTCCAACAGAACACAAAGAGGTAAGCCATTTTGATATTTTTTTACTTATTTTTTAGCGCTGCATTTTGCCGTGCTGCTTCTGTCTGACAATGATAAGAATTAAAATGGTATCTGACTGCCACTGTTACCCTTTCCCTGTAAAAAAAAAAACAACTTTAGTAAGGGGGAAGTGTAAATAAATTATAGAATTAAGATTTGTTATTAATGAAAAAATTAAAAGTGTTCGTTGGCTGTCACCGAGTAGCATTTGCAATCGCTACACTAAATAGCAATGTAAATTGCCCCCAAGAATGGTCAGAGAGGGTAAGACAACCAGAGAATATAATACATAAGAAAGATAGGGCATATGGTGGTACAGAATAGATTGTTGAAACAGGAGAATGTCATTGTCAGTGGCGTAAAGCAATGCACACAAGAAAAAGGTGTCGATAAAAAAGCTAAGTGTGGATCAGGTCAGCTCTTTTTCCCATCTTTTTCAGCCATCGACACTCAAGCCATCTCTTTAAATCAACATTTGTATGTTCTTCCGCATTTTGACCAGTGAATTTGGCACCAGGGACATCATTTTCAGACAAAATTAGTAGGTTTAGCTCAGTAAACTCTCCTTTGTACACTATCTCCATTCATTTAGGGACAAACGGGCGGTTGACCCGCCTCGCCACAATTGCTAACGTCATGAATATTAATGAGCAAAAGTGATATGTTGCTTGCGGTACGCCATTGAGCTCAGTTCATGGTAATTAGCTCAGTCATGGACTTGCCAAGCACATCCCCCGACCTAAACCCTAGTTCCCCTGTAGAGCAACATTTTGATCTGGTGTCTCCCAACAAGATATTTGTAATCCAAAGTTGTAGAATAAGTCTGAGTTTACATAATCAATATTTATAACCTTGTTCTAAGATACTTACGCACTCTTGCCTCCTCAGTTCCATGTGAGAGAGTGTTTTCCAAAGCTGGTGAAGTTGTATCCAAAAACAGAAATAGGTTGGGTACCAGCACTGTCGAAAAATATCCTGTTTTGCAATAAGACTAGATGATGTCACTCACAATGTCCAGTTATCAGTGAACCATTTTCATCACAGTATTCACAGGAATGTCCAATTTCAACAAACAAGCAAACAATCAAGCAATCAAAATCAGTTTAACAAACATCTCATCTCCTGCTGAATTTTTTTAAAACAGTGACTCAAATTGTAAAGACCTTTATTTATTAATATATTTCTACATAAATAGACCTCCATGAGCATTACTCCCATATTAGTAAAAAATATAATACTCTGATTATTTTGCCTGGCTCTGCCAGACTATTCTCCCTGTATTTTTCAAACACTGAGAGAAATAGTCTGGGAACCATCCCATTAACGGCCTCTCGAGCAGGTACAAAATCAATCGACAAATCAGATTCGTATATTTGCGTGACGTGTTCTTAACGAGCAAAGTCACTCTTGCGCGTCGAAAGTCGTCTCCACAACACAGATGGTCAACGGGAGAGCCGAGAATATGTTCCCATCCACGGTAAAATCAGTTTTAAATTACCAAAAACACATCGACACGAGTCATTGACAAGTCTGTCTCGCGCTAGCCATGTTGAATAAACTCCGCTCTCTTCGTATGTTTACTTCCGCGCGCAAGTCCCTTCTTTTTTTTTTTTTTTTTAATTAACAAACTTTATTTACACAAAAACAAATACAAACATAGAGTGAACAATTCGCATACAATCAACATATATACATCAACAACAACAAAAACAATAAATAAAAAGGTGGGGGTCAATTTTAACACAAGCTGTACTGTTTGCAAAGTCTCTCGGTCCTTATAGCCTTGGGGTTCAAATAGGAACTTAAATCGGCCAAATATAAAGAAAACATTATCCCAAAAACTTGAAAATTTGGTCTTTGATTAGCATATTTAACACAATGAATGTGAAATTTTGCTAATATTAAAATAAGATTCATCACATATCTTTTATCCATTTCTGGTTCTTCAACATTGGACAGGCCAAACAAAATATGTCTAAAAACAATTTTCAAGGATGGCTCAACTTTAGAATTAATATAATTGTTCAGGTCAACGCAAAAGATGTGGGCATAAGTACATTCCCAAAACAAATGGGAAATAGTTTCCCCTACATTTGTACAAAACGAACATAACGTATCAATATTAATTTTAAATTTAACCATTGTCGTCTTTACAGGATAACACCTGTGAAGTAATTTGAGCGTGACTTCTTTAACTTTATTTCTTAAGAAATATTTTCTAGGCAAAAGCCAAGTATGTTTCCATTCAATATCTTCGTATAAATTATTCCAATAATAAATCGCTGCGGGTTTGGAAACTATCTCCCTTTGAAGAAGTCCTCTCAAACAATGGTTGGAGGCTTCAGAGCTTAATAGTGCACATTTATAACCAATAAACAGAGACTTTGGATCAAAGACTGGCGCGTTACAATTTCTACCTTTAGGAGAATTTTGTAATAATCTTCGAGAGCCCACTGGTATTGCATCAAACACAATAGAGTATTCACGAGGCGTAACAACAATACCATAAGATAAACAAAATTCTTGATAAGTGAAAAGTTGACCATCTTCGTTTAATAATTGACTAACTAAGAAAATGTTATTTTCGGCCCATCTTTCAAAATATAAAGATCTATTTCGATACTGTATATCTTGGTTGTTCCAAATGTAATATCTATGCGGTGAAAAATTGTGTTTATATATCATTGACCATGACATAAGAAGTTGAGTGTGGAATTTGGCTAATTTAACTGGTAACTTTGAAATGTTGTAATTACACCTTAACAAAAAGTCAAGACCTCCTACAGATTTAAAGATATGTGTAGTGATGAAATTCCATATTGAGTCTGGATTTCGCGCAAGTCCCTTGTCCTTCCCTCGTCAGTTTACTAACGTCACGTCTGCCCGTCGCTGATTGGTTCACTCCGCTGTCTGTTTGCTGTGGCTTGCTCCGCCCTGGAAATTGTATCCACTTGAATGGTGGCCAGACTCAATAGCTGGAACAGCGGTGAGTCTGGTGTACCAGGCAACTGATTATTTTCTAAATTGGCATTCTCACCACATAGGCAAGAGGTTGTCATTGACAGTTCAAATGACAATTAAGCTTTTGTGCATCAGGGGTCTTTGTGCATGCAAGAAGCCTCAAGTAACCGAACTAACTTTGGGGAAATCCTCAAGGTATCAGGAAGCTTCATTCACCCCTGCATAAATTATAACAGGGGTCTCCAGACCGGTCCTCAAGGGCCGCTGTGGGTCCTGGTTTTTGTGACAAACTATTCGAGCACAGACAGTTTAACCAATGAAGTTAAAGCTAAAAGAAGCAGCACCTGATTGCAATCAACTGAGTACAACTTTAAGACACTAGATAATAATAATAATAAAAAGGTATCGTCTTGTTTTGTTGGAATGAATTCTTGCACCCAATGCTGCTAGAATAGTTTGGAGGCCCCTGATTTATAACCAGGAAAAAAATAAATCATAAGTAGGGGAAACTGTGGTGGAATCATTGCTGTCTTGAGAAAAAACATTATGGAAGAATAGTTCTTAGAAAGTAAACCGCCAAATTTGGTATAAAGTAGCCCAAATGTTATGTTATTAACCCGCCCAATGCACCTCTCGCCCACCTGGAGTCTTTGAAAATAACTCAATTGAGCGGGAGCCCGCCAATCTGGCAACACAGGCATTGTGTCCGAAATTATTGTATAAAAAATTACCATGTCCGGACTACTCTTTCAAAATGAAACTACAGCGTTTGGTTGTGGTCCAATGCATGCCTATCTGATTTAAAACAAAAATAAATTAGATAGAACTATATTGTGGGCTTATACACAATGTGTTTTTCTTACAAATAACTAAGTTAATGTTTGAAAAAAATTGTTACGTTTGCAAAACATTTAATTAAGAGCTGTACAATTACAGTACAGTTGTCTGAATTGTGGAGTCAGACATTCCCCCCTAAATTAAGATAAATTCCTAGGATATACACACACGCGCCTACATGCACATATATTAGATATATGTGTATGCGTTCTTGCCACATTTCAACATAAACAAAACAAGAGAAAACCCAATGCAAAAATAATGTTTACCAACCTCTATTTTCGGGCAGACTAACAGCAAGTTTGATAAAGCAAAAATTGAATTTTCGGATTGTGCTCTCACTATTGGCCACAAGGTGGCACTGTTGAGCCATGAATGTAGCACCATTTTGAGTCGACGTTTACAGTGGCATTTTATTTTTTGTGTGTGTGTATGTATTATTCATTCATTCATTTAGTTTACACAAAAAAACATAAATTGACACAAATTCAATAACGATTACTACTACGATATTTTTAATGTAAATGTAACATTTTCTACTTTATGATTAAAAATGTAATGCATTCTATTATGAAATTGACAGTACGACACACCAAAAAGAGCCCGTGAGCAGGTTTTACATCTAGATCAATCCTTTTGATCTCAGTTTTCTACATGTATGAATTGTAAATGTACAAATCCCTTTAGGTAAGGAGTAAGAGCAGATCTAGTGATATTTTTACTAGAGTTGTTGAGGATTTTTTAGTCTCTTGATGCTCCATCTCAACTCTGGTCTCATCTTCTGTCCTGTGAACACAATCACAATTTCGTGAAGGCCCCACTGTACTTAGATCCACACTTCACTTGTAAATGCAGCACTTAAAGTGGCACTAAAACTTTATTTATTTATTTACATTTTATTTTATTTTATATATTATTTATTTTTTTATCTTTAATAACATTTTACCAGGTTTGCACAACAATTTGTGTTAAAAGTGCCCGGAATGTCATTTTTCAAGCTATTTTAGTGGGGTCTTTTTTTTTTTTTTTTTTTTTTTTTTTTTTGTTAGTTCTGCAGTATTTCGGTTCATCATTAATGTGCAGCTGACTGGGTCTAATTTGAATACTTTGCTCTAATTGGTGGCTTGATATACAAACTCCACTGGTCATCAATGGAGTATGTATATCGGTGGGAAGGTTGTGGGTGTTGGCAATGCATGTGGTGACTTTAAAACACGCTGTACAAATCTTGAACGCATCCAATATTTTTAAATAGGCCTTTTAAGTATGGAACTTGGAAATACACATCAGCTTCTCACGCTTTCATTTTAGAGGATCAGAGGGTGGTGCTTTTGCTTTTTTCTGACTTTTTGTTGGTGTTTCTCCCTCAACGTTCCTTATGGATCAGTTTAATTAATTTATTTAATAATTAGTTTAATTTGTCCATTGAATATGGTACGACTGGTGGAGGCTCTGTTGTACAGTTAACGTCTTTAGTGGGGCAAACTGAAATTGGCTCACCATTTTGGCAGTGCTTTCCGGTGTTTCATGCTCCACATCTTCAATTCTTGGTTCTCGCTCAGTAGTTGCTGTTGCCTTTGAAAGCTTAGGTTTGAAAAAAAAAAAAAATACTCTAACCATCTTGCATGGCCTCAGATGGCTAAGCAAAGCAAATGACCGTCTCTAAAGTGCTAGGCACATGATCTGTTCATAAAATAATTTTGACCCATAATTTAAAAAAAAACTTTTTTTTTTTTGTTCATTTCATTGTTTTTTGTTTGTTTGTTTGTTTGTTTTTTTTTTTTTTTTTTTTTTTTTTGTTGTTGTTGTTGTTTTATTGCTTTACAAATTTTATAGACATTCTACCTGCAAAGTCTTCATTATAAATTCACATATAGGAAAGTCAATTACATGCAATGACATTTTCCACCAGGTGGGCTATATACTTGTGGCTGCATCATATGAAAAAGAAAATGCATTTGCCTCCGTTTGGGCCACATAATTGCACACAGCACCAATGAAGAGAAGTTAAAATGAAACGATGCAGGTGAAGAAACAATATTATGAGTACAACTGATACAGTGTGAGCACTGTCAGTTTGCGTGTGTGCTCTTTACACTCACGCATACAGTGAATTTTTAGCTATCACAAGAGACATAAAGATGTCAGCGTTATTTGCATAGGCTCACGTTTTATACACCATTATTCAAAGAACACTCATACACCGCATTAATTCACCAACTATGTAAGGTCACAGTGGCACCCCTACTTTACGTAGTAGGTGAATCCATTGGTGTCCTGTTTACAAAGAAAGTTAGCCTGACTTGTTCTGCTTACTAAAGGGAAGCTAAATTCCTTCGTTAAATCTTGTAAGCGCTACAATATGTTTTAATCAATTACGCATGTAATATACAGTATTTAAAGTGCGTACAACAGGAGATAAAATTCTTAAATAGGATTATTACGTGAATTAAAATGATATTTTGAGATGATTCGACTATATACAACAATTTAGCAAAGTGCAGATGACGAGAAATTAGTCTTTAAATCTGCCGGTTAGCCACGCCTATCATTATAGGGCTCTAGCATCCCCAACATGTGGATGACGTCAGCGGAGTCACGATTTCATCTGATTTAGTATGCAGCCCAGTGAGGGGGAATTATTCACAACGAGGAAAACACGACAAAGAGAGCAGCAAAATGTTATTGTTTCATTCTATCTACTCCTATATTTTTACAGGATATTCTTTTTATCCAAGTATTTTTCCCCAATAGCTAAATAAATGGCTTGAGAAGGACCAGTCAGCCCGTTGAGGGGGAATTATTCAGAACGAGGAAAACGTGACGAAGAGAGCCGCAAAATGTCATTGTTTCAGTCTGTCTACTCCAATATTTTTACAGGATATTCTTTTTATCCAAGTATTTTTCCCCCAATAGCTAAATCAATGGCATGGTCATGAAAAATAACAGTCTTGTGGTAAATGGAATATGAAATAATAAAAATGCATTTATTCAAGACGACATGGCAAAATTACTCCATAATGGTCAAAACTGTCGACGTCACCTTTACTGTCGCACCTCCCGAACGATATTTTATGCCACCTAAATCGGGCTTATGTCATTTCCCTTCCCCAGCTTCGGAGAATGTAAACAAACCAAGAGGCGTGACAGCTAGCCGACATGTTAACCCGAACCAAGTGATGTTTCAAAGTCTTCGAAGCGGAAATGGTAAATGGTAAATCACACATAACTAGCCCGGATCACTTCACATGAAGACTGGGTTGTCGATAGTCTTCGCCGATCGGCAAACCGCCCGGCGGAGAGCAATTTACAGCTCGTTCTCCTGCTACTACGGACAGGACAGCTTGCCGAGGAAGCATCTGGACAATGACTGCTGAACAAACCGGCCGACGTCGGAGGAGCGTGTAGCTGCCAAATGGTCAACACGAATATGGCAAAATAATGCTTTACTACATGGCGAAGTCGTAAACAGTGAGAGACTCAGTGGAGGAGGGCGGCTGCAGTTGTTGTGCAGCTAACATGTGCAGCTAATGTGTATAAGGAGAGCTTTTTACATGCCCATCCATGATCAAACGTAAGTAGTATTTTATCTAAAGAAAGTTTGTAGTGTTTACTTTGTAATCGCTGTATTCTTGGCTATTTTTAACTCAAAGTTGCAATTTCTGATCGGTCGGAAAATTTGACAGAACACCGGGCACATGAAGAGGGGAATAAGCCGAGTATAGTGCTCTCTCGCCGGTCGTCGGCCGAGGGAGACAAGGAGCATGTCAGCCACAAAATGCAAGCCATCTACATATTAAAATGATCCCAGTATTTGACATAATACAAAACACGATGTTTACTCACTTCCTCCTAAGTCCCATGGTCCCACAGTACTAGGGCTTGTTTTGGCCAATATCCACCGGTGAATGGGAACCTTTTGAAATCCCAAAAAGGCGCACACGCCTCTTCCTCCTACAGCAAGATTTTTCTGCAGCCGTTGGCTGGCGTGATGCGTAAAATAAATGTATCATTCCGCAAAATCAGCTGAATCCTTAGTCCTTCTCATACAACAGTATGGCTGTATAGTGAAGAGGACTCCTTCCTCCGTACACGTCACAGCGCCCTCTTTCTCAACTCGAGACTGTTGCCGGAAGTCACTCATTTTCATGGCGCGGGATTCAAAAAACTAAATAAATATAGAGATCGCTTCAACACATATCCAAGCAGTTCATTTTATTCAGGAGCATAAAATACCGCGTGTATTATGAAATAAACATGCTTTTTCGTGTCTCAGGCACTTTAAAACTGAGCTGCATCCAAGGGATCAAGGCTCTAGAGCTGCAGGTTGCTGACACCTGGGGTAATGTAAATTTCCAAATGTAATTGATCAATGTCTCAGTGTGCTCGAAGAACTTCAAGAAATACAACGATGTGAAAATATTATAAGCCGCTAGACCACTTGACTCAATGGCGAAAAATGTCATGGGCTGAGGGTGACTGTCTTGCTAGATGGTTTGGAACATAAATCTGCAGTTCTGTTAAGCCTATAAGCAAGGACAGAACACCCCTGGCCAATCATAGGGTTCTTTTTTTTTTTTGCATAAATACTGTACACTGTGCGATTTTGGAAAATAACGTTTCAAAAATATTTTC
Source organism: Corythoichthys intestinalis (assembly GCF_030265065.1). Lineage (NCBI taxonomy): Eukaryota > Metazoa > Chordata > Actinopteri > Syngnathiformes > Syngnathidae > Corythoichthys > Corythoichthys intestinalis. The sequence continues at coordinate 19,548,461 of NC_080401.1, read as the reverse complement.
TATTGACTGAAGAAAGGAAGAGTTCAGTTTGAAATGAATAGAATAGCATGCGTTAATCATGAGCATGCGCTCGAGCGTGTGAATCTAAAAGGTCACAGATGCTATTAACATTCATTATTCTTGGTTAGGTAAACGTTATCAACACATCGAGTCATGAAAAACCAAAAATGCAATGTGAAACCTCCTTTGGTAGGCTTGTGTGTACTAGACCTGAGTACCTGAGAAGCATTTAGATTTAATGGTACAGTTACCTTTAGGTGAAATACTGTTGCTCAAGTATTTTACTATGCAAACCGGTTTCTCACACCTCTGATATTGGAGAAAATATTACAACAAATGGCACTACTAATGAGCACAGCCATTTTGTGACGTCAGATATACAGTACCTAGGCACATATCCACTGATAGATTGCTATTGCATGTACAACTTGAAGCATGCGTGAACACCAAACTTTGCACATTCGGATCCTATACCAGCAAATTTACCCCTGATTATGGGTTTTAATGATGTCACAAGGAAGGGTGGGGAATCAGGGATACTCGCATTTGATTGGCTAAAATAGTACCTGCGTTGATAAAATGTCAGCCCACACAAAGAGCGGCCGCTTCATAGAAATACTGGATCTTACTGATGTTTTTCTTCACTATTATACATCGGAAAAATGAATTTTTGTGTTTGTTCGATTTTATTAAACAAGATTCTGCTGGCATCACTGGCATGATTAGATAAAGATGTTGTCTGTCTCTAAGTTTTACCGCAACATTTCTTTGTACATACAGCACAATGCAATGCAGTTTAGTTTGTCACATAAGACGTGCTTGCCAGTTTAAAATTATGCTAGTTCAATAAAGTGTTTTTCACTGGTGTTGTTTTGCCTCTCAGAGTCATTGCCTTTTTTATTGTTCCCAGTTGAAAAGTATTGTGGAGTGAATTCAGTGCCATAACATTCCCAAAGCAACACTTGGCTGAAAAAAATCTGAGTTAACTCTGGACTAAATTCACGTGAAACGTAAGTGACTTTAAAGTACAGAAAAGTAGTTTTGAGCCTGTTCGCAAGTTGTAACCCATTTTCTCTCATTGTGGGGATTGCACCTGAACAGATGAAGGTTCTAGGAGTGCAGTGTGATGGGTCACTTGTGGCAAAGTATGACACAGTGGTGCTTGCAGAGTTAACTTAATTCATACCTGAAGCAATACCCCAGCTTCGTTTGGAAGAGTGTGTGTGTTCGAGCAGCTGTTCTTTGTCATGAATGTAATTTTTTAAAATCACATCAGGGTCATCTCAAAGCTGATTAAACCTAATCCATCCTGTGTCTCAAAAGAACCATACCCCAAACATCAATGAACCTTTTGCCAAGAAAAGATGCCAACAATTTAGTTCGGAAAAAATTGCATATTCAAGATTGAGCATTTTGATGTATTATTTCCTACTCCAAAGCACGTCTTTATGTATATGTTGTGGTGCCAAAGGGAAGGAGACACAGGATATGTATTGGAAAATACTGATCCTTATACAAACCTACTGATCATTAAATAAATAAATAAATGAAACAGGAAGGGAGAAAGTATGAGTACCAAAACCAAATTATAGATAATAAAGGGCCTATTAGCGCTGGAACGGTTCACAAAATCTAAAGTTTGTTCCATATCTCACTTTTGAGCTCGCAGATTTTTGTCCAGTTTGAGTTGAATTTAATTAAGGGGATAAACAAGGTTTTGTTCAAGTGCATCCCAGCAGAAAGAATCTTGTTTCACACTCTGAGGGGAAAAACTGAGGTTCATTTTTACTTTTTTTTTTTTTTCAATAAAATTACATTTTTACAGGACAACGTGAGCAGACACTTTTAAATGCCAGAACTGTTTTAACCAATCAAATGCATGTATTTTTCAGGATCTCAGTTGAACCCAAGATTTCCTAGTCTATTGTGATGACGAAGTTTTCGTCTGAGTCACTTAAATAGTTGTATATAGGGCAGCTATCAACTATAGGCCCTACTCACCAACGTCACAGAATGACGTGTCGCTGTATCCGGCCGCTGTATTGTCCGTCTTTGTTTATCCGTATTCTCAATGGTTTCAATTTGTCGTGCAATTTATAGTGCAATTCATGGAAGCCCCGGTGCTTTCAGACGCTGTAAACTCATTGGATTGGATTGGTTTCTTTCACTTGGTACCAGCTAAATATTATTCAAAATGTAATGATGGTGGAAGAAATAAGCATCTTGAATTTGAAACTGTATGTTGTCGGCAATTAGCCTTGCAATGATCTTAATTGTGGCTCTCAGCCCAAAACCGTCTAAATGTATATTAAATGCATCTTACCAGATATAAAATGACTACTACATAGTCTGTGGTAATCGTTTGGAGCCCAGTTTTCTCGTCGAATTGCAGCAGTCCATCTCGCTCTCCTCTCCGGGTCTCTCGGAATACGGTAGAACTTCAAGTCTCTCCGTCTATCTTCTCTGTTATTGCAACCAACCGCCACACACGCCTTCACCATTTTGATTATTAATGTTAACGAGCAGAAAAACACGCCATAATAGGAGGAATTTACGTAGCGGTAATGCTAAAATCCGACGAGTAGACGGACAACATGGCGCGGAGGCGTGGTTGTGACGTCATGTGAGTAGGGTCTATTGAAGTAATCAATTAATCTAGCAATTAGACTACACCAGGGAGAGTGGTGTGAGCCCTATGGCACACGTTTTAATAAGTATGTGGATTGCATTTTGTGGGTGACAATGCTCCCTCTCCACCGACAAGGCAAGAGTGCCCACCTCCCTCGGCCGACGACCGGCTAAAATCCGCTGAAATCGCTCATTCTCTAACATCATCACCAAGATGGAGGCGCCAGAGCGCTGTAATGACAGGAGGAGCTAAACAGCAGATTTAAAGACGCATTTCTCGTCATCTGTGCTTTGCTAAATTGTTGTATATAGTTGAATCGTCTCAAAATATGATTTTAATACCAATAATAATTTAAGATTTTTTTTTGTCATGTCATTTGCAATTTAAGGCTTTTTTCAGTACGTTCTTCCTGTATGCATCTAAACAAAACAAGCTGAAAGCGCAAGGTAGTACATAGGGTGTCAAATTGCCATTGGTAGACGTTTCGCTGGTGTAGATATTTTGGCAGAACAACAGTATTAACAAGGAACATTTGTAACAAACAATATTCTTATGAACAAGAATTTTTGCGTAAAAACAATGTGAGCATTGAACTGCTCAAAAGAAGTGATCCCTTTATAAGAGGAATGACTTTACAAAGTTCAGCTGCAGTTATTTTGTTATCCAGAGGCGATGAGGGTTCTCGAAAAAAATTTTTTTTGAATGTCGATGCATCGGCTGCTTGCCTCCTTCTTTTATGTTTCGCTCTCTCCGCGTGACGTTGTATGGCTGTTTTGACCCCACTGCTCATGTACACGTCACACCGGCAAAGTGTGCTGGTGGGTTGCATCACATAAACGAAACCGCTTCCCATTTTCTTTAAGACCCGGACAAATAGCGTCCGGCTCATGGGTTGTGAATGTCCGTCTTAAAACTGGACAGGTGGTCACCCTCTACTGGCTGGCAGTCCTTAATCTCCAGCACAAAGAATTGTGGTACAACTGAAAGTGTTGTGCATAAACGAGTTCAATGAACGATCGTTCACTAACACTCATATTTTGGGAAAACACGAACTGAACGCGTCATGTTTCTGTCTCATGAACGTTACTGTGAATGCGCCCATTCTGGTGGTTGTGAGCAGCATTCATAAAAGATAGTAAATAGGTAGATAGGCTAAAAACGCTATAAAAAGCTAACCTTAATAACGGACATCTATCCAACCTGCCTGTCATGGCTGTGTTGTTTGAGCCAATACGATAGCTTTTGCTCCAGCAGCTTTTATGGCAGCGAATAAGCATTCTTTTGCATTCAGTTGGACTCTCAATATTATCCAAAGGTGCTAAATAAACAAGTTACATCATAAACATACATGTGCGTCACGAATACAGGATAAAAAAATGCTTGGCAGCACGGGGAAGATGTTAACGGTGAAAGAGCGGTGTGCAGTCGCGTTGAGCACAGCCACATGGTGGGATGTGCATGAGGAGAACTTTTCTTCGTGTGTACATATTATTTTCTTTATGGCAAGCTTTATAGCGAGTTTTAGGAACAGGTCAGTACCGACGCGGATTTGAAATTGAATATGAAGATGATTCTGACACATTTTCAGCGTTAAAGTGATTAAAATAATTGCTGTCTGTGGTTCTATCGACTCTCAATAAAGCGTAATAATTGTTTTCAGCAATTATTGGGGAAAAGAAAGAACAGAACAACAAAACTTCATTTTTTTCTAACCATGAACCTTTTAACTATGACCTAAACAGTTCATTTTAAAATTTGAACTATTTATGTAGATTATTATTATTATAGACTATTTATGTTATGTTAAGTTAATTTCGAGGTATCTGTGGCAAGGAAAACGGGCTAGAATCAAATTCAAAATGCTGCAATTAAGTAAAAATAAAGTTGGAATGGGACTTCCGAACTTGCAAGACTATTATTACTCAGCCCAGCTTAGACCTTTAATTTGTTTATATTCCCCAACGTACAATGCAGGCTGGAAAGAAATTGCATGTACAACGCTGAAGGGAATTCCAATGTCTGCTTTGATTGCAGACATTGTATTGTGGCAAGGTTTGAACACTGCAGGTGGCAACATGACCCATCATTTGCTGCAGGTCTGGCAGAAGATCTACAAGAAATGTAAAATTGAGAATTCATTGAAAAAGTTAAGATGGTGTGCTTTGGACACCAAATAAAACGGATAACAGGTTTAAAATGTGGATTTCAAAAGGTCTGATTTCATATCACTCATTCACACAAGATGGTAAGTTTCAGGATTTTGAAACCTTGATATAAAAAAAAAAATGGACTGGGAAAAGATCATTTTTACAGATACCTTCAGGTTGGACACTATTTTTACCATGATGCAACAAAGAACCTAACTAGACAAGAAATTCTGTTCTACGAGAAATTGTAGATCTCTTCAACTCGAAGACCTGTAATAAAATTATTTCCAAATTGTATAAAATTATTGGGTCGACAAGGATGGTAAATACTCATGATATGAAACAGAAATGGGAAGGGGAAGAAAATATGCAACTTGATTAAAAAAAAAAAAAAAAATTGGGAGAACGTGCTAGTTGCAACGGACCACAACGGGCTCAAATGTATTGCGCGAATTCTGCTGGAAAAATATTATGAGATACTTTATAACCCCAGTCCAAAAACAACACCTGGGTAAAGAAAATGCCTGCTCGAGAGACTGTGGAACAAATGGAGCGCACCACTCACGTATATTTTATTACTATTTTATTTTTACGTTATTACACCCTACTGGACTGAAATGCATGCACACTTGAAGAACATTTTCGGGCAATACATCTCTTTTAAATGCGAATGTTAGTATCTGGGTGATTTGAAGCTTGAAAATTGGAAGTCGATGACAAAAAACTGTTGAAGATTTTATTAGCAGCACTTAAGAAATGTATTACTAAGGAATGTCTTAAAAAAGAGTCACCCACTATTGAGGAATAGATAGATATTATACATGATGTTTACCTCATAGAGAAGCTGTCATTTTCTCTTAAACTTAAGATTGATACATTTTATCTGATATGGTCCAAATGGACAGAGTACATGAAACGAACTAGAATGGATTTCAAGTGACACTCAAAAGAGAAAGTACCTCCTAATTATGTTGGTCCAAATGTTTTAAGTTGTTTTGCGGTTTTTTGTTTTTTTTTTTCTGAATTATGATTTTTTTTCTTTGTTTTCTTTAAAAGAAAAATGTAATGAATCGAGAAATAGATTATCCATACCGAAGGAATCTGACCTTCTAGCCAAACCGCCAGAATCGCGCCAACCGAACCGCCAGACCCGCGCTGGCGCAGCTCCAACCACCCGGGCCGGCAATCCGGCCAGAAGGCCAAACTCCGCGGGTTCACCTTAGTCTTAACCCTTTGTACTGACTCCATTTTGAAAGGTTTAAAGAAGGCTCAGCGAAAACAAGTTGACAATTTATTCAGGTCGACAGCGTTAAAAATGGCAAGGCAAAACAGAAACACTCAGGCGAGGAGGCAAGGTCAACTTATCACATGTCAAAAAAAGGTTCCCCAGAAAAAATGGCAACTCTTAGTGTAGGTGCCTAAAATAATGTTTGGATAATTATTTATGTAAATTGTAAATAATTTATTTAGTTCGAATGAGACAAGTTGTTATTTGTTTACTTGGTTTAGTGGGACGGGCTTGTGACGTCATGTCGTACGATATATATGGGCAGCTAGGGCTGTTTTGGACGAGTGTCTCGGCGTGAGAGCAGGAAGGAGGAAATATAAGCCCAGAAATTTTTTTGACCAACATTCTCTTTATATCTACCTCCTTTTCCATTGGTTTCAGTTGCTCTTTTTTGTTTTTTGTTGCTTTAAAGAACTAACGTGGGGAGCGGCGTGAAAGTGTTTCTTCCCCGAAGACGAAGAGGATCACGTCAGATTGAAGGCTTTTTTGTTGTGGATCCTACACTTAGTTAAACATTTTTTAAGTACAAGTCTTTTGAAGCATCTCGCTGGGCGGGCCGTGGGCAGGAAGGTGTGTTTAAGATTATTGTCTGTTTGTGGATTGCCCAGGAGGATTTGGAAGTAACTTTTGTCAGGGCAACGAGGGTTGTGGATTTTGCCACCTCAGCGTCAAAGGGGCTCTTGGAGTCTTGTCAGTCGTGTTATCAGTTGGATATCGGGCCTTCTCCGGTGTTCCTTGTGTCGGGACAGAGCGTCTCGCCATTTGTTCTGGACTGTCCGGGAGAATTGATTGCGAAAGTTGGTGCGTCAATCTTGCTCAGTCAGTTGCATGACGCACGGGCTGGGCTTACGTGATAAGAAGGCATTGTTTATATCTTATGCCCTATATTCTGCTTGTTTTCCTTAAAGCACATTGGAACAGCGGGTAGGGCTTACTGACACTGTTCTTCAGTGGTTCACATCTTATTTACATGATAGAGATTTCTTTGTGTCAATCAGAAACCATCAGTCAGAACTAACCAAATTCACGTGTGGAGCCCCTCAAAGGGTCAATTCTTGGACCACTCTTATTTAACATCTAGTATATGCTTCCCCTAGCTCAGATTATGGAACAGTATGACATCTGCTATCACACCTATGCAGATGACACACAACTCTACATTTCTGTATCCCCACATGATTATAGTCCCTTAGTCTCCCTGAGTAATTGCATTCATCAAATCAATGAATGGATGTGCCAGAATTTTCTACAGTTAAACGTGGAGAAGACAGAAGTGATCATTTTTGGGCCAAAAAAGGAAAGGTCAAAGATAAGCAGGCACCTTAGCACAATGTCACTTACAGCTACAAAACAAGTGAGAAACCTTGGCGTAATTATTGACTCAGATCTAAAATTCGATAGCCATCTAAAGTTCGTCACTAATCCTGCTTATAACCACCTAAAAAATATAGCCAGAATTAAGGGGCTTCTGACTCAAAAAGACATGGAAAAACTTATGCATGCATTCATTTTCAACAGATTGGACTGTTGCAACAGTATATTTACAGGTCTTGATAAAAAAGTCAGTCAGGAAGCTGCAGCTAGTACAGAAAGCTGCAGCCAGAGTCCTCACAAATATAAGGAAACCGGACCATATTACACCGGTTTTGAAATCGTTACACTGACTTCCAGTGAGTCAAAGGACAGATTATAAAATACTACTCCTCGTCTACAAAACACTTAATGGCCTTGGACCAAAATACATGCTTGATTTGTTAGATTCCTATGAAACATCTAGACGCCTAAGGTCATCTAGAACCGGTCTCCTGTATGTTCCAAGAACAAGAACCAAGCAGGGTGAGGCAGCATTTAGTTATTATGCTCCTCGCCTCTGGAACAAGTTACCTGTAGGTCTGAAGTGTGCTCAAACTGTTAGCTCCTTTACACAGGCGGTTTTTGCTATGGGCAATGTGGGCGACCGCCCAGGGCGCAATCTATTTGGGGGCGCACAAGCGCCCTCGAGAAAAAAAAAAAAAAAAAAAATCAGCTAGTTTTCTAAACTAATACCGCTCATTTCCACGTCAAGTTAGTAGAGTGGGCGCTAGGGCGCCCCTTACTATCATGTCAACTGCTGCTGAGAGTCGTGTGTGTCAGAAGAAATGGCAGGGGGAGACGGGAGGGGGATCAGCTGCTCGCAACTGCAGAGTGAGTGAGCAGGACGAGTCTCACTCACTCTCAGAGGAAAAGCAAGGAGGGGGGCGGGGGATAGACTGACCTCTCATGATCCCAGGCCACACAACACAAACTCCTGCTTCCAAATAAATTGTATTTAATTCATGAAATTAACATAGATATTATTAAATGTATCGGGTTATGACATAACCCAATAAATGTCTTTGTAAAACGTTAAAAAAAAAAAAAAAAAAAAAAAGAACAACGAATCTGTGCCTGCATCAACGTGTATTTGTTTACATCACGTCAATCTTGCCTCTGGTGGTTGACGGACGGAAAAGGTGATGATGTTGAGTCGAGTCAAGGGTGCTGCATCATGGACAAACGACCAAAAAAACCATCAGGTGCCCAGTTCAGGAAGAGAAGGAAAGAAGAAGAGGAGAAACGTTCAAAAGATAAAGGTATGCAGGTCTCTATGAGTGACGTTAATTGTGCATGTAATGAAACAGTAGCCTATACGCTACGTTATTATCCTCTTGCTAATATGTTGCTACTTAGCCACAGAAGACGACTGTATTGTTAGCTTTGCTGAACTAGCAGCTACCATTTCTCCAGTAGGATAGTTTGTGTTTACAACACAACAAGTGCAAGTTCACACAGGCTTATTAGTCTGGGAATTTGGTAACCAATAGTACGCCGTGACTGTGGAATTTTTAATGCTATGCGTGGGTCTATGCTAACTTAAATAACATTCATGTCATATACAATGACATGATGTTTTGTAAGCTTTATGTGATATAGCTTTTTGAATAAATTGTAGTGTGTCAATAGAATCAGAATCAGGAAATAACGTAAAAAACGTAACACATTCTTGTGTTTGATGTCGGCGGGGGGGGCGTAGTTTGGGTGTCGGTGGGGTGATTCGCCCAGGGCGTGAAAGTAGCCAGGACCGCCACTGCTCCTTTAAATCAGGGCTAAAAACGCTTTTGTTTAGCACCGCATATCCATAACTTTCTACATATTTCTTCTATTTCTTCTTCTTATTTTTTTTTTAAATTCTATTCATGATTAAATGCGATTTTTATGCATAATTTTATTTCCTATTTCGATTGTCTTTGTTTTTACGTCCTATTGATTTTAATGTGATTTTTATGATCTCCATGTGATGTAAAGCACTTTGAATTGCCTTGTGTTGAATTGTGCTGTATAAATAAATTTGCCATGCCTTGCCTTAAACTATGGTATAAGTGTTATTTATTGTATATTGGGTGTGTTAGAGTAATACAAACAGTCAAAGAGTAAATATGAGAAACGATACTATTCCCTGGTTGATTATATTAAGTGTGTTAGAGTAATGCAAACAGTTAGACGGTGCCTACGAGAAAAGGTACTATCTCGTTCAGTACTCACTACAGTATGTACAATGTATATAATTTGTGAGAATCAAAATTAAATAAAAAGAGAAAAAGAACGTGACGTAAAAAATATATGTATATATATATATCGTATGACGAGATGCGATGTGTGTGACTATTTTTGCAACATGTTTATATATTAAATTAGTATAGCTTTGACACAAAATACACTTTTGTGCAAAACAAAAGTATCGCAAATGTTATATTTAATTTAGGTTAACTTATTTTAGGAATAATATTGTACCCCATCTGTTTCAAAGCAATAAATTAATTAATTAATGGTAATCAAATTTTAAAATATGGTCTGGAGAAACATTTAGAACTTAGAGTAAATATTTCAAAATGCTGTTACTTTGATGACTCAACATGTTTTGTACATTCTCAAAACAAAGTTGGGCAATGAGATATTGAGCAAGTCACTTGTCAGATTGCCACAATTTTTACTTGGTGGGCAATCATCGCAGCAGGAAGACACACAGAATGCTTCCGGCCGCCCATCTTAATCTGATCAATGATGATTTCCCGCAACCCTCTGTGGTCACGTTTAATATATAATTCATTTTTTTTTTCTTACTCAGGGTAGTGGAAGGATGCATGGACTGGATGCGCAGAGATTTGCATATGAATGCAAAAGCTGTTCCAAGATTATGAGGTCCATTTTAACATTTCTATCCCGAACATTAGGCTCTTTTAACCTAAATTATGCCAACTGCTATTATAATTGGCCTTATACTGTATATCGTGTTTTTAAAAAAATAAATAAAATAAAGCACAGTGCATATGTAGGCATTTATTTCTCCTGGGCCGATTACATTGTCATGGTAACACATAGCATCTAGATTCAGATAGGACAAAAAGAAAATCAGCCCATAAATCAATGGAAGCGGCAAAATGACTGCTGGAATAAACTCATACATACGCATGTACATATGTAACATTTAAATGCAGGGCAGGTTAAAATTTTGGCCACAAGAATGGCTGAGGAGGCCTTTACGGCACTCCACTGATTTATGCTACTATCCAAGAAAACCTTAATTCCCTGTTTGTGGATGCTCAGTTCCAGGATGAGCATATTGTTACATCTGTCACATACACACGAACGCGTGGATGCATGCACACACACATAAAGGTGTGTGCCCACATGCACACAACTCTCATAATTAGCTTAACAGTAATTATATAATTATGCCTGGCACAATTATATGTGGGTTCAAATGGTCAGATGGTGTGTGCGTGTAGAATACATAGAGGGTGGAGGTCGACTACGTAGACGACATGTGGCGATGGCAAGAGAGAGGCTTGAGGAGAGAGCTACTAAACAGAGGTAGAAGTGAGAGACAAGAGAGAAGCACATCGTTCGCACTCTATTCAAGCCACAAATCTCTCGTACACTTGGGAATTACAAGGTAAGCCACTCATTACTCTTTGAACTTTCTACATAAAGGTTAAAACCCTCTCAGGGATTAAATCACTTTATTCTTACTTCATAATGGATTTTTATAGAAAATTGTTATTTTAAGTGTTTTATATATGAATAAAAGAATGGTTCCCTACTTTTAGATGCACGCAAAAGACTGTTTATGCATGGGGAATTTTAAGGTGTACCTAATATGTATCTTATGTTTATTTTGGGGTGGGGGGTGTATCTTTCAACATGGGGGTTTCTCTAAAGGTTCTTTCGTGCATAATTATATATAAAGTCATTTCCCCAGACTGAAGCTAACAAAAAAAGACAAAAACTAATTTGCTTGCCATGAGATATTAAAAAGCGCCACATTGAGGAGGTTATTGCTTTCATCAAAAATAATGTAAAGGGTTTTTTGTTTGTTTCTATAAATTCTAATCTAAATCCGCCTGCAGATTTGGATTACTTTGCTAATTCATAAACACTAATATGCAAAGTTTCACGTGTTCTGATTTTGCTTTGTCTGCAAGTCACCTTAGATTTAGAAAAAGGTCTGAATTTGTATGCAAGTAATGCCATGTGTTCTATAATTGACTTTCAGGGGGAAGAGATAAAGAAACCCTGAAAATGAATTTCAGTGCAGAACTATGTGCAGTGCAGGATTTTTTAAAAAAGTAACTATAAACACACTAATCCTACCTATTTACATTTTAAATTCTTTACGGGGTGATGAAATGCGACGCGCTAACCTTTCTGCCTAGTTTTTTTTTTTTTTTTTTTTTGGACTTGAAAAATTGACTGAACAAATGATACACATCAAACAAAAATCAGCCCCATGTACTCAAACAATATCAAGTGCTCATTTCCACAGATTGCTTAATAAAATATGCAAAACTTTAAATAACTATTGCTTCGGCATCCTCAGCTACTGCTGCACCTGCTCCTCCTTCCCCCAAAGTCAATGGACATATGAATTTGGGACTGGCATCCATGTGCAAAACAAGTCGGAGGGGAATTATATTTGAGTGTAGCAGTGTTCTGCTTTCTAAAAACAACTTCCAGAACTCAAACTTAATAAAAGACAAATCAACAAAACCTAACAAAGGCTATTCTTCACTTGCCTTGTTAACAGCACCAAATCATCTAGATTAAAATATTCTTCAATTTGAGAGTCTTAACATCCCTCTTATGTAGCAGAATTACCCTGTGCAAACGATGTGAAGGAAAGGACAGAGATGAAATTTTGAGCACATAGCTGCAAAAGCCACTGACAATAACCACCAGACTACAAAATAGCACTTAGAGAGACCATTATAGGTAACATTGTTCACATAAACAAGGAAGAAAAAAATATTGTATGCTATCAAGCTTTACTGTTCAAAATGCGTCGTGCTTATGCACAACAAGCACAGTTAATGGTACAGAGCACAATGGTAGTTCATACTGAATGAAAAGCTATTATCCTGCTCATTATGTTTCATGCGCCGTCTCTATGGTGATCTATGAAAAGTGTTTGCCAACATATATATTTTCATAGATATTCCTTTCACAGAGTAATACGATAAATGTCAAAGATGACATCCTAACTTATTAGCAGCCAGTCAACTGAACTGGCAGAGATGCTGCTGCATTACTTGTAGAACGCTTCACTTGCTCACTCTCATTCAGAAAATGAAATTCATTGCATTATCTGTTTATTTTCTGTACTGTTTATGCTCACCCTGAAATGTTTGCAAGCCAATTGAAATGCACAAGTACACAAGCAACTTTTCACACTCACATTCATCGCAACAAACAATTTTAGAGTGGTCAATAAACGCAGCAGGCATGATTTTTGGAAAAACCCACATAGGCACAAGGAGTACCTGCAAACTCCACTCAGAAAGGCCGAAGCTCTGGTTTCAACACTTAATTTTAGAATTGAGATGCAGATGTGCAATTATCCACCATGGTGAAAATAAATGCAATAAACCCGTTTAAAAAAAAAAATAATTCTTAATAAGATTTCATTGAAAACGCATTCATGAAATCATCAGAGTTCATGAGATTTTCAATTGTAGGCTATAATAAACACTATAATTCTAATGACCAAATTACTTCCCTCTTAACCAGATATTCTGAATGCTGCATTGCTTACTTCTCTGTGCTCCCATGAAGGGTCCAGACAACAACACTGCTTAAGATAACCCCTGGTTCAGGGAATGATTGGATGTAATTTGTCTCTTGAATTTTTACCTTCAAGCTAGATGAAAAAAAGAAGTTTGAGTCCAAATAATAAGTATGAGCATAATTAGTGATACCGTTGCCCTTCAGCAAAGCACAGTCGAGCCGCTGTTGTTTAGTGATAACCCGATGCACGGCACAGCACAATAACATCATTAAAAAACACTTTGTGACAATTTTAAAAATTGCTTAGAGCTGCTTTCTACAGGACCAAAAGATACAATTAAATTGCCAATCATGGACCACTTGATGCTTAAATCTAGATTTGTATGTTCAGACAACAGAATTGGCTGATTGGATCTCCTAATTGGAACAGGCTACATGATTAGACTGGCAATTAACTTGTCTCAAGTCACATCCCGAAAGTGAGCTTCCAAAATAGCCCAACCAGAGGGGATCTATCATTTGGAATAATTAAGAAAGCAAAAACATCTTATTGCCTTTCAAATGTGTCCTACATAACAATGTACTATAGTTAACATTAGTGATTACGCCAACATGTTTGTGCAAAAAAAAAAAAAAAAACTACAACTTTTTTTAGTTTTAATATTTTCCTCTGTCACCCTAGAATGAAAGTCAGCAGATTAGAAGCAAACAGATAAAAATTACTCTATTCAAACATTTTTAGTTCTATATTTCATAGAAGACTTCAACATCAAGTTTGTTTTTGACTTTTTGATGTGTATTGGGTAAAACAATATTGAAGATTTGTACAGTGGTATAAAAAAATCATCTGAACCTTTTGAAATTTCTCACATTTCTGCATAAAATCCCCATCAAATGTAATTTGATCTTTGTCAAAATCAGTGTCTGCTTTGACTAAAACTACCCAAACATGTATAGGTTTTCAACTTTTAATGAGGATAGCGTGCAAACAATGACAGAAGGGGGGGGAAATAAGTAAGTGAACCCTCTGCCTAAGGAGACTTAAGAGCAATTGAAACCAATTTTTACCAAACAATTTAAGTCAGATGTTTGCCCAATCACTGATGTGTGGTTTAAGGCTGCCCTGCCCACTATAAAACACACCCCGTAAAAATTGTCTTGATGAGAAGCATTGTCTGATGTGTATCAGGGCTCGGTCAAAAGAGCAGTCTGAAGACCTGCGATTAAGGATTGTTGATTTGTATAAAGCTGGGAAAGGATACAAAACCATCTCTAAAAGTACTGGATGTTCATCAATCGACAATAAGAGAAGTTGTTTACAAGTGGAGAGAGTTTGGCACTGTTGCTTCTCTCCCAAGGAGTGGCTGTCCACCAAAGATAACGCCAAGAGTTCAGCGCAGAATACTCAGAAAGGTAAAAAAGAACCCTGGGGTGTCTGCTAAAGACTTACAGGAATCACTGTCACAGTCCAATACCTCTGTGTACACATCAACTATATGTAAAACTATGGCTAAGAATAGTGTTTATGGGAGGACTCCACAGAAGAAGCCACTGCTGTCTAAAAAAACATTGTTGCTCGTTCAATGTTCCCAAAAAGGCACTTGGACACGCCACAAAAGATTTGCCTAAATATTTTGTGGACTGATGAAACTGAAGTTGAATTTTTTGGGGAGAAACACACAACGTCATGTGCGGAGAAAAAAATGGAACCGCTCACCAACATCAACACCTCATCCTCACCGTGAAGCATGGTGGAGGGCGCATCATGATTTGGGGCTGTTTTCTGCCTCAGGACCTGGACAATTTGCAATCATTCATGCATTGTTCAAAAGTTTATCAGGATGTTTTGCAGGAAAACCTGAGGCCAACTGTCAGACAGTTGAAGCTTAAAAGAGGATCGATGCTGCAACAAGACGGTGATCCAAAACACAGAAGTAAATCAACTTCCGAGTGGGTTCGGAAGAAGAACATGCACGTTCTGGAGTGGCCAAGTCAAAGCCCAGACTTGAACCCCATTGAGATGCTGTGGCATGACCTAAAGACAGCGATTCATGCCAGACATCCCAGGAATCTGACTGAACTTCAGCAGTTTTGTAGAGAAGAATGGGCCAAGATTAGTCCTGATCGATGTGCCAGACTGCTCTGCAGCTACAGGAAGCGTCTGGTTGAAGTTATTGCTGCCAAAGGGGGGTGGGGCGGGGGGCACAAAATATTAAATGTGATGGTTCACTTATTTATTCATTCATTATTCATTCATTCACTTATTATTTATTCTTATTTAATTTTCCCCCTTCTGTCATTGTTTGCATACTATCCTCATTAAAATTTGAAAACCTCTAAATGTTTGGGTGGTTTTAGTTAAAGCAGACTGTTTTTTCATCTGTGTGATTTTGACAAAGATCAGCTCACATTTGATGGTGATTTTATACAGAAATGTGAGAAATTCCAGAGGCACAGATACTTTTTCATACCAGTGAGGTCCTTATATTTGGAGTTCTTCAAGGGCAGAGCGGCTGATAGCAATTGATCTTCATTCAATCAGTCTGCTCTTCACAGTAACACTTGAGATAGGGTTTCAACAAGAGAAAGAGATCATTTCATTAGCAATTTAATACGTGGGGGAGTTTTAACAAAGTGTCCATGCTTGATTCAGTGGTCATACCTCTGCTGGGACATGTTCCTGGATGATCAAATTATGTCTTGTATTAATCTATTGCATTTCTTAACTATGCATTATTTTTAATGCAGGTGAATGTTTCACTTTATTGTTCTCAGGCAATCTCATTATCTGAACAAGATGACTCCTGACATGAATAGCAGTGAACTGAACGGCAGTGACATAAATGGCTGTGACATGCAGGGGGAAAACACGAGCATGACATTGGACGAATTTCTGGAGAAATATTGGGGACGCCGTCGCTCACCTATGTTGCTTCCCATCTTTATCATATACTTAATTATATTTGTAGTTGGGGTGTTTGGCAACATCCTCACTTGCACTGTCATCGCAAGGAACAAAGTGATGTGGACGCCAACCAATTACTACCTGTTCAGCCTTGCTGTGTCAGACCTGCTGGTGCTACTGCTGGGCATGCCATTGGAACTGTACGACTTGTGGCAGAATTACCCATTCTTGTTTGGGTTAGGGGGCTGCTACTTTAAGACTTTTCTATTAGAGACGGTCTGCTTGGCATCCATTCTCAATGTGACATCACTAAGCGTGGAGCGCTACATCGCTGTGGTACACCCGCTGCGTGCAAAATACGTAGTGACGCGCACCCACGCCAAGCGGGTCATTCTCACCGTGTGGGGTGTGTCAGTGTTGTGCGCTCTCCCCAACACAAGTCTACATGGGATTGACTACCTTAGTTGTAACTCCAGTGATGGGCAACAGAATGTGGAGATCCCTGACTCAGTCATTTGTACGGTGGTGAAGCCTAAGTGGATATACAACCTTATCATTCAACTGACCACCTGGCTATTTTTCTTCCTGCCCATGCTCATCATTAGTGTCCTATACACACTCATTGGTCTCCAGCTAAAACGGGAGAGAATGCACCAGGCACTAGAAGCAAACGCAGGCGGCGGTCAGGACAGCTTCTGTAGTGTCCGCACTCAACAACAAAAGGCTCGACGACGGCAGGTCACCAAGATGCTGTGTACGTATTACATGTTTTTTACCTTCTGATGTGGGTTTTTTTTTAATATGCTTAAATTCAGTTTTCCTTTTATGAACGCTGATGATATAATTTAACAAGTTTACATTATAGGTGCCATAATTAATCTATCTGGATCGATATATCAACTGGTTAAGCACAATCAAATCAAAATGCAAATGTCCAGCAGACTGCTGTGCGTGATGCTAATTTTTTGTTGTTGTTGTTAATTTATATTTTTGTTGTGTGCGTAGCATTTCAGATTCAATCTTTTTTCTGTCTGTTTGCAGTTGTTTTAGTGGTGGTTTTTGGGATCTGCTGGGCCCCGTTTCACACCGACCGCCTCGTGTGGAGTTTCATCACTGACTGGACCAACAATCTACAGCAGGCCTTCGAGTATGTTCACATCCTATCTGGAGTGTTCTTTTACCTTAGTTCCGCAGTCAACCCAATCTTATACAATCTTATGTCCACACGTTTTCGAGAAATGTTCACGGATGTCATGTGTCACCGCTCGCACGCCACCCCTCGAAAGTACTCTTTAAGTGTCACTCGAGTAACACTCCGTAGTACCATAAATGAAGCTCCACTCAGCATTGGAGCCAATGCTGCAGAAGATGAGGTGGAGAGCAGGCAGTAAAAGAAGAGACCACTGTCACGTTTTAAGAATTTCAATTCCAAGCAACTGCATCTGTTTTTCTCTCTCACAATGAGAACGATTAAGCAGAAAACCACAAATAAATGTCATCATGCAGAATCGGAAACACAGACCAGCGTTCTCACATCCATCACTGCATGTAGTCATGTGACAAAGTGCTGTAATATGTGTACTGGTAATGCTCCCATAAAGCTCAATGTCAGCAAAGTTTTACAGTATATCACAAAATTGAGTACACTCCTTGCATTTCTGCAGATATTTAAGTATATATATTTTTATGGGACAACACTGACAAAATGACACTTTGACACAATGAAAATTAGTCTGTGTGCAGCTAATATAATAGAGGTATTTTTATTTTCCCCTCAAAATAACGCAAAATATAACCATTAATATCTAAACTCCTGACAACAAAAGTGAGTACACCCCTTGGAAACTATATCCCTAAATGTCCAAATTGAGTAATGCTTGTCATTTTCCTTCCAAAATGTCATGTAACTCGTTACAGGAGTGCTGTCAGCATTGCTGCAAAGATTGAAGAGGGGGGGGGGTCAGCCTGTTAGTGCTCAGACTGTACACCACACTTTATATCAAATTGGTGTGCATGGCTGTCACCCCAGGAGGGAGCCTCTTCTGAAGATGGTCCACAAGAAAGCCCGCAAACAGTTTGCTGAAGACATGTCAACAAAGCACATGGATTACTGGAACCATGTCCTATGATCTGATGAGAAGGGCGGGCTTTCTTGTGTACCGTCTTCAGAAGACGGTACTAGGGTGGCAGTCATGCACACTAATTTGATGTAGAGTGTGGCGTATGGTCTGAGCACTAACAAGCTGACCCCCTACCTCTTCAATATCTGCAGCAATGCTGAAAGCACTCCCTTAACGAGTCACATGACATTTTGGAGGGAAAATGACAAGCAGTACTCAATTTGGACATTTAGGGATGTACGTAGTTTCTAAGGGGTGTACTCACTTTTGTTGCCAGGGGTTTAGATATTAATGTCAATATTTTGAGTTATCTTGAGGGGAAAATAAATTAACTCTATTATATAAGCTGCACACAGACTACTTTTCATTGTGTCAAAGTGTCATTTTGTCAGTGTTGTCCCATGAAAATATATACTTAAATATCTTCAGAAATGCGAGGAGTGTACTCACTTTTGTGATACACTGTACATGGATAACTGGTGAGCACATCTTCTTCATAGCTCAAAGGTCAAATCAAACCAGTCCCAGGACATATTAACATGGTTCTACATTACATACAGTGCCCTCCATAATTATTGGCACCCCTGGTTAAGATGTGTTTTTTTAGTTTCTAATAATTTTTTTTAATTCAAATAATATGGGACCTTAATGAGAAAAAGAGAAAAATCCAACCTTCAATACAAGTGCATTTATTCAGTGGGGAAAAATCCCACATAAAGAAATAATTATTTGACATCAAATAATGTGTGACACAATTATTAGCACCTCTAGTGTTAATACTTTGTACAACCCCGTTTTGCCAGCAAAACAAGGTCACACATGGTTCCAAAAAGCTCAATCTTTGTCTCATCTGACCAAAGCACACGGTCCCAGTTGAAGCCTGGGTCTGTGTGCTTTGGTCAGATGAGACCAAGATTGAGCTTTTTGGCAACAAACACTCTAAGTGGGTCTGGCATGCCACGAAAGATGCGCATGCTGAAAAGCACCTCATACCCACTGTGAAGTATGGGGGTGGGTCAGTGATGCTGTGGGGCTGTTTCGCTTCCAAAGGCCCTGGGAACCTTGTTAGGGTGCATGGCATCATGAATGCTTTGAAATACCAGGACATTTTAAATCAAAATCTGTTGCCCTCTGCCCGAAAGCTGAAGATGGGTCGTTACTGGGTCTTTCAGCAAGACACTGACCCTAAACATATGGCCAAATCTACACAGAAATGGTTCACCAGACATTAAATCAAGCTCCTCCCATGCCCATCTCAGTCCCCAGACCTTGTTTTGTTGGCAAAAGGGGGTTGTACAAAGTATTAACACCAGGGGTGCTAATAACTGTGACACACATTATTTGATGTCAAATAATTATTTCTTTATGTGGGATTTTTCCCCCACTGAATAAATGCACTCGTATTGAAGGTTGGATTTTTCTCCTTTTTTCCATTAAGGTCTAATATTATTTGAATTTTTTTTAAAAATTAGAAGCTAAAAAGCACATCTTAACCAGGGGTACCAATAATTATGGAGGGCACTGTATATTTTCATTGATCTGTGTGTTAAGTAGGAAAATACAACTAATGATGCCACATTCATCATATAGGTTGGATTCAAGGTTGTCATTTGACAATGATTACAAGCTACACAAGTTATGCACAGTAAGCACCACGCAGTGGCTGTCTGAACATAACACAAGAAAAAGAGAACGAAATGTATGTATATATCTACAGTGTATCATTAACTGCATTGAGTAAATGCATTCTTCCCTTCATAAACTTATGTACAATGTGCTGTCACGCTAACGCCTTGCTGCCTTGAATGTATTAGATGTGCATGTTAAGTCTATGTTGAGCAAATTTGCTTTTCTTGCATTTCCATTTTTGTTCTTTTTATTTATTGTTACTCTGTGTTGTATACGAGCCTTGGAAAATATTGCAGCCACACACACATTTTTTGTGTTTCATTGTAACGTATGTATAGAATGTAATTGAAAGGAAGTTATAATACACACCTTTTAGAGCTTTTAGTCAGTGTGCCCCCCAGCTCTGGAACTCCCTACACCCTGATCTTCGCAGTATATCTACCCTTTCACTTTTCAAATCCAGACTCAAAACACACCTGTTCACTCTTTCTTACCTACCATGACCCCTAGCTCTGTTATGTCTTTGCTTCTCTTTATTGTGCTTTTAATCTTTTATCTTTTTAATCTTTTTTTGTAATGATTGTTTTGATCGTACTATGATTCCATCTCTCTTGTGAAGCGTCTTTGTGTGGCTTGAAAAGCGCTCTAGAAATAAAATGTATTATTATTATTACTATTGTTATTACACCTTAGTGTCATCGACTCTAATGGTACATCTGTTCATTTTTTGAAACAATTAGTATTGAGTTCCCATATGTAATACAGAAACAGTGCTGCTCATTCCCTGGCAAGCAGACCTCATGGTTTGCAATATGCTTAACAGAATGTTCAACAAATTAAAATATTTTGAATGGCAGCAGAAAACAAAAATCTAGCAGTGTGGAAAACTATATTTTGTGCATTTACATAGCTTACCTGGTTTACTGAGTCACGGCAAAATAACAGGCCATGCTATTAGGAGCTTTATATTATTATAATTCATTATGATCAGAATTCTACTGTTGCACGCTCATCATTCTTGCCGTGTAATATCGAGGTTGCACTATCCAAAAAAGAAATATTTAAGAGTTTGTATAAATTATTAAGTATTCTTTCTTGCAATGTTATTTCATAGGTTATTTAGCCTCCCTAATCACGTTTTATTTTGTCCACCGGTAGATATAATTAGATTAATTTTTAATCATGTATTTTTTGTTGTTGTTTGTTCTCCTCCTCCTCTGTCTGCGTCATTTCTTTCTGTTCCTCCAAAATCCCTTCCTGTCCGCTGTTTTCTCCTAATACATAAAACAAAATGAACAACAACAATGGGAGTACATTATAACTCCCATGCGGCACATTAAAACTGTTCAGACCATAAGGACACTAATTCCCATTCTCCATGTCTAAGCAGCTGAACAGAACAGGTAAAATAATAATCATTTTTCATATTTTAGGGAATTTACTGTTACTAAAATTAGTTTTAATTCTCTTGTTTAAACAACAGATAAGCAGTTTCATGTCCAATTTATAGTTACAGTGCTTTACTGAATGTAACTCAAACTGTCACAAAAAAAGGTTACAGCAAATTTTATTTCATTTTTGGTCGACCATTGCACCCTGTAAGTGACATACATGCAATATTTTACAATGTTTTGCATTGACTAACTAAGTAAACAGCTCTCAGTGGCTTGTAATGTGAACTCATTGATATTGTAGCTGTATGTCTTGTTTAGGGGGCTATTGTAGATGTACCCATTAATAAAGTTGTACATTTCCGAAAAGCCTAAAAAGGCATGTGAATTTGCAATTTTGGAAACCAGCAAAAATAACTTGGTGGTTTTGAGCTATGAGTGAAAATATGTCCACTTAGTTTCACTATTGTGTTTTCGACACAGAGCGATTGCAGCTTCAATAAAGTGTTATATTGTTGACCTCAATCCGTCTGATTCAGTCTATCTGCAATTACAGTGTTGTCCCCAGAAAACAACATTGAATGCCTGTCCTTGACATAAAATCCGCCATGTTTCATTTAATCTGAAAATGTTCAAGGCCCTCTTGCATCATAACCATGTCCTGTTTATGTAGGGTTATTCCAAAATTCAAGGGTGGAACATACAGATTCTAATTTAAGTAAAACAATACATTCCCTCCATTCGGCTTAAAAATTTCATGTCTTTTTGAACGTGCGAAATGGAGCAAGCACAATTGCAGCTTCAAATTTAGATGCAATGGAATGGAATACAATCTTTCACCGAGGAAATAGATACCAGGTTATATATGGTGCATATAGACACACTACTTACTGATAATGACCGTGAAGAGGACTGATAATTGAATTCAAATTTGTGAGCAGGTGGAAGTTGGGTGACGAGGATTAAAAGTCATAGCGCATCTGTGGACATGAAGAATGGCGTCCCTCTTTCTCAAAGGTGCAAGTGATATTGGAGGAAGGGAAGGGGCATACCAAAATGAGTGAGTCAGCTATTGATGCACAGCACACCGTGAAATAACTGTGGACAAAACTAGCCACACACACACACAGTACATACACACACAAAAAGACCTCCTAAGTACAAAAGTCCTGATATAACTGGTAGTAAACATGTCATTATATTCTTTCAAGGATAAGTCATCTGCTTGGCCATTGCTGTGATGCAGGAATGCCATCATTTAGAATTTAAAAAAAAAAAAAAAAGGAGGGGGGTGTTGAGCATATACTGTAGTTTATATCAAACATGATAGTGAAATATGACAAAGGACTTTTCAGGCTCAGATGAATGCGTGGAAAATTTCAATCAAGATTAAATAATACTCAAATGAATTCAATATTTATTTAGTTTTACTAAATTTCACATAGACAAGTTTCCTGAGCGAAACATGGGTAGCACCATCTTTGATCATTTCTGCTACGAACTTCCGGTTTAGATAGAACAACATGAAGTGCGGTTGAAGTAAGCAGTGTGTTGACAAAGTTAAAACTGCAAAATCAAACCAGAGGAAACCACAGAATCTATATTTATCTATATAAATATATCTATCTGGACAACATGATTCCATTTCTTGTTTTATTTAAAATGATTTTTGCATGTGCAAACCAGGCCAATAAATCACAATTCATGAAATTATTAGAAAAATCTTAACAAAGGTGGAGCATACAAGAATGTGATATCAGACAGCAGAAATCCAGAGCGGCTTAAGCGAACCTCGCCAAATTTTCACCCGACATTACGTAGAGCCTCGGCTGCTTCTGGACAGGTTTTCTCCCGCTGTCCTCCATAATTCCAGGTCAAATACCGTATCTTAAAGCTGCTGCAGTTAAAAACCTCATAGTTGGATCACGAGATCGAGCTGACGGTCCATCGCGAGGCGAGCCACCGTTTGTCCCAGCCCCTGCCTTTCAGCCGCCCCAGGAGCCGAGCCTTCCATCATCAAAGTAGAACGTGCGTAGTCTCGATAGATGTCCATCAACGTACAGTGAGTGTTGTTGTAAGGCAAATCAACTTGTCTTCCCTTGCCTATCAGTGTTTTCTTCCTGTAAACAAACTAACAAAAAACTTGTAACACAATTGTGCCATCCTACACGTACAAGATTAGCAACAGCCTAGCGGCAGATAGCATGCGTTGCTGCCACAGCAGTACAGTAGTTGTAGTAAATAATACTAAACATCATCATAATTACAATGATCATCGTAACAACATCATAACCATCAATGTCAAAGGCAACAACTCGTTTCATGCGCAAAATTTTAGCTTTAGTATGTTTTGAGCACTGGACACATGAAAATTCAGGGATAGGAAGAACATACCTTCCATAACACAGCGTCAACATGGCTACAAAAACATGCGGTGGTACGAGTTCCACATCTGCCTTCATGAACATGTTGTCCTCCCATGTCGTGATGATGGCAGATAGATTCGTTTTTTCCAAATTGTCTTTTTGAGGGATTTTGATGAGTAATGTTCCTCCAGCTCCAGTGTTGTTTTGGATGGAGAAAATGTAAAACGGAAGTCGCGAGCAGAAATGTGGAAGTACCTCGAAAACTTGTCTATACATACACTGTATATCACCCAGCTAAATAAAGAGTGAGTGCCTAATTTAATCAGATGAAAGTGTTAGATAGGTGCACCTTTGATATAAAAAAATCTTCTGTTCAGCCACATTTGCACAATGTACTTGATGGGTCTTTTTGCATTCGAAGTAGAGGAAACACACTCATAACCATAATAGTGTATTTATGTACTTCCATTGGTTTTATGGCATCAGAAAGATCAAGAAGTTAGGTACAGGAGATACATTGATTTCCGGAGGCATTATTGTATCCAGTAGCAGCAATCGTGGCGCTGAACATCACATTGAGGATTATTTCCAACGTTAGCTGTGTTAAAATATAGATTTGTCAGTCCAAGAGGGACGTCGTGCAGGAAAGACTTGTAAAGGCGCAAACATTTAACATCACTTTTCCCTTTCCATTTAATAAAAATAAAGGAATAAACTTTGTGACATGCCTTCCTTGTGAACCCTTCTGTCAGACACTACCTTCTGTTTCATTCTACTAAAGTAGGGTGTCCATTATATTCCAATTTATTGAGGCACACTCTACCTTGTGACAACTTCCCCAGCTCCCAAGTGCTTTCAAGTGTTTTACATCAAAGTCATATGTTACATGCTGACAGATGCTTGAAGCCCTTCATCCAAGTGGAGCTGGGGGGGATTCCAGAGGCAACTTGACATATGAAGTGACAACCACTCTCAGAGACAGCAGCTAGTAAGTATCACATTGGAAGGACATAAGGAGAGGAAAATCTGGCACAATCAATGCATGGGCACAGTTAGGTTTTATAAGAGGTCAGACAGTCTTAATTTGGACCCATCTGGATGGACACTAACAGTGTATAAACCCCTGGAGTTAAATTGTGGTTCATAAGAAAAGCTGATTGCCATGATGTGTAATTTTTTTTCTATTGATTGCAATCAGCATTATTATGTGACAGGCTCTTGTTATAAGGAACATACAATTTTTTCCGCACGATGTAGAAAGTTCCCAGGCAGCAACATATCTAAACAATACATTTTAATGCAAGACGTAAGTAAGTATTTAGTCAACCACCAATTGTGCAAGTTCTCTGACTTGAAAAGATTAGAGAGGCCTGTAATTGTCAACATGGGTAAACCTCAACCATGAGAGACAGAATGTGTGTGTGTGTGTGTGTGGGGGGGGGGGGGGATCACATTGTTTAATTTTTAAAGAATTTATTTCCAAATTAAGAGTGGAAAATAAGTATTTGGTCACCTACAAACAAGCAAGATTTCTGGCTGTCAGAGAGGTCCAACTTCTTCTAACGAGGTCTAACGAGGCTCCACTCGTTACCTGTATTAATGGCACCTGTTTTAACTCATTATCGGTATAAAAGACACCTGTCCACAACCTCAGTTTGTCACCCTCCAAACTCCACTATGGCCAAGACCAAAGAGCTGTCAAAGGACACCAGAGAAATAATTGTAGACCTGCACCAGGCTGGGAAGACTGAATCTGCAATAGGTAAGATGCTTGGTGTAAAGAAATCAACTGTGGGAGCATTATTAGAAAATGGAAGACATACAAGACCACTGATAATCTCCCTGGATCTGGGGCTCCATGCAAGATCTCAACCCGTGGCGTCAAAATGATAACAAGAACGGTGAGCAAAAATACCAGAACCACACGGCGGGACCTAGTGAACGACCTACAGAGAGCTGGGACCGCAGTCACAAAGGCTACTATCAGTAACACAATGCACCCCCAGGGACTCGAATCCTGCACTGCCAGACGTGTCCCCCTGCTGAAAAAAGTACACGTCCGGGACTGTCTGCGGTTCGCTAGAGAGCATTTGGATGATCCAGAAGAGGACTGGGAGAATGAGTTATGGTCAGATGAAACCAAAATAGAACTTTTTGGTAAAACACAGGTTCTCATGTTTGGAGGAGAAAGAATACTGAATTGCATCCGAAGAACACCATACCCACTGAGAAGCATGGGGGTGGAAAAATCATGCTTTGGGGCTGTTTTTCTGCAAAGGGACCAGGACGACTGATCCGTGTAAAGGAAAGAATGAATGGCGCCATGTATCGAAAGATTTTGTAGAATGAATGGGGCCATGTGTCGAGAGATTTTGAGTAAAAATCTTCCATCAGCAAGGGCATTGAAGATGAGACTTGGCTGGGTCTTTCAGCATGACAATGATCCCAAACACACAGCCAGGGCAACAAAGGAGTGGCTTCGTAAAAAGCATTTCAAGGTCCTGGAGTGGCCTAGCCAGTCTCCAGATCTCAACCCTATAGAAAATCTGTGGAGGGAGTTCAAAGTCCGTGTTGCCCAACGGCAGCCCCAAAACATCACTTCTCTGGAGGAGATCTGTATGGAGGAATGGGCCAAAATACCAGCAACAGCGTGTGAAAAGCTTGTGAAGAGTTACAGAAAACGTTTGGCCTCTGTTATTGCCAACAAAGGGCACATAACAAAGTATTGAGATTCACTTTTGGTATTGACCAAATACTTATTTTCCACCATGATTTGCAAATAAATTCTTTAAAAATCAAACAATGTGATTTTCTGGGATTTTTTTTCCACATTCTGTCTCTCATGGTTGAGGTTTACCCATGTTGACAATTACAGGCCTCTATAAAATTTTCAAGTGGGAGAACTTTTACAATTAGTGGTTGCCTAAATACTTATTTTTCCCACTGTATAAGATATGACACTCTCTATTTCTGATGTTATGGAATGTTTGACTGTGGAAGTATATTTAGAAAAACAGAAAAATGTGATCATAAGCTGTGTGTACCGTGCGCCTAATTCAAATATGGACATCTTCAGAAACAGTTTCGAGAATTTGTCTTCTTCAACATGCAAGGTCATGTTTGTGTGTGGTGATTTCAATGCTGACTTGTCCAGAGAAGGAAAAGATAAAACAACTGACGAATTTATAGAGACCATTTCTAGTATGGGGTTATATCCACTGATAATCAATCCTACCAGAATAACTGCTCATAGTGCAACAGTGATTGACAACATCTTCACTCATGACATGGGAGGCAGTCTTAACTGTGGATTACTGATCAATGATATTTCAGATCACTTGCCGATCTTCGTTATCTATGACTGTGCTGTACTAAAACAAAAATAAAAAACATCTAACTAAATATTCAAGGTGTAGAACAGTAGAGACCATAAATTCTCTAAAAAAATGAGATGCAAAAGTTTAACTAGGAATTTTTATATGGCAGAAATACGTTGAAGATGCTTATGAATACTTTTTACAGGTATTTCTATCTTTATACAACAAAAATTGTCCAACAAGAAGAGATAAATTTAATTTGAAACATGATGATAACCCATGGATCACAAAGGGTCTAAAAATGCTTGTAAGAAAAAGAATTTGCTATATAAACAATTTATAAAGCACCAAACAAAAGAGTCAGAGCTCAAATACAAAAAAAATAATAAATTAGTATATTGCAATTATCTAAAAAAGACCATTATACTAAAGAGTTAGAAACACAAAAAGATAACATGAAGGGTATGTGTACACTAATACTTTAATCAGGAACACTACAACTAATCAAGACTATCCAAACATTTTCCTCAGGGAGGACAAACACATTAGCAAGACAGAAGACATAGTTGAGGGATTCAATGAATATTTCTTAAGTGTTGGGGTAAAACTGGCTGTGAATATTGGGGGAAATCAGATCATTGATCCAACTGTTTTTAAAACTATATCAAGAAATCCAAACTCAGTATTTCTAGGCAAGGTGGAAAACAAGGAGGTTATTGATACGGTAAATACATTCAAAAACAAGACTTCAACTGATTGCAATGGGATTAACATGATGATTGTAAAAAATGTAACACATAGTATAGTAAATCCACAAACTTACATCTGAAACCTCTGTTTTACTACTGGAGTTTTCCACAGAAAATGAAAACGGACAAAGTCATTCCACTTTATAAATCAGGTGATAGCAAATTATATTGCAATTATCGCCCGGTGTCTTTATTGTGCCAGTTCTCAAAAGTACTGGAGAAACTGAAAATAGAAAATCGCAAACAGTATGTATAGATTGGTGATTACAGATCATCATTATTGGACATGAAAGTTGGAGTACCACAGGGCTCTGTATTGGGTCTAAAACTCTTTACACTGTTTATCAATGACCTATGTATGTCATCTAAAAAAAAATTTTTTTTTTTTTTTTTTTACTCTTTGCAGATGACACCAACATCCTATGCTCAGGAAAAAAATTAAAGAATCTGATGCATGAGGTAATGACTGAATTAACATATCTGAATCACTGGTTGAGGATAAATTGTCAATAATTATGGAAAAAACTAAATATATTTTATCTGGAAATAAGACAAAAATTGAAGAAAAGGTATAGATGATAGCGAAATTGAACGTGTAACAGAGACTAAATTTTTAGGTGTAATACTGGATGAACATTTGAATTGGAAGTCACAAATAAAGAATATAAAAACAAAACTGGCAAAGAGTGTTGGACTACTGAACAAAACTAAACCCTTTATAAATTATAAACACACCATATCTTGTTCTCTTCATTAGTAATGCCATACCTCAGCTACGGAGTGGAGGTTTGGGGCAATACATATCCCAGCAATTTACAGTCACTTGTGGTACTTCAAAAAAAGGCAATAGGAACAGTGCACAAGGCTAAATACCTTGAACATACATATAGTCTTTTCTTGGAATCCAAGGAGTTAAAATTCCTCGGTCAGGTCAAATTTAAAACGGCCATAATCATGTTTAAGGCACAGAAAAACGCATTACCTGGAAATATACAAGTTTTGTTTTCAAATAGACAATGAGGGTATAATCTGAGAGGGGAGTTAAACTTCAAAAAGCAGTATCACCGTACAACAACAAAAAAACTTTTGTCCTTAAATTTGTGGCGTGGACTTATGGAATAAACTTACTGAGGACATAAACAAAAGCGCTAATTTGAGTGTGTTTAAGAGAAAATACAAAGATCTTTTTTTCTGTAATTATAGAAATGAATTATATTATTTATGTTAAGAAAATGTTGAGTGATGCCAACCATTGTTCTTTAGGCATTATTGAACTGTTGTGAATTGTATTAGTTTTGTCTGATTCATGCTTATGATTACGTAGCGGACAAAGGGGTAGGATTCATATATAAGTTAACATAATTTTTTTTACTTCTTCCTACTCCTTTTCGAATCTTATGTTTTGTTTGTCTTCTTGTATGCCCATAATGCGATGCCTGTTTTCAAAATTCAATCAATCAATAAATAGTTAGGGTTAGAATGGATTAGAAATTGGTTAGAATGTCCATGGTGTGCACGGCCTCTCAACAAAATTCAGTTGAAATAGGCCCACCACCCACCTACCCTGTGTCACGAATGTGGACAACTAAAACAGAAAATGGTTGGATCCATAGTTCAAAATCTGCTAATGGTTTAAGAGTTAGTCTTTAAGAGACTATATTCTCACATTGCCATTTTCTAATGACAAGAAAAAGTAACACCCACATATATTTTTATGGTAATTGTAAGCCACATTTGCTCCCTGTTCTTGACAAGACTGGGCAATAATCAGGTGGATTGACGTACAGGACATAGCTAAGACTTGTCGAGCACATACCAGTATTAGAAGCATGTGGTAACTATGGATATTTCCATTAGGAGATCTATTAGTGTTGTGAGAATATAGTGTAAATTAACAAATATTTTAATACATAATTAAACAAATATGTAAATAATAGGTGGTGGATTAAGGGGTGTTATATTGATTGATTGGTGGAGTGTCTTGACACTGTTCGACATCAACATCTCTATATTACTTGTGTTAAACTCAGCCATAAAATGCATGTACCGTAATTCTCAGACTATAAGGCACACCTGACAATAAGCTGCCACCCACCAAATTTGACACGAAAACGACATTTGTTCATGGATAAATCACACTGGACTATAAACTGCAGCTGTACTCACTGTATTATGAGATATGTACACCAAATATATTAATCAGTAACACTTTATTTGACAGCGGCATCATAAGACTGTCATAAGACCAAATGAACCACCATGAAGTTTTGAACCAATTGGCTGCACGGCTTCATTGCTTTAAGAAGCTTCATTTGGCCATCCCTGCTCCCTTGGAGCAGACAGCCAACGTCTGCTGCCACCTGCTGTCAACACTGTTGTCATCCAACATGCCTCCTAGCATGCATTGCAGCGCTACAGATTCCTGTTCCTGTTCTATGCTAATTATTTCTTCAGTTACTACTCCAGTTGTTTCAACAACAACAACAACAGTTGCTGGTTGTGGTATATGGTAACACTTTATTTGAAATTGGTACCATAAGACTGTCATAAGACATAATAGTGACATGACACTGTCATGAGCATTATTGAATGCTTATAACAGATGACATTTAGTGTCATCCGGCATATTATCTCACTTTTGAATGGATGTAAAAGTTAGCGACATAACTTGCCTGATGACACTTAATGATAGGTGTCATAAGCATTCAGTAACGCCCATGATAGTATCATGTCATAATTATGACGGTCTTAAGACAAGTCTTGTGACGCCACTGTCAAATAAAGCGTTACCTATTAACCCAAACAAATCAACAAATAAGATGCACTGGACTATAACCCGCATGATTCAAAATTAGGGGGAAAAGTAGCGGCTTATAGTCCAAAAATTAAGGTGATCCAGGCAAGATAGACTCTGTACAGCAAAACTTTCTAATTTGTTTTGAGACACTGTTTATCATACTTCATTTCAAACCTCAATGAACTGGCCACAACCTTTGGACATGTTAAGCTTTAGAAATGTTGAACTCATGTACATGAAATATCACATTACATTACATTACCACGCCTGAAATTTTTATATATATACATATTTTTTTCCTCCAGTTGACCAAAAAAGGTTAATTCCTTTAAGACAATATTTTTTTATTTATATGCTGTAAATACATTTAAATCATATGTGTGAACACTTTGGGCAATGTCATGGCAGAGAGATGACAGGGATTCCTGTTTGCAAGAAGACTGCATTAATCACTGTTATGAAATTGGACTTCATTTCAAGACATTCTGTATGGGAAAAGAGCAGCAATTGATCACCCGAGCATGATCACTTCACTGCGCTCTTCTGTTTTGTTACGAACTCATCAGCGCCATAGCAGTTCACTTTCCTGAATCTGTCCAAACAACAGGGGTTCGATTCGCAATGAGTGACAGATGGGAATTTTGTCTGTCTGTCTGTTAGTTTGTAAGTGACTGGCAACAGGTCCTGAATGTATGAAGTGCAGGAGTGCTGTCTTTTGCCCAGAGTTTGTTGCGAAAGGCAACAGCTCCCCAAAACTCAAAACAGGATAAGAATTTAGCAGGAGAAAATGGGCAGAAAGACGGACAAAGAAAGGCATGCCTCATAACTCTAATGCGGGCGAATTGAGAGCGTAACTTTTTCCAACTGGCGAATATTAGCTGAAATTGACGAATAAAACTATGTATCTTATCACATAAAATACTAAAACTGTCTAAATTATACTTTAATCCTGTTATGCTCCAGGTCGAATTGACTAATTTTGAAGTCTGAAGATCTCGGAAAATATCGTTAAACGTCAGTTTTCATCATTAAACTTCTTCTGCTTGCCTTAATTAGTGCAATCAACATATAAAATGAAAATAGTTTATTTCAAAAAATCCCACAAATCAAATTTTCACTGATATTCATGCCTAAGGACTGGGATGGCACTCCTCGAACATTATACTAGTTCCTTTGTGTGAAGACCAAAGTAGATTATTGGTGGTTTAATTGTTGAAAAATTTAGCCCCGGCGAAACGTCAATGTGGTGACTGTTTGTTGAACGTTATTCTTAAGAATCTGTTGCGACTGAGTGGAATCCATGCAGTTTTCCATTACCAGAACTAGCCCCACAGCGTGATTGACCTGCCACCACATTTAACTGTGAGTAGAAAGTGGTTTTCTTGGATCGCAGTGTTCTTTCATCACTATGCATGACCATGCCCTTGTTATCACCAAATAATCTTTGCTTCATCAGTCCACAGTACTTTGTTCCAAATGATGCAGTCTTATCCAATTGGGCCCTTGCATACTTCAAGCGAATCTGATTGTGATGCAGAAAAGGCCTCTTATGCATCACTTCGTCGTTCAGCTTCTCCTTGGAAAAAGAGTGTGGAATTGTTGAACGATACAATGACCAGGGGTGAAAGTGGGCCAGAACTGTCAGGAACGCAGTTCCGGTAAAGGATTCAGGGCCAGAACGCAGTTCCGGTACACGGTGCTTTGATTCCGAAAATATGACAGCTACTGTCAAAACGCTATGTAAAAAAAACTAAGCTGCTACACATGCATTTCATCCCCAAGAAGAAAACAATCCACCAACATCAGATTTACATACACAAGTGTTAACAACAAGCATAATAAAGTGCTTGTGTAGCGTAATCCGTTTCCACCAATATTTATTATATTCCACGGACGGCATGGAGGTTTTCCCAGCTGCTGCAGTTATCAGAGTCTGACGATGAGGAGTCAAGTCAATGTGCGAATGCACGCAGTGAAGCAAAACCCCTGGACTCATTTATCTGTTCAATTGGCTGACATGCTGACATGTGATCAGCAAAGATAGTGAACTCTGATTGGTTCAAACGTACATGTTTTCTGGAACAGCAAGAAAAAAAAGGTTGAATTGATGCGACAAAAAAAGGCCAATGTAACATAAATTGGATCAAATCTTTAAGAGCAACGAAAGAGTAGGCTTATTTATCATATTTAGTTTTATTTGCTCTGATGGGGAGGTTCAGAACATCTTAGCAGCCACTGTGCACTTTGGACTTATATTTCTTCATTTATGCTAGGCTACTATATTCATTTCCTTATGATTTAAAATAAGTCAATGTTTGCGTGATCTTCAAAACATATTCCATTTCACTCTGCATAATATAAGTCATTTGTACTTATTTTTCTGAATAAATGTTACTTATATCTTTATTGTTTAAAAAAAAAAAAAGTTTACATTAACTTCAATATTAATATACCAGTACATCCTATGTTCTTAAGTAGTTAAAATTGAGATTTCGCATTTAGTATGTGAGGAAATTAGGGAAAATCAGAATTAAGAGATGGTTTGGGTTATTGATGTTTTTGTTAACTTTTATTTTGCAAATCACTGATAAAAAAAATACAATTTTGAATGAAAATCAGTTTTTTTATGTGTTATAGGAATAACTGTGTTAAAATAGTTTTCTTTGCATTTCAGTAGTTTAAGAGTTTAACACCCCCCCCCCCCCCATCCCAAAATATAAAATAAAATAAAGAACATTTCTGGCTCCGTGGCGACCTTCACGGCGGGGAGTTCCGGCAAGAAATTCTAGCCACTTTCACCCCTGACAATGACAGCATCTGCAGCAAAATGTCGTAGTATTTCGTTGGTTGTCTGTAGCTTGTCTTTCACCATTCACACCATCCTTCACCTTGGCATTGCTGGTATTTCTCTTGACGTGCCACCTCTGGCCTGAATAAGAATAATTTGTTGTGTTCTATTTCTGATTATGTTCCTCACAGTGGAAATTGAAAGAAGAAATGTCAGATTTTTTTGTAGCCTTCCTTTATACATTCGCTTGGCTCATTTGAGAACTGTTTTGAGGCCCCCCATGGCGCCACTCTTCGTTGGAGATTTAAAGAGAAACACAGCATGCAATCGGCCACCTGAAACACATTATCTCAAGACTGCATGCATCTTTCTGAGGGTCATAGCTGGCTAAACTCACATGCCAATATAAGTTTTCAATCAACCAGTGCTAATAAGTTACAGCTTTCTAAATCAACATATTGGCAAGGGTGCCCACTTTTTTTGCGCCCGTGCAATTTTGTTTTGATGCGTATTGCACATCGTCCGTTAAACCTATTTTTTTTTCTGAAATGTTACTTTAATATATCAAAGTGAAGTTGCTGATCCAAACGCCCAATTTAATTATAAATGAAAATAATGGAAATTGTCAGGGGTGCCCCAACGTTTTCATACCACTATATTGGGGATGGCATTATGTTTTATGGAGCAAAAATATTTAGGTCTCTATCTAAATGCATACACAAACATGGAGAAATATGCTTAACTGAAGTGGATATATTTATTCGTGTGACACAAAAAAATAAATTGTTGTTACACCATTCAAATGACTTTTCATTTTAAGTGCATGCAAGACAATAAATACAACCTTGTGAGTGATGAAACACTCTACAAACACAATGAATAGAGTTTTTGCAAAAAAACAAACAAAAAAAAACAAACAAAAAAAAACTGCCTTTACAAAGGTAAGAATACCGCTACTTATTTTATTATTACTAAGGGAAAGTACAAGTATTACCGTATTGGCCCGAATATAAGACGGTGTTTTTGTATTGAAATAAGACTGAAAAAGAGGGGGTCGTCTTATATTCGTGGTCTAGACATTATACCCATTCACGACGCTAGATGATGCCAGATATCCTTGAAGCGATGTTCTGTCATGACAGATCTCAGTTACTCTTCCCATTCACGACGCTAGATGGCGCCAGATATCATTGAAGCGATGTTCTGCCATGACAGATCTCAGCTACTCTCAAGTTTAACCAGTTTACATTATTTTATTGCAATGTTTTTCCTTATTCAGATTTGTTTCAAGACTACAGTTACAGATAGATTTCACTTTGATGGTTAATGCAGTTATTGCAATTTTGTTGTTTTATCACAGTAGATTGGTTTATTTACATTTCAAAAACCAGAAGCCATTCATTTACGAATGTGATTGCTCTTTAGTTTACATATTTAAATGTTCAGATATTAAGATTTGAATGAGGCAAAATAACATGCTTTTTCTCTCAAATATATTGTTATAATCATTTGTTTCGGATGTACTGTAATTATTTTCTGTATAAAAATTAATTTGGTGTTCAAAAAGTCTTTTTTTCAAACTTGAGTTTTGAATAAGAGGGGGTCGTTTTATAGTCAGGGCCGTCTTATATTTGGGCCAATACGGTAATCCATCAAAGAGGTTATTTAATGCAGGGTGCCACCCAAATTTTGGAAACTGAGCGCTAATACCTCGGGAGTCATTAATTCAAATGGATAAAAAAAAAAATGCTCCAATTATTCAGGGTTATTATTGCTTATATGATACATACAGGGGGTGCACAGTAGTTATAGTCATGAAAAGAACAAAAAAAAAACTACATGAATCCTAAATATTGAACAAATACCTACTATACTCACCCCTCCCCGTATATATTTTTGTCATTTTTCCATGTACAACAATCCAAACAACAAAAACAGTTGCACTAGTGAGTTATTTCTTAAACCACTTGGTTACATATGTGGTCTTTGAAGGTTACCTGGGACACGAAGTTTCCCCTCAGTT
Organism: Corythoichthys intestinalis; assembly: GCF_030265065.1. NCBI lineage: Eukaryota > Metazoa > Chordata > Actinopteri > Syngnathiformes > Syngnathidae > Corythoichthys > Corythoichthys intestinalis. Next base: position 19,513,232 of record NC_080401.1, on the reverse strand, counting down.
CAATTGTACATCTATATATTTATCGTTCATTATATCTTGTATGACAATAATTTCTATTACCATCACTATACTTCGTTTCTCATAGGGTTCCATTTCTATTGTATTCGGTAAGATACACGCCGTCCAATTTTAATTCAACATAAATTGTCGTAGCACCTAACATATATGGAGTCATGTAAAACCGACTGAAATGATGGCGAGTCACCAAACGATTTCTGTCCTATCTTTTCAGCTCAACACTTCCACACCCTTCCTCAACCCTTCCACACTCTGACACCCAGCCCTACAGGTGGATAGAGTAGCCAAAAATTTTACTCAATTAAGAGTAGCATTACTTCAAAATAATATTACTCAAGTAAATGTAAAAGTAGTCTTTCAAAAAATGTACTCAAGTACAAGTAAAAAAGTATTTTGTCAGAAGAATACTCAAGTAATGAGTAACATTGTGAGTAACCTCTTACACTGTTTGAATTTTTTTTTTTAAACAATGGTATTTTTTCCTCAGCACGAAATTATCTATATGAACTGTTATTAATATACTGTACTATAACCTATTAAATAACCACTTTAAGACAAAGAAATACAAAAAAATCATTGAATGCTGGCGAGAAAAAAAGAAAATCTTCATCCAAAAAGCATGAGTGCCCTCTTGTGGAGAACGCATATTTCCTATTATGAAACTAAAAGGATCATATCTCCGGTTTTCCGTGGTCAATCGATGCCAAATAAAAACTGGGAGATAGAGTAAAATTCATGCTTTACAGTCATGTTCACAGTGGCGCTCTGTGTCAAATACTTCAGTTCATATAGATAACAGCAACTTTGAGTCTGATTGGTATCATGGAGTCATGTGATTAATGTTGCGACGTCTCATTGGTAAACCTGGTAGAGCCACTGTTGGCGCCTCTGGCAAGGAAAAAAAGGGAAAATCTAAAATGTAGACTAAGGAGGAAAAATGTAACGACTAGTGTAGCCCAAAAGTAGTGGAGTAAGAGTAGCGTTTCTTCTTCACAAATCTACTCAAGTAAAAGTAAAAAGTATGGGTTTGTAAAACTACTCTTAGACGTACATTTTTCTCAAAAAGTTACTCAAGTAAATGTAACAAAGTAAATGTAGCGCGTTACTACCAACCTCTGCCCAGCACGTTAGTAGAAATAGCTTCCAAACACGGCCACTGCACAGAACAAGCTCTCCTGTAAAAGTGAAAAGTGCATCAAGGAAAAAAAAAACACACACACCTAACTCCACAAATGACAAATCTGACACTAAAGGGAAAAAAAGTACTTGCATTCATAAAAACATCTTCTGCATAGTTGTCTGTATCGGCATCCCATAAACACCTTGAAGACATCCTGACGGCACATAAAGTCATCATCAATCGTTAACGAAATTCTAAAAATCTTTGTGAAGGGCACCAGCTGCCTTAAGTATCTCATTCCTATCAAGACAAAGTTGTGCTGTTTAGCTCCTTCAATAAATCGAAGCTGCTATTAGTGTTAAACTTGAGGTTCAATTAGATAAATTGAGAGTACTGTGAGGGTGACTAAAACTTAATGCTTGTGTTTTTCAGAATATTTACTGTAGTTGAATGATGTGAGGATATTGATACATAGATGTGGTGTCAATAAGTGTTTGAAGATTGAGAAACACATAAATGACAACAGCTAAAAGGGGCCACTCCCTTCTTTGCAATAGTTTGAGTTTGACTGCGGACTTTTGAATGACCTTAGAGAAATTACAATCAGGGTAATTAATGAGACCCATTTTTCAAACACGTGTTCTACAATGCCTTGAAATACTTTGAATCAAAAAGTCACTCACTTGACTCCTTGTCCACGTTGTTCTCCAATAGTCACCTGCACCACCAACTTGTACCTATCAAACCCTAATTCTGTATGATAAGAAAAAACTGTGCTCAGAAATAAAGCAAACATTGTGTTGTCGATGCAAATTTTTGTTAAATACGCACATAGGTAGGTTAGACTCGTGTGTGGACAAGTATGTGTATTGGACTACTTTCACTCACTCTTGACTTTATTCTTCACACGGTCCGCCAGAGTACTGGTGAGCTCTGAGACCTCATCTGGGTCGTATTCTGCTTCAGACAGCATAGCTTTAACTGTTTCACGAATGCACTCCTTCACTACTGCAGGCTTGAATCTAGAATGTTAGAAATAATGAAAAATTTACCTCTGTCCAACGTGCAATTTCATGAAAAGATATATTAGGCCACCATGTTTTCTTTAATTTTTTATTTTAATGCCTGGAGCCACTAAAGGTGGTCTGCAACCATTCAGCTAATGATTTTAAATCAATTAATCTAGAAAAATTACACATATTTAAATGTACTCAATTAAATTTAATTTTGAGTAGCATAGACTTCACTATTTTAAGTCTATGTAAATAGTTGGGTTGTATGAGCAAGTTACATGAGAGCAACACATAAGATTAGAACCAGCAGAGATTTTCAGCGATGTTATAACTTTTAAGTCTTCAGAGGTTCTGATATATTTCAAAACACAGTCGTACATTCAAACAAGAGAGATGAAAACGTCGGTTTACTGTAGCTAGGTAACCCGAGCGTCGGCTAGGCTACATCTACAAGCTAATGTCAACATGCCTGCTCAGCTTTCAAACAACTTACTTGTGCTGATAGTTGGGTCGTATGAGGTATGTATCTGAGCCTTCCATGGCATGTCTGAGATAGAAAACATCAACAAGAAGTTGGGAAACAGAAAAAAACGTGAAATTCTTTCCTAGAAAAGTTAAACCAAGACGACCGGAAGTCGTTCCTATTACCTCCGGCAACCACCGGAAGTGACTGGAAGGTATGTTATGAAGACGAAAAATATATGGACTTCGAAGGGGTCTTCGTTTTTGGAGTGTGTGTGTAACATTACTTAAATAAAATAATATTTATGGAGTAATAAATACCTACATGTATTTGTCAGATATTTCTGAACTGTCTGTTTTGATTTATTTATTTTACAAATACAGCTCATAGTACTCAATTTACAGAAGAAAATATTTAGTATGAATTGTACATATGTATAGCAGTGTTGTTTTTGGCAGCCTTTTTAATTTTCGTGTAGTCATCTCAAAATGTGTTTGTCTTCGTCTACTAGACGTTGATGAAAACTCATGACTACATACCTGTCAAGCCGAGGCCGCTGGCAATCTTACAAATAGTGACGTATGCCCTTACAAATTGGTGATTAACCTTACAACGTTGTATATAGCGTGCAATATGAAACAAAAATAAAACTCAATTTTTTAAATAATATGAATTTATTGGTAATATTGTAACATATAACCTGGTGCAATCAAAGAACAATCAATATCTTCAGCTACATCATGATTACTAAAATTTAACTGTGACTTTTGTTATAATTGTATGTAGCACTTTTGGCAATTTCTGTCATGTCTTTTGATGGCTGCACTTTATGGCACTTCAGCTCACAATTCAGTTTGACTTGAAGGTAGTTCGTTAGTGTGTCCAATTATAAATTAAAAAGGTCAATTGATAAAATTAACCTACCGATGCAATCTTTGAGTCAGGGAACATTTCTTTTGCTAATTCTGAGAAGTGATCAGCAATAGTTGCAGGCAAATTGTGTTCGGCAACAAATTGACAGAATAAAATCTCCGCTATCGTCACTTTTCATTCTGCAGACTTCATCTTTATGACCAGTGTTGTTAATTAAAAAGTAATTAATTACTCTTACAAATTACTTCTCCCAAAAAGTAATTGAGTTAGTAACTCAGTTACCTGTATGTAAGAGTAATTAGTTACTTGGCAAAGTAACTGGTGTTACCTTTCATGTTTTTGTTTGTTTTGTTTGTTTGTTTGTTTGTTTGTTTTTGTTTTTGTTTTGTTTTTTAAGGGGGAAAAAAAAAAAAACATAGTAACTAAAGATGCACCGATACCGATACTAGTATCGGCAGGCGGCGCCGATCCAGCCCAAAATGGTGGTATCGGTATCGGCGAGTACCAACAAAGACGGCGCCGATACCATTTACCGGTCCATTATTATGGCATTTGACCGCAGCCTTTTTTTATCTCCTGGCGCTCACTACTCTCTGTGTTGTGTGATGACACGTGAACACCAAGCAGCTATCGCTATTGGCCTGCCTGCTCCAGACCAATGAGAACGGGCCAATAGCCACACCTGACCAATGACAAGGCCGCTATGTCGGCGCCGACATGCGGCGGTCGGGAAATATTTCAAAATATAAATCCCGTCAATTAAAATCAATGGCTGCATGCAAGATTTGCAGCCTGAAAGTTTCGAGATGTGGAGTTAAATCGGCCAGTTTCAATAGGCAAGGCAAGGCAAGGCAAATTTATAAGCAAATGTAGCGAGACTATAGTGCGAGATGTCAAATGGCGATCAGCAAAGCAAATATCTCAGCAGCCTTCTCTGAGCTCACCCGTGCTTAAATGCTGCGTTTATGAGCCCGCATTGGATTCAGGTGCCACGTCAGGAACTAACAGCCCAGCAACAACAACAAAAATCTAACCAGCAGCAGAATGTGACAATAATTTCATGAAAGTTGCACTGTTTGGCCTTTTAGAGGTTTAAAAAAAGTTTTCTCAGTTCATTCAGAGTTTATTATTATGAAGTTATTTTTACTTTCTTACTGTTGGGCTAGTATTATACTTTGTACTAGTCTTTTTTCCTATCTTGCAAAGGTAAGCAACAGCCTGACAAAAGCCATGATAGCATTGATTTCACATCCAATTATGTAGCTCTTTGGGGGGGGGTTATATATATATAAACGGGGTGATATCGGTATGGTATCGGTATCGGCCGATACTGCACAGCCAGGTATCTGTATTGGTATCGGGGCCAAAAAATGGTATCGGTGCAACACTAATAGTAACCTTTGCTATATTTGTAAGTCATTTAATGTTGTGAATCAACTGTTAAAGTTGTTAAAATTGCTCCCTTTTTCTGCATTAGTTCCCTTCTGTCTACTTTAACCATGTGAAAGTTTTAAAACTGTTTCATCATTTAAAGATAGATTCAAGTCAAGATTTTGCCGATTTAGGAGTATTTTAGATAAAAAAAGTTACTTAGGTTTGCTAGGAAATTTCACTACAACAGAGCCTTTCTGAGAGGTCTACTGCTTTAAAATGGCGGCCGTTTACAAACGCCGCCGAGTCTGTCATTTCGCATGTAGTTCTATATGCATGTGATATCTAGACGTAGATTGTAGGCTGTCGGCTACAATCAGGAAATATTGGAGCCACCTAACCTAGCATCGCATTTGCTACAGCGTCACAACAAACACTCTTCTCTCTCCGTGTCTCTGACTTTTCTCGCGTCATTCAACCAACGTAGTAACGCATAGTAACGCACATTGTCTTGTTGCTGAAATGGTGACAAAATCCGAACGGAGAAAAAAAAACCGTAACACACGAAAAACGTACAGATTTTGAACGTACAGCGTACACATTTAAAAATCAGTGCTCAATTGTACAAATTACGCCGAAACCGTACAACTTGACAAGTACTGTATGTGACTAATTTAGTCTATAGTTATAGTCGACGTTTACTAAAAATGTTTTTGTCCGTAAAATCACAAAAACTTTACTCCAATAAATAAATAACTAAAGGTTTCTAACTATTTCGAATGAACCTTGACAGACGAGCCCTTATTGTAGCGTCTACAAGGAAAATGCCAACTTGGTGATATTACACACTCAGCAGGAAAACTGTACATCATTTTCAATTTATTATACCCACTTGGACGCCACGACTGTAGTTAAAAAAAAAAGTTGTCCGAGAGTTTAAGAAGGCGCTCGCCATTAGCATTAGCCTAATGCTAATGTGAATGCTATGCTAATGGTACGAATGTGTAATGATCACCCAGCCCAGACCTTTAAGGGCTAAAGCAACATTGCGTATTCTCTCTGGCCAATATTTAAAAAAAAAAAAAAAAATCTTACTGTGTGTGCAATCCTTGAGAGGAGAGGACACTGGCAAGTTTGGGGTGGGTGGGCGTAGCACGTCACATGAGTGACACAGCCAGACACTGCTACGATGCAGGCTAACTACACATAAAATGTCACACATTGTGAACATGTGACCGAAACTACATCGCATTTTCGTCTTGTTCTTGTCTCGTCAGATGAAAACTGGCATTCGTCTCGTTATGTTTTAGTCTCCCAAAACACGTTCTTAGCTTGTTATTGACTCGTCGTCGTCATGAAAAGAATTGTTCGGTGACGAAATATTTTCATCTTTTATGAAAACAACACTGATGTATAGGAACATAAATACTGTAATTTTAGGACAATAAGACACACCTGAATATAAGCCGCCACCCACCAAATTTGACACAAAAACGGCATTTGTTCACTGATAAGAATCAGAATCAGAATAATTTATTGTCATTGTTCCAACACAGAAACAACGAAATTAAAAAATAGCAGCTCTCATGGACCAAAAACAAGGAAATAAATAAAATAAAATAACAGTACTTAAAAGACTATACACTCTATGAGGTGGGGGATATATACACGGGCAAGGATGATTATGAAAAAAAAATTTATATGCATTTCACTGTACATGTGCACATTCATCCAAAACCACATTCAGTGTGAGGCGTTCAGAGCAGCGACGGCTCTCGGATAAAAGCTGTTTTTTAGTCGATTAGTTCTGGCCTTTATTGCCCTGAAACGCCTCCCAGAGGGTAATAGTTGGAACAGGTGGTGGCCAGGGTGTGAGGAGTCTCTGGTGATGCTGTGAGCCCTCCTGAGGCAGCGGGTCTTATAGACTGACTCCAGGGATGGAAGAGGGCAGCCAATCAGTCTCTGGGCGGTGTTGATGACCCTCTGGAGCTGGTTCCGCTCTGCTGCGGTGCAGCTGGAGAACCACAGCGAGATGCTGTAGCTCAGCACCGACTCCACTGAGCAGCGGTAGAAGACCAACAAGAGCTCAGTTTTAATGTTGTTCTTCCTGAGAACCCTCAGGAAGTAGAGTCTCTGTTGGGCCTTCTTCAGGATCGCTGTGGTGTTGACAGTCCAGGTCAGGTCCTCACTGATGTAGGTGCCCAGGAACCTGAAGTCTGGCACCATTTCTACCCGGTCCCCATTGATGGTGATTGGCTGGATGTCCGGTTTACACCTCCTGAAGTCGACGATGACCTCCTTCGACTTGGAGGTGTTCAGAGTCAGGTTGTTGATGGTGCACCAGCCCGACAGACGCTCCACCTCCACCCTGTAAGCGGACTCATCTCCTCCTGAGATGAGCCCCACCACCGTGGTGTCGTCCGCGAACTTAATGATGGAATTGTTCGGCTGGGTGGGGGTGCAGTCGTGGGTGTAGAGGGTGTAGAGTAGGGGGCTGAGCACGCAGCCCTGAGGAGAACCGGTGCTGGTCCTCAGAACAGAGGACAGGTGGTGTCCTACTCTCACCCTCTGGGAGCGGTCTGTCAGGAAGTCCATAATCCAGCTGCAGATGTTGTGGGAGAGACCCAGGTCCCCCAGTTTGCTCACCAGTCTGCTCGGGATGATGGTGTTAAAGGCCGAGCTGAAGTCCAGGAAGAGCAGCCTGGCGTAGCTCCCCCGCTGTTCCACATGAGTCAGTGTGGTGTGCAGAGCTGTCGCGATGGCGTCCTCCGTGGACCGGTTGGCTCTGTAGGCAAACTGGTGGGGGTCCAGTGTGGGTGGCAGGCATGCAGTGATGTGACCCCGGACCAGTTTCTCAAAGCACTTCATAATGATGGGAGTGAGTGCGACTGGCCGGTAGTCGTTGAGGCAGTTGATGGAATTCTTTTTCGGCACAGGGATGATGGTGGAGGACTTCAAGCAGGGCGGGATGGAGCACCGGGAGAGGGACTGGTTGAAGATATTGGTGAAGACCCCAGCCAGCTGGTCAGCACAGTCCCTCAGCACTCTCCCAGCCACTCCGTCAGGTCCAGCAGCTTTCCGGGGGTTCACTGCCTTCAGGGTTCTCCTCACCTCCTGTGCCTGAACCGTGAAGGGCTGGCTGTGGAGGGTCTGAAGCAGTGGTTCCCCCGCTGGGGGCACAACCTCGAAGCGGGCGAAGAAGTGGTTGAGCTCCTCCGCCAGTGAGGCGTCCCCAGAGGTTGGAGCAGCGTTGCTGGATCTGAAGTTGGTGATGTGACGGAGCCCCCTCCACACCTGCCGGCTGTTGTTGCTGCTGAAGTCCTCCTCGATCCTCTGCTTGTAGCCTGCCTTGGCTTCTCTGATGCCCCTCTTCAGGGCCGCCCGGGCACCGCTGTACCGCTCCCCGTCCCTGGACCTGAAGGCGCTGTTCCTCTCCCTCAGCAGGGCCTTGACCTCCCTATTCATCCAAGGCTTCTGGTTGGGAAACACCTGGATGCGTTTTTCCACCGTGACGGTGTTGATGCAGTGTTGGATGTAGCCCAGCACAGCAGAGGTGAAAACCTCCAGGTCCTGGTGGCAGAAGATGTCCCAGTCGGTGCTTTCAAAGCAGTCCTGCAGCTGCTGAGAGGCTCCATCGGGCCAAAATGTCACAGTCCGGGTTATGGGAGGTGATTGCTTTCTCACTGGTTTGTAAGCCGGTATCAGGAGCAGCGACATGTGATCAGAGGAACCCAGGTGGGGCAGCTGGATGGCCCTGTAACCATGCTTGATGTTGGAGTAGGCTTTATCCAGGGTCCTAGTTCCCCTGGTGGCACATTTAATGTGCTGGTGGAGTTGTGGGAGCGCTACTTTTAATTCAGCATGGTTAAAATCCCCTGCAACCACATGCACTGCTTCTGGAAGGTCGTTCTGTAGCCGGCTGAGGGCATTGTTCAAGTGGCTAAGAGCCGTGCTAGCATTAGCATCCGGTGGAATGTACACAGCGGTTACTGTGACAGCGGTGAACTCACGTGGAAGGTACAGGGGCCTGCATCTGACCGTGATGAACTCCAGATCTGCGGAGCAGTGGTTGTTGATAGTAGCGGCGTTTGTGCACCAGCTGTTATTGACGTAGATGCAGAGCCCTCCGCCCCTGCTCTTCCCAGAGTCGCGGTTCCTGTCAAGTCTGTGCGCTGTGCGGCCCGCTAGCTCCATAGCCGCGTCCGGGATGGATGAGTGAAGCCAGGTCTCCGTGAACATCAAGATGCAGCAGTCCCTCACGAGCCTGTTGCCTGCCAGCTGCAGCCTCAGCTCATCCATCTTGTTGGCGAGGGATCGGACATTAGCGAGGAAGATGCTGGGTAGCGGCGGTTTGTGTGGCCGTCTCCGCAGCTGAACGAGGACGCCGGCCCGGCAGCCCCGCTTTTGCTTCCTCTCCTTGCGCCGCCTCCTCCTCCTCCCAGCCGGGATGAGTGTCCACGGGGAGCCCGGTGTTCGGGCTATGCTCGGCGGGATGTTGTGATCCGAAATAAAGTCATCGGTAACGGACTGTTTGCTCCGTAACCCGATGCGGAAAAGTTCCTGTCGGCTGTAGGTGGTGAGCGCACGACAGGTGGGGCAGGAGAGACAAACTAACAAAAACAGTAAAAAAACACACTGGCTGTGAGAGGAGCTCTGAGCCGCTGCGTCCGTGCGCGCCGCACCAGACTATAACCCGCAACCGTCCTCACTGTTTTATAGGATATTTACACCAAAAGATATTAACCAGTAACATTTTATTGATTTATCAATTTATTATTAATCCAAATAAATCAACAAATAAGCCACACTGGACTATAAACCGCAGGATTCAAAATGAAGGGAAAAAAGTAGCGGCTTATAGTTCGAAAATTACAGTGACAAAAATTTAAATGATGATCCGGATCTGGATTGTTCTAATAAAAAATAAAACTAATTAATCATGAATGAAAGTTTACATATAAAGGAAAAGGCAATAATTTACACAGAAACCCACAAATCTGCAAATCTCCATTTTCTAGCAGCAAAATCATTTATCATGTCATTTTGTCATTTTATCATACTGTCAGTTATAAGTAATTATTTTATCCACTTTAACACTGAAACTGTGTAAAATTCATCTTCATATGCAATTTCAAATCCATGTCGGTACTGACCTGCTCGTAAAACCCGCTTAAATGTGGGTACTGGGCCGTTCTCTCAGATTTTGCACCCCATGAGAAATTGCAACTTTGCGGTTCTGCGCAAGCGTGTAATGCTACAATTGGCCGTGAATGCAGTGATTCCAAAGTAAACACCAAAAACGATCTATAAAGAAAGGAATATGCACTTACATTTGGTCATGGACGCACACGAAGGAAAGGTCTCCTCACACACATCCTGTCATGTGGCTGTGCTCAACTCGACTGCACACCGCTCTCTCACCATTAATGTCTTCGCTGTTCCGTTATGCATTTATTTACGCCATATTCATGTTGCACTAGTATGTTTTTGATGTAACTTGTCTATTTAGCACATTTTGATAATATTGTGTGAATGTAAATGCTTATTCACCACTAAAAAGCTTTGGGAACAAATGCTGCCGTATTAGCTAAAACAAGACAGCAGTGACAGGTTGCTTGGGTTGGCAGGTTGGATAGGTTTCCGCTATTAAGGTTTGTTATTTATAGTGTTTTTACCCTATGGCTTTATTGGTATTTTTGTCGCAAAGGCTCTAATTCTGAACTTATGAACAAGGTAATGAATGCCGCTCACGACCGCTAAAATGAGCGCGATCACAATAACGTTCATTAGACAGAAATACAATGATTCGTTCATTTCAAGTTGCCCAAAATATGAATGTCTTCATGAATTATCGTTCATTGAAGGCATTAATGCACAAAACTGGTTTTGGCAGTTCAGACCATAAGCGGATTTTAAGAGGGATCCCGGGGGGTCCCCCAGTGGCTCAAAAGTTTCATTAAATGTAATTGACTTTCCTATATATGATTTTAAAATTAAGAGTCTTCCGGCAAAATATTGCCTGTAAAAGTTGTAAAGCAATAAAACAAAACAACAACAATGACTGAAATGAACAAAATAGATATTTTTAGAATGGGTCAAAATTATTGTTCGACTGGACCATGTGACTAGCACGTAAGACGGTCATTTGCTTTGCTTGGCCAAAGCCACTCGAGGACCGAAGAGGCACGATAGATATTCGTAATTTTTTCAAACCTAAGCTTTCAAAAGCGTCAACAACTACTTAGCAAGAACCAAGGATTGAAAATGTGGACCATGAAATGCCAGAGAGCACCGCCATAATGGTGAGTGGAGTTTCAATTTGCCCCATTTAAGATGCTAATTGTACAACAGAGCCACCACTGGTGTCTTGCCAATGTAGTTACCTCAGTCAAAAATTGTATCCCCTGGCCGCAGGAGCGCACACACACACATTTGTTTTGAGTTATGTTGATATAAACAATTATTTGAAGTCAGAAAAGAACTACAGTTATATATTTTGGACATCGACGTTGATTAAATTGGAGAAACGCCATACAGGACTTGAATTACAGCAATAACAGTTATAGGTCATCCTACGAGTAAAACAGTAAAACATTGCCTTTTTTACCTTCAGTATGTATTTTACGTTATACGACAGAAAAAAAGTTTTTTTAATGGATTGGCCATGTTTTAAAAACTTGAAACACAGAAATCAAGCAAATCAGTGCAGCGCAGAGGCTCCGCCCAGGGGATTCAATTTTTGACGGGGGTCACTACATTGGTACGACACCGGCGGGCGTACCATATTCAATGGATGACGATCTTGGAAAAGTATAGCTGTCCTAAGCAGCCTGATTTCAAATTCCCCTCAAGAATGCTGGGAAACAAAAAAACACCTATTTTCAATTTATTGTGAATATTCTTGTAAGTTAATTTTATTGCTGACACTGTGTTTCAGGGTCATCAATATGCTGTGCCCCCCCTGCCCAAGAAGTCAAACGCCGCCTATGTTTGAGACATCTTCGGAAAAACTGATCTTGAAAGCTTGATCAATTTTTCCTTAAATCTATGATATTCTCACTGTGCTTAATAGGAAATTATTTTTTTGCTGACAAACTAACATATTTTTTTAAATCTGTGATGAAGTGAGGAGAATTCCGTGACATCCAGGATTTTATTACATTAATCATAAATACTGGCCAAGTGAATTTTATTTGTTTGTTTGTTTGTTTGTTTTTCTTATAAAGCGCAATTATCCACATTGTTACAATGGCCAAAGCGCTTTACATTAGCACACATTTACCCTTTTCACGCATACATTTACACACCAATGGTGCTGCTGCAATGCAAAGTGCTGCTAACCCATTTATGTGAAATAGAATACGAAGCAGAATCAATACAATGTATGCCACCATAGCTCAGAGATTTGTTACCCTTTACAAGCGCTTCACATACATTCCTAGGTGGGTGAAAAACATTATATCGTGTCCAAATGAAAAATTAATGTGTTTTGTGCAGACTGGAGGGCGAACGCTTGATCACGATTTTGTCAAGGTGCTTGCTTTGTAAAAGGTCACCTCACAACAACCTTTAATTATGGTTTCATCTGTTCTTACCAAATGAAATGTGGGTCATAAATTGATGTCTCGGAACTCTGCATCTTCAACCTTGAGAGCAGAGAGCTAAAAGATGGAAGTACAAAAATAAAATTCCATAACTCACATAAAAGCTTTAAGAAAAATCTATTAAAGTGCAGTTACTGGTAAGTGTTTTGTTTTGGTTTGGTTTTATTAATTGCTAATAAATATTTATTTAATATTCTTTTTGTGCAATGTGTTGACTTAGAAATGTGCATCTAAGTAACTGTTGAATTGCAGGAAAGAATTTTGTGGTAGGAATGGTTTTTTTTCCCCCAAATATGCTGTATATATAATAATAACAATCAAGAGAAATCCATATCTGCGATATTTATGTTTTCTAACATAATGACTTACCATACAGGTAGCACGTTGTCATTAGATAAACAGCAGAAGATACTCTCAATATGCTATACTGTGCTTTGAAAGAGGCTCCCTGAATATTGAGCTCCTGAACAATGTTGTGGCATTATGAGATATTGAAATGTTGAGTTCAGAAGTTGACAAACTCGACCAATAAAAAATGCCACATGCCATGTGGCTTTTTTTTTTTTTTTTTTTTTTTTTTTGCCATGTGGCTTTTTTTTGCCATGTGGCATAATTGATTTTGTCACGTGGCAAAAAGTTTTTGCCACATGGCAAAAAAAAAAAAATGCTGCATGGTAAAAAAAAATGCCACAAGGCAAACAAATTTTGCCACATTGCAAATGGTAAGTCATTATGTTAGAAAACATAAATATCTCAGACATGGACTTAACTTGACTGTTATTATTATATAAACAGCATATTTAAAAGAAAAAAAAACATTCCTACCGCAAAATTATTTCCTGCAATTCATCAGTTATTTAGATGCACATTTCTAAGTCAACATACTGCACCAAAAGAATATTAAATAAATATTTATTACTATGTGGGCCAAATCCATTTTGCCACATAGCAAAAAAAATGCCACATGGCAAAAAGAAAATGCCACATGGAACAAAAAAATGCTACATGGCAAAAAAAATTTGCCACATGGCAAAAAAAATGCCACATGGCAAAATCCATTTTGCCACATGGCAAAAACCACTTTTGGTTTTCGGCCCTGCTGGATTTGGGATACATTTTATTTGATATGGTCCAATTGGACAGAATATGTGAAACTAATTACAATGGATTTCAATTGGCGCTCAAAAGAGAAAGTACCTCGTCATTTTGTTGGGTAAGAAAACAATACCTGATGTGCTTCCAAATGTTATAATGTGCGTTTTTTTTTTGTCTTTTTTTAAATTTTTATTTTATTTATTTAATTCCTTTTTGTGTTTCCTTTAAAAGAAAATAGTAATGAATCAAGAAAGACTATCTTCATTCACTATTGTAAGTACAATGTACTGTATATTATTTGTGAGAATCGAAATAAAAAGAAAAAAAAGCACTTTAAGTAATTTTTTCTATTAATTTTTTTTGGACTGAAAATTAATAGTACTTCAAGTAACTGGACGGAACCGAAATGGCAAATTTATTGTAGTGTAAAACCTCGAGTATGTGTGTAAGCATGTATGCACTAAAACATATGCCAACTTATTCAAAACCTGTCATTAAATTTTCATACACAGCGATCAAGAATCTTTGATCTTGCACATTTTATGTCAGAAGGTAAAAAAGCATTTTTGTAACTTAAATGTGTTTAACTCTCAAAACAGTTTGCTTCCCAAAAAAAAAAAAAAAAAAAAAGTGGTCGAATGACCATTTTCTTTTGTTTTCTCACCCCATGTTCCCCTAAAAAAATATATAGTGTACACAAAGATGTACAGTATTTTTTATATCGATCCATATATTTCAAACAATGTGGTGAGAAAGCGGAGGGAGAGTGTGCTTCTTGTCCAAAGGGCATCAATATTTGATTTGTTTGTGACCAGCAGATGTGGCAATGGATGTCACACTCATGCGCGCTCCGGAGCTGCGGTTTATTTGTTTTGGATACATACCTGTAGGGAGAAAGTGGCATCTTTGCTTTAACCATCTTATTTTAATACTCTAAAACATTATCCAACATCAGGTTTCAGTTGCAGTACTGCTATATATACAGAATGCACAGGCACACATGGAAAGATTTGTCATTATGACCTCCAAGAATCCTTCACTTAAGGTAAACTATCTTCTCAAGTTGTGCTCCCTGTCTGGTTTGATCAACTTGTGATTGATACCACTTGAATTGTAGCAGGCTCTTCTCGCAAGAAACCCAATGCTCATTTTGCTGTTTCTTTTTATTCCAGGTATGTAATTTGTCAGTACTACAACAGCTTTTAAACATTGCCTATGTGGTGTACAGAGTATACATTTGATTTCCCGTTTGGGATATTTTGATAAAAAGAGGGTATTAAAAAAAATATTGAACTGTTGTTTCTAACTTACCAGCTCCATGCGTCACCATCAAGGTCAACTGCTCTCAACCAAACCAAGTAGCACTACTGGAGGCCTTGAGGCCCATTTTTAGGATGGGCGCCATACGACCAGTCACAAACATGACAACCCCTACTAATGTCAGTTTACACTTCCTCCTCTATGGAATATTAGGAGTGGTATGTTCAATTCAGTTTTAATTAATATGTGTTGTTGTGCTATGTACTAAAGGAAGCTGGGGCCTACACTTCCTGCAGAGATTAGACAAATAGCAGACTTGGCCAGTCTATTCACATTATGATTACTATATTTCTAAAATGTGATTTCTTTATTTAATATGCTGATAAGTGAAACAAAAGTAATGTGCACTTTAGTTAAGTCAGTACAAATAAAGGGTGATATTAAGTGAAGGTAACAAAACAGGGAAGCACAATTAATCTATACTCATTGAAATATATTGTAATGGACTGATATAATTGAAGCGTCTTTTCTTCAGAATGAGAAGGCGCAACTCCTGACAACTTATCTTTGGCAACATTTTGTAAGTATTGTATCCTTTGGTTTGACGAGGAAACAAAAATGACATGTTTGAGTGTTGTACTCAGCCCATTTGCATTTAGAATATGGCCATGTTTTTGCTTCAGAAATGGCAGAATGAGCTCGTCACATGGGACCCAGTCCAGTGTGGCACCAACAAGATTGCTCTTCCCCGACAGAAATTTTGGGTTCCAGATCTAATCATCAGGGAATTGTGAGTGTATAGTTTTTGTTCATTGAATACTGTTTTACTTGTACTTTTACTGTGAAAAAAATGTAAAGCAAGCTAGTTGTTTTACAAATAAGTTATAATAACTAGCGCTTCCTTTGTACAATAGACAAATACTAAGTACAGTATGCTTGATAACTAACTTAAGATGTACTTTAAATTTGTTAAAGACAACTCAGAATGACAAAAGGTGGGTGGAGTAGCAAAGAGTTTACTCAAGTAAGAGTAGTGTTACTTCAAAATAATATTACTCAAGTAAAAGTAAAATTAGTCATCCATAAAAAATTACTCAAGTACAAGTAAAAAAGTATTTAGTGAAAAGAATACTCAAGTAATACGTAATATTGTGAGTAACTGCTTACATTTTTGTTTGATTTTTTTTTTTTTAACAATGCTATTTTTTTGCCAGCACAAAGTCAAAAATAGGAACTGTTGTTTTAATGATACTGTACAATGACTTATTACACAACCACATTATGAGAACAAAAATGACAGAAATGAAGCATTGTTCATCCAAAAAGCATGAGTGCCCTCTGTTGGAGAAAATAGTTCCTTGCTTGAATGGTTCCTTCACAGTTACTATTATGAAATTAAAAGGATCGTATCTCCAGTTTTCCGCAGTCAATCGGTGCCAAATAAAACTGGGAGGGAGGTTAAAATCCGCGGTTTCGAGTCATGTTGATAGATCATAGATTATAGAACGGCAAGCTTGCGTTTGATTGGTATAATGCAAGGGTGTAGGTTTAGTCTCAACATTGGTTGGGACAGTATAATAGCATAACCGGCATGTACACTTTTTGCTGGGGAATAGGACATGAATAAGACCAAACTTCTATTATTAGATTATTGAACAGGGTGAAGGCTACATTTGTCATGAATATGAACCAAACTAATTGATAGGCTAAATGATCAATGCAAAATAAATCTGTATAGACTTATCCTAACTTTCATATGTATTGGTTCAGGTGATACAACGTTCGATTCAAACCTTTGTTTTCAAAACAACTAAAGAAACATTTTGAAGTGCAAGTCCCTTTATTAAAATAACGGGAGCTTATCCAAGAATGGGTCAACTTCTCGGAGACACTGGAGCACCCCTACACTCAAAGTAAAGCATTGTAATATAAAAGTGAATGGAAAAAATGAAAAAGAATCAGAAATCCAAGGACCGATCTACATCTGAGGCATACTAGACTACCCCAAGACTTGAACCAAAGTACTCTCATGAAATTCTGATATGTGATTTCATTTCACAGATGATTTTCTTTCATGTCAGTTCATGTTCATGTCAATGTCCACTTGAAGTGGACCCATTCTTGGATAGCTCTTTTAATAAATGGACTTACACTCTGAAGCCACCGCGTTGCATTTCCATAATGCACATAATGCAAACAATGATCCAAATGTGGGACAGCTGGCTTGACTTCATTGGCTGCCCTGGCCGCAGTAGTATAGCAGGTTAGCAAGTTCACATAGTTTAATGTTATGCTAACTCTGATGCAGTTCGGACTTTCAGTAGGAAAATTAGTGGCGTTTCCCCCACCTCCACAACATTGATGTCTTTTTACATTACTTGCAGTGACTGCTGCTGGCTGAAAAAAACAAATATCTCTCCTCTTTGGAGGAGGCCGCATGTTGTCGACATGAATCTGTCGAGGCTGTGTGAGTGTGCGTGTGCGTGTGTGTCGGGGGGTGGGGTCTAGTCATCAGCCAATCAAACGTGCATTTGAGTGGAAAAAAAGGGACCGGCACTTTTGGCAAGTGAAAAGAAAGAAAGTTTGAACATAATAACAAAATAATTCACTTAATATTGGTAGAGTCTATTGTATCCTTACAACATATGAGAAGACAATCTAAGGTACCAATATAAGTATATACAGTATTGGCCCGAATATAAGACGGTGTTTTTTGCATTGAAATAAGACTGAAAAAGTGGGGGTCGTGTTATATTCTAGGTCTAGACATTATACCCATTCACGATGCTAGATGGTGCCAGATATCATTGAAGCGATGTTCTGTCATGACAGATCTCAGCTACTTTCAAGTTTAACCAGTTTGCATTATTTTATTGCAATGTTTTTCCTTATTCAGATTTGTTTCAAGACTTCAGTTACAGTTAGACTTCACTTTGATGGTTAATGCAGTCATTGCAATTTTGTTGTTTCATCACAATAGATTGGTTTATTTACATTTCAAAAACCAGAAGCCATTCATTTACGAATGTGATTGCACTTTAGTTTACACATTTAAATGTTCAGATATTAAGATTTGAATGAGGCAAAATAACATGCTTTTTCTCTCAAATA
This sequence comes from Corythoichthys intestinalis, assembly GCF_030265065.1. Lineage (NCBI taxonomy): Eukaryota > Metazoa > Chordata > Actinopteri > Syngnathiformes > Syngnathidae > Corythoichthys > Corythoichthys intestinalis. The sequence continues at coordinate 19,495,304 of NC_080401.1, read as the reverse complement.
TATTGTTATAATCGTTTGTTTCAGATGAACTGTAATTATTTTCTGTATAAAAATTAATTCGGCGTTCAAAAAGTCTTTTTTCAAACTTGAGTCCTGAAAAAGAGGGGGTCTTCTTATAATCAGGGCCGTCTTATATTTGGTCCATTACGGTAATATATGAACTCATTATACTGTATAATGCAAATAGGGTTGCTTAAAAGTTGGTAAGGACATTTTGAGCATCCTCAAAAGTTGAATAGTTGGTAGTGTTATGTCCCTACCATCCCTATGCAAACCTACGCCCTTGGTATAATGGTGTCATGTGATTATTGTTGCGACGTCTCATTGGTGAAATTGGTAGAGTTACTCTTGGCATCGCTGGCAAAAAAAAAAAAAAAATCTAATTTGTAGAATAAAGAAGAAAAATGTAACAACTCTTGTGTAGCCCAAAGTAGCGGAGTAAGAATAGCGTTTTATCTTCACAAATTTACTCAAGTAAAAGTAAAAAATCTGGCTCAGTAAAACTCACTGAAATTCACTTCATCAATATAAGTTGCTCAAATATGTATACATAAGTATAATATCAATAATCTGATCACAATCAAATATAATAAATCAAACTAAGTAGTTTCAAGTTCTGTTATAACAACAACAACAAAAACATCAACCTAAAACAATCCTAAATTAAAAGATTTTTCAGACTTAAGTCTTTTTAGTAAGCGTTTGTTGGCTTCAATGCCAAGCAACACTTAGTTGATAAAACAAAATGTCTTTCTAGTGTTTCGCATAGTTCTAATGTAACACATTTGAAATGCAGAACAAAAGGTATTGCGCCTGGGGTAAAGTTATTGAAAAGTTCCATTATAAAACCTCACTCAACAATGACAGCAGTTGACACTGATTGAAGGTGGAGATGATTAGGACGGTTTCTTCATTTGTCAAAAGACAGTAATTGTGTTTGGGGAGAGAGGAAGGAGGAGGCTAATTGGAGAAGTGATGATCGATGAAATATGAGCGCTGGCTTTGCTGAAGTATTTTCACTGAAAGACATACCCCTCATATGGGATATGAGTCACTGATTGGATGCTGCAGTAGCTCAAAGTTCACTGAACCGTCACTCACTCATGGATATACAATGAGAAAACAAGTACTTGAACACTGTGCGTTTTTTCAAGTTCTCCCACTTAGAAATTATGGGCGGGTTTGACATTTTCATGGTAGGTGGTTGTCCACTATGAGAGACAATCTAAAGAAAAAAAATCCAGAAATCACTGTGTATGATTTTTTTCACAATTTATTTGTATTATACTGCTGCAAATAAGTATTTGAACACCTGTCTATTAGCTAGAATTGTGACCCTCAAAGACCTGTTAGTCACCTTTATAATGTCCAATGAATAAGTGGAGTGGAGGTAGACTGTTTGAGTCTGACTTTTTGACCTGTTTGAGGCGGTTAGCTGCATATAAACACCTGTCCACCTCATACAATAAGGAAGACTCCTATTCCTAATATGGTCAAGACCAAAGAGCTGTCTTCAAACACCAGAGACAGAATTGTAGACCCCAATAAGGCTGGACAGAGGCAATTACCAAGCAGCTTGGTGATATAAGATCCACCGTTGGAGCAATTATTAGAAAATGGAAGAAGCAAAACAGGACTGTCAAGCTCCCTCGGACGGGGGCTCCACGCAAGATCTACCTCGTAGGGTCTCAGTGATACTGAGAATGGTGAAAAATCAGACAAGAACCACACAGGAGGAGATGGTCAATTACCTGAAAGGAGCTGGGACCACCATTTCCAAGGTTATTGTTGGTAATACACTAAGACGTCATGGTTTAAAATCATGCATAGCATGGAAGGTTCCCCTGCTTAAACCAGCACATGTCCAGGCCCGTTTGCCAATGACCATTTGGATGATCTAGAGGAGTCACAGACAAAAGTCATGTGGACATATGAGATCAAAATGGAACTTTTTAATTTGACTTTTTAATTCCAAAAAGTTAGAAAATTAATTTCATATTGCTTAGAGGAAGAAGAATGATGAGTACCATCCCAAGAACACCATGCCGACTGTGAAGCATGGGGGTGGTAGTATCATGCTTTGGGCTTGTTTTTCTGCATATAGGACTAGACAACTGCACTGTATTGAGGAGAGGATGACCATGTATTGTGAGATTTGGGGGAATAACTACCTTCCCTTAGTTAAAGAATTGAAATTGGGTTGTGATTGGGTCTTCCAACATGACAATTGCCCGAAGCTGACAGCCAGAATAACCAAGGAGTGGCTTTGTAAAAAGCATATCAAGGTTCTGGAGGAGCCTAGCAGGTTTCCAGACCTAAACCCAATAGAAAATCTTTGGAGGAAGCTCAAACTCCCTGTTTCTCAGTATAACCCAGAAACCTGATTGATCTTGAGGACATCTGTGCGGAGCAATGGTGCTAAATCCCTGCTGCAGTGTGCAAACCTGGTGAAAAGTTAGAAGAAACCTTTGACTTTTATAATTGTAATCAAAGGCTACTGTACCAAATATTAACATTGATTTTCTCAGGTGTTCAAATCCTTATTTGCAGCGGCATAATTAAAAATAAATTGTTTAAAAAAATCATACACTGGTATTTCTGGATTTTTTTTTTTGTGTTTTGTTTTAGATTGTGTCTCACAGTGGACAAGCACCAACCATGAAAATGTCAAACCCATGCGTTATTTCTAAGTGGGAGAACTTGCAAAATCAAAGGGCGTTCAAATACTACTTTTCCTCACTGTACATATTCAGCATTGCGTTTTTTTCTCATCTACTATAGCTCTCATTGAGGCACTGGTAAATCCAATTCAAATTCCCCAATAAGTGTGCTTCTCAAAGATACTTCTGTGAGAAGTCTCAGAACAGGTCTTACAGATGTCAGTGGTGTCATCGCCAAGTAGAACAGGGAGCCCTTGGAGTACAATGGTGCACACTGCTATGACATCTGGTTTATTGAAATAACAGTTAATGTTGAATAGAGCTCTATGAATAGAGCTCTAATGCAGTACCACCTCCACAGCATCCCTGCGGATTGTGGTAGTGAAAGGCTCTGCTAATTGTTGCTGCATGTTGGAGAATGTCACAACCATCTCTCGTCTTGGTTGAGTTCAACTGTAGACAGAGCTCCTCAAACCTCCTGATGAAACCATGTAGTACAAAACCACTGTGCATGTTTTAGGCAGACAGCAGAGAAAGCGGGACTGTGTTTTCGGCAAATTTTACCAGCTGACAGTTTGTCTCCATATACCTGCATCATCAGTATACAGGATGTACAGCGTGGGCGATAAGACACAGCCCAGTGAGGAGCTAGTGGAGGTTAGACGATGTCAGGTTCAGAGCCATTAACAAACACCCTCTGAGACAGATTGGTTAAGATGTCAATAAAGAATAGATTCTATTTACTAGAAAGATGAACAACGACCTTGGCTGTTACTTGGAAGACTGAACATAGCTCATGTGCATTTTAGTGCTCACTTCTTTGAATGTGCAGCTGTGTGGTGGTGATAAAGTGGTGCTACATATTATTATGAGTGTGCATATCTCGAAAAAAATATATATACAGTATATATATATATATATATATATATATATGTATATATGTATATATATATATATATACAAACAAAAACAACAAATCCTGTATATTTCCTCTTACTTGGTAGTTTCATAATGTCAAAATGATTACTGTGAAAATGTATTTTCAAAAGTATATGCAGTCATAGAATAAGACTTGCAATTTTACAGTTATGTGTAAACAGAAATTAAACACATTTCTTTTTCTTGCTAAACCAGGTAAATTGTAAGTGTTTGTTTCTATTTGTGTGTTGCAGTATGGATCAAGACAAAGCTCCAATTGCTCCTTATTTGAATCTGCACAGCAATGGATTAATGAATGACGCAAAACCTGCCAGAGTTGTCAGTTCTTGTAACCTCGACATCTACACCTTTCCTTTTGACACACAGGACTGCACTCTTACCTACATCTCCCCCATGAACTTGGGTAACCGACACTAAAAAATACCTTTTCATCATAATTATGGTTATTTGAGGAAAATATGAAGTCAATTATACTGTATGCGATTTGTGTGTTTACTGTTGGAATTGACACTTCGAGTCTTGAGTACAAGTCACTTCACAGACAGATAGAAGTATTTGCATTCTTCGAACCATCCTAAAGAGGTTTTTCGTGCGCAAAATTGTACCTATTAGAGTTGAATGAATAGATAGAACTCACAAGAGGACTAAATGTGCTAGTCATTCGATTAAATTCAGTTGTTTATATGACAAGTGACAACATAGAAAAGACAATATATGGATGCTTGGGGTTATTGTCGATATTTAATGCAAATATTGATACAGGGCGGAAAACACTCAGGTGACTTAAAATTGCACTTTGAGACCCCCAATTTAGCCAACTTTCAAAATTGTCCGGTATGCACGTGAGATAAATCATTGTAAAGCTTAAAGTCTCAAATTTCTGGGGGAAGAAACATTTTGAACAGGAGGGCATTTAAAAAAAAAAAAAAAAAAAAAACTTAACAGCAAAACCCTATCTGGAGCACGCGAGAGCAGAATTACAGACGCTATCGAGATATTATTGCATACTTACCTTGTTTCGATCCAAAAACTCCATGGAGCATGTATCACTAAGTGTCAAGACACAACTGTGAATGGCCACAGCTAGATTTTTGGGGGATTTTATGGGTGAAACATGGTCATATAACAAGGGTCGCGATGCAGAAATCGCAGACATCAAGGAGTGGTCGAGATTTTCTTTTTAATATATTTACTGCACCTTTTTAAAAGTTTTTTTTTCTCCAATATTTCTTTGTTTGGATCGATTATTTATCATCTAACATAGCGGAAAAAATGCGACAGAAACAAAAAAATATATATACAATTAAGCGATAGTTATGAGGTAAATATCCGTGACTTTTTTTACAGACACCCTTTTTTTTAATTGTGACGTAATTTGTTTAAAAGTTTAAAATATGCGAGTGAATAATTTTCTACAGTTGTTTTTTCTTTTTAAACGAAATATTAGACATCAATTAATTATTCTAAGCTAAAAATGACAGACATTTTGAATAATAAATATAATGAATCACCTTCGTTTTATGGCTGAGTTGAAACAAAAGCGGTTGCGCGACGTCTGTAAACAGGGGTTTTCAGGGTAAAACGGGCAAAGTAAAAATAGTTCAGGGGCTTAATGTGCCATGAATCTGCTATGGCAGCATATAGACATATTGTCCTCTCAAACACAACTGTTGTTTTGGCTTAAAATACAGCAGTTACTTTTAAAAGAGGAGTGCAAGAGCAGAAACTGCTTTTTCAGTCTTGTCTGTGTTTTCCGTCATAGCTAACTATAGAACCGTAGTATGAAAAAGTTTGGGCATACCGAGAAAGCCAGGACCTTTGCCTGCCGCTGTATACTTGAATGGGAGATCAGTGGAACATACAAAATTGAAGTGAATTTGACGTTCAAAACATGGAATATTGTGGCTCAGAATTATTTATTTTTCAAAGAGATTGGATACACACACAAAAAAAATCTGTAATATTAAAGGTGATGTAAGATTGCAATTTTGGGACAGATCTTCAGCCCAAATCAAAATACTCTGATTTAGCAAGAAACTATATTGGTTTGACTTGACTGATTTAGCAAGAAACTATATTGGTTTGACTTGACTGTATAAAGATGAGATGTTGTCAGAGGTTTTGGCACGCCCACCTCATAGTTCTGAGAGCAAGGATTCAGACTCGGGCTCCTGCTGCGGGTTTTCTTTCAGTACTCCGTTTTCCTCCTACATCCCAGAAAAATTCCTAGTAGGCTGATTGACCACTTGAATTTCTTTCGTGGAATGTAAGATGAAACCAGATACACTAACTTAGTAGGCCAAACATGCCCCAAGGACAAGAGTTTGACACTAGTACTCTAAAGTGTTTGCTTGTCCCTTTGCTTTTCGGTGAAATTTTAAGGCATCTTTTTTCCAGAAAATGCTAGTTGGATACCAAATTGTACTACAGTACTTTATAAATACTGTCTGTAAGTCTTATTACTTTCACCGTATGAGAAGTAAGGGTTCATGATTTTACACATGCAGACTTGAAAAGAATCCAAATGTTGGCATTTTCTTTAACATAAAATACTGTAAATGGATGTTGTCATTAGTAACTGAAAGTTTTACATTTTCGTGTGTTCAGCAAGCGACATGAAGATTTACCTGGCGATGTCTGATGATGTCATCACAGCGAAATCCAAGACAGTGATGACCACATTAGGGGAATGGGAGCTGCTCAGCATTACTGCAGATAAGCCTAATAGCCAACATGATAGTTTACAGCCCTACGTCGACGAGCTTCAATTTCACGTAAGTATGCTTAGAACATTTTGATACATAGAAAGCAAACATTATATAGTAGATTGTGTTGATTTTTTTTTTTTTTTTTTTTCACTAGATTCGAATGCGACGCAGGTCCACCTTGTACGTGGTGAACTTGCTGCTCCCCAGCTCCTTCCTCATTACAGTGGACCTTTTTAGCTTCCTGCTGCCTCCACAAAATGTGGACCGCTCCTCTTTCAAGATGACCCTCATCTTGGGCTATACCGTCTTCCTTCTCATCATGAATGACCTGCTCCCTATCACGGGAAACACCATCCCCATCATCAGTAAGTGCCACACTAAAGATTAGTTGCACTTTATTTAAACTAGTTGTTCACAAGCATAGGCGGATCTACTATTCAGGCGAAATAGGCAGTCGCCTTAGGCCCCCAACCAGTAGGGGGCCCCCAACCAGCTGCCCTTGCCCCAACGAGAAAGGGCTTGGGCCACCGGAGTCAGCAGCACCCCCAACTATTCGTCATGTATAATTATGTCAGCATACCAAACAAACAAATAACAAAACAAAAAAGAAAGCCATTTGAATGCTGCATTTATATTATCTCTCCCCCCCACACAAGCACTACAATGGACTATTCCACGACAACGGACTGAGTATCAGTCGCTTAGCTTCATTTAGCACCGTTTAGCTTCGCTTAGCTCCGCTTAGCATTTCGTTAGCTTCACTTGAATCTCCCGCATTTTTCACGCCACTAAGCTCGCTATTTTTACAGCTCACGTGGTACTTTGCACGTTGGCTTTCGTTTATTTCGAACACATGAGCGAACGTGCTCTCCATGAGAGCCAAAGTGCAGTGAGGGAGAAGTTGAGAACAGGCCTCTAATGCCTCTTTTAACTTTCTTCTTCTTCTTCACACTGAACATAAAATACATGACAGCACACCGTGTGGTGAAACAATGCAGTACAGTTCCAATCAGTCATACAATAACACTCAACAGCTGGTTAACAGCATTTGCTAACGGAAAAAAATTAAATCTATTCGTGACACTACAAGCAATGATGAAGAATGTTTTTTTTACTAAGTGTAAAGCTTTAGGTTAACGGTTTAGCGAACGTACCGCCGGTGAACATTTCAAAATAAAAGCACGTCATGTTCGTCATATAAATAACGATTTCTGGAGATCCTACATACTTCAGAATTAATATTATAATATGTTGAGTAAATACTACAGAATACAAATTCTACACTAAGAATAGCTTTCAAATGACACTTTATGACAAATATGATTGGCAATGAATAATTATTATAATTATTATACTACTATTATATATAGTAGAGATGTCCCGATCGATCGGCATCCCGATCACGTCATTTTCAAAGTATCGGAATCGGCAAAAAAAATATCGGCCATGCCTTTTTTTAATATATACATAATTTTTAATTAAATCGTTTTCTAATTGTATTTAACGTTACAAACATAATATGTTACACTCATCCAGAGTCTTTAGTTTAGGCTTAAGATAGGGTTATCAAATTTATCCCGATAACGGCGGTAATTTTTTTTTAAATGTATCACGTTAAAATATTTAACGCAATTAATGCATGCGCTGCGCGACCCACCCACGCATTGTCGCGCTCACTCTGTAATGGCGCCGTCTTACCTATATAGAGAGATAAAAGGCAGCATAAAATGAGTAGAGTGAATTTTGGCAGCCTTTGAAGCCTTTTTTTAATTGGCTAAAGCCTTACAATCCCTCTCCCTATGATTAGAAATATCATGGGAAGCAATGTGGGGAAGCAAGTAGCAATTGATCTTTTTCATAACACCTTATATTATTTCCCAACGCAGAGAAGATATATCAATTGGTAGCACTACGCACAGTCATGGTTCCACTTCCCATCATGCATTTGGGCATGGCTACAGTATCATTTACTGAAAGCTCAACAAATACACTAAATGGCAATATTTAGTCACAATATACAAAGTCACAAGTCTTTCTATCCGTGGATCCCTCTCACAGAAAGAATGTTAATAATGTAAATGCCATCTTGAGGATTTATTGTCATAATAAACAAATACAGTACGTATGTTCTGTATGTTGAATGTATATATTCGTCTGAGTTTTATTCATTTTTTTCTTAATGCATTGCCAAAATGTATATGATCGGGAAAAATTATTGGGAATGATTGGAATTGAATCGGGAGCAAAAAAAAAAGCAATCGGATCGGGAAATATCGGAATCGGCAGATACTCAAACTAAAACGATCGGATCGGGAGCAAAAAAACATGATCCGAACAACCCTAATATATAATAGTATACTATAATAATGATGCTAGAATTTTTTTAAGAATGGTTTTGAATAATGTTGGAAAGGCAAAGTCAGTGTTCTGAATCTGTTTACTTTCCATTCTTTTGCACTAATAAATGTTATCAGCATTTAACCTAATTGTCTATTTGTGATTATTGTTATTTACATGATTATTTGTACTTTAATAAAGAATTTAAGTGTTCCAAAATAGTTTTGTGAATTAATAAGCATCAACAAAAATTTCATTGCTAAATTAGTTTTTAAAAAAAGAAAATTATTAGATTCGTCGACTAATCGTAAAACTAGTCGGCTGACTAATCAGGAGAAATTTTGTCGTATAGGACAGCCCTAGTGTACCGGAACATATTTCCTCCACACCCTTCTCACCTTTTTAACCCCTGACCCATGAAGAGGGCCCCTGGATATGTTCGCCTTAGGCCCCAAAATTGCCAAGTACGCCACTGTTCACAAGGACCTTCTCTAAAAGGAAGTTGATTATGGCTCAATGAATTGGCAATTTACTGCACATTGGAGGGAAACAGTACACACATGCTCTAAAGAACATTATGTATGTCTCGATAAATTTGAAAACTATTACTCTGTCGCGGTTCCTTAGCAACATACAACAACATAGCAATATTTCTAGCTGGAATGAATTTGAGGCAGTTTCTTTCTGGATCAATCACTGATACAAAATTTAGTTTTGTTTTTTTCCCAATCAACAGGGACCAGTTAGTTCCCATGGCAATGGCTATGCCTGGTAGTGTAAACAAGTAGTTGTGTCTTAGTTATATCATACAGTGCTGGCCAAAAGTATTGGCACCCCTGCAATTCTGTCAGATAATGCTCAATTTCTCCCAGAAAATGATGCTTTGGTAATAACATCTTAATTGACTTTGCTTGCAATGAAAAAAAAACAAAAGAGAATGGAAAAAAATAAACAAATCATTATAATTTTACAGAAAACTCCAAAAATGGGCTGGACAAAAGTACTGGCAACCTCAGCCTAATACTTGGTAGCACAACTTTTAGACAAAATAACTGCAAACAACCGTTTCCGGTATCCATCAATGAGTTTCTTACAATGCTCTGTTGTAATTTTAGACCATTCTTCTTTGGCCAACAGCTCCAGGTCTCTGAGATTTGAAGGGTGCCTTCTTCAAACTGCCATTTCAGATCTCTCCACAGGTGTTCTGTGGGATTCAGGTCTGGACTCATTGCTGGCAACTTAGGAAGTCTCGAGTGCTTTCTCTCAATCAATTTTCTAGTGCTTTTTGAAGTGTGTTTTGAGTCATTGTCCTGCAGGAAGACCCATGACCTCTGAGGGAGACTCAGCTTTCTCACACTGGGTCCTACATTATGCTGCAAAATTTGCTGGTAGTCTTCCGACTTCATAATGCCATGCACACGGTCAAGCAGTCCAGTGCCAGAGGCAGCAAATCAACCCCAAAACATCACTGAACCTCCGACATGTTTGACTGTGGGGACCGTGTTCTTTTGTTTGAAGGCCTCGTTTTTTTCCCCCTATAAACTCTATGTTGCTGCCTTTTCCCAAAAAGCTCTAACATTCTTCCAAAACGTTTTTGGCTTTCTCAGGTAAGTTTTGGCAAACTCCAGCCTGGCTTTTTTATGGCTTTTATGGCTTTTTTTTTATCCTACCATAGAGTCCCTTTTCATTCAGACGCCGACGGGTAGTACAGGTTGACACGGTTCTACCCTTGGACTGCAGGACAGCTTGAACTTGTTTGGATGTTAGTCGAGGTTCTTTATCCACCATCCACACAATATTTCCTTGAAATCTCTCCTCAGTTTTTCTTTATGTCCACATCTAGGTAGGTTAGCCAAAGTGCCATGGGCTTTACACTTATTGATGACACTGCGCACGGTAGACACAGGAGCATTCAAGTCTTTGGAGATGGACTTGTAGCCTTGAGATTGCCCATGCTTCCTCACAATACTGCTTCTCAAGTCCTCAGACAGTTCTTTTGTCTTCTTTTTTTTCTCCATGCTCAATGTGGTACACACAAGGACACAGGACAGAGGTTGATTCAACTTTTTAACTGGCTTCAAGTGTGATTTAGTTATTGCCACCACCTGTTATGTGCCACAGGTATTTAACAGGTGCAGTTAATTACAGAAGTTAGAGAAGCATCACATGATTTTTCAAAGGGTGCCAATACCTTTGTCCGGCCCATTTTTGGAGTTTTGTTTAAAAGATAATTTAATTTCTATTTTGTGTGTGCAAGCAAAATAAATGAAGATATTACTACCAAAGCATTTGTAATTGCAATCATTTTCTGGGAGAAATTGAGCATTATCTGACAGAATTGCAGGGCTTTTGGTCAGCAGTGTATTTTTCACAATTTTGAGGTCATATCTTGACCAGCGGTGTCACATTCTGCAGCTGGTTAGATTTTATTTCGTTACAGAGCCAGCTGTGGGGCATTACCGACATCGCACCTGCAGCTAATTCGAGCTAATTAATATTAGTAAATAAACACCGGCGATCCAAGATAAAGGTGCAGAGATATTAACTTGCTGGTCGCCATTCGACACCTACTACATTTGAGTCACTTCGAATTTGCCATCTTGTCCGTCAGCTGCCTTTGTTTTGTGATCCTCTATCTTGTGCAGGTGTTAGTGTATTTTGTCTTTTTAGGCTCTCTGCCCACCGCTTAGTTTCACATTATTGATCCCTGTCGACCTATTGTCATGGATCCCTTTTGTTGTTCCCTTTTTCCGCGATCGCCTGTTTTGTTTTGTTTTGTTTGTGTTTATTAAATTCTTGAACGCTTCCCCTCAATTTTCTGATCTTGGGTCCTTTCTTGTTTTCCGCATTCGCGGACCGTAACAAGTGACTTAACAAATATTAACTTGTTCTTCCTTTGTCCAAGATGCATCCTCCCACTACGTCTCTGAAAAGGACAGACAAACTGACAGACAGATTTTAGTTAACCCTTTAACACCTAAGCCTATTTTGGCCGAATTTGCATGCCTTTGATGTTGCCTTTATATTTCAAAGAAAAAACTGTTCACAATGGCCAAATTGGGTCCCTTTTTTCAGGATACCTTGAACTTCATGTCCAAACTGTTGTTTTTTTCACTGACCAACTTTAATCCACATTTTGGACCCATAAAGACAAAAAAATCCCAAAATCTTTTTTCAAAATTTGTAATGTTGAATTCCCACTGACAACCAAACATGCTCGACCAACCGTTTTGAAGCTTGATAATATTTATTTAACTTGCTAGGATAAACATTCAGTTGAAAAAAATTAGATTGAATTGTTTTATGTTTGACAATTCAACACAAACAGCAGCTATGGTCATAGGCGTTTTTGGCCTTCACACATACTATGGTCAAAACATGTTATATACAGTGCAAAATAGTGAGAATTTTAAAAAAATATATATTATCCAACACAAAAAGGGTTTGGAGGATATCTCTTTGTGAAGTTAGGTATTGTACCCATCACCTTATCAAAGGTATATATGTACATGCAATCAAGCTTCTCGAACACACATCTATATAAAAATTGAAAAGATTCATAGTGAAGAAAAAATAACAAACATTGAAAAAAAAGTATTTTCAAAAATATTGACAAGTAGTTCAGTTTAATTCAAATTTTTTTAGGCATGCGACCCAAGTTTTTTTTTTTTTTTTTTTTGCGCACTCAATAAAGTTTTGTTTTTGAACATGTCACTAAGCTGCGTCACATACAACGTCACACAGCCTACTCATCCACGGTTTGCGCGTTGTTGTCACTTCTACTCGGCGAGACGCCGACTGATCCGAGGAAAACATTGACAAATACAGCTCATCCTATTCCTTTAGTTGATGAAATAATGCATTAGCTTGCGCTAAATTTAGTTTTCGATTCATTCTGCACGTTTCAAAGTCGGACGCTCAAACCAACCGTTGCTTGCGTCGCATGCCTCCCTTTCATTAATTGGCGCCTCGTTCGGAAATTTATTAAAAATGATCACATTAGGTTCGTCCTTCTTGACATCAGAACGGCTATTGGGATATGTAGTCTTTTGTGCTGCTTTCGGTTTTGAAAAAGGACACGAAATGATGGAAATATGGAAATAGATACATGGTCCATGCAGCGTTTTAATGCATATTTGTGAGTGCAATAAAACTATAAAACTCAAATGACATTATCTCCCGTTTTTCTTCAAATAAAAACTGGTGTGGACATCAACTTCCGTACTTTCAAACGAGAGCAACCAGGGGCACGTGGGTGACGTAATTACAGCGTTACGAGGCTTCAAAGATGATATGCGTAAACGTGTCGCATCCGACACGTTCGGTGTTAAAGGGTTAATTATATTTTTAGACCTGTCCTGTTCAACTCTTTGGACGCAAATATTGGTAAATCTGAGTATCTATAAAGGCTAAAAAAAAATTACTAATACCATGTGCAAATATTCATCGGCTTTCTTAGAAAATGATTAACCTCTCATTTGAGCATGCTTCATCTGTTCATGGACATAGGCTTCTACCCAAAAGGCTGTCATTTTATCATAGTTTTACATTTTTCATCATTTTTAAAGGCAGTTTTGCTTTCAAATAGGTCTGTTGCACCCACAAGTATGATAACGATCAGGCATGCAAAAGTAGCAATTATGTCAATCATAAGTGTGAGTGGGGGACAAAAAAAACAAGAATGAATCAATTTGTTGGGACGCAAAGGCGCTGCATTTTTGTTAGACATGATAGACTGTTGTACATTGCGTACCAGGAGACCAATCAACCATTTTGAACTATCTTGGACAAATTCATGCATATTCATGTCCACAACTTCCACATTTCAGTGTGAGACTGCATCGATAATAGTCACGCACCCGATGATTTCATAAACAAATGCCTGAGGTGCAGAAAGTGTGCAGAAATGCTGCTACATTGACACCATTGATTATTTGCATGAGAAATAAACAATGTCGGCTAGCACGTACAGATTTTCCTATCAGTGCAATTTAAATGTCAAGCAAATTCATTAAACCACAGTAAGCAACTTTTATACATCTTTTTCCTGGAATTACTATGATTGATTTCTATTTTGACCACTCAGTCTGTAATTGAATGTCTGTGACTAAGCTCTGTATGTTTTGTGCCAGATGTGTTCTTGTCTTTGTGTCTGGCTCTGATGGTGGCCAGTCTTCTCGAGACGATTGTCATCACCAACTGGTTGTTCAGCTCTAAAAATGTCAGTCCTGTTCCTCCCTGGATCCGGCTGCTTGTTCTGCACATTCTGGGTCGTCTTGTTGGTCTACCATGGAAAGAAGCCGAAGAGTCAGGTATGCAATGCTTCTATTAATACATTTATATTGAACTTTCCTGAAGCACTCAATATATGGAATTGCTCTAAAAAAAAACGACACAAAAGGCAGAAGCGTGTCCATACAGCATGGAGCTGAGGAGGACTCTCACGAGGAGAAAGGACCAGTAGGGGAGAACAAGGCCCTGCGTGAGCTGAGGAGCCTTGGTGGAGACTTGAAGGTTTTACGCCTGCAAGTGGAGCAACAGCTGGACAGCACCCAAGCGTCAAAGGAATGGATGCAGGTTGGTTTCATCATAGACCGCCTGCTGTTTGGCATCTACATTTTCTTCCTAACTGTCAGCTTCATCACCATCATGATCATCTGGGCCTACTCCTACAAGCAATAGATAACCTTTGTGACTCAGAAATGTGGGTAATGGGATAGATTATCAATTTATTTTGTCTCAGATAGCCCGTATCAAAATATTGCTTGATTACACACTCTTCTTATCTGTAAACTTCATTACCTTCAAGCAAGGGCGTCGGTTTGGTCTCAGTATTGGTAGGGACGATATAACAGTACAACCTGCATGTACACTTTTTGCTGGGGACGGGACGTTGATAAGACCAAACGGACTGGGTGAAAGGCGGTCAGGGCTACATTTCTCACTAATGAGGATCTAATTAATTGATAGGCTAAATGATTAATGCAAAATTAAATCTGTATTGACTTATACTAACTTTCACACTGCAAATTTACAGTATAACGTCTTGAGAAGATACATTTTCTTAAATCTGGTTGAATATTTTTTTTTCATCTTGTTTTGAGTTTTAAAGGCAACTTAACAGATTAATGTGTCGGATTCTTCCACTTGCTTTTAGTAAATATTACTATTTGTTCTTATTAAGCCCAACAATCTAAAAGTCAGTCATTTTTTCACCTAAATCAAGAAAAAAATGCTTTTTGCTTAAAATAATTCTTATTTTCAGCAAGGTATTTTTCTTATTTAAAAAAATCTGAATAAAATTTACTTGAAGCACTGGCAGGTAATTTCACTTATTTCTAGTGGATTTACACTGAAAACAAGGGAATTTAAGTTTTTCTTTTTTCTGTTTTAAGGAGATGGGCTTTTGCAGTGCATATGTATAGGTTCAAGTGATACACCGTTCGATTCAAACCTTTGTTTTAAAAAACTACTAAAGAAACATTTTGAAAACTTCCAGGATAAATGTCTGGATTTTATTAGCAAATTTAAAATGCAATATTTGAACACAAATTTGTGTATTAACACACAAAGAAATAATTAACAGATTTGTATATCCTAACTATCCAGGAATGCAAAAAAATAAACATTTGTCTTAATACAACCCAAAATTGCCTGTATAAATAAATTAAATATGACAACAAAACTTCTTAGTCAGGGAACAACAAAAATAAAAATAAAATTGGAGCCTTCGTTCAGGAAAAACACTACTTTTGTTCACAAGCACAGCCAAACTCAACAAAAAATGAAAGCTCCTTTGGGCTGCTTTAAGACCACATAAGCAAAATAAAAATGAAAACTGAGAAGAAGGGGGTCAACCTTGGATCATTAAATTTACAACTGAGCAGAGTTCACGATATTTCTCAATTTAATTAATGTTAACATAATAGAATACGCATACAAAAGTACACTTCTCCTGAAGCAGCTTCCTATACTCAGGTTAGCAATGTAATGGTAATGCTAAACTGTGATACAGGTCGGTCTTTCAGTAGCAAAGTTAATGGTGCATTTCCCACCTTCGTACGTTGGGTTTAAGTCATCAGCCAATGAAACGTACGTTTGAGGAAAAAAACATGGACTGGCTCATTCAGCAAGTGATAAGTAGGTGAATGTCTGAAAATAATAAAAACAATTCACTTAATAATGGTACGGTCAATTCTATCGTTACAACATATGGGAAGACAATCTAAATTACCTCTGTAACTGAACACATTATATAATGAAAATAAGGTTGCTTAAAAGTTGGTGGGGACAATTTGAATATCCTGAAACATTGTGTTTTGTCCCTACCGTTCCTATGCAAACCTACGCCCTTGCCTTCAAGATCAACTGGGGTTACAACTAAAGGCAGTAGATGGCAGTTATGACTAAAAAATGCGTTTATGGGATATTTTATTCAGTTATTTTGTTTCTTAAGTATGCCTCATCAAAGTTCTGTCTGATTAGATCATGTGTAAAAGTCTACAGTCATATAAATTAAATAAAATTATATGGAAAAATAACTAATAGTTTTGGCTGATATTCATTTCAGTTTAATTACTGCTTTTAATGACTTTTTTTTATTTTTTATTGTTTTTTATTAAACCTGATGAATTAAAATTTGTAAGCATTTGTGATTTAAAGATAGTAATCTGTAAAAAGTATAAGAAAGAAGGCAGTATATAATTTTTACAGGTTTCCATATGCCCATCATTATCATTAGCAATAAAACCAGTTTACTTTTTCTTCAGTTCAAGCCATGGGTTACAGGAAACTTAATTAAAAAATGTTACAACTATTGGGATAAAGAAGAACTTTCTAATACTTGTGACAGACTAATTCTAAGACAAATACTTGGAAAGAATTTTATTTATTTATTTATTTTTGCACATGGGCATTATAGACACCCAGTATACGGTATGTAGTTAGGTACCCTCAAATATGGTGTGTAATGAAGAACGACGGAGTTTTTTTTATTATTATTATTATATGATTATTATTATTATTGTTACTGCATTTGCTATAAAACCAATTCAGCGAAAGTGGATAAAATAGCAAAATAACAACAGCAATAGCCGCTTTACAGAGGTAGATCACTGGGGGGAGTTAGGAGCAATTCATGAATCAAGGCTTAGTTAGAAGAGCACTAACTACAGTGCCTTGCAAAAGTATTCGGCCCCCTTGAATCTTGCAACCTTTCGCCACATTTAGGCTTCAAACATAAAGATATGAAATTTAATTTTTTTGTCAAGAATCAACAACAAGTGGGACACAATCGTGAAGTGGAACAACATTTATTGGATAATTTAAACTTGTTTAACAAATAAAAAACTGAAAAGTGGGGCGTGCAATATTATTCGGCCCCTTTACTTTCAGTGCAGCAAACTCACTCCAGAAGTTCAGTGAGGATCTCTGAATGATCTAATGTTGTCCTAAATGACCGATGATGATAAATAGAATCCACCTGTGTGTAATCAAGTCTCCGTATAAATGCACCTGCTCTGTGATAGTCTCAGGGTTCTGTTTAAAGTGCAGAGAGCATTATGAAAACCAAGGAACACACCAGGCAGGTCCGAGATACTGTTGTGGAGAAGTTTAAAGCCGGATTTGGATACAAAAAGATTTCCCAAGCTTTAAACATCTCAAGGAGCACTGTGCAAGCCATCATATTGAAATGGAAGGAGCATCAGTCCACTGCAAATCTACCAAGACCCGGCCGTCCTTCCAAACTTTCTTCTCAAACAAGGAGAAAACTGATCAGAGATGCAGCCAAGAGGCCCATGATCACTCTGGATGAACTGCAGAGATCTACAGCTGAGGTGGGAGAGTCTGTCCATAGGACAACAATCAGTCGTACACTGCACAAATCTGGCCTTTATGGAAGAGTGGCAAGAAGAAAGCCATTTCTCAAAGATATCCATAAAAAGCCTCGTTTAAAGTTTGCCACAAGCCATCTGGGAGACACACCAAACATGTGGAAGAAGGTGCTCTGGTCAGATGAAACCAAAATTGAACTTTTTGGCCACAATGCAAAACGATATGTTTGGCGTAAGGCAACACAGCTCATCACCCTGAACACACCATCCCCACTGTCAAACATGGTGGTGGCAGCATCATGGTTTGGGCCTGCTTTTCTTCAGCAGGGACAGGGAAGATGGTTAAAACTGACGGGAAGATGGATGCAGCCAAATACAGGAACATTCTGGAAAAAAACCTGTTGGTATCTGCACAAGACCTGAGACTGGGACGGAGATTTATCTTCCAACAGGACAATGATCCAAAACATAAAGCCAAATCTACAATGGAATGGTTCAAAAATAAACTTATCCACGTGTTAGAATGGCCAAGTCAAAGTCCAGACCTGAATCCAGTCGAGAATCTGTGGAAAGAGCTGAAGACTGCTGTTCACAAACACTCTCCATCCAACCTCACTGAGCTCGAGCTGTTTTGCAAGGAAGAATGGGCAAGAATGTCAGTCTCTCGATGTGCAAAACTGATAGAAACATACCCCAAGCGACTTGCAGCTGTAATTGGAGCGAAAGGTGGCGCTACAAAGTATTAACGCAAGGGGGCCGAATAATATTGCACGCCCCACTTTTCAGTTTTTTGTTTGTTAAAAAAGTTTAAATTATCCAATAAATTTTGTTCCACTTCACGATTGTGTCCCACTTGTTGATTCTTGACAAAAAATTAAAATTTTATATCTTTATGTTTGAAGCCTGAAATGTGGCGAAAGGTTGCAAGGTTCAAGGGGGCCGAATACTTTTGCAAGGCACTGTATTAACCTGCTTAGATTAGAGGCCAATGAAAGCCGAAACGTCTTCTAAAACAACCAGAAAAGTCCAAATGCAATTGATTCAATGCTCTGACAAGGGGGGAAGTACCATTATATGCAATCACAGCTGAAAGGTATTTACAGTGATCCCTCGCTACTTCTCGCTTCAAACTTCGTGCCTTCAGTCCATCGGGGATTTTTTTTTTTTTTTTTGTCAATAAAAAATAATTTTTTTAAAAATACAGATGAGCTGTCCCAAGCCGATCGTGTAGTCTCACTCTCCCTCCCTCCTCTTTGCTGTTCAGGCAATGCACTGGAGTTGCTTATCTTCTGTTTGATCTTGCCACAGATCCCTGGAAGCCTCACCATCAAAGCGCCGCATGCATCAATCATCGTTTAACTTGTAAAACAGTTGCTGTGGCAAACAATTGTGAGAGAGGAGATGGAGCGGATTTGAGTGGAGTCACTTAATGAAGCATTTAATAAAGACAAGCATTTTTATACTTTATTCTTGTTTAAAAATAATTCGGTGGAACAGTAACAACATGTTTAAAACATATAATTATTACATTTGAAGTGCTTAAAAACAGATTATTAAAACACATACATATATAGAGGCCAAGAGTGGGTCATCGGGATGATCGGGATGAATCCAGGTTTTACATATTTTTAAAACGAATATAATATTTAGTCATTTATAATCGAATAGGAGCCTCTGAATCGTAACCATAATCGAATTGTTAAGTGCCCCAAGATTCACACCTCTACTTATATGTATCTCTTTCCAATGCTAAATCAGAGTAAATACATTGAACACACACAAATAAAAAAAAAAAATTGGGGTGGGGGGCACAACTTTGCAGTTTTTCACTTATTGCGGCGGGTTCTGGTCCCCATTAACCGTGAAAAACGAGGGATCATTGTACACCATGAATTGTACGGTAAAAGATGAACAAAAGGAAAAGACTGTGTGTGTGTGGTGGAAAAGAGGGGGTAATTACCTAAATGGGTGCCCTTCACACACCATCCCTTACACCAATATTACAAAAAAAATAACCCCTTTGACCCACTGTTAATGTTTTTAGCGCTGCCCGCTGAAAGTCAAGCCTTCTTTGGTTCTCTTCATATTCATCTGTCTCGTCACCCACGGTAAGACATGCAGATCATGTATATTTTTTTAAAGGTCATGTTAGTTCCTCACTTTTTATTTTAAGTATTGTAGAAAACCTATTCTTTGCGCTACTTTTTAATTTAATCAACATTATGAAGACAGTATTTTCAAAATTGAGCTCCCTAAAACTATTGCAAAATAAGGCTTTTTAAAATATATATATATATTATTAGCATACTTGGCGGCTTTTCAATGCTTTCCGTGTAGTTATATAGTTCAATTTTTATGTACTGTCCGTCATACAATGCAATGCCAATCATGTACAATTTGCTTGGAAAAGGTCTCGGCTGTACCTTACCTGGAAATAAAGTAAGACTGATCTAGAGTGCATAGATCGACACAGTGTTCAGTGAATCAGCATTTTACACTTTGGCTACAATAGTAGCTTATCGCCACTTAGTGAGAGGGTGAATGAATAATGCGTTGTAACATACTGGACTGTCTCATGAAATTAGAATACACAATATTCTAATTTTTTGAGACAGTCCTGTGTATATATACAGGACTGTCTCAGGAAATTAGAATACACAATATTCTAATTTCCTGAGACAGTCAGGAAATTAGAATACACAATATTCTAATTTCCTGAGACAGTCAGGAAATTAGAATATTGTGTATTCTAATTTCCTGAGACAGTCCTGTATATATACACAGGACTGTCTCAAAAAATTAGAATATTGTGTATTCTAATTTTCTGAGACAGTCCAGTAAGTGTCCTGAAAAGCGCTATATAAATCCAATGCATTATTATTGTTATTGCTGATTTACCATAATGACAACTTACGGTCCTTGATTTCCATGTAGCATCATGCAATTCCATCATGCAAAACTGCTCTAGCCCAGATGGCCCTGCCCTCCTGGAGGCTCTCAGGCCTGTCTTCGACCTCAGGGCCATTCGACCTGTTGTGAACATTTCAATCCCTAGTATTGTCAATGTTGACTTTGTCGTGGTTGGCATTCTGGGAGTGGTAAGAGACATTCATTGCAAACAAAGTCAGAACTTCTTAAATTTGACACTAAACTGAAGCATACTGAATTCTTTCAGGATGAAAAGGCTCAGCTCTTGACAACATTTATCATGCAGATGTTGGTGAGTCACCACTCTGGACTGATTGTAGACTACATGTGCTTCATAGTTCGATTGTTATTTTTTTGTAAAGGATGTGCCTTTAGTTAAAATTGCTCTAGCCTCTCTGAATTTCATCTTCAAATGTTTGTTACCAGGTGAGTCTTAATCAGCTATCATGTTTTGCAGTGGTGGAAAAATGAATTTATTAGCTGGGACCAAAAACAGTGCAGTGCCCAGTGGATTACAGTCCCAAGAAAATTGCTTTGGATCCCTGATATCGTCATCAATGAGTTGTAAGTCACTGCTATTATGACAGAGGAGCTGAAATTATTCAAGTCAAAGGTCCTGTAAAATGGCGGTCACCATCGATAAAATTAATTTCATTGGGACAAAGAAAAGAGTGTTGTTAAAAAGCCTTGTTACAAAGTGGAAAATAGCTTGCTTGTTTCCTATTGTATGTCGAAACAGTTCATCTATCATGCCAGTGTGGTATTGTAAGCACTGAGGGAGAACAACCTCCTTCGGCCACATTTTACATGAACTTTGCCATTACCTCCACAGGTAACGCGGGGACTATACAGTGAAGAAAATAAGTATTTGAACACCCTGCTATTTTGCAAATTCTCCAAGTTAGAAATCTTGGAGGGTCTTGAAACTTTCATCATAGGTGCGTGTCCACTGTGTGAGAGATAATCATAAAAGAAAAATCCAGAAATCACAATGTATAATTTTTTTAACGATTTATTTGTATGATACAGCTGCATATTACTATTTGAACACCTGTGAAAACGAATGTTAATATTTGGTACAGTAGCCTTTGTTAGCAATCACAGACGTCCAATGTTTCCTGTAGTTTATCACGAGGTTTGCACACACTGCAGGAAGGATCTTGGTCCACCCATCAGTCAAGGTTCTGGGCTGTCTCTCAGAAACACAGAGTTGGAGCTCCCCGCAAAGGTTTTCTATTGGGTTTAGGTCTGGAGACCGGCTAGGCCATGCTAGAAACTTATCATGTTTCTTATGGAGCCATTCCTTGGTTTTCCAGGCTGTGTACTTTGGGTTATTGTCATGTTGGAAGACCCAAGTGCTACCTAGCATCAATGCTCTGACTGAAGGAAGGAGGTTGTTCCCCAAAATCTCATAATACAGGGCCCCAGTCATCCTGTCTTTAAAACAATGCACTCGTCCTGTCCCATGCGCAGAAAAACACTCCAAAGCATGATGCTTCACAGTAGGAATGGTGTTCTTGAGATAGTACTCATCATTCTTCTTCTTCCAAACATGGTTAATGGACCAAAAAGTTCTATTTTACACTCATCTGACCACAAAACTTGCTCCCATTACTACTCTCCATCATCCAAATGGTCATAGGCAAACTTAAGACGGGCCTTGACATGTGCTGGTTGAAGCAGGGGAACCTTCCGTGCCATGCATGATTTCATACCATGACGTCCAGTGTATTACCAACATTAACCTTGGAAACGGTGGTCCCAGCTCTTTTCAGCTCATTGACCGACTCCTGCTGTGTCGTTCTGGGCTGATTCCTCACCTTTCTTGGGATTGAGATCCCATGAGGTGGTCTCTTACATGGGGCTCCACTTAGATTGAGATTGACGCTCATGTTTAGCTTCTTCCATTTTCTAAAGATTGCTCCAACAGTGGACCTTTTTTTCACCAAGCTGCTTGGCAATTTCTCCGTAGCCTTTCGTAGCCTTGTGGGGGTGAACAATTTTGTCTCTGGTGTCTTTGGACAGGTCTTGACCATGTTACAAATTTGAGTCTTTCTGATTGTGTCGGGTGGACAGGTGTTTATATGCTGCCATCAACCTCAAACATGTGCATCTGATTCAGGATAATACATGGAGTGGAGGTGGACTTTTAATAGGCGTGTTTCAGGGTCAGAATTCTTGCTGACAGGTGTTCAGATACTTATTTGCAGCTGTATCACACAAATAAATTTTTAAAAAATCGTACATTGTGATTTCTGGATTTTCTTTTTTAGATTCCCTCTAACAGTGGACAAGAACCTACGATGAAAATTTCAGACTCCTCCATGATTTTCTAAGTGGGAGAACTTGCAAAATAGCAGGGTGTTCAACTACTTATTTTTCTTCACTGTAAGCATATTTTTTTTATACTGCATACAAACAGTATAGCCCTGGGTCTATTTTTTTCTTAGTCTTTTCACACGCTCTCAGCAGTGTTCTTCAAACACATTTCATGTATTTTGAAACAAATAATGAAAATGACTTTACAGAACCTTTAAGCCAAAATGTAATTTAAACGTTACAATTCAGTGCAAGTGTTGTGAAATATGTGCTTCCTGCAGTATGGAGAAGAACACAGCTCAGTTTACACCTTACGTGGTTGTGTTTAACAACGGTATGGTGATGGACATTCAGCCTGTCAGAGTGGTGAGCTCTTGTAGGCTCGACATCTACACCTTCCCATTTGACATCCAGAACTGCACTTTAACCTTTAACTCCTATATGCATCGGAGTAAGTATTAACTCTTACACACAACTTTTCTTTTGTTTACAATCACTTTTTAGATTTGTAAATTTTGGAGTACAAGGCACAGCTGAATATAAGCGCCCCGGACAACAATTTGCTAGTGCTAGTAGTTTAACACGATTTGTATTTCAAATAAACTAACGGAAAACATTCTTCTTTTAGTTTCTACTTTGCGGATTGGCCGCTTATATTCAGAAGAGAACATTTTCAATTTTTCCAAGAGAATGATGGCTACGATGGGAGAATGGGAGCTGATTGGAATCAAAGCATTACAACAGCTGCAAAATTCTTCAAATAATGAAATTTATGAAGACCTTCGCTTCTTTGTAAGGGCCGTCTTCCGTTAACATAGTGTTAATGTCTTAAAGATTGTAAACCTGCAGTACAACTATAGAAGATGTTTTCCTGGTTTTGTACATGACATTCACATCAATTGTGAAGGTGCTTGTGATCTTGATTAAGGTTTTAACATTGTCCTATATAGAGGGTCCTTGAGATTCAAAGAAGATTGATGAAAGATGCTTATTGCTTATTTGTGTTTTATTTTATTTTTTATTTTTTATTTTTTTTTGAGCTTTGTATTTTTTATGAAATGTTATTTTAAGTAGGTCATCTAGTGGGGGAAAAAAGCTTGGTACATGTATGAGAGTGTCAGTATTACAGTGCCCTCCATAATTATTGGCACCCCTGAAAAAGATGTGTTTTTTAGCTTCTAATATTTTTTTCTTTTACTCAAATAATATGGGACCTTAACGGAAAGAAGAGAAAAATCCAACCTTCAATACAAGTGCATTCATTCAGTGGGGGGAAAATCCCACATAAAGAAATAATTATTTGACATCAAATAATTTGTGTCACAATTATTAGCAATCTTAAAGCTCAATCTTGGTCTCATCTGACCAAAGCACACAGTCCCAGTTGAAGTCTGGGACCGTGTGTATTTTTGTGTGAGACCAAGATTGAGCTTTTTGGCAACAAACACTCTAAGTGGGTCTGGCGTGCCACGAAAGATGCGCATGCTGAAAAGCACCTCATACCCACTGTGAAGTATGGGGGTGGGTCAGTGATGCTGCAGGGCTGTTTCCCTTCTAAAGGCCCTGGGAACCTTGTTAGGGTGCATGGCATCATGAATGCTTTGAAATACCAGGACATTTTAAATCAAAATCTGTTGCCCTCTGCCCGAAAGCTGAAGATGGGTCATCATTTGGTCTTTCCGCAAGACAATGACCCTAAACATATGGCCAAATCTACACAGAAATGGTTCACCAGACACAAAACAAGCTCCTCCCATGGCCATCTCAGTCCCCAGACCTTGTTTTGTTGGCAAAAGGGGGTTGTCCAAAGTATTAACACCAGGGGTGCTAATAATTGTGACACACATTATTTGATGTCAAATATTTGTTCTTTATGTGGTATTTTTTCCCCACTGAATGAATACACTTGTATTGAAGATTGGATTTTTCTTTTTTTCATTAAGGTCCCATATTATTTGAATTAAAAAAATATATATATTAGAAGCTAAAAAACACATCTTTTTCAGGGGTGCCAATAATTATGGAGGGCACTGTATAGCCACACTAAAAGATTGAGTTACAGAAACTGCTGCTTAGACAAGGTGAACGGCCAAAAGTAGCATTTTGTGTCCAGTGGAGGCGTTTAGTGAAAAACTGAGAAATTACATTTTTAAAAATTATTTTCTCATCAATAGATTTCACTTCGGCGCAGGCCCATGCTGTACGTGGTCAACCTCTTGATTCCCTGCTGCTTCCTCATCACAGTGGACCTCTTCAGTTTCCTGCTGCCTCTTCAAAAGGTTGACCGCTCTTTGTTCAAGATGACCCTCATCCTGGGCTACACTGTCTTTCTGATGCTCATGAACGACACGCTGCCTATCACAGGAAATACAATTCCCCTAATTAGTAAGTTTACAAATATTAAACAAAAAAAAAAGTGATGTAGGAGGGAGGTGTGGTGAGGCAAATCGCGGGCAAATGAATGGGAAATTTCTTAAGGGGAAAAAATGTATCGATTTACGAAGCACCAATGCTTTTGTCCAAGAATAATCCATGTCCCCAACCATCTGTGTTCATGCCAGATGTGTTCATGTCCCTTTGCCTGGCTCTGATGGTGGTGAGTCTTCTGGAGACCACTCTAATCACAAATCTGCTGCACAGTTCAAAGAACTACTCAGAGGTTCCTTGCTGGATACGATTGCTAGTCATTCACATAATGGGACGCCTGGTTCTGCTTCCTCCAAAGAGGAAACAAGTGGAGCAAATCCTCCGAAATCCTGGCACACTAGGTATGTCCACACAGCATGCTTCTGAGAGCGCAAAATTTAAATGAAAACTATTCATTCTCATCTGCCTCTTCTACAACAGACCTGACCGATTCCACTCAGAGAGCAGGTGAGAGAGAGGTCCATGAAGCTGAGGGGTCTTTGGACCAGGACGAGGCCGTAGAGGAGCTGAGAAGCGTGGCAAGAGACCTCCGAGTCATCCGGATGAAATTGGAAGAGGAGCTGAATGTGAGCCAGAGCACAGAGGAGTGGATCCAAGTGGGTTTCATCATAGACCGCATGTTGTTTAGCGTCTATGTCATCTTCTTATCAGTTAGCTTCGTCAGCATCATTGTCATATGGGTCGACTCGTACAACCAGCCTCATGATATTACTTAGAAATTGGCATTTTGTGCGTTTATCATGCGGTTGAATTTATTGTCCTGTAATGTCTCATTTGCATATGAAATGTACAAGCATATATGCCAAACACTTGTTCATAAGTTTGTTTCATTTCTGTTTGATTAAAAAGTTCCAGACTTCATAGGCATGTAATGTTGCTGGATTTCTCATGTATTCTATTGAATGATTTGATAAATAAAGTACTTTGAGCTGTCTTAAAATCTTTTGTGTATATTTAACCCCTTTAGAATGTATTTTTTATATCATTTTTTTTCCCAGATAGCAGACTGACATTGAATAAACGTTGATTTTCCATCAAAATCATCAGTATGGTTGACATTGAAATTTTCGCCGTCAAGTGACTTTGAAACAGTTTTGTTCTATGGTATGCCATTGGGTTAACATTGTTATATAGTTGATGAACTAATGTTGATAAATATTTGATTCATGATTGACCGGGAAATATGATTGAAAAGTCATTGAATTATGGATGAGCGGGCGTTTTAGTCGAAAACATAACATATATATTGATTATTGAAACGTCGTTCAGGTTTTGTAAGGATTTCAACGTTGAAACAACATTAACTGAGGGTGCAAAAGTAACATTGATTCAACGATATAAGATTGACAGCGGAATGTTCATCCATTATCTTTTCAATGTCGGTCTGCTATCTGGGTTATAATTATAAATAAATGTATAAATTAACACAATGGTAATCAACACTAAATTAATGAAACTAAAATTAATAAAAACAAAAATAAACACTGACTATGGCCCCAAGTAACAATGTAAAATAGACCCCAACACAGTATTTAACTCATTGCAAGCCATTGATGGTGACACATGTCCAGTTCACTTAAACCCACACTGGCTGAGAACGCTCATGTTCCAATGCTATTGACGACGATAGGCATGCAAACCATTTTGACTCAGGGGGGGTGTGAATGAACAAATGTTCAAAATGGATTAGCCATCTAGCGCCATCAGTGGCAGCCAGAGGTGGGTAGAGTAGCAAAAAACTTTGCTCAAGTAAGAGTAGCGTTACTTCATAATAATATTACTCAAGTAAAAGTAGTCATCCAAAAAATGCACTGAACTACAAGTAAAAAAAAGTATTTGGTGAAAACAATACTGAAGTCATGAGTCACATTGCGGGTAACTGCTAATGATGATTTATTTATTTATTCATTCATTTATTTATTTATTTTTGATAAACAATGGTATTTTTTTCTCAACATAAAGCTATCTATACGAATGTTTATTATTATACTGTACTATAACCTATAGACCCTACCCACCGACGTCACAAAATCATGTGATCGCTGTATTGTTCCGCCCCCTTGTCCGTCATTTTGTGTCTGTATTATTAATGGTCTCAATTGATTGAGCAATTTATAATGCATTTCATGGAAGACCCGGTGCTTTCGGATGCCGTAAACTCACTGGATGCGTTGCATAAAAGGCGTTATGTGGAAAAGCTTCAGTTTATCCATTCGCCAGATCCATATTTGATGCCTAAATCGATGTTTTTCGACCCGCTGTCTTCGCCGTATTTGCCTGACATCTGCTAGCTACCCTGATATTTACAACTATCTTGTCCACACAAAATCAGCCTATTCTCACGAAAGTTTGAAAAACTTTAAGAGCTTGGAGGCTTATAAATACTTCGTTGCTGGTTGGGTGAAACAGGTCCTCGTTCACGAAAATTCGGCAGGAATCTATCTTGTGCTTGGAAAGGTGAGTTACGAAATTTTCAGTTCTAAATCTTTTGTTCTTGCTAATATCCACTGTCAAGTCTAATGTATTTCATGTCATTTGTCAATGGAGCTAGGGCTTTTAATGTTTATATGGTTTAGCGATAGCACTCTCACTACATACATACGTGTATGTTGTCGGCGATTAGCCTAGCAATGATCTTTATTGTGGTTGTCAGCCCAAAACCCTCTAAATATATATTAAATGCATCTTACCAGATATAAAATGACTACTACATAATCTGTGGTAATCGTTTGGAGCCCAGTTTTCTCGTCGAATTGCAGCAGCCCATCTCGCTCTCTTCTCCGGATCTCTCGGAATCCGGTAGAACTTCAAGTCTCTCCGTCTATCTTCTCTGTTATTGCAACCGACCGCCACACACGCCTTCACCATTTTGATTATTAATGTTAACGAGCAGAAAAACACGCCATAAATAGGAGGAATGTACGTAGCCGTAACAGGTAAACACGATGTGTTGACGGACAATTGGGCGGCACCAGTCAGGAGGCCGGAGTTGTGACGTCACGTGGGTAGGGTCTATTACATAACCACATTAAGCCAATTAATACAAATTTTAAAAATCATTGAATTCCGACGAGAGGAAAAAATCTAAAAAAAAAATGAAGCATCATTCATCCAAAAAGCATGAATGTCTTCTTTTGGAGAAAACATTTTTTATTATGAAATTAAATTGATCATATCTTCGTTTTTCCATGGTCAATCGGTGCCAAATAATAACTGGGACAGAGGTTAAAATCCGTGCTTTTGAGTCATGTTTACGGCAGCGCTCTATGTCAAATACTTAATTTTTTTTTTTTTTTTTTTTTTGGTGCTTTAAAGACGCAACGTGATTAAACAGGTCGGCGTTATCGTAGACGGCAAGCTTGAGCCTGATTGGTAGAATGGAATCGTGATTATTGTTGCGATGTTTCATTGGTGAAACTAGTAGAGCCACTGTTGGCATATCTGGCAAAAAAAAAAAGTAAATTCTAATTCTTTGTAGCACAAAGAGGAAAAATGTAACGACTAGTGTAGCCCAAAGTAGCGGAGTAACAGTAGCATTTCTTCTTCCTAAATCTACTCAAGTAAAAGTAAAAAGTATGGCCTAGTAAAACTACTCTTAGAAGTACATTTTTATCAAAAAGCTTCTCAAGTAATTGTAACGAAATAAATGTAACATGTTGCTAGCCACCTCTGGTGGCAGCAAATGCATTAAATGAGGGCATGAATGGTTTAAAATCAACATTCAAATTAATTATCAATTAACCTGAGTCTGCCGCATGCTACGCGGGACTAATGTGAGGTGATGGACAAAGCAGGAAAGAAGTCGTGTTGGACCAAGAAAGGTTACTTGAACTATAGTGCAGTCTACACAGTACGGTAAAAATTTAAGTTTTCATGTGAGCACTGTCCAACATTATTAAAAAAAAAAAATTTAAGAAAAAAAATGGAGGTGGGGGTTGAAATCAAGCATTATAATGTGGTTTCACAAGTGTGAAGACCCACTTATAACCAGAGGTGAGAGTGGGCCAGAACGGTCAGTAACGCAGTTCCTGTATAAGATTCAGGGCCGGGATACAGTTCCAGAATAAGATTCAGGGCCGGAATGCTGTTCCGGTACGTGGTGCTTTGATTCCAAAAATATGACGGCAAATGTCAAAAAAAAAAAAAAAAAAAAAAACTAAACTTAGCTGCCTCACATGCATTTCATCTCCAAGAAGAAAACAATCTACCAACATCAGATTTACATACACAAGTGTTAACAACAAGCATAATACACAAGTGTTAACAACAAGCATAATAAAGTGCTTGCGTAGCGTAATCCACCAATATTTATTATTTATTTTATTCCACGGACAGTATGGTGGTTTCCCCATCTGCTGCAGTTATCTGAGTCTGACGATGATGAGTCATGTCAATGTGCGAATGCAAAGCAAAACACCTGGACTCATTTATCCGTTCGATTGGCTGACATACTGACATGTGATCAGCAGAGATAGTTAGCTCTGGTTGGTTCAAATGTGCATTTTTTCTGGAACAGCATTAAAAAAAAAAAAAAAAAAAATTAAAGTTTGTTGAATTGATGCGACAAAAAAAGGGCAATGCAACTGAAAATGGATTAAATCTTTAAGAGCAAGGAAAGAGTTGAGGAGGCTTATTTATCATATTTAGTTTTATTTGCTCTAATGGGGAGGTTTAGAACATCTCAGTGTCACTGTGCACTTTGGACTTATATTTGTTCATTTATGTTAGGCTTCTTATTCATATCCTTATGATTTTAAAAAAGTCAATGTTTGCACGATCTTCAAAATATATTCCATTTCACTCTGCATAATTTAAGTCATTTGTACTTATTTTTCTGAATGTATGTTACTTATATCTTTATTATTAAAAAAGAAGGCAGAAGTAAATGTTTACATTAACTTCAATTTTAATATACATCCTATGTTCTTAAGTAGTTAAAATTGAGATTTGGCATTCAGTATGTGAGGAAATGAGGGAAAATAAAAATTAGGAGTGGAGGTTGTGGTTATTGCTGTTTTTGTTAACTATTATTTTGCAAATCATTGAAAAAATACAATTTTGTATGTTTTTGTATGTGTTCTAGAAATAACTGTGCCAAAAAAGTTTTCTTCTTTCAGTAGACTTAGGATGTTTGACCCCCCCCCCCCCCCACACACACACACACACACACAAATGAAAATACATAATACATAAATAAAAAAATAATTAAAATTTCTGGCTCCGTGGCATCCTTCACGTCAGGGAGTTCCGGCAAGAAATTCTAGCCACTTTCACCCCTGCTTGTAACCAAGATGTGTGCAATCACATCCGAGCATGTTAAATAGGAGTCAGCAATCATCTGCTGTCATTTAAATTTCCTCTGATTAACCTTATAGAAAATGCAGCTATTGTAGTAGACCTTTTTTCTTTCTAGCAGAAACCTGAATGTTTTGCATTAACATCAACTGGTATTGTTATTCCCATGCCACCATCATGCTTCTCTGTAAGTGTAGTGTTCTTTTGGGAATTGGCTTTGTGCCAAACATAACTTTCAGAATCATGGATATATATATTTTTTTTTTTTTTTTAACTAAAAAAGTTCAACCTTTTTTTTTTTGTCAGATTACATTTTCTTATACAGTATGTGTTTCGGTAATGTTAAGGTATGGTCTTGAATAGGGATGGGAATCGAAATCCGATTCCAATTCAGAACCGGTTCCGAGTGTTTCGAGGCCTCGACATCACAATGAAAAAGCCTTAACGATCCCTTTAACGATCCCTAAAGACGCATATTGCGTCATGACGTGTCTTGTTGTCCAGACGCATTAAACTAGCATGGCGCCAAGAACCACTCACTCCAAAGTTTGGCTACACTTCACCAGGAAAAAGGGTGAAAATGAAAGGTTACGATAGTTTAGCACGAGCGTTGCCGCCGTAAACATAACAATGACGTAGGTTCGAACGCTCGAAAGTGTGTCTTCACTTCACGAGGAAAAATTACAACAAAGCGACTTGCAGTCATTGCGAGATGGAAATAACTGCATCGGGAGGGAATAGACTGCTCTGTCCTCACCGAGACGCTAAGGCTCAGTCCTGGCTATACAGCTAGCTAAACTCCCAAATGACGATGCAGAAGACGTTGGTATAATTTGCTGACTTTATTCAACCATCACTTGAAACTAAAAATAGAAATGAAACAAATCAATTTCGTCCCCAATAACAAACAGGTTCGCATCAACGTAAATCAGCGATGATTAGCTGCTAACACAGTCATAACAAACAGTTAGCATGCGTTCGCTAGCATTAGCACATCGTTTAAACCACTACACAACTGGATTTAAGTGTCCGATCGCGAGTGGAAACGCACAACAACAACACAGAAGATGATACATACAGGCGTTGGCTCTGTGGATATTTTACAAACATTAACAAAGAACATAGGCTCGTGGCAGTGTTTCCCTTTCTCACTAACTCGCTCACTGGCTTGGATGCGGCATTTCTTCTTCTTCGCACTCTTCTTCGTGTGAGGAAGCGCAAGGGCGCCACCACTTGAGCGTGAAAGCGCCATAAAAACTAAAAGGCATGCATTTCAATATACTGGTAAATAAAAACAGGGGTCCCCAAACTACGGCCCGCGGCTCCATATTTGGTCCGGCCCCCTGAACAATTCCAGAGAGCATTTTGAATTTTTTTTTGTTTTTTTCTCCCTCAGTAGTGTTATTTATTTCCTGGCCTTTTTCAGTGAATAACTCAGAGAGGGTTATCTGGTTATTATCTATTTAATTACTAGTGCTATTATCATTTATTATTATTATATTATATTATTATTTTTTATTTTCTTTACTTTTGTTCCATGAAGAATCCACAGAGGGTTATTTGATTGTGACTTTCTGGAAAAAACATAATTTTTTTACATTTCGCACTCCTGCAATCGTCACACTTTTTCTGTTACAAACTGACCCCGGCCTCTCTTCAGAGAAAGGAAAAGTTATTTGGCCCTCACAGGAAAAAGTTTGGGGACATTGCCAAAGGCAGAACAATGACCTATATGCCAAAATATACCAATATTTTGTATTTCTATTAGAAAAATGTTTCAGTAAAATGTTACACATTCTTGTGCATTTGCCACTTATTGCGACAGTTAACATTGAGGCTTTGGGCCTCTTTTGACCTCGTTGTGAGTTTGTAAGGTTGTGACTTCTGATTAAACAAACTTGATGCATATCAAAATGTTTGTTCTTCTTTTTCCCGAAATTAGAATCGATAAGAGAATCGATAAAGAATCGAATCGTTAAGCAATATCGATAATGAAATCGGAATCGTAAAAATCGTATCAATTCCCATCCTTAGTCTTGAAAATAAAAGGACTAAGAAAGCCTTCTCTGTAAAATACAACTTACGCATTTAGAAAACTGAATGTGGTAACTTAAGACTCCACACATGAATTCAGTTGACATTTTATTTGCTGTTCAAATAGGGCAGACGTCAACACAATATGGAGCAAGATTGTAGCTCTTTTTTTTTTTATTTTATTTATTTTATTTTTTTATTTTATCATAGTATTTATTAGAAGAAAAGGAGCTCAGTTCAATAACATACAAACGTGCAAGAGTGTAGTTTAACAGCCTACAAGTCCCTAAGGTGAGGGTGTTAAAAAAATAAAATGTACGAATGGTTACTGGAGGTGTTGAACAACAAGTTCAAGGTGTGGTTTGTTGTTTGGAAAGAATATACATTTCCCTGACAACTGCTTTGTGAAAGCCAAAAATTATGTTTTAAACCTAAAATGAGTCCATTAATCTATTCAAATAGTTTGCAATTGCTGCTTAATTTTTTGGGGGTAAAAAAAAAAACATTGGTTATTACTCTGTGTCTGTGCACAATTCTAAATCCGGTTAATAAAACCATTAGATTTGTTTTGTTTTCTGCTAGCAGAAAGTATAATGTAACAATGTATAAGCATAATGTAGTAATATTGTTTTTTGGGGGATCACATTTGCCTCGAGTAAGGATTATGCAATGGTAAAATTTGGCAATTGGACATTATGATGTCTTTAATGAGGAGCAGTAATCTCCAGGGATTTTTGCAGTCATACAATGTGATGAGACTGCAATTATAAAAGTGTGTGCACCTGATCACTGGTCGTCACTGTTGAAAGAAGTCAAATAAGCCTTGAGCTAGGAACTTCTTTGAATAGTGTTACTTACATTCTAATTCTATTTGAGGAAGCAGAAGTCCAACATGTGGCATCGGAAAATCAATCTCATTTCAACTCTACTGTTGATTACAGGTAATAACAGTTTGAATTCTTTTCTTTTATATAGAGATGTGCAGAGGTGTGTAGTAACGCGTTACATGTACTCCGTTACATTTACTTGTGTAACTTTTTGAGAAAAATTTACTTCTAAGAGTAGTTTTACTGAGCTATACTTTTTACTTTTACTTGAGTAGATTTGTGAAGAAAAAAATACTACTCGTACACCGCTACTTTGGGCTACATTTCGTCGTTACATTTTTTCTCTTTATTCTACATAGTAGATTTATTATTTGTTTTAGCCAGCGATGCCTAGAGTAGCTCTACCGACTTCACCACTGAGACGTCGCAACAATAATCACATGACTCCATTATACCAATCTGACGCAAGCTTGCCATTCTATCTTCACGCCGACCTGTTCAATTATGTGGTGTCTTTAAAGCACCGTAAAAAATGAAGTAGCCCTTCGCAACCTTATGGAGGTGAACAACTTTGTCTGTGGTGTCTTTGGACAGCTCTTTGGTCTTGGCCATGTTACAAGTTTGAGTCTTACTGATTGTATGGGGTGGACAGGTGTCTTTAAACTGCTATCGACCTCAAATTAGTGCATCTGATTCAGGATAATACACAGAGTGGAGGTGGTCAGGGTCAGAATTGTAGCTGAAAGACAGGTGTTCAAATACTTATTTGTGGCCATATCACACAAATACATTTTTATAAAATCATGCATTGTGATTCCTGATTTTTCTTTTTAGATTATCTCTCTCACAGACATGCACCTAAGAGGAAAATTTCAGACTCAGCCATGATTTCTAAGTGGGAGAACTTGCAAAATAGCAGCGTGTTCAAAGTGTTCATCTTATTTTGCCCATGATGACTTGTTAAATGTTGACCCATGT
Source organism: Corythoichthys intestinalis (assembly GCF_030265065.1). NCBI lineage: Eukaryota > Metazoa > Chordata > Actinopteri > Syngnathiformes > Syngnathidae > Corythoichthys > Corythoichthys intestinalis. The sequence goes on along the minus strand of NC_080401.1, from coordinate 19,461,018 downwards.
TGCATTTACTACATATTAATTTTTAACGTTTGTCTAGTTAAACTTTTATAGTGTTGATCCCGTTTTTCCTCTTCACTGGTTTGCCTCTTCTTTTTTCTGGTTTGAGCATCACAGTGTTACACCAAACTGTCGTGCAAAGAAGGAGAAAGCGGTCCATCCCACGAGTCCATGCAGGCTGTTTTTGACCTACAAGCGTTCCGGCCAGTGGTCAACCTCAGCAACCCCACAGTTACTAACATCTCCTTCACACTTTATGCTGTACTCGGGGTGGTGAGTTCACACATAGAGCGTATTCCTGTGTCTATCTGTCTGTGTTTGTAGACCCTAAAAGAATTTATTCAGTACTGTTTGAAATATTCTCTAATTAATAATAATGATGATGATTTTATTATTTTAATCAGCATCTAACATTTATTCTTGGTTAAGTGTTTCCTTTTTCTGTCTCTAATGTTGTTAAGAATGAGAAGACACAGATACTGACAACATTCCTGTGGCTTAGATTGGTACGTTGCATTCTCATTTTACCAAACGGTAATTTTAAAAATATATTTTTTTTGTTTTAAATTCTACAGATTTGTTCATATTCACATAATATCTTGTATGCTGATACAGTGGTATGAAAAAGTATCTGAAGCTTTTGGAATTTCTCACATTTCTGCATAAAATCACCATCAAATGTGATCTGATCTTTGTCAAAATAACACAGATGAAAAAAAAAAACTGTGCCTGCTATAACTAAAACCACCCAAACATTTATAGGTTTTCATATTTTAATTAGGATAGAAAGCAAACAATGAGACAAGGGGGGAAAGTAAGTAAGTGAACCATCACATTTAATATTTTGTGCCCTCCCCCCCTTTGACAGCAATAACGTCAACCAGACACTTCCTATAGCTTTGCCCATTCTTCTCTACAAAACTGCTGTAGTTCAGTCAGGTTCCTGTGATGTCTGGCATGAATCACTATCTTTAGGTCATGCATCTCCCACAGCATCTAAATGGGGTTTAAGTCTGGACTCTGACTTGGCCACTCCAGAATGTGTATTTTTTTTTGTTCTGAAACTATTCTGAAGTTGATTTGATTCTGTGTTTTGGATCATTAGCTTGTTGCAGCATCCATCCTCTTATTAGCTTCAACTGTCTGACAGACGGCCTCAGGTTTTCCTGCAAAACATCCTGATAAATGTTTGAATTCATTCTTCCATTAATGACTGCAAGTTGTCCAGGCCCTGAGGCAGCAAAAGAGCCCCAAATCATGATACTCCCTCCACCATGCTTCACGGTGGGAATGAAGTGTTGATATTGGTGAGTTGTTCCATTTTTCCTCCACACATGACGTTGTGTGTTACTCCTAAAAAATTAAACTTTGGTTTCATCAGTCCACAAAATATTTTGCCAAAACTTCTGGGGAGTGTTCAAGTACCTTTTTGCGAACATTAAACAAGCAACAATGTTTTTTTTAGTTAGCAGTGGCTTCTTCTGTGGGTTCCTCCCATGATCACCATTCTTGGCCATAGTTTTACTTATTTTGATGTGTGCACAGAGATATTGGACTGTGCCTGTGGTTTCTGTAAGTCTTTAGCAGACACTCTAGGGTTCTTTTTACCTCCCTGAGTATTCTGCGCTGAACTCTTGACGTCATCTTCGGTGGACGGCCACTCCTTGAGAGAGAAGCAACAGTGCCAAACTCTTTCCATTTGTAGACAACTTCTCTGTTGATTGATGAACAAAAATATGTGATATGAATTGTTTGGTAAAAATTGGTAAAAATAGGTTTCAATTGCTCTTTAAGTCCTTAGGCAGAGGGTTCACTTACTTAATTTCCCCCCTTCTGTCATTGTTTGCATGCTATCCTCATTAAAATATGAAAACCTTTAAGTGTTTGGGTGGTTTTAGTTAAAGCAGCCACTGTTTTTACATCTGTGTGATTTTGACAAAGATGCAGAAATGTGAGAAATTCCAAAAGGTTGAGATACTTTTTCATACCACTGTATGTACTACACCACAATACAATGAATAAAAGAAAATAGTATGACTATTTTCAATATATAAACTAATATTATTATATTAATATTAATATAATATTATTATATTAGTATTTATGAATATTGTCTGATTTTTCATTTCTGTAATCTAATATTTGTCTCATTGATTTAAATGTCTCATTCCAGAAATGAAAATTTATCAAATAAGTGTTCAAGGTAAAAATCATTCCACTCTACTTATTTTATTGCAGTACTGGCATCATGAGTTTCTAGTTTGGGATCCCTCCAAGTGCGATGGTGTCTCCAGAATTTCTCTTCCAGTTAAGAAACTCTGGTCACCAGATATCATCGTCTATGAGTTGTATGTCTTTGTTTAAATATATTCCTGTAATATATTTGTATAACATAATACTGTTTACAAGATTTTGTTTTCCTAACACCCGCACTTGTTGTCTAGGAGCTGTCTCTAAAGTTCTATTTCCATTAATCATACTCAAAACATAGTCTCTTGTGTTTCATTAGGTTAAGCAAGTGTACCTAATGAAGTGTACTATGAGTGTTTATTGCTTTTATCTAAATGGATGTTCCTATATGTTTTTCTGCCTACCCACCCTCCAGTGTGGATGATGACGTCTCCCAAGCTTGTCCATATGTCTACGTCAACCACACAGGTCACATTCGTTGGGACAGAATGCTGCGTCTCGTCTCAGCCTGCAACCTGGAGATCTTCAGTTTTCCTTTCGACGTGCAGAATTGCACTTTTACCTTTGGTTCCTACATGCACACCAGTAAAAATAAAACACACACGCAATGTTGTTGTTGGTTAGCCAAATATATACAGTACTGTAAAATTGTTTGATTTCCAGTACGTGACGTGAGGGTGAGCCCAGCACTCACGTTCAAAGAGATGTCTGGTAACTCAAAGCGTTACCTGGAAGCCAGTGGAGAATGGGAACTAGTGGACATATTAGGGGAGACATCCATCCTGCAGTTCGGGATAGACGAATGGGACATCATTACTTTTTGGGTGAGGGAAACTGTTCCTCCATCTCATATGGAAAAAAAAAATCTCAAGCATCATTCTCCCATTTATTCAACCTTTTCCCCGTTAAAGGTGGTGATAAAGCGGCGCCCAGTGCTCTATGTGGTCAATTTGCTCATCCCGAGCTCCTTCCTCATGCTTATCGACATCCTTTCATTTTACCTGCCCCCCCACAGCGTGGACCGGGCCTCCTTCAAGATGACCCTGATCCTGGGCTACACTGTTTTCCTGCTTATCATGAACGACCTGCTGCCAAGTACTGCAAATGGAACACCCATTATAGGTAATAAAAAAAAAAAAAATTAATCTGAATATTCCAAATGTAAAACTTACCATTGCTCATTTAAGTATAGACCTACTATCTGCTTTATTAAAATGCAAATATAGTAAACTTAATCTTGAAGCGAAAGACAAGGTTTTGAGCATGTGTATCCCAGCAGAAAGAATCTTACTTAAAGGGGAAGTTCAGAATTTTTGACATTTGGCTTAATCTTAGAGTTGGCGAGGATTTAATTAGTAATTTCAACAAATTCTGTGCAGTTTGTCAGTTATTAGTTAGTTGCAGGGCTCCGGGGTGGCTAAGCTAGCGCGAATCAATCGTGCCTGCCTAGCATGCCAATAAAAAAAAACAATAGATCTAACATAGTCAAATAAATTTAAAATGCAGATTATTGTTCAAAATACCCATGCAACCAAAACAATGTCACACCAAACTGCTGTAATTCATTTCATTCTGCAGGACTATTTTTTTAGAAGCGTAGTGCGACCACAAAAGAGAGGAGTGCATCGTCTTCTCGTGCTCAGTCTGCTGGGGAGTCTCTTTTGTTCCCACAAAAAAAAAAAAAAAAAAAAAATCAGGGGTAAAAAAACAACAATGTGATATCACTCCACCCTGGTTGCCTAAACAGTCTGTTCCCTGCAGAGCTGCTGGATTACAAATGTTGCTGTTCATACTGCAATTATTGATATGCAATGGTAAGTTTTAATAACTTTATCCTGAAAATATAGCCAACACTATTGTTTGCATTGGTCATCGGTGATTCTCGTGCATGCATATGTTTTTTTTTTTTTTTTTTTTTTAAGCTAAGCAGGCACCATTGACTCGCGCTAGCTTAGCCACTCTGGAGCCCTGCAACTAACAAATAAATAACAAACTGCACAGAACTTGTTAAAATTAACTCCACCGACTAATTAAACCCTAAAAAAAATCAAAGATTAAGCCATATGTTAAAACTTCTGAACTTCCCCTTTAACAATTTGAAGAAAAAAAATATGTATTTTTTTATGATGTGCAATAGTGGAGGAAAAACATCAATGAAATCAAGTATTTTCAGGAAGCAGGCAAAACAGTCATTGTCCGACATTTTTAAATGCCAGTACCATTTTACCCAATAGAATGGGAGTATTTTAGATTGTTGTGCCTACTCGTCACACACCTATTGTGGTGTGCATGTCTGTTGGAGAAACAAGCTTTAATGGGGCCAGGAAGTGAAGAGGCTTTGCCTGAGTCCCACACAGAGAAAATTGTGTTTACACTTTTTTTTTTTTTTTACTTCTTTCAAACGTATCAATGTTCATGTGCTGTATGTGCATGCTGTGATTGACGTCACACAATGGCTGCATTGGCAAGCAGTGTCATTTTCTGTGTTTGAAAACTATTTTTTCTATGATTTAGATTCTTTGAGCAACCATATTTCACATAAAGGTGTATATGAGCTCTGGTCGTTTCCTTTCGTGTATTCAGGCAGCGATTTTTCCTATGATTACCGCACTTTTGAGAATCACAGCACAAGCAGATATTTTAAGAAATTTGTCAATACAGTCAACAAACTGTATCATTAGTAGGGCGTAATGATACATTGATCTGGATTTATACATCCATTGGTTTAGCAATAGCGACTCGAAATCGATGGAAATAGATATGCCGTTTTATCCAAAAGAATGGTGTTCATTCAAATTTCTGAAATGTTTCAGCAACTAACTTTTTAAAAACATCAAAATTGCTTTTTTGTATTTTTTTGTGTTATTGTTTTAGGTCAAATATCAATAGTTGTGCTAAATGTGTACATAAGGGGCATCCTACTCTAGTCATTGAGAGCCCTTATCCAGCTTGTTTTCCATGTCTTCCTCCTTTAACATCCTGAATCATTTGATCAGCTCATCAGCAAGCTCCTCAGGACCCTGATAACGACCCTGATTATTTGAGTCAGGTGTGTTGGAGGAGGGAGACATGGAAAACAAGGTGGATAGGGGCTCTCGAGGACTGAAGTTGGATCCCCCCTGGTGTACATAATCTTGTAGCGACTGGTAATTATCTGTTCTGTTGAAATGGATGTTGGGTTGTTGTAGCAACATCGACTTGGAGTGGTGGTTGCCAATGTTAATATTTGTGTGTTGCTTTCAATACAGTGTGCTGTTTTTTGGGGCCATACGCTGTATGGGGCAAAAGAACAGCAAGTGTTAAAACAATATCGCCAGTCTATCTTTGTTCTACAAGCAAGGGCGTAGGTGGTCTTAATATTGGTAGGGACGATATAGCAGCATAGCCTGCATGTACACTTTTTGCTGGGGACGGGACATTAATAAGACCAAACATTTTTGGTGAAAGCTGGTCAGGGCTACATTTCTCACCAATATGAACCTAATTAATTGATAGGCTAAATGATTAATGCAAAATAAATCTGTATTGACCTATACTAACTTTCATACTGCAAATTTAAAATGTCGTAATCTGATATTTTTTGTTAAATCTAGTCAAATAATTTTCTCCATCTTTTTTTGAGTGCTAAAGGCTAGTTAAAAGATTAATGCGTCAAATTCTTCCACTTTAAGTAAATATTACAATTTTTTGTATTAAGCCCATACCAGGGGTCGCGTTAACCGAATATTTTCCGTCGTTGACCGGTTTTTTAAAACGGTGACGGAAAAAACTGAAGTCCATCCGTCATTTTGACAGGTTGCAATTCACACCCCAGACCACAGGGTGGCGAGTGAGCATATTAATTAGCTATTGTCTCTCTCGATGCATGACGTCGTTGGCCTCACTCGGAAAAATGTCAAGGCAACTGAGCGTCCGAACGAAGGTTACGTTCATACTATAGGTCTTAATGCACGAATCCGATTTTTTCGTGTTTTTCCGACTCGAGTGAGGCATTAACTTGACGGTCTGAACGTGACAAGTCGCATAGATTGGGACCATTTCAAATCCGATCTGGGTCACTTTCGTATGTGGTCTAAATCCGATCTGGGCCACATTTTTCCAGACTGTCGCGGCGGTCTGTACTGTCCAGTTTCGCAAATCGGATTTAATGCAGCAATTACGTCATCAAAAAGCGAGAGACGGTACGGTAGCTACGGTAGCGATGCAGCAGTGCGTTATTAGCGCCTAGCTTGCCTTGGACACGGCTTTTTAGGAAGGGTCGGACTTGACAACAGTCATAAAAAAATAAAAATAGGTTTGAGGATAAGCCTGAGAATGATCGGTTTTCTCTCTGCTCCATATAAGCAATATTTCAACATTGCTTACATGGCCGAGAGTCGGGGCAAACTGCCCGTATGTGTGTGTGACATGCACGAACAGTGCGTGCATGCTATCGATCCATATACTTTGAATATAAGCCTAAACGGGGATTATATATGCCTGTTATTTGTGTCCTCTTTTTAACAGCAACAAGCCTATGGCTACGTTCATACTACAGGTCGTAATGCACGAATCCGATTTTTTGTCATATCTGCGCACTAATTCGCAGTCCGACATGCGCTGCACAAGACGACCCGCATGCGCAGAAGCATCAAAACAAATGACCATACAATCACACATGCTGGCTGTCATCCGTCATTCCAGGGATATCATATTTTGCTTATTAAAAAGAGGATACAAATAACAGGCATAAATAATCCCTGTATAGGTTTATATTCAAAGTATATGGATCGATAGCATGCACGCAATGTTCGTGCATGTCACACACACATACGAGCAGTTTGCCCCGACTCTCGGCCGTGTAAGCAATGTTGAAATATTGCTTATATGGAGCAGAGAGAAAACCGATCATTCTCAGGCTTATCCTCAAACCCTTTTTTTTTTTTTTTTTTTTTATTTTTCAATGACTTGTCAAGTCCAACCCTTCCTAAAAAGCCGTGTTTAAGGCAAGCTAGGCGCTAATAACGCACAGCTGCTTGATGTGTGATGGCGCGGTGTGGATTCTCTGTTAAGCTTGTTTGGACAGAATATTAATTAAAGATGAATGAAAACTAAATATTATTGAATATGTCATTATTAACATTTTAAAAATTTAAGTGACGGGTAAAAATAGATTATGACCGGATTTTTATGACCCTGTCAGTCAAAATGACAGACAACGAAAAAGTCTTGCGCAACCTCTGGCCCATACATCTAAAAGTTGGTCATTTTTCACCTAAATCAAGAAAAAAATTCTTTCAAATAATGTTTTGAACAATATTCTTTAATTAAGAGCATTTCTGACTAACAAGTTTTTCTTTTAAGATTAAATATACAAACTTTTTTCAGAATGTAATATAATTACAATATATTATATACCAATAGAATACATTAAACAGTCAACAAAATATGTCAATGTTGTTTACAATTTATGGTTTTATTTTTTATTGTAATTCATGCCCCTGCCAGTGCTTCAGCCTCCTCAAGTTTTGCTGTCACATCTGGGATCTCCTGACGACGCAGGCATACTCTAGGAAGGGTAATTACTTGAAGGTTTACAGCAACACCTGGAAAATAAAATCGTTTTGTCATTTATTTTGAAAAATTAATAACATATATCATTTATTTAGCCACATTTGGGCTAGCTTTACCATATTTAGATCGGTACGAGCTGTCCCATAACCTAATATCCAGTTTTAGCTACGTGGAGAGCATGGAAATTATATACAACCATGTAATCGCATTCTTTCAAATAGAAAAATCACGATGCTGGACTTAGGCTTACTACTCACCCTCCCGTTCGTGAAGTGTCGAGCTGTCAATTGGCGTCATGACGGCATCTGCTGTGTCGAGTAAATAGTCGTCATCTAACGCCTCAGGTTCAAACATGTAGGGATTAATTGTAGATCATCTTTCCTGGGAGCCTTTGCCATCGGTAGCGTCACGAAAGAGCGATCCTGAATGGTTACCTTTGGTGGAAATATCACTGACATCGTTGTTGCTGCTATGCTAGCTGTGGATACTAGTCTTCTGTTGCGTCAGGGAATTTACGTCACACTTCCGGGTTTGGGAATGGACATTTTACGGAGTGCAAATTTAAAAAAAAAAAAAAAAAAAAACGCAAATTATCCTTGCAATTACGTGTTGATAATCTCATGGTTGTTTTGACGAACTTGTCCAAAGTTTGTATTTGTAAAATTACACCAAAATCCGGAAAGCTCTTCAGTTGCCCTTAAAAATAAGTCTGTTAAGCTTATTTTCAGCTAGCTCTTTTTCTTATTTCAAGAAATCTCATTAAGTAAAATCGACTGGAAGCACTGTAGCAGTAGCAGAGTTAGTGAAGTGTTCCCCACCTCCACAACATTGATGTCTTTTTACATTACTTACAGTGGCTGCTGCTGGCGGGAAAAAAAACTTCTAATATCCCTCGTCTTTGAAGGGGGCGGGGGAGGCGGCATGTTGTATTTCTGTCGGGCTGTGAATGGGTGTGTGTGGGGGTGGGGGGTCAAGTCATCAGCCAATCAAACGTGCGTTTGAGGGGAATAAAATGGACTGGCACATTCAGCGAGTGAAAAGGGGTCATTGTAAGTCTGAACATAATGAAAGTACTGTAATTCACTTAATAATGGTAGGATCAATTCTATCCTGACAATATATAGGAGGACAGTCTAAATGACCTACAGTTTATACTGTAACTGAAGTCATTATATAATGCAAATAAGGTTGCTTAAAAGTTGGTGGGGATAATTTGAGCATCCTGAAAAGTTGGTAGTGCTATGTCCCTACAGTCCCTATGCAAACCTACGCCCTTGTCTCCAAGTCACTTGCCACAATATTGTAACGAACTCAATCGATCGTTTCAGATTTATCGAATCAAAATGTGGCAGACTTTGCAATAGCGGCAATATACTGTTATTAACAGATATGATGTTGTATCTTAATGGCATTGATGATTTACACAACTAATCAAAAAGTCACTTTAAATTTGTCCGTCTCATCCATTTGCAGAGGACAATCAAAGTCGGTATTTGAATTACTGACCTACGATTGAATTTTTCTCACCACTAAATGTGTATTCCTCAATACAGGTATCTACTTCTCAGTTTGCCTTGCCCTCATGGTGATCAGTTTGCTGGAAACGGTCATTATTACAAACGTTCTTCATAACAACTCCATGAAGCACCATGAAGTCCCACACTGGGTAAGGGTGTTGGTCCTGAAACACATTGCCAACCTCATCTGCTACCGTTGGCAAGAAGACCCGCAGCCTTCCTCTGGCAATGGGGAGAAAACTTCAGAAGCTCCAAGTCCAATTAACCCTTCAGACAGTGGGACATCGGCCGAAAACCCAATTAGCAATGAGGGTGAACACATTTAAAGCTGCTGTATGGTTGGCCAAATTGGAGGCATTTAATATTTCTAACTGTAAAGCAATTCTAACATCCACTTACAGGCACTGCGGCAATGGCCGAGCTCCAGCAGATCTGTCAGCACCTGAGTGAGCTCCGTGCTCACCTGAGTTCCATGCGGAAGGAGAATGCTCAACAGGAACAATGGTGTCACGTAGGCTATGTCCTGGACTTCCTGCTCTTCCGCATCTATCTGCTGCTCATCTCCTGCTACGCTCTGGTCATCATCTCCATGTGGTGCATCTGGATCAGCCCAACTTAGCTGCACAAGAGAAACAATTTCTCCACAAAATGTTTGATGTAACAATGCTTAGAATAGTAATAACATCTTTTGTGATGGTGTTGTTGTTGACATTGCAGTCAACTTCGGTCTTTTAGATTTTGTAATTTGCAAGTCTGACCAAAGCGCTTCATCTTCAAAGTCGGAATCATTCATGTGTGCTGTCCATTGTGCTTTAAGTCATGTCAAATTCACTTGAGAGGTCAAAGGTTTGTTTGTTTGTTTGTCATCCTATAGTAATTTATGGAGGCTGACCTCTTCTTTTGGCATATTTCTACACTAAAGTACAATGCATTTGTTAGGCATAGTACCCATACGCGGAGGTTTAAGGGCCACCTCCTGGTGGCCGAAAAGTGTCACTGCATGTAATTGACTTTCCTATATATTAAAATAAAAAATAGTTTTCAGGTATAATATTGTCTACAAAAGTCGTAAAGCAATAAAACAAACAAGAAAGATGAATGAAATAAGCAAAAAAAAATTCTATAATGGGTCAGAATTATTTTTCGAACAGATCATGTAACTAGCACCATAGACGGTCATTTGTTTTGTTTAACCAAAACCACCCGAGGACCGAAGATGGATATACGTAATTTTTTCAAACCTAAGCTTTCAAAAGTGACAGAAACTACTGAGAAAGAACCAAGGATTGACAATGTGGACCATGGAACACCAGAGAGCACCACCAAAATGGTAAGCGGAGTTTCAGTTTGCCCCACTAAAGATGCTAACTGTACAGTGTATCACAAAAGTGAGTACACCCCTTGCATTTCTGCAGATATTTAAGTATATCTTTTCATGGGACAACAGTGACAAAATGACACTTTGACACAATGAAAAGTAGTCTGTGTGCAGCTTATTTAATAGAGTTCATTTATTTTCCCCTCAAAAAAACTCAAAATATAGCCATTAATATCCAAACCCCTGGCAACAAAAGTGAGTACACCCCTTAGAAACTACATCCCTAAATGTCCAAATTGAGTACTGCTTGTCATTTTCCCTCCAAAATGCCACGTGACTCGTTAGTGTTACTAGGTGCAGGTGTGCATAGGGAGCAGGTGTGTTCAAATTTGTAATGCAGCTCTCACACTCTCTCATTCTGGTCACTGAAAGTTCCAACATGGCACCACTTGGTAAAGAACTCTCTGAGGATCTTAAAAGATGTATTGTTGCGCTACATGAAGATGGCCAAGACTACAAGAACATCCCGAAACTGAGCTGCAGCACAGTGGCTAAGATCATCCAGCGTTTTAAAAGAGCAGGGTCCACTCAGAACAGGCCTCGGGTTGGTCGACCAAAGAAGCTGTGCGCACGTGCTGAGCATCACATCCAAATGCTTTCTTTGAAAGATCGTCGCTGGAGTGCTGTCAGCATAGCTGCAGAGATTGAAGAAGTGGGGGGTCAGCCTGTTAGTGCTCAGACCATACGCCGCACTCTACATCAAATTGGGGTGCATGGCTGTCACCCCAGGAGGAAGCCTCCTCTGAAGAAGGTACACAAGAAAGCCTGCAAAAGGTTTCCTGAAGACATGACAACAAAGCACATGGATTACTGGAACCATGTCATATGGTCTGATGAGACGAAGATTCATTTGTTTGGTTCCAGTGGTCTTAAGCATGTGTGCCAGCGACCAGGTGAGGAGTACAAAGATAAGTGTGTCATGCCTACAGTCAAGCATGGTGGTGGGAATGTCATGGTCTTGAGCTCATGAGTGCTGCAGATGTTGTAGAGTTACATTCCATTGAGGGAAACATTCATTCCAATAAGTACTGTGAAATATTGCAGCAGAGCATGATCCTCTCCCTCCAGAAACTGGGTCGCAGGCCAGCATGACAATGACCCCAAACACACCTCCAAGATGACCACTGCTTTACTGAAGAGGCTGAGGGTAAAGGTGATAGACTGGCCAAGCATGTCTCCAGACATGAACCCAATAGAACATCTTTGGGGGATCCTCAAGTGGAAGGTGGAGGTGCGCAAAGTCTCAAATATACGGCAGCTCTGCAACGTCATCATGGAGGAGTGGAAGAGCATTCCAATGGCAACCTGTGAGGCTCTGGTCAACTCCATGCCCAGGAGAGTAAAGGCAGTTCTGGATAATAGTGGTGGCCACACAAAATATTGACAGTTGACATGTTGTATGTTAATATTGACAACTTTCACTTAGGGGTGTACTCACTTTTGTTGCCAGGGGTTTAGATATTAATGGCTATATTTTGAGTTTTTTGAGGGGAAAATAAATGAACTCTATTAAATAAGCTGCACACAGACTACTTTTCATTGTGCCAAAGTGTCATTTTGTCAGTGTTGTCCCATGAAAAGATATACCTAAATATCTGCAGAAATGGGAGGGGTGTACTCACTTTTGTGATACACTGTATGTTGAAATTCTTGTGAATAAATGCTTAAATCCCTGGATTCTTTATAGATATGGACGTAAAACATTCTTGATTCCTACGTTATAAGCAAAAAAAAAAAAAAAATGTGCGGGTAGCATTTATTTTGCGTAAATATTGAGAACTATGAGGCTAGTCAGTTACGAAAATTAACCCCCTCCTTGTGTAAAGAAAGAGCTTTTTCCGTTGACAATTCTTGTGAATAAATGCTTAAATCACTGAATTCTTTATAGAGATGGACGTAAAACAGTCTTGATTCTTGGTTTAAAGCAGGGGTCCCCAAACTACGGGCCGCTTCCACATTTGGTCCGGCCCCCTGAACACTACCAGAGAGCATTTTGAATATATATATATAATTTTTTTTTTTTTTTTTTTTCCCCCAATAGTGTTATTTATTTCCTGGCTTTTTTCTGTGAAGAACCCAGAAAGGGTTATTCGGTTATTATCTATTTAATTAATAGTGTTATATTATTCATTCATTCATTTTCCATGCCGCTTTTTCCTCACGAGGGTCGCGGAGGTGCTGGAGCCTATCTCAGCTAACTATGGGCAGTAGGCAGGGGACACCCTGAACTGGTTGCCAGCCAATCGCAGGTGTTATATTATATTATATTATATTATATTATATTATATTATATTATATTATATTATATTATATTATATTATATTATATTATTATTTTTATTTTATTTACTTTTGTTCCGTGAAGAATCCAGAAATGGTTATTTGATTGTTGCTTTCTGAAAAACAATAAATTTTCACATTTAGGCACTCCTGCAATCGTCACACTTTTTCTGTTACAAAGTGACCCCGGCCCCTCATCAGAGAAGGGAAAAGTTATGTTGCCCTCAAAGGAAAAAGTTTGGGGACCCCTGGCAAAAAACCAGGCAATTGGCAGTAATTTTGTGTAAATATTGCGAGGTATAAGGCCAACGCTGTGGCTGCTAATTTCTCCCATTTTTTTCCCCACAATATTTCAAAATGCATGCATGGTACAAAAAATGTAATAATTATCTTGAATCCTTGAACAAATCACTTCTGAGACAATCCTTCATGTTCGTATGCAGTCCAGCTTTTGTACTTTTTGAATGTAAATCCGGCTTTGTGCTGTATAGCATGTGTGAGAGTTTCACTCCCACTGACTTCTAATAAATGAAGCTGAGTCACAGTGAATGAAGGAGCTTTCAGGTAAAGCATTTTGATATCTATGAGCAGTCTTTGGCCCCAAAATGTGCGTTACAGAATCTCTTGCTAGCGTTAATTAAAAAGTGTTTTTTTGTTTTGTTTTTTGTAGGGTTGAATTTTTGTGCTGACATTTTCAAATACAGACCTCTTTCATAATGTTCAATGTTAAAACATAAACACTAGTAGTCACAGTGTATCACAAAAGTGAGTACACTCCTTGCATTTCTGCAGATATGTAAGTATATCTTTTCATGGGACAACACTGACAAAATGACACTTTGACACAATGAAAAGTAGTCTGTGTGCAGCTTGTATAATAGAGTTAATTTATTTTCCCCTCAAAATAACTCAAAATATAGCCATTAATATCTAAACCCCAGGCAACAAAAGTGAGCACACCCCTTAGAAACTACATCCCTAAATGTCCAAATTGAGTACTGCTTGTCATTTTCCCTCCAAAATGTCATGTGACTTGTTATAGGAGTGCTGTCAGCATTGCTGCAGAGATTGAAGAGGTGGGGGGTCAGCCTGTTAGTGCTCAGACCATACACCACACTCTATATCAAATTGGTGTGCAATTTGGACATTTAGGGATGTACGTAGTTTATATTAATGGCTATATTTTGAGTTGTTGAGTTATTGAGTTGAGTTATTTTAACTCTATTGTATAAGCTGCACAGAGACCACTTTTCATTGTGTCAAATTGTCATTTTGTCAGTGTTGTCCTATGAAAAGATATACTTTTACTGCAGAAATACGAGTACTCACGTTTGTGATAAACTGTAGATGTCTGTTTTAGTTTTCACGAATATGCAATACAAGTTATATGTTATAAAAGTTTTTTTTTTCTTTTGCAAATGTTTACATTGAGTCCTATGAGGCATGTTTGTAATATTTGCCTTCAGTTATTTGCACTGTTGCTCAGAAGTTGTAACTCATTACATTTTGCTTTAACCTCAGAGGTCTTGCTCATAATAGTTAAAATTATATTTTTCCTGAGTAAATTCTGCTAAAATCCTCTGATTGGTTGTTTGCTATCAGTCATTTGGTCCATTGCACGATGATGTCATTAATCGTGCAATTATGATGAATACACCATGCAATTTTGGATCCATTCGTTTTGCACCACTGAATCGGGTGGGGGAGGGCATCTAAGTTTCTGATCTAAGGCACCCAAAGGGGTTGCATGCTTGCTACAGTAATTGTCAAAGCCAACAGGTGTGCAGCAGGAGGCACCGCCATACGGCAATTATCCAGGAAACTGTCGACCACAGACAAAAGCCAAGCACACAGTAAAAGCAAATAAACATGAAAATTCTAATCTATTGGCAAAAAAAGCTTTGCTTGGAAACCATTGAACAAAGTATTAGTTTGTTAATTTCCTCCTTGGGAAAATGTCATGCAACAATAAGGCCCGAGGAAAAGTTGGTAGACATTAACAGTAATTTTATGACGCCCGAATGTCAAGGTTACTGGTACATAATAAACACTGTAAAAAAAAATAATAATAAATTAATAAATAAAATAAAACACATAACATACCAAGGGCTATGAGCATATTGTATGCAGGATGTAACAAATGTAATAATGTTATGATGGTGTGGTGCCTGTAAGGCTATTAAATGCAGTGCTGCTGCTTTATAGTATACTTGAATGGCTTCTCAGGCAAGTAATTTAGAATGTAACTCGTTACTGAGTCAAATGTCTTAAAAACTGGTACAGAAATCAAGAAGTCCGAAATGCCATCATCAATTGCCTCATATGAGACCTCAGCTCAGTGAAATTCAAGAATGAACTACTTATCGAAAGAGCGGCGTCGAGTAGTGTACTAACACAAATACTAAAATTATCACCTTTTTGCTAGTAATTTTAATAATAATTAGTTGTCGATAATGAGTTTTTAACTGATAACCGACTTCCCGATATTGTCCAACTCCAAAAATCATACCAATATCAAATCGATATATGCGGTCGTGGACTTAGCATATTATGGCTAATTGTATTGTGATGTCCTACTAGAGGCTTTAATAATGTAATAACAATGTTTTTCAAATAAAATAAACATTCTGTCAAAAATAGGAGAAATTCAACTGAATATTTAGAGAGAGAGACTATATTGTACCATTATATTTATTGTTGAAATCAGAATAGTGCAACATCTTTTTTTTTTTTTTTTTTTTTTGTATCCAGTGCAAGTGTAAAGTGCCAATAAGGCACGTATTCCGTCTTCAATGTGTGGGGAAGTACACAAATGGACAGATTGTGAACAAATCAGGCTATAAAGAGAAGACAGACACTGGAGTAAAGCTGAATTGGCTTTACTGTGGTCATTTTTTTCTTCACAAGAGCACTGACACTTTTTTATAAAACTAAAAACAACAAAACATTGTGTCAATATTATATGAAATAAAGTCAGAAATAACGCATATGCACCATGTGTCAATTTGAATAGCAACTTGTACAAGTACAACTTGCAAGCAATGAAATAACTAACCATATTTGTCACAAATGCAAACAAAACTAAAGTGGAGTGCACTCCTTAGAAAAAAAAATATATATGTATCTGTCCAATGACTGACACAATCCTACCACACAGACAGTCCGTCTCTGTTATTCCAGAATTGTTGATCTCGGTTCTTCTAATCACTCTGGGTAGCTCGCCATCTTGAATCCTCGCTGATGATCTTTTTTTTTTTTCCCGATCAGAAAAAAAACTGACCTGTATTTAACAATGTCCTAAATTACAATCTTTTTAGTTTTGTTTATATTGTACAACTTTTTCCAAACATTACTCAGTAAACACTCAAAAACTACTATTCATTCAAAAGCATTTTGTATGCAATAAATAAGACATTTTTCACAACACAATGTCGCTCATGCCCTCTAGTGGGGGTATTGGGTATTACATTCCAGTATTTTTTTTCACTGGGCTACACTTGTATAAGGCACAAACAACGTGGTGCACTGGCTGCAGACGTTAGCTCGTCCATTTAGCTCTATTCGCAGTGAGTTTACGTCCACATATGATGAAGTCAGCAGAAAGGGCTGGAACAGTTCAACACTAATTACATCTAGAGCTAGCAGGTGGCACCAAAACAACAGAAACAAAGGGAGGCAATAAGTGGACATGACAGCACTACTATATGCATATTGGCCCAAAACAGATCATGAAAAACCGACGTTGACATTATACAATATCATTTTAAAATGCTTTTATCGGCCGATATCGGCTTCTTCTTCCTGCCTCCGATGAGGGCGGATGTGTTTTTCCTCCCTGCTGCTGCTTGCTGTTATCTTCGTCGATCAGCCTGTCTGCTTTTTTTCCTCTGTGGATCAACCGCGCTGGTCTCTCATACAAAAATGGATCTGATTAGCTGGTCTATCAGCGCAATTGTCAAGGTTTTTTCAACAAGACACAGTGCACCAGGAGAGCCGTCCTGCCCTGACGGGACCTTCGCCGCTGGTTATGTGAGAGATTCATGGAATCACTGGAAACCAGCGTGTCTTACTGTCCTATCGGTGGAAGACATCAAGGATATTTAGCTGTTTGGCGTGACGATTGTGGGGTTCCTTCTGCTTGGCTTAGGAGATGCCCTGATGTACCGGAAAGTTTCCAAGATGGCAGCTTTCAAGGAAATCAACAAATTGACCACGGATCAAACGGTGCGATTCAAGGCCTTGGAAGATCGCGTGGAGGCCCGGACCGAGAACTGGCTCCGTGGACACACGGTTCGGTCTGAGGACGGGTGGAGAAAAGTGGATACTATCTTGCGCCAAGTGACGGAACTGTCAGGGCAGAGGACTGAACTGTCGAGGCAGACCGCGACATTGGCAATGACTTATGGGACCTGAGATCTCGCCTACGCCAGGAGGAGCGCGAATTTGACTGAAGACCAACAGCATTTGGCAAATTACAACAGCAAATTACTTATTCAGCTTAATTTGATAATAATTTTCCTTTCCTTTCCTGGTCGCCCTTATCCCCCCCTCCCTTCTCCTGGAGGAGCCACGCAGATGTTGATATCTTTTGTCCCTGATCTCCTCCCAAGGCCGGTCGCAGGGCTCTGCGAATCCTATTTTGTCTACAGACACGTACAAATACTGATACATTTGCGCACTCACACACTCACCCCCCCAGCCATGACTGGTAGTTTTCCTTTGTTCGTACAAAAAATCCCTGCACGTGACCGGTGCGTCGTGTCATATCCTTGCCATTGTTGTATGATATATGTGTGCCTACTTGTACCTTGCTCTGTAATTTATGAAGAAGAGAGAGAAGTGGCGGCGCGGAAGAGGTCTGCAGCGGCCCGATGCTCACTCTTCGAACGGAATTTCGTGTCATCTGTTGTCATCTTGTGAGAGCTGGTGTCAATGACAAATAAAATCTCTGATATTATCGACTACCCAATAAAATCGTACAACTCTAAGAATAATAATGTTAGCAACAATTATAACCGAGCCTTTTTTGAGCACTTACTGTATTTCAACCTGGAAAAACCACACAAAATCGTTTGACATTCCATTTATTCAGTCTATTGATTTCTCCTTTTAACTCGGGTCCTTGTCTCCACTTAATAGTATTAAACGAGGTAGAGGTTAATAACTACATTACTTTTTAAAGAAATGCCATTTAAAGCATACAGTTGAATAGACAACATATTAACCTCAAACAAATGGCCGTGGATGCATTCTAAATAGCGGTTCCAAGACAGAATAAGTGTGCTCTGAGGTAATTCTTATAATTATCTGAGGTAATTCTTATAATTACCTCAATTTAAGATCTAGATTTGCATAAAACTGTCCCATGGAATAAATAAGCAGCTTGCAGACTGCAAAATGATATTTGCTCAAGTCGCGTAACGTGGACATTTGACACGCGAAGATTGTTTGCACATGCATTATCAAGTGAATTGTTGACATGAGATGATGTACAAGACACTGTTAGCCGCACACAGACAACTTAGAACAAGCAAATCATTTTCATCCCTGTAGCTGAATGACAATGACAAAGGCAAATGTAGTCATCATCTTCTTTTTGCTGCTACACCAGGGTAAGGCCAAACATATCTTTCCTGTCATTTTAGACTCATGGTTTTTGGTTTGTTTTTTGCCGAGAAATTATTTCCTTTAAAAATGTACAGTTGTCATGTTTTTATGATAATATTATAATAACAGACAGACTGACAAGAAACGAGGATATGAGTGTGGACAGTGATTAATAACAGTTAATAGCTTTCACATCTGTAACTTTACACATATTTAAGATTAAAGTGCTTGATTTTCCCACCATACTTAGATACTTAATTATTCCACAAATAACAAATTAACACATCTAATTGAGACAAACCTTTGCTTCAGCACCTATGTAACGCAACAAATTTTGGCATTTATTTTACAGTGTCTGGAGAAAAATAATCTTCTCAAAAAGACGAGGTATACATTTTTGACTGGTTTAGTTGAGAGGTTTTGAAGATTTTATAAGATCCGCATTTATGTTTACAAAGGCAGAAAGTAGACATTGGCATTGCAGAAGTAGCGATGCTCTCTAGAATTCCACTGTGATTTAATCCTTCACTCTGTTCTATGCAATTTTGATCAATTTCAATATCAATATCTCATATATCAACAACTCTTGACCCTGTAGTTTGGCCCGTATTTGTAAAAAAATAATAATAATAGTTTGTGATGATTCATTTTAGTTAGTATTGTTATGGTTTGTCTTAAAATGATTATTTTTATTTAAATGTACGAGTCTTAGTATGGATTTTATTTTTTTTCCACAAGAGTATTTCGTGTACATTTAAAAAAAAAAAAAAAAAAAAATGTCACAGTAAGTGAAAAAGTGAGTAAAACTACAATTGTACCCTCTTGAGTTACAGGGTGCTGGAACCTATCTCTGCAACTATGTGCATTGTAATATTTCAGGATGGAAAAAAAATCTTTTGCACTTTAGTTTTTCTCAATTGCTTTAGTATGTTTCTCAGATCAAAATTGAAATTCTCAAAACTACTTGTTCAAGCCTCACAGCATGTTGCACAAGTAGCAAAACATGGATGCAAAAGCCAGTTTTGTGTGAAAAATACTTCATCTATCACTCAAAATTGAATTTCTGTGTCAATGAACATGTCAGTGCTGTCAGAATGACAAGTCCTTGTTTCATTGTGTACAGACAAGAGAGTCAAATTGCTTAGTTATGCTCTCAATTGAACAGTTACTGTGGTGGAAGGCTCTGATGCTGAAGATGGGATATGTACGTTTTGATGAAAATTGCAAGTTACACCTTTGTGTGTGGGCGATTGATTGCAAAAGACTGGACAAGATTCAGTTTACACGTTTACTCTTTTTACAATGTCTTTACCGACCATGTCATTGCAATACAGAAAGCAAAAGTATAACAAAGAAATATAACATAAAAGCAAAATTAAGAAATGTGAACATAAGACAACTGACACAACTGAACTTCAAATGCTGTCAGGATTTTTCACCCATTCTTTCTACACATCTTGATATTCCTGTTTGGCCACAAATTTTCATCCACCTCACAACGGATGTCCTGTCTTGCTATTCAGTGGGGAGAGAATCTTCTCAAATGCCTTACCCAGCCTCTGCAGGCATCTGCTGTGATGTCACTGCATTCTGCATTCATGGTATCCAGGGGAGACATCTGATTGTAAGGCTGGCGATCATACACTCGCCATCTCCATGTAGAGAAAAAATCCTCTATGGGATTGAGGAATGGGGAGTGTAGTGGTAGGAACTTCATTACCATTCTGCTGTGGGTTGCAAACCATTTCCTGATTATGTTGGTGTGGTGGAAACTCACATTGTCCCAAACTACAGCGGTATGAAAAAGTATCTGAATCTTTTGGAATTTCTCACAATCCTGCATAAAATTGCCATCAAATGTGATCTGATCTTTGTCAAAATCACACAGATGAAAATACAGTTTCTGCTTTAACTAAAACCACCCAAATATTTATAGGTTTTCTTATTTTAATGAGGATAGCATGCAAACAATGACATAAGGGGGGGAATAAGTAAGTGAACCCTCTGCCTAAGGTGACTTAAAGTGTAATTGAAGCCAATTTTTACCAAACTATTTAAGTCAGGTGTATGCCCAATCACGGATGAGTGGTTTAAAGCTGCCCTGCCCACTATAAAACACATACCTGTTAAGAAATGTCTTGAGGCATTGTCTGATGTGCATCATGGCTCGGTCAAAAGAGCTGTCTGAAGACCAGCAATCAAGGATTTTGGATTTGATTAAAGCTGGGAAAGGATACAAAACCATCTCTAAAAGTCTGGATGTTCATCAATCGACAGTCAGAGAAGTTGTCTACAAATGGAGAGAGTTTGACACTATTGCTTCTCTCTCAAGGAGTGGCCTTCCACCAAAGATGATGCCATGAGTTCAGCGCAGAATACTCAGAGAGGTAAAAAAGAACCCTAGAGTGTCTGCTAAAAACTTACAGAAATCACTGGCACAGTCCAATATCTCTGTGCGCACGTCAACTATTTGTAAAACTATGGACAAGAATGGTGTTCATGGGAGGACTCCAGTGAGAAAGCCACTGCTGTCTTAAAAAAAAAAACAAAAAAAAAACATTGTTGCTCGTTTATTGTTCGCAAAAAGGCACTTGGACACTCCAGAGAAGTTTTGGCAAAATATTTTGTGGACTGATGAAACTAAAGTTGAATTTGGGAGTAACACACAATGTCATGTGTGGAGGAAAAATAGAACATCTCGTCAACATCAACACCTCATCCACACCGTGAAGCATGGTAGAGGGAGCATCAGGATTTGGGCTGTTTTGCTACCTCAGGGCCTGGACAACTTGCATTCATTAATGGAAGAATTAATTCAAAAGTTTATCAGGATGTTTTACAGGAAAACCTGAGGTCATCTGTCAGACAGTTGAAGCTAAAAAGAGGATGGATGCTGCAACAAGACAATGATCCAAAACACAGAAGTAAATCAATTTCAGAATGGTTTCAGAAAGGCAAAATACATGTTCTGGAGTGGCCAAGTCAAAGTCCAGACTTGAACACTATTGAGATGCTGTGCCATGACCTAAAGACAGCGATTCATGCCAGACATCCCAGGAATCTGACTGAACTACAGCAGTTTTGTAGAGAAGAATGGGCCAAGATTAGTCCTGATCGATGTGCCAGACTGATCTGCAGCTACAGGAAGCGTCCGGTTGAAGTTCTTGCTGACAATGGGGGGCACAAATTATTAAATATGATGGTTCATTTACTTATTTTTTTCCCCTTCTGTCATTGTTTGCATACTATCTTTATCAAAATACGAAAACCTATAAATGTTTGGGTGGTTTTAGTTAAAGCAGACACTGTTTTATTCATCTGTGTGATTTTGACAAAGATTAGATCGCATTAGATGGTGATTTCATGCAAAAATGTGAGAAATTCCAAAAGGTTCAGATACTTTTTCATACTACTGTATTACAAATGTTGGCAGGTTAAACTAAGTTACGTAAAATAAGTAATGAAAATGCTCAGAAATAAGCACACGCATGTTGACATATTCTGACATGTTCATCCATTTTACATGTAAAGGCTTATGCAAAAAAAAGTAATGACTAAATTTTGTGGGTGGTGAGACTATTCAATAGAGACCCATGATCATCCATTTTGACCGTCATGCAGATGCAACTGATAATGTAGGAAACAGCAGAGAATTGTACAAAAACATTTGCATGGGCACACAAAAGCATCTGCAACTTGCTCAAAGGGATGAAATACTGCTTTTTTGATGTGCATTAGTGATGCGATGTTGTGATGATAGAACAAATAGTTTTGAGAATTGCAAGTCTGATATGCGAAACGTACCAAAGCAATTGAGAAAAACTGTAATAGTGTATTTCAAATGCCTAGCGTAATATTAATAATCCTAGAATGTTTTCTTTTCACAACACAGGCTTTGTTGCAGCATTAAAGTGCACCAGCAAAAATCCAGAATCCATCTATGCAGCACTTGAGACTGATTTATTCCCTAAAAAAATTGTGCCGCCTGTGCAAAGCTTTTTGGATCCAATCAACATAACAATCACTGTGAATGTGTTGGAGATATTTGGAGTGGTGAGTCCATTCAAAATTAGTTTTAGGATGAGCTGAGAATGCAGAAAACACGCTGTGAATTTCGCTGTGTAGTTCCTTGATCGTGAACGTTAAACATTCAAAATGTGTGACTGTGCATTTCACCCGAAAGGTCAATATACTTTTAAGGCAATGTTTTATGTAACAATTTGCTGTATAAACATTTGACTTTTTTTTTTTTTTTTTTAAACAGGACGAGAAGGCTCAGACTATGACATTGGTCATATCACAATATCTGGTAAGTTATAAGGACAATAGGGGCTATTATTGAAATAAACAATAAAATATTTTACATTGACTGTGCTGTGTGTAAAATCTTACTGATGCATCTAGCTTGATGCTTGGCCTTAACATGGAAATGGTTGTGCTTTATACAGACATGGCGAATAGAGGGGCTGCACTGGAATGAGAGGGAGTGCGGAACAAACAGAGTTTCTGTCCCTCGGGAAAATCTTTGGATCCCAGACATCCACATCTCAGAGTTGTATGTGTCAAAAAAGAACCGACTGCATCAACATTATTACCCTCTAAGTTTTCTTATTTTTTCTTTGCCCCCTACAGCTAAATGAGTTGAAATAAATGAAAGACAAATCGCATAACACTTGTTTTTTTCCCCCCTATATCCAGCTTGGGCGAAGACAACTCTCCCAAAAGCACGCACGTCTTTTTACACAACACTGGAGATGTTTTAGAGAGTAAAACCATTAGAGTGGTCAGTTCCTGCCCACTGGTCATCTACGCTTTTCCCTTCGATGTGCAAAACTGCTCCCTGACATTCAAATCCTATTTGCACCAAGGTAAGACTGCCCATTATATTACACCTTTTACATATTCGAAAGAATGTCAGAAAGGGATAGTGCAGCTTGAAAAAGGAATGATCTAAAATTGCTATCCAAAATGTCATCGGTTGAATAATGAAAAGCTTATCCATCTTATTCAGTTTAGGAAAAAGTAGAATAAATCACATTTGAAGTTTTAAACAAAGGCCACTGTCTCAAACAGGGTTCCCAGGAATCCTTAAAAAGCCTAATAAAGTACAGTGGTACCTCTATATACGAAGTTAATTCATTCCAGGACCTTGTTTGTAAGTCGAAATGGTCGTATGTCGAGCAGGATTTTCCCATAAGAATACATTATTTTTCCATTAATTTGTTCCACAGCCAGAAAACCTACACCAAACCTTTAATAAATACTGCTGGTACCATTACAAATGGTAATTACGTATAGCGAAATAAATAAATTATAAATAAAAATCGGAACAATAATATAATAATTAGGGCTATCAAATTTATCGCTTTAAAGGGCGGCAATTAATTTTTTTAATTAATCACGTTAAAATATTTAACGCATTTAACGCATTCGCGGAACGACCCACTCACGTATTGCCGCAAATAGACTACAATGGTGCCGTTTTATGTATATTGAGAGCTAAGAGGCAGAGATAAGCGAGTGGAGTGGACACAGGCATTGACAAAAGCTTTGGCATCTCTTCCACAACAATAATAAATATTGTGGCAAGCCACATGGGGAAGAATGATAGGAGATGATTTTTTTTTCCCTTAACACCCTGCATTGAACACAACGCAGAAAAGATATACCATTTGCAGCCACCACTGACAGTCATGGTTGCTATCATGCATTTGGGCGGAAAAGTTAAGTCGCTACAGTATCATTTAATAAAAGCACAACAAAAATAATATTCCTATCTCTCAAAAAAAAAAATGTTCGCAAAAAGAAAAGCGCTCAATGCAAAGAGTATTGGCATTCCCAATCAAAATAGCTATGCAAAATAATACTCAGACTTTGGTCAAACTCTATTCAAACATTTCGTTTAGCTCAACAAATACACTAGATGGCAATATTTAGTCACAATATAAAAACTCATATTTATCTTTTAAGAATTACAAGTCTTTCTATACGTGGATCCCTTTCACAGAAAGAATGTTCATAATGTTAATGCCATCTTGTGGATTTATTGTTATAATAAACAAATACAGTACTTATGTATAGTATGTTGAATGTATATATCCGTCTTGTCTTATCTTTCCATTCCAACAAACATTTACAGAAAAATATGGCATATTTTAGAGATGGTTTGAATTGCGATTAATTACGATTAATTTTTAAGCTGTGATTACCTCGATTAAGAATTTTAATCGTTTGACAGCCCTAATAATAATTATTATAATTCCTGTAATAATGTAACGAATCGGGTTCTAATGTGGCGGAGGTGTTTTGTGTGCTGTACCTGAACGCACCGAGTGGTTGAGGTGACACACAGACAGGTGCGGTTGAGATTTTACTTTCTATCTTAATGTTTTGTTGTTGGCGTCAACTGCGGCGGACAGTTGTTGCACTGTGTTGCACAAGTAATGAAATAAATGATTAAAAACCGGACGAAGCTGGCGATTTCTTTGGCGATGTTACCACAATAATGATTGTCACATTAACTTATAAAGACTGGCGAACGGAGGTCAGAGAATGACCGTCGAGATCGTAGACATTCTACGGCCATATTGTCGAGCCAGTTCACGGATGCGCACACCACACTCATTTTTCATCATTTCCATCTTCATTTCAATGGTAAGCATCACCTTTTTCACCACCTGCACTAACCTTCTTGGAAGGCATGTTGATTTCTCTCACAAGAAAATCAGACGTGCGTCCATCTTGTGACTGCGGCGCTGTCATAAATTGTCGCATTTCGAGCATGTCGTGGATCTAGAAACAAATGGCAAGTCAAATTTTACATATGATGTCGAAAAGATCGTGTGTCAAAGCGATCGTATGTCGTGGTACCACTGTATTCAGTTAAAATCCATGTAATTAAGGTCTTAAATTGTTTTAACACTTTTATGCATAAATTAAGAAATGTTTCTATTACTTTCATATCGGACAGGGGTCTCAAACGTGCGATACAAGGGCCAATTGCGTCCCATGGGACAATATTTTGCAGCCCCCATTTGACATCAGATTGTAGTATTAGTGTTCCCTGCATATAAAAATATTTATAGAGAGAAAGATGATTTGAAATAAAACAAATGAATTAAGTGGCCTGCGATTGGCTGGCACTCAATTCAGGGCGTCTCCTGCCTACTGCCTGTAATTAGCTGGGATAGGCTCCAGCACCCCTGTGATCCTAGTGAGAATAGGTGGCTCAGATGATGAATGAATGAATGAATGAATGAATGAATGAATGAATGAATGAATGAATGAATTTATTGCCGAATCCATTTTGAGGTTTAAAAAAATGCTCCACAGATGCTCTGCTCGTAAAAGAAGTCGTATGGAAATAGGGGGCGAGCGTCAGTGGTGCGTTGATGCGCCGGCATGCGACGTGCCTGGTGTGTAACCGGGGTTAGAGTGGCCGATGCTGGCCGGAAAAAAAAAATCAAATATCGACATGTAATTCTGTTGGGACTGTATGTGTGTATGGGGGGGGGGGGGGGGGGGGGGGTCAAGTCATCAGCCAATCAAATCTGTGTTTGAGAGGAAAAAATGGACCGGCACATTCAGTAAGTGAAAAGGGGTAAATGGAAGTCCGAACATAGTGAAAATAATTCACTTAATAACCGTAGGGTCAATTCTATCCTTACAAATTATGGGAAGACAATCTAAATTACCTATTTAACTGAACTCATTATATAATGCCAAGCAGTTAAAAGTTGGTGGGGACAATTTGAACATCACGAAAAGTTGGTCGTGTTATGTTCCTACAGTCCCTATGCAAATCTACGCTCTTGATTTCAACTATTAAAGTTAAGTATCTCAAATTAGAAATTCAGTTTCTGATGGCACAAATATCAGCCCATAAGGGCATTCAACGAATTGACGTCACCTTCGTTCCTAATACAGCAGCATGGATGAACATTAACCAGGGGGATCATTCAAGATTAGACAAATATTATGACACCAGATTTTATTTATTTATTTAATTATGTATGTTTTTTTTTTTTTTTTTTTTTTTTTTTTTTTTAAATCAAACTTTACAATATTGTCCCAGGAACCTTTTTGATTCAACTGGTCACCAGAGGTATGCTTTAGATTCCTTCAATTTTAAATTGCAGTGCATTATGTGTGGAAATTTCAGTAAAACCTTCAGACACTTTAGGAGTCATAGTTTAGTTTTTTTTTTTTTTTTTTTTTTTTTTTTTTTTTTTTTTTTAGTGAGGTTGACTGTGAAATTTTTCCTGCAATTAACATTGAATTCTGTTTAGGTGGTCTTAAAAAGATTTTCAATTTTAATTGCGGAAACCTGCAAAAACCCTATTAATTAAATACTGTGTTGTTGTATTTGACATTTTACTTCTGCTTGATTATCCTAAGATTCAGATATCAGGATGATTCAGGGCGCTACAACAGAAGAAACTCTGCAAGCATCCAAAAAACTCATTACCTCCAATGGGGAGTGGGAGCTTGTCGACATAAAAATAGCTCCATCGGTCCTTACATTAAGCAAAGGAAATTATTCTGAGATGAAATACCATGTGAGTACATATACAGTACTATCAAGTGTGTCAACTTTATTGAGCAGTGGTTGTGAATGCTCATCTTTCAGTACCACTGAGGGCACTGAAAGATGACTGGGAGAGGCTGGCAGTAAATAATTGCTGCCAGCCCTCCCAGTCAAAAACGACTGGATGTTTAGCACCATCAATAGCAGCCAATGAGTTAAATGGGTGCACCATGAAGGGTTAAAGATAAAGTCAAAAATCAGTGGTGGAATGTTATGAAGTAAAAGTACTTCGTTACTTAAAGTGCGTATGACACCAAAAACCACGTTTATTTCATATTTCACGCAGTGTTTTATAGTCCTGAATGAAATGGACCGCTTGGATGTGTGTGGAAGCGATTGTTTTATATATTCAATTTTTTAATCCTGCGCCATGAAAATGAGTGACTTTGGGCTTTGGTCTCGGGTTTAGGACAAATGCGAATGTGACGTCACCCGGGTCAGCATCTCGCAATACAGCATTGCTTTATAGCATGCAGATGGACTGCGGATTTTGATGATTTTGCGGATGAATTCGTTAATTTTTCGCATCACGCCAGCCAAGTGGCTGGAGAAAATTGTTGCTGCAACAGGGAGAGGCATGTGAGCCTCTTTGGGTTTCAAAAGGTTCCCGTTCACTGCGGAGATTGGCCAAACCATCCCTACTACTGTAGGACCATCGGACTTACGAGGAAGTGTGTAAACATCATACTTTGTATTATGTCAAATACTGGGATCATGGCACACGTTTTAATATGAAGGTGGCTGATTGACGAGCTGGAACTTGCTCGCCACCAGGCGTGCTGTCGATCGGCAAGATAATTGACAACCCCGCCGACGTCTGACATCATCCCGGGTAGTTTTGAGTGATTTTTTTGCTTCGAAAACCGAGAACAAACTTTGAAAAATCACTCAGTTCGGATTAGCAGGTTGTTTACATTCTCTGAATCCGGGGCAGGGAAATGACAAAAGCCTGACTAACTACGGTGGCATAAAATATCATTCGGGAGGTGCGACAGCAAAGGTGAAGTTGACAGTTTTGACTATTATGGAGTAATTTTGCCATGTCATACTGAATAAATGCATCTTATTATTTCATATTCCATTTAGCACAAGACTGCTATTTGTCATGACCATACCATTCATTTAGCAATTGGGGAAAAATACTTCGATAAATAGAATATCCTGTAAAAATATTGGAGTAGAGAGACTGAAACAATGACATTTTGCAGCTCACATCGTCGCATTTTCCTCATTCTGAAAAAAATCCCCCCTCAATGGGTTGCATTCTCAATCAGATGAAACCATGACCCTGCCGACATCATCCTCCTGGTGGGTACGCTAGAGCCCTATAATGGTAGGCGTGGCTTAACAGCGGATTAAAAAACAAATTTCTCGTCATCTGCGCTTTGCTAAATTGTTGTATACAGTTGAATTGTCTCAAAATATGATTCTAATTCACATAATAATGCTATGTAAGACTTTTTTTTTTTATCCTGGCGTATGCACTTTAAGTATATTTTTGTGAATCCATTCTTTACTTGAGTACAAATATGAAATGGTACTTTTTACTTTACTTCATTTTACAGGTGGTATCTGTACTTTTTACTCCAGTACTTTTCAAATTGTTATATGCGTTACACGTTACTTTTGGGGTTTTTTTTCTTTTTTTTCTCATTGTGAATTGATAGTTTTATTTTCGTGCCTCCGGCGCAGTCGATGAGCAATAAAAATTACCACACTCTGGTGGCGGTATGCACCTGGTAGTTGCTTGCAATTCCCCATTAAGCTAGATTTGGGGGGTTTTAAGCTTCAAGCAATTTTATTGCTTGTTTTCCATTCTGCACAGTTTTAAATAAAACTGAGCAGTCAATGAATTTTGTATTTTTCTTTGAATATTGACACAGATCTCCATATATGTATATATGTATAAATAAAGTTTCCTGAGCGAAAATTGGGCGGTGCCATTTTAGACATTTTCTGCTACGGACTTGTGGTTAAGACAGAACACCATGAATAGCGGTTGAAGTAGACAAAGTTCTAAACTGCCAAATCAAACCAGCTCGGCGTAGATGGGATTTTCTGTGCTGTGCTTGGCTGTGTGAACTCCCGGAAGCGCCTATAATGTTTTGAACAGCGTCCAGCTTCAAAGCGCCAGTGTGGATCTACCTCGCCACACACTTTAAATCAAAACCATCAGCAGATTAAGGATTTGGCTGGCAGTTTAAACCCTAAAGGGTCCACCTAAAAGACTGCATGTTTGTTCTTATCATTTCAATAATTGTTCGTGGACAAAATTCTTACAATCTGTGCAGCCTGTGCCAACATGGTTTGTAGATTGAGACGCCGGCCACTAGAGTGACCAAATTGAGGCGAAATTACAAATAATATTACAATAACATTACAGATTATGTTGTTACAAGGAAATAATATCAACTAATTTTCATCTTGTATGTTATTGTATTATGAGCTCATAGCACATGTACATATAAACACAAATAGTATGTCATTACTTTTTATTGCAGATATTGATCGCAATAAAGCTTTTGGACAACATCATTCCATTTCTTGTTTTATTTTAAACAATTGGTGTAT
This sequence comes from Corythoichthys intestinalis, assembly GCF_030265065.1. NCBI lineage: Eukaryota > Metazoa > Chordata > Actinopteri > Syngnathiformes > Syngnathidae > Corythoichthys > Corythoichthys intestinalis. The sequence goes on along the minus strand of NC_080401.1, from coordinate 19,431,339 downwards.
GTAAAAAAACAGGTCAATAAATAGCAATTTATAAAATTATTGGGAAAAATATTAACGAAGGTGGAGCATAAATCGAGCCTTCCATCATCAAGGTAGAATGCACGTAGTCGATATACATCCTTCAACGTGAGTGTTGTTGTGAGGCACATCAAGTTGTTTTCTCTTGCCTAACAGCGTTTTCCACCTTTAAACGAACAAAACAAAATGTGTAACACTTGAATATATGCATTTAGGGTAAAATACCTGTGTATGACTTGTAGTAGATGAGTGTTGTAGTAGATGAGTGTTTTCAATTTCTTTTTCGTTGAAGCTAATGCAAAGATAACGATGTATCAGCTGTGACGCAACACACAGAATTGTAGTCGAATTGAATATAATTGTACCTGTTATTGCTTTGTGGTGGCACTGTCTTGGTTCCACATCTGCCTTCATGAACACAAAATTCCCATATTCGTATACTAGGACACATTCAACTGGATGCTTCGGAGATTTTCAGGTCCCTGATTGCGTTTCCATCCACTGATATTCATAAAATACAAAACTATTTTGGTTGTGGCAACTCTTAGCCATTTCTTCATGTTGTCCTGCCATGTCGTAATGATGGCAGATGGATGCGGCAGTTCTAGATGGTCTTTTTTGAGGGATTTTGATGGGTTATGCCACTCCAGCTCCACTGTTGTTTCGGTTTGAGAAAGTGTAAAATGGAAGTCGCGAACAGAAATGCGAAAGCACCTCAGAAACTTGTCTATACATACATACATATATATATATATATATATATATACAAACACATACATACAGTGGGGCAAATATTTTTATTTTTAAGTATTTTGTCAACCATCAACTGTGCAAGTTCTCCTACTTGAAAAGATTAGAGAGGCCTGTAATTGTCAACATGGGTAAACCTCAACCATGAGAGACAGAATGTGGGAGAGAGAAAAAAAACAGAAAATCACATTGTTTGATTTTTAAAGAATTTATTTCCAAATTAGAGTGGAAAATAAGTATTTGGTCACCTACAAACAAGCAAGATTTCTGGCTGTCAAAGAGGTCGAACTTCTTCTAACGAGGCTCCACTCGTTACCTGTATTAATGGCACCAGTTTTAACTCATCATCAGTATAAAAGACACCTGTCCACAACCTGAGTCAGTCACACTCCAAACTTCACTATGGCCAAGACCAAAGAGTTGTCGAAGGCCACCAGAGACAAAATTGTAGACCTGCATTAGGCTGGGAAGAATCTGCAATAGGTAAAACACTTGGTGTAAAAAAATCAACTGTGGGAGCAATTATTAGAAAATGGAAGACATACAAGACCACTGATAATCTTCCTTGATCTGGGGCACCATGCAAGATCTCTCCCCGTGGCGTCAAAATGATAACAAAGGTGAGCAAAAATCCCAGAACCACACGAACTAGTGAATGACCTACTGAGAGCTGGGACCACAGTAACAAAGGCTACTATCAGTAACACAATGTGCCGCCAGGGACTCAAATCCTGTACTGCCAGACGTGTCCCCCTGCTGAAGAACGTACAGGTCCAGGCCCGTCTGTGGTTCGCTAGAGAGCATTTGGATGATCCAGAAGAGGACTGGGAGAATGCATTACGGTCAGATGAAACCAAAATAGAACTTTTTGGTATAAACACAGGTTCTCGTGTTTGGAGGAGATTGAATACTGAATTGCATCCGAAGAACACCATACCTACTGTGAAGCATGGGGGTGGAAACATCATGCTTTGGGGCTGTTTTTCTGCAAAGGGACTAGGACGACTGATCTGTGTAAAGGAAAGAAAGAATGGGGCCATGTATCGAGAGATTTTGAGTGAAAATCTCCTTCCATCAGCAAGAGCATTGAAGATCAGACGTGGCTGGGTCTTTCAGCATGACAATAATCCCAAACACACAGCCAGGGCAACAAAGGAGTGGCTTCGTAAGAAGCATTTCAAGGTCCTGGAGTGGCCTAGCCAGTCTCCAGATCTCAACCCCATAGAAAATCTTTGAAGGGAGTTGAAAGTCCGTGTTGCCCAACGACAGCCCCAAAACATCATTGGTCTAGAGGAGAACTGCATGGAGGAATGGGCCAAAATACCAGCAACAGTGTGTGAAAAGCTTGTGAAGAGTTACAGAAAACGTTTGGCCTCCGTTATTGCCAACAAAGGGTACATAACAAAGTATTGAGATGAACTTTTGGTATTGACCAAATACTTATTTTCCAACATGATTTGCAAATAAATGCTTTATAAATCAAAGAATGTGATTCTTTGGGGGGGGGGGGGGGGGTCCCACATTCTGTCTCTCATGGTTGAGGTTTACCCATGTTGACAATTACAGGTCTCTCTAATATTTTCAAGTGGGAGAACTTGCACAATTAGTGGTTGACTAAATACTTATTTGCCCCACTGTATGTATATTACATTTTGTCATTGAGAAAAAATACTTTTACTTTTACCTGTAAATTTTAAAGCAAGTACTTTTGTACATTTACTTGAGTATTTTTTTTCTTAGATACTTGTACTTTTACTTAAATATTTTTTTGCACCTGTTAGTGAGCACTTCATCCACCATTGTAAACAATGCAATACATACATACAGTAGTTTCCCATGTCAGACATTTACCCACTTGACATTTTGTCTATTCTGCAGATTGTCCTAAAACGTCAACCCATGCTGTATGTGGTGAACCTGCTGCTCCCCAGCTGCTTTCTTATTACAGTGGACCTTTTTAGCTTCCTGCTGCCTCCACAAAGTGTGGACCGCTCCTCCTTCAAGATGACCCTGATCCTGGGTTACACAGTCTTTCTGCTCATCATGAACGACCTGCTGCCCGTCACCGGGCAGACCACACCTCTCATGAGTTACAGAAACCTATATCATCTTTTACCCGTTTTGCCTGCGCGCTTGTCTTTATTTAGACCACTTTTAGGCAGTATTTGTAATTCTATACGATTTATGAACCTACACTTTTTATATACAGTAAAACACACTTGATGGTAACATCATTCATCCACATATGTGCAGATGTATTTTTCTCAATCAGCCTGGCGCTGATGGTGGCCAGTCTGCTGGAGACGATATTCATCACCAACATCCAGTTCGCATCCAGCCAATACAGTACAGCGCCTCGCTGGATCACCATACTTGTCCTGCGTTACCTCGCTCTTGTGGTTTATCTGCCCCCCCAGAAAAAAAGCAGCAGAGTCACTGTGTCGCTCCAGCACCCCAACGGTACTTTTATGGATTTTTTTTTTTTTTTTTTTTTAATTTATCAATATTGCATGAACAACGTGTGAAGGAGTTGCATTCATTTGCTTTTCCCCCCCAAAATTTGAAATTGTTCCTTGACCTAAATAACGGTCATTAAGCAAATATATGCAAAGAGATTGTTAAAAGATATTACTATACAAAGGTATTGACAATATAGAATCCATCCCTCCATTATCTACCGCTTAATCTGGGATCGGGTCACAGAGGCAGCAGCTTTAGCAGGGAAGCCCAGACTTCAATAATAGGTCATATTTGACAAATACATTTTTTTTTAATTATGGAAGAGCAAGGAGTTTTTTAGTTTTACAGGAATATATAGTTGACCGTAGACTTCATAATAACGGGACACGGGGTGCAGGGCCGATAAATAGGGGGCCTATCTCCGTCAAAGCTGACCGAGTGGAAACACAGAGCTTTTTACGTTGAAAATTCTTGTGAATAAATGCTTAAATCCTCAAATTCTTTACAGATATGGACGTAAAACAGTCTCAATTTTGGGTTAAAAAACAAACAAACAAAAAAACGGACAGTTAGCATTTATTTTGCGTAAATATGTCGAATGTGCTGCTAGTCTTTAAGCCACTGTGGCGCCGCCTTATCACCACTAAAAGCTTTTTGCGTGACTGAATGCTTGAATCCCTGAATTTTTTATAGATATGAATGTAAAACAGTCTTGATTCTTGGTTAAAAGCAAAAAAACGGGCATTAGCATTTATTTTACGTAAATATTGCAAATGATGATGCCAATGCCTTAGCGGTTAATTTCTCCCATTAATTTTTTCCACGTTTCAAAATGCCTGGATGGTACGAAAAATGTAATAATGACCTAGAATCCCGAAGAAATCACTCCTGAGACAATCCTTCCTGTTTGTATGCGGTACAGCTTTCGTACTTTTCCAACCTAAATCCAGCGTAGGATCGCTGCAGGTGTTTGAGAATAACTGCGACAGACTTTGACCGACTGAAGCGGAGTGTGGGACCGCCAGCCCCCTACTTGAAGGTGTGGCGCAGTGTCTGGGGAATGTGTCCCGTCAATATCATTGTGAAGTCTATGAGTTGACCATTATCAATTCAATACTATAACAATTATGTTATAATTGCAAAAGATACTGCCTAGCAGAGGCATGAAAATACAAAAGGGTCTAATACTGATCTCTGTTGGACTCCGCAAGGAACATTACAATATTCGAACTGACATTCCCATGGATTATCCGGTGTGTCCTCTTTGAAGATAAGAAATCAATCATAAGAATGCCGAGCCTGTAATTTCAATATTCTGTATATTCCAGGCAATCTCGCAATAAACTGTGGTTGACAATGTCAAAGGCAGTACTGTAGAATATAGACTTCTCAAATTTCAACCAAAAACCCTATGTACCCAATGACAGGCACTAAATTTAGCGCCAAGTACAAGGTACCCGAGATTAGAGGTTTCATGTGTCATGAAAATGCATTTCCTGCCCTTTGACAGAACTACATATCAGCAAGAACCCGGAGAACTCAAATGACAGCATCACTGACAGCACAATTGGGGAGGAACCCCAGAAAACCATAGACCCTCAGCAGAACCTCTTGGATGAGCTGAGGAAACTGAGTAAAGACCTGATCGCCATTCGCCTACACGTGGACAACCACTTTAAAAGTACCAATACTTCACAGGAGTGGTACATGATTGGGATAGTGGTGGATCGCTTACTCTTTGCAAAATACGTCATCTTCATCCTCACCAGCTTCCTCACCATCACATTCATCTGGATCTGGAGTGATTCATTTTAAAGCGATTTTTAAGGTCCACATTTAAAACAGTTTTTTTCTTCATGGGTAGACTGGTAGACTTTAATGAAACTTTTTCTGGTGGGCTAATTTGGATTGGTGTTTTGTTTGCGACAAACTCAGTTTATGTTGTTGGAAGCTACGTAGGTCATCCCGTTTTTGACAAGTAGTGAATGTTCAGATGGTGTAAACAATTATACGGCTCACTTTATTTTCTGGCTCAGTTTTCAATCAGCAACAGCCCAATGACTCTTAACTCCGCCTTAATAGAATAATGAAAGACAGAACCTAATCAATAGATATAACAGATACATTCTGTAATTGTGCATCAAAACAGCATTTTGGACAAATATTTCCAGGTACAAAATAAACATGATTGGGTTCATGTCATCGTTCCACTGTAATCTGTAACAGACAACTCATAACATCTCCCAATCACTGTTTTATTTTTTTTAAACTCTGTGCTCTTAGAATATACAGTAGCCAAAGGTTGGGGTGGGAAAAAAGGATTTATTAGCTATTAGCTGACAAGCTCTAACTGCCATATTTTTATTTGATTTTGGTTGTTAGATCTTTTATGCTTTATGTAAAAGGCAGCCTAAAACTGTTTGCAATAAAAGGTACAACTAAAGTGATGTATAAGAGTGTGTTTGATATATAAATGTCCTTAAGACAAAAAAAAAAAATGTAGGACTGCCAAGATTGTATTTAAAACAGCATTTTCTTGTAGGTGGGTTTCAAAATTAAACTTCTTTCAGACTGGTATGTTTCATTGCTCTGTGTGGTCCTACTGGTTTTGGACCCTTACAGTGGGGCAAATAAGTATTTAGTCAACCACCAATTGTGCATGTTCTCCTACTTGAAAAGATTAGAGAGGCCTGTAATTGTCAACATTGGTAAACCTCAACCATGAGAGACAATGTGAGGGGGGAAAAAAACAGAAAATCACATTCTTTAAAAATCAAACAATTTATTTCCAAATTAGAGTGGAAAATAAGTATTTTGTCACCTACAAACAAGCAAGATTTCTGGCTGTCAATGAGGTCGAACCTCGTCTAACGAGGCTCCGCTCATTACCTGTATTAATGGCACCTGTTTTAACTCATTATTGGTATAAAAGACACCTGTCCACAACCTGAGTCAGTCACACTCCAAACTCCACTATGGCCAAGACCAAAGAGCTGTCCAAGGACACCAGAGACAAAATTGTAGAACTGCACCAGGCTGGGAAGACTGAATCTGCAATAGGTAAAACGCTTGGTGTAAAGAAATCAACTGGGGGAGCAATTATTAGAAAATGGAAAACATACAAGACCACTGATAATCTCCCTCAATCTGGGGCTCGATGCAAGATCTCAGCCCGTGGCGTCAAAATGATAACAAGAACGTTGAGCAAAAATCCCAGAACCACACGGTGGGACCTAGTGAATGATCTACAGTGAGCTGGGACCAGAGTAACAAAGGCTACCTACCATCAGTAACACAATGCGCCGCCACGGACTTAAATCCTGCACTGCCGGATGTGTCCCCCTGCTGAAGCCAGTACACGTCCAGGCCCATCTGCGGTTCGCTAGAGAGCATTTGGATGATCCAGAAGAGGCCAGGGAGAATGTGTAATGGTCAGATGAAACCAAAATAGAACTTTTTGGTATAAACACAGGTTCTCGTGTTTGGAGGAGAAAGAATACTGAATTGCATTTGAAGAACACCATATCCACTGTGAAGCATGGAGGTGGAAACATCATGCTTTGGGGCTGTTTTTCTGCAAAGGGACCAGGACGACTGAAAAGAATGAACGGGGCCATGTATCGAGAGATTTTGAGTGAAAATCTTCTTCCATCAGCAAGAGCATTGAAGATGAGACGTGGCTGGGTCTTTTAGCATGACAATGATCCCAAACACACAGCCAGGGCAACAAAGGAGTGGCTTCGTAAGAAGCATTTTAAAGTCCTGGAGTTGCCTAGCCTGTCTCCAGATCTCAACCCCATAGAAAATCTGTTGAGGGAGTTGAAAGTCCGTGTTGCCCAACGACAGCCCGAAAACATCACTGCTCGATAGGAGATCTGCATGGAGGAATGGGCCAAAATACCAGCAACAGTGTGTGAAAAGCTTGTGAAGAGTTACAGAAAACGTTTGGCATCCGTTATTGCCAACAAAGGGTACATAATAAAGTATTGAGATGAACTTTTGGTATTGACCAAATACTTGTTTTCCACCATGATTTGCAAATAAATTCTTTAAAAATCAAACAATGTGATTCCCCCCCCCCCCCCCCCCCCCCCCCATATTCTCTCTCATGGTTGAGGTTTACCCATGTTGACAATTACAGGCCTCTCTAATATTTTCAAGTGGGAGGGCTTGCACAATTAGTGGTTGACTATATACTTATTTGCCCCACTGTATTTGTCGGGGCTGTTTGAGTCTGTGTAATGTGGAGGTGATGGTTCAAGTCATCAACCAATCAAACATAAGTTTGAGGTTTGAGGGGGGACCGACCGGCACATTCAGCGAGTGAAAAGGGGTAACTGTAAGTCTGAAAATAATTAAAATTTGCTTAATAATGGTAGGGTCTCTTCTGTCTTTACAACATATTGGAAGACAATCTAATTTACCTATATAACTGCTCATTATATAATGCAAACAAGGTTTCTTAAACGTTGGTGGGGATAATTTGAGCATCCTGGAAAAGTTGGTAGTGTCATGTCCCTACCGTACCTATGCAGACCTATGCCCTTGCTTGTGTTTGATTAAATTTACTGATCGGCATCCAGCCATAACATATAAACAAACAACAGTGACCTCTTATGTATGCATGTGGAAAACAACAGGTTCTGATAATGAACTCTGATAACTGTCGGGCATTGACATGTGGACGTGTAGCAAACAAGCACCAACCCACATCAACAGTCTTGCCATTTTTTATTGTCAATACAACTCCATAACAATGATAAAATAACAAATAAAAAGTACTAACAATTTCCATTTTAATCTTAGAAAATATCTGTAGTGCACTTTCAATGACACATCAGATTTTGGTGGGTGCAGAACCTTTAGTATACGCAGAAGCAGCTATGCAGTAAGTTCTCATTAAATTGGTCTCTGTGATGCTAGTGGACAGATTTCAGAATGAAGAAGCACTTTGGTCTCCTCTTCCCAGTTGTGACAGTCTTGATAACAGGGGTTATAAGAGATTTTGAAGGTAAATCCCTCAAAGAAAAAGTACATTTGCCTTGGATTTGGATTCATTTAAAACATTGCACATTTTGAATTAAGAGCGTCTATGCTGTTGTCCATGCCAGTGATGGGAAAGTGAACAACTTCTGATATACGTCAGAAAAGAATAACACAAGTGACATTTCAATCCCCTCTTCCACACAAAAAAGTGCTCCAGAACTGCCAATTAGGAGAAACGGTTAAGTGCTTATTAGGGATGTGTAAACTTGAAAATACAGCAGTTAGACATAGATGCTCAAACACGTAAGCTTCACGAAAGAAAATGCTAAATGAAATACAACAATGAGCCCTGAAATCACTGGAACAATGTGGGCCGTTAGCTTTAACTTTGCTCTCGTGTTGCTGTAGCTAACATGAAGGTAGGACATTTTGTAAAGCTGTTTTGTCTGTTCATCAAGTGATAGATCTTGCCTTCCTAAAAAAAATAAATAAAAAAAAAAAAAAATCTAGAAAACAGATGAACAGCTTAACTTTATTGTTAGTATATTCTGTCTAGTACCTTTGATGCTCAAGAGGCTTACCGAGACCATGAGCTACGTTTAGTTGCTTCAAAGTTCCGGCAAAAGTTTTAGCTTACCAACAAGTTTCGCTGTAGTTGTAACTTTACTGGTGACATTTCCCCAGTCAACAGTTAGCCTGGCAAACTAGCCCTGCATATCTTTTTGGTCTTGAGACATGTTTCTATTGCTAAGAAAATAAAAACAAAATTCAAAATTAGAAAATATGTGGGAATGTACATTAAATGTCAGGTCATTTGATTTACTTTTTGTTTAAAACAAATTGGCATTTATAAATCAAAATCACTAGTACTAAATAGTTTTGAAGAATGTAAAAGAAACTTACCAGTAACTTAAAAATAATAATAAAACAAATAGAAGACAAATATCAACCCTGGGTGTTTAATTAGCTGTCAAGTGTGCAAATTTACTGCAGAGGAAAAGAAATTGAGTGCCAATAAAACAGAACAATCTTTGGCTCTGTGGTGCTGCAGCATAGCTTGCCTTTTTAGTAGAGGAATTGACCTTGCATGGCAGAAAACACTTCTCACAAAATCACCACAAATCTCATGTTTCACATTAGACACGTTCTCCATTGTTAAGTGCTTGAGTGAAAGGTGCTTGTGAAAATAAACAGCAGTTAGCTTGACGCAGCGACGGAGGGAGTCATTTACAATCATGGTCACATTGTGCTCCTTTACTAGTTCTTTTCTCCGACATTTCTTCACTAACTTCCGCCACCTTCGTCCTCTTGCTGCTCCATGTTCCTGCGCGCCATCCTCTCTCTGCGCTCGGCCAGCCTCAGACACCGGGGGCAGTCCTTGTTGCCCCTGAAGCAGCCACGGTGGTAACATGCATGACACTCTAAGTAGACAAACATCATAAAAGAGCGTTAGTTGTAAAAGTCTTAAGGTACATAACAGGTATGTCAGAGAAAGCAAACATGAGTCACATAAGATAACCAGTCCGACCAGTTTTGCCTTAGTTGAAACTGCGCCAACCAATCAGATTGAGAGGCAGACTATAAAAGGTAAAAGCCAGAGGCTGAAGAGGAGTATAAGCAGGAAGGTGACAACTGATCGCACCTCTACCGAATTCTTAAAAATCCACTCCACAACTTCCACACTTTATGAGGGACTGACACAAAACAAGAAAACAATTCCAAAAGTGTTTATTTCATGTTCACGTGGAATGAAACACAACAAGATGGGGATTGGAAAATTTAAAACAAAAAAATGAAAACATTCAAACTAATATACAACAAGATGGCTTCATACCACCTCAATCTGTGAGATGGTAACACTACCAGAAAATTGAACAGAATGAAAGTGCAACATGCTGAGAAATGTTCCAAGTGAAATGTAATGTGTGAACATTAAGCCATTTCACACAGCTTGTATAAGCCCATAATTTTTCCATGTCTCTCCTCTGCTGTTCCTGTTCTTTAAAGTGCCTATGACAGCAAAAAACATGTTTATTTCATATTTCATTTATTTTATCCTCCTGAATGAAATGGACCGCTTGGATGTGTGTGGAAGCGATCGATAGATTTTTTCAATTTTATGAATCCTGCGCCATCAAAATGAGTGACTTCCTGGATTGACCAAGAATGCTTATGTGACGTCAGCGGGATAATCATCTTCAGTATACAGCCAGTACTAAAGAATGCAGAATGACTGCGGCTTCAGCTGATTATTTCGATTTTTCGCATCACGCCAGCCAAATGTGCCGCACGCTTTTTTTGCTGCACCAGGGAGAGGTGTGTGAGCCTTTTTGGGTTTCAAAAAGTTCCCGTTCACCGCGAATAATGGCCAAAACAAGTCCAACAACTGTGGGACCATTGTGAGGTCAGTAAGCTATGTCTTTTATATTATGTCAAATAATGGGATCATAGCACACGTTTTACCGTAATTTCCCGAATATAACGCGCACTTTTTTTCCCCAAAATCAACTTGTAAACTCATGGTGCGCATTATAAACGGGTACATGGATGGAGACAGAAATATATATGTAATACATATATATATAAACCGATTTTTTTTCATTGACACGGCCACGTTGTGTTGAAGAAACGTATGCGGCGACCCGTTGCCGACCATTACGGTACGTGACGTCACCATTTTGTTTCGGTAATACTTCACACTAATCGGCCGAATGATTTCGTCTGTGTTAAATTCTGCTTTTTTCACTCTTCGTAAAGCACAGAATTTAGTTTCTTGAACTCATTTGAGTCGACGTTTATTGCAGCTCCACAATTCGGAGCATAACAAATGTAAGGACACACACTTCCTGTGTCCGTCAACTATATCGGTCCCTCGGGAAACTCAAACCCAAATAACAATAGTTCAGTAGTTTTACTGTATCAATCCATGGAAGAAACATTTATTCATCATGAGGAAACGAGCAAGTTATACAGCAGCCTTTAAAAGAAAAGTCGCATCCATTTTGTTTTCTCCTAGATTCTGGTAAGTTGGAGAAGTTGTCAAATCATATTATTACCGTAAATATTGTCAGTTTACGGTAATGTTTTGAACTACCAATGTGCTATGCTTGTGGTGTGTTTCACCAGTCAGTAAAATGACATCTCTGTATCTGTACACGAGCTCTGTTTTCTTGTATTCTTCTATTTATTGGTGCTAAAATTAGGGTGCGCGTTATAAACGGGTACAATAATTTCCCCCAAATTTTACAAGTAAATTTGGGGTGCGCATTATACACGGGTGCGCCTTATATTCGGGAAATTACGGTAATAAGGAGGTGGCTTGATGTTGTGGGTGAACTGAAAATACTCCCTGTCCACCGAGAAGGCCACTCAGCCGACGACCAATTCCACCCCCTCGGTCCCGACGAGAATGCGCTTTCCTCGGCATGGCCATGAGCAGCCCATCGCTCAGACGGCCGGTTTGACTGGCCGATCAGCCCGCTTGGTCCTATTCGTGTGCCCGCCGAGAATGTGCTTTCCTCGGCTTGGCCACGAGCAGCCTCCCGCTACGAAGTCGACCGGTTTGTCCACCGAGAATAAGCTATTTTTGGCATTTATTGACGACGAGCACTGCCAGCCCGCCATGGCTGCAGCAGAACGACGAGCCGTAACTTGCTCGTCGCCAGGGGCTGGCCGATCGGTGAAGACAACCACCCCGCTGCCGTGTGTGACATGAGTTGGGGTAGTTTTGTGGGATTTCTCGTTTTCAAACGCCGAGAATAGACTTGGAAAAGCTGCTCGGTTCGGGTTAGAATGTCGGCTAGCTTTCACGCCTCCTGTTATGTTTCCTCGGTTTCCGAAGCCGGGGCAGGGAAATGACAAAAGCCGGACCAACTCCGGTGACATAAAATACCGTTCGGGAGAGGAAGAAGTCGGCAGTTTTGACAATTATGCAGTAATTTTGCCCTGTCATACTGAATAAATGCATTTTTAATATTTCATATTCCATTCAGCACAAGACTTATTTGCCATGACCATACCATTTATTTAGCAATTGGGGAAAAATATTTCTATAAAATGAATATCCTGTAAAAATATTGGAGTAGAGAGATTGAAACAATCATGACATTCTGCTGCTCTCTGTCATATTTTCCTCATTCTGAATCTTCCCCCCCTCAATGGGCTTCACTATCCAGCTGGGAACGCTAGAGCGCTATGATGACAGGCGGGTCTAAACAGCAGACTAAAACACTAATTTCTTGTCATCTGCGCTTTACCAAATTGTTGCATATACTCGAATCGTCTCAAATTATAATTGTAATTCACATAATAATGCTATTTAAGACTTTTTTTATCCTGTCGTACGCACTTTAAACCCAGTCAACTGTAGCAGAGGGTGCTTGTGTTCATGGGATTTTCAGAAGAATAACATGTAACATCTTTGCTTCCTAAACAAGAAGCTACCCCAAAAATGCACACTATTCCTCATTGGTGTTACAGCTGAGTCGCATCAACTTTACATGAAATTGGTGTGAAAGATGCTATTGCGTGCAGAAACAAAGCAAAGAAGAAAAGGACACTGCAGCCTTGGGTAGCCCAACATCTTCACCTCAAGAGATCCACCACCAAGCAAGCGTGAAAAGACCATCTGTGCATATTCAGAAACCACATGACGACAATCTAGAAATTCCCTCAAACCACCTGAGTGCAGAGCTGAAAACCAAATGTGAAACCACCACACAGCGTAAAAGCTGAGAAAAGCTCAGAAAGTGACTATAAATTTCTTTTAGAACCATCAAATAGTGCAACTCACCTTCACATTTAACTAAGATTCCAAACCATTGTCATGAATATTCCAGTAATCAATCCTGCAATTGCCACTTATTCATCCAAATTTATGGATATGCAAATGTGTATTTCATTATTAAATAGTAAATACCTTAAAATCTAATGCTTTCCATATACAAAAAGCAAAGAAGATAAACCCCTAATTTTGGGGGGCAAATGTACACTATGATTTGAATTGCTGCTTCAGTAGCTCTTACTTTTAAAATGGGAAATAAGTTTACAAGATACCTATTCACCAAATAAAATCAGTATCTCAAAATTTGGTCTGGATACGAATCAATTTGTCCTTCACAGTGTTTGGCATCAATCTCTTCCATCTCATTCCTGAGTATTGTGTGTTTTGTCCCCCATCGTATTGGTCTCACACTCCCTCGCCTCACACGACTGTTTGCCTCTTGTGACTCTCCGTGCTCTTCGAGTCTTACGAGTTCGCCAGTTGGTTTGGATGGGAGCCGAATCCACTTGTCTGTTTTCCGTGCCGCCAGTGTCCTCCTCACTCACACTTGGCTCCTTGGAGAAAACTGATGGTAGTTTCAATATTTTAGATGCGGCGAATTTCTCCATTTTTCCCTTGCTCTCCTCAACCTCTTTTCGAGCTTCTCCCTGTCCCACCTCCAGATGTTTTTGCTCCTCTTTCACTTCTGTTTTGCTGTCATTAGGGTCTTTGGAGAAGGTCCTCTTTAGATGTCCAAACCATCTCTCCTTTCTCCTTTTACCTGTTCCCAGTTCATCTAAACTTTCGTGGCTGCTACATGTCTCGCTGTCACTGTTCTTGTCAATCTTTGAAAAGCTCTGTTTCAGCCGCTCTAAATTGAGAATTTTAAGTAAATTAATTCTTTTACCATGACCTTCTTCCTTCTCATCACTTTTTGGACTATTTTGGTCGAAAACCTCTCCTCCCTCCTCGCTTACTTGATCAGCCGCTTCGGTCTCAGACTCGCTCCCTCCCGTCACCTCCTGCTCATCTTCAGTTCCGTGATGCCAGGAAAAAGCTTTAGCTATTTTCCCTGGAGAGAAACTCCGAAAGAATCCCATTTTTCCTGTTCTGGCTACGCTTTTGTCCTGTGACTTTGCTTCATCTCCGCTGTCTGCACCTTCAACAGACTCTAAGTCCTCCTCCTCCCCACCTTCACCCTCCTGCCGATCTTTGGAAAGGGCCTTTTCCAGCCTACGAGGTAAGGCGATCTTCCAGTCTACCCAGATAGCAGGAGAGGAGCTGCGGCGAGGGGGCACTCGTAGGCCGCCTAGGCCTGATACCAGCAAAGTGGGCTCACCTTCGCAGCGCTGGCACTTGCTCAGTTGAAATGGGAAGATGATGTCTTTGTCATTGCCGCAGAACTCGCATACGAAGCCCTTTGCCTGGCACAGCTGGAGAAGATCAATGCACATATGAGCAAGAGCATTCATCATGGATACAGCTGAGCAAAATCAAGCACTTCCGATTTCTTTTCACAAGATTCATCAATACAGGTGGTCCTGAATTAAATAATATATTGTGACATGGACCAAGACGCTATACTCAGTTATGGCTAAATTTACTTAAATGATTTTTATTAATGATCTAGAAATGTTTTTCTATTTTAAAACATGTATATCGTGACAACGAGTTTACAACTGTATTGTATTAGATCGTGTGTTGCCCGGAACTTACAGACAGGGCAATTCAATGCTCTTCCACTAGATGGCACAAAGTAGTCTTAATTATGCAACTGCTTGATGTTGAATTAGTAAGACAAGGCAATATTTTGTGACATTTGTTTGGTGGTGTGCCAGGAGAATGTTTTTTAAAGTAAAATACTTGGCACAATAATGGTACGCATTGGCTTAGGTATAACTCATTCTGATGATTGCCATACAAATGTTGGTTAAGGCGGTCGGTCCCTAATCACCGGGCCGGGGACCGGTATCAATCTGTGGCCCATATGCTACCGGGATGCACAGAAATAATAAATGATTTATTAACGACCTCATTCTGGCCTGTGCTTCATGAAACACCAATCTGCCTGCCTACTTTACTGACTAATCAGAGTAGCGATATGTAGACGTCACCCTGTTGTGGTGGCCACCATTACTGGGGTGTTTATACATCTCAGTAGCAGCCCATTGCCGGTCAAAGTAACGTTAGGTGCTTGCTGCTGGCTGTGTGACGCGGGCGGCACACCTCAGCAATGGTAGACTGGATACTTCCGGTCGTTTTGCTCGTATTAATCAATAGATATAATAATAACAATTGATTGGATATTTGCAGTCAAGTTTTAGGAGAGACTGCTGTAAAAAGGTTGATTCAGCATCTGGTAAATTACATTTTCCCTGCACTTAACATTATTTTAAATTTACTGTATTTTTCTGCCACATACTGGCGGTCCGTGAAAAAAAAAAAAAAAGCCCTCATCACACCGGTCAGTGGTGCCAAAAGCCAGAATAAAACTCAAGGTTCGCTTACCACACAGCCAGCTACGTGCACAGTCCCGAGTTTAAGCAGTTCCTTCATTCGAGGTGCCAATTCTCCATTGCGTACGGATGAAAGGTCATTTAGGGAGAAAAGGTGCAGGTCCTCGGTCAGGTGACCCGGAAGGATGTCAAACTGCTCAAGAACACTGAGGGATGACAAGCATATATATTATTGGTTTGATACAGGAAGTGACATTTTGTACACGTTTGCCTCAAAAAATGCTGGCGAATGTCAAAACAACATAGTGAGCTTACTCTTTTGAAAAGCGACATGTCTTGAAGAGGTTTTTCATATGAAACAGCTGCATTCTTAAAACCTAAAATGTTTGAAAAATAAATAAATACAGCAGTGATGAACAAAGGATAACAAGATAGGAAATTGCATTTTAAAAAATGGTGACATTGCTAATGGTATCTCTCGCACTGAATTACCTCATCCTCACTCTGGTATATACTCAGCAGCAAAACATCAAAATTACAACTAAAAACACCATCATCTTAATAGCAGCAGGGAACTGCATGAATGGCTTTATTCATTCTGCTTTCCCTATTTAGTAATCAGTCGCCACACAGCCTCTATTAAATAAAACTAGATCACATTAGATTTTGTTCACAGCTACCACATGCGCTACATCTGCAACTTGCTGTAAACAGTTTAAAATTGCACCAAGATTTGTTTCATTACAAAGACTCACCCTGACAGACTCCAAAGCTTTCACTTTCTTGTAGAGGCTGCTGTTGATGTCATTTGTGTTGAAGAGTGGATCTCCAGCAATCTTGCACAGCAAGTCACGGGCAAAATTGCTTACGTAGTATTTGCTGAAGTCCCACTTCATCAGTATTCGACCGGGAACCACCATTTGGGTATTCTCATGGCAGCATTGGCAGAAGTAACGACCAAGATACTCGCAGTAACGTAGTCTCTTAATATAGTCTGTGCCAAAAAGAATTAAAGTGATATATAGAAATGAGTATGAATGACTGTGATTATTACACGTGCAGTGTTGAACAGCAGATTAGCATATTGTACCTGGGTGGATGCGAGTCCCGCAGCCAGCGCAGCGGTAATTTTGTTTTGCGACAATAGTCTTCCTCCTGATAGAACATTAAATCAGTTAATTTAAGAAAAACAAAAGGATTACCAAGTTGAAAGTTTGTTTCCCTTAAAAGGGCTCTAAACTCTCTTTCATTGACCGTCCCTCTTATGCATTTCAGGCCATTTTTACACCCCTTATATTTCTCATGGCCAAAAACATACAATTCGACACGCATTATAATGTAAAAAGAAGAAAAGTCGTCTGCTCTTAAAAAAGGTTTCCTTTGCATTTGGTGCTGTCATTCCAGCTAAAGAATGTGCACTGTCAGTACAATGTGGTCTACCTAATATATATCACATTATATTTATGGCTAGATGGTCGTTTTTGGCAGCAAGGTGTGTGATTTACTCCATTAAAATATAGTGGTATGAAAAAGTATCTGAACCTTTTGGAATTTTACATATTTCTGGATAAAATCACCATCAAATATGATCTGATCTTTGTCCAAATCACACATGAAGAAGCAGTGTCTGCTTTAAATAAAACTACCCAAACATGTATGTTTTCATATTATAATTAGGATAGAACGCAAACAATGACAGAAGGGGGGGAATAAGTAAGTGAACCATCACATTTATTATTTTGCCCCCCCCCCCTCTTTTTTTTTTTTTTTGCAGCAATAACTTCAACCGGACGCTTCCTGTAGCTGCAGATCAATCTGGCACATCGATAGGCACTAATCTTGGCCCATCCTTCATTACAAAACATAAACATCCAGACTTTTAGAGATGGTTTTGTATCCTTTCCCAGCTTTATACAAATCGACAATCCTTGATCGCAGGTCTTCAGACAGCTTTTTTTGACCAAGCCATGATGCACATCAAACAATGCTTCTCATCAAGACAATTCTAACCAGGTGTGTGTTTTAAAGTGGACAGGGCGGCTTTAAACCACTCATCAGTGATTAGGCACACACCTGACTTAAATTGTTTGGTAAAAATTGGGTTTCAATTGCTCTTTAAGTCTCCATAGGCAGACGGTTCACCAACTTATTACCCCCCCCCCCTTCTGTCATTGTTTGCATGCTATCCTCATTAAAATTAAAATAAAATGTGAAAACCTATAAATGTTTGGGTGGCTTTAGTTAACGCAGACATGGTTTTTACATCTGTGTAATATTTACAAAACATCAGATCACATTTGATGGTAATTTTATGCTGAAATGTGAGAAATTCCAAAAGCTTCAGATACTTCTTAATACCACTGTACTCTCCTGGATTCTTGATGGATGTACAACTCTGTTTATAACAAACCTTGTTAAAGTGGCTGATTGCAGCCAAATAAATTTGATATTTATATGGATTGGCCAACATCATGGCCCTCCAAAAGGAAACCATAACTACAATATGGCTTGTAGTCAAAAGACCAAAGTAAAGTGAGACGCTGACACACGTACTTGGGCGGAGGGTGAATGTTGAAGATAATTTGTGGCCGGGGTGGTGCCCACTCCAGGTTCCCTCGTACCCGAATCCTTAGCTTGTAGATGTCTGCATGCTCTCCATCATCAGGGGAGATGGGCAGAGAGTCTGGGATGGGCAGCAGCTGAGACAAAGTCGACAAAAGGGGTTGGACTTCGGTTGAAGAGACACCAATGTTAAGAGTGCTCAGAGTGCTCAGTTTGCTATAAACCTCATGAACTAGCCCAAACTCTACTCAAAAGTTCGCAGGTCAGACATGTAGAAAAATAACCTAATTACAAGCAAGAGAATATTGACCATGTTACATACTTTCTGTGGCGCATCATGTTCTGGAACCAGCCAGTCAAGCTCAGAAGCGGCAGGAAGCTGCATACCCTCAAACTGTCTGAGCAAACCCATGGCGACCGACTCCGCAGAGTTAGACTGGAGGAATGATGGAGAACTGAAAGATAAATCATATAGTTGATGAGTAGTGCATACATGACTGTCAACTAGGGGCCTGTGGAGCCCTTCAAGACATTTATTGCGATTAAAGGCTATATAAATAAATGTCACTTGACACGAGAGATGCACTGATGCCGAAACAAATCTCCAGCCTGACATACAAGTACAGGAGCAATGTCTGTTGTTTGATGTAATAATCATTTCAAGTGAAATTATCATTTATAGTGGAAATATTTAGTTAACATACAATCTACAAACATGGGTTTTTTACTTACATGGACTCGGAGCTCAGAAAAGACCTGTTGCCGGAGCTTGCCCTGCGTTTTATGTCTGCTTCTGGAACATATGGCAAAAATAAAAAAATGAGGATTGATCTGATAAGGGCAAATGATGTCAAGACAGCGAAACCCTCTATACAACAAAAGTACCTGCAAGAACTCCATTTTTTAGTCAAGATAGGTAGCACAGTGTTTTTAAACAT
This sequence comes from Corythoichthys intestinalis, assembly GCF_030265065.1. NCBI lineage: Eukaryota > Metazoa > Chordata > Actinopteri > Syngnathiformes > Syngnathidae > Corythoichthys > Corythoichthys intestinalis. The sequence goes on along the minus strand of NC_080401.1, from coordinate 19,412,407 downwards.
TTTTAATTTTAAATTTAAAAAAAACTGTTATATTTGCCTGCATTAAATAGCACTAACATTAACTAAAATAATATAGTTCATAATTATTTCAACTAACATGCAAATTAGGATTCAGATATAAAGGACAGTCAGTACTTCACTTCTGATTTAGCGTGGATTACTGATCGAACACAGCATATTCAAATTTGCGTTCAAAATGTCGTCACCGAACAATACGTCATCGTAAACCAAGGACTCCTTCTAATTTTTGTACCGCTTGTATTCTGAATTGATAAAGAGTTACAAGAATGGCATTTTTGTTATAACTAAAAACGATAAGTAGTTGAGATTGAGTTAGAGGGAAGAAATGATAATGTGTATGAATGAAAATATGACACACTAAGCCAGAGTAGACCACTAAAGGACTGATAGGTGAAACACAAGAAGATGGATGGCAGCTATACAGACAGATGGTGAAATTTACCAGTCCCCCTCCCACCTATAGGCATCAATGCCCTCCACAAAAGATATACTGAGCAACGAGTACCTGTACAAAACCTTGCCAGCTTGGCTCCAAATTGAAAACCTGAATTATCACAGTCTCCTGTGGCATGGCACATAACAAATGTACCACCAAACAGATAATTTCACTTTAAAAAAAAATAAAAAAATAAAAAATAAAAACATCTTGATGTGAGTGACGCGAACCACCATCAAAACAAATTATGGGACAGAAATTCTCAGTTTGGAGTCAAGAAGCGAGTTTCTTTCCCGAGGAACCTTGTCCCTCTTGACAGCCATTAGATACCTGAGAAGAGGGAGGCAAGTGACAAGGACAGGCCGTTCTGAGACACCGCCAGCAGGGACTGGCCCTCACAGCCATCTGAGAGACAAAAACTTACACTCAGCACCACCATCACCACACAGCACCAACATTTCAAACAAAATGATTGCTTGTGTTGCATGCAAACACACACACATGCACATCGTCACCCAGGCCCCCATGACACACAAGTACAAAGCGAAAAACAAAGAAACAAAAACTATAAAATCCATATGAGATGTCAACAGAGAGGTTCAAACTTTGATATCTACGATTAAAACAGAGCAAGTCCATACATGTCCATGAAAAGTTTGAAATTAGGTAAAGGTAAATAATTTGCAATCCTCAACTGCATATCAAAAATGTTAAATTACATTGATTTCTATTCAGACAAAACAAACATTAAAAAGGCCTATAACCCATATAACGTCAAACAAACTGAAACCCTCCCGACACAATGAGTTATCAAATTGTTATGTGTACAATACAGTAAATAGGAACAAGTAAACCACTAAAAGGGGAAACAATCCCATCTATTCTGCAGCTTTATAATTTAAGTATGGTGAATGATTAATAGTGACTTGTTGAGTTGACAGTATGAAGACAATGTTGTGATGGGGTTATGAGAGTGGAACCATGGCTTCCTGCTCATTCATTTACAATAATTTTCGGACTAGAAGCTGCTACTTTTTTTCTCCCCAATGGAAAACCTGTGACTTAAAAGTCTAGCTTGGCTAATTTATGGAATTTTACAGGCTGATGTCTTTTGGTGTAACTATCCAAGAATACAATATGGGTACTTGCAGATAAAAAAAAAAACCATGGCATCTTATCTACATCTTACTACAATTCAACTCTGTCTTTATTCGTACCTTGTAATTCACACTCTTCCACCTCGTCAGCAGAGTCTGAATCGGATAGGCCATGAGAGTCCTGGGAGCTCCTCCTTGAACCGCTGCTATCAGTTGAATGAAACACTACAAAACAACAGAGTTAGACTTGCATACATCAATATTACAAATTCATCAGTCAATTTTTCGACAAGACCTCTTAGTTGTTACTAAAACATTACTCTTTGCAATATCTAAACCTTTTGAACAAATTGTATGCTTCCAACTTAGCAGGAACAGTTTTGTCAAGGATGTTTTCTGTTTGGGCGTAACTGTGCCAGAGTACTCAAAGCAAGGCCCACAAAGAAGCTGTTGGGACATAAAGCATTCGGTGCAAAAGTTCTAAACCAACAATCTACTGAGACCGATCACAATCTGAATTACCGAACCAACTACAGCACATTTTACAAAGCTGTCATGTGTGAAAATGTAAGACAAATATTTTACGTCCTTGTGCTGAAATTGTTATGTGTTGCAATACATTTGCCTATACAGTGGTACCTCGACATACGATCGCTTTGACACACGATTTTTTGCCATTTTTCTCTACATCTGACGACATGCTCGAAATACAGTACGACGACATGACAGCACCGCAGACGGACGCAGGGCGGATTTTCTTGTGAAGAAATCAACACAGGTTTCAAAACGTTTGGTACAGGTGGTGACACAAGGAAAAAGGTGACGCTTACTATTGAAATGAAGATGCAAATGGTAGAAAAATATGAGTGTGGGGTGCGCATCCGTGACCTGGCTTAACAATACAGCCATAGAATGTCTGCGATCTCCACAGTCCTCCTCGGACCACTGTTCGCCAGTCTTTTACAATTATTATTGTGGTAACGTCGCCAAAGAAATGGGCAGCTTCGTCAGGTTTTTATCATTTATTTCAGAACTTGTCAAACACATGAACAGCTACTAGGGATGTCCCGATCCAGGTTTTTGCACTTCCGATCCGATACCGATATTGTTTTGCACTTCCGATCCGATACCGATACCGGCCTATCTGAGCATGTGTCAAAGTTTAAAGTTATTTAGCCTCCTTACTTAGTTGTCAGACTCACGTTGAAAAGGGTTTTAGTACTCTTGATAACAACTAGCCAGCTGAATTAGGTGAGTTTGAGTAACACACAATGGATGGTAACAAGAAACTGACCTGTTTATTCAGTGACAAACACAAAACATTATAAATGACAAACAGAAATGGCATAGTCAGTCAGTAAAACGTGCAAATAATATTGTAAACTGTCAGTGGAAAATCCCACAAACCCCCCAAGCTATTAGATGCTTTTAATGTTTCGTGCATTAGTTACAAAAATTGTATAAAAAGCCTCTCAGTTTTAAATAAACGACTATTTCAGTATCAAGTTAACATTTTAAAACAAATAAAATACTCAAGTCCCCATTCTGTATCAGCAGCTTTGAACTACATTCAATTAATTTAAATTTGCGAATCAACTGTTTAAGTTGTTAAAAATGCTCCCGTTATTCCATAATTTCCCTTCTGTCTACTATTGACATGTGCAAGTATTAAAACTGTTTTGAAGATAGATTCAAGTCAAGATTTTGCCGATTTAGGAGTATTTTAGATAAAAAGTTAATTCGGTTCGCTTGGAAGGTTCACGACAACAGCCTACAAGGGAAGTCTCCTGCTTTTCGATTGCAGCTGTTTACTAACGCACCTAGTTTTCAGTGCATGTGTATGTCGCTAAATGCTTGATTAGGTTGGTTGTATTAAAACTTCTTACAGCTTTACCACCACGCTTGACTTTATTGTGGCATATGTTGCACTCTGCCTCTTCGTCTTTGTCGTCCTTTAAGGTGAAATGATCCCACACAGCTGACATTTTTACAGATGAAGTCTCTCGGTAAATTGGGAGACGTTAATGTAGTGTGTTGAAGGTGTGTCGTAAAATTCGGACCGGATTTTAGGGAAACCAAAGCAAAAATTGAAATGGATTATGTATATCGGTGCACTGGAAAACCCGGACCGGATTGTCAAAAAAACTGGATCGGAAGTCTGGATCGGAATTTTGCCGTGTCAGCCAATCCGATACCGATCCAAATATCGGATCGGGACATCTCTAACACCTGTCCACCGCAGTTGACGGTGTTCTCAACAAAACATTAAAAGTGAAACTTTAACCACACCGCTCTCTTGTTCTGTCACGTCAGCCACACAGTGCGTTCAGGTAAAGCAAAAAACGTCCGCCACATAAGAACCTGATTTGTTACATTATTACAGGAATGATTAGTATTATTATATTATTGTTCCGATTTTTATTTAATTTTTTTTTTTTTTGCTATGTGTAATTGCCATTTGTAATAGTACCAGCAGTATTTATTAGGGATTTAGTGTAGGTTTTTGGGCTGTGGAACGAATTAATGGAATTATAATGTATTCTCATGGGAAAATCCTGCTCGACATACAGCGCGACCATTTCGAATTACAAACAAGGTCCTGGAACGAATTAACTTTGTATGGAAAGGTACCAATGTATTCATTTTGCACTGGCATCTTGGGATTTAACTACAGCTTACAGTGTTGTGAAGGTGTGGAGGGTGGCAGGCGGTTGCGACGGATCTGCTGCCTTCGCAGGCGGATCTTCTGCTTGAGTTGCTGTATCTCAGAGTCGCTGTCTCCTTCCTCCTCTCCCTCTTCCTGCTGCTGACGCCTCAGATTATACTTCATCAACTCAATGGCGGCAATAAGCGACTCAGAGATGCTGAAGTGAGCGTTCTCCTATGTAATGAACAAGAAACAGAAGCTTGTTTTAAGAGGTCACCATTTTAGTCATTAGGTCTAGGTTTCAATTCTAACATGAGCTAACAGGCACCTTTTCAAGGTCGGCACAGCTGCCGAAGTCCTGCTCTGACAGATAGCTGATGAGACTCTGACCCTCTGATGGCTTTCTAAACAAAGTATCTTGTGGTTTGTTGTACTGGGACCCATCTGAAACAACAATGACATAAAAATATTAATTAAAAAGAAACGCAACAACAAAATTCCATGAAATCACAGCACAAAAACATTTCAGTGGATATATTTAAGACCTAACCAATTAAAATAGGCAAAAATAATACTTTTACATCCCTTAGGTGCTTTAAGAATATAATAAACTGATAGACAAGACCCAAATGATGTGCATCCCAGCGAAAAGAATTTTGATTAATGAAGGGACTTTTTTAATTTTCCCCAATGGTGATAAAAATGATTTGTCAATACTTGCCTTAAGTAGGTAATATACCATTTTTTAGACATTTGTAAATGTCAGTACGATTATGGAAAATAAAATGCAAGCATCTTAAAACGTCTACTCATCACTCATTGGCTACCCAATGTAGTATGCGCAGCTGTTTGAGAAACAAGCTTTTATGGATCCGGGAAATGAAGCAGGGTTCCTCCAAGTCTCAGACAGAGAAAAGATGAAGACTGACTCCACAGGTACAGACACAATAAAGAGTGTTTTTATGGTGATTAAACAATTATTTTCAATCCTCCGAGGTGTAAGAAACTCAAGATTTTGCCCACTTAAATACTAGTGCAACCTTCTTTCATACTTTCGTTAAAGATGATTCAACTAGGTGTTGCCTATTGCTTCAAACACATTTAACTCAAACATATTGCACATATTTGAACACAAAACAATTATATTATGGCATAAAATGAATAGAAAATATTGTACAATTTTTAAGTGTCTCTATTCAGTATGTGCCTTTCAGAGGTTGGGCATGTTGAGGAGGCATATGACGTCTGCTTTTGAATCCCTGGTTGATCATTGTGGTCGATAGCTGCAAAGCATTGTTGACTGGGTCACTCAGTTAACAGCAAACATTATTTGATACAAGCGTGACGTAAGCTGTATCAGGACATCTAAACTCACAAGACTCCATGTAAAGGGAAGTGGGCGTGCTGGCATCACTGAGCTGAGGCGAAAAAGGGTTGTACTCCTTAATGCAGCAGTCTTCGGTCAAGGTTTCTAAAGGGAAAAAGGTTTACATTTAGTGCCTCAGACCCATTATTCGTGAAAAAGGGAAATGATGGATTTGTTGTTTGCACGTTACACAGAATGGCAGATCTTTTGTTTGCATGCAGATAAAATGATGGCTGTTGACCTTTGATATGATCTCCATTTAAAATAAATGTAAACCACAAGAGCTGAAATAACTTCATTCCCGTTTTGTTGATAATGTAACTCATTAAGATGTAACAATCACTTCATGAAGGCACAACAACAATAAGGGGTAATGCAAAACATACAATCTTGGAAAACAAAATGAAAATTCATTCATAGAATGAATAATGTTTTACATGCAGTGGAAAAATAAAAAGCGGTGGAAGAGTTTAAGTAAGTACAGTCATATGGTACAGTGTAACAGCACTGACAACCTGCTACCGGATCCTCTATTATTATGGTGATTTTCCGGTGGGCCCCTCCTTCACGCAAACAGTGGAAAAGGGGGAAAAAAGTAGAGCAGAGAGAAAGCATGTTACCTTAACCAATAAGGTAAAACAAAGGGGGCTAAGTGAATACAGTAGAAGCAATTTAGAGGGAAAAACAGCCTATCAGTCTTTCCTGGTCTTTCCTGTTTCCATTGTCACACTGTTGAATAATTGTTTCAAGTAGTCCTGTGCAATTTATCCAATAGCTTAATTCAATATTTTATCAACGTTCAATGTGGAAAAAGGATTTAGTTTAACTTGTATACTACTAACGCCGCAAGACTTCGTTACTCTGCAAGGGGTCCGAGTAAGCACGTTTCAGAGCAGAGCACAAAGCGGTTCTTTTAGATAGGTCAACTTTCTAAGTTTTGTAAAAAACAAAAACAAAATAAATCCTCATTAAAAGAGGAACAAAGAACATCACTAAAAGCTTTTCTGAGGCAAAACAATGGTTTTGGTTTTGCACTTCTCCCAACTGGCACACATCCAATAAATCATTGTGGCTTAATGTGGATGGTTGGAAATGAGTAACGAGAAGAACCATAGTCCAATCAGCAAGCATATAATTTTTTTGAGGTGTGCCAGGTTAACAATAACGGGGACGTGCGTAAAAATTGCTGAGGCCGGTTGAGCATCCAGGTGCAGCCATTTGGAAAGCCCTGCTCCCTCAGAGTTTAGTTCAATTTGGCATTTAAAAAATTCCTGCCCAATGACAGTTAAAGTAAACAGCATTACCACAAGTTTATTTATGTGTATTAGTGCCCCCCGTTTGGTAAAATGCTCAAATTCAGCACAGAGTGTTAAGCAATGGTTGAGTTCTAACACCAGTGTAGGTGTAACTGGCGCACCACTGATTTGCAACGAACTGATGCATATTACCCCAACGTGCTTTTCAAAAGTCAAAGATGTGTCCTGCAATTCAAAGTAGATGTTGTTTAGTAAGCACAAGCTGCTAACCACTGTCACATGAACTAAGGAAAAACATGTTACTGAATATGGGAAGTTAAACTAAATTCATGCAACACCAACTCCTTCATTTACAGTACTATCATTGAGGTAACTATGCAGGAGTTCAGAACTTGTAGAAAAGACTCAAATCACATTACGGTAAATATGCATACACTTGTACAGTGATCCCTCACTACTTCGTACTTAAACTTCGTGCCCTCAATCCATCGCAGATTTGGAAAAAAATAATAATAATAAAAAAATACAGATGAGCTGTCACGAGCCAATCGCGTAGTCTCACTCTCGCTCCCTCCCTCTCCCTGTTCTATGTTTGTCAGGCACGTCACTGGAGTTGCTTATTAAAGTTAACGATGTTGACAGATGTTTGTTTTTTATCTTGCCAGAGTCACGAGCTTCAAAAGAGCTGCATGTGTCAATCATCGTTTAACTTGTTAAACAGTTGCTATGGCAACTCATTGTGTGTAAGTGAGAGGATTTGAGTAGACTCACTCAATGAAGTGTTGTGAGCGCTGCCTTGGAACATACAGGCTCTGTACGCATGCGCAGGCGGGGGGATAAGGAAGCGCGCACTGGAAGGATTCTGTGTGTGTGTGTGTGTGTGTGTGTGTGTGTGTGTGTGTGTGTGTGTGTGTGTGTGGTGCGGGGGGGGGGGGGGGGGTGTTGACGTTCAAGGCAGCCGGAGATGTTGTCTCAGCAGCAATAAATTCCACATGTTAAAAGTGATCCTGAGCAGTTTGTAAATTCCACATGTCACTCCAAGAGTTACAGCCAAGGGAGGTAATAGAAGCCTTTAATAAAGCCAAACATTTTTCGACTACAGTACTTTATTATTGTTTAAAAACTATTCGGTGGGACAGTAACATGTTTAAAACTTATCATAATTATAACATTTGAAGTGCTTAAAAGCATTCATTAAAAAAAATATATACATACTTTTTTTAATTATACTTTGGGGGGGGGGGGGGGGGGTGAAAAAACATGTCTTATATGCATCTCTTTCCAATGCTTAACCGAAACTGAATATGTTGAACAAAAAATATTTTGGGGGGGGGGGGGGGGGGGGCGCTACGTCGCAGTTTTTCACAAATCACAGCGGGTTCTGGTCCCCATTAACCGCGAAAAACGAGGGATAAATGCACAGGGCTTTTCTACCTTGAAGTTAGTTAAAGCGCTTTGACATAACTTCCTTATTCACCTACTGATGTCACAGCATCAGAAGTAATGTGGAGTTCACTATGTTGCTAAAGGACACTTCTACATGGTCTCCAGGGTGGGGGAATCAAACCTACATCCTTTGTGTTGGGCAACAACTTTTTCACTACTGAGCCATGCCGTTCCATTAAAAACTATATCTAGAAAATACATCTTTTAAATTGGTTTACTGCAACTTAATTGTTCAACGGAATTTAGCCAAATACCTCTAATTTTCAGTGTTTGTGTTGTGAATATTGATTATCCATTGCAATGCAGTTTAAATCCATCTTACAGCAGTGTATTCACATTACATACTCCACAGAGTAGGTAAAATTAATTTTAATTTCGTGTTCAGATTGACACCAGTTGGAATTTACTTACCTTTCCTGAGTTTGTGGTTAATCCCTGTATCGGAAAATGACCGTGTGTGTCCGCGAGACCCACGCCCTGGCTCTTTCTGGCCCTCTGAAAAAGATGAGCGCCTGGGTGGTGGTGGAGCCAAAGATTTTGGCTGCAGGGATTGGTCCTGGCTCACGCTGAGCTCGCTGCTGTGTGTGGAGCTTTGGGTGCTTCGTCGACTGCGTTGGCCAAGGTTACCAATGGCAAGGTACTCTGGACCATCATCATATTCACTGTCAACTAAATCTCCCCTATCAGGCTGCAGGGAGGAGGGCGAGAGTGACTCTGAAAATGAGCTGGAGGGACCGGAAGGGGGTGTCACATCCTGTCCGCTCTCTTGCGGGCTGGTCACACACACCCAAGGAGGACCAAAGGTGCTAGCTTGTGAGGTAGCATCTAAAACAGATCACAGCAAATTTGGAGATGCATTCATAACACAAACCCTGATGCAATTTATAAATTTTTCTCATAATTCTACAAGAAAAATCAAGATTTCTAGGGGAAAAAAATACATTGCGTCACCATTTATGTTGACCAGCAGATAACAATGCTCAACGGGAATATGCAAATATTCTCTCACTTGCGCTGTTGTCGCCTCCTATCATGTTGCCTTTGTTGGTCGTGACAGCCACATCTCTGAGGGAGCAGTTGGATGTGGTGAGCCTCCGGTTTAAAGATTCTCTTGGGGCTGCCAAGTCAGCGCTTCTCCAAGGCCCGCCAGCCCCAGGAAGCACGCACAGGCTCTGGCTCTTCAAAAGGCCGAGGCACGGCGGGTTTTTGAGAGGGGACAGCTATAGAATGCAGGATGTAAATATGAACAGATTAGATCCAGGACCTGTAATCAATTAAGGTACAAAGAAAACCATTAGAAATTAACAGTCAAAACCAAAATTAGACCCACCGCCACGGTGTCTATTTGAGCTAAAAGTTTGGGGTTATTCTGCTCCACGGCTTCAAGACACTGGAACATGGCAGTGACGTGTGGCTCACTGAGCAAGAAGGCATCTTCTAAAATGAAAATGAAGTACCGTTGAAGGGGGTGGGGTGGGGGGGCAATGATAGAATATGATAGGGCAATTTCATGAACAAGTATCTTACCGTTGTAGTATTTTCTTGTATGTCCTTGATGCCTAAGTAGAGGTTTGAGCTGAGCGGATAGTATGTGAACCTGCAAGCTGTAAAGCAACCAGCGTTCAGCCTTGTAACTCTCACCGGCACTCTGCATCCTGCTGCTTAGGACGGGTTCCAATTGACTGAACTATGGGCAGATGAAAAGAAAAAAAATAGAAATTAGTTTGAAGAAGGAAAAAAGATTCTTTATGCAAATTATGTTTTGTTTTTTTGTTTTTTTAAACCTATACCAGCTAGCATAAATTATAGTATATAGTGTTTTGTTTCATTCATTAACTTATAGGTACAGTGCTGTGAAAAAGAATTTGCGGCCTCAGGAATTCATAATTTTCTGTTTTCCCTGTTAAATCATTAAAATACATGTAAATATCAGACAAATATAACCCAAGTTAACAGAAAATGCAGGTTTTAAATGGTAATTTTATTCATCAAGGGAACAAAATATACCAAACAACTTAGCCGTGTGTGAAATAATAATTGTAAAATTACTGGATTACAGTTTTTTGAAACCACACTTCTTTTCCACTGACCAAATCCAAGCCTTCAGACCTGTTTAATCAAGAAATCACTTAAATAGGGTCTTTGTTAGAAATTAAAATTGACCAGAAGATCTCAAAAAAGCAAAGATAATTTCCACAATCCAAAGAAATTAAGGTGGCGTGCATGAGATTATTCTTTTGTTCAGCATGAAATATGTCTCTTGGTTTAAAAGTTTGGAAACAATTTAATGACCAAGAGACTGTTTAAAGACTCTGAAAGACTTGGCAGGTTTTTTTAATTATTCAACAGATTATAGTGTGAAACCATGAACTTCCAGTATTGGTAAAATGCAGAATACTTGTATAGCATATTTATCTACGCGTTTTTATTATACCCAAAGCGCTTAAAATTAGCTCACATTCACACACCAACGGAGCTCTTGCTATGCCCAATGAGGCACTTCAATAGTGGGCAGTTGTAGCCAGGAATCAAACCGCTGACTCTTCGGTCCCAGGACAACTCCAGCTACCAACTGTGCCACGCCCCTCATCATATTGACCTTTTCTTCACAATATTTTTTTTTTATGTATGTTGGACCTGTAGATGCTTGTATTACTGTACATATGTGCAAGGTGCATGTACCTGTTCAACATGTGAGGCAAGGTGGGGTTTGATATGACGAACACACCAGACAAATGGCCAGTAGTCTCTCTGCTTGTAATACACCTGAAAGTGCCCGAAAAGCTTAGTCAGTATAATTACACCATAGTCATATCATAGTCACCTATACATTACTCCCAAGTTGTGACATTGTAGTCAATTTGGATTAAAAAAAAATCTTACCAAGCAGGCACTTAATTTGTGTTAGTATTCAATTTGCCATCATGGCTGATCTTCATACCTTTCTGTTCAATATGTATATCTTAATCAAGTTTATTCTGGCAAGTAAGAGATTCACGTTTCTCCAAAACCTGATGTAATACCACAATGTAACATGTTGGACTGGTTTCATTAGCAAATATTGATATAATCAATAAAGTTTGAAGTGGAATGTTACATGACCTGGTCGCAATTTATCAAGGAATGAAGAATGAAGGTTAAGAAATGTCTATTTAAATACAACAACAAAAAATTTAAAGGGCTTTTGATACTGATAATTGAGCCACAAAGGGAATGGACTGCATTGTACTTAACAAAAGGCTGGAATGTGCATTACAATATTGGTTGTTTTGCTTTAAATAAAAACATTCTCAATAACATCCAGCCATCTTCCCTTTATCTAGGTTATCCTTCCTTTACTTTACCACACACCACACATCAAGTTGAGCATGTTTGTTAAATTACATTGGGTAATAGTGATGCACGATAATACATTTTTCAACCAATACCGATAACCGATAATATCCTCCTCGTTCCAACCGATAACCGATAATGTCAAGCCAATAATTCTATTTTTAAAAATTTAAGTATAGACAAGAGAAAATATTACTGTGCAAAAATATAATTTACTGCTCTTTTTATTCAAAATCAAATGTGAACAAGTAGTAAATTCCACCATCTAAATATTGACAGATTGTCTGACTTGTGTAACGGTAAACTTTTGGCAACATAATTCCACCATCTAAATATTGACAGATTGTCTGACTTGTGTAACGGTAAACTTTTGGCAACAAATACTTAGAGTACATACCTAAAATGCACAAAAATGCCTTTAAAAGTAAGACATTCCTAACATATATAACATTACTTCACTGTTTAGAGTAAATACCTAAGTTGCACAAAAATGCCTTTAAAAGTAAGACATTCCTACCATATATAACATTACTTCACTGTAAAAATACACCTCCTTAAAATTAGTCAGTTTTAAGTGTAAATCTATTGGAAATAAGTGAAATTATCTGCCAGCGCTTCAAGTGTATTTCACTCAGATTTCTTGAATAAAAATAGTTAGCTGAAAATAAGTTTACCAATCTTATTTTAAGTAATGATCATACTTAATCCTAAAAAAAACGTGTTTGTCAGAAATGTTCTTTATTCAAGAATAAGTATGGTTCAAAACATTATTTGAAAGCAATTTTTTCTTGATTTAGGTGAAAAATTACTTTTTTTTTTTTTTTTAAAGATGTATGGACTTAATAAGAACAAACGGCAATATTTACGTACTTCAAGTAAGTGGAATAATCTGGCGCATTCATCTGTTGACTAGTCCTTAACACTCAAAACAAGATGGGGAAAATTAGTTGACTAGATATAAGAATGATCCTATTACGACGTCATAAATTTACAACGTACTGTGTCATGGCAGCACTTTGTTTACATTTGCGGCATTCACGACACTTGCTTTACGGCAGCTAAGCTGATACACTGCAGTACAAGTAGGCCGTAGTTGGAGCTTGCGTCCCCGTGCGCGTTGTATTGTGCCTGAATTTTGCTAAGCCGAAAATAAAGGCAGCGTTACAAAGTCATCTGGCCGCTCGTTATTTTACATATTGAATGCATTACTGATCTCCTCCCGCCTGTGCCCTTCAGTCCGTCCGGCCGCCAAATTAACACCCGCGCCAGCCTCTGTCTGGCCGTGCTGCTTGATTAATTAAACCAGAGTGGCAGCGGCAGCTACATTCGTACCGGATAGACGCCCGCCCCGGCCGGCTCACCGCCGCATATTTGGGCCTGGTGCTGTTCCCCGCAGCGTTTCTCCGTCAACACAAGCCCCGTAGTTTAGCTTCGTGTGTTTACATTAGCAATAGCATTCGCGCAAGCAGCAGCCTCGTGTTCGTTCCAAAAATCTTTGTGATGCAGGTTTAAATGGCTGATCGGGTTTATGTTGAATGAGGACGCTTTTTTTCGCCTTGTGGAACTTATGCAGTGCATGTTTTGCAGATGGCGAGTGTCGTTTTTTTTCCACATACGGAAAAATGAGCCATGAGCTCCACTCCAACTGCCTCTGTTGTGTAACTCCGCCTCCTTAACCCCTCCTCCCTCAGGCGCTTCAGAGAGGGGAGGGGTTGAGGAGGCAGGTGTGCTGAGTTGGTTGCGCACATTTGGAGGTTAAATCAAGTATATAATTATCAAATTGCATTATCGGTTGAATTTTTTAATATCTGGATTATCTGTGTGATGTCATAACTGCCATTATCGGCCGATAATTATCGGTAACCGATATTATCGTGTATCTTTAGTAATAGTCGTATTACAGAAGGACAATCCACTCTCCTAAAATTATTGTTTGCTACAGTTATGATGCGTCGTTCAAAGGGAGGAATTTTGTCATATTTTACAAAGAACCATGAACAACATAAAACCCCTGTAAAGTGAAAAGGAAAACGTGTGCTTGATTTGACACGGTGCAGAGAAGAATGTCATGAATATAAAAATCAGGCTTCAAATTTGTTACAAAGTGAGAATTTCTTGCAGCTATCAGGCAGTGTAGGCATTAACTCTTAATTGTGTTGTTTACAGAAAAAAATGATGATGCTTGATTGTGTAAACAAAAATGAAACTTTTTTTTAACATTTCCGTCACACATATTTTTAGAATCAAGTAAAGGAAACATTGTAAAATAAAGTTTTCTGTAAACTAATATTATTCAGCATTCATTTACAGTACAGCACATGGTTTCAGCTGTAGTTCTCAATGTGCTAAAAAGATTAGAGTAATTAAAGTGGGCTGACTTGCTTGCATTTCACACTAAAATGGATCCATTGTCAGCTAATTCATAAAAATCTTATGTTACTGTACTCTTGCCTGCTCATTCTTCAGACCGTGACTGAGAATGTTGTTCATGTCTTTGTGCAGGCGCTGCAGACCACCGTAGCGGGACCAAACATTAGGGTTGTTTGTGGACAGTAGGCCCTCCACTGTGGTCTTCAGGCTGGACAGCAACTTCCAGAGCTCGCGCCTACACAGGTCATGAGGAGGAGGAGGAGGAGGATAAAAACATAAGGGGAGGAAGTTCAAGAATGAGGAAGGACACAGAAGAAATGCTGGCATTTGCAGTGTTGTGGTTGAATTTATTACGCATGTCAACTCAAATATATTTTCAGGAATACTGGACTGTCTCAGAAAATTAGAATATTGTGTATTCTAATTTTCTGAGACAGTCCTGTACATTAATCCACCATTTAAAGCAGGGGTGTCCAAACTTTTTGCAAAGGGGACCAGATTTGGCGTGGTAAAAATGTGGGGGGCCGACCTTGGCTGACGTCCTTTACATAGAACAATATACAGGACTGTCTCAGAAAATTAGAATATTGTGTATTCTAATTTTCTGAGACAGTCCAGTATACAGCTCAGATCCAGTAACTCAATAAATCCAGAATCAGCAACAGAATAAAAGTGCTGACAGCAAATACATTGTAAATGGCAGACAAATCATCTCCTGCTAATCTTGCTGTAGATAAATCACTCATAAAAATATCAAGAGAGCTGGTAGCAACTTTGGAATATCCACAGTCATATTCCACAAAAGTTGTTAAAATAAGGCCTAAATTGTTAGTAAACATTGTAGTGTAAATAAAAACTGTGCTATAACCAGGGGTGCACATAATTTTTTTGCCCAGGTTCTCAGAGGAGGACCTGGAGATGTGACTTGGTCCTCATTGAGCTTGAGAGCCGACCCGCCTGATGCGATAAATTTATGACAAGCTTTACTTAGACCCAATTAACTTTAATTCATTATATTAACAATTAATGCTTGATTAACATCAACTGGCACAACAAAATTGCCATTAGTTTGAAGTGAAATGTAAAGAAATAAAAAGCAGCAATTCAAAATAAAGGGCATTATGCGGCTCCCACATTAACTCCAAGCCTTTTTAAAAGTGTGATGTCCTCCTCATAAGACCTCATTGAACGTGCATGTTTAGCTTTGTAAAATGCGAGCAAAAACACGTTTGTCAGTGCATGTCGCTGTTCATTACCTTTATTCCGCCACTTGTCCATAGGGCGAGTGGGGTCCTGTTTGACATCGATGGTTTGCTTAATTGCCACATGCTCTGTTTTTTTCGTGCTTTTCAAAGTTTGGATGGCTGAAATTCTTTGACCCTACATAAAATGCGCTGCTCTTATCGGCGACATTGGGATTCTCACGGCACATTTTGTACCGCATTTCCGTGCTAGCATCATTTGCTTCTAGCCATGGTACCTCCTGTAGCCACTTTTCAGCAAAAGTCCTTTTTTCGGTAGCTCCGGTGACATCTCTGTCGTCTGTCTGTCTGTCTTTTGACGGGGGTGGGGGAACACGGAAGTAATTACTCAGTGTGGCCTGCCTCTTCGACATTTTGAGAAGTTATTTTCTCGTGTCCGCCGCAAATACAGCGGTCAGCCATCGGTACGCAAAAGCGTATGGAAGCCGTTGAGGGCCAGTGCGTTTGTCTACGTCCAGTATGCATGCGCGCATGCGGACCACTTATGTGCACCCCTGGCTATAACCATAATACAAGTGCAATTAATTTATGCTGTTATGTCATCCATTATATGTTCAGTGTCTACAACAGAACACTCAGAAAAACAACATTAAATGGGTCCATTGCTTTCAGGATGGTATGCGGTATTCTAAAAAGAGACCACCCAAATCCCACAACTATCCTGCATTCTTATCTCTAAGCTGTGGAACGCTGGTCTGATGGCCTAAATATTTCAATAAAGGTTTTGTTTTATGAATCCATTAAATGCTGGCTCTTATGCTGCAGGACTTCCTCCTGTTTACCTCAAGTCAGCAGACTGGCAGGCTGCTGGGAAGCTATCACTAAATCCTAACAACAAATAAATGTCTTATCTTATAGTCATTTCTTGAAGGTTTGATAAAGAACACAAGTCACGTGGCTTCAGATGACATGTGAAGTGTTCATCAACAGTCAGTCATGAAATATGCTACAGGGAAGGAAGGATGAAATTCCGACCAACTCCTTGGCTTTATTGAACATTGCCTCAAATTCTGTACAGTATACTGTAAATTAATGAAATAGTACTTACTAGCTCCCAGCATAAATCAATTTTATGAATATGAGTTTATTTTATTGGGAATTGATTGAAAAAAAGTTTGTTTTTATTAACAAAAAAGCAAATTAAGCAACCATGTATTCAACAGATTCGATTAAAAACCAGTTTGTTTCTTTGCGTTGTTATTACAGTGCTACCTCGACATACGATCGCTTCGACACACGATCTTTTCGACATCTGACGTAAAATTTGACTCGCCATTTGTTTCTACATCCGACGACATGCTCTAAATACGACTATCTATGACAGCACCGCAGTTTCTTTGTTTTGCGGCAAGACGGACGCATGGCAGAGGAATCAACATGAGTTCCAACAATGCTAGTGCAGGTGGTGAAAAAAAAAGGAAAAAAGGTGATGCTTACAGTTACTATTGACTAGGCATGTGCCGGTATGAGATTTTCACGGTACGATAACCGTGAGCAAAAATACCGCGGTTTCACGGTATTGCAATTATAGCTCCAAAATTTTGAGATGTATGGGTTTAAAAAAAAATTTTTTAAATCCATTGAACAGGATTTTTTCAAAACATATTTGCAAACTGGAACATGAATATAATGTGAAAATAAATAAATTAACAAAAAATAACAAATATTATATAAAATTAAAATAAATAGAACCTAGACTATACCCACAGACACAGCTCAAGTTGCTCAATATTAGAGTAAGAACAAAATAATTGCTATAAAAAAGTAAAAACACTTCTAAATAAAATTAAAAACATATACTGTATGACTTTTTTTTTGAGGGGGGAAGCTCAAGTGAAGTTTCGCCATTTTCAGCCACTGTGTCAACTCTAGTCTACATGATACCATGCCTTTGTGTTAAAAAGAACAAAGAATTCATAAGTTAATAAGTTAGTTAAAAATGTATGAGTTCGTTTTATAAATTACTTAAAATGTAAATATTGTTGAGGAAAGGTTTCATCTAAAAAAAAAAAAAAAAAAAGTGAGGAGTGAGACCTCCTCTCTCAATTAGCGATCTTTGACGCGATTCTTTTTCTTTCCCCCCTTCATTCAAGGTTTTCTCTCACTCAGCGGCTGTGAGACATAAAAGAAGCTGCTCTCCCAGTTTAGCCTAGGCTAACATTCATCTTTGTAAGTTTTAGTTAGTTTGTATATTGAATTTGAAAGGAAAATGTGTGTTTTGTTTTTGGCGAACTTTTTAATGGTGCTACTGCTATCCTGTTGAACCTAATCACACGTGGAAAAATACAATTGTACAACGTTTTAAATGTATTTATTTATACATTTCACCACGATTTGAGAGCTCAATAAATTGAAGAAAAGTACGCCTTGTGTTTGGAGGATTTGTTTTTGGGTTTGCTGGCTGTTTAGTGACACTCACGGCAACAAACGGGAAGGGGTGAGCGGTGCCGCACCAAGCCACTTCGGCTGCATTTTGGCACATGAAAAATAGCGAATACCGTACTAAGGTATGACGGAAAATTTTAGTGGTTTTGAAACCGCGACGTTTTCACACCACGGTAAACCGTGAAACCGGTAACCGGCACATGTCTACTATTGACATGAAGACATATGATAGAAAACACCACGCAAACACATTTGCCACATTAGAACCCGATTTGTTACATTATTACAGGTATTATTGCTACTATTATATTACTATTACTATTTTTTTCATAATATAATTGTTTTGCACTTTGTAATTGAATTTTTATTGAGAATTTAGTGTAGGTTTTCGGGCTGTGGAACAAATTAATGGAATTACAATGTATTCTTATGGGAAAATCCTGCTCGACATACGACCATTTCGACTTACAAATAAAGGTCCTGGAACGAATTAACTTCGTATGTAGAGGTACCACTTGTACTTCTATTAGGGGGCTGATAGCACAAATAGTGGGAGAGGTTAAGAATATATTTAAGACAAAAGTTTTTATCTTACTTTTGTCTTTTTTTTTTTTCTTGTTTTGAGATTTTTTTTTGTCTTTGTTCTTATTGCCTCCTTAACAGTAGGGGTGAGAGGAGGGAGAGAGGGATCTGTGAAAAAAATATAAATGAAATTTTGGGAGGAAATATCTGAGGTTTTATTTTTAGACTGCAACACCCACCGTTAGTGACTTATGGGAAAATGTTTGCGAAAGTGTACCCTGGAAAAAGCACGCTTAGGTTTAAGTCTTATTTGAAAGGACCTATGAGATTACATGGTATAGCAATTCAATAAGGGATGCATTGTACATACATTTATAAATGAGTACATGTTGTACCTCGAGAAGGAAAATTCCACAACCAGAAAGAATGCTAAGTTTGTGAATAAACAATGCCTTTATTGTGTGTGCATGTGCCTGTGTGCATGTTACAAACTTGTGTGGGATGGCCATGTTGTTATCACTGTTGGAATTATTATCTTATTTCACATATTCTGGAAGGGTGTGCAGACTTATGAAATGACAATTGCCCTGTTTAGTTCTGTATTACTTCATAATAAAGGTCTTTGATTCTAAATTCGATTTGATTACAATCAGATGTGGATAAAATGACTCATACATTAAAAGGAGATATATAACGCAATAACCACAAACTAAAATCTTTCTGGAGCTTTTTTTTAGTTAGTTGAATACCGCACTCAGACGCAAAACAACAGCACCAGAGGAGTACTAGGCTATGACTTGTGTTTGTGTCAGCACTTCCGTTAGGCAGGCCTTACTACTAGAACAATTCCAATTCAGAACTGTTCCCACTTACGAGTTTCAGGTGAAAGACGAGGTTTAACGCGTTTGCATCCAAAGCACATAAATCTCCAGCACATACAAACACCAACAACTAAAACGACAAATAAAATGTAATCACGTTTCTGTTAATCAATTTGAGAACTGTCAAACATGTATGACAGCTAGTAGTTAGCCTAGCAGCTAGGTGTTAGCTTTTAACAGTTTGACAGTTGACAATCACCTTTATAATTGCACAATTTTGGCCACTGTTGTTACGTCGTTAAAAGTTAATTGTGGAGTAAATGTTTATCATTATTATTATTCAAACTTCAGCGCAGAAGAACTCACGTTCACGGCTGTCACTTACCTGTGTTCTGTCACCTCCCCGTCCGACGTTATCTCCATGTCTTCCGACTGGAATTGAGTGCCGAGCTTCCTGTGTAACTGCACAAATATCAGTGTAATTGCTCCATATTAAACCAGTGCACTTGCTTGATTCTCAAGGAATATGCACAGGTTTGCATTTGTCCTCCATCTCTACCCCGCCTGCCCAAAGTTGAATCCAAACAGTGGGGGAGGCCACATGACCTGCTAGCATCGAGGAGTGGGCGGAGGCGTTTGTTCCTTTATAGCGCTGCACGCAAGCACCCTTTGACCGTTGGTTACTTTTACCTGTACAGTATGTTAATTTGAATGTTCACTCTCTGTGGATAATTAAACCGGCTAAAATGTGCGGCCATAATCCTGTGGTGTCTCGAATAATTTAGATGTTTCTGGGTTGGCAGACAGTGGTGGTTTTATAAACGTTGGTCACCAGTGCCCTCTATTGTTCTTTTCGATATCGCAGCGTAAATGATGGTCCAAATCTACGTCTTTAATGTTTTTAAGGTTTATTCATTTGTGTGTTTTTATGTGTGTATTTTGATGTATTGCATATTATTTGCATATGTTTGAATTTGAGTTGAATTTATAAATAAACTTAAGTAATTTTTTTTTTTTTTGAAAGACGGGACAAGATGGCGGCAGATACACGCATGCGCAGTAATGTTAGTAAAAAAAAAAGTGTCATGACAAGTATTACTACACCGGTATTTTTTTACCACTAGATGACGCCATTCACACTCTGTTAAATTTGTTCTTTTTTTTTTTTTTTACTTTGGCTATTATTTTTTGTTACATAAACTTTATTAACAGCACATAGAAATAGACAAACATAGGGCGAGACAATTCACATAATATCTACAATTTACAACAATAACAACAAAAATAATAAATAAAAGGGTCGGGGTTATTTTCAACACAAGCTGTATTGTTTGCGATGTCTTTTGGCCCTGATAGCCTTGGGGTTTAAAGAGGAACTTCAATTGCCCAAATTTAAAGAAAACATTTTTCCAAAAACACAAAAATTTGGTCTTTGATTCGCATATTTTCCACAGTGAATGTGAAATTTTGCCAGAGTTAAAATAAGATTTATAACATACCTTTTTTTATCTATTTCTAGTTTGTCAATGTTAGATAGGCCAAACAAAATATGTCTAAAAACTAATTTCAATGAGGGTTTAACTTTGGACTAAACTTTAACCCTAACCCAAAATATGGGAGAGTATGTACATTCCCAAAACAAATGGGAGACAATTTCCTCTGCACTCTGTTAAGCTACGACTTTTCCGCACACCGGTCTTGAATTTTCACATCTTTTATTTAAAATCTTAAAAGCGAATTATATTTTTATCAAATCTTTTCATTTTGTATTCCATAAATTTGATGATGACGATGAACTTAATTCCAGGCACATGGAGGCCATACCACAACATACAATATAGGACAAATATATGGCGGAAAAAACTCAGGTGACTTGAAGTTCCGCTCTGAGACCCCCAATTTGGCCAAATTTCAAAATTGTCCTATATGTATGTGTGATACATCATAGGAAAGCTTAAAATCTCAATTTTCTGAAGGACAAAAAAATTTATAAAAAGAAGGGCATTTTTGAAAAAAAAAAAAATGTTTTAAACAGCAAAACCCTAACTGGAAGTGAGAGCATGAGAGTGCGTGATTAAAGACACCATGATTTTAACGAGATATTATCGCGTACTTACCTCTTTTCGATCCAAAAACTCCATGTAGCATGTATCACTAAGTGTCAAGAAAGAGCTGTGAATGGCCACAGCCGGATTTTTGGGGGATTTTATGGGTGAAACATGGTAATATGACAAGGCTCGCGAGGCAGAAATCGCAGACATCAAGCAGTGGTCGAGATTTTCTTTTTCATATATTTACCCTCTTAAACGTTTTTTTTTTTTTTTTTCATTGGCTCGATTATTTATCATCTAAAATATTGGGGAAAATTCAACAGTAACAAAAACAATCCAATTAAGCGATAGTTATGAGGTAGATATCGGTGACTTATTTAGAGACACAATTTTTTCATTGTGACATAATTTGTTTAAAAGTCTAAAATATGTGAGTGATTAATTTTTAAAGTCTTTTTTTTAAACTAAATATTAGACATCAATTAATGATTTTAAGATAAAAATGACAGACATTTTGAATAGTAAATATAATTACTTACCTTCTCTTTATGGCTAGGTTGAAACAAAAGCGGTTGAGCAACGTCTGTAAACGGGGGTCTCCAGGGTAAAACGGACAAATTAAGAATAGTTCAGGGGCTTAATGCGCCATGAATCAGCTATGGCAACATATAGACATATTGTTCTAGCAAACTCAACAGTTCTTTTGGCTTAAAATACAGCAGTTTTTTTGAACGAAGGCTGCAAGAGCAAAAGCTGCTTTTTCAGCCTTGTCTGTGTTTTTTCCGCCATATAAATATACACATAAAGATAAATTATGCAATTTTTTTTTTTTTTTAATTTAAAGGGGGTGGGGCACAAAAAAATAAACATTAACACAAATGCCAGCGCCTCTGCCATTTAGAAGTTGATTTGGAACAGATTGCTGTAAGACTAATATCACTTTGCCAGTAGGATAAAATATACAGACATTATTTGATGAATTGAGATCAAAAGAGATGGAAAAAAACAGTGACACTACAAATAATATGATATAATAGATAGTAGATATTATTCAACGCTATTTATATCACTTATGTTCTGAAACATATGGTTCGCACATTTGTCTCACAGTTCTGATAGTTCCAGGTTTGAATCTAGAGTTTGATGTTCCATGTTAGCAAGCTTTGCAGTTGTGTTTACTATACAAGGTGTAATTCATAAATATCCTATCCTGTTATACAAATACTGCTGTTTGCAAAATATGTTTGTTACTGGATTCTACTGTGGTTTCAGCAACCTTTACCTTTTAAACCTCCAATTACAGTAAAGACATTAATTTGCATATGAGACCAACTTTCTTTAAACAAAATGTTTCTGAAGAGAGTGACTGATGTCTCATCAAGTCATCAAGTTTCAGGATGTAAACTCCCTTGTGGTCGCAGTAGGGTGCAATGCACATATAGTGACAGTGAGACTTCTTCATAGTAATAATTAGGTGTGGTTTTGGATGACTGAATGGTGAGTAATCGTTGCATAACATGCCTGTAGCCCTGCAAAGAGCATTGGAGGGAATGAAAATGGATTGCACAAGATTTTGTTTGTGTGGGACCGTGTGACGTTGAGATACTTCACATTCTGTGTCGCATTAATATGATGCTTGTGATTTTCTGTCACTGCTAAGTGGTGAGATAAGCGGCCGGAAATTTTATTATATACGCTTACCGGCTCAAACAGATTTCTAATGAATGCTTGCGGACAGGAAATATGACATAAGATGGCTGAATTCACAGTTTCAAATGGTAAACAAACAGGTTAATTATAACTGAGTGCTTTGAGAAAACCGAAAAGGTTTTTGGTTTAGCTTCATATAGTTGATGTCAGAATAATTACAGTGTTTGAGAAAAGGGATTCAAGCTAAAGCATGAAGGAGAAAAAGATAAAAATGTTATTACTCTATCAAAAGTGCAGAACAAGGAATCATAGACTACATTTTTCTTTACAAACTCAAACATAAATACATTCATAATTGTCTTGAGATTGTCCTTATTAGGGTGATGAGTAAGATGGAGTCATTCCTTCGTGACTTTGGGTAAGTGCAGTACACCCTAGACTGGTCAACACTCCATGGCAGAGCAAATATAATACAACACAAAAAAAGAAAAACACTTTAGTGTCATTTATTGAAGGGGTAGGAACAACACTGAATTCAAGCATATTCCCACAACAATACAATTTGGTATGGCATGAGACTTGTCGTAACTATGAATGAATGCTCATGGCCGATGTCATTAGTGTCATTTCGTGAAATAATGTCACTTATGATGCAAAAGTGTTGTTGTTTCAAATTGGGTTGGGGTAAGGTGTTATCGGTCATTAACATTCATATATATATATATATATATATTTATAAACGCTTCTGTGTCATAAAAGTGTCATAATTATGACATCTGTCATAAAAAAATATATATATATATATATATATATATATATATATATATATATAATATTTATTTATTTTTTTTATTTTTTTTATGACAGATGTCATAATTATGACACTTTTATGACACAGAAGCGTTCAAATAAAGTGTTGCCAGTGATTCTAAGACATGTTATTCATCACAAGACAATTTATCATATATGGTATCATTATTTTGGTCTATGTGTAACAGAATGGAATCTATTTATTAAGGAAAGGCAATTTCATTCGATGACAGTATTTTTATTTTGCCAGTACTTCCCTCTTGCAAAGTGCGGTGCCACCATGCAGAACATTTATGGATTTTAATGTGCAAACTAAACTTGCATAAACTTAAGAAAATGCAAAAATACGAATTTCCTGTTGCTAGTAGAACTTTTATATTTAAGAAACAAGTCTCGCAGTTAGGAAAAACACCTTGTTGAAAACAGCATAACACTGATGTGACACTTGAGGGTTTTTTTTCATGTTGTGCAGAAAAGTATTTCACAATATTTATAATATTATCAAAAAAAAAACACAAGAGTCCAGCACAAACAACTAATGCTGAGTCCAATGTGATAAGCGTCTAACGGCGTACAACAACCCTCTTGTTCAGTCTGACTACCGGTACAATAAATGACTCATCTGCAGTTGTGACTACAAGTCGATAACATATCAGATGTTGTGGTAAAATTGCACTTTTCTAGTTGTTTAAGATTGCCTATACCTGTAGCTGCTCTTAATGCAGCGAGCACTCACAAACACATTGGCGTATGTTGTGTTCAGGTCCAACCCCGAGAGGGAGGGCAAATAAGTGCACTGGTTGAGGCTGAGCTGGATGCAGGACAAGACATTTAAATTGGGGGTTGCTGTATGGCCACCCTAAATACAAACAACCATTCACACTCACGTTAATGAGTTACAATGGGAAATTTAGCATCCTTCATTACCTAAGAGGCATATTTTGGGATTGGTGGTGAAAACAAAATCCCCCCCCCCAAAAAAAAATCCATGAAATTCCGCAAAGAGATGCTTCAAAAGACACAAATCTAAATTTCCTGACTGAGTTGTCACAAACAACAATACATACTAAGTGAAAAACGGTTGGCAATTCACTGCAATAATGTCTACGCGCTTAACCGGTAGTGTTTCTAAAAACACTCACATATGTGTTGCATGTGGTATACCCAAGGGTGTATGTTTGGTCTCAACATTGGTAGGGACGATATAACAGTATAACCTGCATCTACACTTTTTGCCCGGGATGGAACATCAATATGACCAAACAGGGTGAACAAGGGTCAGGGCTACATTTCTCATGAATATGACCTTAATTAACTGATATGATATATAAATCAGGGGTGCTCATTACGTCGATCACGATTGACCAGTCAATCGCAACACTAGTGTGGGTAGCTCGCGGCATACCCAAAAGAAAAAACTTTTTATTTTTTTAAATGTACATAGTTAATTATGATTATATTGTGTGTATGCTGTGTTTTGTGAGCAACATATGAGGTTATGTAGCACCCTCTCTAAGTTTGTTTTTGCTCACATTTTTCTGGTTCTATCGTTTCCAGCAGAGTTCACTCTGTTTCTAACAGTTTAATTCATCTTAACAGTAGAAAAACACAAAAAGAAGGACACTTCTAAGCAGCTTCCTACTCGTGTTTTGCAGGTTAGCAAGTTCACACAGTTTAATGTCATGCTAACTTTGATGCAGCTAGTTTAATGTTATGCTAACTTTGATGCAGCTCAGACTTTCAGTAGCAAAATTAGTGGTGAGTTTCCCACCTCCACAACTTTGGCGTCTTTTTAAATTACTTAAACTGGCTGATGGTGGCCGAAAAAAACTTAATATCACTAATCTTCGAAGGGGGCAGAGGAGGCGGCATGTTGCCGACATGTATTTCTGTCGGGGCTGTCAAACTTGCAATTGAGGGGGGACTGGTGCATTCAGTAAGTGAAAAGGGGTAAATATAAGTAAATGGTAGGGTTAATTTTATCCTTACAACATATGGAAAGGCAATCCAAATTACCCGTAGAACTGAACTCATGATATAATGCATATAAGGTTGCTTAAAGGTTGGCGGGGACAATTTGAGCATCCTGAAAAGTAGCTAGTGTTATGTCCCTACCGTCCCTATTCCAACCTACGAATTGGGTATACCTTATTTGCCATAATACTTACTGTAGCACAGGATAATTAGATAATAGCCCACAAGCCCTGTGGTGGTCGGATGGAAAGTCCAAGCTAAAGAAAATATTTAAACTTGTTAGTGTTGTTGTTAGTTTTCCCCATATAGCAGTGGATCGGTTGATCTTTCGTTACCTTCAAGTCTGGCAAGTCCCAAATACGTGTTAAAGGAGTCGAGACGAGTTTGAGCAAGTTAATGACGAAGTTGCTGGGGAGGAAAATGTTGTACTAAGGTTCGTGTGACTCATAACTGTAGATAACAGAGACGTGTCAGAGCAGCATGAAAATAAGAGCTCTGTCACAGGAAAGCAGATATGCCTTTTGATGTCTCAAAACTGAGCACATCTGTTAAGGCCACAGTTTAAACTTCTTTTTGTTTTATATGATTTTTGAGCTGCAAAATTAATGGCTGAAAATATTTTTCCACTTTCATGCAGAAACACCATCAACCCGTATGGTGGTGTTATGTGTAGGTCAAAGGTAGGCAGTACTGCCTTAGTTTTTTTTTTTTTTTTAACTAAATGCACAGATTAGCAATAGATGGCCATGATAGCTTGTTGAAGCGGTGACAGGAAAAAAGGTCAAGTTTTGTACTGTTTCAAAATTTTAAGGTTATATGCCCTCGTGAAAATAGCACCACAGTGTACAAGTTGTTTATACTGTATTATGCAACACATGCAATTACTGTTCCATCGCATGGCATGAAAAAACAAAAATTTTGGCTACTCGATCGCATAAATTAGATTAAATAGATTAATGGTCATCCAAATCCCATTAGGGATTCCTTTTATTCCAACTGATCATTGACCATATTACACTAAACTGATTCTGTAAAACTTTAAAAAGGCAAAGTACATTCACATGGAGGCGCCGATAAATCTAAAAACAATTAAAGGTTTATGGAAGGAACAGTTGATTTCGGACATTTTGGGCTTGGCCTGTTTTGAGAGTTGACATTGGGATGCTCCAAGAAACCTGAGGGGGAGGCATGTTTTTGAAACAGGTTTTAACTTGGCTGACCTTTGGAGGAGGTTTTGATGGTGAGAGTTAGTATATTTAAAAACATCCACTCATAGGAAATGCATATTTAATAAATGTGATAAAGGTTACAATTACAATGTCTTATTGAAAAGGACTTTCAACATTTACCAGCTCTTTATTTTGACACATGTAGCTGTATTTTTACTTACATAGTTAGAGAGTGAGAACATTGTCCCTTCCTTTAAGTAAAATTACCATTTAAAAGACTTTTGGTTGCTCGATGAGTCAGTGGCAGCGTGGTGTGAATACAGCTTTGGTAATAATTGGTACGTGTGTGAATCACTTCTTTCTGGCAGGTACAGATGCTATGGCTGACGATGACATCATTGGACTTTTACACATGCTTTTGTCACATGTCTTACATTCTTGTTAGCGTTAAACTTGCCATGTACTTCACCACCCTCTAAATAACAGTACGTTTACAACAAAACCAAGTGATGACAGATAAAGGAAGGTGGTTATTAATATTCTTGCTGTACTTGGAATTCACCAGTGGAAACAGTGACAAACAAATCTTTGGTGGATTGATCTTTTCGTTCAGTTCTCAGTAAATGAAAAAACTATTCTTAATTATACACTCAGGTGACTTGAAGTTCCGCTCTGAGACCCCTAATTTGGCCAAATTTCAAAACTGTCCTATATGCATGTGTGATACATACATTGAAAAGCTTAAAATCTCTATTTTCTGGGGGAAGAAAAATTTTTTAACAGAAGGGCATTTAAAAAAAAAAAAAAAAAATTAAAGCCCTGAACCCTAACTCAAGGTGAGAGCAAGAGAGAGCATAAGACACCATGATTTTAACAAGATATTATCACATACTTACCTTGTTTCCATCCAAAAACTCCGTATAGCATGTCTGACTGAGTGTCAAGACACAACTGTGAATGGCCACAGTCGGACTTTTGGGGGATTTTATGGGTGAAACACGGTAGTATAACAAGGGTCGCAAAGCAGAAATCGCAGACATCAAGGAGTGGTGGGGATTTTCTTTTTCAAACATTATATAAACGTTTTTTAAAAAAAATAACTTTAGTGACTCACCTTCTTTTTATGGCTGGGTCGAAACAAAAGCGTTTGCCCGGTGTCTTTAAACGGGCGTCTCCAGGGATAAAACGGACAAATTAAAAATAGTTCGGGGGCTTAATGCGCTACATATAGACATATTGTTCTATCAAACACAATAGTTCTTTTGGCTTAAAATACAGCAGTTTATTTTAAAGAGGGGTGCAAGAGCAGAAACTGCTATTTCAGCCTTGTCTGTGTTTTTCGCCATATATACATACATATACGGACGAACTATGCAAAATTTCAAACAAACATGAACCTGTCGCTTTACATATTTACACTACTATTCATTATTTAGATGTTTCTTTGGATTGCATGATTAAAAAACATCTTGGTTGTTTCATAACGTGATAAATGTCATTATCGAATAGGCTGTTTTGAGGAAGTCAGTTGCAGCATTTAATGATGTCTGTAAATAATTACTTTATATATTTGATTGCAACGCTGTTGTGGTTATTTGTGTCTCAGCGAATTACAAATTTTAGCCGTCTAAATGGAGAGCAGTAATTTTGAGTTAAAGTGTGCGTGTGACGGTGTCACGGTATTGTAAGTACAGCTCTAAAATGTGTTACTTAGAGATATCTGGGTTTTTAAAACAATTCCATTGAAAAGGATTTTTATTTTTCAAAACAAATTAGCATATTGGAACATAAGTATAATGTTAACTTAAAAAATAACTTAAATATTCTACATAAAATAAATGCAGTCTTTTAGGTGAGCATAAACCCACAGCTCAACATTATTACCATCAGAACAAAAAAATATATTCCATAAAAAGCATGTGTATATGACTTGTATCATGTTTGCATTATACACACACCCTTTCTCAACAGTTGGCAGACAGAAAAAAAAGCACATTTCACCACCGCTAGGCACAGTGAACACGCTGGAGTTAATTCTTGTAGGTGGTGGGAAATGTTCATGACAGTGTTTACAAACCTTTGATTTTGTATAAATGCAAAATATTGGAGGTTATGCCTCCTCGCAGCCACAGCCGTCTGCAACTTTTCTGTAGCCCATACTAGCGATTTCGTTTTCTTCGATGGGGTAGAAAAGGTCAGGAGTTTCACCTCCTCCAGCCATCGTGTAGCACAGCTGACTCACTGACACAAAGCAACAACCGGTGGGGGAGGGTTTTAGCCTTGCAATTGCAAGCGAGGAATTTCTGCACGCATTTTTGGGACAAAAAATGGCTAATTCCTTGGAACGGTATGATGGAAAATTTTTGCGGTTTTGAAACCTTGACATTTTGATACCACAGTATACCTTACAACCGGTAATCAGCACATGATTATATACAGTAAAAGTATTTTGAATATTTATTGTAGTGAATGACTGACTGGGTCAATAAATAAACACATTCTTAATAAAACAGTAATTTATTATTGTCTGAAAACTAAAATCGTCTGAACAGCACATTACATGGGTATTGTTAAGATTTTTTTTCCAAGGCTCAGTGATCACTTCCATACAGTACACTTGGCATGTACACGGCACCTCCTTCAAATTAAACACAAAAAAGGGAAAAGCAGAATACACCCATTTCTTAATTATTAAAAAAAAAAAAAAAAAAGAATCCATCCTGTAGCAAGATAAGTCATTGTACAATCACCAAATATTTTGGTTTGGTTTTAAGCCACAATAGACTATCAGTATAACCTGACAAAAGCAGGTGATGCAAAAGGAGGCACAACAAACAAGACAGAACAGGAACATCCCAATATTGAAATTCTTAAAGTTCGTTGTGGTTTAATTTTTTGGGAAGTTGTTACATGAATATTTTTAAGGGTGTGTTGAAACTCGACAACCAAAATCTAAATGCTGAGTTTGTTAAATACGATAAAAATCTGCAATGTAACAAAAATGGCTTCTTTTCTCTTTTCTGCCTTAACCCCTGCAGACTTTGTTCCCTTTCACTTTCATCAACACTATAGCCACAGCCAGCCATTGACCAAGAACACAAACTGAGTGCTGGATTAAAAACATGACAGTAAGTGGTTTGATTATAGGGCATGCAGTTCATGCAAAAGAGCCAAATACAAAGGGAGAAAGTGTGCGTTTAAAAAAATAAAGATGTGACACCGGGGGGGAAAGACTTACACAGCTTTGAGTCTTTGGTTATAAAGTAGGTCCAACAATTTCACAGCTTTTCATCCCCCAACAAAGCCCCTAATCTATTTTTAACCATTTAGACAAAACACCTACAGAATAGTTTGTGTTAATATCAGTTTATCTCCTGTACTGTACATACCTTGTTCACTCTTTAATACTTTACAAAATATACATTCAACCTGGATTTCAACTCACATAAGTTCTGCTTTAGTGTTTCCGTATTACCGTCTGCCCTACTTACTGACGCTTGTTTGTGAGAGACTACCGAAATAACCTGACAGATTCTAAAAAGACAAGACATTTTCGTCTTTTATGGCATTGTTCGTGCGATTATGAAAATAGCAGCCCTGAAATAAATAAATGCAAATACTAAAGGTGAACTAATAATGAAAATGGTACATCTCAAAGAATGGTGGCTCTGAGGAAACAAAAACAACTAACATAAGCTTTTTTTTTGTTGCAGCATATCATGAATGAGGCACTCGACTTGCTCCGCCGGACGCCTCTGCTGATGACTCATCCCTTGGTCACTTCCGACGCCCGAGAGTGATGTGGTGTGTGCATGCTGAGAGAGAGGTCACGCTGAACATGGCGGGAGCTTTATTTGCCATTGGGGCCTTCCCACGCATCCTGCGCTGCGGTGTTACGGCATGCTCCGGCTCTCTTGTCCCTGCCATCTACTTCAACTTGTAGCCACGTTAAGACTTTCAGAGGGGTGATGACGGCTCTCTTTCAAGATGATGTCACGATTTTCTTTAAATGGAGCATATTTAGCGCAGCGCTGTAGGGACGGTATGCATTTTAGCGTGTGGATCGGTAGATACGTTGGGGTGTGGGATCACGCCGAGGTGATGTTTGGCTGGTGGGGGACGCTCTGAGTCCCGTCATGGTGCGTCAAAGCGGTGCTGCTGTTTGTAACGGCTGAGTGTTGTTGTTGTTGTTGTTGCTGCTGCGGTGGCGACGTGCTGCCATGGCTGGAAAGGTGGCTGAGCTGATCAGAGTTGGCCAACGACTTGAGCACAGCGTTTTCACGCTCCAGCATGGAGTTCCGCTCGTACAGCTCTTTGATCTGCTCCTTCAGCACCTCCACCTCCTCGCGTACAGCGTACATCAAGTGGCTCTTCACTAGATCCTGACAAAATAAAAGTTTATTATCATTAAGGCTGCAATAAATAATCGATTGAATTATTTAAAAGTTTATTATCATTAAGGCTGCAATAAATAATCGATTAAATTATTAAAATCAATTAATAAATTTGTTGCCAACAAATTTGATAACTTTTGCCGGCAACTATGAACAGTCCCGTTTGGTTCTTTATTTATGTGTAATGTGAGGCTGCGTGTGTGCATCAGCGATTTCAGCAAGAGAGAGAGGGTTCACTGCTAGTCTGCTACAATCAGGGTGGGGTGCTGAATGAATAACTTTACGAAGTGTCCAGAGTTCGATTGTCTTTTGTGTTATTAGATCCCGTGAGCCTCCGTCAGAGGTGAGTAAATGAAGCCAATTGTTATTGTTTGTATTCTTTGTTGATGAGAAGTTACTACTTAGCATGGGGCGCTAAGCTAGTTAGAGATTATGCTAATCAGTGCCTTAAGTGTCCGTTTGTATTGTGTTTTGGAGAAACATATTAGCACTTCAGTTATTGTTAGATAGTAAAGTCTCATTTCTTTTTATAAAGAAACTATACAAATAAACCTATTCACATAACAGCTTAGAATCTCCTTTCAACACGAGCTCCCATTCAAACTGTAAATCGTCTTACAAGAGAAAGTGCATTGAAATTGGATTTGGATTGTATTTATAAACAACTGTTTGATCGAGAAAACTAATTCATTTCAGTCTGCCTCCTCATTATTCGATTTTGTTGTTTAGTTTGTTTAAAGAAAATTAATGAGTTATTGACACAATTTTATGTCAGCGCTATGACCACAAGATTTTTTAAAAAATGTCAATCAGCAGCACTTTTTAATTTGAATGAACAGGACTTTTGTCTTGTGTGCTCAGTAATGTAAATAATTTTATGTTTTATACTCAGAACCTTTATTAAAAGCTTTAAGTTTTATGTACCTAAAACAGTAGTTGTAGACCACAGTTAAGTTATTTTTAAATAATCATCCATTGTGTCTTCATTGTTACTTATAACATGCCTTAAACAACTTCAAGTTAAATTGTGAAAGTAATTGAAAAAAGTGACATTTATTAGATTCATCGTTTAATTAATCATCCGATTTATCGATTGTAAAAAAAAAAAAAAAAAAAAAAAAATCTTTAGTTGCTGCTTTAAATCACTATCACTAATAAACCTAAAATGGGGTATAAACATTGCGGTACATTTGCGATATTCTTGCATTTTAGCATAAAGAGCCTCCAATAACAAATGACAAAATTTAGTGAGAATGCTGATTCAGCTTGAGGCACTGTTACATTTGGGTAGTTCGGGGGTCGGCAACAGGCGTCTTTAGTGCCTGATGCGGCTCTTTAACGTTGCTCTACTGGCTCCCTGGAGCGTTTTGAAAAACGTTTGAAGGGGAAAAATATTGGGAACGGATTTTTTTTTTTTTAATTTTAAATATGGTTTCTGTAGGACAAATATGACCCAAACATTCTTAACGTTTTCAAATGGTGTTAAAATGTTTAGAATGAATATTACATTTCAACATTTCAGATTTGCTTCATAGCCTGCGACACATTTCTATCAGGCTATGTGATGGGCCGTGGATCCCAAAGGGGAAAAGAGAAAAACTGAGGGGAACGGAGGAATTAACGTTTCTTGGGCCGAATCATTTGCATTCATTGCCAGTGCGGAAGGATTTTCTGAATGTTTGCTCTGTAGCGAGAAGTTGTCAAATCACAAAAAGACTAATGTGGAAAGACAGCAGCCGAGAGTACCCAGTAAGTGCGATTGCATTACTTCGGGAGAAATTAGAGGAGCGCAAAAATAGATTTAAGAAGTGGATAGCATCTCCAAACTCCACTATTGCTTCAAATTTTGTTGCAACCCAGAAGATAATAAAGTGTGGAAAACCTATCACAGATGGTGACTAGTACATGAGTCATTCATCAACGTACGTGAACTCCGATTATATACTGTACTTTACCTTTTCAATAGGGTGCTGTTTTATTTTGTATAAATGGAGGCTGTGTTTTGTTGTACTGTTTGTTGCTCTGATAAGCGGCACATTATGCACATTCTATTTTGTTGTTTTTTCAAATCTTAAAAATAAAACATGACTTCAAAATTCGGATTTCTTTATTGCATTTCTTTCATCGAAATAATTAAACATAATTCATTAATATTGTAATGAAGTTAAACTTCAGGTGGCATCGTACAACAGAGTAGTCACGTGGTGCATCATTATTTAAAGGATTCACCGCAGGGAAAATAAAAGTTTGATTATGAAGGCTCATGTATTTGTAGCCAACTTAAGACATTTTGATAGGAAGCTAATATAGCTAATATAGATACATACAACATGTGTTGCCTTGATTATAAGGCTTATATAAGGCTTTTAAGTTTTTGCGGCTCCAGGCATATTTGATTTTTGTTATTTTCAACATTTTGGGTTGCCGACCCCTGGTGTAGTCCTTTGCTGGGTGATGTCAGGGTTTCAAGCTTACACTTCATTTAGGCATTCAAATGAAAACAAGACATTCACTGCTTTTAAAAAAAGGTCATTTAGAAAAATGTTTAAGATGGGTACACAGAATATATAAATCAGGCAAAATTTGAGATTTTTTCCCCTTTAAAACAAGTGAACTTACCATGGCCTGCTCGATCTTGTTGTCAATTGCAACGACACTGGCACCGGATGCACTGCGGGGAGAAAAAAAACAAACAAACATGAGAAACATACATAGTACCACCTGATTCACTGTGATATTATTTCAAAAATTTACTTTAGCTCAAAGAGAGGTTCGGAAACAGCTGTGTTTACTCGTAATTCGCAAAAACAAATTTTGCAACAGAAAACTGGTAATGGAAAGGTTTTTCAGATGCCTCGATATTACATAGAGCACAAGAGCGCAATGGAAACACTTTTTTTTTTAATTATACACCATAGGACATGATGCGCCCTGTCACATAATCACTTATACTTGATTCGCAGTTATACTTTGCCAAAATTTTTGAAATCTCGCATTTATTTTGTGGAAAAACTACATTGGAAAGGCAGCTATTCGTGAGCCCCAACCACTGTGCGAATGAAATGTTTGTACCAGGAAACATGACCAGATTTTAGTTAACCTCTGTTGCCAAAATTTCAAAAATGATCTCTCACCGTCAATGGCAGTAAATGATTTAAGATTTTAAAATCTTTCACTTGTGATTTGCTTTCAAGTAGATGCTAAATTATATTGAAAACGTATATTTAAAACATCATTAGAACCTATTATTTATGTATAATTTTATGCATGATGAAAATTAGTGAAAATGTGTCTATGGTAGGAAAAAAAGGCATTGAGGATCATTTAATCTGGAATGTCTAATCAACAATAGGCATTATGGTGTTAATTGGTCAACTGAAAATTATATACCGAAGTACTATATATTTGTAACACAATAACAATACTTCTATTAGTCAGAATATCTGCAAAATAACAATACTTCTATTTGTAAGAATATCTACAATTAACTTGTGTCTATTCTTTTGGTGACATTTTTCTATTAACTTCACGGTACAAGTGTGTGCGTCAGTGCGTGCTTAGAAATCCCGTAATGAAACCATTAGAAGAAAAAAAGTTGACGTAACTTTGAACAGGCGTATGTTTTTTTTTTTGTTGTTCAACAAGACGAGGGACCGTGCTAGAGATCACGTCGAGCGCGCTGCACGACCACCGCACGTAGCACACGTAAACGACCCTCAAACACGTGCATACACAAAGATTCCACTTTTAGAAAACGCGACACAAATTGTGAAGTCACACATAGTCGGGGAGAGGAAGAAAAAGTCTCCGAAAGTTTTCAAATGTAATTTGGTTTTACCTGCCGCATCTCGCTCGATAGTGCATCAGGCGTCGTCCTGAATATGTGGGAGAAGACCCCGGCGACGGCGAGCACGTTAGACTATAGCTCATTGTGCAGCGCATGTTTGCAGATTTTGCCCCCAAATTTGAACTAGTTTTCTTTGTTATCACTGCCCCAACTACTCAGTCCCTACGTTGTGTGTTCAAATGCAGGGCACAAGGCGAAGGCTGTCTTTAAAAGGTTGCTCGCGTGGTCACATGGGAGCAAAACACAGAGGTGGAGTTTAGTAATTTAGCCCGCCTACCGTACACTGAAATTGTTATCTTTTAAACTAGTTATATCTTACTTCCAGACGAATAAGGTCAAAGAAGTCTCTTTCAAAATTATTCACAGATATTATCCTGCAAATCACTACATGAAAAAATTCAAGAGGGACATTGACACGAACTGTTCGTTCTGTGGAGATCATCCAGAGACAGTTCAGCACCTTTTTTGGACTTGTTCTTTTTCCAACAAATTTTGGAAAGATTTTTGTAAGTTTGTTGACAGGAATCTATATGTGGACTTCAAGCTAAAATGGGAAAATGTCATTTTTTGGTTTTATAAAAAGATCAGGAATGAAGAGATTTTTATTGTTAATCTACTTCTTTTGTTGTCGAAATTCTACATCCAGAAATGTAAGTTCAGCAAGCTGTTTCCATCTTTTTCTCACTTCCACAATGAAACGGTATGCTACATAAATCTGTTGAAAAAAATCAAAGAATAGGAAAGCGGGGAAAATAATTGATATTTGTGAAAAGCTACGACTTTTTTGTGAATAGTTGATTATAGTATTATTCTTTTTTTTCCCTCTCAGACATGCAATGTTTGGTATGTTTATACCCCCTGGCATATTTGTGTTTGTATTCTTTTGTTTTTTGGTTAAATTAGTGTTGTCTGTATTTTTGTGTTTGTATTGTTTATTTTGTTGTGTTGTGTTGTGTTGTTAAAAAAAAAACAAAAAAAACTTCCAGACATGACAGAAATAGTTCTCCTGAGGAATTGCTCTTTAATGGTTTAGACACATATTCCGACAAAAATGGCTAAATATACCTTTAACTAAATTACTAATGCATTAAAAAATAGCTCAAACAAAAACTTAGCTTATATTGGTCTTAACAGGGAGCAGATGGATTCAGCCATGTGAAATGAGGCAGACTAGATGGCCGTGTATCCACCCAAATAATAAAACTAAATGCAAACACTTTCAAAACAAACCATTACAACGCCATTTTAATTAAACGAATACTCGAAACAGCAAAATTTAATTCAAATCTTTTTTACTAATTGAATACTCGAGTTAATCGATTAATCGTTGCAGCACTACTTGGTTTAACAAATTACCATCAAAATTATTTCACCCAATCTGATTATAGGTGTAAACTTATTCTAAGCATGTGTATTGATAAAATGTGAACATATAAATTCAAAGTACTGCATACATATAAATACACATGTATATTAGGCCTGCACAATATATCGTTTGAACATCGCCATCGCAATATGCGCGTACGCAATAGTACTATTGCAAGATGTGCAATTATTATTTTTTGGTTTTAGCGTCATAAAAGCAGCAAGTGTGCAGAGACATGGCCTCCTAGATCCCTTTTTATCAGAGCTGGGTAGAGTAGCCAAAAATTGCACTCAAGTAAGAGTAGCATTACTTCAAAATAATATTACTCAAGTAAAGTAGTCATCAAAAATGTGCTCAAGTACAAGTAAAAAAGTATTTGGTGAATTCAATACTCAAGTAATGAGTAACATTGTAAGTAACTATTTACGAGGTTAGATTTTTTTCCCCGTATTTTTTTCTCAGCACGTACAGCAAATACGTAATTTTTTTACAGTGCTTTAAAGACCACGTGATTGAATAGGCTAGCTTGATGGAAAAACGGCAAGCATGAGTCTGATTGGTAAAATGGAGTCATGTGATTAGTGTTGCGACATCGCATTGGTGAAACTGGTGGAGCTACTGTTTGCATCACGGACAAAAATAAAGACGATATGTCGAATAAAGAGGAGTAAGAGTTGTGGTTCTTTTTCAAAAATCTACTCAAGCAAAAGTAATTTTTTTTCTCAAAAAGTTACTCAAGTGAACGTAACGGAGTAAATGTAGCGCGTTACTAACCACTTCTGCCATTTACATACAGCAAACTTCATCATTCAGAAATTAACCCCCTTAACTTGGAATAAACGGTATATGAATACAATGTGGTCATGTTGAGTCAACCAAAGTATCTGTCCAAATTCTTCTGGTTTAGTATCGCAATATATCGAAAACCCCCAAAAAGTCGCAATGTCAGTCCTAGCGTGTGTGTGTGTATATATACACACACACACACACACATATATATATATATATATATATATACAGTGCTGCTCGAAAGTTTGTGAACCCCACAGCGATGGTCAGATTTTTTGTAAAAAAACGTTAAGTTATACCCAAATCCACAATACTGACATTCCAAATAATGGACTGAAACAAAAGAAATAGTTATATTGTCATTCTTTATTTAACAAAAGTGGTTGATTTAAGAAAAACTCAGATATCATGTGTGCAAAAGTATGTGAACCCCTTCAGTTAATAGGATATTGCGCCTCCTTTTGCAGAGATTACCTAACCAAACGGTTTCTGTAGTGACTAATCAGCCTCTCACATCTACTTTGGGGGATTTTTGCCCATTCTTCCTTGCAGAACGCAGTCAGTTGAGAGAGGTTTGATGGGCGTCTGGCATGAACTGCTCGCTTCAGGTCCCGCCACAGCATTTCAATGGGATTTAGGTCAGGACTTTGACTGGGCCAGTCCAGAACACGAATCTTCTTCTTTTTCAGCCATTCCTTGGTTGTATTGCTGGAATGCTTTGGATCATTATCATGTTGCATGATCCACCTTCTGCCAAGCTTTAACTTCAAAACAGATGGCGTCAGGTTATGTTCTAGGATTTGACAATATTCCTCAGAATTCATGATTCCCTGGACTATGTGGAGTTGTCCAGGTCCTGAGGATGAAAAGCAAGCCCAGATCTTGACATTCCCACCTCCATGCTTCACTGTTGGGAGAAGGTTCTTTTGGTGGTATGCAGTGTTGACTTTTCGCCAGACATGGTGGTTTTGGTTGTGACCAAACAGTTCAATTTTGCACCTACATCAGTTGATGAAAACTCTTTTTAATTTAGTCTCGACAACACAACTGTTAAAAAAACAAACAAAAAAACTACTGAATTGATTGATTAGGAAATCAGGTTGAAATAATAGAAAATTCCAAAATGTTGAGGGGGTTCACAAACTTTCGAGCAGCACTGTATATTAGGGCTGCAGCTATCAACTATTTCATTAGTCAATTAATCGGTGAACTAGTTAGTTCAAATAATCGGATGAGGAACACAAAAAAGTAAAATACCTGAGCCTCAAACGATATAAAAATAAATAAATAAATAAATAAATAAATAAGGATGTATTTCAACAAAAGAGCAGTAGGCTAAATTACATAGCAAAAGTCCCCTAGCTTAAATGCTATAAAACACTTTTTTTTCCTTTTACACTCTTCACAAATGGTTCAGACACATAATCCCACAAAAAAGGGCTAAAAATACCTATAACTAAATTACGAATGCATTAAAAAAAACATTAGCGCAAACATAAACTTGGCTTATGTTGGTTTTAACACGGAGCAGCTAGATTCAGCCATGTGAAATGAGGCAGACTAGAGGGCAGTGTATCCACCCAAATCAATAAAACTGAATACAAACACTTTCAAAATAAACCATTACAACGCCACTTTAATTAAACGAATACTCGAAGCAGCAAAATGTAATTCGAATCTTTTTTTTCTAGTCGAATACTCGAGTTAATCGATTAATCCTTGCAGTACTAACATATACACACCGTGAAACACATTTTTTCCCCATGTTTTAAACACACACTTATTCATTCATTCATATTCTGAACCGCTTATCCTCACGAGGTGGAAAGCTGACAGATGATACCCTTTAGGTTAGTAGTAGTAGTAGTAGTAGTAGCAGCAGCCGCAGCAGCAGCAGCAGCGGCAACAGCAACAGTAACAGGAGTAGACCGTAGTAAATTTTAAGTGCCCCAATAATGTAGTGGAGGAGCTCAATTTACAATGCCTGTAAAAGCTGTAATTTTGTTACTGTATATAAACGGCACCAACACAGGATGCAAGGACATTGTTCACCGGGAATTTGAACACTTAAACACACACGTCCTCTGTTTTGGAGTAAAGTGTTTATGTAGGAACAAACAAACAAAAAAAAACGGAAGACCATGACACTTTGTGAACTATTCGTCCGACTCCCAAACATCAGTCATACAAACAAGCCCATAAAATGTATTACAACTGTGTTCATACAACAAAACGTTGATCAAATATTGTTAAGACTAAAAACTAATGTGAGAAAACAAAACAAGTATCTCATTATACATCATACAGGACTGATAGAGGTATGACATTCAACCCATAAAAAGACAGCATATGATGATATGGGTTTCCACAGGAAAGAAATGAGAATACTTAAAAAGCCCAACTCTGCCTGAAAAGTTTTTGTTTGTTTTGTAACAACAGCAAGGGACTCATTAAATTAGTTTAGTGACTGAGAATCTTCTTGGCTGAAGGAGGACAAAATCCCCTCATCTAATTTGTTGCCATTCCGTTTCCAACCAAAACAAAGTAACCGGTACATTTTATTCGAATGGGAAGACATGTGGAGGTTTATATAAGCACTCCTTGCTGCGCTAACATCCACATGGACCTGCCTGCGGGCTGCAGCGGCATCTACATACGCATCCTCCAACGAGGACCTTCAGCACATTCCATCCAAAGAAACCTCTGGCCTCAAGGTCAGTGCTTCAACAAGACATCTGCGTAAGAGCCAGCATCAAGCTGTGACACGACACGGTAAGGTCCTATACAGGGAACTACAGAGTGTCCAGTTAATATACTTCTACAAACTTTTGAGTTCACTACCACTTTTTGTTGGTAACATCTGTTCAAGAGGCACTACCTGCAGGCACACTAGATGTTCACATAACGATGGCATGAGACAAACAAGCCACAACATCACATGACTGGCCTTGGAGTCACATAAATCAATGAGCTCCACTAAGGCACAGATGGACAGGCACACGTCCCTGTCCGAAAACATACAAATACTCCCAGTAGGTGGGGGGAGGCAGCTGAGTAAATGAGACCTCAGTCTTTGAGCGATAACACCCCCCACAGTGATTTGATTTCAAAACAATAGTTGGAGGGTGGGGACTACAACAACAGAGGCGCACACTCACTGATGTCTGACTCACTGCTGCTCTTTTTCATTCTCTAAGGTGCAGTTTGGCTACACCACCAGATGATGTCAGCAAAGTTTCCTTCCAATCACACAACTCAACGTATGTCGTCCAACAGTGCCATGAAAAAGTATTTGCCCCCTTCTTGATTTTTATATTTAAATATTAGGGGTGTAACGGTACACAAAAATCTCGGTTCGGTACGTACCTCGGTTTTGAGGTCACGGTTCAGTTCATTTTCGGTACAGTAAGAAAACAAAATGCAA
Source organism: Corythoichthys intestinalis (assembly GCF_030265065.1). Taxonomy (NCBI): domain Eukaryota; kingdom Metazoa; phylum Chordata; class Actinopteri; order Syngnathiformes; family Syngnathidae; genus Corythoichthys; species Corythoichthys intestinalis. Next base: position 19,371,971 of record NC_080401.1, on the reverse strand, counting down.
AACATAAATGTGCTACTTGTTTATTACACACCTTTGTGCTTTCAACAATAGGAACATTAGCCTATACAAAGCTAGAATTCTGCTAAAAAATTATCGAGTATTTTAAGATAATCCAACAGCAATTTGCCTTTCAGACCCCACGTATTGGTCAGCTTTCTTTCTGAAAGAAAGAAAAAAAAGTCCTGTGCTAAAGAGGAAAGCAATCCCAATGACAAAGATTTTAACATGTATTTTAGAAATGAAATGCCTCAATGAATCATTTTTTTCTTATGAACGGTTTTCAAAAGCTTTATTGGTGGATTTTCTCAAGTTAAAGCGCCACACAGAAATTAATAAATTTAATTGTGTAACCAGGATCTTTGTATCATTCTTATTAATTACAGGTGTTATAGCTCATTTCATTTTATTTAAATGGGCTATTATTTATTTTATTATGTTTTTATATTTTACAAATGTGATGTAGTATTCATTTCTATTGTATATTTTATGTTGTATAACTTTAGTTCCTATGTGAATATTAGTTCTTACTAGAGCTGTCCCGACTAGTCGACATAGTCGACGTCATCGATGACATAAATCCGTCGACGAGCACAACATCCCGTCGACGGTTAATGAAGGGTTTTAAAAATATATGCGTGGAAAGTTCAGAATGTCGGACGCTTGGTATGCAAGTGGTGAAAGTGGCACAAAGCCAAAAAAAGCGCACCAGAGAGTCCAAAACATTGACTTATTTTTAAACAAACAAAGGAGGGTACACTGTTGTGTTCTGTCTCTTCAATGCCAAACTTGGCTGCACGTCGGCCGTGAATGATAACGACAGGAGATTGTAAGTCCATCTAACTAACTAATGACATGTTTTATTAAAGTTGCTAAGGCTGTCGCGATATGCAATAAGTCCATTTATCGCATGGTAAATAAAAATTAGGGCAGTCATTTTCACGGCTTCGGTTTATCGCTGCTCGCGCGTGCGTCCATTTGTGCGTGTGTGCTGATGGCAAATGAGACTCCAGTTCTTTTCTCTCATCAACACGCTGTAGAATTAAAGTTCAGACATACAAAATAAGAAAACACATCTATATTAAACACTATATACCAGAGGTTGCGCTAGACTTTTTCGTTGTCTGTCATTTTGACTGACAGGGTCATAAAAATCCGGTCATAATCTATTTTTACCCGTCACTTAAAATTTTAAAATGATAATAAAGACATTGTGGTGACCCTTTGTTTGGCATAATTCACCTTCCGTACTTGTGTGTCCATTTGGCCGAGCGCGTTACCGGCTACGACACAGTCATGTGACAGAGACACTTAAGAGCCCGCGCGTTCCGGCTTGAATAGAGAGTTCACAGAGAGCAGCAGAGCTACAGCGGCTGGACACAGCAATTCGAGCTAACAAGACTCTTAACATTGCATACCGCTTCAACATATTCAATAGTATTTAGTTTTCATTCATTTTAAATTAATATTCTGTCCGAACAAGCTTAACAGAGAATCCACACCGTGCCATCACACATCAAGCAGATGAATATGTAACTTTTTCTTCGCAGTGACAAAAACAGCTGACTGTGGCCCCAGTAGTTAGGCTACATATGGAACAATGAAATTAACAGTTCACCTGCTGTGGCCTGAACGCAGTCTAACACCTTCCTCCTGGTGCGCATGGACTTGAATTGCGTGCCCGCTTGTGCAGTCCCTGTTTTTTCACCTCTTTTATCAACACCATCGTCGTTTTGGGGCTTTTTGAAGAAACTTCGGACACTCAGTTGCCTTGACATTTTTCAGAGTAAGGCCAATGACGTCATGCATCAAGAGAGACAATAGCTAATTAATATGCTCACTCGCCACCCTGTGATCTGGGGTGTGAATTGCAACCTGTCAAAATGACAGATGGACTTGTTTTTTCCGTCACCGTTTTAAAAAATCGGTCAACGACGGAAAATATTCGGTTAACGCGACCCCTGCTATATACGTTAGCATTGCTACATTGAGGTGAATGGGGAAAAAAGACGACCTCCTTCAGCCGGCTATAAAACAGGCAGCCTTCTCCAAAACTTGCAGTTAAAAGGTGACACTTCAAACATGAAAAATCGCTGGTTAACAGCATTTGCAAAAGGAAAAAAATCTATTACTAACACCACATGCATTCACAAAAAGTGCTTTTTTGCAGAGTGTAAAGTTTAAATTAGCGGTTTAGCGAACGTACTTCCAGTGAACATTTCAAAATAAAAGCATGTCATGTTGGTCATATAAATAACGATTTCTGGAGTTAATCCCACATACTTCAGATTCTACACTAAGAATACCTTTAAAATGACACCCTTTATGAAAAGTCTGATTGGCAATGAATAATTATTATAATACTATTAAATATAGTACTACAGTATACTATAATATTAATGCTATGTATTCTTTTTAAGAATTGTTTTGAATCATGTTGGAAAGGTGAAGTCAGTGGTCTGAATCTGTTTACATTCCATTCTTTTGCACAAGTTAATTCTATCAGCATTTGAAGTAATTGTTTATTTGTGATTTACTATTGTTATTTATCTGTTTATTTGTACTTAAAGAATTTAAGTGTTGCAAAATGTTTTTGTGAATTGATAAGCGTCAACAAAAATTTCATTGCTAAACTAGTAAAAAAAAAAAAAAAAATTTTTTTTTAATTATAAGATTAGTCGACTAATCGTAAAAATAGTCGGCTGACTAATCGGGAGAAAATTAGTCATTTGGGACAGCCCTCGTTCTTACTTGTTTTGTTGTGGTAGGATTGTTTTGTATTGAACACGGGGCCGTGTTGGTTATTATTATAGCAGAGAAGACAGCAGTAAATCAACAAAGACAAGTCAACTGTGCCCCGATCTACCACTCAAGAGATCTGATGGATTCAAAAAGTGGGTTACGATTGCATATTAGTTTGAAAATCGACGGATCCACCGTATTTTTACACACGTGACTTCCGGTCTGCCCGATCTGAACTACCGGTAGTAGTATTGACGCAGGAGGGTCGCGTCTCACGTCAAATAATAAACTCTGCCGTTCTTTTCGCGTGCGTCGTGTTGAGCCGCTTCTGAGACGCGTCTAACACGCGGCAGCACTGCGACTGGTGTGCATTGGCTGATTGACTTTAACGCCCGCGATTCACTGTGTTCTCGCGGCGGCCACGTTGTCGCGCCGTTGACGTTTCTGGCTGATACTGTCCTAACGTGTTGGTCCTCATTATAGTAGAGAAGACGGAGTAAATATAATCTACACTAAGAAACTGTAACCCGATTGACTCACAGCCTCGAAAAGTAAGGGTTACATTACACCAGAAACTCGTTCAGTACACCACCGTTCCGAACGGACCACCACGTACCGAAACGGTTCAATACAAATACATGTACCGTTACACCCTTATTAAATATATATATGTACATATGGCAGAAAACACAGACAAGGCTGAAAAAGTAGTTTCTGCTCTTGCACCCCTCTTTAAAATAAACTGCTGTACTTAAAGCCAAAAGACCTGTTATGTTTAATAGAACAATATGTCTATTTGCTGGCATAGCAGTTTCATGTCGCATTAAAGCCCCGAACTATTTTTAATCTGTCCATTTTACCCTGGAAACCCCCGTTTACGGACACCGCACAACCGCTTTTGTTTCAACACAGCCATAAAAAGAGGATAAGTAATCATATTATTCGAAATGTCTATAATTTTCAGCTTAACAAATTACGTCACAATGAAAAAAATAGTGCCTGTAAATAGGTCACAGATACCTCATAACTATCGCTTAATTGTATTCGTTTTGTTACTGTCGCATTTTCCCAGATATTTTAGATAAATAATCGATCTAAACACAGAGAAATTGAGAAAAAAAAATGTTTAAAAGGGTAAATATTTGAAAAAGAAAACCCTGACCACTCCTTGATGTCTGCGATTTCTGCTTTGCGACCCTTGTTAAATTACAGTGTTTCACCCATAAAATCTCCAAAAAGTCCGGCTTTGGCCATTCACAGATGTGTCTTGACACTCGGTGAGACATGCTACATGGAGTTCTTGGATCGAAACAAGGTAAGTACGCGATAATATCTTGTTAAAATAATGGTGTCTTTAATTATGCTCTCTCATGCTCTCACCTCGCGTTAGGATTTAGGGGTTTAATTTTTCATTCTTTTAAAGATGCGCTCCTGTTCAAAATGTTTCTTCCCCCAGAAAATTGAGATTTTAAGCTTTCCAATGATGTATCACACATGTATATATGTAGGACAATTTTGAAATTTGGCCAAATTGGGGGTCTTAGAGCGGAACTTCAAGTCACCTCAGTGTTCTCCGACCTATATATATCAGAGCTGTCAGTTAAAGTGTTATTAACAGCATCAAATCAAACCCCCTTTGATGCCATGAATTTCTTAAATTCATGATTAATTATGACCCTGCCTACCCCCCCCCCCCCCCCCGCTTAGTTTCAACTTCAAGATAATGCGTGCACCGCATTGGCTGTCAGATTTGGCCGTCAGATTTGGGCCACAGAGAAAAACTGCTTTTCAGACAAAACTTCGCTTTGGATTTTAATGACCAATATAGGGTACACTGAGGCGGTGTGAAGTGTGTAAACCCACTATGGTCGTTTTCGAGCATGTTTTGGTTGAAAATACAGTGCCACACGCAGCTCGGATGTCAAAAGGATAGTATGCCGAGGTACCACTGTATTTTACTAAATCACACCCCCACGACAATTAAAATCTTAACAAATTTCACACCCTTTTTTTTTTTTTAACAGTGGCTATTTTTATCGTAACACGAGGTTGATGACGACAATTGCAGGATGCTGGAAGTATATCCGAGTATAGACAATGGAGACTAAACAAAATCCGACTTCTATGTGCCGACAGATTGAAGTTTTATTTTCTTTGCATTAAATCAAGAATTGTTAATAGGTATGACTTCAGCTTCCAGAGTTTCCACAAAAACAGAGAGAAGGAATAGTCCCACTAAATCGCTTGCTAGTTACATAATTCCCAGACTTTTGCATAAACAACAACTCAGTGCTATATACGTGTCAAAGCCCACCAGTGAACATCCCTAAGGGCGAAAGGACCGGATGGCGGAGAGCATGAGAAGTAATCCAAATCTGGAAGTAGTCAATCAGCTGAAAAAAAATATTAATTTTTTTTTTTTTTTTAAGAATGTGAATGACCTTTAGCTAACATGTTAAGGGGTTACGATAGGGCTTGTTATTAGAGACCCCTAGCAAAGAGACTTGACTGTTTGCACTCCATCACTTGGGCTCTTAACAACGATGAATTGCGAGGTGTTATGTGACTATCAAGCTCTATTTCTAAAAACAGCAGTAGTCCATGTTTATGGTGGTTCAGTGTCAAAATGGTGGATGAATCAAGGATATTCTGTTTGAGTGTGCTCTGTGATGAGCATGCTTTGTGTCTGTATAATATCAGGTACAGAACTAAAAAAAGCTTATCCAACGCATTAGCTTTGATTTAGCTCTAAAGTGCCTGTGACACAAAAAAGCATGTTTATTTCATATTACAAGCAGTATTTTATGCTCCTGAATGAAATTAATTGCTTAGATGTGTGTGGAAGCGATCGATATATTTATTCAATTTTTGGAATCCTGCGCCATGAAAATGAGTGACTTCCGGCCAGAGTCTGAATTGAGGAAGAAGACGAATGTGACGTTAGTGGACTAATCATCTTAACAATACAGCCATTACTATCATTTGCAGAAGGAATGCGGCTTCAGCTGATTTTGCGGATTAATTCTTTTATTTTTTTGCTATGTGCTGCAAGATTGTGTTGCTACACCAGCAGTGTTTCCCCTAGGATTTTTTGAAGCTGTGGTGGTGGGCTGCATCGGAGTCGGACAGCCTCACCATGTCGTGCCACAGCGAATTTTTTTTTCTTCATTTTTTCCCCCAAGAAGAACCATAACAAAGATATATTTGAAATATTTCATTAGCCAGGCTAATGTTGTACCTCTCAGCTACAGTACATGTATGTAAAATGCGTAGCTGATTACAGCTACGTTACCCGATGTACTAATGCGACTTTTTTTCTCGTGGCAATAGTACGACTTACATCTCGTAGTGACTCAGGGTTGGCAACCCAAACTGTTGAAAGAGCCATATTTGACCCCCAAAAAACACAAAAAAAACTGATACAGTATGTCTGGAGCCACAAAAAATTAAAAGCCTTTTACAAGCCTTATAATTATCGATACTAGCTATATTAGCCTACTATAGAAATACGTAATTAGCCTTCATGATTAAATGTTTGTTTTCCCTGCAGTGGATCCTATAGAGAATGACGCACCACGTGACTACTCTGTTGTACTATGCCACCACAAGTTTAACTTCATTACAATATTAATGAATTGAAAGAATGTTTGTGTCATGTTTGTCCTCCTAGAAATCCTATTAAAACAAAAAAATATATTTCCCTCCCCCATCTTTTTCCATTTAAAAAAAAAAAAAAAAAAAAGCTCCGAAGCATCGCTAAAGAGCCGCATGCGGCCCAAGAGCCACGGGATGCAGACCACCGTCGTAGTCCTCCTTTTTCCTTTTATTTGACCCTCATAAGTACTACATTACAACAACAATAACAGTCCTTCTGTCAACTGACCCATTTAGACCACTGGGGGAATTCTAATAGCCGTGTAAAGAGTTTTAATTGATTCGGTGAGAAGGTGAATAGTTTTTTCCCCGTTGTTCGTAAACTAAATTTCCACACAAAGGCACGTCGAGGTACCATTAACTTAGCAAGGAGAGGTATGACAGTCATTTTTCGAGTGTCCCAGAGCTCGCGAAATTTGGGTGGGGGGGCGCATTTATCAAAGTTTCGTCAGCCGTAATTGTCTGAAGTTGGCGCGCCGGTGTTGTGCCGAAAAATAGCCACTCCACGCGAAATGTCCCCCCTGACGGGAGCGCCCACACGTCACTCGTACAAACAGCCTTTTCTTACCAATCGATGGACACAGAAACGACGTTCTTGTACCGTGAATATGTATCATTTTACTCTGCTTGAACTGATAAATCGTTTACTGTGACCAACGCTCTGAAAATAGAGCAAGGCTTTATTTTGGGCCCCGCCTCTCCGCAGTCTCTCAGCGCAAGTTAGTCAAAGTTTGCTTTCCGTCCAAGACGGCCGTCCACCGCTCACTTTCGCCGAAAAGTCCGATCCAAATTATTGTAATGCCCCGGATATGGGCAAGAAGGAGAGAAGTCTGTATTTGCTTACCCACTTTATTGTGGTAACAATAATAAAGAAAAACAATAACAAAATAACAGCGGGCTGCTACAACATGCGACCGCTATCTCGCTCGTTCTCCCATTCTTCCTACTCGTTCCCCTTGCGTCTCTTAAGGGGGGGCCTGCATAGTTACGAACATTAGGCTACAATACACAATGAATAGGTGTCCGCTGAACTCCTCCCACTCGGCTGCCGCTAGTTTGAAGCGGCCTTAAAAAAATTTTTTTATTTAAATAAATAAATAAAATACATCTCATTTGCCAGGCGTGGCGGCTTTCATTTTAGTGTGGCGGTGCGCCACAATCTGTTGAATATAGGGGAATCCCTGACCAGAGAAAGTTATGTGAGGCTTTTTGGAATTACAGAAGATCCTGTTCACCGCGAAGTATGGGCAAAACAAGTCCAACAATCAAGAGACCATTGTACGGATGACGAAGTGAGTAAGCTCAGTGTTTTATGTTATGTCAAATACTGGGATCATGGCAAATGTTTTAATAAGGAGGTGGCTTGCATTTTGTGGGTGACAATGCTCCCTGTTCACCGAGAAGGCCACTCTACGGCTTGTCGCACACCATGGTCGCCGATAAAGGCGTACATGCCAATAGAGCACTATCCTTGGCTTGGGCGCAAAGAGCCCTCCACTCTCGTCTCCGGTTCTCGAATGTGTCAAGACTTCGACTCCCATCGGCCCTCTTAACGTGCCCGCCTAGACAGCGCTATACTCGACTGAGACTTGGGGAGCCACGGGCTCCGACATCAGCCGGTTTTTCCACTGAGAATTTGCCATTTTCGGCGTTCATTCCCCTCTGCATCCCCAGCGATGAGCACTGCCTGCCTACAGGGGCAGCAGCAGAACGATGAGCCGAAACTTGCTCACCTCCGGGGGCTGGCCGATCGATGAAGACAATGACCCCCACAGCCGTGTGTGACATGAGTCGGGGTATTTTGTGTGATTTTTTTTATCTTTGAAAGGCGAGCAAGAGACTTGGAAGAGCCGCTCGGTTCAGGTTAGCATGTCGCCTAGCTCTCATGCCTCCTGTTTTCTTTACGCTCTTTCCTCCGTCTCAGAAGCCAGGGCAGGGAAATAACAAAAGCCAGACTAACTCTGGTAGCATAAAATATCGTTTGGGAGGTTTGAGAAGTCTGCAGTTTTGACCATTATGCAGTAATTTAGCCCTTTCGTACTGAATAAATGCATTTTTAATATTTTATATTCCATTTAGCACAAGACTGTTTTGTCATGACCATTCAATTGATTTAGAAATTGGGGGAAAATACCTCGAAATAAGAATATCCTGTAAAAATATTGGAGAAGAGAGAAACAATGATGACATTTTGCTGCTCTCCGTCGCATTTTTCTCATTCTCTATCTTCCTCCTCCATTGGGCTGGATTCTAAATCAGCTGAAATCGTTACTCTGCCGACATCATCACCCAGATGATGGCGCCAGAGCGTGATAATGACATGAGTAGCTAAATGGCAGATTGAAAGACTCATTTCTCGTCATCTGCGCTCCGCCAAATTGTTGTATGTAGTTGAATCGTCTCAAAATATGATTTTAATTAACATAATGCTAATAATGCTATTTAAGATTTTTTTCTATGGTTTCACAGGCACTTTAAAGTCACATTTTGAAATACACATTCATTTGGGGCTGAATGTCGATTTAGGGGAACTCTTTAATCTTAACATGCACAAAGGGGGAGTTTGCTGAAGGTTTGAGTGGAAATATCTATGCTTGCAATAGGTCCTGTATTACCCAAGTATGAAACCCTTTAACTGACCATGTGTGAAGCAACAGGACGCTGTAAGGGAGTCGTACTGTGTGTGCTCAGTAAACTCTACTGGTACAAATACAGGTGAAACGTCATCCAGGTTTCCAAAAATAAAGTTGAAAAGATCCAAATGTTGCATCCAAAACAGTAGCAACTTTGAGATCGGAGTTCAGTTATGTAAGATGACCAATTTGGGAAGAGGGTTAAGATCTCCCCATCAATTCCTCCCTGAAACAAAATTTGGCACAATGTACAAAGAAGTGTTCTTTAACCGCAGTAATCCGTTCAAAATTGTGTACTCAAGGTCTTTGAAAAGAATTTCAATTAAATTGGGTCGCATACTTTCAAGTATAACCTACAGCTTGTTAGTAAATGTGTTTCACATTTTTTGCACAAGTGTGTGATTGTCATTTAGACTGCACCATTTGAAATATTTTGGAATAAACTCAAGCTTGGGTGGTTGTTACATAAATTAAATCTATGTGAAATATCTGATTAAAAGTTATTTGCATTCAATGTTATTTACTCCAGTACATTATCAGCAAAGTTGAGGATGTGCAGGAACATTGTACTGAATGAACATTTTCTCACAACCTTGTTGATGGTTATAGAAAGCGCTTACTTTGTTACTTCTTACAAAGGCTGTGCAAACAAATATTTAGGTGAGGGTGCCAATAATTTAGTCCAGCCCCTTTTTTGAGTTTTGTGGAAAGTATCAATTTCAGCTTTCTTCAGCTTTTTTTTTGTGTTTGTCCAATGCACAACCACAAAATAAACATTTATACAGAGAGTTTTTGTAATTGCATTAATTCTTGGGCGAAATTTTTCTGGAAGAATTCAAGGGGTGCCAATAATTTTATCCATGACTGTATGTCAAGATATAATTATGCTCACTGTGAAAATGCAGGGCAGCAAGGAACTGTTAGGAACAGGAACCATGTGCTTCAGCAACATTTGGCCCAGTGTGATTATGGCCAGTCATTAAAAAAAAAACACATTTCATTAAAAAAGATTGGGTTCATAACTGCAAACTAAATAACATTTTTATATTTACCATGGGAGCTGCTCAATCATGTTTCTGCCGAAGCAGGCATGTTAGTTAATTCTCCCGTTCCCACAGGGGAGGATGCCACAATGTGTTTGAAGTTTCCCAGAGGTGTCACTCCATTCTTGTCATTTATAAATGTCTCTTGTCTATTTCAAATGGCAGCCATGTCAGGAAGCCAAATGACAGAAAGGCACATGGTACAACTATGTAAACTTTAACAATTGGCAGCAGCCCAAAAGTCAACAGGTCACAGGATTTTTTTCCCTTATTAAAACATATATTCGAATGATCTGTAACTCATTACAGAACCTGATAGCATACACGACTTCTGCAAGCTACACCCTTAACAACACTCAAAATGCCTCACAGTGAGGCTATAGCTATTATAAACCCTAACCCTATTCAACTCAAGACAGAAATAGCAGTTACAAGGTTGGCTTGTTCAAAAAATGCAACACAGGTCATCAGCTTTTCATCTAAGAATATAAATGACGAACTTCAGGGCAAAACACATACGGTAATCTGCTCTTGGCAGAGCAAAAACCGCCTGGCTCTTCAGGACACACATTGTCAAAGAAAGAGCAACCTCGGCCACCTGTGATTCATGATTGACAAAATGTTATCACTGAGGCCTGACAAGCTGCCAGGAGTGTCACCAAATGCATTGACATTTACAAGAGTGCCGTGCTATCTCCATGCATTGTAAGAATTCAATGACTGTAATACCCAGCATAAACTTGTTATGCTGGGTATTGATTTGGCAACTACTGTAGCTCTTCAATAGATCTGAAGTGTATTAAAGGTTTAAATGCTTGCACAATTCATATTCTTTCCTATGTACCAAATATTTATGAATGCGAATTCCCCAAATAATTGCCTGTGTATTCCTTAGTTGAAAATAAGACAAAACAAAACTGAGCTTTACAAATTTCCCCAACTTAAAAATTAGTAGTGAGTAGGGAATTTGGTACGTGGTTGTCAGACAAAAAAAATCTAATATCGAAACTAGGGCTGCAGCTATCGATTATTTTAGTAGTCGATTAATCGATGAACTATTTGGTTCGAATAATCGGGTAATCGTATACGGAACATGAAAAATTAAAACACCTGAGTTGAGCCTAAACCGGTACAAAAAAAAGAGAAGGATTTATGTACAACCAGAAAACAATTGGCTAACTTACATAGCAAAAGTCCGCTAGCTTAAATGCTATAAAACGCAAAGGTTTTTCTCTTTTTTTTTTTACAATGCTCTTAACAAATGGTTCAGACACATTCCCACAAAAAACGGCTAAATATACCGATAAACTAAATTATGAATGCATTAAAAAAAATTAGCTCAAACAAAAACTTAGCTTATGTTGGTCTTAACATGGAGCACCTGGATTCAGCCATGTGAAATGAGGCACACTAGAGGGCAGTGTATCCACCCATATCCATAAAACTAAATGCAAACACTTTCAAAATAAACCATTACAACGCTACTTTAATTCAACGAGTACTCAAAGCAGCAAAGTTTAATTTGAATCTTTTTTTTTTTAATCGAATATTCGAGTTAATTGATTAATCGTTGCAGCACTAATGGAAATCATTGTTAAATATTGTGTATTACAAGTAGTGTTGCACCGATACCATTTTTTGGGCCCGATACCAATACAGATACCTGGCTGTGCAGTATCTGCTGATACCGATACCATTCCGATACCACTCTGTTTGCAAAAAAAAAAAAAAAAAAATATATATATATATATATATATATATATATATGTACGTATAAGGTATGCAATGATACAGTTAAGTCACGGTTCGGTACGATTTTCGATACAATTCAATACATTTAATGCTCTGAAATAGAAAATAAAACTTATTATTATCATAATTTATTTTTTTATTTTTAATTTATTTATTTTTTTTGCTAACAAGCAAAAATAACAGTGCCATCATATAAACAAGCATTTTAGTGCATAATATTTATGTGCTTACTTCTTACTGAGCTGAAGAAATTTTGTATATAAGTGCTGAGAACAATCTTTACTGTTTGTAAAGTGGGGCACACTGTTGATTGCTGCAGCTCTCTTAGCAGCTATATTTACCATACAAGCAAAACATCCTATTTGTGGTCCGAGTCCATCTGTAACATGTACTGAATTAACAGTATTTGCAGCATTATCTATAGTCACTGGTATGGATTGATTTGGCCTGCTTAACTTCCATTCAGTCATGCCATGGCGGCTTCTAATTCATCAATGTAGTATATGGACTACGCGTCGCTCTGGGCTCACGCAGCTAATGGCATGGGACCTAAGGCAGCACATCTAGGTTTCTATTTGATGATATCTAGTGTGTGCGCGCGAGAGTTGGCATGGGATCTAACATAGGACATCTAGGTAGCTATTTGATGATATCTAGTGTGCGCGCTGCGCCGCTAGTGTTTTCTGGCCACAGAAGTCACTTCTGCTCATTACTGCAAAACGCCAGCATATGACATTCGACTTTCATAAACAGAAGGAGTTTGAAGTACGGCGCTCTTAATTTGCCACTCATTGTTCATCATGAAACCATGAGTTTGCTTAGTCTCCCACGGTCTTAATCTTTCTGATCCCATCGGCGTTACAACAACAGGCGTTACCTTACGCATGCTAATCGTTTGTGAATGCCATGTTAGATGAGCAGCTTATTATCGTGGACATGCGTTGTAGTTTACATCCTTAATATTGAAGACGACAGTGTTAATTTCGTTTGGTAATTACGGGATGAAGACATACAAGTGTCATGCATCGGGATTTGGGAAGTTAGCTCACGTGGGGAGGACAGTACATTTGCGTCCAAGTGATGCCAGTAGATGGTATCGGCGCCCTAAATGTTGGTACTCGTCGATACCGATGCAACCAATTCGGGCCGGATCGGCGCCCCTGCCGATACTGGTATCGGTATCGGTGCAACTTTAATTACAAGTGACGTAACAATGGTCAAATTTGCAAACGATGACATTTATGATGACACTGTCTATAGTATACGCTATTTTAGTAGTGGTTAACTGTTGACAAACATTACATAATCAGGCTATGCCAATTAAGCCATTGCATAACACATGTCAGAAGTAATAATATACCATCGACCAATTTATTAGGGCGCTATTGTACAATGAACGGATACTGATCCCTAACTTCAGGTTACACGAACAAACATAACACAGCCAAGCTCATACCTATTGTTGACAGGGTTTGACCCAAGCCTGGTAGAAAGCAACAGATGGGTTCCTGTGTTTTTTTTAAGGGAGCCAAAAAAAAGAGGAGCAATATGAGCAAAAAAAGCGAGACATTGATTGAGCAAAAAGGTGAGAAAATTAGTGATTGAGGTTGCAAGAAGATGCTGATGCACACCAGGAATTCAGAGGAAATGGTGACGCAGTGCAGCCTGCTTTCAGATATTGCAGAATGTGAAACCAAATTGTTTTCTTGGGAAACGTTTTCCATTTCCAAAAGCAATGAGTAATTCCATCATTATTTTCATCTCATCAAAGTATGAAGACCAAGCCAATGCGAATGTGACATTTCTGCATTTGTCAGTGAGCAATTCAATGCACTACAAACGTGTTCACAGTTTAAGCAACATGTTTTCACAGAACCTGTCAAATAATCACAACTCACAATTGATGAACAGCGTGGGTTTTGTTCGTAACTTAACGGGAACTCCCCCAAAACAGAACATATTTCCAGTCAAGCTTTCATAATGTAAAATGAAATAATACAAAATGTCAATGTTATTACTGCATAATCATGGAACCCTCACTGGCATTTAACACTTAATTTTAGAGATGCTATTGCATTTAAAAATCAGAATTGTAAATGTTGCAAGACCTTTTGCCTCGCAGCCACCAGTGGGGAATTAGATGATTACCTAATCTACTATTTAGATTTAAACGTCTATGGGGAAAAAAACCCTTTGGATTTTCAAGGGGACTGTAAGCCAAATTTTTTCAATCAAGAATATTAACAGTTCATATTAAAGAATATTAAGGGCAAAATACAAGAGCGTGTGCCAGATTATTTTAAATTTAGCAAATTAACCACTTCCAGATGACTTTTTTCTCGCAATTTTTTATTTTATTTTTATCCATACACAGTAATAATATAGTCACGAATGGATGGTCAAGAACAACTGTGATTTGCAAAGCACATTGATCATCAACACTTCAAAAGTGTGTCGCAATAGCAATAATATGTTTCAATAAGGTGCCAAGATGTGGTCCTCCCAGGGTTGCAGATGACTTGAACATCTTTTACCAGTGTGATAAGGTAACAAATATTTACTTCATCACACCATTGGCACGCGGCGAAAGCACAGCATGAATACTTTATTCCGTAATAAAAATAGTCTGTATTCTAACAGTTGACTGATGGGGAAAGTTTTATCATTCATTATCTTGTCCGTGATTTTTTTTGTTTATATGGCTCGGGCAATTGTGAAGCGATTAGCCGACTTTGAGCCATGGGTTCAGGTTCGCGTCACACGTCCTATTGTTTAAATAAATAAGTGTAAATAAATGTGAATACGTCATTGGAGTGGTCTACAAGATCATACAAATGAGAATGTCAGAAAAAGTGACCCCCCCCCCCCCCCCCAAAAAAAAAACACAAATAGGAATGGTAAAAGTTACACCATCTTTAAGTTGCAGGGTGATTTACAGCTAACTTTCCTTATAACGAAATAAAGGAGACATAAGCCCAGTACCTTACCCTCGTGCGTTGGTATTTCAATGCTCTAAGTCAGGGGTGCTCACTAGCTCAGCGGGAACGTATGTTGCGAGCTACTAATGAAATGACCAAGCCAAAATGACCTGGATTCTTAATACTTATGTTGATGTATGTTGCATAACGACATATGTGGCACTCACAACATAATTAACTATGTACATTTTTGACCCACCGCCCCCTTCCATTATTTTTTTTTTTGACGGGGCAATCGACTGGTAGATCACGATTAATGTAATGAGCACCCCTAATACCCAACTAACCGCAAACTTCCTTGAAACACCTGTGACCTAAGCCCTCTTAAAAAAACAAATTCTTGTTTTTATAGCTACAGTTAAAGGTAGTTTGTAAGAGCTATAACTTGAGCTGGCGCATCATATATAACAGCTGTGGATGTTTCATCAAACTGAACAGTTGACAATCAAACCGCCTTTTAATGCGTCCCAAAAATGTAAGATGTTTGCAGTTCAGTAGCCTGTCAACCAGCAAAGCCTCCAAATGCCTGTTTAAGTTTTCCAGGTTTTTAGTAAGATTATATCTTGGCGTGTCAATTCATGTTAGTAAACTATGACTTAATGATACAGAAAGGAAGAATTATTTTTTTAATTATATTTTTACAGGTATAAATGGGAAAACATGCATAACGTGATTAAATTGGTAAAAGTATAATTAAGTGATTCCATCAGCCAGAGTTGAATTTTGCCAACAAAATGGTACCACTTTTGCAAAATTGCATCAATTCGTTTCAAGGTTGTTCTTATTTTAGTGGTGCAGAAAATGGTCCATTTATTTTAATGGTAGAAGGGAAACATTTTGTGATCAGGTATTAACTATCATTCATTATCTCAGCACTGAGTAAACATTTTGGACAAATTTTCAGGAGGTTTCAACAGCTAAGTTATCTCTATGTTGTCACAAATATCTTGATTAAACCTTGGCATACTTATATATTTTTTTATAATTATGTTTATCTGACACAAAAGACAATTCACAAAATACTTATTGACTTGGGCGATATGACTTTAAATTTATGTGACAGTATAAATTGTAACTAGGCATGTGCCGGTATGAGATTTTGACGGTACGATAACCGTGAGCAAAAATACCGCGGTTTCACGGTATCACGGTATTGCAATTATAGCTCCAAAATTTTGAGATGTATGGGTTTAAAAAAATAATTATAAACTTTTTTTTCCATTGAACAGGATTTTTTTTCCCACAACATATTTGCAAATTGGGACATGAATATAATGTGAAAATAAATCAACAAAAAAAATAAATAAATAATTGTCATTTAAAAAAGTAAAAACACTTCTAAATAAAATTAAAAAGATATATATGGCGGAAAACACAGACAAGACTGAAAAAGCAGTTTCTGCTCTTGCACTCCTCTTTAAACGAAACAGTTGTATTTTAAGCTAAAACGACTGTTGTGTTTGATAGAACAATATGTCTATATGCTGCCATAGCAGATTCATGGCACATTAAGCCCCCAAACTATTTTTAATTTGTCCGTTTTACCCTGAAAACCCCCGTTTACAGACGTCGCGCAATCGCTTTTGTTTCAACCCAGCCATAAAACAAAGGTAATTATCTTTATTATTCAAAATGTCTGTCGTTTTTAACTTAGAATCATTCATTGATTTCTCATGTTTCGTTTAAAAAAAGAAAACGACTTTAAAAAATTATTCACTCACATATTTTAGACTTTTAAACAAATTATGTATCATTCATTGATTTCTCATGTTTCGTTTAAAAAAAGAAAACGACTTTAAAAAATTATTCACTCACATATTTTAGACTTTTAAACAAATTATGTCACAATGAAAAAAATGGCGTCTGTAAAAAAAGTCATGGATATCTACCTCATAACTATCGCTAAATTGTATTTTTTTTGTTACTGTCGCATTTTCTCCGATATGTTAGATGATAAATAATTGATCCAAACAAAAAAAAGTTGAAAAAAAACGTTTAAAAGGGTAAAAATATGAAAAAGAAAATCTTGACCACTCCTTGATGTCTGCGATTTCTGCATCGCGACCCTTGTTATATCACCATGTTTCACCCATAAAATCCCCCAAAAAATCCAGCTGTGGCCATTCACAGCTGTGTCTTGACACTCAGTGATACATGCTACATGGAGTTTTTGGATCGAAACGAAGTAGGTACGCGATAATATCTCGTCAAAGTCATGGCGTCTGTAATTCTGTTCTCACGTGCTCTCACCTCCAGATAGGGTTTTGCTATTTAAATTTTATTTTATTATTATTTTTTTTTTAATGCCCTCCTGGTCAAAATTTTTCTTCCCCCAGAAAATTGAGATTTTAAGCTTTCCAATGATGTATCACACATGCATATCGGACAATTTTGAAAGTTGGCTAAATTGTGGGTCCCAGAGCGGAACTTCAAGTCACCTGAGTGTTTTCCGCCATATACTGTATGACTTTTTTTGAGGAGGGAAGCTCAAGTGAAGTTTCACCATTTTCAGCCACTGTGTCAACTCTAGTCGACATGATGTCATGCCTTTGTGTGAAAAACAGCATAAAAAATTCATAAGTTAATAAGTTAGTTAAAAATTTATAAGTTAGTTTTAGAAGTTATTTCAAATGTAAATATTGTTGAGGAAAGGTTTCATCTAGAAAAAAAAGAAAAAAAAGAAAAAAAGAAAAATAAAAAAATAAAAAAACATTGGGAGTGAGACCTCTTTTTGCAATTAACTATCTTTGACGCTATCTTTTTTTTAATCCCCCTTCATTCAGGCTTCTCACTCAGTGGCTCAGCGGCTGTGAGACTTAAAACCTCGACGAAGCTGCTCTCCCAGCTAAGCCTAGGCTAACATTCGTCTTTGTAAGTTTTAGTTAGTTTGTATATTGAATTTGAAAGGAAAATGTGTGTTTTGTTTTTAGCGAACTTTTTCATGGTGCTACTCTGCTACTGCTATCCTGTTGAACCTACTCACATGTGGAAAAATACAACTGTACAATCTTTTAAATGTATTCATATTGTATATTTCACCACGATTTGAGAGCTCAATAAATTGAAGAAAGGTACCCCTTGAGTTTGTTTTTGGGTGTGCTGGCTGTTTAGCAGAATAGCTTCACTGACACACGGCAACAAACGGGAAGGGGTGAGCGCTGCTGCGCCAAGCCACTTCGGCTACATTTTGGCACATGAAAAATAGCGAATACCGTACTAAGGTATGACGGAAAATTTTTGTGGTTTTGAAACCGCAACGTTTTCACACCACGGTAAACCGTGAAACCGATAACCGGCACAAGTGTAATTGTAACTCTTCCCTAAAAAGTAACAGTAGAGTAAAATTTCACCAGAAGTTACATGTAAGCAGGGTCACTGTAAAAACAATTCTGTGTAAACATAAAGTATGCAGGAATCCAGACTTCTCCTAAATTTTGGCTTTTTTTTTTTTTTTTTGCCACGACATTTTGACATAGTTCAAGTACATTTTTTTAATCTACTGATGTCTATGCTACCTTTACATTTTCTTATTATTCTAAGAACTATACTATTCTTGAACGTTTTTGCTGAAAATTTCTCAAGCCAGTTGATGGTGATAATGCACAAACTAGGTGTAAAACTATTCATCAGGATTATAATTAAAATTAGTTGATTTACATCACGCATCCAAAGATTTTCTACTTGTGCCTCTAAAGAACTTCAGTTTAAGGCCACTGTGCTCTTAGTAAAAGTCTGAAACCCTGATGTGAATCAACAGCGAGTCAAAGTGTTGAGCTGCATGAAAATTAACTAGCTTTAGTTGCAGTGTCTTTTTATTTTGGGGGGGGGGGGGTGTCAAGAAATGTCAAAGGTTGTTTTTTTTTTTTTTCCCAACCGTAGCACAGAGGAAAGCAAACCCTCATAATCAATAATTGTGTACCTCATCAAAAACAAAGGAACGTTCATTCATTCATCTTCTGTAAAACTTATCCTCAGTAAATTATGGACTGCTGTTGATTCAATGTGAATTTACTGCCATCTAGAGATTCTTCAGTGAACTGAACCTAGTAAAATAAAACAAACTGGTTTGCAAAAAGAGGACGTAAAAATTGATCTTCACATAAAAAAAACGTGTTCATTATAGCTTTCACAGAATTGGTATTAAGACTAACAGTATATGTTGAGTCATTCAGCAGGAACCTAGCTGGTAAGAAGAGCCTGAGTTAGGCGAGTCACGCAGTATGCTCAATTTCACTTAGCAGCCTTTAAACTTATTCACTCAACCAGAGATAAATATAGTTTACTTGTAAGTGTTTTGGGTATGTTACAGTGGCTACTTTTACATGGAACCAATATGGTTAAGGTCAATATTCCATTTGTTAGACACAATCTGTTTACATGCGTGAGCATACAGAGTAGTAAATAAATCTGGAGTATTCCTTGTCCAAACACACAGAAATGTCATAGACTCATCACACACTGAGAACGTCATGATGCGAATTGCGTCATTTCTACTTTTCGCTCACCTTCTTGCAAAGCTCACTATAATGGTACTGCTAATAAAAGACAATGTTGAAGTCTTTAACAAATATAATAAAGACACAAATTTCCTTCTCCCTAAAAACGGGTTTTTATCATCCAAGTTAAATGGTTGTTTTTCAGTTAAAAAAAATAAAAAATAAATTGCTTGTTTTTTAATTAGACAGCATACAAGAAAAAACTCAAGGGGTGGAAAACCATGTATTTGTCGACTTACATAAATAGTGTATTTGGTTGCTGTTTAGTTTATTAAAGCACAAATCGTTGGGTTTTTTTGTATTGAGGGGAAAAGAGCAACATTAGCAATATTTTGGAAATAGTGACATTGAAAGTTTAAGGATTTCATCAAGGAATTCATTAAGTTTTTTCCTTTAATAGGAATAGAAGCCATAATTCTGCACTTGTCATCTACAGTATGTTATGCTGATATCTAACACCATACAAGTTGGCTTTGATCCAGCATCTTCCCTGCTGTCATAATGGTTGCCTGGGCATTCATACTTGTAGGTCAGGTCAAAAGACTAGCAACTTCCTGTGACAAATCACAGCCAACTCCTTCGACATACCGTACACTGGGTGTGTCCTATGACCAAAGCATGGCCTAAAGTTAACTTTGCTTAAAATACAGCTTTTGCTTTTCCCTTTCTGTGATTGATCTAGTGTCTTTGGCAGCATCTCAATGCCATGGAATAAATCAAAGTATAAATATAATATTGGACCCCAAAAATTGGTAAAGTTTTGAAAGTTGCAAATAGTCTTTGCTGCTTTCAGAATTTGTGATTAAATGAGCTTTTGACAGGCAGGGGGGGAGAAAAAGTATAGTTATTAGTACTGATGCACCGATACCAGTATCGGCGGGGGGGTGGGGGGGGGGCTGCCTGAAGTGGTGGTATCTGTATCGGCGAGTACCAACAAACAGGCCGCCGATACCATTTACTTGTCCGGTAACACTGAACGCAGCCTTTTTCTCCTGACACTCACTGCACTGTGTTGTGTGATCACACGTGATTACTTTGCATGCCAAGCAGCTATCACTATTGACCTGCTACAGACCAATGAGAGCGGGCCAATAGTTGCTCTTAACCAATGCCGGGGCAGCTTTTTCATATGGAGATAAAACCAAACCAGGAGTAGGAGAAGAAAATGTGGGCGGTTCCAGACTATTTCAGTGTCGAGTACAATGGCTAGGGATGGCATGCAGCAACAAACCCTGGGGATGAGAAGAGTAAAGCAGCAAGACAGACGTCCGAAAAAAATCACCGAAATGACTTGTTTGTAACCTGCCCTTTGCCTTCGTTGACAGGGTGGGAATCCTACTTTTTATGGCTCACGCAGTACCTAAGTATAAAGTCGCAAGTCACAAATACATTAAGGAGACGACTATCCTGCACTAAAAACAAAGTAACGAAACATGTTTTAGAAAAGCCAAAGAAGGCAGGGGCCATAAGCTTTTCAACCGATGTCTGGAGCAGCCAAGTCTCCCAACTTTCCCTCCTTAGCTTGACAGCCGACTGGAAAGTGTAGTACTTCATGCTATAAATTCAAGAGATCACACACAAGGGCCAAGCTATTGCTGCTCAACTGGAGCATCTCGAAGTCAAAGGTACTTTACTTTTCTTGTCTTTTACTGAAAGAAATGCCGCAGTAGTTTGAGACTCATTTTAAAAGTGCTGTAGGAGTAAGCAAAGTAAGCTAAGCTAAGTGGCTAAGCTGTGTGTGTGTGTGTGGGGGGGGGGGGGGGGGGCTGTTTGCATTTGTGCGTTGCTATAGATGGAGTAGAGTTATATTGCTGCTGGTGCACAAAGAGGGAGGCCAATAGAGAGACAGGATGCTGTGGCCAATTATTATTATTATTACTTATAATTTCATGACAGTTGCACTGTTTGGCCTTTGAAAGGTTAAAAAAGTTTATTCAGTTCATTCAGAGTTTATATATTGAATGTATTTTTACTTTCTTACAGTTGGGCAAGTATTATACATATTTTAATTTCACGAATTTAGCACTATTTTGGCCTTTGAGAGCCAAAGGTTTATTCAACTATTGTCACCCATACCAGCAATAAAAAGTTGTACTGGATTGACTTTGTATTAGTATTTTTCCTGTTTCCCAAAGGTAAGCAGCAACCTGACAAAGCCATGTTAGCAATGATTTCACATCCAAGTATATAGCTCTTTGAGTAACAAAATGCAAAATATAAATGTGCTAGTTGTTTATTACACACGTTTGTGCTTTCAACAATAGGAACAGTAGCATATACAAAGCTAGAATTCTGCTCAAAAAGTAGCGGGTATTCAAAGATAATAATCCAACAACAATTTGCCTTTCAGACACCGCGTATTGGTCAGCTTTCTTTCTGAAAGAAAGAAGAAAAAAGAAGTCCTGTGCTAAAGAGAAAAGCAATCCCAATGACAAAGATTTTAACATGTATTTTACAAATGAAATGCCTCAATGATTTTTTTTTTCTTATGAACGGTTTTCAAAAGCTTTATTGGTGGATTTTCTCAAGTTAAAGCGCCACACAGAAATTAATAAATTTAATTGTGTAAGCAGGATCTGTGTATTATTCTTATTATGTAATTACAGATGTTTTAGCTCATTTCAATTTATTTTATTTAAATGGGCTATTATCTATTTTATTATAAGTTTGTATTTTACAAATGTGATGTAGTATTCATTTATATTGTATATTTTATGTTGTATAACTTTAGTTTCTATGTGAATATTAGTTCCTACTTGTTTTGTTGTGGTAGGAGGGTTTTGTATTGAACACGGGGTCGTGTTGGTTATTATTATAGCAGAGAAGACAACTGCAAATCAACAAAGACAAGTCAACTGTGCCCCGATCTACCACTCAAGAGATCTGATGGACTCAAAAAGTGGGTTACGATTGCATATTAGTTTGAAAATCGACCAGATCCACCGTATTTTTACACGAGTGACTTCCGGTCTACTAGCTAGTAGTATTGACGGAGGAGGGCCGCGTCTCGCGTTAAATAATAAACTCTGCCGTTCTTTTCGCGTGCATCACATTGAGCCGCTTCTAGGACGCGTCTAACACGCAACCGTACTGCAACTGGTGTGCATTGGCTGATTGACTTTAACACCCGCGTTTCACTGCGTTCTCGCGGTGGCCACGTTGTCGCGCCATTGACGTTTCTTACTGTCCTACCATGTTGGTCGTCATTATAGTAGAGAAGACGGAGTAAATCTAATCAACACAAACAAAGTAACCCGATCGACTCACATCTTCAAAAAGTAAGGGTTACATTACGTCAAACTCGTTCGGTACGACTCCGTTCTGAACAGAGCATCAAGTACCAAAACGGTTCAATATGAATACATGTACCATTACACCCTTAATATATATATATATATATAAACGGAGTGGTATCAGTATGGTATCGGTATCGGCCGATACTGCACAGCCAGGTCTCAGTATCGGGGCCAAAAAATGGTATCGGTGCAACACTAGTTATTAGGGGTGCTACAAAACTTAGGATGTTGATTGGTAGTTTACAGTACAAGCCAAAAGTCTGGACACACCTCATTCAACGCAACACAAATGAAGGTCCCAATCCCATTGATAAAGTAATGAATTCCACTAAATTAACCCTGAAAAAACCATACCTGTGAAGTCAAAACCATAACAGGTGGCTCCCTTTTGAAGCTCATCAAGAGAATTGCAACAGTGCAAAAAAGTATTCAAAGGGTGGCTACGTTGAAGATACTAGAATATTATACATGTTTTTAGTTATTTCATCTTTTTTGCTAAGTACATAATTTTACACGTGTTCATTTATAGTTTTAATACCTTCAGTGAGAATCCACAATGTGAATCATCATGAAAATAAATAAAACACAAGAATGAGAAGGTGTATCCAAACTTTTGGCCTGTACTGTATATATAGATATAGGTCTAGCAGGTGGTGCCATTGGCGTAAAAGCCGTTTTATTGCGCACTGATAGTTTGTGCCTTCCTAATGTTTTTTCTTTTCTAGTCTTTGTTTCTTCATATATTTTCTTATGTAATGCATTTTTTGTTGGTGTGTGTGCTATGGACACCTTGTGTGATTCCTGAATAAATATCATATATAATAAACAAACTAACTCATTGAAATTGACAGTGGTTGACAGGTTGTAAATAAACCAAATTGTCTAATTTGGTGACAATACTGTCAATTTGATGTCAATTTTAAGATGTGAAATAGAATTACCCAGCCACAATGAGTCATGTCCACTTCATCCCGCAAACTATGTTCTAAGAAATAAGGAGTGGAAGTAGAAATTGTAAAATGTTGGGGGGGTGGATAACAGGAAGAGGTAATTGTAAGAATTGGTCAAACATGTTAAAAGGAATACTGTATTTGTTTTTAAAGCTAAAGACATTGATAGGGGATGATAAAACATGCTATAACGTACAAAATCATATTTGGAGTAAATTCCCCACAATTGTAGACTAAAGGCAACCAGTCACAGGCACCAGTCAATCAGACCCCCATTGAAAGCAGGCGAGCACACATGGGAAAGAATACATGACTCATTTGCAGGTGGCTGCCATGGTTTCTACACATCCTCATTACTAACAATTAAAAATCTCTGGTTTGGGAGGCAAAGGGCTCTCAAACATCATTGCTCCAGTCTTGTGACCCTCTCTCTGAGACTCACTATACGGCTGTGACCATTACTCATTTTGTCCAGAAAGGGGTTAGCAGTTTTATTAATAATATCTGAAACAAAAGAGCCCAGATCAAATCAATGTCCCACCTTTGATACTGTTGACACAACATCAAAAGGTAACAAGTTAAAATTGTGGGTTTCATATTTTAAGTTATCAATAGCACTTGCATTAATAAATTTTAAACAAAACAGCATTTAATTTTCTAACAGTTCCATTTCCGTATTGTTCATGATACTCCATCTGGACCGGCACAAAGCATCAACATCCATGCAAAGCCAGTATATTTTAAAATGCTGGCCCTGTTGGATGACTCACATCCAAGATATGTCATTGAGCCATAATAATGATTTTCTTGGTCAACATACAAAAACTAGGGTGTATCTATCAAAGATGTACTTACAAACAGATGATGCTCTTATGAGGCGATCATTAATGTGTGGAGTTCACCCATCTCAAAGCGACAGACAAGCAGACCAAACTTGTGAAAAATATCATATTTTTTAATTTCGCTGCTTTGGGTGTTGCATTTGATTGATGTTACTAAACATGTATTTACTGTTGGTGTTTATTAATTCTCAACTGTTGTCAGACCGGGCCATGAGCCTGCACGGCATTATAAGGTCATGCCACAGAATTTCAATCGGATTTTAGTTTGGACTTTGACTTGGCAAACCATAACCATCTATTTTTTTCAAACCCATTCTGAGTTTGACAGGGTCGCTACTTTGCGGTTTTTCACTTATCGTGGCAGGTTCTGGTCACCACTAACCGCAAAAAACGAGGGATCACTGTACACTGTGGTCACGGTGAATCATCCAAAGTCTTTCCAAACACCTATTCAAGTCATCTAGGGAAAATTTCCTTAAAATATATATTTAATATCGCAATATATGTCAAACCCCAAAAATATCGCAACAATAGTTTTTTCCAATATCTCGTTCAGGCCTAGTGGGAGACGAGGAAAGACCACTCTGTTTAAAAATGATTTGAGCGGACAGCTGGAAGCAAAATAGATTAAGACGTCACTTAAAGACATTAGACCCCAATCTCATTGATAAGCCGCTTGATTGTTTTTCGGCGAAGCAGTGCCGAATATTGCCAATAATCGTCCGGCTTTGTCAGTGTTACATCACTAAACCAGTTAGCACTGTTAGCATGCTCAGTGCAAAATAACCCCTCACCATTGCAAACATTGCAAAGGAGGTGATACTGCGAGCAGCAAAAATAAAAACTGTCCCTCTGTCCAATGACACTGTCGTTTTTCTTCTATTTAGTTTTGTTTTTTCGGTCAAATTTTCAGGCAAATTGTCCTCATGAGTTAATGTTGCCAATAAAGTTGAATTTATTATTATTTATTGATTTTATTACATTGTATTTTTTTTGTATCAAATGATCAAAAATGTACCTTGAGTGTATTGTTACAGTTTAGACGTAACTTTTTTTTTAATTCAGGCAAATTGATACGTTATAAGTCTTCTCTGTTACAAAAAAAAAAAAACAATGTTAATGAAGTTATACTTTATCATAAGTTGATATATGTTACTTTTTTTTCTTTAATAGAAAAAAAGGACACTGTGTTAGGCAGAAGTGTACTTATAATAGTAATTTTATAGACAAACAATACTATTTACAGTGGCAGCAGAGAGTTTGGGGGGGCGCCAAACATTTACGATTCCTGGGGGGTAACAGAAAATAATTGAGAAGCACTATTCTAACATTTGAACAGTGGTTTCAGCGGCATCTAAAACAACATTTTTAAGGAAGGGCTTTTTGAAAGCTTTAAATTAATGCATTTAGCATTATTCACAAACTGATTTCTATTATTTCTTTAATAAAGAAGTCTGGTGGTAGTCTGCCAGTTGAACTCAATTTAAAAAAAAAAAATACAATTAGGAATAGTAAATTCATAATTAAACAAGGGTGACAATACTTTTTCACCCAGGGCTTGGTAGTTTTGAATGTTTTTTTTTCTCTTCATGTACTATAAAATCAGTATTTGACTGCATTATATGTTTATTGCAAGTTACTTTTTGACAGCATGTTTATGTAGACCAAGGGTCTGCAACCCTGGTCCTCGAGAGCCACTATCCAGCTTGTTTTCCATGTATCCCTCCTTTCACATACCTGAATCCAATAATCAGGATCGTTATCAGGCTCCTGCAGAGCTTGCTGACGAGCTGATCATTTGATTCAGGTGTGTTAAAGGAGGGAGACATGGAAAACAAGCTGGATAGCGGCTCTCGAGGACCAGGGTTGCAGACCCCTGATGTAGACAAATGAAAATCTTGGCACTGATTACTGATTAAGATCCAGCCAAAATTAAACTCCACTCCACAAATGGGTCCTAACCCACCAGTTAAAAAATCAGTGTTATACAGTATAGGCTATTCTGGCTATGTGCCAAATGACAATATACAGATGAGTGAGTTTGGTATTATGTCCTATTAGATTCTTTTTTGAGAAGTAAAACTGTCACTTATTTCAAATTATGCATAATTAGTGCCTTTGTGATTGTCCATTCCAAACTTCTTTCCAACATTCTATAATGGATTATTTAAATATATTAACTCAATTAATTCTGAGTCTTTTACAGCGGCACACATCGGCGTGTCTTAAAAAGGACATACTGTATTAATCTCTCCACTATATATGTAAATGTTCTATTGATTATCGTTGTATCGTGGTACTATCCATTCTTCTAGCAAAATATTATTACCGAAATGAAAAACAGTGATCACAGATTGATTATTAAAATCCCTTATTATTAATAACCCTAAGGTAAGACACTTGCATTGAAATATCACGCATGGCCCAACGTAGCTCCACTTATTCAGCAAGTACAGGCTGGTAACAAGCAGCTGTCAACAAGTTCTCTGAGGACTCCCTTTGAATTTAGATGTGCATACTTAAAATACTGTAACCTCTCAAAAGAGGGGTCTAACCAGTTCAGGCATTTTGGAAAACCAATAAACACCAATAGTTTACACACTTCTCATTCCTGGTACTGCATGCAGTGTATTCAATGGCTTTCTACACTACAAAGACTGTATGTTATGGTAGACTTTAAGCTATTTGTTCACTTTGGCCAGTCCAGTCCAATTAGAATTTAACTCTTACACCCTGGCTACACAATCGGACATGTGCTACTTATTCAACCACTGACCTTTGTGGAGCATTGCCATGCTGTACAATGTTTACATACATACATGCATGCATAGGGGGCAAGGCGACAAATTCGATTAGATAGCTTACGTTGACCCACACAGGTCCAGCACAGGGATTTGGTATGAATTTTGCCCACCTCATTTGCTCCACACATTAACATCAAAGGTGTAAGTGTATACTCATCGCAGTCTCCTTACAATGCAGGTGGGGTTTCCACTGTGTTCACTCAATGACTGGTTAAAATTCTGTTACGACTATAGAGCAAATAATAGTATTAGCGATATAGGTGTTGAAAATTAAATTCAGAATCTTGTGGTAGGATCCCTGTAGCACTTGAGAATATACAATTCAAGACTTTTTTCAAGTACATAACTCACAGATTTCAGATGCAAATGAGGCCGTTAATGAGAAAGAGAAAAAAAACGTCATGGCGGGGACATCAGTTTTTTCGCTCCAAATCATTTGAGTAGAATCAAAAATTTGATGTCAGTGTGTATTGACCTGGTATGGTGCGATCCATATGCAAAAATTGCATATTTTGTTGCATTTCTAAAATAAATTGACCAAAATCACATATTAGTATTTACTCAATGCAAAAAAATTAGGCTCTCCTATTTTTTTTTTTTTTTTTTTTAATACATCATAGAACGTTGCAATTAATTTTCCTTTTACCAGGGATCACAAGTAATGATAGTAAACACGTTTCATGCCCCCCAAAAAATGCAGTCCGGTAAACAAAGTACTCGAAATTTGTCTCGTCTTTCATCGTTTTTGTTACGTTCTGTTACGCTTGCAGCACATATTTTGCAGAATGGACTTGGTTTTAGGCTCCTCCTCTGGCTCAGCAGGAGGCTTTTTACCTGTAAAAAACCTGTCCAAAGACATCGCCGCCCACAGTACACTACCAACAGCAGCTAACATTACTGTTTATATTGACTGACGCTAGGCTGCTATCGGTGTGCAAACACCTTAGTAACGGCGGCCAGCCACTAGATGTACAAACATACAAACTAGAGCTGAAACGAATACTCGAATAACTCAAGTTTAAAAATTCGAGTCCGAGTAATTTTATTCGCCTTGAGGAATCGGTAGCACTGGTGCCTAATGTGCTCCAATACCGCAGGTATCATACATTTATCTGGAACACTGCAAAAACTCAAAGTATCAAACTATCAGGACTTACAATTTAGACTAATTTAAAGCTTAACTAGAACTCGGATATAGCTTGACACAAATGGAAATCTAATTGAAACACGTGGGGAAAAACAATTCACTTCTAAGTGATGTGTTTAAGTGTAATGACATTTTTAGGAAGAAATAAGATTTTTTTTGTTTTTATAAGTTCTAGTCACATCTGAGATGCAATTGTTGGCTGTTTTCAACAATGTACATCGAAAATAAAGACATTGATTGTCTGAAAATGGTTCAATTTTAGGTGAAATGTCTTGTTTTCCCATGTATATTTATAATTGCTCTTTATGTAAAAAAATGTTTTATCCGATTACTCGATTAATCAATAGAATTTTTAGTCAAATACTCGATTACTAAAATATTCGATAGCTGCAACCATAGTACAAAAAAATCTCTAGTCAGCTTGATAAATAGAGTAGACAGGCACATTCATGTGTCAAGAGGCACAGGACAGATTGCTGTCGTTAACGAAATGATTATATCTTTGCAGCCAGGTAGCAAATGCGTCACCGACCGTTGCTGGTCCCGATCCGGTGGTTGGGGATCATTGATCTAGAGAATGAAGCTAGCTTTGAGTAAACCTGATAGTTTCAACATGGTTGGAAAAAACATTGGACTGCTGAAAAGAATTCAGGTCAAAGTCAAAGAACAAAACCCTATTCTGGATCTTATTTTCTTTGCGTAATTCGTCAGAACTCTCTGTGTAAGTCAGTATTGCAACTGAATCATTCCATGGATCCACTTGTAAAACTTGTCAACTTCATACAGGCAAGGGGACTTATCGACAATGCGTTACGTTCATGACGGAAAATGAGGCGGATCGCCAGGACCTACTTCACCATTCTCATGTCTGCTGGTTAAGTTTGAGGAAAGTGTTTAACTCGTGTGGAAACTCAAAGAAGAAATGAGCTAGTTTTTAGAGTTAATGGGGAAATGCGAAGAATTTGCCGAGCTGGGTGATGTGAACTGGCTCTGTGACTTTGTGATTGCTGCATACATATTTTCACACATGAATGAGCTGAACGTAAAGCTACGGGAGGGGAATCAGTTTGTGCGAGACATACACAAATGTGAAAACCTTCAAATCCATGCCGATTTTATTGTTACGGTCAAATGTCAATACACTTTTTTGGTCATTTTCCCACACTAGCCATGTGGAAAGAGGCTAGAGGTAGTACAACAGAAGAGGAAAAGAAAATGAGCTGTGCAGAAATATTTTAGATTTTGTACACCCGCAGCCA
Organism: Corythoichthys intestinalis; assembly: GCF_030265065.1. Taxonomy (NCBI): domain Eukaryota; kingdom Metazoa; phylum Chordata; class Actinopteri; order Syngnathiformes; family Syngnathidae; genus Corythoichthys; species Corythoichthys intestinalis. The sequence goes on along the minus strand of NC_080401.1, from coordinate 19,342,378 downwards.
TAAATGTTGAGACTTTGCACCATTCAGTTGCATGAGAAAGAGTCTCAAAACTTTTGACAAAGGGTGTATTTTGTTGTTAAATGTTGAATGTGGTATCATTCATCCTTTTTCAATAAGTAAATAAATAGATCACTTTATGTTTGCTATTTTGTTCTATTTATGTTAACTATACTCTATACTGTGCCTGCTTTGAAATTAGACGATTTATGAAAAAAACTATCGGTGCAACAGAAGATTCTGGTTCAATGTGCCCAACGTTGTCACATCACGTGTCTAGAGGAGAATCACGTTGGGCCAAAATCAAGTATTTTGATGGGCTGTACTTGGCAGAGAAAAAAAATGGCGTTGAGTTTCTCACCTATTTCAGATTCTACCCTAAACTTGCTTTCAAATGACACACTTTATGTGTTGTAACTTTTAAAATATGCATGTATAATTATTCATTTTTATAACTATAGTTTGTTTTATTAAAAAAAAAAAAGTTGTGTTTGAATGGCTTTGCTTGTTTTATTAAGATATAATCACTACAATAGTGGTTACACTGGTTCGATTTTTGGGGGAGAAAATAATATAGCATATCAGCAATGATTTATGAGAAAATATATCGCCAACTAAAATTAATTTGTTATTCCGAAAGGAACTAAATTCATGTCACGAGCTTTCCCGTCCGTAACGGAAATTTCAATTTTTTTGCCACAGAAAAGATGCTGATTATATTTTTTTCAGGTCATGCAGCCTCTTGAGGTCAAGGCCGTTTTCTCTTTATTGCCCATCCTAAGTCAGTGAGACAAAAGGCCATCTTAATGTCCTGTCCAAAACTATTCAAATTTCATGAATCTATCTAGAGATACAAAACTAGAATATGCAGGATTTTTTATCATACAGACCTGATATCAGCCAGTGGTCCAGTTGCCTGAAAGCAAGCTGGCAAAGGGCCATATCCACAAATCGACAATTCTTGCCATTCAGGGCTCCAGAAATTTGTCCCTTGGAAGTTAAGGCAGCGAAGCTATAAGCTAGAGGTGCAACAATTGATCGACTAATCAACAACTAATTGATTAGCAAATTAATTTTGAAAACCAATTAACCGTTTAGGACCTTTTTCACCTTAAACGAGTCTAAGTTCTTGAAATTACAACATACATATAACTTCTCAGTTGTAAATATCAGATTTCATAAATCTTTTGTTAAGTCAAAGTAGGACATGTACAATAATATTTTTCCTTTGGAAAACAATTCACATTTTTGCCAATTTTGGGAAATCTTGCTGTCTAAACTAACTTCTTAATAAGGCTGCATCAACTAATTGATTAAATTGATTAATACTATACAGTCTGTGCCCTCCATAATTATTGGCACCCCTGGTTAAGATGTGTTTTTTTGCTTCTAATATATATATATATTTAATTCAAATAATATGGGACCTTAATGGAAAAAAAAGAGAAAAATCCAACCTTCAGTACAAGTGCATTTATTCAGTGGGGAAAAAATCCCACATAAAGAAATAATTATTTGACATCAAATAATGTGTGTCACAATTATTAGCACCCCTGGTGTTAATACTTTGTACAACCCCCTTTTGCCAACAAAACAAGGTCTGGGGACTGAGATGGCCATGGGAGGAGCTTGATTTTGTGTCTGGTGAACCATTTCTGTGTAGATTTGGCCATATGTTTAGGGTCATTGTCTTGCTGAAAGATCCAGTGACGACCCATATTCAGCTTTCGGGCAGGGGGCAACAGGTTTTGATTTAAAATGTCCTGGTATTTCAAAGCATTCATGATGCCATGCTTGGAACCAAACACTCTATCTATCAGCAAGGCAATGACCCTAAACATATAGCCAAATCTACACAGAAATGGTTCACCAGACACAAAATCAAGCTCCTCCCATGGCCATCTCAGTCCCCAGACCTTGTTTTGTTGGCAAAAGGGCGTTGTACAAAAGTATTAACACCAGGGGTGCTAATAATTGTGACACACATTATTTGATGTCAAATAATTATTTCTTTATGTGGGATTTTTTCCCCACTGAATAAATGCACTTGTATTGAAGGTTGGGTTTTTCAATTTCTCTCCATTAAGGTCCCACATTATTTGATTTTTTAAAAAATCATTAGAAGCTAAAAAACACATCTTAACCAGGGGTGCCGATAATTATGGAGGGCACTGTAGTTGCCAGCAAATTTGATAATCGATACAGTTGTACGCTACCACTAAGTCAGGAAGCTGTAATAAAATATTATTTTTGAAGGAAATAGTCTTCTATTTTGTCTTCATTGTTACTTACAACATGCCTAAAACAACTTAAAGGCATATTGTGAAGGTAATTGAAAAAAAGTGACATTTACCTGATTAATCGATTAAACGTTTAATTAATCGTCCGACTAATCGAGTATGAAAATAATTGTTAGTTGCAGCCCTATTATAAGCTACCCCCTTGTGTCCAGGGCCTGGTGGAAACCCATTTACCAGTGACAATACACGCTCATTCCCCAGCTCAACTCTTCTATTCAGCCCATCTGCACACCCTCCGATTTAGGCTGAAAAACAGCTAAACGGAGAACAGAACTAGGTGCACGCACCACACACAGCTCTATAAATACACAACGTTCACATCAAGATATCGGACTTTTTGTACAATATTCATTCATTTTCCAAGCTGCTTATCCTCCCTCACAAAGGTCATGGTCACTAGGGGCAGTAGGCGGGGTACACCATGAATCGGTTGCGAGCCAATCACAGGGTACAAGGAGACGGACAACCATTCGCGCACACACTCATGCCTAGGAATAATTTAGTGTGTTCGATGTGGGGGTAAACCGGAGTACCCGCAGAAAACCCACGCAGGGACAGGGCAAACATGCAAACCCCACACAGAAAGGCCGGAGCCGGATTGAACACTTGATCTCAGAACTGTGAGGTGGACGTGCTAACCACTCTGCCACCATGCCGACTTTTGTCCAATATATTGTGGAAAATATTTTTCTGGAGTCTACGCTGAGTCTTGAGTACATTATTAAACCTCTACAGTATAAGATATCATCACCATCATAACAGGGTTTTTGCAAGATGATAAAGGCATACATTTTTTAAAATCTGGAAGTAAAATAAATACAAGATTTTTTAGAATGATGAGTATATACATGTTTCAGTTACCGGTTTGCAGGTTTACCATGGCTTTTGAAAGTCATGTTTAGTAAAATCACTCAATTGGAATAGCAGTTCTTAAGACTGGAATAAAATGGGGAAATCAGATTCTGAATATTTGATAAAGTGAAGCAAAATATGCAACGTTTTCAAGAACTTGGAGTTAAGTCCACCACTGAAATGCTAAAAGCTACTGTTGTGACACTGGATCCTTAAATCTGTATTAAGTGGATTAACATTAAATAAAAACAAAAAAATTACCAAGAGTTAAACAACAAAGAGATGACACGCTCACACCTTCCACTGTGTTCGAAGACATTTTGCAATTTGCGATTTTAAATCACTGCATATCAGACTGCAATTTTTCCTGTTATTCACTACGTGTGCTTGTGCAAGGCTTTGTAGTGACATCACACATCAGCTATCACAAATGTCTAGGCCTAAGTTCATCATCTTGTTTTCTTTGAGATGTTGAGAGATGCCGACTGTTAACCTGAGCTCAATCACGTTAACGTAATTGTCCTGGTGGTACATAGTAACCCATACAAATAGACCTTAATAGAAAAATGTTGGCCGAAAATATTCTGAAACTTCCAGGTTTCAACAAGGCTTTTTATGCACAAATATATTGTAAAATAAATGAATAAATAAATAAATAAATAAATTTAAAAAACAGTCGGGGAACAAAATAACAAAACAACAACTAGTTATACTGACGTGTCAACACAGACACCAGGCAGACTTCATTGTGAGCAACAGATCAAGGTGTGTGTGGGTCGGGGGTGAGTGTGTGTGAGTAATGTAAAAGTGATCTCCCTTTCCTGTCCTGCTGCCAACATTGTCATAGCTACAGAGACGTGCAGTGATGTAAGTTCACTTTCCATCACTCTCCTTCTGTGACTTTCCGAATAAGAAAGTGGCACTAGCCATTCCTTACATGAATATCTGGGACAACACACAGTTTCTGCCTTATGCACATGATCAAGCCCATTGTGCTGATGCTGCAGGGATAAAGCATCTTAGGAAACAATAATAAACTTCATCAGTATCTAGACAGTGGACAATATAAAGCAGGCCTCCACATCTGAAAAACCACCCTGACTTATCTTCTTGCTGCTCCATTTGATTAAGGACAAAAGAATAGAATAGGGGTCAACAATGAAGTATGGAATATACAGGACTGAGAACGCATTATATTTATATTTACAATTACAATGTTTGGCTCGTTTCTACTGCCAAATAAAGTATGACAACATTTTAGATGAAGTTGTATTGGATTATTCTGACAGCTCCTAAAAATAGCTGCAATGTGTACAGTATGTGAAGGAGTACTGTACGCAACTGCGGAAGAGAATAAAATACAAATCAAGCCTTTACAATTACATTTTTGCTTCTGTGTATATTGCTTGTTAACACCTCCCTAAACTCCACCCTTCTGGACTGTTTAGCATGAGGGCGGCCCACAAGATTTAAAAAGGATACAGAATGTTAAAAATGCAATGCTGTGAACCTTCTTAATGACATAGATTATAAATTCATTCCATCTACGCCAGTTTAATTTAGAAGTCAACTAACTCAACACATTGTTGAACGTTCCCATTTGTGGTTGTGGTGAAAGTAGTACAGTGGTACCTCTACATATAAATTTAATTCGTTCCAGGACCTGGTTTGTAAGTCAAAATGGTCATATGTCGAGCGGGATTGTCCATATGAATACATGATCATTTGATTAATATGTTCCACAGCCCAAAAACCTACGCTAAATCCTTAATAAATACTGCAGGTACAATTACAAATAGCAATTACACTTAGCAAACAAATAAATTATAAATACAAATCAGAATAATAATGTAATAAAAATAATGGTACGAAGCGGGTTCTAATGTGACGGTTTTGTTTTGCATGCTGAACGCACCGTGTGACTGAGAGAGCGCGCGCGAGCGAGCGAGCGAGCGAGAGAGAGAGAGAGAGAGAAGACTGGGAAGTTTTTACTTATTTTCATGTTGTTGTTGACGTTGGCTACAGCGGACAATAGCCGAGTTCTGTTGTACAAGTTCTGAAATAAATCATTAAAAACCTGACGAAGCTTGCGACTTCCTAGCCAATTTTGCAATGATAATAATAGAGTCGTCCTCAAGATCGTAGAGCCAGTTCACTGAAGCGCACACCACGCTCATATTTTTCAATCATTTCCTTCTTAATTTCAATGGTAAGAATCACCTTTTTTCCTTTGTTCATCACCTGCACTGACCTTCTTTAGACCCATGCTGATTTCTCTCACAAGAAAATCAGCAGTGCGTCTGTCTTGCGGGAAAACAATGAAATTGCATTGCGAGGCTGTCGTAAATCGACGTATTTCGAGCATGTCGTCATATGTCGAGATAAATGATGAGTCAAAATTTACGTCAGATGTCGAAAATATCGTATGTCGGGGCAAATCCTACTTGGTGTTTTTTTACTTTTCGCAGGCGGTTCTGGTCTCCATTAACTGCAAAAAACGAGGGATGACTGAAAACAGCTTTTAGGTCACTGCACTACACCATCAATTACTTCCAAACAATCTTGCTTTGTTATAGTACTCCAACTTCAATTGCTTAACATGGATTGATAATAGCATATCCTCTTACCTGTCCTCATCACCATCCATGGCTATATGGATGCCAAACAGGCTGTTGACCGCAGGACTAGGAAGGACAAGACCATCTGTGATGAAAGGCTTCATACCGTCTTTCACTGGCACCACAATGCTACCCGGTTGAGGTAGGACTTCAGATTTGGGCCGACCATCTTCTGCCTGGTTACCGAATCCAGAGAGAATGCTTGGTGTGGCACCCCCATGAGCTCCTTGAGGTTGAATAATCCCTCCGGTGCCAAGCACCTGACTCAGACCACCTATAGGGGTACTGGTAGTAGTGGGCACATTCAGGACACTGGTGGTGACTGATGATGTTGAAGCAAAGCCTAAACCTCCTGACAGCTGTGTATGGTTGACAAGCTGCTGCTGCTGCTGCTGCTGCCCTCCTACTGGTGTGATGTGTAACAGGAGGGCCTGGGCGGAGGGTGCCTCAACACCTAGTCCCTGGGCTACTGAACCAGCTGGCACAATAAGAGATGAGGGGCCTATAGAGTGAGGGGTTATGGGAAGAGTGCTTGAACCAAAATGCTGCTGACCGTAATCTGGCTGGCCTGCGGGATGGTTAGAATAAGGAAAGTGCTGGACTTGTGTGGTAGGAGGCATGCTGGGAGCTTTCTGCTGCAGGGAGCCTTGGTGGTTATTCGAGAGGAAGGTTATGGCAGCAGCAGGTTGCATATTGACCTGAGCATGTTGAATTTGCTTTGACGGTGTACTTGTTGAGTACCCTGTGGGCTGAAAGGCACTTGCTCCACTCCCAATCTGAGGGACCATGCCAAAGCCTTGTTGCACAGTCTCAGAAGAATGAGTGGCATGAGTCGTTGTGTGGCCGCTGTCTAGAATGCTATCCAAAGCCTGTGAGGAAGTACTGGTAGAGACCCCTATGGTACTGGTGGTCCCTATTCCACTGTCCCGTTCTATATTGTGATCAGGCGTTACAGTTGGCTTGATGCTATCCACAGTCCGACTGCCATTTGAATCAGTGTCTCTGTCGTGGAACTCAGTGCATGTCCATCTCCCTCTTCTGAAGGGTTCTCCGGTACCATGGTCTAGTTTAATGACCCTGAAGCGAGAACTGCAGGTATTAACAGGAGCAACCGTGGAGGAGACAGTGGCAGCAGGGGCCAGCATACCAGGTTGAGCTGTGGCTGCCGCAGGCACACTTGTTACCGTATTATGTGGGGGCAAGCAGCCGCTACCAGCACTTTTATTATTGGGGACAGCCCCATTGACAGGTGCTGTCAAAGCAGCCTGTCCCTCTTGCGTTTCTCCCACGATGTTTAAGGTTTCCTCAGATGAGCTTCTATCACATACAGTAAGGTCGGCTCGTGAAACATCAAATATTTCTGAAGACACATCTTCTGTTCGGGATTCGTCCGGATCGTCCAGGCTCTCGGTGTCGTCTGCAGTGTTGTTGGCGGCCACCTGAGCCTGCGTAACACTCGTGATCTGGAAACAACTCTTCTTTTTCGCTGGCATTTTCGACATGATGGCTTGCTCTGACGAGTCAGTGTAGTCCCACATGAGACGAAGCGCCGCAAGTTGCGTCTTAATGGTAAATTCACTAAATGAGAAAAAGACACGGAGACGTATCGCCGAAGCACTTTTCCATACCGTTTTACCTCTAGCTCTCTCGCTAGGGCGATCCGGGGAAAAGTCACAAGCACAGTCCAAGTGTCTCCAAAACTCCTGAGACGTTGTGGGTTGTCCGGTCAATGTACCTCCGCCCCGGCCTCTCTTTGACACTCGGTCAGCCGTCCTTGTGTCTCTGAGAGTCCGCAACAAGCAGGCTCTTGTCAAAGTTGTACAGCAGCTGACCCCGGGACTTCAGTCCAAGGCAGGCCCGGCGTGAGAGCCCAGTTCTCTCTCTTTTTCTATATGCCGACTCACTAGCCGATTTAGCTAAAGTGAGCTAGTTTCGCCAGCCCCAATACCAACAGGTGTGGAATCATAATGTAAACATTCCTCTTGTCCCCTTCGTGTATAAAGTATAATCCAGCGGCAAAGAGGGGGAAAAACACGTCAAAAGTCGTTGCAGTTTGGTCTCTTCGTGGCGTGAGTCACTTGTGGCTGTTAGCTGACAGATAGCCACAAGAGCAAAGCGACTGGAAGCTTACTTCAGCTTGCTTGATTGCTTGCCTGTTTGCTTGCTTGCTGGCTGCTAGCTGCTGCCTGCCTGCCTGCTTCTCATCCAGCAGACAAGATGGCAAGAGCCAAGTGCATCCTGGGTAAAGAGGTCAAATACACATTTTTCCAAGAGAAAGAAATGTTTTTTAGTGGTTGAAAAAAAAAATAGAAATGTCTTACTTTTGTACACAAGCTTTCAGTTTCACTTAAATTTTAATTATACAACACATTTGAATACATTACTAACACGTAAAAGTATTTCTGAGCCATAAATATCACATTCATAGCACGCTAGATGCAATATTAGAGACGGCGGCGTTAGTGACCAGTGGCCATCTTAAGACAGTAAATGTTTTGTTGGGTTGTAAATTAAGTTTATAGATATTTTAAAGTACTGTTCACGCTTCATTAACCATCATGTTAATTTATCGAATGGCACTGGGACAAAAAGACCGACAAGTGATAAAATGTATTTAATCCTTTTCAGTCCACTCATTTAATTTATTGACTGCCATTGACGGTGTTAGACGTCCATTCCAATCAGACAGGAGAGGCGATCGCTGCAAAAAAAAAAAAGAAAAAAGAAAAAAAAAAAGAAAACTTTCAAATGAGTTCGACGTCTTGCACTAAAACGGGCATTCACAACCAATCATCCCAGTTTTATTTCATTTGACGTCAATTGTTGTTAATCGCTGGGAATGAGTTTAATACAGTGATTAGAGAAAAACAAAAAAGTAATTGACATTTTAACTATTCATACGTTTATGTATTCATTGCACCATATAAATATAATATAATATAAAAATAAAATAATTATTAATGATGAAAAAACAGACCTGTATACCAAATGTTAATACTGTGGCCTACAAAACCCAAAATGTGATATCTATGTATGTGAAAACCAGGTCTTTATGAAGTTAAAGGGTTTAGGGTTTTTTTTTTTCAATTTGCAAAAATTGTCATTTGTCCGAGAAAGGGTTAATTTAAAACAAACCACGTGCTTACCATGAAAACATTTGAACATGAATGGCTAATTTTCTTCACAAAAAAAACCCTGGAAGATGTATTTTTCTGTCCTCCACAGCAATTCTTCAGTTTCAGAAAGACATATTTGCACTTTTTATGTAAATGTAAAGATACTAATCTGATCAAATGTACTCCACCCTGCTAAAGAGCTCCCCTAGTGCTATGGTAGAGAAAAAAAATCCATTGGTAATCTGTATCCGTAGTTTAGCAATCTGTACTCAAATATTTTGAAACTGTGGGTACAGTTCAGTCATCTGTACCTACAGTTTAGTAATCTGTACCCATAGTTTACTAGCATGTACCCACAGGTTACTAAATTGTGGGTACAGATTATTGAAAACTATTTTTTCTCTACCCTTGTACCTTTGGGGGGGGGGGGGGGGCTCTGTAGTATTTACCATGATAACATCCACCTTGGACTAGGTTCACAGAAACTTATTTTTAATTGGGTCACAGGTGTGTAGGAGCCTCTCCCACACGACTTTGGGATTGAGGCGGGTGACACCATGGACTGGTGTCCCGGACTGGTGTAGTCAGTCAGTATTTATGTTTTCATTTTGTTGTTTTTTGTATACTTATTGGTGGGAGCAAAACCTTCAGCCAAGTTGGATCAGCACAAAACTTCTTGCAACCTGTACTCTATAGTTTACTGGGAGGGCTGGAGAGAATGCACATGTTTCAGTGAAAATGCATTGGACCTCTATTGCTGACAATGGTACTCAAATTTAGTCATTTACTGCCAGCCCTCCCAATTCAAATGAGTTCGATGTCCATCCCTTTAAAATGGCAGCCCATGAGTTAATGATCCTCATATCTGGTGAGTGAAAGGGTTAATTTTTATAATTTTTACTGGTCATGTTATTAAATAAACACTGAACTACCGTAATATTTGGACTATAAGCAGCTACTTTTTTCTTTCATTTTGAATCGTGCGGTTTATAGTCCAGTGCAGCTTATTTGTTGATTTATTTGGGTTAATAGGCAACACATGCCTCCTAGCATGCATTGCTGCACTACATATGCAAATAACAATCAAATTTCATGTTCTTCGCTAATTATTTATTCAGTTACTCTTCCAGTTGTTTCATTAATTGCTTGTGATGGTATTTGGTAACACTTTATTTGACAGCGGCATCATAAGACTGTCATAAGACCATTTTAATTATGACAAGACACTATCATGGGCATTTCTGAATGCTTATGACAGATGTCATTAAGTGACATCCGACAAATTATGTTACCAACTCCATTTATGTCTAGCTCGGATCTTTTACATCCATTCAAAAGTAAGATAATTTGCCGGATAACACTAAATGACATCTATTATAAGCATTCATTAATTCTCATGACAGAGTCATGTCATAATTATGATTGTCTAATGTCAGTTTTATGACGCCACTGTCAAATAAAGTGTTACCAAATACCATAACCACCGATTAATGAAACACCTGGAACAGCAACTGAATAAAAAATTATTAGCACAGAACATGAATTTTGATTGTTATTTACATCTGTAGCGCTGCAATGCATGCTAGGAGGCATGTTGGACAACAACAGTATTGACAGCAGGTGCATTAGAGGTTGACTGTTTCCCCCAAGGGAGCAGCAGTGCACAAATTAAGCTTCTTGAAGTAATGAAGCTTTGCAGCCAATTGGTTCAAAGCTTCTTAGTGTTCTTTTATGACAGTCTTATGATGGCGCTGTCAAATAAAGTGTTGCCAATTGATATCTTTTGGTGTAAATATCACATAATAAAGTGAGGACAGCTGCGGCTTACAGTCCCTGACAAAAGTCTTGTCGCTTATCCATTTTGTGGAAACAATTGCTAATAACCTGACTTTTAATCATTCAATTGGTTTCAGAAATGGCTCACATGAAAGCTAAGACCCTCCCAAATTATGTTGAATGTACAAAAATATATTTGTTTCACTGAAAAAAGATTTATCATCTAATGACGACATAAAGGTCAAATTTTGGCAAGACAAAAGTTTTGTCGCCTACAGAAAGTAGTGTGAAACTTGAACAAAAAATGTACTTCAAATACAAAAATGTGTTACATAACATCAGCGAATTAAGTAGTGGTGCTGTGAGAATCAAATTTAATATTTTGTATGACTTCCATGGGCTTCGGCAAAGATTCATACAATTTATTGATGAAGTCATCAGGAACATCAAAGAAAGCAGTCTTGTATGCCTCCCAGAGTTCATCAACATTCTTGGGTTTCGTCTTCCATGCTTCCTCTTTCATCCTACCCCAGACATGCTCAATGATGTTCATGTCTGGTGACTGGGTTGGCCAGTCCTGGACGATCTTGATCTTTTTTGCCTTGAGGAACTTTGAGGTAGAGATTGAAGTATGCGATGGAGCACCATCCTGCTGTAGAATTTGTCCCTTTTTATGGTTAGGAATGTAAGAGGCAGCCAAGATTTGTTGATATTTCAGACTATTTATATCTCAGGGTGCAGACAATTAAAAAAACGTGTGGCATTTGCCAAGGCCCACAGCCTGTCAAAAGGATGGATGCTGGAAAAGTGGCAAAAGGTGGATTTTTCAGATAGTTGAAAGATACATCTCCTGGATGCACTGGGACACATCATCAGTGATGTATCCAGGATTCATTGGGTGTTTCGGGTCTCGCAACATCAGACACCCTCGTCCTAGCGACCCAGCCGGGGTGGATCAAGTCCCGGCTTGTGTCCCAGTAGCAACCCACGGATCTGCCCTCTTCAACCACAACCACCTTGTGGCTTTCTCTGCAGCTTCACTTGCAGACTGAATGCAAGACTTGGCCACCCCTGTGAATCCCAGGCGGCCAAGGACTTTACAGAGGGAGCGTCCTGCGAAGCCTCGACAGCCTACTTCTATGGGCTAATAGAAAGTCCTCCAGCCCCTCCCCCTGCACTCCTCCACTAGTTCCTGATACTTGGCCCGTTTCCTCTCGTTGGCTTCCTCAATCCGCTCTTCCCAGGGCACGGTGAGTTCCAGCATGATCAGGTGTTTTGTAGCCTCTGAGAGGATGATCATGTCTGGCCGGAGCGATGTTGTTGCTATGTGCTGGGGGAACCTCAGCTGTTTTACCAGGTCAACGTGGAGCTTCCAATCAGGGGGCGTGGAGAAGAGTCCTGTTGTTATCCGTGGACATACACTAGGTCTCTCTCCAGCTTTGATGAAGGGGATGGCCTTCCTTGGAGCATGAATGATGAATCTTCCATTGAATTACACCACAGTCGCCACAAATATTGCAGGAGACCTACTTGAGCCCGCATGGATCTGAGATTCACTCAGAAAACAGTGAAGTTTGGTGGTTACATCATTACCAAAAACATGGTCTAGGGTTACATCCAGAATGAGGGTGTGCGAGAGATCTGCAGGGTGGAAGGCAACATAAGTAGTCTGAAATATCAACAAATCTCATCTGCCTCTTACATTCCTAACCATAGAAAGGGACAAATTCTGCAGCAGGATGGTGCTCCATCACATACTTCAATCTCTACCTCAAAGTTCCTCAAGGCAAAGAAGATCAAGATCCTCCAAGACTGGCCAGCTCAGTCACCAGACATGAACATCATTGAGCATGTCTGGGGTAGGATGAAAGAGGAAGCATGGAAGACGAAACCTAAGAATGTTGATGAACTCCGGGAGGCATGCAAGACTGCTTTCTTTGATGTTCCTGATGACTTCATCAATAAATTGTATGAATCTTTGCCGAAGCTCATGGAAGTCATACAAAATATTAAATTTGGATCTCACAGCACCACTACTTAATTCGCTGATGTTATGTAACATATTTTTGTATTTGAAGTACATTTTTTGTTCAATTTTCACACTACTTTCTGTAGGCGACAAAACTTTTGTCTTGCCAAAATTGGACCTTTATGTCTTTATTAAATGATAAATCTTTTTTTCAGTGAAACAAATATATTTTTGTACATTCAACATCATTTGGGTGGGTCTTAGCTTTCATATAAGCCATTTCTGAAACCAACTGAATAATTAAAAGTCAGGTTATTAGCAAATGTTTCTACAAAATGGATAAGCAACAAGATTTTTGTCAGGGACTGTATAGTCCAGTGCTGCGTATCTATGAACAAATGCCATTTTCATGTCACATTTGGTGGGTGGCGGCTTTTCGTCAGGTGCGCCTTGTAGAGCGAAAATTACGGTAATTCTGCTGTTTTGTTGAGTTTTTCTATCCAGGTAGTACAGATGGTTTCCATAATTGTGACACTATAAGGGATGGTTTAAAATGTGTATAGCCCTACTGAAGGTCCAGTTTCCATGTGTAGGGCCTTCCGCTATAGTAATTCCCTATTTGGAATCAGTGTAATTTTTAGCACAATCTTTAAACATTCTTTTGTCAAGTATGTTGCACTTGACTTTGTTAAATCCATAGTTTTTTTCTTAAACATATCAACCCCTATATGACAAGGAAACAAGACAAGTCTTGTGGTATGTTAATTTCACAATCAAGTGTGCACTTCAAATCATGTGACCACGCTGAGTCACCATCTGTCACAACTGTATTAGATCATCACTGTGTGACAGTGCAATTCATTATTTTGGCAATATGTTTACAGCATCAGACTTATCATAGGACACAATCTATTCAACAGAGTGACATTTTTATTTCTTTATAGCCTATTACTTTTTTAGGCAACAGGCTGCTGGCTGTTGCTGGTTTGTTGCGCAACATTTGACCGCAGAAGATTTTGTCACAAGATGGGGGCATGACATTTGAAGGGAAAATTAGAAAAGTCGATTCCCTCCTTAGGGATGGTAGTTATAATGGTAGAAATGAATTTGTTGCCTATTTTCACCACAATGGCCATCTTTTCATTCCATTCTGTCTCCTGTTTCACAGTGTTTTGATTATGTGATATGATTTGCTTAAAACAAATGTATCTTTGATTTGTTTTACAGTTTTGTAAAGTAAACTCTATAAAGGCATTTGACCATTTTAATGCCAATAATATCGTTGTGCTTCATAATGGACTAAAGTTTGCCAACTCTCTGAAAAAAAATAAGGGAAATCTCATTGGTAGAGCCGGTGTTCTGACGAAGTGGTATCCCGGTCGAATTGATATCCAAAGCACTACTGAGCATGCGCACGACAACCACGCCCCTCCAGGGGTGATCAAATGTCAAATGTCCTTCGAGTTCATTTACTAAGACGTTGTTGCCGTAGTTGTTGCTGCGAGTAATATATATATATATATATATATATATATATATATATATATATATATATATATATATATATATATATATATATATATATATATATATATATATATATATATATATATATATATATATATATATATATACACATACATATATATATACATATATACATATATATACATATACAGTGGTACCTCTACATACGAAGTTAATCCGTTCCAGGACCTTGTTTGTAAGTCGAAATGGTCGTATGTCGAGCAGGATTTTCCCATAGGAATACATTATAATTCCATTAATACGTTCCACAGCCCAAAAACCTTCACTAAATCCTTAAAAAAATACTGCTGGTACTATTACAAATGGCAATTACACATAGCAAAACAAATAAATTATAAATCAAAATCGGAATAATAATAATAATAATAATAATAATTCCTGTATTAATGTAACGAATCGGGTTCTAATGTGGCGGACGTTTTTTGCTGACCCTGAACGCACCGCGGGGCTCACATGCCAGAGACAGACCGGTGAGCTTGAGTTTCACTTTCACTTTGAATGTTTTCTTGAGAACACCTCAATTGCGGCAGACAGAAGGTGTTTTTGTTTTGAATAAGTTGTGAAATAAATGATAAAAACGTGGCGAAGTTGGCGATTTCTCTGGAGATGTTACCACAATAAGAATTGTCAGCTTAACTTATAAAGACTGGCGAACGATGGTCGGAGGAGGACCGTGGAGATGTATTGTTGAGCCATTTCACGGATGCCCACCCTACGCTCATATTTTTCTGTCATTTGCATCTTCATTTAGAAGGTAAGCGTCAACTTTTTCCTTGTTTCACCACCTGTACCAACCTTTTCTGAAACCAGTGTTGCTTTGTCACACAAGAAAATCCGCCGTGCATTCGTCTGTGGTGCTGCCATTGTCGTCGTATTTCGAGCATGTCGTCGGATGTAGAAACAAATGGCGAGTCAAATTTTACGTCGGATGTCGAAAAGTTCGTGTGTCGAAGCGATCGTATGTAGAGGTACCACTGTACACATATATATACACATACATATATACATACATACATACATACATACATACATACATACATACATATATATATATATATATATATATATATGTATATATGTATATATGTATATATATATGTATATATGTATATATGTATATATATATATATATATATATATATATATATATATATATATATATATATATATATATATATATATATATATATATAGTGACATCATGCGGGGGCAGGTAGTGGAGGGCCGTTACATTCTCTTTCCAGAGCTGAAGAATCCAGTCAAAATGGCCGCCAGCCCAAAGACTACACTTCCCAGCATGCCGCACAACGCCTCCAGGTGTGGCTGCTTGAGCCACTTAATTGCAGCTGGCCTGGAGGACAATACAAGAGACGAACAGATGAAGCGGAAGAGGAGGCTGAAGGAGATTGACAGAAACACTTGGAAGAAAGTATTTTGAAGAGAACAGACCTAAGTTGCCATTTGGAGACATTTTAGTATTTTGAAGAGAACAGACCTCAGTTGCCTTTTTGAGACATTTTGGTTGATTGTTTGCTCTGTTACTGTTTGTGCCACATTTCGGCCATTTTTCTTTCGGGGAAACCCTCTGTTTTTTCTGATTAAAGATCTTTTTGTTGGACACCTTGGTGTCTCAAGCTCCTTCCTGGCCAGGCCTACTGCGTGAACGGTCACAGATGGTGGAGAATGAGGGCAGGTGGGCCTAGGGCCAGACTACAGAGACGGACGCCATAGACGAGTTATCCCAGCTATTCTCCCAACTACACACCAGCCAACAGCCCCGCGGAATGGAGCAGTTGATGCAGATGCTCTTGGAGGCCCAGAAGGCACAACAAGAAACCCAGGTTGCCTTGCTTCAACAGCAAATGAGGGCCAATCAGCTTAAAGAGTAAGAGCTACTCCAATTGGCCCGAGCCAAACCCAAAGCAAGTGAATTCATTCCCAAAATGTAATTGTCGGATGATGTGGAGGCCTACCTCCATGCCTTTGAATCCACTGCTGTCCAAGAGCGGTGGCCGAAACCACAGTGGGTTAGCTTATTAGCCCCTTTCCTCTCAGGGGAGGCACTGAAAGCCTATCAAGATTTAGAGCCCGAAAGTGCACAAGATTATGACCCGCTGAAGGCCGAAATATTGAGCCGCCATGGCCTTACCAAGTTTGGCATGGCCCAGCAGTTTCATAGCTGGACCTTTCAAAATGGGCTCAACCCCCGTTCCCAAATGCATGAGTTGATTAGAATAACCAAGAAGTGGTTGGAGCCCGAAAAAAGGACCTCAGCCGAAATAGTAGAGACCCTGGTGATGGACCGCTACTTACGAGCCCTTCCGTTCGAGGCCAAGAAGGCAATCAGTCAGCAGAAATTTACAACGACCCTGGAGCTGACCGAGGCGGTCGAACAATTTCACGCTGCTGCAGACATGCTTCGACAGCCCCGTGGTAAACCTGCTGCCTCAACTCCCCGGCGACCCCGGGAGCCCCTGCTGAGCAGCTCCAACCTGGATCGGGCCCCTCAAACGGACCCCAGATGCGGTCAGGCTACCCTAGGGCCGTCAAAGAGCGTCCTGGCTCCTGAAGCCCGTCGGTGTTACCGTTGCGGGGAGACAGGACACCTCTCTTGGCAGTGTGGCAAGTCCGACGTGCCCATGCCTACCGCAGAGTCCTCCGGCGGCACCCACACCCAGTTTGCAGCCCTCCTGGGGGAAAGTGAAAGCCCACGGCCTATGTGTCCAGTCCAAGTCAACCACCGGGATGTGGAAGCCTTGCTAGATTCGGGAAGCGCCAGGACCCTGGTTCAGGAGTGGGTCCTAGAGGCCTCCAACCCGGAGCGAGGAGAAAACGTGCCAGTGGTCTGCGTTCATGGGGACACCCACGAATATCCGACCACTGAAGTGAGGCTCACTACAACCAAGGGCACGTTCAATGTACGAGTGGGGGTTGTCAAGACCCTTCCCGTTCCCGTCCTGATTGGCCGGGACTGCCCGGCCCTTCCTAAATTATGGCGAGAAGCCCACAAGATGCTCGGGCGTAGACAGCGCAAGGAGACCGCTCCGGCTATTGTCGCGGAGGACAGTGGATCCAGAGACCTGCCGGGAGACTCCGCTGCGTCAAGTCTGCCTCCAGTGAAGATGACCTGGCGATTCCGGTGGCCGAATCCTCATTAAAGGGTCAGTGTGGCACGGCTCAATTACAAGAACCCACGTTTTGCAACGTATTAAAAAACATTCAGGTGATTGAGGGAACATTGGTAGGGGACAGAACATCTCCTACCTATCCCCACTTTGCGGGAAAAAACGGCCTTTTATACCAAGTAGTGAAAGCTAAGGACAAGATCGTCGAGCAATTGCTCGTACCCCGAATACACCGCCCCACGGTTCTGCAGTTAGCGCACACTCATGTAATGGGGGCTCACCTAGGGGTGGAGAAAACAAAAGAACAAGTGTTGCAAAGGTTCTTTTGGCCAGGTGTTCACAAGGAAATAGAAAATTATTGTCGCAATTGCCCAGAGTGCCAGTTAAAAAGCTCCTAAGCAGGGGTACCGGAATCCCCTGGTCCCGTTGCCTATTATAGAAACCCCCTTTGAAAGAGTGGGGATGGACATTGTAGGGCCTCTCCCTAACAATATATATATATATATATATATATATATATATATATATATATATATATATTTTTTTTTTTTTTAATAGTGCCTTTTGACCACTAAACTCTGTAAGCAATTACATACAGTTGTGGTCAAAAGTTTACATACACTTGTGAAGAACATAATGTCATGGCTCTCTTGAGTTTCCAGTTATTTCTACAACTCTGATTTTTCTCTGATAGAGTGATTGGAACAGATACTTCTTTGTCACAAAAAACATTCATGAAGTTTGGATCTTTTATGACTTTATTATGGGTGAACAGAAAAAAGTGATCAAATCAGCTGGGTCAAAAATATACATACAGCAGCTCTAATATTTGGTAACATGTCCCTTGGCCATTTTCACTTCAATTAGGCGCTTTTGGTAGCCATGCACAAGCTTCTGGTTGAATCTTTGACCACTCCTCTTGACAGAATTGGTGCAGTTCAGTTAAATTTGATGGCTTTCTGACATGGACTTGTTTCTTCAATATTGTCCACAAGTTCTCAATGGGGTTTGAGTCAGGACTTTGGGAAGGCCATTCGAAAACCTTAATTCTAGCTTGATTTTGCCATTCCATTACCACTTTTGATGTGTGTTTGGGGTCATTGTCCCATTGGAACACCCAACTGCGCCCAAGACCCAATCTTCGGGCTGATGACGTTAGGTTATCTTGACGAATTTGAAGGTAATCGTCCTTCTTTATTATCCCATTTACTCTCTGTAAAGCACCAGTTCCATTGTTAGCAAAACAGCCCTACAGCATATTACTACCACCCAGCAGATTTGATCACTTTTTCTGTTAACCCATAATAAAGTCATAAAAGAACCAAACTTCATGAATGTTTTTTGTGACAAAGAAGTATCTGTTCCAATCACTCTATCGGAAAATAATCAGAGTTGTAGAAATAACTGGAAACTCAAGAGAGCCATGACATTATGTTCTTCACAAGTGTATGTAAACTTTTGACCACAACTGTATATGCACGAAAGACTACAATAGAATTTTGATGATATTGCGAGATAATAGCGTTAGGACGTTAACGTTGTCTGATAAGCAGTAAACATGTGAGTCGCCTGGGTTTTAATAGTGTTTATTGTTAAAAATAGAATATTGACATTATAGCGGGAGTATCTAGATATTTTATGTAATAAAAAAGCTATAATTTATCTAAATACACGTGTCAATATGTAAAGTAGATTTGTTCAACATTAAGCTATTGTCAACACCCTTTAATCATTTTTGTATGTATTTTTGAAGGTGTTTTATTATTATTATTACAATTATAATAGTAGAATAATTTTACTCAAAACTGAATGAATTAGGTACATATTTGAGTTATAGAAGCACATGGAAAAACAATTATTAGCTATGTATTTTTAATACAAAAAGTACTCGAATAAAATTAACGTCTGTCCTCCTAAATTTAAGATTGTATAATTTAACGCTTAAGGTCCTGAGCTTTTATGCTTTATGTGTGTGTGTTTGTTTGGGGGGGTTGGCATTTTTTTTTTTTTTTTTAAATACTTTTTTTTAAAATTGCAAACATAAACTCTCAGGTAAACTTTTTTTTGTTTTTGTTTAACAATTTAGGTGTGTTTAAAGTCCTGCCAGTTATAACAATTTCGCAAATGACCACTCCAAATGTAATCTGGAAATACAAATGAAATTTGCAGAACACAAAAATATAATACGTATAATCAGTGAAAATGATGCACACAGAGAAGAACAAGAAAACAAATGATCGTCGTTTTGAACATGCTTTTTAATCGCACTTCACTCAAACCTCTTACAGTATATGCCACACTTTTTTGTTGTCTTCCGTTAGCGACAGTACCTCTACCAATGAGATGAGTGGGATTTCGTATTGTCATTGTTCCGTCAGCTTATTGGTAAAAAAAAAAAAAAAAAGCAGGACAGACGCGGGAATGATGGGGATGGATGGGGATGATGCTGGAACTTTGGTTTGGTGCTGTTCCAGTGAGATTTACAAAGATGACTGCCTGAAGAAAACATCAAAATTCCCTCAGTCCTTGATGATATTGGGGCTGCATGTCAGGCAAAGTCACTGGGGATATTGCTGTGGTTAAATCTTCAATAAATGCACAAGTTTACATTGAAATTTTAGACAGCTTTCTTATCCCTTCAATTGAAAATATGTTTGTCATTTTCCAAGATGACAATGCATCATGCCACAGAGCTAAAACTGTTAAAGCATTTCTTGGAGAAAGACTCATCCAGTCCAGTCCACCTGTGATGGAAATAGAAAAAAAAAAAAAGGTCCACAGCAAGGCTCCGACCTGCAAGGATGATCTATCAACTGCAATCAAAGAGAGTTGGCACCAAATTGATGAAGAATACTCATGAAGTACATGCCTCAGAGACTGCAAGCTGTCATAAAAACCAGAGGTGGTGCAACTAAATACTAGAGATGTGTTTTGATTGTTATTTCTTTGTTTGTTTCTCACGTTTCCATATTTATTTACTCAGAATGGAGTGATTCCATATATATTTCCCTGCACTTGCTCTATAAAAGTAACATTTACCGACCACCACAATATTTTTTATTCATTTCTTTTAGTGTTTCTGAATGCAAAGAGTTGCACTTTTGAATTAATTCATTATTTTTTTCAAGCTTTTTATCTGAGTTTGTTCTACATCATAAAATGTCTGAGTGAGTGCTCGTCCGAGACTGGTAATTCCATACTTTTTGCTCAGGTTTGTATGTATCTTGACACGGCTCGTGTTCAATCCTCGACTCGAGCTCAACCTTAGCTTTTGAAAGCTTAGGTTTAAAGAAATTCTAAACATCCATCTTGCCTCCTCAGGTGTAGTTTTGGCTAAACAAAGCAAAGGACGGTCTCTCAGATGGTACTCACACGATCTGTTCAAAAAATAATTTTGACCCATTATGAAATATTTTGCAGGATTCTTCTTCACTTCATTCATTTTTGTTGTTTGCTTTATTGCTTTACAACTTTATAGACAACATTTTAAGGGCTAGGTCTTTATTTTAAAAGGGAAGTTCAGAATATTTTACATTAGGCCTAATCTTTGAGTTTCTGGGGGTTTAATTAGTTGGTGGAGTTGATTTCAACAAATTCCGTGCAGTTTGTCAGTTATTTGTTAGTTTCAGGGCTCCGGAGTGGCTAAGCTAGCGCAAGTCAATGGTGCCTGCTTAGCATTCCAATAAAAAAACGATATTAACAGTTCTAACATAGCCAAATAAATTCAAAATGCTTCGGCCCTCGTGCTCAATTTGCTGGGGAGTCTCTTTCGTTCCTACATAAAAATTTTTTTTTTTTAAAAAGCGGTGTAAAAACTGATGTGATATCACTCCGCCCTGCTTGCCTAGACATCCTGTTCCCTGCAGAGCTGCTGGATTACAAATGTTGCTGTTCATACTTAAATTATTGATTGCATGGGTCATCGGTGATTTTCATGCGTGCATGTTGTTCTTTACTGGTATGCTAAGCAGGCACCATTGACTCTCCAGAGCCCTGAAAATAACTAATAAACTGCACGGAATTTGTTGAAATCAACTCCACTGACTAATTAAACACCCACTAACTCGAAGATTAAAGCCTGAGTTATGCTTCTGCGTTGCGGTGACGGCGTAGCGATGATGTAGACACTACGGCGTCAATGAGCATTCGATAGTTCTGCGGCAAGGGAACACGTTGCTCTGTAATTCACTAGAGGGGTGTGGCGTTGTGTTTGTACGGTTTTGGGGGACTTCTGTCAAATTCTTTGAGTTTTCTTCCAGTTGGACATTTGGACAACATTGGCAACAGAGATAGAACGCTTGGATGTGGATCTTCAGCTCATCAACATTGAACAACAAATGTTGATCATACAAACATTGAGGCGCAAGCGACGCATAAGACTGTTGCGGAGGTGGTCTGTCTGACTGTTGATGCCGCACACTGGCAGTCACATTACGAATTCTAGCATCGGGTGGAAGCTCGTAAGTTGCGTTGTCCAGCGTTTTGTCCGATTTCTTTGCCGTGTCCTACAACCAACCAGTGGGAAGCCAGAGCAGATTTCTGGCGGCTATGGAACTTCCCAAACTGCCTTGGAAGCATTGATGGTAAACACATTATCATACAAGCACCGAGACACTCTCAATCAATGTTGAAAACTGTCTGTTGTTGAAAATCAAACACCAAAACAACTCTTTTGACAACAAACTTGTGCTTTATTCTTCGTATACTTAAGTGTAAAATGTAAATAAGTCACAGACTTACACAAACACATGTACAAAATAAATGATAAAGTGCACCTACCAAAAATAATGACATCAAGTGATAAAAAGCTGGCAGTTTTTGGCCGGGTGGGTCACCGCTTCGTGTGGCCATGTGCTTCCGAACACACATGTACTTGTCTCGGAGGTTCTTCCATTTTTTTCATGCATTCGCTGACCTCCAGCCCCGTGTTTTCAGCAATCTCCTTCCACGAATTGCTTACCGTTTGGCAATCTTTTATAATGCCTTGTGTAGCGCAAGAATGTTTGTAAATGGCGGTGATTTCGCGCTGAACCGGAAACAACAGTCTGAGCGGACCAATCACAGTCCATTTGCGTCACATCTCCACGCGTTGACGTGACGCGAAGTCAGAAATTTGTGGAGGTGCACGTCAGGCTACGGCAAAGGGTCGTAAATCTGCCTTGACGGCCTAGGTCTGCCGCAAAAGCATAACTCAGCCTTAAGGCTTATGTCAAAAATTCTTAACTTCCCCATTAGATTAATTTTAGGAAAGTCAACTACAAGCAAATACGTTTTTCAGCCAGTTGTGGCCCCTCAATCTCCACCTATGTGTAAAGCACTATACTAATATTTGTTTGTTCTACAAAAAAGACACTTTTTTTTTTAAGTTCCATGATAATACAGGACAAAGTGCGTCACTTGAAAACTCAATAAGGGATGCATACTTTTGTTTCTGAATACCGGATGATTCTGTTTCAAGAGACAGTTAGCAACCCTATAATGGACAAGTGGCTAGATATTCAAGCCTTGACGCAGGCCCTCCTGTCTGAAAATCCACCTTGACAGTGTTAGTGCAGATTATTGTACAGGTACAGTGGTGCAAATACGTATTTAGTCAACCACCAATTGTACAAGTTCTCCTACTTGAAAAGATTGGAGAGGCCTGTAATTGTCAACATGGGTAAACCTCAACCATGAGAGACAGAATGTGGAAAAAAAAAAAAAGAAAATCCCATTGTTTGATTTTTAAAGAACTTATTTCCAAATTAGAGTGGAAAATAAGTATTTGGTCACCTACAAACAAGCAAGATTTCTGGCTGTCAAAGAGAGGTCTAACATCTTCTAACGAGGTCTAACAAGGTGTAACGAGGCTCCACTCGTTACCTATATTAATCGCACCTGTTTTAACTCATTATCGGTATAAAAGACACTTGACCACAATCTCAGTCAGTCAGTCACACTCCAAACTCCACTATGGCCAAGGCCAAAGAGCTGTCGAAGGACACCAGAGACAAAATTGTAGACCTGCACCAGGCTGGGAAGACTGAATCTGCAATAGGCAAAAGGCTTGGTGTAAAGAAATCAACTGTGGGAGCAATTATTCGAAAATGGAAGACATACAAGACCACTGATAATCTCCCTGGATCTGGGGTTCCATGCAAGATCTCACCCAGTGGCGTCAAAATGATAACAAAAACGGGGGGACCTAGTGAATGACCTACAGAGATCTGGGACCACAGTAACAAAGGCTACTATCAGTAACACAATGCGCCGCCAGGGACTTAAATCCTGCACTGCCAGACGTGTCCCCCTGCTGAAGAAAGTACACGTCCTGCGGTTCGCTAGAGAGCATTTGGATGACCCAGAAGAGGACTGGGAGAATGTGTTATGGTCAGATGAAACCAAAATACTTTTTGGTAGATGCACAGGTTTTCGTGTTTGGAGGAGAAAGAATACTGAATTGCATCCGAAGAACACCATACCCACTGTGAAGCATGGGAGTGGAAACATTATGATTTGGGGCTGTTTTTCTGCAAAGGGACCAGAACGACGGATCTGTGTAAAGGAAAGAATGAATGGGGCCATGTATCGAGAGATTTTGAGTGAAAATCTCCTTCCGTCAGCAAGGCCATTGAAGATGAGACGTGGCTGGGTCTTTCAGCATGACAATGATCCCAAACACACAGCCAGGGCAACAAAGGAGTGGCTTCGTAAGAAGCATTTCCTGAAGTGGCCTAGCCAGTCTGCAGATCTCAACCCCATAGAAAATCTGTGGAGGGAGTTGAAAGGCCATGTTGCCCAACGACAACCCTAAAACATCACTGCTCTAGAGGAGATCCGCATGGAGGAATGGGCCAAAATACCAGTAACAGTGTGTGAAAAGCTTGTGAAGAGTTACAGAAAACGTTTGGCCTCCGTTACTGCCAACAAAGTATTGAGATGAACTTTTGGTATTGACCAAATACTTATTTTCCACCATGATTTGCAAATAAATTCTCTAAAAATCAAACAATGTGATTTTCTGGGGGGTTTTCCATATTCTGTCTCTCATGGTTGAGGTTTACCCATGTTGACAATTACAGGCCTCTCTAATATTTTTTTAAGTGGGAGAACTTGCACAATTAGTGGTTCAGTAAATACTTATTTGCCCGACTGTAAGTAGGTAGGTTAGGCAGGTAGGTGTAGGATTTTTAAGGGCTGACTGACTGTAATTCAAACAGTTTAAGAATTGAGAGGATTAATTTCAGTGCAATGTGTGCAATGAGTTATACAGTAAATTATATTTCGTAAAAATATTTCTGTAAGGTGTTTAAAATGCTTCCTTTTCTGTCCTTTCTAAAGTCTAAAGGTCTATGCACACCTCTTCTCAAAAAATAAATATTTTGCCGTATCAGGCAATTAACTATATTTTAAAAGCAGTGGACATAGTCAAGAAAAAATTGTTATGGTATACAGCATTCTCCAACAACGTGACTCAGTAATCATCAAATTACTGTACATGGTTACATAATGTCCGGGTGCCAACTCACAAGGTCAGTCTGAGAAAACAATTTCATGCAGTCCTCAGATGAGATATTGGAGAAAGAAAACAACTCAAGACATGCCTTAGAAGCCTGCAATAGCCAAGAAGAACTCAAGCAAGTGTAATGAGAAATCCATAAAAGAGAACAAAAATGCATCTGACCTACTTACTAATGTATAAACGTGTATATTATATACTATAGTATAAGATATGTGTATAGGGGTGTGTCTGTGTGTGTACAAGGGTAACTCTATAAGTATCTGCACTCAATTTTTATTATTTGATACAACAACAATACAAAAGTTACGTTTAAATCATTTTTCAACAGCCACCCTACTTTTGAATGCACTTGGTCCATCATTTCACAAGTTTTCTGATACTCTCAGAAAAATCTTTTCGGTTGCTCAGCAAGCCACCTGTTACCGCCTCTTTCTGTTGATCGGTGACAAAACGAATACCCCTTATAGGGAACCTTGGACATAAAGACTTGTAGGCTCTAATAATCCACAATTTTTCTCTTTTATTAAAATACGTTATTAGAAACAAAATATTGCCATTGATTTTTAAAATGTACAATATTTATTACATATTTTGACCTACGGAGGGCACCATATCTTATGCACGCAATGGATGCTCGGGGTGATGACGTAGTTTGTCACTCACTAGACCAGTGCTTCTCAATTATTTTCTGTCACGCCCCCCCAAGGAAGACGTAAATGTTTCGCGCCCCCCCAAACTCTCTGCCGCCACTGTAAATAGTATCATTTGTCTATAAAATTACTATTATAAATACGCATCTGCCTAACATTGTGTCCTTTTTTTCTAATAAAGAAAAAAAGTAACATAGATCAACTTATAATAAAGTATAACTTTATTATAAACATTGTTTTGTTTGTAACAGAGAAGACTTGATGTGCATCAATTTGCCTGAATTAAAAAAAAAAAAAATCACATCCAAACTAAAAAATACACTCAAGGTACATTTTTGACCATTTGATACAGAAAAATAAAATGTAATAAAATCAGTAAATAATACCAAATTAAAATTGATTAGAAACATTCACTCATGAGGACAATGTGCCAAAAAATTTTTACCGAAAAAACAAATCTGAATAAAAGGGGGGGGGGGGGGGGGGGTGTCCTTGGACAGGACAGTTTTTATTTTTGCTGCTCACAGTATTTACCTCCTTTGCAATGATGTGGAGTTATTTTTCAATTAGCATGCTAACAATGCTCACTGGCTTACTGATATAACACTGACAAAGCAGGACGATTGTTGGCAATATTCGGCACGTTTTCACTGAAAAAATCAAGCGGCTTAACAATGAAATTGGGGTCTAATGTCTTTAAGTGGCGTCTTAATTGATTTGGCTTCTTGCTGTCTGCTATAATTATTTTTAGACACAGTAAACAGTGGTCTTTCATCATCACCCACTGTATTAAAAGTCAAAGCTAAAAGGCAAACGGCACGAAAAAAGCGCATTCACGGCGGCCGAGGTAGAACCGTAGGTGAGGGCAGTCGTCGTGACGATCCCAAGCCGAAAATGGCACTTCTCGGGCGGCGACGTGAGAACCGGTGTAGGTTCACTATCCTCTTCCCCTCTAGACCTACACCGGACAAGACAGTGGGTCGCTGCATGAGTGAGTCCGGTCGGAAAACGACTTTCGAAAACGGCGGTGGCACACTGCTCTTCATATCTGTTGTCTGTGTGTGCTGAGTCCTCTTCCTTAGTTCAAAAATACTGCACGCACTCTGAAAATGAGAGCGCCACTGCCACCTACTGAGTGGATGTGCAAGTACACTTTATTCCAGTATGGCAAAAAAAAAAAAAACACATAAAACATGTTCCCCGAGGTCACATGCGCCCCCCCTGGCATTGCTCTGCGCCCCCCCAGGGGGGCGCGCCCCACTATTTGAGAAGTACTGCACTAGACGAACACTACCGGTCTTCTGCAATTCCATCTACGCTGCGAGACGTCCAACGCATGCGCACATCAGTTACAAGCGGCGAGTACTTACTATTTGTGTTTTTATTGAGTCTTTTATTACCTTTTCATTGCCTCAAAATACTTTTAGCATGTGTTTCCCTTTCATGCTTTTAAGCATTGTGTTTTCTTGTGGTAGCTTTAAAGCAGATTGTTGATCTGTTGACCACATTAGTCACATAGCATATTTAAACCACCCTTATTTGATAGTATCTTCATAAGGCATCTTTGGTATGTTCTCTCTGTATCCATCTAAACAAAACAAGCTGAAGGCGCACGGTAGTACTTTGGGTGTCAAACTCGCCTCTTGTAAGACGTTTCGCCGGTGTAGCACATTTTGGCACATTTTGTCATACTCACGTCTTGTCTCATCCTGACTTTCCTGTTCATTTTGCTTTTGCTGCTCAACAGTGCTGTCATGCTAAATAATATTCCTCTCGGGTTCAAATTGAAAGGGCTGAACAGATGACATGTTTATGTCGCTAGAGTCATACTCTGGAAGCCCGGCAGCATAACCAAGCAACGATACCACCTTGCGACATCCACAACAATGGCGACCTACTAGTCGCTACTAATTTTACAATTTGTATAAAAATGAAAACCTCAAGAGGGGTTTTAATATGAAATTATTTTAACTCATAATAACGTTTATCTTTTAAGAACTACAAGTCTTCCTGTCCGTGGATCCCTTTAATGCATATTTGGTTGAGCTTGTTATGCACAATTTCATATGACGAACCATGACTAATGTGCAAATAGTTTTGGTTTATTGCACTGTGTTCATAGTCCCGTCATAATCACAATGTATATTTTTGTTGTTTTTTGCTTTAAGTTATTCTGATTCATAATGCGCAACAAAGAAGGCAAGACAAAAGATGGCTAGGTAAGATTGTTTAGCCTTGTTTGATATTGTTATTGGTTAAGTTTGTTTTAATAGAGACCTACTTCCCCTCCATAGTTGATCATTACCATAGTGTGTAATATTACATGCTCTTAGACATTAATCAATTAGATATTTTACTGTAAACAAAATATTAGAGAGCTCTAACTGTTGACGAAAGAAATTACTGAGACATCACAGCATTCTGCTCTTTTAAGCTATAGCTTTGGTAAATGTCCTTCATTACCGTAATGCATACAATGGTTTTCATGAGAATCACCCATATATGGATTTATATATTTACTTGTATATGGTGGAAAACACTCAGGTGACTTGAAGTCCCTCAATTTGGCCAAATTTCAAAATTGTCCGGTATGCACGTGTGATACATCATTGAAAAGCTTAAAATCTCAATTTTCTGGGGGAAGAAAAATTTTGAACAGGAGGGCATTTAATTTTTTTTTTTTTTTTTAAACAGCAAAACCCTAACTGGAGGTGAGAGCATGCGAGAGCATACTTAAAGATGCCATGATTTTAACGAGAGATTATCACATACTTACCTTGTTTTGATCCCATAACTCCATGAAGCATGTATCATTGATTGTCAAGACACAGATGTGAATGGCCGTGTTTTGGGGGGAATTTTATGGGTGAATCTTGGAAATATAACAAGGGTCGCGATGCAGAAATGGCAGACATTAAAGCAGTAATGTGAAGTAATTTCATAACATGCAAAATAGGGTCACAATTAAAGTAATTAAACATTGTCCAACAAATAAAGCATAAAAAAATAATTTATATGTTATATATTTGAGCAAATAATCGCGTTTCCGAAGTTCGAGCCTGAAAGGGGACGAACCCAGAAGTGATACGTCACACCGGGAACAGCGATGGCAGCTCCATACATACGGCCGCCATACGAAGCCCTTCAAACAATGATTCAAACAGCGATATAAGCGAGAGATCGAGCGCAAGGGAGGAGATCCAACTTTTTGAAGAGTTGGAGGAAGAAGAGGAGGTTGGAATTTTATGTTGGACCTAACATGTATTAGCCAGACATTAATCAGGATGCAAACAATGTGCATAGACTACCTGACATGGAATGGATACAAGACCGTTTGAGATTACAAGATTGGTAAGATATAGGCTGTTATTATTTTCATGATTTGAAGATGCAGGCATTTGCACATAATTTTGTGTTTTTGTCTATCTGATGACATTGTTAAAAAAAAAAAATCAGACTTCATGTTCATTTTGGCAGATCCGGCAGCTCTCATGCATATAAAATAATAATATAAAAACGTTGGTGGGAAAGAAGGAGATGAGTCGTTAATGGCTTTCTCCACTTTATTGTGGCAACAATAAGAAAACAAAATAATAGGGGACTGCCGCCACATTTGACCGCGAAGTTTTACTTCTCGCTGATCTCCTCTTCGCCTCCTACTACTCCAGCGTCTCTTAAACGGATCGTGCATAGTGTCTTGTTATGAGCTTTTTGTTTACACATATATCGAACACACGACATGCTGACAACTTTGTTTCTTTATTAACACATGGAGCTAACAGTAAGAACACAGCTCGGCACAGCTCTTGGCAGGAAGTGGCGTCTAATGGCGTGAGGAAATGTAGTTTTTTCAAACAAGCGAACAGATTACAAAGCACCACTTCAGTGCTGTCCCGAGACTACATTTCCCATGAATCACTGCGTGACTTGAGCCGCTCGCTGATTCGCTGCGAGATTGACTCAATGCCAACACGCTAAGTTGTTACCTGTCAGCGACTCTCGCGAAACACAAACTAGAAGGCTATCAAGCGATCACCGTGAAAGAAACGCCAAACCGTACAAATGCAATGCAATGCTTGAAGCATGAAGGTGGAAATACATACTACAAATACAAATAAATGTGCACAAACTCACCGGCGGTGTGTGTCTCTTACTGCAACGTGACCGTGAATTACCGCGACGCCAACCCGCTCATATGCACATCCACACCCCTTTCACGATTGACAGTGGATTAACCCTTTCGGACAAGATCGCAGATTACGCACAATTTGAACACGCTTAACCTAGGGAACGCAACAACTATGATCGGGGGATTGCCACGAGTTAACTTTCGGCTAACGTCGCTAGCTTATACTCTTCATCCCGCAACAGTTGGCAGCTCTCCTCTGACAAAGTCATCAGTCATCAGTCATCAGTCATCTATCCAAAAATCACACTTACTTTTCGGCAAATCCTTGATTATAAGCAGACCGGTTAAGGAAGCAGGCATCTTCAAAGTGTTTGCAGCAGAGAACACTACTCGATGATGGCGTGAAATTCATTCGCTTCGTGCGAACGAAAGATGTCCATTTACGTGCCCTGCTATCCTTTGGCCACTCATACAACTTGTCGTTTGAGTGAGAACAAAACATCGCCACACACCGCCGTGGCATCTTACCAAGAAGAAATGCAACAAACAATTCTGTTCTATGGCGGACTTCCCTCGTACTTCCCGGTGTGACGTAATTGCCGAAGATTTCCAAAGCGTGCCGAAGAAAAGCATTTTCGTTGTCAAGGGCGTTGCCATGGGTTAAACAAAGAATCTGGAAGGGTTGCGTTAAAAAAAAAAATAACGAAAATATGCATATAACTGTTTAGCCATTGATATTATTCAAAAACATGGTTCAATTTTTATTTGTTTGGATCGATTATTTATCATCAAACATATCGGGGAAAATGCGACAGTAACAAAAAAAAAAAAAAAATTAAGCCATAGTTATGAGGTAGATATCCGTGACTTATTTACAGACACCATTTTTTTAATTGTGACGTAATTTGCTTAAAAGTCTAAAATATGTGACTGAATGATTTTTTCAAGTTTTTTTTTTATTTTTTATTTTTTTAAACGAAATATTAGACATCAATTAGTGATTCTAAGCTACAAATGAGTAGACATTTTAAAACATAAATATAATTACTAGCCTTCTTTTCATGGCTGGGTTGAAACAGAAGCGGCTGCGCAACGTCTGTAAACGGGGGTTTCAAGGGTAAAACGGACAAATTAAAGATAGTTTGGGGGCTTAATGCGCCATGAATCTGCTATGGCAGCATATAGACATATTGTTCTATCAAACACAACAGTTCTTTTGGCCTAAAATACAGCAGTTAATTTTAAAGAGGCGTGTAAGAGTAGAAACTGCTTTTTCAGTCTTGTCTGTGTTTTCTGTCATATATTTTATGTTAAGTCAAATTTTTTTTTTAAATGAATATTTTTAGGCACTAATTATTGATACTTAAGTATTTATTTAGTTCATTCACATTGTAAGCATTGTAAATTGGTAAACTGAAATTGGTAGTTGTTGTGTATGGGTCTGTGTAAGTCTAGACATTTAATCATGAGCTGCGAGAGGAAATAATAAAGGTGGACAATAAAGGACAAACAAGGTGATTCTTGGTAAATTCTTGATTTCAAATCACACACAAACACACCTATAATGTGTCATCAACAGTTCACTTTGTGACTGAAATATTTCATACATACTGTACATACTGCACATACATACAGTACATGCAGGTTGTAACAACAAAATGCTGATATTGTCAGCAGCACAACTGATTCTGAAGACCTTGCGCAGGTTAGATTTACTTGGCATCAATAGAGGCTGAAGTCTGATTGGAAAAATAATATAACAATCACATAAAATTAATGCAGCCAAAAGAAACACTACCAAATAAAAAGAATAGAACTTTGTGACAAAAATCATGTTATCGATTTACATTGTACATTCAGATCTGTGCATCTGATAGTATTAAGTAACCAGTATCATGGTTAGCGAGGCCTTCTCTGATTGTCCAATACTAAATTTTCGTGAATTTTTTTAAATGAAAGCTACTCTTCAAAATCATTTTAGTCACAAGACATGATGTAATGTTTTTTTTCCATTTTCCTCTAAACCTAGTTGTATGCTAAACACCAAATAGCTTGTAAATGGCATGTAAAACGCTGGAAAAGGCAATATTGCAGCATCGTATCAGTCAATACATATATATTTAGTCTCCCTGCTTGCCTTTGCCTTTCCATGCTTTAGACCACGTGTTTGTGTAGCTGCGTGTGTTTATTTATCCTGCTTCGAAGCTGAAGACTACCAGGCTATGCTTCAGCACGATACAAGCCGAAATGCCGGCCACTTTCAGCGCACCACCGCTGAAACAAGACAAACGTTGTTCTGTTGGTATTTTGGGGCCCGAGGGTCTGGGCCAGTGGTCACTTACAGCAGTCCCAACTTGGGAGACCTCTGGCTTTTAGCAAAGCTTCGTTGGCACACAATCAATAAACAAAGTGACCAAACTTCATGCAACATTTGCTAAAAATGGCTTCCCTGGAGGAAAATGTTCAAGGTTAGGGTTAAGGGTTTGACCAGTGGATACTAAAATAATAGGGTGTTGGGGGGGGTCCTTGTGAACATTGTATGTGTTGTTTTGGGCATGTTTTCCAATGACTTATTTGTCTTGACTTGGATGATTCATTTCTGTCTGACCACAAATCAAGTTGGTAAAATTGAAATGATCATCTCGTTCTTTGTTCTCATAAGCTGAAAATACACGATTCCCGAAACAGGCTTTGTTAAAGTCTGGTGTATTTTGAGAGATCATCAAGTGTACTTTTTTGTTCAACACTGACGTAGTTCATCTGATATTTTTTTTGATAACTTCACAAATTCTTTCACTATTCACAACAATGTGCAGCTATTACATAAAACTGTGTGATGGTAATCACGGTATCTTGAACTTTTGACTTTCAAAGCTTGAACTCTTGATAATAAGAATAGACAAAAGACACTGAAATTGGTCACAACACGTTACACGGTGTCCGAACAGTAGTCATCCCTATCAAATATTATCATGGTCATCATCAGGCGCAGTATGTAGTGTTTTAAATGATCAACACATCAAATTGGTTAAATGGGTTTTAATCACGATGCCATTTTTTGTAACTTTGTATAAGGCTCTGAAATTCAAATCATGGTATTTGAATCCAACCCTAACAACAATACTAGTAACTAGAAAATGCAATTAATGGAGAAATTGCGTGGGAATGCGTTGCTCTCCCATGAGTCACTTCCTGTAGATTGTCAGTCACTTTGGATTTTTAGGGCATTTTAGGGTTTCGCCCCTTCTGGTCCAAATTATATGGATGTCTCACATTGTCAATGGCACTGAAAGCATTCACAGTCGGTCCTCCCTGTTTGAATGAGTCAGATGCCTATCATAGTCAATGGCAGGCAACGAGTCAATTTTGAAACACTTTATTGTTAATTTTCCAGGTCCCTTCTGAAGGAATCTGACCTTCTACACAAACTGCCACAATCGTGCCAGCCGAACCGCCAGACCCAAACTGGCGCAGCTCCAACGACCCGGGCCGGCAAGAATCCGAAAATCCGGCCAGAAGGCCAAACTCTGCGCGTTCACCTTAATCTTAACCCTTTGTACTGACTCCATTTTGAAAGGTTTAAAGAAGGCTCACCGAAAACAAGATGACAATTTATTCGGGTCGACAATGATCAAAATGGCAAGGCAAAACAGAAACACTCAGGCTGGGAGGAAAGGTCACCCTATCACACGTCAACAAAAGATTCCCGAGAAAAATGACCACGATTAGTTAAACATTCAGTCTTTTGAAGGCTCTCGCTGGGCGTGCCGTGAGCAGGAAGAAGGGTGTGTTTGGCTGTTGTTTAAGATTATTGTCTATTTGTGGATTTGACTTTAGGATTCGGGAGTTACTGTTGTCAGGGCAACGAGGGTTGTGGATTTTGCCTCAGCGTCAAAGGGGCTCTTGGAGTCTTGTCAGTCATGTTATCAGTTGGATATCGGGTGATGGGTTTCCTTGTGTTGGGACAAGGTCTCCCGCCATTTGTTCTGGACTGTCCGGGAGAACTGATTGTAGGTCAGTTGCGTGACGCACGTTGGACTTCCGTGATAAAAAGGCATAATGTATCTTTTATGCCCTATATTCTGCTTGTTTTCCTTAAACTATGGTATAAGTGCTATTTATTTTGTATTGGGTGTGTTAGAGTAATAAAAACAGTTGATAGGTAAAATATTAAAAAAGACACTAATCCCTGAGTGATTATATTAAGTGTGTTTGAATAATGCAAACAGATGGTGCCTACGAGAAAAGGTACTATCTCCTTCACTTCCTGTTGGTTTTGGGTCAATTCCTGTACATTTTGTGGCATTCCATGGTAACTTCCTGTACTCCTTGGTCACTTTCTGATGATTTGGGGGCATCCCCAGGTAACTTAACGCCCTTTCACATACACTTGAACACAGTTTAAATCCAAGAATTTAAACGACCAGGACTTGTATGTGAAAGCAATTTCGAGGTCGACTGACACAGAGATTACACGGACATCAAACGGGTCGTGTCTTAGCAGGGGTCGCGTTAACCGAATATTTTCCGTCGTTGACCGTTTTTTTAAAACGGTGACGGAAAAAACTGAAGTCCGTCCGTCATTTTGACAGGTTGCAATTCACACGCCAGACCACAGGGTGGCGAGTGAGCATATTAATTAGCTATTGTCTCTCTTAATGCGTGACGTCGTTGGCTATTCTGTCAGAATATTGTAGCGTCACCGGGGTCTGGCGGCGGCACCGTAATTGACACATCAACGCGAGGTTCTTATTGGTGCACCCGGTGTGCCAGCGCGTCATCCAATTGGTGGACTAGATTGCCGCCTGTGTATAGACCCCAATTACATGACGTCACAACTCCACTCCCCTGACTGGAGCCGCCATATTGTGTGTCAGCTAGTCGTGTTTACACATTACCGCTACGTACATACCTCCTATTACGGCGTGTTTTCTGCTTGTTAACATTAATAATCAAAATGGTGAAGGCGTGTGTGGCGGTTGTTCTACCGTATTCTGAGAGACCCGAAGAGGAGAGCGAGATGGACTGCTGTAATTCGACAAGAAATCTGGGCACCAAACGATCAGCACAGACTATGTAGTAGTCATTTTATATCTGGTAAGATGCATTTAATATATATTTAGAAGATTTTGGGCTGATAACCACAATTAAGATCATTGTGTGACGTTGGTGATTGGGGTCTATATAGTTGCCTCTTTTTCTTTGGGGGCGGAGTTGTTGTTTTGTTGGTATTATTGGCGGTAAGAAGAGTAAAAAGAGGGAGAAAAATACCACGACTTCCGTGTCTAATTTTTCGCCGCCAAGCAAGCATTACATTATTAATTAAAAATGAATGAAAGCTCCTCGGTGGCAAGGCCCCGGGGGTGGATGAGATCCGCCCGGAGTTCCTAAAGGCTCTGGATGTTGTAGGGCTGTCATGGCTGACACACCTCTACAACATCGCGTGGACATCGGGGACAGTGCCTCTGGATTTGCAGACCGGGGTGGTGGTCCCCCTTTTTAAAAAGGGGGACCGGAGGGTGTGTTCCAATTATAGAGGAATCACACTCCTCAGCCTCCCCGGTAAAGTCTATTCAGGGGTGCTGGAGAGGAGGGTCCGTCGGGAAGTCGAATCTCGGATTCAGGAGGAGCAGTGTGATTTTCGTCCCGGCCGTGGAACAGTGGACCAGCTCTACACCCTCGGCAGGGTCCTCGAGGGTGCATGGGAGTTCGCCCAACCAGTCTACATGTGTTTTGTGGATTTGGAGAAGGCGTTCGACCGTGTGCCTAGGGGAATCCTGTGGAGGGTGCTCCGGGAGTACGGGGTACTGAGCCCCTTGGTAAGGGCTGTTCGGTCCCTGTACGACCGGTGTCAGAGTCTGGTCCGCATTGCCGGCAGTAAGTCGAATTCGTTCCCAGTGAGGGTTGGACTCCGCCAAGGCTACCCTTTGTCACCGATTTTGTTCATAATTTTTATGGACAGAATTTCTAGGCGCAGCCGAAGCGTTGAGGGGGTCCGGTTTGGTGACCTCAGCATTGAATCTCTGCTTTTTGCAGATGATTTAGTGCTGTTGGCTTCATCAAGCCGTGACCTCCAACTCTCACTGGAGCGGTTCGCAGCTGAGTGTGAAGCGGTTGGGATGAAGATCAGCACCTCCAAATCCGAGACCATGGTCCTCAGTCGGAAAAGGGTGGAGTGCCCTCTCCGGGTCGGGGATGAGATCCTGCCCCAAGTGGAGGAGTTCAAGTATCTTGGGGTCTTGTTCACGAGTGACGGTAGGAGGGAGCGGGAGATCGACAGGCGAATCGGTGCGGCGTCTGCAGTAATGCGGACTCTGCACCGGTCCGTAGTGGTGAAGAAGGAGCTGAGCCGAAAGGCAAAGCTCTCGATTTACCAGTCGATCTACGTTCCTACCCTCACCTATGGTCACGAGCTTTGGGTCGTGACCGAAAGAACAAGATCCCGGATACAAGCGGCCGAAATGAGTTTCCTCCACAGGGTGTCCGGGCTCTCCCTTAGAGATAGGGTGAGAAGCTCGGTCATCCGGGAGGGACCCGGCGTCGAGCCGCTACTCCTCCGCGTAGAGAGGAGCCAGCTGAGGTGGCTCGGGCATCTGGTTCGGATGCCTCCCGGACGCCTCCCTGGAGAGGTGTTCCGGGCATGTCCCACCGGCGGGAGGCCCCGGGGACAACCCAGGACACGCTGGAGAGACTATGTCTCTCGGCTGGCCTGGGAACGCCTTGGGATCCCGCCGGAGGAGCTGGTTGAAGTGGCTGGGGAGAGGGAAGTCTGGGCTTCCCTGTTAAAGCTGCTGCCCCCGCGACCCGACCCCGGAACAAGCGGAATTTAATGGATGGATGGATGGATGGATGGATGAAAATTAAATACTATTGAATATGTCATCATTATCATTTAAAAAATTTAAGTGACGGGTAAAAATAGATTATGACCGGATTTTTATGACCCTGTCAGTCAAAATGACAGACAACGAAAATGTCTAGCGCAACCTCTGCGTCTTAGTATAATGTCTTGGACTTTACCGGGACGAGGCGTATGTAAAAGCAAGCGTTAAATTCCCGGGTGACAGCACGATGGCTGATGACGTAAACATCATGACGGGCCTATCGTCACTTCCTCTTTCTTCGTAGTAAGATGAAAAGCGGTAAACAAACATCGCAATCATCAACATAGCAAGCTGGAAATAGCTACATTAAGCTGAAAACGTAACTAAATTAAATTGCTACTGGATCGTAAAGACAATGAAGAGAGTCCATCGTTCATCTTTGGAAATGTGTAGTTTATTTTGGCAGGGAGTCAATAAGACTGTTAGGTTTTGTGTTTGGTTTCTCCTTGTGTGACTTGTCCCTGTGATTACCCATTGCTCTCACCTGTGTGTGTTTTCCCAGTGTATCCTGCAATCTGCATCCACCTGTGTTACCCAGCTGTTCCTCGTCTCGTTACCCCTTGTCTGCGTATATAATGACCCAGTTCCTTGTCACTCCTTGTTGCGTCATTGCCTATGTCTGTCTTTACCAAAGTCAAGACCCGTCCAAGCCCTCGCGTACCTGTCCATCCGTTTAAGTAAGTTTTGTTGATCCATAGTCCTTTTGTTCGTACTTTGTGATTTTTGTTAGTTATTATTAAAACGTTTTTTGAGTTCACTGCCTTGCTGCCTTTTTTTGTTTCCCTGCATTTGAGTCCACACCACCTGCCTGCCCGCTCATTCCTGACATAATGGCGCAACCAATTGTGGACCCAGCGGGAAAGATCCGGCACCGGCGTGCACGCCGACGTTCATCCGCCCGTTCCCCTGATTATGTTCTGCCTCGCCACGTTTTTTTAGAATCCGATTTTTCTGATTTTGAAGAATATCACAGTTCATATGATTTTCTTTCTGACACCGACTCCTACCCAGATTTTGATGCCATGCCCTATTCTTCACCCTCTCAGTTTTTGTCACGCCTCAGTCATACCACGTCCCCTTCCCAGCCTTTTTCCCTGGACCCTTACCTGGGTTCCCGTTTGGCTATCTACACTGGACCTCCGCGTGGTGGCCAGCGGGGGCGCCCAGGTAAGGGCCGTGGTTCCTACTACCCTCCTTCACCATGTAATGTGCCACCCAGACTGCCACAGAACATCGTCCGGAAGCCTCAGCGTGCTCATCCACGCCGACGGCATGGACCCGCGCCGGCTCCCCGCAGTCAAGTTCCTCCCGCGCCGGCTCCCCGCAGTCAAGTTCCTCCCGCGCCGGCTCCCCGCAGTCAAGTTCCTCCCGCGCCGGCTCCACGCAGTCAAGTTCCTCCCGCGCCGGCTCCACGCAGTCAAGTTCCTCCCGCGCCGGCTCCACGCAGTCAAGTTCCTCCCGCGCCGGCTCCCCGCAGTCAAGTGGCTCCCGCGCCGGCTCCCCGCAGTCAAGTGGCTCCCGCGCCGGCTCCCCGCAGTCAAGTGGCTCCCGCGCCGGCTCCCCGCAGTCAAGTGGCTCCCGCGCCGACTCCCCGCAGTCAAGTGGCTCCCGCGCCGACTCCCCGCAGTCAAGTGGCTCCCGCGCCGACTCCCCGCAGTCAAGTGGCTCCCGCGCCGACTCCCCGCAGTCAAGTGGCTCCCGCGCCGACTCCCCGTAGTCAAGTGGCTCCCGCGCCGACTCCCCGCAGTCAAGTGCCACCCGCGCCGACTCCCCGCAGTCTTGTGCTCCCGCCAGCAGTCTCCTGCGACTCCGCTGCTGTTCCGCCAGCAGTCTCCTGCGACTCCGCTGCTGTTCCGCCAGCAGTCTCCTGCGACTCCGCTGCTGTTCCGCCAGCAGTCTCCTGCGACTCCGCTGCTGTTCCGCCAGCAGTCTCCTGCGACTCCGCTGCTGTTCCGCCAGCAGTCTCCTGCGACCCCGCTGCTGTTCCGCCAGCAGTCTCCTGCGACCCCGCTGCTGTTCCGCCAGCAGTCTCCTGCGACCCCGCTGCTGTTCCGCCAGCAGTCTCCTGCGACCCCGCTGCTGTTCCGCCAGCAGTCTCCTGCGACCCCGCTGCTGTTCCGCCAGCAGTCTCCTGCGACCCCGCTGCTGTTCCGCCAGCAGTCTCCTGCGACCCCGCTGCTGTTCCGCCAGCAGTCTCCTGCGACCCCGCTGCTGTTCCGCCAGCAGTCTCCTGCGACCCCGCTGCTGTTCCGCCAGCAGTCTCCTGCGACCCCGCTGCTGTTCCGCCAGCAGTCTCCTGCGACCCCGCTGCTGTTCCGCCAGCAGTCTCCTGCGACCCCGCTGCTGTTCCGCCAGCAGTCTCCTGCGACCCCGCTGCTGTTCCGCCAGCAGTCTCCTGCGACCCCGCTGCTGTCCCGCCAGCAGACGACCCCGCTGCTGTCCCGTCAGCAGACGACCACGCTGCTGTCCCGCCAGCAGACGACCCCGCTGCTGTCCCGCCAGCAGACGACCACGCTGCTGTCCCGCCAGCAGACGACCACGCTGCTGTCCCGCCAGCAGACGACACCGCTGCTGTCCCGCCAGCAGACGACACCGCTGCTGTCCCGCCAGCAGACGACACCGCTGCTGTCCCGCCAGCAGACTCCGAAGTTCCTGACCCTCGCCCTGACGATGCTGCTCCCCGCTTCTTGCCACGGCTTGGCGGCATGAAAGACTGAGCACTGCCTCGTCTGGGACGCCCGCCTGATCTGCCCGTGCGGTCACCCAATGTCTGGCGCCCCGGGCGCCCTCCCGATCGACCCGTGCGATCGGCCCACGTCTGGCGTCCTGGACGCCCGCCTGACTGGCCGTGACGGGCTGGTGTTGCTCCCTCCTCTGAGCAACCTTCTGACTTTTTGTTTCCTCGGGACATCTGGGATCCGTCCCTTGAGGGGGGGGTACTGTTAGGTTTTGTGTTTGGTTTCTCCTTGTGTGACTTGTCCCTGTGATTACCCATTGCTCTCACCTGTGTGTGTTTTCCCAGTGTATCCTGCAATCTGCATCCACCTGTGTTACCCAGCTGTTCCTCGTCTCGTTACCCCTTGTCTGCGTATATAATGACCCAGTTCCTTGTCACTCCTTGTTGCGTCATTGTCTATGTCTGTCTTTACCAAAGTCAAGACCCGTCCAAGCCCTCGCGTACCTGTCCATCCGTTTAAGTAAGTTTTGTTGATCCATAGTCCTTTTGTTTGTACTTTGTGATTTTTGTTAGTTATTATTAAAACGTTTTTTGAGTTCGCTGCCTTGCTGCCTTTTTTTGTTTCCCTGCATTTGGGTCCACACCACCTGCCTGCCCGCTCATTCCTGACAAAGACAACAAAACAAATACACTCAAATACCAGCACAACGTAGGGGATTTCAAAATAAAGGCGGCAGACAAACAAGGTAGCAAATCCACAAAATTCGAGAGTACAAGGTGTCGAATGGCACCCAGCAAGCTAATATCTCGGCACCCTTCTCTTGGATTGCCCAGGCAGTTACGACATCGGGAATGCTCCCACAACCGGCTCTGTAACAAAGCACAATTTGACCAACATTGTGACGGCTGATGCTGACTAAAACTGACGTAATGTCCAGGTTATAAAACTGCGCCAACAGCCCTCCCCGCACAGAGGGCGCCAGTGGACAACACGGGACAAGTCTGTGAAAGTGTCCAATCCGCGTCATTCCCGGAATATCTCTACATGCGTGAAAGCAATGACGCGAGTAAATCCCGTGTCACCTTGCACGGGAATTTAACGGGATACTGTATGTTTGTGAAAGGGGATTTAATTGTACATTTTGGGTCAAAACCTGTTAATTCTGGGGGACTTCTTGGAGGTTTATTTGGGGAGGCCGGGGGGTCAAAATACATAATGACCACCAATGCAGAGTTTATTTGCAGGTCGGAGTTGATAATCAATCAATAAGGGTGGATGGAAAGGTTTTTGGCAAGGTTTTTGGTTTTGTAGGAGTTGAATGGGAATGGGGCCATTGAAATTTAGGGGAAAGTTTTTGTCAAATTTTGGTGGAATTGTACTTTTTTGCCAAAACCTGACTGATAACTTTTGTGCGGCTTGACTTTGTGAATTGGTCATGTAGGAATTTTGTTAATTTGACAGAAACTGTCAGAAAAGACATTTTGAAAACCTGAAATGTTTTAGCCATTGGAAATTGAGCTCATTTTTTATATTTTTTGTGGCATAAAATCCAAGAGATCCTGCACCACATGAATTTTTGTAACGTTTGTTAATGTTTTGTAAAGGTGTGCATGTTTGGATGTGCGGTGTGTCACAAAAGTGGACAGAAAATATCCACATTTTGGGGAGCTTTGCTTTTCAAAGCACCCCCACAATAATGCAAGTATTTGGACATTTTAATAAGACTTCAGCATATAATTAATAATTCTGCTACATTTTTTATGATGACCAAGTGTGCGTGTCAGAATGTGGTATT
Source organism: Corythoichthys intestinalis (assembly GCF_030265065.1). Lineage (NCBI taxonomy): Eukaryota > Metazoa > Chordata > Actinopteri > Syngnathiformes > Syngnathidae > Corythoichthys > Corythoichthys intestinalis. The sequence goes on along the minus strand of NC_080401.1, from coordinate 19,301,440 downwards.
TGTGTATTTAGGCTTTGAAACAATAGGACTAGTGAATGGCAACACACCCACAATGTAATATTTTCACAGGAATGTTCAAAGCTGTGGTGCAACAATACTAGACTAAATCTAGAACAACTATTTGAGCTGTTTCCTCTTCGGATTGCTTTGATTTTAAGCTTTCCTATGATGTAATTTGGCACACCGAAGAGTCAAAACAGGTTTTAGTTGGGATAAGGAGAAGAAAAATGTGGATTTGTAAGATATCAATCCTTTTGTTCAACTGTTTTGACAACAGTGTAGTCGTAAAGTATTTCTTATTCCCTTAAGTCTGTGTTGACTGTTGTGTTGTCATGACTTGCTCTCTACTCTTCTAATTAGGCTTTTCACCCCCCACCCCCCCACCCCCCCCACCCCCCCACCCCTTCATAGGGCTGGATTAGCTAACACATTGTAGCACTCGGACTACTACATTTTAATGATCCTCTGAACAAGGCCTACAAGAAATTGTAAATGCCCAAGCCATTGTAATTAAGTAATTTACCATCCTATTTAATGATATTTGTGTTTTATTTCTGTTCAATTAATATCAATATGTAATAATGAGCTACCTAATTTTTGGAGCGCCTACGAAGCAACTCCCATACGTGTCTTTCGTTAGTTGAAAGAGTGTATTCAGCTAAATAAACAGATGGGATGACGATGCCGTATCCATAGGAGGTTTCTGTCAGTGCATGTTTGCACCCAATACTCTTACAGTTTTCTATGACTGTCCTGTTCGCAAGTTGTCCACCGCACCCCGCTGCAAAATGTCTGCGGGTAAAAATGCATAACTTTAGTAACAGCCCTAAAAAACCAGCATTGAAAAAAGAAGACTGTTTCATTTTGAAGACTCACAATTTCATGCACGTACTCTTATTCATTAAATTTTAAATGCAGATTACCTTTTAAAGACTCTAAGTAACACAAGGTAGTTACATTTCTATTCATTAAGAGTACTTCATTGTAATGTATTGTATTTATTGTAGAGCTGTGACCGAAAATTCATCGCTGAATAATTTCGGACGAAAATAGCTGATAGTGCATTTTCAGTTTTCGGTTAAAAGACCGAAAGTTTACCACCAAATAGTGTGAAGAACCGTAGTCCTCTTGTGATGATACAATCAAAACACAGCAAGAAGCAACACTGCTGGCTCACAGCCAAAATGGCCACGGTTTGGAAGTATTTAGAGGTATCTAAGAAATACATAAATTATTAAACACACTTGTTCTGAAGTTGTTTTCCATTGATGTACATCGTCACATCGAATACAGTGCATTTAAGCTCGTGTGAGTAGTTTGGAGTTTAATCAAGTGAGTATTTAAATGCATACATATGCATTTGCTGTGGTTTAGTACAGTAATTTTATGACACGACCACTTCCTCTTTTTGTCACATTTTTTCCGCGAGTTCCACACCCTTTCTGCCATCCATCCGTCCATCCATCCATCCATCCATCCATCCATCCATCCATCCATCCATCCATCCATCCATCCATCCATCCATCCATCCATCCATCATCTTCCGCTTGTTCCGGGGTCAGGGTGCTGGGACAGCAGCTTTAACAGCGAAGCCCAGACTTCCCTCTCCCCAGCCACTTCAACCAGCTCTTCCGGCAGGATCCCAAGGCGTTCCCAGGTCAGCCGAGAGACATAGTCTCTCCAGCCTGTCCTGGGTCGTCCCCGGGGCCTCCCGCCGGTGGGACATGCCCGGAACACCTCTCCGGGGAGGTGTCCAGGAGGCATTAGAACCAGATGCCCGAGCCACCTCAGCTGACTCCTCTCTACGTGGAGAAGTAGCGGCTCGATGCCGAGTCCCTCCCGGATGACCGAGCTTCTCACCCTATCTCTAAGGGAGAGCCCGGACACTCTGCGGAGGAAACTCATTTCGGCCGCTTGTATCCGGGATCTTGTTCTTTCGGTCATGACCCATAGCTCGTGACCATAGGTGAGGAAAAGGACGTAGATCGACTGGTAAATCGAGAGCTTCGCCTTTCGGCTCAGCTCCTTCTTCACCACTACGGACCGGTGCAGAGTTCGCATTACTGCAGACGCTGCACCGATCCGCCTGTCGATCTCCCGCTCCCTCCTACCCTCACTCGTGAAAAAGACCCCAAGATACTTGAACTCATCCACTTGGGGCAGCATCTCATCCCCGACCCGGAGAGGGCACTCCACCATTTTCCGACTGAGGGCCATGGTCTCGGATTTGGAGTTGCTGATCTTCAGCCCAACCGCTTCACACTCGGCTGCGAACTGCTCCGGTGAGAGTTGGAGGTCACGGCTTGATGTAGCCAAAAGCACCACATCATCTGCAAAAAGCAGAGATTCAATGCTGAGGTCTCCAAACCGGACCCCCTCAACGCTTCGGCTGCGCCTAGAAATTCTGTGCATAAAAATTATTAACAGAATCGGTGACAAAGGGCAGCCTTGGCGGATTCCAACCCTCACTGGGAAGGAATTCGACTTACTGCCGGCAATGCGGACCAAACTCTGACACCGGTCGTACAGGGACCGAACAGCCCTTAACAAGGGGCTCAGTATCCCGTACTACCGGACCACCCCCCACAGGACTCCCCAGATCCACAAAACACATGTAGACTGGTTGGGCGAACTCCCATGCACCCTCGAGGACCCTGCCGAGGATGTAGAGCTGGTCCACTGTTCCACGGCCGGTACGAAAACCACACTGCTCCTCCTGAATCCGAGATTCGACTTCTCGACGGACTCTCCTCTCCAGCACACCTGAATAGACTTTACCAGGGAGGCTGAGGAGTGTGATCCCTCTATAATTGGAACACACCTTCCAGTCCCCCTTCTTAAAAAGGGGGACCACCACCCCGGTCTGCCAATCCAGAGGCACTGTCCCCGATGTCCACGCGTGTTGTAGAGGCGTGTCAGCCACGACACCCCTACAACATACAGAGCCTTTAAGAATTCCGGGTGGATCTCATCTACCCCCGGGGCCTTGCCACCGAGGAGCTTCCTTACCGCCTCAGTGACTACAACCCCGGAGATCGGAGAGCCACCTTCGGAGCCCCCCTCTCTGCCGGTCACTGTTTAATCTGGCAGGGAGCGACTTCGCTCGGCTTCATCGCCACTAGGACTTAGCCCACTCGCCTGGCTCTTGATCGATTCCACTTGTTGCACAAAAAAACAGAAAATCTTATTTTAAGGAGTACGAGAGATTGTAATAGCCTTGTAAAGAGCTTTACTAATTTCAGCGAGAACAGAATATTTTGTTTTTCTTGTTGTGAACTACAGTTCCACACAAACGTGCGTAAGATCTCATTTAGCTTGGCACTGGAGTCGTGAGACTAGGGTTGCCAACGGTCCCGGATTGCGTGGGACAACCCGGAATATAGTAAGAAGTTCTGATTGGTACTGCTGCCGGGCGCGCGGGACATCCTGGAATATAGGAAGTTCTGATTAGTACTGCTGCCGGCCGCTGCCGGCGACACCAATTTGAATTTTTTATATTCCACGATTTCCCGCGCAGTCCAGGACTGTTGGCAATCCTACGTGACACCTATTTTTCAAGTGTCCCACACTTCCAAGGAGGCGCATTTAACAAGGTTTCATCGGCCGTGACGTCCACTGAACATAATGCTACTATGACACCGGCACCTCTGCTATACGACACATTCAGAGTTTGCCACAAAATGCTCGCTGCCATCGGGAGAGCACCCTCCCAAGCGGATTCACAACCTCCACCTTTCAAACAAAATTTGTCAAGCCGCGGGAGTCGTAGAACATTTTGAAAAATGTTTGCGTACTTGTAAGAAGGGAGCATATTTTATTTCCGCCTGTTCATTAATAAATAAATGAATAAAATAAAATAAAAAATAAAAAAGGCCAAGGCAACGGGCATTAATAGGAAAATGAAAAGAAATAAATTTTCAAAAATGAAATTTTATGAATTGTACACATGTGTATTTTTTGGCATTTTGGCCAAGTATTTTCAATGTTCGGTTTCGGCCAAGAATTTTGCATTTGGAATTTACAGAGGAAAAAAAAAAAACAAGGTCAGATTTGGATCCAGCGCCCCAAAATAACACAAGGATAGGTTAAGCTTGTAGGATAGGCTTGTAGCACTTTTTGGACGAGTTTTATTTGTCAATTTTAAAGGTTTTATCAATTCATACTGTATTTTATTTGTTAGTTTGTCTTTTCATTGGTATACAATAAACCGCAGGAATTCTGCCGAGAGCAACAGGTGGTTTTCACAAACACAATACCAAATGCGCAATGAAGCTAAAATGATTTTTGAATTGTGAAGTGGGCTACTACTTTGTTGCAATTAATCATATAAGGTTGTCATAGTTTGATTGAGTTGTTAAATCTGTGCCCTAGAGTGTCTTTAACCAAGGAGAGATAACCAGTATCCTCATGAGCAACCACAGAGAGGTAACGAAATTTTATGTTTTTGAAACCCGGAAGTGCCCTAAATTCTCGACCTTCCTTAGTTACCAGACACACAAGGGCACAAACTTAACAGAACTCAACAAACCATGACAAAAATGTTTTTGTATGGGGTGAAATTAGAAATTGCCTATAGAAATAAATATGTTTTCGTAAAATTTAAATGAAAAAACAGTAAGGCAGTTCTCCAGGTTTCTAAACTACATGCAGAACTAATTAATTAATAGGGTCCAAATCCAACATGTTTCCACACAAACGAACACCTCACATTATTTTCTGCCTGGAATGCTTAGAATGTGTCATTTTCCATGGCTTGAGTTGTAACAATGCATTCCAGTCAGTTTGATTTACGGCATCAAGTGTGACCAAGCCCTGCATATTGACTTAGTTCTGAACGAACGAAGTCTGACGGTGTCCCTTGTGTGTGTCACTTTAAAACGGCCTGTCACGGTAACAAAATACAAATACCTCATTACAGTACTCAATCTGATAACTACTTTATTTGAATGTTCATTTACTGAGACTTTTTTTTACTCTTCATAGCTTACAGTTGACCAAAGGCTGGTAGAGTAGCCAAAGATTTTACTCAAGTAAGAGTATTGTTGCTTCTAAATAATATTACTCAAATAAAAGTACTCATCCAAAAATTTACTCAAGGACAAGTAAAAAAGTATTCGTTAGAAGAATACTCAAGTTGTGAGTAACTGCTTACAATGTCTTTTTTAAATTTTCTTAAACATAATGGGATATGATTTTTTTTTCTCAGCACAACTTCATATATATGAACTGTTATTATTATACGGTACTATACCCTATTACATGACCAGATCAGGCCAAAAAGATGACACAAAAATCATCTAATTCAAACCAATAAACACTATGAAACATCAACAGTTCAAAAAGTGCTCTCTAGTGGGGAAAAACATTGTTACCTCTGGTTGTTATATCGGAGTCATGTGGTTATTGTTGCAACGTCTCATTGGTGACAACTACAGTGGTATAAAAAAGTATTTGAACCATTTGGAATTTCTCACATTTCTGCATAAAATCAGCACCAAATGTGATCTGATCTTTGTCAAAATCACACAGATAAAAAAAGTGTCTGCTTTAACTAAAACTGCCAAAACATTTACAGGGTTTCATATTTTAATGAGGATTGTATGCAAACAATGACAGAAGGGGGAAAAATAAGTAAGTGAACGATCCCATTTAATATTTTGTGCCCCCCCGCCAGCGATGACTTCAACTAGACGTTTCCTGTAGCTGCAGATCAGTCTGGCACATCAATCAGGATTAATCTTGGCCCATTCTTCTCTACAAAACTGCTGTAGTTCACTCAGATTCCTGGGATGTCTGGCATGAATCGCTGTCTTTAGGTCATGCCACAGCATCTCAATGGAGTTCAAGTCTGGACTTTGACTTGGCCACTCCAGGATGTGTATTTTGTTCTTCTGAAACCATTCTGAAGTTGATTGACTTCTGTGTTTTGGATCATTGTCTTGTTGCAGCATGCATCCTCTTTTTAGCTTCAACTGTCCGACAGATGGCCTCAAGTTTTCCTGCAAAACATCCTGATAAACTTTTGAATTCATTCATATTGGTTAAGTTGTCCAGGCCCTGAGGCAGCAAAACAGCCCCAAATCATGATGCTCCCTCCACCATGCTTCACGGTGGGGATGAGGTGTTGATGTTGGTGAGCTGTTCCATTTTTCCTCCAACATGACGTTGTGTGTTACTCCCAAACAATTCAACTTTGGTTTCATCAGTCCACAAAATATTTCGCCAAAACTTTTGTGGAGTGTCCGAGTGCCTTTTTGAATGAGCAACATTGAATGAGCAACAATTGTTTATTTTAGACAGCAGTGGCTTCCTCCGTGGAGTCCTTCCATGAACACCATTCTTGGCCATAGCATTACATATCATTGATGATGTTGATGTGCACAGAGATACTGGAATGCGTCAGTGATTTCTGTAAGTCTTTAGCAGACAGTCAAGTGTTCTTTTTTACCTCTCTGAGTATTCTGCGCTGAACTCATGGCACCATCTTTGCTGGACAGCCACTCCTTTGGAGAGAAGCAACAGTGCAAAACTCCTTCCATTTGTAGACAACTTCTCTGACTGTCGATTGATGAAAATCCAGACTCTTAGGGATGGTTTTGTATCTTTCCCTAGCTTTATACAAATCAACAATCCACGGTCTTCAGACAGCTCTTTTGACCGAGCCATGGTGCACATCAGACAATGCCTCAAGACATTTCCTAACAGGTATGTGTTTTATAGTAGGCAGGGCAGCTATAAACCACTCATCAGTGATAGAGCACACACCTGACTTAAAATGTTTGGTAAAAATTGGTTTCAATTGCTCTTTGGGTCTCCTTACGCAGAGGGTTCACTTATTTATTTTTCCCCCCTTCTGCCATTGTTTGCATGCTATCCTCATTAAAATATGAAAACTTATAAATGTTTGGGTGGTTTTAGCTAAAGCAGATACTGTTTTTACATCTGTGTGATTTTGACAAAGGATCAGATCACATTTAATTGGGATTTTATGCAGAAATGTGACAAATTCCAAAATGTTCAGATACTTTTTCATACCACTGTCCTGTCGGAATCTCTAGCAAAAATAAAGTCACTATGTAGAAAGAGGTAAAATGTAACGACTCTAGTGTAGCCCAAAGTAGGGGATTAAGGGTAATGTTTCTTCTTAACAAATGTACTGAAAGTACTAAATGTACTAAAAGTAAAACGTACTACGTGGTAAAACCACTCTAAGAAGTACATTTTTCTCAAAAGGTTACTCAAGTAAATGTAACGGAGTAAATGTAACTCGTTACTACCCACCTCTGCATTTGACATTTGGTATCTGTAGTTTATTTTCTTTAATTGAATAACAGGCTCGTTACTGTTCCTATTTCTATTGTAACTGCTCGTTGCGAAAATGTAGACATTTCACTCAAGTCTAAATAAATCAGTCTCTCCCATTAGAGATTGCTTTGTCAAACTTTTCAGAATAATAGAAGTCAGTTACTTTATTTCTCATCGATTAGTTTTTTGTAACGCCGAATTTTGTTGTTGTTGCTGTTGATTTGTGTCTTTATTATTCGACCAAAAAAAAAGTTGCTTCAATCAAATAAAGTTGCTTTAATCAAAATATATATTTTCAATCGAAGAAAAAGTCACTTCAATCAAAAAAAATGTGTTTGAATGCAAAAATAAATTTGAAAGTCAAAAAAATATATTTGAAAACTATTTTTCTTTGAATGAAATTTTTTTTTTTATTTAAGTCAAGTTTTTTTTTGATTGAAAAAACTTCTTTGATTGACGTAATGTGGTTTTGCGTTTGGACCACATTTTGGCTAGTACATTTGTGTCTTTCTTATGCAATCAAAAAATAAGTTGCTTCAAACAAAAAAATTATATTTTCAAAAGAAAATAACTTCAATCAAAAATTTAAAAAATTTCAATCGTAGAAAAAAAGGTATGAATGTGAAAAAATATTTGAGACGCAGAAATTCGCATTTGAACACTTTATTTTTCATTCAAACTGTTTTCTTCGATCGAAGCAATCCTTTTTGTGTTTGAGCCATATTATGGGTAGGACATTTGTGTCTAAATCATTCAATCGCAATAAAAGTTGCTTTAAACAAAAAACTATTTTTAATCAAAGACAAATAATCATTTGCAAAAATTTTTTTTATTATTTGAAATATATATATTTTTTATTGACGTGTCACTTTTTTTGAAAAGCAAAAAGTTTTAAACTCTTTTTTTTTAAGTGGAAAAAGTTTTGAATGCACTTTTTTTTTGAAGTGGAAAAAGTTTTGAAGGAACTTTTTTTCGATTGAATCATTTTGACACAAAGATTCAACTTTAACGCTACTTTTGGCATGTTTGAGTGGCAGTGACTACGCCAACGGCATAGTGCATTCAAAACTTTTTCCACTTAAAAAAAAAAGTGCGTTCAAAATTTTTTCCGCTTAAATTAAAAAAAAAAAAAAAAGAGTTTAAAACTTTTTAATTTAAAAAAAAAGTGGCACTTCAATAAAAAAAATATATATATAGATATATATATTTCAAATAAAAAATATTTTCAAAAAATATATATATTTTGCAAATGATTTTTTTCTTTGATTAAAAATAATTTTTGGATTAAAGCAACTTTTATTGCGATTGAATGATTTAGACACAAATGTCCTACCCATAATATGGCTCAAACACAAAAATATTGCTTCAATCAAAGAAAACAGTTTGAATGAAAAATAAAGAGTTCAAATGCGAATTTCTGCATCTCAAATATTTTTTCACATTCAAACCTGTTTTTCTTTGATTGATTTTTTCTTTTTAATTTTTGATTGAAGTGATTTTTGTTTGAAAATATAGTTTGTTTGTTTTTTTGTCTGAAGCAACTTATTTTTTGATTGACTAATAAAGACACAAATGTCCTAGCCAAAATGTGGTCCATATGCAAAATTACATGATTTCAATCAAAAATGTTGTTGCAATTAAAAAAAAAAAAAAAATGACTTAAATCAAAACAAAAAAAAAAAATTCAATCAAAGAAAAATCGTTTGCAAATATATTGTTTTGAGTTTCAAATTTATTTTTGCATTCAAACACATTTTTTTTTATTGAAGTGACTTTTTCTTCGATTGATAATATATATTTTGATTGAAGTAACTTTTTATTTGATTGAAGCAACTTTTTTTTGATTGAATAATAAAGACACAAATCTACCTCCATACATTTTTAGCTCATCATTTTTAGAACTGTATCTTGTGCCATTATTTACCCAAAATAAAGACGCGCTATGCAATTATGGCCACAAGGTGTCATCAGATGTTCAATTAGCATGGCAACCAAGGATGCAGAATGAGCATGCAATATGCGTACACAATTTAAAATGAGCTATCAACGAGCTATCAACAAGTGTGCTTGGACGGTGGTAATATTTCAGGTTTGATGATACCATCGGACATGTGAAAAATGTAAATTGAAAAATATTTACCTCCTTACCTTTACCTTTCCTTATTTTGTCGGACCTCGGAATGAGGTCAAAAACTTAAGTGTGCCCTGTATGTTTTAAATTGAAGTTGCAAATAGCATACAGTCTTTTTAGACTTATTTTCTTTAGAGTTTTTGTAAAGTCGAAAGTAGGTCTAATGGGTTAACCTTACATGGTGTACGTGTATCTTGTGTCTGGGTGTGGTGCTCCAAAGAGCAACCAGGTGCTGCATTCTTGGACGCAATGTCGTCTCCAAAGCAGAAGAAAAAAACAGATGACTCATAATGCGGCATGCTGGCAACAGTGACTTATCTGAATGAATTGTAAATGAATTATCTAATTTGGGGATCTATGTGCATTCTGTCTCTTGTTTTATGGGAAATAAAACTTTAAATTTTTGCACTGCTAGACAGGGAAAAGAAGTAAAGAGCTCTATCTACTGGCAAGCAGGGCAAGCTGCAGCACATGTTGATTCACTGTGTCGAAAAGGAAGACGTTCATTTAATTGAGGTTCCACGTTTATTAGTAGGGTGGGTTCAGTGGCGCCCCCAGGGGGTGGCCAGGGGTGGCCACGGCCACCCCTATAAATTTGTTGGCCACCCCACTGGCCACCCCGCTTGCCACTAAATCGTAGATTGTTGTAGCATCAGTTATGCATTTCATCCCAAATTCAAATCTGCTAGCAACTGTTTTCCCCCAGTAATTATTTTGTCTTGTTAAATGTACACCTTCTGCCTAATATATACATAACCCAATAAAACAAAATTGTTGTGGAACTCAAAATGTTGACTGGACAGTTATGGACTATGCACATCAAATCATTAGAAACTAGGAGTGTCAAACGATTAAAATTTTTTAATCGAGTTAATTACAGCTTTAAAATTAATTGCAATTCAAACCATCTATAAAATATGCCATATTTTTCTGTAAATTATTGTTGGAATGGAAAGATGAGACACAAGATAGATATACACATTCAACATATGGTACATAAGTACTGTATTTGTTTGTTATAACAATAAATCAACAAGATGGCATTACCATTATTAACATTCTGTTAAAGCGATCCATGGATAGAAAGACTTGTAATCCTTAAAAGATAATAAAATTTGTAAAATTTTCAATCAAAAAATAAACTGGTAGCCCGCCATTATTAATGCTAATAATTACTTACACAATGCTCATGGGTGCTGAAGCCTATAAAAGCAGAGGGCGACAAAACTCCGAAAAACACAACAAGTACACATTTCACTGTGCTGTCATTTTAATGTTTGAGCGGGGCATGTGCGTTAATTGCGTCAGATATTTTAACGTGATTAATTTTTTTTTTTAAATTACCGCCCGTTAACGTGATAATTTTGACAGCCCTATTAGTAACATCAAATATTACATAATACACCAAAGTATATCAGTAGCCGTGTCCTTAAGTCTTTCTTATAGTTTTCCCCCTGAACTTTTTACTGCAATAATATAATGAAAACCTGAAATTATCGGTTTTAGTTTTGGCCACCCCAAGATTTTGAGTGGCCCCATCTGGCCACCCCTATGAAAAATTTCTGGAGGCGCCACTGGGTGGGTTGGGGCCAGAGGTTGCACTAGACTTTTTCGTTGTCTGTCATTTTGACTGACAGGGTCATAAAAATCCGGTCATAATCTATTTTTACCCGTCACTTAAATTTTTAAAATGATAATAACGACATATTCAATAGTATTTCGTTTTCATTCATTTTCAATTAATATTCTGTCCGAACAAGCTTAACAGAGAATCCACACCGTGCCATGACACGTCAAGCAGATGAATATGTAACTTTTTCTCCGCAGTGACAAAAACAGCTGACTGTGGCCCCAGTAGGTAGGCTACATATGGAACAATGAAATTAACTGTTCACCTGCTGTGGCCTGAACGCAGTCTTCCTCCTGGTGCGCATGGACTTGAATTGCGTGCCCGCTTGTGCATAATCAAATGTCTCAACTGGGATTGCTGCAGAGGCTATTGTCATGAGGTTTTGGACTTTTGCCTCGGACAGACGACTTCTCATGGCCGTTTTGATGTTGTTCTGGAGGCTGAATCCGCGCTCTGCGGCCACACTCTTTTTCACCTCTTTTATCGAGACCATCGTCGTTTTGGGGCTTTTTGAAGAAACTTCGGACACTCCTTGACATTTTTCCGAGTAAGGCCAACGACGTCATGCATCAAGAGAGACAATAGCTAATTAATATGCTCATTCGCCACCCTGTGGTCTGGGGTGTGAATTGCAAGCTGTCAAAATGATAGATGGACTTCAGTTTTTTCCGTCACCGTTTCAAAAAACCGGTCAACGACGGAAAATATTCGGTTAACGCCACCCCTGGTTGGGGCTATGAAAACTTTGTATTTTGAGTTTGGGGATTATTATTTCTGAATTTTTTATGTTAATGTGCATCCATTAATATATTGAATGAGTTGAAAAACATATTGAGCTTATCAGTGCTGTCAGTAACGCGTTACTGTAATCTGATTACTTTCTTTCAGTAACAAGCAATCTAACGCCAGTAATCTGATTAAAGTTAGTTTCCTCAGTGCCTGTGTGTTACTATTTTGTTGTTGCCTCATACTGTATGTAGGATGAAGAATACTGTAGTCATGTACGAAGAGCATTTGTATAGAAAATACTGCTCTTGAGTTTGGGAGTGACATCACATCTCACGTTTTCTCATCGGGGAAAAAAATGGGTCACGTGTATTACTGTGCTGTGTGCGCGGCGTCTGCCACGGCGGTCAACAACATAGCCTGACTACCTATCAGGATGCTAACAGTAAAGGAGCCAGAGAGATACAACAAACGGCTGTATTTACTCACTGGAGATATAGCCATTACTTCACATATCCGTCCAGTAAAGATGACGAAAATATCTGCGCTGGCTCAGAAAGACTGTCGACAGCTTAAAAGTCGACATCAGATTCAACAAGGAAGCACTTGGAATTACAGCACAACGCGAAAAAACTCTAAACAAAGCAACAAGTAATGAGACAGCCAGTACTTCTACAGTTTGTAACCAGCCTTTATAATATGTGTAATTTTTTTTATAATTAGAGTTTGTAATCATAGGCGGAGTTTTGCATTTGTGGGACTGGGGGAAAAGCTTGTTGAAGACTCTGAAACGAAAGTCAAAAGTTTGGACACACATCATCATTTTTGCATTTTATATATTTTCACTACTATCGTAAATTCTCACTGAATAAATCAAGACTATGAACTATGTGGAATGGCAAAAAAAAAAGTGAAATAACTGAAAACAGGTTTTGTATTCTACATTCTTCAAAGTATCCACCTTTGAGGTGTCTCCAAACTTTTGGCCAATACTGTATATGGCGGAAAACACTTAGGTGACTTGAAGTTCCGGTATGAGTCCCCCAATTTGGCCAACTTTCAAAATTGTCCGATATGAATGTGTGATACATCGTTGGAAAGCTTAAAATATCAATTTTCTAGGGGAAGAAAATTTTTGAAAAGGAGGGCATTTAAAAAAAATAAATAAATAAATTTAAACAGCAAAACCCTAACTGGAGGTGAGAGCACGCGAGAGCAGAATTACAGATGCCATGACTATAACGAGATCTTATCGCGTACTTACCTAGTTTCGATCCTAAAACTCCATGTAGCATGTATCAACGAGTGTCAAGACACAGCTGTGAATGGACACCGCTGGATTTTTTTGAGATTTTTTGGGTGAAACATGGTAATATAACATGGGTTGTGATGCAGAAATCGCAGACATCAAGGAGTGGTCAAGATTTTCTTTTTCATATATATACCCTCTTAAACATTTTTTTTTCTTCGATTTTTCTTTATTTGGATCGATTATTTATCATCTAACATATCAGAGAAAATGCGACAGTAACAAAAAAAAATACAATTAAGCGATAGATATGAGGTAGATATCCGTGACTTTTTTACAGACGCCATTTTTTTCATTGTGACGTCATTTGTTTAAAAGTTTAAAATATGCGAGTGAATTTTTTTTTTTTAAGTCGTTTTTTTTTTAAAACAAAAAATCAGACATCAATTAATAATTCTAAGCTAAAAATGACAGACATTTTGAATAATAAATATAATTAATTACCTTCGTTTTATGGCTGGGTTGAAACAAAAGCGGTTGCGCGACGTCTGTAAAAAGGGGGTTTTCAGAGTAAAACGGACAAATTAAAAATAGTTCGGGGGCTTAATGCGCCATGAATCTGCTATGGCAGCATATAGACATATTGTTCTATCAAACACAACAGTTGTTTTGGCATAAAATACAGCAGTTTCTTTTAAAGAGGGGTGCAAGAGCAGAAACTGCTTTTTCAGTCTTGTCTGTTTTTTCCGCCATATATATACACAACTTGACACTGTTCGAGTTCAATCAACTGTTCAAGGTGTTGTTGGTAGCGCTTGAAAGCTTAGGTTTAAAGCAGACATGTCCAAAGTGCGGCCCGGGGGCCAAATGCGGCCCGTGGTCAAATTTCTTCCGGCCCCCAGCATCTGTCATAAAATCAATAACGTCTGGCCCACACACAGACTTAATAAATTGGTCAACAGTACTGCTACCAACATACGTATGAAGTAGGTTACACACTAAATGCTGCTCCTCATTTACCCACTAAAAGGCAGCAGCACTCGAAGGAACATTACCCAGTGTGACCCTTTACTTCCAATTTTCTAAAATGGCGACAATCAACAAAAAAAAGAAAGTTGACTGCAACGGCCAGCGCTTCAATGATAGGTGAAAATTGGACTATTTCTTCACTAAAATACGCAACAACTGTGTCTGCCTCATTTGCAAAGAGACAGTCGCTGTTTTTAAAGAGTTCATTGTGAGGCGATATTACCAAACAAGACACGCTGACATGTATGACAAGATTACAGGGAAGATACGCAGCGAGAAACTGAAGCTAGTTTAACTTCACAGCAGCAGTATTTTGCAAGAGCCCTAGAGTCGAAAGAGAACACCACAAAGGCTTGTTGCGAGATAAAATTTGCTTAAATATATTGTTCTACGTAAAGGACGTCAGCCAAGGTCGGCCCCCCACATTTTTACCACACCAAATCTGGCCCCCTTTGCAAAAAGTTTGGACACCCCTGGTTTAAAGAAATTCTAAATATCCATCTTGCCTACTCTGGTATAGTTTTGGCTAAGCAGAGCAAAGGATAGTTCCAAGGTGCTAGTGTAACCGGTGTGTCGGCGCCGCCCCGCGTTCCATTCCCACCTCTGACTATGACTCTGACCGGGATGCGAACCTGCGCATCACGACGCTTCCACTCGGATGCTAACCACTGCCAGTGGCGCCTCCAGAAATTTTTCTTAGGGGTGGCCAGATGGGGCCACTTAAAATCTTGGGGTGGCCAAAACTAAAAGCCATAATTTCAGATTTTCATTATATCATTGCAGTAAAAAGGTCAGGGGAAAACTATCAAAAAGACTTAAGGACACAGCTACTGATATACTTTGGTGTATTGTGTAATATCTGATGTTACTAATGATTTAGTGTGCATAGTCCATAACTGTCCAGTCAACATTTTGAGTTCCACAACAATTCTGTTTTATTGTGTTATGTATATACTAGGCATAAGATGTACATTTAACTAGGGCTGTCAAACAATAAAAATTTTTAATCGAGTTAATCACAGCTTAAAAATTAATTAATCGTAATTAATCGCATTTCAAACCATCTCTAAAATATGCCTTTTTTTTCTGTAAATTATTGTTGGAATGGAAAGACAAGACAAGACGGATATACTGTATACATTCAACATACTTACATAAGTACTCTATTTGTTTATTATAATAATAAATCCATAAGATGGCATTAACATTATTAACATTCTTTCTGTGAAAGGGATCCACGGATAGAAAGACTTGTAATTCTTAAAGGATAAATGTGAGTTTGTATATTGGGACTAAATATTGCCATCTAGTGTATTTGTTGAGCTTTCAGTAAATGATACTGTAGACTCTTAACTGTTCTGCCCAAATGCATGATGGGAAGAGGTGCAACCATGACTGTGTGTGGTGGCTGCAAATGCTATATCTTCTCTGCGTTGGGTACACTACAGGGTGTTAAGAAAAAGATCAACTCCTGTCATTCTTCCCCACGTCGCTTCCCACAATAATTATAGTTGCTGTGGGCGAGATGACAAAGCTTTTGCCAATTAAAAGCATGGCCCCAATGAATGCTTGTATCTACTCCACTCTGCCTCTTATCTCTGTATATAAGTAAAACTGCACCATTGTAGGCTGTTTGCGGCAATGCGTGAATGAGTCGTACTGCGAATGCGTTAATTGCGATAAATATTTTCACGTGAATAATTAAGAAAAAAAAAATTACCGCCCGTCAACGCGATAAATTTGACAGCCCTACATTTAACAAAACAAAATAAATGTATTCATTTGGGAGGAAATGCATAACTGATGCTACAACAATCTAACGATATGCTGACAAGCGGGGTGGCCAACCAATTTATAGGGGTGGCCATTGCCACCCCTGGCCACCCCCTGGTGGCGCCACTGACCACTGCGCCATAAAGCTCGGGCCGACGGCACAGCCGCCAGCGTCCCCACATGAAGGAATCAGCAGGGAGGTTTCCACGCTCCACAACAGACCTGCGTGTACCCATTACACTAGTCACATGATCCGTTCGAAAAATGATTTTGACCCATTATGAAAACTACGTTGTAGGATTTTTGTTCATTTCAATAATTTTTGTTGTTTATAGACAACATTTTAATGGCTAGGTCTTTATTTCAAAGGGGAAGTTCAGAATTTTTTACATTAGGCTTAATCTTGGAGTTAGCGGCGGTTTAATTAGTCGTTGGAGTTGATTTAAACAAATTTTGTGCAGTTTGTCAGTTATTTGTTAGTTTTAAGGCTCTGGAATGGCTAAGCTAGGGCGAGTCAATGGTGGTTGAAATGAACTCCATCGACTAATTAAACCCCCGCTAACTCAAAGATTAAGGCTTATTTGAAAAACTCAATTACACGCGATGACATTTTTCTGTTCAAAAGGAGAAAAAATGGTAAAAAGTAACTGATAAGTTACTTTTAAAGTAACTTAGTTGCTTTGATAATAAAGTAACCTGCAAAGTAATTAGATTACTTTTTTGAGGTGTAATCAGTAATTAAATTACTTTTTTAAGTAATCCGTGACAACACTGGAGCTTATTTACCTGCCTTATGAAGTGCATGTGGAGCATTGAAAATGTTTAGAATTTGAAATGTATATTTTATTGCATCCCTCCTTCAATTTCTATCCTCTGCATGTACAAAACAATTTACATCTGCAACGCCTTCATTTATCTTTTAATTAAATTATTGCCTTACGGATCTTGTTTTTACTCTTGTAATGCACTCATACTGACACATTTCCAAAACTGGAAAAAGAAAAAAAGCTTTGACTACAACGGGAATCCCATTTGATAAGAGTTTCCACATTCTCAAATGGGATCCCTTCTGAGATCAGACCAGCTGTCGGAATTTTTGATCGAGAAACCTATTTCACAACCAAGTATATTTCCTTCTCATTTGCTGTCCAAACCTCAATTACACTCAAATTCATGGTTTCGGTTGACAGATTCTGAGAAGTTGACACTGAGACTGTTCAATAACTCCGTCACCAAGGCTCAAAACGCCTCGAAAGTGAGAGACAGTTGTGTTGACAACTAAATAATGTTCTTTGCTTGTCTCTATGTTAGCCAGATAAATATGTCTGCCATAAGTCCAGACATTGAACTCAGAGCTTACAGGGGAGTTTTAAGCAACTTAAAATTGGACAGGATATGTTTTTTTTTTTTTTTACCACATCCGCTGAAGCATCCGCTGAAGCAAACAAGGCTGTCAACGTTCTTCAAAAGAAAATTTTAAATAAGCAACGCCTTTGCAGGAAGCACGAAAAGGAAAAAGATAAGTGAGAAATAAACTGACAGTTTCAATGAAGCTGTGGAGAAAAAAAGCATTAGTGAACCGCCATAAGAATGTCCATAACTCACTTCATCCTACTCTGTGAATCATGACTATTGATAGGCCGTGAACACTGCTTCCTTTCTCTCCAGCCTCCACATTATCATACAATGCTGTCAGTGTGAGGCGAACTAGTTGTGAAGTAGGACAACAACGAGCCTAGCTGCCAAATGTAGATGTCACTCACAAAAATGTCAACACGATGTGCAAACATGATACCGTTGCATTTCCTGTTTCTCAGAATCAAGACAACTCGATAAAGAACAGGAAACCAAAAGATGCCTGTAAATGCTTCTTGTGTCAATAGTACCTGAATCTGAAACATGTTCTTTTTTTGCACAAAAAACAATTTACCTCATTAATATGTTGACTTTCTGTTAAATAGGGAACATGTTTAGAGATAATAAAATATGTATGGGTGTCTGAAATCCATGCGTTGTAATCAGTTGATCTGATCCAAAGTTCCACAGATCGGTTATGCAGGCACAAAGATGGCCTCTGAAAAGACCGAAAGAGCCCCAGGACTTACTGGCCAAGAGTCTAGAATCAGCTGAGACCTGGGAAAGAATCCAGCTGCCTGCAACAGTTGCAGGATACGTGGGGAAAAAGAAAATGAATGCATCAAACATATTTATTGTGCATATTTATATGGGCATTTCACTTATTTCTAATCATTTATTCAAATGACCCCTCTGTCCATTAATATAGCCATTCAGAAACCCTTGCTTTAGTAGAAAAATAATCCCTGTAGTAGAGTTGACGGGTCTTCTACAACATGGATGATGTAGTGACCAGGGGTGAAAGTGGTTAGAATTTCTTGCCAGAACTACCTGACGTGAAGTCGCCATGGCGCAAGAAATTATTATTATTTATTTTATTTTCTTTTTTTTTTTTGGGGGGGGGGGGGGCTCAAAACAACTGAAATGCAAAGAAAACTATTTTGGTCAGTTTTTTTCTATAACACATACAAAAACTGATTTTCATTCAAAATTGTATTTTTCAATGATTTGCAAAATAAAAGTTAACAAAAACAGCTATAACCACAACCTCCATCTCCTAATTTTTATTTTCCCCTCATTTCTTCACATACTAAATGCCAAATCTAAATTTTAACTACTTAAGAACATGGGATG
Source organism: Corythoichthys intestinalis (assembly GCF_030265065.1). NCBI lineage: Eukaryota > Metazoa > Chordata > Actinopteri > Syngnathiformes > Syngnathidae > Corythoichthys > Corythoichthys intestinalis. The sequence goes on along the minus strand of NC_080401.1, from coordinate 19,282,888 downwards.
CATATTAAAATTGAAGATAATGTAAACATTTACTTTTTGTTGTGTTTTTTTTATAATAATAAAGATATAAGTAGCATACATTAAGAAAAAATAAGTACAAATGATTATACTATACAGAGTGAAATGGAATATATTTTGAAGATCACGCAAACATCTACTTTTTTAAATCATAAGGAAATGAATAAGTTGCCTAACATAAATGAACAAATACAAGTCAATTTAATAATAATAATAAAACTAAATATGATAAATAAGCCTCCTTAACTCTTTGCTTGCTCTTAAAGATTTGATCCATTTTCTGTTGCATTGCCCTTTTTTTTTTTTTTTTTTTTTTTTTTTGCTGTTTCAGAAAACATACACATTTGAACCAATCACAGCTAACTATCTCTGGTGATCACATGTCAGTATATCAGCCAATTGAACAGATAACACATTGACGTGACTCGTCGTCGTCAGACTCAGATAACTGCAGCAACTGGGTAAACCTCCATGCCGTCTGTGGAATAAAATAAATAATAAATATCGATGGAAACAGATTACGCTACACAAGCACTATAAAGTGCTTGTTGTTAACACTTGTGTATGTAAATCTGATGTTGGTAGATCGTATTCTTCCTGGAGATGAAATGCATGTTTGCCAGCTTAGCATTTTTTTTTTTTTTTTTTTAACATAGCGTTTTGACAGTTGCCGTCATATTTTTGGAATCAAAGCTGCATATACAGGAACGGCTTACCGGCCCTTAATCTTATACCGGAACTGCGTTCCGGCCCTGAATCTTATACCGGAACTGCGTTCCTGCCCTGAATCTTATACCGGAACTGCGTTCCTGACCGTTCTGGCCCACTTTCACACCTGGTAGTGACCTGTGTAAAATTATTTTTTTTTATGTCTAAGCTCATTGTGCTTCACTTTTCTTTCTTGCTGCTCAATATTTATAGGTCCTATAGCACCATCCATTACTAGATATTTTATATGTATTTATATCATGAATGCATACAGTATTTTATATATTTTTTATTACTAGCAAGCTTACAGTGTGTATGTTTTGCTCAGGAAAATGAAACAGGCATTTATTTTTAAAAATATCAAGCAAATCGCCCAAACATTTTTGACATCAATGATGGTCTCTAAACCATTGATGAGTTGTAAATGTAGTAACACATCCCAAACTTTGTAAAATGTAAATGTTGAAATGTAAATGAAAGCGCAAAACTGTCGCACCCCACAAAAACAGAAGTGCAGCAAAACCTGAAAATTATGTTTAGTCACATCTCAAAATTGATATGTGGTATCTGAACAGCGTTATCAGGCATTTTTCTTTTTAAATAAAGTGACTTCTGTATTAATTTGTTTAATCAGGTTAATATGTACTCATGTAGATGTGCTATTAATAATTGTGACTTTACGTTGAGCGACTGCAGGGCTTAGTCAGCCAACGGCGCCATGGGCAGCAGAGCAAGTGCACTTCCAACTCCTGGGTGTGGAGTCCACCCTCCATTCTATTTGTTAGGTTTTGTGTTTGGTTTCTCCTTGTGTGACTTGTCCTGTGATTACCCATTGCTCTCACCTGTGTGTGTTTTCCCAGTGTATTCTGCAATCTGCATCCACCTGTGTTACCCAGCTGTTCCTTGTCTCGTTATCCCTTGTCTGCTTGTGTGTATATAAGCTCCCATTTTCTGTTCACTCCTTGCTGCGTCATTGTCAATGTCTGTGTCTGCGTCAAAGTTGAAGTCCTGTCCTAGCCCTCGTGTTCGTCTCAGTAAGTTTTTGATATTCAGCCTTTGTTAGTGACCTAAGTTATTTGTTGATAGTTTTTTGATCACCACAGCCTTTGTTTTGTACTTTGTGCCTTTTGTTAGTTATCATTAAAGCCTTTTTGAGTTCTCTGCCACCTGCCTTGCATTTTTGTTTCACTGCTTTTGGGTCCACACACACACCTGCCTGCCCAGCATTCCTGACAGAATGACGCAGCCAATTGTGGACCCAGCGGGAAAAATCCGATACCGGCGTGCACGCCGACGACCATCTGCCCGTTCCCCCGATTATGTTCTGCCTCGCCACGTTTTTTTATTCAGATTTTTCTGATTTCGAAGAATATAGCAATTCATATGATTTTCTTTCTGACACCGACTCCGACCCAGATTTTTATTCCATGCCCTATTCTTCGCCCTCTCAGTTTTTGTCACGCCTCAGTCATTCCACGTCCCCTTCCCAGCCTTTTTCTCTGGACCCTTACCTGGGTTCCCGTTTGGCCATCTACACTGGACCTCCGCGTGGTGGCCAGCGGGGGCGCCCAGGTAAGGGCCGTAGTTCCTTCACCCCTCCTTCAATCCCACCATGTAATGTTCCACACAGTCTGCCATCGTACACCGTACGGAAGCCTCAGCGTGCTCGTACACGCCGACGTCACGGGCCCGCGCCGGCTCCCCGCAGTCAAGTTCCTCCCGCGCCGACTCCCCGCAGTCAAGTGGCTCCCGCGCCGACTCCCCGCAGTCAAGTGGCTCCCGCGCCGACTCCCCGCAGTCAAGTGGCTCCCGCGCCGACTCCCCGCAGTCAAGTGGCTCCCGCGCCGACTCCCCGCAGTCAAGTGGCTCCCGCGCCGACTCCCCGCAGTCAAGTGGCTCCCGCGCCGACTCCCCGCAGTCAAGTGGCTCCCGCGCCGACTCCCCGCAGTCAAGTGGCTCCCGCGCCGACTCCCCGCAGTCAAGTGGCTCCCGCGCCGACTCCCCGCAGTCAAGTGGCTCCCGCGCCGACTCCCCGCAGTCAAGTGGCTCCCGCGCCGACTCCCCGCAGTCAAGTGGCTCCCGCGCCGACTCCCCGCAGTCAAGTGGCTCCCGCGCCGACTCCCCGCAGTCAAGTGGCTCCCGCGCCGACTCCCCGCAGTCAAGTGGCTCCCGCGCCGACTCCCCGCAGTCAAGTGGCTCCCGCGCCGACTCCCCGCAGTCAAGTGGCTCCCGCGCCGACTCCCCGCAGTCAAGTGGCTCCCGCGCCGACTCCCCGCAGTCAAGTGGCTCCCGCGCCGACTCCCCGCAGTCAAGTGGCTCCCGCGCCGACTCCCCGCAGTCAAGTGGCTCCCGCGCCGACTCCCCGCAGTCAAGTGGCTCCCGCGCCGACTCCCCGCAGTCAAGTGGCTCCCGCGCCGACTCCCCGCAGTCTTGTTCTCCCGCCAGCAGTCTCCTGCGACTCCGCTGCTGTTCCGCCAGCAGTCTCCTGCGACTCCGCTGCTGTTCCGCCAGCAGTCTCCTGCGACTCCGCTGCTGTTCCGCCAGCAGTCTCCTGCGACGCCGCTGCTGTTCCGCCAGCAGTCTCCTGCGACGCCGCTGCTGTTCCGCCAGCAGTCTCCTGCGACGCCGCTGCTGTTCCGCCAGCAGTCTCCTGCGACGCCGCTGCTGTTCCGCCAGCAGTCTCCTGCGACGCCGCTGCTGTTCCGCCAGCAGTCTCCTGCGACGCCGCTGCTGTTCCGCCAGCAGCCTCCTGCGACGCCGCTGCTGTTCCGCCAGCAGCCTCCTGCGACGCCGCTGCTGCTCCGCCAGCAGCCTCCTGCGACGCCGCTGCTGCTCCGCCAGCAGCCTCCTGCGACTCCGCTGCTGCTCCGCCAGCAGTCTCCTGCGACTCCGCTGCTGCTCCGCCAGCAGACGACACCGCTGCTGTCCCGCCAGCAGACGACACCGCTGCTGTCCCGCCAGCAGACGACACCGCTGCTGTCCCGCCAGCAGACGACACCGCTGCTGTCCCGCCAGCAGACGACACCGCTGCTGTCCCGCCAGCAGACGACACCGCTGCTGTCCCGCCAGCAGACGACACCGCTGCTGTCCCGCCAGCAGACGACACCGCTGCTGTCCCGCCAGCAGACGACACCGCTGCTGTCCCGCCAGCAGACGACACCGCTGCTGTCCCGCCAGCAGACGACGACGACGACGACTCTGTTCCTGGTCCGCACGACGACGACGACGACGACGACTCTGTTCCTGGTCCGCACGACGACGACGACGACGACGACTCTGTTCCTGGTCCGCACGACGACGACGACGACGACGACTCTGTTCCTGGTCCGCACGACGACGACGACGACGACGACTCTGTTCCTGGTCCGCACGACGACGACGACGACGACGACTCTGTTCCTGGTCCGCACGACGACGACTCCGACGACGACTCTGTTCCTGGTCCGCACGACGACGACTCCGACGACGACTCTGTTCCTGGTCCGCACGACGACGACTCCGACGACTCAGACTCTGTTCCTGGTCCGCACGACGACGACTCCGACGACTCAGACTCTGTTCCTGGTCCGCACGACGACGACTCCGACGACTCAGACTCTGTTCCTGGTCCGCACGACGACGACTCCGACGACTCAGACTCTGTTCCTGGTCCGCACGACGACGACTCCGACGACTCAGACTCTGTTCCTGGTCCGCACGACGACGACTCCGACGACTCAGACTCTGTTCCTGGTCCGCACGACGACGACTCAGACTCTGTTCCTGGTCCGCACGACGACGACTCAGACTCTGTTCCTGGTCCGCACGACGACGACTCAGACTCTGTTCCTGGTCCGCACGACGACGACTCCGACTCTGTTTCTGGTCCGCACGACGACGACTCCGACTCTGTTTCTGGTCCGCACGACGACTCCGACTCTGTTTCTGGTCCGCACGACGACTCCGACTCCGTTTCTGGTCCGCACGACGACTCCGACTCCGTTTCTGGGCCGCACGACGACTCCGACTCCGTTTCTGGGCCGCACGACGACTCCGACTCCGTTTCTGGGCCGCACGACGACTCCGACTCCGTTTCTGGGCCGCACGACGACTCCGACTCCGTTTCTGGGCCGCACGACGACTCCGACTCCGTTCCTGGGCCGCACGACGACTCCGACTCCGTTCCTGGGCCGCACGACGACTCCGACTCCGTTCCTGGGCCGCACGACGACTCCGACTCCGTTCCTGGGCCGCACGACGACTCCGACTCTGTTCCTGACCCTCGCCCCGATGATGCTGCTCCCCGTTTCCTGCCAAAACGTGGCGGTATGGACAACCGAGCACTACCTCGTCGGGGACGCCCGCCTGATCTGCCTGTGCGGTCGCCCAATGTCTGGCGCCCCGGGCGCCCTCCCGATCGACCCGTGCGATCGGCCCACGTCTGGCGTCCTGGACGCCCGCCTGACTGGCCGTGACGGGCTGGTGTTGCTCCCTCCTCCGAGCAACCTTCTGACTTTTTGTTTCCTCGGGACGTCTGGGATCCGTCCCTAGAGGGGGGGGTACTGTTAGGTTTTGTGTTTGGTTTCTCCTTGTGTGACTTGTCCTGTGATTACCCATTGCTCTCACCTGTGTGTGTTTTCCCAGTGTATTCTGCAATCTGCATCCACCTGTGTTACCCAGCTGTTCCTTGTCTCGTTATCCCTTGTCTGCTTGTGTGTATATAAGCTCCCATTTTCTGTTCACTCCTTGCTGCGTCATTGTCAATGTCTGTGTCTGCGTCAAAGTTGAAGTCCTGTCCTAGCCCTCGTGTTCGTCTCAGTAAGTTTTTGATATTCAGCCTTTGTTAGTGACCTAAGTTATTTGTTGATAGTTTTTTGATCACCACAGCCTGTTTTGTACTTTGTGCCTTTTGTTAGTTATCATTAAAGCCTTTTTGAGTTCTCTGCCACCTGCCTTGCATTTTTGTTTCACTGCTTTTGGGTCCACACACACACCTGCCTGCCCAGCATTCCTGACACTATTGGCCCGGTTGTAGAAACAAACTGAAAGGGTATATAATCTATCTTGGGTCGGAGTACACGTGCTGTTCTCCTCCACCGGACTCCTTAAAGAAATACAGTTGTTATATTAAGAGACCTGAGACTTCTGTGCGAATAAAGCTTCTACTTGTTCAACAGCAGTGTTGTTTTCGTCAACGATGACGATAATGAAAATATGTTTTCGTCAACGAACACTTTAACATGATGATTACGCAGTGGTGTCATTAGGGGTGTTTTGGGGAGCTTCAGCCCCTCTGAAATATTCTTAATCCCCCCTAAATAATTTAATGAGCCCAAAAATGCATGTTTTTGGAATGTGGAAAGAACAGTGCTTCCTTATCCAAGTGCAATTCCTATCATAACTCAAAAATCAAGACAGACGGCAGCCTTGCACTGATACTTAGAAGGCTGATACCTACAAGGCTGATACCTGGATCTGTTTGAGATTTCTCAGCTCATGCGGTGCTAAATTGGTGTCTTATGTGAAGGAGGTAATCAGTAAAAAAAATGTGTGCACCAGAATCAAACCACAGCGTTGAATCAAAACCTACTATTTATGTTCATATTTACCTACTTTATTTACGTTGTTCGACTAAAGTGCATTCTGGAACAATTCTATTTTAATCTCATTCTCTACCATTTCTTTTTTTTGTTGTCTTCAAATTCAGTTCAATTCCTTTATTGTCATTGCAAGCCGAACAAACAACGAAATTGGAAAGCTCCTCTGTGGTACCATAAAACACAAGACAGTAAAACAACACACAACCTAAACATTCTACTAAATAAAAGACAATGAATAAATTATTGTGCAAAAGTCGCTACATAGCAGCCTCATGAACAATTAGTGCAGTTCAGTGTTGAGAACGAGGATGGCCCTGGGAAAAAAACTATCAGCCACCAGTGAACAGGTGCTAGGTAAGAGAATAAGGCCAAATCTGCGTAAAATAGAGTATCTGAAAATAAGAACATCTACATTATACAGTTGTTGGTTTTTGTTTGTTTTTTGGTTTTTTTCCTGGATCTGTTCTAAATTTTTTAAAATCTGCTTTGTAGTTCTTCACCTTTAGTAAAAAAGAGATTTCCATCTGTTCCCCTTCAAGAATTTATGCCCCAAACAAGTTTGAACACGGGGAGGGGTGAATTCTTAGCTGAACTGTTCACAGCCTGTTTAAGGATGTGAGGTATGTGTGGCTTTGTTTTCATGCTGTCACACGTTGTTCAGGCTTGCCATGCTGATTTTCTACAGCTTCTTGAAAATGCATTCATAAATCATAATACTTAAGTCTCTGAATTAAACACCATAAAATGTGTAGCCACCACATTGCCCAGCACACGGTTTAAAACTTTGGCAAAACCAAATACAGGCAGAAGTTATGGGAAATGTATAGGTTGCTGTTGTTTTTTTTTTTTCCCTGAATACACCAGTGGTTTAAATATTCACTCATCCTGGATTTGTTATGTGCTCCTGATAAACTACAGAAATATGTATTGTTTGCCTTTTCAAAACAATTGCGTAAATCTTGAAATGATACATATAGCAGTCAAATGCAAAATTCAATTTTGCATGGAACATGCTCATACAAGGTGCTTAGGTGTGTCCCATCCATGGGAGTCTTGAAGACAAGACGTATATTGAAAGTTTACTCTAATAATATCTCAAAAAGAATACATCTCAATTTAGATTCACTTTTTTGTATTGTTGCCGCACAATGATGGACATGATTTGTGTTTGGTCAAACAATATACTCGTTTAGGTAAAACTTACCGCGATATGTTCCTCAGGTTTGACAATGAGGTTTGTAATCCCGAAATTTTAGTTTGTTTTAGCTGACACAGAAGACACTGCATTCTGTAGCTGTTGTTTGTCATAGGGCGCTTTCAGAATCGACCAAGAGGACCAGTATCCGGTTGGAGAGCTACCTCACAGCAACACTTGCGTTGTTGAAAAAGTTTAGCATTCACACTGCGCCAACCGAAGTTTCCGAGTAGCATAATGTGGACGAAAGGCACACTCATTGATTGGAGAAATAGAAGAGGAAATACCTCCCTCGGGGGCGTGGAGCTGTGATGCTGCACGTAATGCAGCATAGCATTATTTTTACATGTTAAACTGTATATAGTTTTTTTTTTTTTTTTTTTTATAACTGTCTTTTATTATGCAATGATAATATAACCGTGCATCTGTATGTGTCTTTTTTATTTTTTTGTCAACAGACCGCTTTGTGAGGCAGAAGTTTATATACATTTAAGTCCACCCCCTCCCCCCCCCCCCAAAAAAAAAAACCTAATGTAGCATAGCCGGCGGGGTGGCTGCCTCCCGACTCAATGCTGAGAGAACTGGAGTATATAAAAAATGAATAGGGGAAAATTAAACCACGTAAGGTGCCCGAAGTCACTAAGGCGTGCCATGGCTCTCACTTTCGTGACTTTTTGGACTGTCAAATTGTCGCCACTTCCAGGAGAGCAAGACTCACAAAACGGCCGTCCCAAGAGGCTCCGCCTGTCTATGCCACTGTCACTCACACGGTACGTTCAGCAACAGCATGCAAAACACAATTGCCACATTACAACCCAACTCTGGGTGTCAAATGCAACTGCTTAGTGCAACACAACAACATTTGGCCATGGCTAATCGTCTGTCATCTTGCCATTGTCGATTTTGAATAGCATCCACACTGTACTTCCGCTTCCAAGGATGCCCTGTGTTTACCGTTACAGCCTAGAGCATCACAGCTCTACATTGTGACGCTGCACGTAAAGTAGCAAAAACGCACTCTGCTCCACTTGCATTCACAAGCAAAGCAGGGTGCGCTTAAAGCGGACAGAGACCCACGTTTGTTGAGCGGACCAGAGTTCGATTGTTTGGTCCAAACTAGAGTTCACATTTACAAAACGAAGCGGACTATCTGAGAAAAAGAACTCTGGTCCAATTAAAACGGACCAACAGTGCGAGTGTGAAAGCGTCCATAGTGTGTACGCTAAACACCGTTTGAATATGAGGCCAAGGTCTGTCATTATCATCAGAGACAGTTGCTGTTAGCGCCTCTGCCATTTTCTAAATGCTTTGTACAGTACTTTTCTCTGTTCCCACAACTGCAAACTGGGTGTGGTCATGTGACCGCATTGTTAAGTCTGACTAGTATAATGGAGTCATGTGATTTTTGTGACTGTGCAGGCATAAAAAAAAAGAACTGCGCTGGCAAAATTAGTCAAGAGGAAAAAAGTAACGACTGTAGCGTAGCCCAAAGTAGTGGAGTAAGAGTAGCAATTCTTATTCACAGATCTACTTGAGTAAAAGTAAAAAGTATGGCATGGTAAAACTTCTCTTACAAGTACATTTTTCACAAAATTAATCAAATATATGTATGGAATAAATGCCCACCTCTGGCATTTTCTATCGTTCAGGGCTTTAAAAACAGTTGAGGATGACAAGTTACACAGGCATTTACTTTTACAAGTTAAAGACCAAATGTGAAGTAATTTCATAAAATGCCAAATAGAGTCACAATTAAAGTAATTAAACATTGTCCAACAAATAAAGCATGAAAAAATAATTTATATGTCGTATATTTGACAAAATAATCGCTTTTCCGAAGTTAGAGCCTGAAAGGGGACGAACCCGGAAGTGACACGTCACACCGAGAACAGCCATGACAGCGCTCCATACGGCCGCCATACAAAGCCCTTCAAACAATGATTCAAACAGCGATGTTAAAAATGCCAGGTTTGCATGTAACGTGTTTTGGATCCCCCTGGTGGTGAGTTGCAATTTGTTGTTTTTCTGATCAGGCATAATTTTGGCCACCTAACGAAAGTTAAGACCCACGATAACAATAGCAAGAAGAGAAATAAAGCATTGTTGAGGAAGAGCAAGTTTTTGGTCTCATTAATTCGGACGGACATAATTATAGTTCTAACCGGACTATCTGCACTGGTATCCAACCTTCATCACATCAGCCCAGCTATATTTCACATGGTCCATTCGAGTCGGATGGATAAATACAGCAGACAAATGTCCACCGAAGATGAGCACAACAGACCTAAACGCTCAATTCAACTCCCACTTTACCTAAAGGATTACGAAGTCATGCGAGATAGCAAAGAGGAAGAATCAGAAGATAGAGATTCTTCAGAAGATGGCTCATCAGAAGAAGCAAATATTGCCAACTGCAACGCCGACGAACAAGCAGCATAACCATTGAGCACGCAGGAAGCAGCGCAGACATGTAAAGAGGTCAACATGAAAGGATTAGAGATCCAGAGTCCACGTGGTCGACACCGTGAGTCTCCCGGTCCACGCAGCCTACGTCACCGTGAGTCCCAGAGTCCATACAGTCGCCATCGTGAGTCTCCCAGTCCACGCAGTCACCGTCGTGAGTCCCAGAGTCCACGTGGTCGACGCCGTGAGTCTCCCGGTCCACGCAGCCTACGTCACTGTGAGTCCCAGAGTCCACACAGTCGCCATCGTGAGTCTCCCGGTCCACGCAGTCACCGTCGTGAGTCCCAGAGTCCACGTGGTCGACGCTGCGAGTCTCTTGGTCCACGCAGCCTACGTCACCGTAAGTCCAAGAGTATATATAGTCGCCATCGTGAGTTTCCAAGTCCACGCCGACGCCATCGTGAGCCTCCGAGTCCACGCAGACGCCATCGTGAGGCTCCAAGTCCACGCCGAAGCCATCGTGAGTCTCCAAGTCCACGCCGACGTCATCGCGAGTCTTTGAGTCCACGCCGACGCCATCGTGAGTCTCCGAGTCCACGCTTACGCAATCGTGAGTCTCCGAGTCCACGCTTACGCAATCGTGAGTCACCGAGTCCACGCCGACGCCATCGTGAGCTTCCGAGTCCACGCCGACGCCATCGGGAGCCTCCGAGTCCACGCCGACGCCATCGTGAGTCTCCGGGTCCACGCAGCACCCACCACAGTGAGTCTCCGGGTCCACGCTCACGTCGTCGTGAGTCCCAGAGTCCACGCCATCGCTTTGGTGATTCCATAAATTCACATTACTACTTCCAAAGATCTCACCAACGACATAATGAGAGACGTTTTCATAATTATGATTACAATTATGAGTCAGGTGACCCAAGGAACCACACGTCACCATATCCTAATGAAAGACATTCTAGTCCCTATCATTATGATTGACCTGGTGGCAGATATGAACCTCCGAGGTACAGCACACAGCACGAACATGCATATCGAGGGCCAACCCCAACCATCCCCTATTTTGTGCATGAGGACCCCCGAGAGTTCACTCGCCTCAAAGTTGCTCTTGATAATCTTTTGCCGCGAGATGGTACAGAGCAGTTCAAATACCAGATTTTGCTGGATCATCTCAAAATGGAGGAAGCGTTACTCCTTGCTGATTCATACTGCGGCAGCCGCTACCCCTACAGTGACACTATGAATGCTCTCAATGAACAACACGGTCAGCCTCACCAGTTAGCACTGAAACGCATCGCCGAGCTTATGGACGAGCCAAACATCAGAAGCGGTGATACCAAGGCATTCCGGAAATTTGCTTTAAAGGTGCGTGCCCTGGTTGGGATATTTCAGTTAGGCGATCTTGGGCAAACAGAGTTAAAATGTGGTTCACACGTATCCAGAATATTAACTAAGTTGCCACATCACCTCCGAGCAGATTTCAAAAAACACGTAAATCCTCTCCGAACGCCGATCCCCACTCTATTGCATTTATCAGATTGGTTGGCGTATGAAGTCAGGGTTCACGAAGATATTCCGCAGTTTTCCAACAAGTCCAGCAGAGACCACCCTTTCACAAGGAAAGAGCAATCAAGAGAGACTCAACCAAAGGGCAACTTTGTGTTTCACAGTAGTGAGCTAAAGCAAGCTGAAATGAGGCCGTCTAAGTATGAATCTAAAGAAAATACAAAAGAACCAACAAAATTCTGCCCTTTTTGTAATACAACCCAACATTTTCTTAACCAATGCACAAACTTTAAAATCCTAACAAAGGACCAAATAGACAACTGGATTCGTTCAAACAAGAGATGTTGGCGATGCGGGCGTGAACATTTGTCATCACAATGCACTCTAAAGGCAAGATGCAAGAAGTGCAAAGGAAAACACTTAGAGGTGCTCCACGAAAATAATGCAATTCATGATCACAGCCCCACAACCAGCTTTCCAGTCGGCAATGACAACACTGAAATAATGTGCTCCACTGTTGAAACACTGTATGTGGATAAATCTATTAGTAGCAACAAAGTGCTGCTTAAAGTCATCAGAGTCATCCTGAAAAATGGAAATACAGCGCTGGATACCTACGCCGTGCTTAATGATGGCTCAGAGTGAACCATTCTCCTCCATGAGGCATTCCAAGCCCTAGGACTTCACGGGAGCCCTGAGGATCTGCATCTAAGAACAGTACGACAAGACGTCTGTATTGTCCACGGTTCCTCTGTATCATTCACACTTTCATCTGCCACCAACCCAAGTCAAAACTATGAAATACGCAATGCCTTCACTGCCAAGAAGCTTGCTCTGGGGAGTCACTCCTACTCAATAGATACCCTCAGAAGAAAATATCTCCACCTTAAAGACTTGCCAATTCCTGCTATAGACCAAGCACAGCCACTGCTTTTGATAGGTTCTGACCATCAACACCTCATGCTCCCAATAGAGCCAGTCCGCCTTGGGCCTCCAGATGGTCCAGCAGCAGTCAAGACAATCTTGGGATGGACCTTACAAGGCCCATCAAGGCACCTAAATAGTGCTTTTCCTTCTGCACATTGCTTCTTTACTTCCGGTCATCTACCTCAAGCCGACCTCTTCACTCATGTTGAACGTTTATGGCAACTTGACGTTTTGCCTTATCGCAGTGAAAAGGCTGTTACAAGATCAAGAGAAGACTCAGAAGCACTAAAGACATTGGCGGAGAGAACTACCAGAGTGGAAGTGAACGGTGTCCAAAGGTATGCAACACCCTTACTGTGGAAAAAGAATCTACCCCAGCTTCAAACACCTAAAGAAGCTGTACTTGGCCTTTTACGTAGTACAGAGAAAAGGTTGGCAAAGGACACAATGAAGATTGTGGCCTATAAGGAGGAAATCAACAAACTCCTTAATTCAGGCTACATAAAGAAACTGTTACCTACTGAAGTTGACTCCAGTCCTGGGTGGTACATTCCCCACCATATGGTAACTCATAACGCCAAGAATCGAATAGTATTCAACTGTTCATCCAAGTACAAAGGACTGTCTTTGAACGAGCACTTACTTCCTGGCCCCACTCTCAGTTCAAGTCTTCTAGGAGTCTTGTTGCGATTCAGAGAGAATAAAGTGGCCATCAGCAGTGACGTAAAGGGGATGTTTCACCAGGTATGCCTCCTGCCCGAAGACCAGCCGTACCTAAGGTTTCTTTGGCGGAACACAAGCAATGAAGCCCCCGAAGTGTACCAGTGGTTATTACTTCCATTCGGAACTGTTTCGAGCCCCTGCTGTGCCACATTTGCTTTGCAAACTCACGTGATAAACAATAGTGAGTCAAACGAAGATGTCTGAACAGCAGTTACACGTTGTTTCTACGTTGATAACTGGCTGTAGAGCCTACCATCAGTCCAACAGGCACAGTCCCTCGCCAACAAGTTACGTCGTATACTGGAAGAAGGCGGTTTTGAACTTCGTCAGTGGGCAACCAGTCACCCAGAGGTAATCAAACACCTACCTCTCGAGTGCACATCAGAAAGCACAAAACTCTGCTTCACCCAAAACAGCCACGACCCTCAAGAGTTGGCACTAGGGCTTATGTGGCACTGTCGTTCGGATACGTTGTGCTACAAACCAGCTCCTTCCATCAAACAGCAGCCTACTATGAGAGTCATCTACAAGGTGATTGCCAGTCAATTTGACCCGTTGGGATACATCAGCCCATACATCACCAGAGCCAAAATACTAGTACAGAAACTCTGGACGAAAAAACGAGAATGGGATGACCCCAATTTGCCTGAGGATTTGCTCAAAGCTTGGACATCCTGGGAAAACGAACTTTCCCAACTCACCGAGATCTCATTTCCAAGGTGCTACACCGAATCCAACTCGCATCATTCCACCTGCAGTAGGACAGTTCACATATTCAGTGATGCTTCAGAGCAGGCATATGGATCGGTGAGTTACATCTGCACTAACTATCAAGATAATGTACAAGTGTCCTTTCTGGCTGCTAGATTGCGCGTGGCGCCGAAAAAACAGCTATCAATGCCGAGACTTGAACTTTGTGGTGCATTAAGTGGAGCTCAACTTGCAGCGATGTTGAAAAGAGAGCTCACACTGGAGATAAATGAGTACATCTACTGGACTGACTTCACAACAGTCCTCACTTGGCTGCAGTCAGAGTCATGTAACTATAAGGTGTTCGTCGGGACCCGCATAGCGGAAATCCAGGAGCTCACCAATCCAATGGCATGGCGATATGTGAACTCACAAAACAACCCGGCAGATGATAGCACGCGTGGAAAAACTCTGGCCTACTTTAAGAACCATAACCACGGGAACCAAGGTCCAGATTTCCTAAAGCAACATCATTCCAAGTGGCCAGTCAAACCGGTCATTTTAAATAATGACATTCCCGAAGAGATGAGGAAATCTGTGTTTTGTGGCCAGATTTCAAACTGCACAGCTCATCTGCTACCTGATCCACAACAATTCGGACATTTCCAAGAATTGTTAGAGACCATTGCTCGCAGCCTGCACGGGGCGGCAAGCAAAGATTACAGTCCATCTGCAGAAGATTACCAGCAGGCTGAACTAACAATTCTGAGAAAGGCACAGTGCGACAGTTTCCCAATGGAAGTGGAACATTTAAAGGCTTGGAGAGCTGTACGTCCCGATAGTCGTCTGTTGAAGCTGTCACCAGAGTGGGATCAAGAAATGGAATTGATAAGAGTTGGTGGTCGTCTCCGCCACTGTAATCTTACTACAGATTCTCTTCATCCAGTAGTACTTGATCCAGCCCACCACATCACCAAGCTTATCCTCAAGACCTACGACCAGCAGCTACGTCATCCAGGAGCTGAGCGGGTCTTCGCGGCGATTCGCAGGCGGTATTGGATTTTAAGAGGCAGACAAGCAGTGCGTAAACTCCAGCACGAGTGCCCAGAATGTCAAAAATGGAGGGCAAAACCAGAAACCCCAAAAATGGCTGACTTGCCCCCCGCTCGCCTCAGACTTCATCATCCAGCGTTCTATTCTACAGGTATGGACTGCTTTGGCCCCCTAGAGGTTAAGGTGGGGAGGCGAACTGAGAAACGTTGGGGTATTCTCTATAAATGTCTAACCACCAGAGCCGTGTACATTGACCTTCTAACTAGCCTGGACGTTGATGCTTTCCTGATGTCCTTGCGCAGACTGATTGCAAGGAGAGGCAAACCTCATGAAGTCTACTCTGACCAAGGGACAAATTTCAAGGGAGGCAATGCAGAATTACAGCAGACCTTCAATGAACGTACCCCTCTTTTGAAAAGCCAACTGTCTTCACAGCAAATTGACTTTCACTTTAATCCCCCAAAGGCCCCACATTTCGGAGGAGTGTGGGAAAGAGAGATCCGGTCTGTCAAACCAGCTCTTCGCACCACCTTAGGAGTGCAAGTCGTTCCTGAAGACGTGCTGAGAACTGTGCTAGTGGAGATCGAAGGAATGTTAAACTCTAAACCTCTGGGTTATGTGTCGTCGGACATTGCAGATCCAGACCCCATTACACCAAATACTCTTCTAATGGGGCGGCACGATTCAGCATTGCCATTGGTGGTGTACCCCGAATCAGATCTTTTGAGCAGAAAGCGGTGGAGACACAGTCAAATCCTCAGTGACCAGTTTTGGAGATGTTTCACACAAAACTACCTACCCACTCTGCAGACCCGCAACAAATGGACAGAGGACAAAGACGACCTCAAGGTTGGAACCGTGGTCATGGTGGCCGACCCACAGGCTCCCAGGTCCCTCTGGCCCGTCGGAACAGTCAAGACCATCATGCCGGGAAGAGACAACAAGGTTCGGGTGGCGGAAGTACAAGTTAAGGACAAACTCTTTGTTCGACTGGTGGCTCGTCTGATCAGACTACCTGCCTTCCCCCAGGACGAAGACACCCAGCTGGCCTAAATTGACACAAATCTGTTTCACAAATTTGGGGGCGGCTGTTAAAAATGCCAGGTTTGCATGTTGCGTGTTTTGGATCCCCCTGGTGGTGAGTTGCAATTTGTTATTTTTCTGATCATGCATAATTTTGGCCACCTAACGAAAGTTAAGACCCACGTTAACAATAGAAAGAAGAGAAATAAAGCATTGTTGAGGAAGAGCAAGTTTTTGGTCTCATTAATTCGGACGGGCATAATTATAGTTCTAACCGGACTATCTGCAGTGGTATCCAACCTTCATCACATCAGCCGAGCTATATTTCACAAGCGATATAAGCGACAGATCGAGCGCAAGTGAGGAGATCCAAGTTTTTGAAGAGTTGGAGGAAGAGGAGGAGGTGGGAATTTTATGTTGGACCGTACATGTATTAGCCAGACGCTAATCAGGATGCAAACAATGTGCCCAGACTACCTGACATGGAATGGAGACAAGACCCATCGAGATTACAAGATTGGTAAGATATAGGCTGTTATCATTTTTATGATTTGAAGCATGTCACGTAAATAAACAACCTACTATTGCCTGGGATAAAAGAAAAGTTTTAACAAATCCCCGATCGTGTTGTGGAATGAGGGGTGGAGGCTAGCGACGTTAGCTTTTGTTTGCCTGGCATGTTTCGGCGAACACTTCTGCCTTCGGACCCTCTGACGGGGGCGGGGGTGTTCGCCGAGTTATGTCAGGTGGATAAACCACCTACTATTGCCTGGGATAAAAGAAAAGTTTTGACAAATCCCCGATCGTGTTGTGGAATGAACAGTGGAGGCTAGCGACGTTAGCTTTTGTTTGCCTGATGTGTTTCGGCGAACACTTCCGCTTTCGGACCCTCTGACGGGGGCGGGGGTGTTCGCCGAAGCATGTCAGGTAAATAAACCACCTACTATTGCCTGGGATAAAAGGAAAGTTTTGACGAATCCCCGATTGGGTTGTGGAATGAACAGTTGAGGCTAGCGACGTTAGCTTTTGTTTGCCTGACGTGTTTCTGCGAACACTTCCGCTTTCGGACCCTCTGACGGGGGCGGGGGTGTTCGCCGAAGCATGTCAGGTATATAAACCACCTACTATTGCCTGGGATAAAAGTTTTGACGAATTCATAAGTGTATGCAAAATGAACTCAATACAACTATGATCGGGGATTACCACGAGTTTGCTTCTGCTGTTTATTCCACAACACGATCGGGGTTTTGCCTCGAGTTACCTTTCAGCCAACGTCGCTAATTTCTGCTGTTCATTCCACAACAGTTGGCAGCTCTGCTTTGACAAAGTCATCAGTCATCTATCCAAAAATCACACTTACTTTTTTGCAAATTCTTGATCATAAGCAGACCAGTTGAGGAAGCAGGCATCTTCGAAGTGTTTGTAGCAGAGAACACTACTCGATGATGGCGTGAAATTCATTCGTTTCGTGCGAACGAAAGATGTCCATTTACGTGCTCTGCTATCCCTTTGGCCACTCATGCAACTTTTCTTTAAATTGAAAACAATACATCGCCACACACCGCCGTGGCATCTTACCGAGAAGCAATGCAACAATACTGTTCTATGGCGGACTTCCCTCACAGTTCTCGGTGTGACGTAATTTCCGAAGATTTCCGAAGATTGTCGAAGAAAAGCATTTTCTTTGTCAAGGGCGTTGCTATGGGTTAAAAAAAGAATCTGGAAGGGTTGCGTTAAAAAAAAAAAAAAAAAGAAAATATGCTTATAAATGTTTAGCCATTGATATTATTCAAAAACATGTTGGCCAACCTTACTTCACATTTGGTCTTTAAAGGCCCTTTGTACTGATGCCTGGTGTTCTGACGAATGGGTATTCCTTGTCGAAGTAGTATACCTGCTGTTGATAGCAGATTATTGTTGAACAAATCTACTTTACGTTTTGACACGGCTATTTAGATACATTATTATATTAAATATTTAGATACCCCCACTATAATATCAATGTTATTTCTTCAACAATAAACTTAAACTATTAAAACCCAGGCGACCCACATGTTTACTGCTTATCAGACGACGTTAACGTCCTAACACTATTATCTCGTAATATCATCAATATTCTATTGTAGTCTTTCGTGCATATACGTAATTGTTTACAGAGTTTAGTGGTCAAAAGGCACTATAAAATGGAGGGGCGTGGTTGTCGTTTCGACCGGATCGTTCGTCAGAACACTGGCTTGATCCAGGAGAAGCTAACAATAGGATGACCTAGGGGGCCAATGCCAGGTTCTTAGCTTTAACATAATTTTGGGCTGCTAAGTTTCAATGTACATGACGTAATGAATGTTGTGTTGTGTTGGTTTTTCCCATCAGATATTCAAGATATATTTCAAAATATAGGTCTCTGAAGACCATTTTCTGATTTACTGTGTGGGATTTGGTAAATTTAGCTGTAACAGCTCCAGAAAAATATTATATTCCTCTCTTTTTCCCATAATGAAATCCTAGTTCTACTGAATGATGCATGTTTGAAAAACTCTTTCCCGTTATCCTTGTCAGAGTTGCAGGATGCTAGAGAGTATCCCAGCTGAACTGCTGAAATTATTAACTGTAGTCTCCTTACTGGCAGAATGCCATGTGACTTTCAGCATGCAGTAGTAGAACCTTTAATGAAGAAAAGAGGCCTACACCCCACCCTCTGTTCAAATTTTAGGCCTATTTCTCATCTTCCATATATTTCTAAAATACTACATCTATAGTCAGCTGCTACCATTCCATGAAGAAAACCAGATTTTGCAACCATTCCAGTCTGGTTTTAAATCCCTCCACAGCACTGAGTCGGCACTTTTAAGAGTATCAAATGATATACTTTTGGCAACAGACTCTGGCAAGTTTGTTGTTTTAGTTCTTTTAGATTAATCTGCAGCATTTGATACCGTAGACCATGAGATTTTAACTTCTCGTCTTGAGTACAGCGTGGGCATTCAAGGTGTCGCTCTTGAATGGTTCAAGTCGTCCCTAAATGAACAGTTTTTGTGTAAAAATGGGCAATTTCATGTCCAAAAAAGGCATCGCTTCCACACGAGGTTCCCCAGGTATCTGTTCTCGGCCCTCTTTTATTTTCTTTTTATTTATTGCCTCTTGGTTCTCTTTTTAGGAAACATGGTGTTTTATTTCATTTGTATGCTGATGACTGTCAGATTTATTTTCCAGTGGCGCAAAATGGCACTTTCTGTCAACTCATTGAATGCCTCAATGATATAAAGTCATGGATTTCACTTATTTTTTTTCAGTTTGAATGAAAGCAAGACTGAAGTCATGGTGTTCGGACCAAGTAGCCAGGCCTCCCTGAATGTTGACTTCGGTTCATTGTCTCCGTTTCTTAAGGACTATGCCAAAAATCTGGGGGTCAAATTTGATTGTGCTTTTAAATTCAAGAAGCAGATTTCTTGTGTTGTACGGGCCTGTTTTTATCAGCTTCGCCAGATTGCTAAGGTGAAATCTATTGTTTCATGCTCTGATTTGGAGAAATTGATTCATGCTTTTGTCATTACTCGGCTGGATGATGGTATTTCTTTGTATGCAGGCGTCAGTCAGGCTGCACTGGCCCGTCTGCAACTTGAACAAAACTCTGCTGCTCGACTCCTAACTAGAACCCGCAGGCGCGAACATATCACCCCAATTTTAGCATCTCTTCACTGGCTCCCAGTACATTACCGGATACATTTTAAGATATTATTATTTGTTTTTAAATGTTTGAATAATCTTGTGCCGCCATATCTGTCAGAACTGCTTCAGCCTTACAGTCCAACCAGAACCCTCAGATCAGCTGAACACCTGCTTCTAGAAGTCCCAAGATCCAGGCTGAAGCTTAGGGGTGACTGCATTTGCGGTGATGGCATCCAGGCTGTGGAACCAATTACCACTTACTATTAGACAGGCCCCTTCACTTATGGATTTCAAATCACGCCTTAAAACATTTTATTTTTCTCTAGCTTTTAATGTGCAATGACTGTTTATGACCTCGTCTTTTACTTGTTTTATTTTTTATGTGTTTCTTTTATCTTTGAATGTTAACTTATTTTGCTGTTTTATGGTATGTAAAGCACTTTGGACTCCTTTGCGGATGTTTTAAATGTGCTATACAAATGAACTTGATTGTGTTTGATTGCTTGCTTGATTGATTGCTTGCTTGCTTGCATGCTTGCTTGCTTGATTGATTGATTGATTGATTGATTGATTGATTGATTGATTGATTGATTGATTGATTGATTGATTGATGGATTGAACAGCCTGAACTGGTCTCACACAGCAACAGCCACTCTTAAACGCATACTTGACATTCAAGCCTAAATGTCCTTTTGCCCTTTGACCCGTTATAGGGCACTCTTTTAAATACCATGAAAAACAACATTAACTTTATAGTTTCATTGGGAGCCTTCACCAGAGTGCATTTCCGGTTTTATTCATTTTAATTGTATTATTTAAAAAAAAAAAAAAAAACACGAAATTAATTTACCATTTTTTTAAATTCAATAATATATAACAATATAATAAAACACAATAATGATTTCGAAATTATATAATCAGAATTAGAATTGAGACAGGGCGTTCACATAGGTGGACTTCACATTTTGGATCATGTAGGCAGATTGTGGTTGTTAACAAGTTATTTATTATTTCTCTGCGGCCCGGTAGCAAATGCGTCACGGTCCGATACGCGTCCCCTGCCCAGTGGTTGGGGATGCCTGATGTAGGCCACATCAGGTCTGTATAGGGTTAAGTTTAAAAAAAAAAAAAAGTTACCATAGGCCTACTTGCCCTATAGACAAGTTTCCTGAGCGAAATATGGGCGGCGCCATCTTGGAAAATGTCTGCTCCGAACTTCCGGTTTAGAAAGAACAACATGAATTGTGGTTGAAGTAAGCAGTGTTTACAAAGTTAAAACTGCAAAATAAAGCCATAGGAACCCACGGAATTTCCAAAGATGAATTCAGCACGACGTAGATGAGACATAGATGAGATTGTATGATTGTTCTTATCACCTCGTTGATCATTCGTGGACAAAATTATTACAACCTGTCAGCCTGTGTTGACGTGAGGTACAGATTGATACGCTGGCCACTCGAGTGACCGAAATGAGGTGAAATGACAGTATATTACATTTGCCGACATCAGAAGGGCTGACACAGATTTTGTTGTTACTAGGAACAACAAGGTATGTATTTTACATATAAAAATAGCATGTCATTCTTTTCTATTGCAGATATTGATCGCAATAAAAATTTGGACACCTTGATTTTATTTCTTGTTCTTGTTTATTTTAAAACGGTTTTAGTTAAAACGATTGGTGCATGTTCAAAACAGGTGAATAAATCCAAATTTATAAAATTATGAGAAAAAATAGCATACGAGAATGTGATATCAGACAGCAGAACTCCGGAGCTGCTTGGGAGCCTCGCCATACTTTGACCCGGCATTACGCAGACCTTCAGCGGCCTACAGATGGGCTTTCTTGCGCTTTCCTTGTTAATTCCAGCTCCAATAGCGCATCTTAAAGGTGCTGCAGTTAAAAAGCTCGTAGATGGATATAGGGATCGAGCTGACGGTCCGCTGCGAGGCGAGCCACCGATATTTGTCTCGATATACGTCCATCAACGTACAGTAAGTGTTGCTGTGAGGCACATCGACTTATCTTCCCTTGCCT
This sequence comes from Corythoichthys intestinalis, assembly GCF_030265065.1. Lineage (NCBI taxonomy): Eukaryota > Metazoa > Chordata > Actinopteri > Syngnathiformes > Syngnathidae > Corythoichthys > Corythoichthys intestinalis. Next base: position 19,261,356 of record NC_080401.1, on the reverse strand, counting down.
AACAGTGTTTTCCATCTGTAAACAAACAAAAAAAAACTTGTAACGCATTTATGGCTTGACGTAGTTGTGCCGTCTACACGTACTGATTAGCAACAGGCTAGCAGCAGATACAGTAGTTGTAGTCAATAATATTAAAGATCATCATAATTACAATAATCATTGTAATAACAATATCAAAGGCAACAAGTCATTTCATGTGCATGATTTTAGCTTTAGTATTTTTGGAGCACCAGACAAATGAAAATGCAGGGATTGGAAGAACATACCTTCCACAACACAGCGGCAGCATGGCTACAAAAACACCCTGGCCTTGTGGTGGCACGAGCTTGGTTTCACATCTGCTTTCATGAACATGGTGTCCTGCCCTGTCGTGATGATGACAGATGGATGCCGTATTTCCAAATAGTCTTTTTTTTAGGGGATTTTGATGAGTAATGTTACTCTAGCTCTACTGTTGTTTTGGATGGAGAAACTCTAAAACGGAAGTTGCTTGCAGATATCAGGAAGTAAAGCGGAAGTACCTCGGAAACTTGTCTATAAAAGGGGTTAATCTAAAACGTTCCTTTTGCACCTTTGTTCCTGTCCTCTTAAACAAAAACACAAAACACAGACAGAAGAACTCTAAAAAAGATTAGATTTTTCTTCTTGTAAAATCACTGGAAATCATTGTATTCATACAGGAAGCGTGTATTGTCTTGTCCAAAATTAAACAGTTAAATAGTTCGTGTCTCATTGCCCCTTCGTTCCGAAATGAATGTATTCATCCGCCACTTCCTATATTACGCAATGAAGCAGCGGACCAATCACTACCCTCGCGGAGTGATTTAGTCAGGGCTACACCCAAGCCCTTGTCTAGCCGCTGTGGCTTCCTCTGGATGGTGAGAGCAGAAGAAAGCTGGGGAACTTGATGTAGCTACTTAGCAACTGACAACGACAGCTGTTCTACCGCTTCCTCGACGAAACTTTCTTTAACCCAGCTTCCTTTATCTCTTACGACTAATTTCAGAAAATGTCTTGGCAAGGCTACGTGGATTCAATAATGGCCGATGGCGGTAATTGCAAGGACGCGGCCGTTGTTGGGTATACGGAGAACAAATATGTCTGGGCATCAGTCAGCGGTGGCGAGTTATCCAAAATCACGGTTAGTATGCTCATTCTCACATTTCTTAACCTCCCTTTGGGGTTCACGTGATTAGAGAAATATGCACATCCGCGCGGGCGTGCTTTAATGTGAAGGCCTGGTGGGACCGTGGAGTACACATGGCGTCTAGTATTCGGTCTTCCTGTGCCAAAAACTTAGTTTGAATGAACAGCTGTCGTTAATTTTGAACAGGCTGATTGACGGTTCTCGAGGTGACTTTGGCGAGTTTCGAAGGAAACGTGACAAGACTAACTCGTCAGGCGGGGCGTCAACCATTACGAGTGCGGAACCGTGCACTTTAGTCGGTAGAGAAGCATGACTAGTCATAGAACGTATTGAGGTGTACCGACTTCTGAGCAGTTTGTTGGCTGGCAGTGTGTTTTCAAGTCGTTCGGCAATGTAACTATGAGTAACCACTGAGCTAAGCAATACGAATTCGAAGTTGTCGGATCTTCCAGTAGCTCTGCATCCCCCCGGTCCAACTTGAATCTACCGCCCCAGATCCACCTTTTTCTGCTTGGGGCCTAAAATCAAATAATACCTACTGTGGAAATAACTTTGTGCATATTTTTCAACGGGCGTTCGAATGTCTACTGAAGTTTAATTAGCTTCCCTAAAGCCTTCGAAAAAAATGGACCACGCTATGAAAATATAACTTCACAGAGTTTACCCTTCGGACGCAGTCGATTGCTAAAATTAAAGACTTCAAAGTAACGCGAGAGCGGCTGTTTTTTTTTTATTTTTTTATTTTTGTACCAGCAATAGGGCGTGGGACACAATGAGCTTCGTTATTCATTCATGTAGTTTTAAATGGCTGTTTTTTCGTCACTATTTTTAATGTGTGAGCGTTCAGAAATTATGCGTGGCAGCTACGAGCCCTGACGTTTTGTTGAATGACCAGGGTAGGGTACTTCGAAGTCTGTCGCGAGCTAACCCGAGGCTAGGACTCGGTAGAATTTCCGCTTCCTGGATGCCGAAAGCGTGTGCTCTGACGAGCCGCCCAATGACTCTGCACTTCTGCTTGTACACTCGAGCGGGGCGAGGCTTTTTGGCTCTTGTCAAGACTTGTGGTTGCGTGTTAACTCATTGGCTGGTACTGACGGCGATGGACGGCCAATGAGGGTTGCCAGATCTGAGTTTCCAGCTCTAGATGGTATGGGTATCGCTTGTTTTTTATCAGATCTTAATCCTGTCATATGACTGACAGGGTGAGTTTGACATACAATAAATTTATGAAGTACTGCAGCACATGTCCATGAAATGACTGAATAATGAAATAATTGTTTTAAATATTAAATGGACCAGAATTTTAATGAACACTTATTCGATTTCCAATTTAATTATTCAATGACACATTTATGTAACTATTTAAAGATGTTTGTATATATTTCATTGACCCATTTGGTTCTCCATACTCCCTGTTTATCCTCTTGTTCACGAAACCACTCATGGATGGCTACCGCCCCACATCCTGAACCAAGCGCAGCCTGTACGCATGTATGAATTTTGCATGTGCCGGTATGAGATTTTGACAGTATAATAACCTAAAGCAAAAATTCCGTTGTTTCACAGTATCACAATATTGCAATTATTGCTCTAAAATGTTATTTTGAGATGTATGGGTTATATTTGCAAATTGGAACATCAACATGAATCGGTTTAAATAACTGAGGTTCTATTTCAGTGTTATTTAAAATACTTATCGACTAAAACCACAGCTCAAGTTGCTCAACATTAGAACAAGAACCCTTGGTAATATAGAACTGGACTTAAACAATATGATTAAAATGATTTTAGGAAAAAAACATACCACTATTAATATTAATTTGATAATGGAGAGAGAGAATAAGAGGGCATGAGTATGACTCGTATAAATATTTACACACTAGAGGCGTGGGAAATTTCTGATCCTTAGATTATTCGCGATTCGGCCGTGGAAGATTCAAGAACCAGTGTTTCCCACCAATGAACGAGACAGTGGCGGCCTCTCGTTTGCCCCCCCCACCGGAAAAAAAAAAAAAAAGATAATAATCAGATGCGTCAGTCAGCCGATTACACAGCTGCGCTCGTGCGGGTAGTAGAGTAGCATTTTAGAGTAGTATTTTATTTATTTTTTATTTTTTTTGTAAGGCTGCTTCAAACTAGCGGCAGCCGAGTGGGAGGAGTTCAGCGGACACCTATTCATTGTGTATTGTAGCGTAATGTTCGTAACTATGCAGGCCCCCCCTTAAGAGACGCAAGGGGAACGAGTAGGAAGAATGGGAGAACGAGCGAGATAGCGAGAGATAGCGGTCGCATGTCGTAGCAGCCCGCTGTTATTTTATTGTTTTTCTTTATTATTGTTACCACAATCAAGTGGGTAAGCAAATACAGACTTCTCTCCTTCTTCCCCATATCCGGGGCATTACAATAGTTTGGATCGGACTTTTCGGCGAAAGTGAGCGGTGGACGGCCGTCTTGGACGGAAAGCAAACTTTGATTGAACTTGCGCGGGGAGGCGGGGCCCAAAATAAAGCCTTGCGCTCTTTTCAGAGCGTTGGTCACAGTAAAATATTGATTAGTTGAAGCAGAGTAAAATGATACATATTCACGGTACAAGAACGTAGTTTCCGTGTCCATCGATTGGTAAGAAAAGGCTGTTTGTACGAGTGACGTGTGGGCGCTCCCGTCAGAGGGGACATTTCGCGTGGAGTGGCTATTTTTCGGCACAACACCGGCGCGCCAACTTCAGACAATTACGGCTGACGAAACTTTGATAAATGCGCACCCCCCCCACCCCCCCAATTTCGCGAGCTCTGGGACACTCGAAAAATGACTCTCATACCTCTCTTTGCTAAGTTAATGGTACCTCGATGTGCGTTTGTGTGGAAATTTAGTTCACAAACAACGGGGAAAAAACTATTCACCTTCTCACCGAATCAAGTAAATCTCTTTACACGGCTATTAGAATTCCCCCAGTCCTGTAAATGGGTAGGTGACAGAAGGACTGTTATTGTTGTGGTAATGTCGTACTTATGAGGGTCGAATAAAAAGGAAAAAGGAGGACTACGACGGCGGTCTGAAACCCGCGGCTCTCGGGCCGCATCCGACTCTTTAGCGCTGCTTCGGCGCTTTTTTTTTTTTTTTTTTTTTTTTTAATGGAAAAAGATGGGGGAGGGAAATATATTTTTTCTTTTAATAGGATTTCTAGGAGGACAAACATGACACAAACATTCTTTCAATTCATTAATATTGTAATGAAGTTAAACTTGTGGTGGCATCGTACAACAGAGTAGTCACGTGGTGCGCTATAGGATCCACTGCAGGGAAAATAAACATTTAATCATGAAGGCTAATTATGTATTTCTAGCCAACTTAGTCATTTCTATAGTAGGTTAATATAGCTAGTATTGATAATTATAAGGCTTGTACAAGGCTTTTAATTTTTTGCTGCTCCAGACATACTGTATCAGTTTTTTTTTTTTTGGGGGGGGGGGGGGGGGGGTCAAATAGTGCTCTTTCAACAGTTTGTGTTGCCAACCCCGAGTCACTACGAGATGTAAGTCGTACTATTGCTACGAGAAAAAAAGTCGCATTATTACATAGGGTAACGTAGCTGTAATCAGCTACGCATTTTACATACATGTACCGTAGCTGAGAGCTATAACATTAGCATAGCTAATGAAATATTTCAAATATATCTTTGTTATGGTTCTTCTTGGGGGAAAAAAACAATGGGGAAAAAAAAAACAATTTTTTTGCCGTGGCACGACATGGTGAGGCTGACAGACTCCGATGCAGCCCACCACCACAGTTTCAAAAAATCCTATGGGAAACACTGAGAACAATTCACAAACATCCAAATTCCGATTATTGAACTATACCAGGAAAAGTGGAACTAAAACACAGCGCTGTCTTCGAGACCCAATGAGGAACAGACCGAGAGTAGATCTCCCAACTCATTCCGCTAGATAAAAAAAACAATAATACCTGACTGCGGCCGACAGCCGCTACAAACAACTCCCAATTGCTAGTTGCTACAAACATATGGCCACGTAACACTACGGTAGATATCAAATATATGTAGAACTAGATGAGAAATGACAGAAAGCTGTGGCGTTAGAACGTGTATAGAAAACTAAATGCGAAATGACACTTGCCGGCGTTTGTAAACGGTTGCCATCTTAAAGCAGTAGACTTCCCTGGAAGGCTCTGTTGTAGCGAACCTAATTTTTTTTCTTTAAAATGGTCCTAAATCGGCAAAATCTTGAATCCATCTTTAAATGATGACAGTTTTAAAACTTTCACAAAAGTAGAAAGTAGACAAGGAAAATTATCGAATAACGGGAGCAATTTTAACACATTCAACGGTTGATTCACAACATTGAATTAATTGAATGTAGTTTAATGCTGCTGATACAGAATAGGGACTTGAATATTTCATATACTGTTTTTAACTGTTAACTTGATATTGAAATAGTAGTCTGGTTTAGCCTGAGAGGACCCATCCTCTCTCATCACAGAAAGTCGCCAGAGAGCAAAACGCCACAGGTTGTATTGTGAAAATGTTATTTTGAACAGATGTTTACAATGGCGAAAGACTTAACAAAAGTTGACTAACGGAAGAGAGGAAGCTTGTTAGCTGTCTTGGCATGCTAACTAGCCACGTTATATGCCTCGTTAACAAGCTTATGTATTTGTTTTACCATCGCTAGACACACTAAAGATGCCAGAACTCTCGTAAATGGTGGGAAACGATCATGACAGCGTTTACTTACATTAAATTTAGTGTAAAGTAAAGGATGATGGTCACGTAAATGTGAAATCATGTTGGAAGTGTTGCCTGCACATCGGCTTTCCTTCCTCCTCTAAGCCAGCGCAGTCTGTTTCTTTTCCGTAGCCAACGTACCTCCATACTAGTGACTTTGTCTTTTTTGGTGGAGGGAGTTCAGATGTAGTGTCACCGACAGGCACGGTACACAGCAACAACCCGTGGGGGAGGGGTGAGTCCTGCTGCTCCAAGGCACGGATTTCTCACTGCATTTTTGGGACATAAAAACTAGCTAATACGGTATGACGGAAAATTTTTGTGGTTTTGAAACTGACGTTTTCATACCACGGTAAACCATGCCTATTTGTGTGTAGAATTTCTATACTTATTTGGTCGGACAGAAGCTAAATGTTTTATTCTTAGAATTCGGCTAACTAGTGAAAGCATTACAAGCTAAGAGTTAGCAGTTGAGTAGCAATTAGCACATTGGCTTGCTAATGTTGATATTGTTGACTCGGTCTAGATAAATCACTTGGCAGACCAAATGGTCATAGCATTTTGTGAGTTTTATTTAAAGATGACATATAAAATGTTTGTTTTTAGTTTTACACATCCTTTGAGTTAGTGATGCACGATAATACATTTTTCAACCGATAACCGATAATTTCCTCCTTATTCCAACCGATAACCGATAATGTCAAGCCAATAATTTTATTAAAAGATTTATGTAAAATTTTAAAGTATACACAAAAGAAAATATTACTGTGCAAAAATATAATTTATTGCTCTTTTTTTCAACATAAAATATGAACAAGTCAATTCAAACTAGGGCTGTCCCAAACGACTAATTTTCTCCCGATTAGTCAGCCGACTATTTTTACGATTAGTCGACTAATCTAATAATTTAAAAAAATATATATATTTTTTTGTTTTTGTTTACTAATTTAGCAATGAAATTTTTGTTGACGCTTATCAATTCACAAAAAACATATTGGAACACGTAAATTATTTATTAAAGTACAAATAAACACATAAATAATAATAAATCACAAATAAACAATGAGTTCAAATGCTGATAGAATTAACTAGTGTAGCATCCCGATTGAAAAGGTGGTCTCTTAAACTGATGGTTTACAACTTTTATTCTATCCTTGATGTAATCACACTGTAAGAGCTATGGTGCACACAAATAAAACAACACAATTAGAAATTAACAAAAACTTTTCACCTTTTTCCTTTTAAACCTTATTTATATATCAATGAATTGCCTTTACCTTAATTTATTACCTTATCATTGACAATCTCTCCCTTGAGTGCAATCACTGTATATATTTATGACCTTTTAACCTTATATAATTTTCTATACCATAAAATAAACCATAACATGAAATAAACCTTTCAGTTAGCATTAAAGACAATACTAATAGCACTTATAGGCCCATTGTCAATGAAACATTATTATTCAGTAAGGCGACAGCACCCTCTGGCGTACAAAAAATGAAGAAAACAAAAAAAATTACAAACGGTGACGGCGCTTGAGGTGTTTATTCACGGCCGACGTGCAGCCAAGCTTGGCATTGAAGAGACAGGACAGAAGAGTGTACCCTCCGTTGTTTCTTTGTAATAAGTCAGTGTTTTGGACACTCTGGCGCGCTTTTTTTGGCTTTGTGCAGCTTTCCCCGCTTGCATACAGAGCATCAGACATTCTGAACTTTCCACGCATGTATTTTTTTTTAACCCTTCATTAACCGTCGACGGGATGTTGTGCTCGTCGACGGATTTACGTCATCGATGACGTCGACTACGTCGACTAGTCGGGACAGCTCTAATTCAAACATCTAAATAATGACAGATTGTCTGACATTGTGTAATGGTAAACTTTTGGGAACTAAGTTGCACAAAAATGCCTTTAAAAGTAAGCCATCCCCAACATATATAACATTAATGCACTGCAAAACAAACTTACTTAAAACTAGTCAGTTTTAAGTGTAAATCTATTGGCAATAAGTGAAATTATCTGCCATCGCTTCAAGTGTATTTCTCTGATTTCTTGGAAGAAAAATAGCTAGCAGAAAATAATCTTAACAGCCTTGTTTTAAAGTGTATGTCAACCCCTGGGGAAATGCTAATATTCCATCATTTATCCATAAACGAATGCCTTTTGGATTCATATCATGTCACTTCGTGTAATTACACACATCGCAACACCAAGAAAATGAGAGAAATTTGGGTCAATTTCAAGCTAAAAAGACCCGCCCCCGAGATCCCGGAAATCTGGCATATTGTGTGCATGACATCAAAACAAGGAAACAACCGGCTCAGTGCTTTAGTACTGAATGGCGGTGATGATGGCGGACAATTACGTTTCTATTTGCAGCGACGAAGCCGACGTAACGAACATTCTTCTAATGGTGAAGAGGAGAGTTATGAACCTTTCTTTGGTGTTTTGGGTTATCAATTTGAGCCCAAACGAAAGCCAATGCAGCCTAATGAAAGGATCATTGAGGGGAGCAATCACACTGATGAAACCCCGACAACAGTTCGTGTGGGAAACACCAAATGGTATGTTTTGCATTTCTTTTTGTGAAGCTGATACACCGTGACCGCAAAATAAAGTAATGTATAGAATAATTATCATTTAATATGCTATCATCGGTTTCGCTCTGCCAACCGACACAAATATGAATGGGATTAGAGCATGGGTCTCCAACCTTTTTTGCACCACTGACCGGTGTGATTTGGGTCTTTTTTTTTCACGGACCGGTGTCCCTCTTCTACATTCAGTTGGACTCTCAATGTTGTCCAATGGTGCTAAAAAACTATTTACATCACAAACATACATGTGCAACACGGAAATGGCGTAAATTAACGGTTAACGACATGGCGAAGTCGTTAAGTGAGAGGGCTACGTGCAGTTGTTGTGTGCGCCAAACATGGCAAACGTAAGTTAATATTCCTTTCTTTAAAGAAAGTTTGTAGTGTGTACTTGGGAATCGCTGCATTCGCGGTCCTTTTTAACGTTACGCACATGCCAACTTTGTCAGAACACCGGCAATGTGCGGCAGAAAAATACAGCAAATATAAAATAGCATTTGTTTTTAGCCCCGTCGTGTTGAGTGCAGGGAAAAAAATACAACTCAACCGCTGAATCAGTGGGAGGGCTGAGTTTGTTTCGTTGAGACGAGATGGGAGAGTGAGAGAAGCTAGCATCAAGCTAGCGATGTTGGAAATTGTAGCACAGTTTTCAGCGCGCTCCAAGCGATGTCGGGATATTCCGAAATGACTTTAATCCAGAACTTCGGTAGAGTTGTTGTCTAAAGTCGCCGTGATTTGCGATCTCTACAAGCTGATATTCCTGTTCCACAGACATGCTCGAAACACTCGATTTATTCACATACGGGTCACGAATTCACTCCTTCGCAGTTCGTGGGTCTTTAGTGATTGGGAAGTAGCATAAATTTTGTTTTCTTTGAGGTTGTAGGCACATCTTCTGGCTCGTCAGGTTCCCGTTTCCCTGTAAAATTGCAAAATTAGCCCTCTTAGCACTGACGAACTTTACTAATTGTCTGCGTAGTCCAGCTCTTTTTCTCGCGTTCGGGAACTCATGGGTACTACATTGCGACAAATGGCTATTTGTAAACCACATAGCATGACAGGTTTGAACCATTTTAGCGATTTTTTTGATAGAACAGGAACACAACTCTCTCGTCGATAAACAACCATGGCACCTGCCTCGACCTTTTGTTTCCTTGTTATGACGTCTCCGCCCCATTCGGCTGTTTCCGGAACACTTTCGGAAATGTTCGTCATTTTCGATCTATTTTCGATAATTGCTCATTAATGTGATTTTTTTTTTTTTGTTAACTTTATCAATATTTGTTATCTTGGCACATAACGGTTCTATTGATGTCTCACACCCCCTTTGCGTTTTCATACCCTTTAAGCAATACATTATTATACTTCATCCTAAAAAAAAAACTTGGAAGAAGGAAAGATTTTAAATGATATTTGTGGCTACAGAATATTGATTTAAGAATTTGATTATCTACTGTGACTGTAATTGAGCAGAGAAATAAGTTAAATAATTTGAAAAGTGATTGCTAATGTTATATGCTTTGTTGCACACTGTGAAAATGATTAACTCAAAAGAGCGAAATGTCATGTACCCATTCTGCCGCGCTTTGTTTACATTTGCGGCTTTCACGACATTTAGTTTACAGCAGCTAAACTGATACACGGCAGTACTATTTGGACGGAGTTGGAGCCCGCATCCGCGTGCGTGTTGTTTTATGCCTGAGTTTTGTTAAGCTGAAAATAAAGGCAGCGTTACAAAGTCATCTGACCACTCGTCATTTTACATACTGAATGCATTATTGACTGGCTGACTTCGTTTTCTCCATGTTTAAATTATCATCTAACCATTGTGCCGTCATGATAAGCTTGCTTACTGGACATCACTTTTTCATGAAGAATGGTGGTCGTATAAACTGCATTATTTTTTTATCCAGGGCTTTGGTTCTCGGGTCATTTAGGTTAAAAAAAAAAGTGTCTTGTCTCAGCGGCGGCAGCTACGTTCGTACCGGATAATCTGCCAGCCCCGGCCGTTCGCCGCGGCGTATTCGGGTCCTGGCTCTGCTCGCACGCCGTGGGTGTTCGCTGGAGGTCCCGAAGCCGGGGAACCGGGCTCGGCCCGGCCCGCCCCCCGCCAGCGGCCTGCCGGACCGGCCAGAGCCGCGGGCTCCGTCGGAAGACGGCTACTTGTCGACTATCGGTCTCCAGACGTGCCGGTGTTTAGCCTTAGATGCGAATTTACCACCTGCCTTGGGCTGCATTCCCAAACAGCCCGACTCTGTATTATCACAAGCCCTGTAGTTTAGCTTGTGTTTACAATAGCCTTAGCATTCCCGCTAGCGGCAGCCTCGTATTCGTTCCAAAAATCTTTGTGATGCAGTTTTAAATAGCTGCTGGGTTAGTGGTTTTGAATGAGGACGCTTTCTTTCTGCCTCGTGGAACTTCTACGGTACATGTTTCGCAGATGGTGAGAGCGTCGTTTTTATTTAGTAACAGCCGCCATAATATTCAACTACTTCTTGTCGGAGGGGTTGAGGAGGTGGCGTGCTGAATTCTTCGGTTGCGCAAATTAGGAGGCTAAATAAAGTATATAATTATCGGCTTGCATTATCGGTTGAATTTTTTTATTATCTGGATTATCTGTGTGACGTCATAATTGCCATTATCGGCCGATAATTATCGGTGACCGATATTATCCTGTATCTTTACTTTGAGTCATCTCATTAGTGATTTAAAACTATAGCAATTATCAGCTGGTGTCCTCAATGTGGGGAAGTTGCCAGGAGTTCAATTTAAAAAATTTTTTTTAAATCTGATCTGTATACCTACAAATTAGAAATTCCAAGCAGTTCAGCTCACGTGTAAGCAGGCAAAGTAGTTGAGCTAGTGAACCTCCCATGTTTAATTGTATTATTTGAAAGTCTTTTTAACAGCTGTTTTGGCTGCTCCTGCTATAAAACAATCTAAGAATATTTTAACTCGCTGGATCTCAACTTTGGTCTCTGGGTCACCTTTTTATTAGGGATGTACCGAAAGCAAATTTAATGGCCTAAACCGTAAATTGGAAACACTTGGTCGAAAACAAAAAGGCTGAAAAATACAGATGTATATATTTGAATAATTTCATTATTTTCTGATTAAGGCCATTGACTTGGCATTGGTTCTAAAACCACAAAAGGCTCGAGGAATTTAGTTTGAAAGGTTCTGATTCTGAAACTCCATGGGCAGGGACGCATCTACCAGGGTGGCAACACTTGGACCTTTTTGTAGTGTCTACATACGATTTCATAGCAAACTGATTAAATTTGTATACACATCTGCTATATATTGGCACAAGGAGCAGAGCAATTAATCGATGTGGGTCAATATATCAATTAGGCACAATTGAATGTAATTCGATCAAAATGATTGATTTCAATTTTCAATATGCTGTTTTGTCAGTTTTTTTATCATTAAAAAATCTCGTCAAAAATGGTCATACACATAAAACATATTTTTATTTATTTGGATAAATTGTAACTGTTAAATGTAGGGCTGCAGCTATTGAATATTTTAGTAATCGACTGAAAATTCTATCGAGTTACCGGATAAAACATTTTTTTTTTTTAGGTAAGGAGCAATTATTAATATACATTTGAAAACAAGACATTTCATCAAATATTGAACCATTTTCAGTCATGTCTTTATTTTCGATGTACATTGTTGAAAACCGCTAACAATTGCATCTCAGAGGTGACTAGAATAAAGACTAGTTCATTGCTTTTACTTAAACTTCTAGATCTTATAAAAAATATATATATTTCTTACCAAAAAATGTCATTACGCTTGATATCGCACATCACTTAAAAGTTAGGTGTTTTTCCCATGTGTTTCAATAGAATTTCCATTTGTGTCAAGCTATTTTTAAGTTCTAGTTAAGTTTTAAGTTAGTCTAAACTGTAAGTCCTGATAGGATTTTGAATTTTGCAGTGTTCAAAATAAATGTACGTATGATACCTGCTGTATTGGAGCATATTAGGGACCAGTGCTTCTTGGCGTTTTATCCAGCAATGACTACTGAGCTAAAATTGACAGCATTATTTTTTATTTTACACCCTCATCACTCTACAGCGCTATGTTTTCACAGATTAAATAAAGCCTGTATGTAAGACACGTTAGCCATGCATCGACAGTGGTCATAATTGATTGAAAACTAGCCCTCCGCAGGGCTAATGTTACGTGAGCTACAGACAGTAACGTTAATCTTATTCATTAGCGCTATGTAGTCTACTGCTTTAAGATGGCGGCTGTTTACGAACGCCGCCCTGTCTGCCATTTCTCATCTACTTTTACTTACATATATCTATGAGACGCATCAGGACTTAGCTACCTGCTACCACTGTAACATCATGCGGGTGTAGTTTTTAGCAACATCTGTGTGGCTTGTAGCGGCTGTCAGCTGCAATAAGTTTTTTTTTTTTTTTATTGGTTCTTCCTCTTAAAAGTACTCCAGGCAAAACGTGATGCCTAGAGCTGGCAAAATTAAACGATTCCTCGAGGTGAATAAAATTACTCAGTTTTTTAACTCGAGTTAATCGAGTTGCTCAAGTATCCGTTTCAGCTCGTTAAATGTGAATTTTTTTTTTGAAGAGTCAACATATTAACCATCATGAAATTACCTGCTGCCCTCTCGCCAACCCATAAATATTTTTTAGATCCGCCCCTGCCCATGGGACGGTGTTTTCCCGGCGGCAGTGAGCGCTGTTGTCGTCATAGCATTCTGTTCGTTCGACGTAGACACACACATCAATGCTGATGAAACCTTGATAAAAGCACTTTCATGGAAGTTTGGGACACTCGAAAAATGGGTCTCACGCCTCCAATTGCGAAGATAAATTTATGTGCGTTTGTGTGAAACTGTAGTTCACAACAACAACAACAAAATTGCCGAAACTAGTAAAGCGCTTTAGAATGCTATTACTATCTCTCCTACTCCTTAAGACTGATTTCTTGTGCAACAAGTAGAATCTATCGAGAACCAGGCAAGTGGCTGAGTTCTAGCGGCGGCGAAGTGGCTTCCAGTCCGATAAAATGGCGACTGGCAGAGGGGGTGTGGAAGTCACGGGGAAAAATGTGACAAAAAGATGAAGTGGTTGTGCCATAAACGTATTTTACTAAACCACAGCAAATGCATATGTATGCATTTAAATGCTATCTGTATATTGTTCGATTGATTAAATTCCAAACTACTCACGCATTGGCTCAACTCAATTTGACGCGGAACATCATTGGAAAGCAATTTCTTAAAAAAGCATGTAGCAGCAATGAAGCAAATTTATTTTATTTTCCTTCATTTAATAATTTACATTTTGCCTGTAAGCCAGTAGTAGCCAATGTGTATCTTCTTGCCGTGCTTTGATTATGTCATCACAAGAGGACTACGACTCTTCACTTTTCGGTGTTGAACAAAATTTTAACCGAAAATGCAGTTTTTCCGATTTTTGGCTGACGCTGAATTTTTGGTCACATCTGTATTTTTTTATATTTTTCATAGAAGTTTGGATAAAGGAACAGAACAAGCCTTTGAAAACACACATCTTCGAATTGCCTATCGTAACATCAATGTCTGTATCGTAGGAAATATACAATACCCCCCCCCCCCCCCCCCAAAACCAACCCACCAATTTAGAATCGCACTTCTGATGTGTTGTATTTCTTTTGCAGGCTGACCAAATTGACTCATTGGTGTCTCAGGATCGTTCAAGTTTTTTTATCACTGGGCTGGGCTTGGGCTCTTACCAATGCTCCGTACTCAGAGATGCATTGTGTGTCGACGGTGACGGGACAATGGACCTCCGGACAAAGAATAAAGACGGCGGTTGCACATACAGCGTGGCCGTAGCTAAATCGAGCAAAGGTATGTACTGTAAAAGGTTGAGTTTGGGTTCATACATGGAAGTTGTCATGGATGCCTTTTGATGTACATACCATTTTTGATTTGTTCCACAAAGTTTTAAAACTACATTTCCTATTGGGGGGAAAAAAAGTAAATTAATTTTTTTCTAAATGGATTTGTTCTGATGCGCATTGATTACTATTGCACCTTTTAAAAGGGGTGTTTCAAAAATCTAAACTATAAGAGAAGAATTCTTTTGGGTGGATATTTGTTTCAAGATTTCATTCTCACTTGTTTTTGTTCTTCTTGATGAAGACACAACTCCGATTTTCTTGGGCAGATCTAAATGAAATTTGTTGGGTATATTCTAAGCATTTACACAAGCGATGCACCGAAATGAAAATTCTTGGCTGAAACTGAATGGGAAAACTGACGTCAAAAGTTGGAAAACATATTTTTCAAAATATTTTAATATATAAACAATTAAGCCAATTGTTATTCAGATTTTATATTTTTGAAGTATGAAGTCTTACAGGAATCTTTTTGATCAAATGGGCTCAAATAGAAAGCTCTTGTTTAAGTTTTAAACAAAAAACAATGTAATTGTACTGTTTAATAGTGGATAAAAACATCAATACAGGCCAATAGAGGTGTGCAGCGGCACTGCTCTTACGATTCGATTACGATTCGTAGGGCCACGATTCGATTCAGAGGGTCACAATTTGATTCGGTTTGATTCGGCAATGCTTCGCGATGCATTAAAGCCTGGCATGCATTAAAATTCTAAAGCAAAGCATATTTATCGTGAATCATGAGGCAACACAAGCGGTCAGACATTAAACAACTTTTTATTGGCTCTTGTGTCACTCCTGGTTGAAGTCAAATGAAAATACTTTCAGATATATATTTTAAAAAAACGGATCACATCATTTAATTAGTGCTTTGAATGAGACCAGGGCTTTTTTTTTTTTTTTTTTTTTTTTTTTTTTTTTTTTTTTCTTTAACACACAGTAGCAGCCTTTCACACAGTGCAACATCTCCTTTGCAAAATAAGTAATAAGTCACTGTATTTTAGTCACAACGACTCATCAATAAAAACATTCAAGTAAATATTAAAGAAAACTACAAAGAAAATATTGTAGTGCAGGAGCATCTTTATCACAATATCAATCCAGGGATCAGTTCAGTTGCAAACAAAACGTCAACTAAATTGCAATGTAGAAGAAAAGTAAAATGTAGGCCTAGCCTAAAAAATCCAGCCCGACGCGACACGTGCCCGATCAATTAACTAGATTTGGAGGCCCAGCCCGAAAAACCCGAATTTTATTTATTTTTTTGGGAGTGACGCGAAAAAAAAAAACGCTGCAGCAGCAATTTATTTTCATTTCTTCGAGTTGGCAGAAAAAAACGCAAGTTTTCTTAATGTTTAAATAGTCTACATATTTTTATGATCATTATAAAAGCATTTACACAACGAAATAACGCTGGGAAAGTTTAATATAAAAAAAAAAAACCTTGGGTTTTGCAGACACACAGAGAAGATTCAAAAGGATCACATTTCTGTTGCCTTTGTGTGCATAAGTGTCCTTCATAACGAATTCTCAGTTGGCAGAAAAAGAAAAAAAACGCAGGTTTTCTTAATGTTTAAATAGTCTACATATTTAGATGATCATTATAAAAGCATTTACACAACGAAATAACGCTAGGAAAGTTTAATACAAGAAAAAAAACATGCGGGCCACGGTGTTCATGTGCACAAGCAAATGCACAATACAGATAGCCTGCTCTCGGTTTTATCCCTTTTTTAAAAAAAATAATTTATTAGTCCTGCGCGGCGGCCAGACCCGAACGTGAATTTTCGGGTCGGGTCGGGCCCAAAATGCTAATCGGGTTCAGGCACAAGATCTAACGTCTAAGAGATAGGACATAACATAACAACGGCTGAAGCAGAGAAAGAGGGAGCGAGAAAGATAATTGATGCACCTAATACATTAGCCACGTTTACATGGAGCCAAATATTCCAATTACAATCGGTTTAGATGTTCAAACCGAATAAATGTGTTCCATATAAACACCTCATTCGGAATGAACTGGCCCAAACCGAATGGAATTTCATTCCGTTTCACAGGGGTGGAATATTCCTTTTCCCAAACCGATTACAAGTAAGATTATATCATGTAAACAGGGAAGCGGAATGGTGTCTGGTTGCGTTCTTTCTGCACATGCTCCATACTGACGTGGTGACGTCACTTGGTGACGTAAGTAACGTCACTTGCAACATGGCTTCCAAGCACAGCGCACCGTAGTCCGGCGGAAAGTTTGAATTTAATTCAAACTTTAAAAGAATTGAATATAATTGCTCGCTTAGACGGGCGTAAAACGAGGAACAGTGAACTATTTAAAAAAGTTCACAAGAGGTTACACGAAGCCGGAATAGACCGGATCGTTGACCAGGTTAGAAACTGGTGGAAAACGCCGAAAACCGGCTACTACAAGGCAAAAGAGCAAAACAGCAGAAGCGGATACGACCCCACAAACACAAAAAGTGGGTTAAGTTAAAACAGCAGCACTCTGACGATCGATCTCCATGTTTTGCAACGTGACTCTTTGTTTTGATTAATCTGCGCGTGTCAGACGGCAGTTGTCAAACGTCCTTTCGGAATAAAGGCAGACACATGTAAACACTGGATCGGAATAGATGAAGTGACATGTAAACAGCTGATCTGAAATTTCCATTTGGAATTATTTGAATCGGTATGAATAAAAGTCAGCATGTAAACGTGGCTAATGAAAACACATCTGGAGACATTTTGGCTTCTACGAGTTATGCGGTGTGTAAAAAATGAAACATGAGAATAATAATACAAATGGGGAAACCAAATCAGTTGCATGACCGGAATTGCGGAGTTAAGATTTTTGAACGTACTTATATATTTTAAAATGCGCTGAATCGATTCGGCTTGTTGCCCGCATCGAATCGAATCTTCCATGCCCGGCATCGGGATGCACCGCCGCATCAATTATTGTTGATACCACTAGAGGCCAATATTCCAGGAAGTAGGCATAATTGCTGTGAGCAGCCATTTATAGTCCTGATGTTAGATATAACCAAAATTTCCTAGGCTATTGCCATGGCATTGTTGTTTACATGCAAATTGTCACTTCTACAGACTCAAATACAGATTCTGGCACTAGAAGAAGTATAGTAACCTTACACGGCATTTTCCAATTTTATTTTTGCCTTATACCCGTGTTTAGGTGCTGTATGCTAACGTTAAGCACAAACATCAGAATCTTCGTCTTTGACATGCAACAGTGCAGTATAATTTATGCAAATATAATACAATTTGACCCCACCTTCATTTCTTGGTCACTTAACCTGATTCTTCCAATTAAGACGCTAAATCCGATGGTCGTCTTGGCTCAAACTGTCTGGCTGCACATCACAGCCACTCTCGCATACGATACATGGCGCTGGTCTACAAAATTTTGGAAAATATCTGCTTCAGAGATTTTTAAAAAATGGCTAAATCATACTTGCTATGGTGACGGATTGGAAAAATGATCTAGTGCTGGTTGGCTAAAGTATTCAAGATATTTAATGTTACATAATTACTAGATGTTCCAGTGCCATTTTTTTCCCATCCCGATATAGATTCTGATACTTGTGGTGTGAGTATCAGCCAAGTACCGATCCGATTCCAGATGCTAAAGAATGACATGCTTTCCTGAACTGGCTCGGTGCATGTTTTTATCATATTCGTAAAGAGTTAGCACTTATTTAAGAAAAATAGATGCAAACGGGAGCTCAAATGATCTCTTTACATACAGTTCAATACTACTGCAAACGGCTGCACGATATATCCATCGCAATGGGCGCACAATAGTACCATCGCTGGACGTGCAGTAGTTAATTTTTTTTTTTTTTTTTTTTTGCTTCATAAAAGCAAGTGTGCAGAGACATGGCGTCCTGGATCCCTCTTATCAGAGGTGCGTCGAGTAGCCAAAAATTGTACTCAAGAAAAAGTAGCGTTACTTCAAAATATTACTCAAGTAAAAGTCATCCAAAAAATTAGGGGTGCACGTTATCCATTTTTTGAAACTGATATCGATAACTTCCTGCTCCTCAAAGCCGATACCGATATCAATAACCAATAATATATATATTTTTAAATCTATAACCTGAGTTTTTGAACACCTGGAGGTTTTTAAAAAAAAAAAAAAAAAAAAAAAAAAAAACTTGTGGTGGATTCAACATTGATTTGCCATTGTTCTCACCAGATTTTTCATAATGACATGAACAAAACAGTGCGTTTCACTTCTGCACTGCCCGACAGCCAGCTAAAAATGAATGCACTTCCATAAACCACAAGGCTTGGTCTTTTCTTGCTTTTATGGGAAGACGCTCGTCTTAATAATGTGAAAGTACAACAGAAAAATGAAAATATTCAATACTCAATATACAACAAACTGCACAATACACTTATATACACAACTATTATATGTATAGCATAGCACACTAGCTTGAGCTACTAAAGCATTGGCTGGCTTCTATAACACAACAACTTACTAAGTTCTGTACATATGACCCTTCACCACAGAAGTAAACATATGGTGCACATCCATATGTTACAGTAAACATAAAATACTTGCATATTTCCAAGGCGGAACGTAACAGAAAGCATTCACGATTGTCAATGCGACCGCTAGACACCGCAATGTGTATGTGAATGAGCTTGTAATGTGAACAAAACTACAGTGACAGAAAAATAGATGCAACAAATTATTCTAGGGCTGTCCCAAACGACTAATTTTCTCCCGATTAGTCAGCCGACTATTTTTACGATTAGTCGACTAATCTTATAATTTTTTTTTTTTTATTTTTTATTTTTTTTATGCTTGTCAATTCACAACAACATTTTGGAACACTTAAATTCTCGATTAAAGTACAAATAAACAAATAAATAACAATTATAAATCACAAATAAACAATGAGTTCAAATGCTGATAGAATTAACTTGTGCAAAAGAATGGAATGTAAACAGATTCAGAACACTGACTTCACCTTTCCAAAATGATTCAAAACAATTCTTAAAAAAATACCTAGCATTAATATTATAGTAAACTGTAGTACTATATATAATAGTATTATAATTATTCATTGCCAATCAGAATTTTCATAAAGGGTGTCATTTTAAAGGTATTCTTAGTGTAGAATCTGAAGTATGTGAGATTAACGCCAGAAATCGTTATTTACGTATATGACGAACATTACATGCTTTTATTTTGAAATGTTCACCGGAAGTAAGTTCGCTAAACCGCTAATTTAAGCTTTACACTCTGCAAAAAAAGCACTTTTTGTCATTGCATGTGTTGTCAGGAATAGATTTTTTTTCCTTTTGCAAATGCTGTTAACCAGCGATTTTTCATGTTTGAAGTGTCACCTTTTAACTGCAAGTTTTGGAGAAGGCTGCCTGTTTTATAGCCGGCTAAAGTAGGTCGTCTTTTTTCCCCATTCACCTCAAAGTAGCAATGCTAACATATATAGTGTTTAATATAGATGTGTTTTCCTATTTTGTATGTCTGAACTTTAATTCTACAGCGTGTTGATGAGAGAAAACCATCAGCACGCATGCACAAATGTACGCACGCACACACGCGCGCGCAGCGATAAAACGCAACCATGAAAATGACCGCCCTCATTTTTATTTACCACGCGATAAATGGACTTATTGCATATCGCGACAGGCTTAGCAACTTCAATAAAACATGCCATTAGTTAGTTAGACGGACTTACAATGTCCTGTCGTTATGATTCACGGCCGACGTGCAGCCAAGCTTGGCATTGAAGAGACAGGACACAACAGTGTACCCTCCTTTGTTTCTTTAAAAATAAGTCAATGTTTTGGACTCTGGTGCGCTTTTTTGGCTTTGTGCCGCTTTCCCCGCTTGCATACCAAGCGTGCGACATTCTGAACTTTCCACGCATATATTTTTTTAACCCTTCATTAGCCGTCGACGGGATGTTGTGCTCGTCGACGGATTTACGTCATCGATGACGTCGACCATGTCGACTAGTCGGGACAGCTCTAAATTATTCTGACCTGCAGGTGGGGCAATGCCCCGCAAATGGTCAACTGCTTTCCTATACTAGTGTGTAAAGTCACTATAAACTGTAAAGCCAGCACAATACATATTATCGTTCCTATTAATAATGTTATTGGATTTATCGGGATGACTTCATAATTCCTATTATCGGACCAATAATTATCGTGCACCAGTACAAAAAATGTACTTAAGTACAAGTAAAGTATTTCGTGAAAAGAATACTCATGTCATGAGTTACATTGTGAGTAACTGTTTATGATGATTGATTTTAAAAAAAAAATAATATATGTATTTATCAGCACATACAGCAAATACTCTACGGTGCTTTAAAGACTATGTAATTGAACAAGCGGGCGTGATAGAAGAACGGCAAGCTTGAGTCTGTTTAGTAAAATCTAGTCATGTGATTATTGTTGTGTCATCTCATCGGTGAAACTGGTCCAACTACTGTTGGCATCTCTGGCAAAAAAAAAAAAGTCAATATGTAGAATAAAGAGGACAAATGTAATTACTCTATTGGAGCCCAAAGTAGCAGAGTATGAGTAGCGTTTCTTCATGAATTTACCCAAGTAAAAGTATGCCTTACTAAAAGTACATTTTTCTCAGTTACTTAAATGTTACATGTTGCTACTAGACATGTGCCGGTGACCGGTTTCACGGTTTACTGCGGTGTGAAAACGTCGCGGTTTCAAAACCACTAAAATTTTCCGTCAGACCGTTGAACGGTATTCGCTATTTTTCATGTGTCAAAACTGCAGCCAGAAGGGACGTGGCGCGGCAGCGCTCACCACCTCCCGTTTGTTGCTGTGTGTGAAAGTGACTCTATCGGCTAGACAGCCAGCGAACCCAAAAACAAATACTCTTTCAATTTCAATTTATTGAGCTCGCAAATCGTGGTAAGTGGAATATACAAAATGCATACATTTAAAACGTTGTACAATTGTATTTTTCCATGTGTGAGTAGCTTCAACAGATTAGCACAATGGAAAAAGTTCGCCAAAAACAAAACACACATTTTCCTTTCAAATTCGATATACAAACTAAATAAAAGCTTACAAAGATGAATGTTAGCCTAGGTTTAGCTGGGAGAGCAACTTCATCGAGTTTTACAGCCGCAGAGTGAGAAAACAAGCTTGATTCGCTTGAATCAGTGGCTTGAATGAAGGGGGGGAAATGGTAGCCTCAAAGATCGCTAATTGCAGAAAGATGTTCGCTGGATCAAGAAGTCACACTCCCAATTTTTTTTTTTTTAGATGAAACCTTTCCACAACAGTATTGACATTTTAACTAACTTATACATTTTTAACTAACTTATTAACTTATAAATTATTTATGTTCTTTTTAACACAAAGGCATGACATGTAGACTAGAGTTGACACAGTGGCTGAATATGGCGAAACTTCACTTGAGCTTTTCCACCCTCAAAACAAAGTCATGCAGTATAATTTAAAAAAAAAATTATTTAGAAGTGTTTTTACTTTTTTATAGAAATTGTTTTGTGCGTGCTCTAATCTTGAACAACTTGAGCTGTGGGTATAGTCTATAAATTGTATTTTAATTTTATTTAAAATATTAGTTTTTTTTTTGATATTTTATTTATTTTAACAATATATTCATGTTTCAATTTGCAACTATGTTCTGAAAAAAAAATTCCTGTTCAATGGATTTTTTTATTTATTTTTTTTAACCCATACATCTCAAAATAGCAATACCGTGAAACCGCGGTATTTTTGCTCACGGTTATCGTACCGTCAAAATCTCATACCGGCACATGCCTAGTTGCCACCCATATCTGCCTTTTCTATACAGCAATTTTCGTATTCACAAATTAACCCTTAACCTTAGCCTAAACGGTGTTAATACAATGTGGTCATGGTTACTCAACCAAAGTCTTCCAAAACATATTTATTCAAATTCTTATAGTTTTAATATCTCAATCGATCACAAACTCACAAAAAGCCACAATATCAGGGTTTTTTTCCCCCAATATCGTTCAGGCCTATTCCAAACAGAGCTATTCAAGCTATCTGGCAAAATTCTTCTAGTTTTAATATCTCAATATATTATCGCAAACCCCCCCCCCCCCCCCCCCCCAAAATAGCAATGATAATTTTTTCCAGTATCGTTCAGGCCTAGTGAAAACTGACAGCACGCACATCTTTCAACATACTTAAAATACGCTTGCTGACCTTTGACTATTGGTAGTGCAGTTTCAGAGCTACAGTATATTTCCGACTTTGCGAGCAATACTTTGGCTCCGACACTCTCGACAACAGAGAATGGTTGGACATTAAAGAGAATAAATTCCAATGTTTTGTCTGTCATTTTTTTGGCTGTCTTTGGGTAGTTTTCCCTTTCGCTGCAACGCCAATTTACAAGTTTGCTGTTCTGGCTGCTGTTCTGGCTGTTTTTTCTCCTTGGTTAACTCCTTGTATTCCTTTCCATTAGGAATGGGAACTTCAGGGCACCCCACGATACGATACAATTTGCGATACAAGGCTTACGATAACGATTCTCACGATACAGCGATTATCGATATATTGGTCAGAAATTTTGATACATAATATTCTACAATACAGCTGTTGAAACTGACAAAAAAAGCGATATATCAAAATGGAAAAAATACTGTTTAAGTCCTTTATTAAACAGTGACACCTTTTCTGTGCAACCTTGCTGTAAAATATAAATCTACTGCAAATTTTGTACCTGCACATATAAAGGAAACAAACAACAACCACTGATATCTCTTGGAGAGATCATGATCAATGGCACCCTTAATTTCTTTAAAGTTTTAAATGCTTTAAAAAAAAATAAAAAATTAAAAAATTAACAGTGCTGTAGGTGTCAGTCAGCAGTTGAGCTTAGAGTGGGGCAGTGATTGGTGGGTCTTTTCTACCTATATGGCCTTTGTTGCCAAAAGCATTTGTTTGAGCACTTCCACCATCTGCTTGAGATGTCCGACTCGGTCACATTCTTCCTCACCTTAAAAACAACAAAATAAAACAAAAAATATTAGCTACTTAATAGCTTTTGAGTTGAAATCCTAATTTTTTTTTTTTTTTCCTGTGTGTTGGAAGTATTGAGTAAATTTAAAAAATATGAATTGAATGTATAGAAATTAAAAATGCAACAATTACCTATTTTTGATCTGTAGGCTACATTAATTATCATGCATATCACCTTATATATTTTGGAAGCTATTCAAAACATTTGTATAGCTTATTGTATCAAAATGGCAGCAATGAGTTTGTGAAGTAAACTAGATGGAAAGTGGTTCTCAAATAATATCAAATCAGTAAATGAATGTAGGCTTGTTCGATATTCATTTTCATCCAGTTTAGGGTCCTGGTTTAAGTCATCAAAATAATACATGTAAATAAAAAAATCAATTACATAGCAAAACTTTCTTTCCTCAAGTGATAAAAGCGAAGCAATGAAGAAATCCGGTATCTACTTCGTCACCAGCTGCCTGTGAACCTTTTTTTTTGTTAGACAATTCTTTCATATAGCAAAGTCCTTGTTCACCTTACTTCCTTTCTTGTTGGTGTAAAATCTAAAGTGTGTCCACATGTGTGATTTGTAGTGACATTTTTCTTCTTTTTTTTTTTTTTTTCCCTCCACCGTTCTCACGAAGTTTTATTTTTTTTCAACCCACTTGGAGCTTCCTCTCCTTCTCTAAAAGACTTGTGCGCACTTTACCTTCACCGCCACTCTTGAGCGCCCCTAGTGGACCACCAAGGAATTGCTCAACAAACATTGAGCAGTTTACAGCATCCATACTCCATTGTATGGCCAATATGTCAAATGAAAGTATCGATACTTGGCGGGAGCATATTGATAACCGATCGGGTTGCAAAATATCGCGATATATCGCTGTATCAAGATATTTTCACACTTCCTTTCCATGTTGACTCCTCATGTACCTTATGAAGTTGGTAGTATTAAATCTGGCAACATTTGAACTCTTGAAACAAATTTCCTTCTGACAAATCTTGCAATTCGACGTTTTACTGCTTGGTGCGTCAATTGTACAATATCGCCAAACAGCTGACGTGTTTCTGCTGCTGTGCCGCTATAGCGTGCTACTGCGCTTGCCTTGCAAGTAGTGGTGGGCATTGAACGATTCAGATTCCATGTTTCGATTCCGGTTCCGAACAATTCTGGATTCCGATCCTTTTAAGAGGCAGGGTAAAAAAAATTATAGTTTAAAAATGTATTAGTTTATATTAATGTCTTGGCATCTGTGATTTATTTATTTATTTTTTTTAAGTTACATGAATTTAAAAGTAATTATTAATTATTCTATTATTTATTTTTATTATTAATATAATATAAACTACTTATAGGGCTATTTTTTAACTTGTATATAAATATCAGTCTTTGAACTTAAATGTGATGAAGTATCTTTCCACAAGAGTGCACTTTCACAAAGATTTTCTAAACCTCATGGAGAAAACATTTACATATTCTTTTGCCATACATGTGCCTTAGCTGGGAGCTACGACGAAGCATTAGTATAATTTCTATTGATTATAATTTGAAGATCTTTAAATTGGGGGTGTGCCATCTTAGGCACCCCACGATTAGCTCACTGATTAGCTCACTGGCTGCATTTGAAGGCGCTAGACATCCAAATCATTTTGACTGGAATAGATGTCTACCGCTGTCAATGGCACTGAAACCAGAGTATTCACAGCCAGTCTTTTGTGGGCATTTGCAGATAACTTCCTGTAGTTCTAGGGCATTTACAGGTTACTTCCTGTTGATTTTGAGTCGCTTCCTAGTCTTTTGGAGACTTGAGGCACTTTTCGGTAACGCAAAATAACAGTGACCTGTAAATGTCCCAAAAGAAAAAGGGTGACCGATCAATCAATAGGAAATCAACAGGAAATGGTGTAAAAATGGCCCCAAAATTGGGAGTGGGAGAGATGGCAGCAAATGAACGAATGTATATTCACTGCCACCATCCCAGTTAAAATGGATTGGACATCTACTAGCGATACTCATTTCAGTTCGCAGAAGAATGAAAACAGCTTTTTAAAAAAAAATTTGTAAGCTGTTTTGTAGAAGAACGTACAATGATTTCTGGAGCCTTGTATTGCGTATCGTATCGTAAGGTACCCAGAGGTTCCCACCCCAAATAGCCACTGTGGGGATCTCTGGCAAAAAAAATGTATAAAAATAATAGTAACAACACATGTGTGTGTGTGTGTGGGGGGGGGTTATAGTTACTTGAGTAAAACTATCAAGTATGGTGTGGTAAAATTACTTACAACTGGGCCTGTCGGGATAACAAATTTTAGGTGATATATTGTCTCCTAAATTATTGCCAATATGCGAAAAAAAATTTTTTTTTTTTTTTTTAACCAATTCAACTACTAAATTAGAGAAAATACATCGTAATCACCCATTCAAATGCAATAAATTGTTAGTCTTGCACAATTTTTTTTTTTTTTTTTTTTAACACACGTATAACGAGTCATTTGAAAACTAAATGCAGAATATAAAATGGTTGAGAAACCAACGCCATTTTTATTCTCTGCCAATTTAAGCCCATCAAGTGTATTTTGAAATGTTCATCGGAAGTACGTTCGCTAAAGCATTAACTTTATACTGAGTAAAAAAATGCACTTCTACTTTAATAATGCAGGTGGTGTCGGGCATAGATTCTTTTCGCGTCGTTTGTAAATTTTGTAAACTGGCAAGTTTCCATGTTTGAAGTGTCACCTCTAACTGTAAGTTTGCGTTTTGGAGAAGACTGCCTATGTTTTATAACAGGCTAAAGTGTTTAGTACATAGTCTTGTTTTCCATTAGCCTCAATGTAGCAATGCTAGTGTTTTGCAATGTTTAATAGATGTTTCCTTATTTTGTACGTCAGAACTTTAATTCTACGGTGTAGGCCTGCATCTGTCGATTAATCGAACTAGTTCGAATTATCGAGTAATCGGATAAGGAACATAAAAAATTAAAATACCAGACCTGAGCCTCAAATGGCATAAAAAGATAAATAAATGAGGATATATGTACAACAAAAGAACAATTGGCTAACTTACATAGCAAAAGTACACTAGTTTAAATGCTATAAAATGCCCACGTTCTTGTACAATGCTCTTAACAAATGGTTCAAACACATATTCCCTAAAAAATGGCTGAATATGCGTTTAAACTAAATTAAAAATGCATTAAAAAAAACATTAGCTTAAACAAAAACTTAGCTTATGTTGGTCTTAACAGGGAGCAGCTGGATTCAGCCATGTGAAATGAGGCTGACTAGAGGGCAGTGTGACCACCCAAATCAATAAAACTAAAGGCAAACACTTTCGAAACCAAGCATTACAATGCCACTTTAAACGAATACTCGAGGCAGCAAGATTCGAATGATTTTTTTTTTTTTCTAACCGAATACTCGAGTCACTCGACTAATCGCTGCAGCACTACAACGGTGTATTGATGACCAATGAACATCAAAATATGCACAACACGTATGTGTGCCGAGTGCACACACAAGCACACGCACTCACAAATGTATGCACCCACGCGGTGATAAATCGCAGCTGGCCACGTTTTCCATAATGACAAATGTCTTCGTATTTCGGAATACACTGGTAATGGTGACGAAAGTATTTGGCACTGCTTTACTTACTAAGATGCCTAGAAGTTATTGGTGCATTGAGTGCATGCTGACTTTCTACAGGAATGAATTGATTTGTTTTTCTTTTTTTCTGCTCCAGCATTGGTTTTTGCCATGGGAAAGGAAGGCGTTGCCGGAGGTACCCTTAACGTAATAGTTTACAAAATTGCCGATTACCTGAGGAAACAAGGATACTAAGGTGTTCCGTGCCAGCCCACCTGCCCACCTAGCTGTCTGCCTACCACCCTATTGCATTTCACACTTTCTGTTCTAGTTGCCATTTATATTCCTGCGCTCCTCATTCCTCCCCAAAACATCTTTGCCCTTGAAGTTGATCCATCGCCAAGATAAGCGGATGACAAAGGACGCCGCTTAAGACCAACAAAAATGAAAGCCAAACACTTCATCGCCGAGGAGTCCCTGCAATATGAGAGCGGCCAACCCCCCCCCCCCCTTTTTTTTTGTTGTTGTTGTTGTTGTTAATTGGAGCGCTTAAGCAGTACCTCATCACGTCTTCCCAACAACTTCCTTGAAGAGACCGCGTGTTCATCTGTCCAATGTCCTAGCCTTCAACCCTCGCCCCCTTCAGGAAAAGCCCTTCCTTTCAACAGAACACTTGACTTTCCACCTCTTGGCTCTATATGGTCATATATGTCAAGGTGTAATAATTTGGCGCAGTTAACAATGGCGAAGCAGTCTTACTGTTGCTGAACACGAAACAAAAATCAATGGACATTCCACAGTTACCAGCTCAGGCACAAGTTATTTTTTATAAGTAAATGCCAACTCCTGTCATTTTGTATCACTGAAGGCTGTCATTTTGTTGGACAATGGATATCTTGACTTCCTAACCATTTAGTGTTTTGTTTTCCTCTCTAACCTCCCCCAAGTTAGGACCAAGTGTAGTAAAAGCTCAGGTGCTGATATCAATGTGTTAAATGCAAACGGCAAGCAGGTTAGGTTATTGGGTGGTGAGCTTAGATCGAATTTCATTTTCTTTAGTTTTTTTTTTTTTTTTTTTTTCCTTCCTGTTCAGAAGCTAAACTGAATTTGAAAATAAAACCATTTTGCTGTGTTGACAACTTACTGTGGAACTAATTGCCTTGGCTCGTCCAGTGAGCTCAGTACCTACAACTGTAACGTCCATTTGATAAAGTAGTGACACTGTTTGAGAGACTGTTTTGGTTGGAATCAACATGAACTGTTTTATTGGAACCTGTGTATCCTGTGCCATAAATGTTCAAGGGCTGTTGCTCTTAAGATAGTTTGCCCAAATTCACAACTCGTTCTTTGGCTTCTTGTTTAGCTTCAATTCCACTTTTCAGGTGTTTTAGTACTTAAATCTATTTCTGAGTACCCCTTGCCAACTTTTGTTCTCACTGTTTCTTGTATCTGGGATAGTCTGTCAATGCATTGAATTTCATATGCATACAACCAAGAATGCCATATATTGATTTATCACCTTGTTTACAGACAGATCAAAATAAATTTTATTCCAACCAGGGAAGTTTCTTGTCATGCTATCCTTAATGTTCACACCTCAAATGTGTTTTCACAGCTTTTTGAATGGGATTGTCTGAGAATGTGGGTGCCCAAAAAAAAAAAAAAGGGTCGTTTCCAAATAGTGTTTTATTTCTGTAACAATGGACTGTAAAGGACAAAGGCAAACAGAATTGTCAAAACAAAGTAAAAGTATGAACAAATATTGAAGGAAAGCTTACATTGTCAAGAATTTGGCTGTGTAGTGAGGGTGGCCATTAGAAGACAAATGACATACAGTATTTTGTCTTAGTTTGCCCATAACTTTAAAGAAATGACATGGCACTATTTTCTTCATCGTATGTTGACAAATGGAAAGGGTTTGGCCTGTGCTGAAAACTTTCCTATAGTTTGGGCTGTTCTATTGTAGTGCTAGAAGAAATAAAGATGTAATTTTTTTATTAGTAGTAGAAATTTAAAGATCTGAATTTGTCTGGTGAAGCGATCAATACCAGCCCTCCCCAGGTAAAACAAAAAAACTGGGCGTTATCAGTCTATCCAAGTAAATGTTTTTACACTTGATGGAAAATGGTCGTGAGGTTGGATTAAACTTTATAGGGTGACTATTTGTTATTTAAAAAAAAAAAAAACATACATGGACGTCACATTTCAGATCAAACTCGCGTCTGTGGATGCCAGAGCTTTAATAAGCTAAAAAAAAAAACAAACGTCTGCAAAGACTTGATAGTGACGGGTCACAGCCATCATACACCGCGCCTCACATTCAAGTAGGGGGCCATCCCACATAGAGTTATTTTGAAAAGCACACAGTGATCTAATGCCAGATTTAGGAAAAGTACAAAAGCTGTACAGCATACAAACAGGACAGATTGTCTCAGGAGTGATTTGTTCGAGGATTCAAGGTAATATTTTTCGTACCATGCATGTATTTTGAAACCTGAATAAATCAATGGGAGAATTGGCCGCTGCAGCATTGGCGTCATTGTTTGCAATATTTACGTAAAATAAATGCTAACTGCCCGTTTTTTTTTTTTTTTTGCTTTTAACCAAGAATCAAGACTGTTTTATGTCCATATCTATAACGAATTCAGGGATTTAACCATTTATTCACATGAATTTTCAATAGTTGTACTGAGGGGGCCGCCACATTGACTAACAGACTAGCATCACATTCGACATATTTACGTAAAATAAATGCTGCCTTGTTGCTTTTAACCAAGAATCGAGACCGTTTTATGTCCATATCTATAAAGAATTCAGGGATTTAAGCATTTATTCACAAGAATTTAACGTAAAAAGCAGTTTCCACTCGGTCAGCTTTAATGGAGATAGGGCCCCCCATGAATCGGCCCAGCGCCGCGTCAATATCATTACAAAGTCTATGGCCTCTGATATTTAAAACTGACAGGACTGGCTGTGAATGCTCATCTTTCAGTGCCATTGACTGTGCTAGAGTCCAATGCATTTTGACGATGCCAACCTCTTCAAGTCAAAATGGCTTGGCCGTCTGGCGCAGTCAATGGCAGCAAACTATTGGAACTTTTTTTTTAAATATATAAGCTGGAAAACATCTCCCCATTGAAGGTGCATCATCGTTTATGTGCAATAAAATCAACATTTATACATACGGTGATGTGTATATTTACGCATTGCTCATCTGGACATTGCATTTGCCTATAGGAGTGTTGCATTTTTGACTCCAATACAGTCGGTGTTCTAGTCCCATCACAGTTGCGCAGCGGGCTTCTTTCAACTTGTCATCTGCCAGCTTGCAATAAAATGTACATTTGAGTATGGAGGAAGAAAATATTAAAGTAAGCGTGTTTTGAGGGGTCAAGCTTCAAGCAGGTCGTGGTCCCGGCCTTCCGGGCTGGACCGCTGCATCTGGACTTCCACGGTCACCTCGTCGTCACTACTGTCGTCCAGCTCGTCATCCTCGTACTCTGAGGATGACTCTTCCCTGTTGCGGTCGGAGCGAGACGCCGCCGACATGGTGCCGAACGAGTGGGCGCTGGTGGAAGCTGACGAGCGTAGCAGCGGCGTGCTTTCGGAGGCATCGTCGTTCTCGTCGGCCCCGCTCTCTTCTGAGTCGGAGTCGTCCTGCGAGGGGATAACCTTCTGCTTGCACACCGGACACGTCTTCTTGGTTTTGGTCAGCCAGGGGTCCACGCACTTGCAATGGTAGGCTGTGGAGATAATAATCTTTACTGCTTATATGAGGTTATAGCTAGCGCCGCGCTAAAAACAAACGAGAAACGAGATTGACTTCAGGTTGTCAAATGTTATGGAGTACCTTTAGTAACTTTCACAAAGCTACACTGCACTGTAACCAACCGCAGGGCGCTAAAATCAGTACTAAAGTCAATATTTTAAATTGTTTTACAAATAGCATTAGATCGGTTGAAATGGAGTAACTGATTGCAACTGCATTTGAAAGTTGAATCATTCTGCAAACTGAAGGTTTTGAAATTAGTCACGCAATTACGCAAGTACCTGTCCTCTTTGTTCTTCCTCCACACTAGCAAGAGCTGAGCACTCAGAAAAGCAGTCTCAAGGTTGCTACTACCAAGTGCTAAAATATGCTGCTTTAAGCATACAGTATATAAATTATAATTTAAAATCTATACAAGTGCATTTACTGTGGTTTTGTGTTTGTCGTTGTCACTTTTCTCTGCACGCTGGCAAAAGTATGCCTCTTTGCCTGATCCTTGATCACCTCCAGACCCCTCCAAGATGATGATGACCTCCAGCCTTGATGCACCATGTGAGTGTGTTGACGTCAAGTGAATGATTTTTTTTTTCTTAATTAGACATAAGTCACTTTGAAACATTTTGGAACCAGGAAGTACTAAAATATTGCCTCCTGACCAGGGGCGTAGGTTTGGTCTCAACATTGGTAGGGACGATAAAACAGCAAAACCTTCATGTACACTTTTCTGGGGACTGGACATGGGTCAGGGCTTCTCAAGAATATGAACCTAATTAACTGTTAGGCTCAATGCAAAATAAATCTGTAATGACTTATAATAACTTTCATATGTATTGGTTCACGTGACACACCATTCGATTCAAACTTGTTTTCAAAACTATTCCAGAGTAAATGTCTGGATGTTTTTTTTTTTTTAGCAAATTTAAATTGCAATATTTGACCATAAATTAAAAAAATTAACGCACACAATGAATACAATCTCTTAACCATCCAGGAATGCTAAAAACAAAAACATTTGTCTTAAGACCACACAACATTATCTGTCTAAATAAAAAAAATATCAATGAAAAAACGTCAGGCGGGGAATAACAAAAAAAAAAAATTAAAACGGAGGTTTCCTTCAGGTAAAACACTACTGCTTCGTTTCGCTTTCGTCCACTAGACAGCCAAACAACAAAAAATGGAAAGCTCCTTTGGGCTGCTTTAAGACCACATAAAGAAAATAAAAATGAAAATGGCGGAGAAGGGGGTAAACCTCAGTTCACTCACAGTTTATCGTTAACAGTAGAAAACACATACAGGAGGACACTTCTCTCGAAACAGCTTCCTACTCGTTTTGCAGGTTAGCAAATTCACACAGTTTAATGTTATGCTAACTGATGCAGGTTGGACTTTCAGTAGAAAAATAAGTGGCGTGTCCCCCACCTCCACAACATTGACGTCTTTTTATATTACCTACAGTGACTGCTGCTGCTGCTGGTGCCGAAAACAAATAAATAAATCTAATATCCCTCCTCTATGAACGGGGCGGCGGAGGTGGCATGTTGTGTTAAGTCATCAGCCAATCAAACGCGTTTGAGGAAAAAAAATGGACTGGCACATTCAGCAAGTGAAAAGGGTAAATTTAGGTCTGAACGTAATGGAAATAATTCACTTAATAAAGGTAGGGTCAATTCTATCCTTACAGCATATGGGAAGACAATATAAAATACTGTACGTATATAACTGAACTCATTATATAATGCAAATGAGGTTGCTTAAAAGTTGGTGGGGACAATTGGAGAATCCTGAACAGTTGGTAGTGTTATGTCCCTACCATTCCTATGCAAACCTACGCCCTTGCTCCTGACTAAAATACACCTCCCTGCATGCCACTAAAGCTGGAGTGTGGACTAAGAGAATATTTGTTTATTTTTTGTACAATTGTAAAATAGCTAAACGAATTTAGATGCTGGGGAAAAAAATGAAATTTAAGTTGAAACTCCTGTGGCAGTACAAAAATCATATGACTTGCCCATTTTCCCTGAAACGAACCTAACATTCTCTTCCAAGCAAATGGTTTCTATTGTGTGTGCCATACAAAACCTCCGAAGAGTGCCGTGAATCTATTACAATTTAGTTTTCATCCGCCTTTTTGGAACAGATTCATCAAGCAGTAAATAACTTATTTTGTACTGAAATGCACATGACCAAACTTGAACGGTTGGTGCCAAAAGCGCTCCAAGTATTGCTATTCTTTAACTTGTGTGCACATGCACTCCTGACTCACCATGAGAACATGGCAGGACCCGAAGTTTGTCTCCTTCTTCATACTCGTCCAGACAAATAGCACACACATCGTAGATGTCTCCTGAGAAAAACAAAACAACAGAATATTTAATTGCCTAGCTTCAACTAAAATTTGGTGTTTTATACCAGTGGTCCCCAACCACCAGGCCGGGGACCAGTACCGGTCCGTGGCGCCTATGCTACCGGGCTGCACAGAAATAATAAATATAACAACCCCATTCTGGCCAGTGCCTCTTGACACACCAATCTGCCTGCCTACTCTATTGACTGATCCGAGTAGAGATATGTGGTGGCCGCCATTAGTGAGGTGTGTCAGCCCAGCGTCAGTCAATGTAAACTGTAACGTTAGCTGCCTGCTGCGGGCATCACACCTCAGCAATGGCGAATAGGGTACTTCCGGTCGTTTTGCTCAGATTAGTTAATAGATATAATAATAAAACTGGATAGGATGTCGTCGTAGAAATCAATCGGCGCTAGCATCTGTCTTTTTATATCTATGTGCACATGTTCTTGATAATGACATATGACGTAGGCGCATCAGATTTGTTCCCGGAAATAATAAGCTCACACACTAGCGAAGATAGCAGAAAAATAGAACGTCTTTGGACAGTTTTTACAGGGAAAAGGCCATCTGACGAGTCAGAAGAGGAGCTTACGCAAAGTCCACTCTGCATAATATGAGGTCAAAAGTTAGCAAGCGAGGCTATGAAGCCTGCTTCGGCACATAAAGACTAAGTACCCTGGAATAATGGATAAGCCTTTGGAATTTTTGAAACAAAAAAGCGTGAGCAAGAAGGACAGAAAAATTAGTGAGGGCCACCACATCAACGAAAGCTAATGTACTGACAGTATCATACCTCGTGGCGAACCGTAATGCTAAAGCAAAGAAACATTTCACGATTGGAGAAGGATTTATCACGCCT
Organism: Corythoichthys intestinalis; assembly: GCF_030265065.1. Classification (NCBI taxonomy): domain Eukaryota; kingdom Metazoa; phylum Chordata; class Actinopteri; order Syngnathiformes; family Syngnathidae; genus Corythoichthys; species Corythoichthys intestinalis. Next base: position 19,227,358 of record NC_080401.1, on the reverse strand, counting down.
GCGACCAAGGATATTTGCCACCACGTTTTAGGGGATGCCGCTGCTATAAAAGGCTGAATCAGTGTCTGGTGAGTTACATTTTCCCTGAACATTTTTTTATTTTTAAACACTTACTTACAGAACACAAAATGCCATTCCAAAACCACAATAGAATTGCTGTCTTACTCAATTTGGCCATGGATATTTTTAATTTTTTAAATTATTTTATTATTTCATTTGTAAATGTGCATTTGTTAAGTGTTTCTTTTTCAACATTTGTGCCTGTGTATATTTGATTCAGTTGTTCACTGAGATCTATTTACTTTAAATATACAGTCCTGTGAAAAAATCCTATGGAAGCCTGTGTGTTTTCTAACATTTATTTAGTCATATCGATATTTAATATCAATTTTAACAATCTTGAAAAATTCAAGTAATAGACTAATAATATACTATAATAATAGTAACAAACTAAAGAATTAAAACAAAAAATATATATATATATTTCATAACTATCCATCCATCCATCCATTATCTTCCGCTTATTCCTGGGTCGGGTCGCGGGGGCAGCAGCTTTAGCAGGGAAGCCCAGACTTCCCTCTCCCCAGCCACTTCAGCCAGCTCCTCCGGCGGGATTCCAAGGCGTTCCCAGGCCAGCCGAGCGACATAGTCTCTCCAGCGTGTCCTGGGTCGACCCCGGGGCCTCCCGCCGGTGGGACATGCCCGGAACACCTCTCCAGGGAGGCGTCCAGGAGGCATTCGAACCAGATGCCCGAGCCACCTCAACTGGCTCCTCTCAACGCGGAGGAGTAGCGGCTCGACACCAAGCCCCTCCTGGATCAACGAGCTTCTCACCCTATCTCTAAGGGAGAGCCCGGACACCCTGCGGAGGAAACTCATTTCGGCCGCTTGTATCCGGGATCTTGTTCTTTTCGGTCACGAGCTGTGGATTCGACTTCCTGACGGACCCTACTCTCCAGCACCCCTGAATAGACTTTACCGGGGAGGCTGAGGAGTGTGATCCCTCTATAATTGGAACACACCCTCCGGTCCCCCTTTTTGAAAAGAGGGACCACCACCCCGGTCTGCCAATCCAGAGGCACTGTCCCCGATGTCCACGCGATGTTGTAGAGGCGTGTCAGCCATGACAGCCCTACAACATCCAGAGCCTTTAGGAACTCCAGGCGGATCTCATCTACCCCCGGGGCCTTGCCACCGAGGAGCTTACCAACCGCCTCAGTGACTTCAACCCCAGAGATCGAAGAGCCCACCTCAGAGTCTCCAGACCCTGCTTCCTCAAAGGAAGGCGTGTCGGTGGAATTGAGGAGGGCTTCGAAGTATTCTCCCCACCGACTCACGACGTCCCGAGGTCAGCAGTACACCATCTTCACTACACAGTGTTAATGGTGCACTGCTTTCCTCTCCTCAGACGCCGGATGGTGGACCAGAATTTCCTCGAAGCCATTCGGAAGTCGTTTTCCATGGCCTCGCCGAACTCCTCCCATGTCCGAGTTTTTGCCTCAGCGACCGCCGAAGCCGCAGTCCGCTTGGCCAGCCGGTACCTGTCAGCTGCCTCCGGAGTCCCACAGGCCAAAAAGGCCCGATAGGCCTCCTTCTTCATCTTGACGGCATCCCTTACCACTGGTGTCCACCAGCGGGTTCGGGGATTGCCGCTCCGACAGGCACCAACCACCTTACGGCCACAGCTCTGATCGGCCGCCTCAACAATGGAGGTGCGGAATGGGCCCACTCGGAATCAATGTCCCCCACCTCCCCCGGGACAAGGGAGAAGTTCTGCCGGAGGTGGGTGTTGAAACTCTTTCTGACAGGGGATTCCGCCAGACGTTCCCAGCAGACCCTCATAATGCGTTTGGGTCTGCCGGGTCTGGCCAGCAACTTCCCCCGCCATCGGAGCCAACACACCACCAGGTGGTGATCAGTTGACAGCTCCGCCCCTCTCTTCACCCGAGTGTCCAAAACATGTGGCCGCAAGTCCGATGACACGATTACAAAGTCGATCATTGAACTGCGGCCTAGGGTGTCCTGGTGCCAAGTGCACATATGGACACCCCTATGTTTGAACATGGTGTTCGTTATGGACAAACCGTGACGAGCACAGAAGTCCAATAACAGAACACCACTCGGGTTCTGATCGGGGGGGGCCGTTCCTCCCAATCACGCCCCTCCAGGTCTCACTGTCATTGCCCACGTGAGCGTTGAAATCCCCCAGTAGAACGAGGGAGTCCCCAGAGGGGGCGCTCTCCAGCACACCCTCCAAGGACTCCAAAAAGGGTGGGTATTCTGAGCTGCTGTCCGGTGCATAAGCGCAAACAACAGTCAAAACCCGTCCCCCCCACCCGAAGGCGGAGGGAGGCTACCCTCTCGTCTACCGGGGTAAACCCCAATGTACAGGCACCAAGCCGGGGGGCAATAAGTATGCCCACACCTGCTTGGCGCCTCTCACCGTGGGCAACTCCAGAGTGGAAGAGAGTCCAACCCCTCTCGAGAGGATTGGTACCAGAACCCAAGCTGTGTGTGGAGGAGAGTCCAACTATATCTAGTCGGAATTTCTCTGCCTCACCCACCAGCTCAGGCTCCTTCCCTGCCAGAGAGGTGACATTCCATGTCCCAAGAGTTAGCTTCTGCAGCTGGGGGTTGGACCGCCAAGGCCCCCGCCTTTGGCTGCCGCCCAACTCTCTGCGCACCTGACCCCTTTGGCCCCTCCCACAGGTGGTGAGCCCATGGGCAGGGGAACCCATGTTGCCTTTTCGGGCTGTGCCCGGCCGGGCCCCATGGGGACAGGCCCGGCCACCAGACGCTAGCCTTCGAGCCCCACCTCCAGGCCTGGCTCCAGAGGGGGGCCCCGGTAACCCGCGTCCGGGCAAGGGAAACTGGAGTTCATGTATTTTTTTCATCATAAGGAGTCATTTTGAGCCACGCTTAGTCTGGCCCTTCACCTAGGACCTGTTTGCCATGGGTGACCCTGCCAGTTATTTCATAACTACGTAATATGTAATTTTAAATAAATGCAACTTCTGTTGAATAAATCAGGTCACCCCCAAATTCAATCCCACTTAAAATGGCTAAAATCACACACAAGTGTATCACATAGGGTGAACATGATTAGAACATCATTACCCAGTGTTTTGAAGGAGGCTTGCCTTATTTAAACCTCACATTTAGTTTGGTGTGCCCCTGACTGTTCAAGTGAGAGAAAACACAATGATGAGATCAAAGGAGCTGTCTGAGGCCTTCAGAAAGAAGATTGTAGACACTTATGAGTCTGATAAGGGATTTCAAAAGATCTCAAAAGAATATAAAATCAGCCATTCCTCTTTACGGCAAATAGTCTACAAGTGGAGAACATTTAAAACAACTGCCAACATGCCCAGGTCTGGCGGTCCAAGCAAGTTCACCCCGAGGGCAGATCGCAAGATGCTAAAAGAAGTCTCCAAAAACCCTAAAATTTCATCACGGGACCTACAGTAGGCTCTTGCTACTATTGATGTGAAAGTGCATGCCTCTACAATCAGAAAGAGCTTTCACAAATTTAACCTTCATGGGAGGAGTGCAAGTAGGAAACCTTTGCTCTCCTATAAGAACATAAAGGCCAGAGTAAATGTAGACAAAGACCAGGACTTCTGTAATAATGTTCTTTGGACAGATGAATCTAAAATTCAAATATTTGGACCCCACAACAGAGGACATGTTTGGAGTAAACCCAATACAGCATTCCAGGGAAAGAACGTCATACCAACTGTGAAGAATGGAGGTGGAAGTGTCAGGGTTTGGGGACGCTTTGCTGCAGCAGGACCTGGCCAGCTCACCATCATAGAATCCACCATGAATTCTATCGTGAATCAGAGGGTGCTTAAGGAACATGTGAGATAATCCGTGAAAAAGTTAAAGCTGAAGCAAAACTGGACCCTGCAACATGACAATGACCCAAAACATACCTGTAAATCCACCAAGGACTGGCTGAAAATGTAGAGTCCCGGAATGGCCGAGTCAAAACCCAGATCTTAATTCCATTAAGATGCTGTGGGTGACTTGAAACGAGCTGTACATGCAAGAAACCCCTCAAACATCTCACAGCTGAAAGTATTCTGCGTTGAGGAATGGGGCAAACGTTCTTCAGACCGATGTCAACGACTGGTAGATGTCTACAAAAAGCAGCTCACTGAAGTGATGCTCAGCCAAAGGGGGTAACACTATCTTTTAGGTGATAGGGTGTTCTAACTTTTTCCTCAGTTAGAATATGCATTTTCGTTGATATATTTGGTTCATGAGTAAAACAATGTTATTTTTTGTTCTTTACCTGCAATTAAATCACTTTCTTTTCCAGAGATAAAGAAAACAAGATCCGACATTGATATGTGAACATTTCTTAATAAAAAACTCAATATTTAATGGGGTGTCCTAATTTTTTCACATATATTTGGGACAAATAATATTGTACAATTAAAATGTGCTTAATCGAGATCAATTAATTCCATTTAATTAAATACAAGCATCAAATGTAAAGATAACATTTTCTTTACAAGCATGTGCCTTTTGAAAGGCGGGCTCATTTGGAGCAGTGTGTGACGTCAGTAAATTTACATGTGAGTGCCTCAGCGTAAGCTGTGACTAAAAGCAGGCTGATCATTATGCTAAACACTGAGCAGCGACTCCAATACATGGATTCCACATAGGCCATTTTCGAGCCGGTCTGCTCTCACAATCATGGTATGACTTTTCAAAACAAGTCCCAACATCCAAGCCTGTCCAAGAAGTGAGTTAAGGAATTTAGCAACGCACTCCCTCCCCAAATTCCACCGTTTCTTCCTGGCTTGAGGGAGGGCGGAGTCTTGTGAGCTGCCGTGTTTACGTAAGCTCTAAGTGAGCATGTTTTCCTCTGGTGTTCACGCCAGGTTCACATGTGACCATATATGGACGCCCAGTCATATCTACCGCCGCCCTCTGCTTCTTCCTCCACCCCTTCCTCATTTTCTCTCAGCTGTCAGCAACTTCAATTTCAAGGCAAAGTTTTCACTTCATCTTTCTTGTATTTCACTTAAGCGCTAAACTAATAAGTGTGATGTCAACTATTAGGTCTAATTAGTTTTTTTTTTTTTTACAAACATGTTTGAATATTAAGAAATAGAAGCTTAGAGGCAGCAGTAAGATTCCACACTAATTCATCCGTGAAATGGTTTCAGTGCTTTGGTAGGCGCTGCTGGTTTGTTTAGCAACATGGTTCCCTTGAGGTCAAGTTGATAACCCTTTATATGGGACTCATTTCACTCAGTGGCTGCAATTGACGGCGCTTAGACATCTACAGTGGGGCAAATAAGTATTTAGTCAACCACTAATTGTGCAAGTTCTCCCACTTGAAAATATTAGAGAGGCCTGTAATTGTCAACATAGGTAAACCTCAACCATGAGAGACAGAATGTGGGGAAAAAAAAAAAAAAAACAGAAAATCACCCTGGCTGTGTGTTTGCTGAAAGACCCAGCCACGTCTCATCCTCAATGCCCTTGCTGATGGAAGGAGATTTTGACTCAAAATCTCTCGATACATGGCCCCATTTATTCTTTCCTTTACACAGATTAGTCGTCCTGGCCCCTTTGCAGAAAAACAGCCCCAAAGCATGATGTTTCCACCCCCATGCTTCACAGTGGGTATGGTGTTCTTGGGATTGCACGCATCCCCCCCACACTACGAGTGAAGTTTGCACTAAAAAGTTCTACTTTGGTCCTATCTGACCACATGACTTTCTCCCATAACCCCTTTGCATCATTCTGATGGTCCCTGGGCAAACTTAAGACGGGCCTTTGCATATACTGGCTTCAACAGGGGAACCCTCTGAACAATGAATGATTTTAAACCATTGCACCGTAGTGTTCTATTGACAGTAGCCTTTGAAACTCTGCATCCAGCTCTCTTAAGGTCATTGACCAGCTCTTGCCGTCTCACTTTTCTCATCATGAGTGATGTCCCACAAGGAGATATTTTACATGGAACCCCAGTCCGAGGTAGATTATCAGTCATGTTTAGCCTTTTCCATTTTCTAACAATTGCTGCAACTGTTGATTTATTATCACCAAGCTGCTTTCCAATTGTCCCATAGCTTTTTCCATCTTTTTGGAGCTCAACATTTTTTTTCTCTGGTGTCTTTCGAAAAGCACTCTGGTGTTGCCCATGGTAGCAGTTGGATTATGACTGACTGTGGGGTGCACAGGTACCAATAATGAGCTCAAATGGGTGGTTTATAGGTGGACTTCTTTTAAAGCGGAAATGTGAACTAAGGTTGGCCAACCATGTTTTTAAATAATATCAATGGCTAAACAATTATAAGCATATTTTAATTATTTTTTTAAACGCAACCCTTCCAGATTCTTTGTTTAACCCATAGCAACGCCCCTGACAACGAAAATGCTTTTCTTCAGCAATCTTCGTAAATCTTCGGAAATTACGTCACACCAGGAAGTGCAAGGGAAGTCCGCCATAGAACAGTATTGTTTGTTGCATTGCTTCTCGGTAAGATGCCACGGCGGTGTGTGGCGAGATCTCCTCCCTTGCGCTCGATCTATCACTTATATCGCTGTTTGAATCATTGTTTGAAGGGCTTTGTATGGTGGCCGTATGTATGGAGCTGCCATCGCTGTTCCCGGTGTGACGTATCACTTCCGGGTTCGTCCCTTTTCAGGCTCGAACTTCGGAAACGCGATTATTTTGTCAAATATACAACATATAAATTGTTTTTTCATGCTTTATTTGTTGGACAATGTTTAATTACTTTAATTGTGACCCTATTTGGCATGTTATGAAATCACTTCACATTTCTGCTTTAAGATAGACTGAAAACACTTTCAGTGTTATAATTATTGCTGATTCTCAGGGAATCAGGGGACTTATGAACCCCAGTAAATTACAAATAAATGATTTAATAAGAAAAAAACACAATGTGATAACTGGATTTTTAAAAATTATGTCTCGATCAGTGGAAATGCATCTATGATTAAAATTTCAGACCTCTACCTATTTTATAAATGGGTGAACTTGCAAAATCACAAGGGGTGCAATACTTCTGCTCCTCACTGTATCTATGAGGCAGACCACATTGTTCCGGCAATGCATTGTATGACGGTTGCACAGCAAATATAAATGGAACAGTTTTAAGATCCGGCAACTACATTTTATTTTTACATTATGACAGTATTTCTCAAATAGTGGGGCGCGCGCCCCCCTGGGGGGGCGCAGAGCGATGCCAGTGGGGGCGCATGTGACCTCGGGGAACATGTTTTTTTTTTTTTTTTTTTTTTTTTTTTGCCGTACTGAAATAAAGTGTACTTGCACATCCACTCAGTAGGTGGCAGTGGCGCTCTCATTTTCAGAGTGCGCGCAGTATTTTTGAACTAAGGAAGAGCACTCAGCACACACAGACAACAGATATGAAGAGCAGTGTGCCACCGCCGTTTTCGAAAGCCGTTTTCCGACCGGACTCACTCACGCAGCGACTCACTGTCTTGTCCGGTTCTCACGTCGCCGCTCGAGAAGTGCCATTTTCGGCTTGGGATCGTCACGACGACCGCCCTCACCTACGGTTCTACCTCGGCCGCCGTGAATGCGCTTTTTTCGTGCCGTTTGCCTTTTAGCTTTGACTTTTAATACAGTGGGTGATGATGAAAGACCACTGTTTACTGTGTCTAAAAATAATTATAGCAGACAGCCAGAAGCCAAATCAATTAAGACGCCACTTAAAGACATTAGACCCCAATCTCATTGTTAAGCCGCTTGATTTTTTCAGTGAAAACGTGCCTAATATTGCCAACAATCGTCCTGCTTTGTCAGTGTTATATCAGTAAACCAGTGAGCATTGTTAGCATGCTAATTGCAAAATAACTCCACACCATTGCAAAGGAGGAAAATACTGTGAGCAGCAAAAATAAAAACTCTCCTGTCCAAGGACACTTTTTTTTTTCTCTTTTATTCAGATTTGTTTTTTCGGTCAAATTTTTTGGCACATTGTCCTCATGAGTGAATGTTTCTAATCAATTTTAATTTGTTATTATTTACTGATTTTATTACATTTTATTTTTCTGTATCAAATGGTCAAAAATGTACCTTGAGTGTATTTTTTAGTTTGGATGTGAATTTTTTTTTTTAATTCAGGCAAATTGATGCACGTCTTCTCTGTTACAAACAAAACAATGTTAATAAAGTTATACTTTATTATAAGTTGATCTATGTTACTTTTTTTCTTTATTAGAAAAAAAGGACACAATGTTAGGCAGATGCGTATTTATAATAGTAATTTTATAGACAAATGATACTATTTACAGTGGCGGCAGAGAGTTTGGGGGGGGCGCGAAACATTTTTCTTCTTCCTTGGGGGGGCGTGACAGAAAATAATTGAGAAGCACTGCATTATGAGAATGGTCGAGTTATATTTTTTGGGTGTGAAAAATCTAATGTTTGGGTTAAGGCGTGAAATGGCCCAAAATTTGTAAGAAACATTTTGTGTTAGAGTTGAGTTTAGAGCCTTGCTTTCATGTAGTAACCATTTTCATTCGCAAATATTTATTGACGATGCTACAAGAAGATAATGTACTTCTTAATATGTTTAAAGTACCGCAAAGGCACTTGAAATTCATATGATACATGTCTTCTGCAAACGTTGCTTTTTCTTTTTCTCTTTTGTAAACACAACCTTCCATAAACAAATATAGCAAGTTGACATTCAGTGAACCTGCCCAGGCTTTCTTAAAGACCTGAAGAACTGGTTTGGTGCCTTTTGGACTCTGAAACAATTATTCAGCGAGTGATGTAACACTAGCTTTGCATTTTACATTTTCTTTCTCCAATAGACTATCCAACAGACACAGACTATTAAATTGGCATTCGAGCCATTACAACTCAGCCGCCCCCCATTTATCAGCTAGCTTTCCAGCAGCGTTCTCGCCTCTCAGAGGAGCCACGCTGTCCCACTAAACTTCTGATGAGTACTGTGAAGTGTGCTAGGAGGACAACTAAGTCGCTGCCAGAATCAGCCAAAAGTGTGCAGCGTGTTGCTGAATGAGAGCTGCTCTGCGCTCAGGCTCGAAAAACCACAGCTGCTCTGTTCACTCCAAGTGTGTGTGTGTATAGGCTTTAGGATAGCATTGAGCATTGAAATATGTGACATAAGCTCTAAGTCGATGGCGATTGTCATCAAAAACCTGGCTGACAAAAAAACTGAGTGGGGATGATGCAACACTCTGCAATCACATGGAACCAAAGACATTGAAATGGCAGAGTAATGATGACAGGCACGGCAGCTGCCGTTGCATAATCCTGCGTATTGACACATATCCTGTGTCTCACGCTGCTATTGTGCACCAATTACACGAGCACCATAGACTTCAGCGTATACCATCTTTGGAAGGTACAAAAGCAATGAAAATGCGACGTTGGGAGACTATTACACTTATCACAGTCACCTTTTTTTCTAGGTATGTCCCGATCAGATCACGTGATCGGAAATCAGGCCGATCACACCATTTTTCAGAGGATCGGAATCTGGTGAAAGGGATCGAGCTTTTAATTAAATAAATATATTTTTGTTTTTCTGCTTCATGCTCGTACAGCCTCTCACTCTCCCTCCCACTGCTTTTCTTGGTCAGCAGCGCACTGGAGTTTGCTTGTTATAGTTAACGATGATTGAGAGGAGTTGAAGCTTTGATCTTGCCAGAGAAGCTTCGGAGCACTACCTTCAAGAGCGCCGAATGCGTCAATCATGGTTTAGCTTATTAAACACAAGCAATAGTTTGCTGTGGCAACTCATTATGTGTGTGTAAGTGAGCGGCTGTTCTCAGCACAGTGAGCAGATTTGAGTGGACTCACTCAATGAAGCATTTATAAAGACAAGCATTTTTCTATGTTATTTTTGTTTAAAAATAATTCACATAACACCCTAAATAGTTATAGTTTGGGATGTCCCGATTAGGGTTGGGCATCATTTGAATTTGAATGGTTCCCGGTTACGATTCAATGTTTCGATTCCAGATCCAAACGATTCTCAATTCAGATTCTTTTAATCGGCAGGGTAAAAAAAATTGCATAGTTTATATTCATTTCTTAACTTCGATTATTTTATAAATTATATGAACTTTCAATTAATGTTGCTATGAATTTCTCACAGGGTTATTTTTACCTTGTCTATAAATATCAGTCGTTGAACTTGAATACGATGAAGTTTCTTTCCAAAGGAGTGCACTTTCACAAGGATGTTTATTTTTCAAAAGCTCACGGCGAAAACTAGACACATTCTTTTGCCTATGTTTTAGAGTGTTTGCATTGTTTGTTTTAAGGGGTATTTCTATAAGTTTGGTAAGGGCTGAAATCTTGCAGATGTCAGACGGGTGTTCTGTCCCTTGATCTTTTTTTTTTTTTTTTTTTTTTTTTTTTTAAATAAAACCTGTCCTGTTCAGCTGTTTGACACAGAGAATGGAAGTCTAAGTGCCCGGATTCTGAACAGTTTTAATGTTTCACATGGAGAGTCTGACATACTCCCATTGTGATCATTCAATGCGCAGCCCATCCCTCCTCCCGCCGCCCAGCAAAGGAGCCACCGTCCGCCCCCCGGGACCCAGGGTGGTCCCCCGGGCCACCCGCGCGCCCATCAACCGGCCTTCAGGGATGGCAGGAGGTCCCTTGTCCCTTGTCCCTTGATCTTAAAGTTTGACTACTTTTTAAGTTTGATTTCTTAATAAACTGATATATTGTTCATCCGTCCACAAGATGTCACTACTGTAACTCCGGACTGTACAGTTTTTCTTTGGTTTTGCTATGTGCGCTTGGCTTACCCTAGAGGTGACTTATTGAAAGCAGCAGACAAAAAGAACACTACTTTAGCTGGAAAAGAATCCTTGAAGTGTACAGACGCTACACACCTGCTCTGCACTACACATCATTGGGAACGTTTGATAAAACTAAATCTGTAAGTTTGCACATTTTAACAGAGGGTCTGCTATAATTTCAGTGTGTTTATTCTGTTACCTTGTTGTAATTTATGTGAAGCAAAGCAACACGTTTTTGTGCTAAGCTAAATTAGCCACTTGTTTGGCAGCTATTTTTTTCCGGCCGGCGGTCAGGGCATCGAAACTTGGAATCGAAATTTTAAAACATTCGAACGGTTCCGGGAGAACCTGAGTGTTAGCCCCGGATCCCATCGATGCTCGATGCCCAACCCTAATAGTTAGGGATGTCCCGATCGCATATTTTTGCAACTGAGTCACCTGATTTTGAGAATCTGCCGATACAGTCCCAATCTGATATCGAGTTTATTTTTCTTTTTACAAAAGTTCCAAAGATGTTACAGTACTTTATTGTTTACAGTGCTTCATCTTCTGCTTTTTCTGTGAGTGTGCGGAGTATAGTTTTTTTTTGGCAATGCCATTGTATTTCTGAATTATTTTGTTACTTTTTAGCCCTTAAAAAATATCATCTTTGTTAAATTAAAAACCCGATCCTTTTCACCTGATTCTGATCATTTGAAAAATGGCGTGATTAGCCTGGTTTCCGATCACGTGATCGGATCGGTGACATCCCTAGTTATAATTAGAGCAGGGAATCTTTGGGCACCTAACAATTCGATTACGAATACGATTCAGAGGCTCCGATTCGATTATAAAACGATTATTGATGCACCCCCCTCCTTTTTTTTATTTTTATTTTTTTATGTTTTGTACATTAGTTCCAAAATTGTTCAAAAATCCTCTCAGGCTAAACCAAACTACTATTTCAGTATCAAGTTAACATATAACAGTAAACAAATATACAAAAATAACAGTAAATAAAAAACTCCAGTCCCCGTTCTGTATCAGCAGCTTTAAACTACATTCAATTAAATTAATGTTGTGAATCAACTGTTACAGTTGTTAAAATTGCTCTCGTTATTCCATAATTTCCCTTTGTCTACTTTTGTTAAAGTTTTAACACTATTTCATCATTTAAAGATAGATTCAAGACAAGATTCTGCCGATTTAGGAGTATTTTAGATAAAAAGTTAATTAGGTTCGCTACAACAGAGCCTTCTAGAGAGGTCTACTGCTTTAAGATGGCGGCTGTTTACTTACGCCGGAGAGTCTGTCATTTCGCATCTCTGTTCAATAATACATGGTCCAACACTGACGTCGTCTGTCATTTTGCATCTAGTTCTACACATATATGATATCTACTGTAGCCGTATGTTTGTAGCAACTAGCACCTGGGCGTTCTTTGTAGCGGCTGTCAGCCGCAGTCAGGTATGATTGTTTTTTTTTATCTAGCGGCATGAGTTGAACATGATATTTACTCTCGGTCCGTTCCTCATTGCGTCCCAAAGACCGCGCTGACTGTGTTTTACTTCCGCTGTACCTGGTATAATTTAATAATCGGAATTTGGATATTTGTGAATCGTTGTCAAATCTTCCACGGCCGAACCGCGAATAATCTAAGAATCGGAAATTTTGCACTCCTCTAGTTATAATAGTCACATAATGCGTATCCAAGTTAACGTTAGCCCCGACGACTACGGTGGCCGCACACTCATTTGTAATGGTGTGCTAATAACATACTATTATTTGTATTGTGGTACAATTCGAAGCCACTGTAGACATTTTATATTGTGGTATGTGCTTTGGTGTTTACAGTTCAATATAGCCGTTTCAGAATGGTCATCATACGCCCGTAAAAAGTTGTTTTCTACAAATGTAGTGCAAAGTGTTGCTTTTGTCTTTCCCTGCACCCAAGCATGAACACTTCAGCCAACTTGTCATTTATTTACACTTCAAATCAACCAGACCAGCGTTGCATGGTGTACTTGGTCATACATTAGCCAAAGTATACACCTTACTTTACTTTGTTATAGCTGAATTGCGCACAAGTGGAGAAAAATGTCTGTCACGTGTCTATAGAAACACAGGAAAAGAACTACTTTTTCTCATACATTTGTTACAGCACACTCGCAGTACGGGGACACGCGAAGAAGCAACACTGCTTTGAACCAAAGGTGAAGTGACAAAATAGCATTACATGGACACGTGCTGTAATGAAAGTTTGTGTTCTGAAAGAAGGATATGGTCAAAAATGTTCACTTCCAAAAGTCAACTTCTTCAAAAATAGATTTATAAAACATGATGTTATCAAAAAGGTGCAAACGTAGTGTTTTATTAATTTGTTTTATAGTGTCATGTTAAAGGCAAAATTTTAGATAATGTCTACAAAGCTGGTATACTTGCAAGGAAGATCATTAAAAAGTAATACAAATCCATGATTTGTGATTTACCGTAATTTTCGGACTATAAGGCGCAACTGACTATAAGCAGCCACCACCCAAATTTGACACGAAAATGGCATATGTTCATAGATAGGCCGCACTGGACTATGAGCCGCAGCTGTCCTCATTGTATTATGGGATATTTACACCAAAAGATATTAACTGTTAACACTTTATTTGACAGCGGCATCATAAGATGTCATAAGACCAAATAAACCACCATGAAGCTTTGCAGCCAATTGGTTCAAAGCTTCATGGTGGTTCATTTGAAGCATCTTGAAGCAATGAAGCTTTGAACCAATTGGCTGCAAAGCTTAATTGCTCCAAGAAACTTCATTTGGCCATCACTGCTCCTTTGGAGGAGGCAGTCAACCTCTGCTGCTACCTGCTGTCAACACTGTTGTCGTCCAACATGCCTCCGAGCATGCATTGCAATGCTACAGATGTAAATAACAATCAAAATTCATGCTCCGTGCTAATTATTTCTTCAGTTACTGTTCCAGTTGTTTCATTTATTGCTAGTTATGGTATATGGTAACACTTTATTTCACAGTGACGCCATAAGACTGTCATAAGACAATCATAATTATGACGTGACACTGTCATGAGCATTAAATAATGCTTATAAAAGATGTTATTTAGTGTCATCTGGCAAATTATCTCACTTTTGAATGGATGTACTGGAAAGGATCCGAGCTGGACATAAATAGAGTTAGTGGCATAATTTGCCGGATCACACTTAATTACATCTATTATAAACATTCGAATAGTAATGCTCAAGATTGTGTCATGTCATAATTATGACGGTCTTATGACGCCGCTGTCAAATAAAGTGTTACCATCTTAACCCAAATAAATCCACAAATAATACGCACTGGACTATAAGCCACAGGATACAAAATGAGGCGAAAAAAGTAGTGGCTTACATTCCGAAAATTATGGTAATTAAGATACTTAGTCCTAAGAAGTCAGTACCTAGATAAAGTAACCTCAATTGGCTAATTACTGCTCTACTTCCTGTTTTAAACTAGCCAGTTCCTTTTGCAGTCTTCGGCAAATAAGCATCTATAATGAATTTTATCACATTGCTCACTTTTGGGCTCCCTACATACTCAGTCATCATTTGGTTCCCCGCCAAGCAAGCCTTTTACAAACGATTAGTCTCACATTTGGTGTCTCCTCCCTGTCACCCAATACTCTGACTCAGCTCGCTTCGTCATACAGATGGAAGAAGGAAACTTGGAGCATACGCTACGTGCCAGAACATCAATCCAGCACCACACGCTGTGTTTGGCTTGCAAGAGAAAGGAGCCCCATGGCTCACAACCTCCTCAATTAGCAGAATTACAACTAAACATTACATTTAAAACAAAAACCTTGTGTATTACGACAAAAGACAGAATTTCTTATTCCCCCCCGAACAAGCCATATGCCGCATATTCTTTCATTTGCTCTGCAAATTACACAGTGTCTAGTTGGTATGTTTGCTATGATTTTTGTTTTCATAGCTGACATGTTAAGCCTGATCAGGGGGTGTCCTGAGCTAAACTTGATTAACTGTCCCACTTAGCAAAAGAAAGAAAAAACGTCTTATGTGTCATCAAACTAATAAACTGTTTCCACTCAGCACCAAGAAACCACAGTTTGGCCTGACAACACATTTGTGTGTGTCCACTGTCTACACAATATACCTCCGATCACCCAGGGAGAGCTTTAAAAGAAAAAGACATTTGAGACTGTTATAATCCGATTAGCACCAAGGTGGAATCGTGAGAAAGCACATGCAGTATAGAGACAAATCTTTACAATACTTAGAAAAATGGGAAGAGGTTAATTACCTTTTTTGTACTTGTGGATGGGAAGTTTCTTCAACTGATCTTTTCGTAAGCGGCTCCTCCTAGCCCTGTGCCGATCTTGAACGAACTTTGTGATCTTGGTACAATGAATCCATAAAAAAATGTTTCCATTACTAAATCACAATATTTCTCTTCATTTGCACTACATATAAATGGACAGGAGTTGCATGACCAGTCTGATCCATTGGAGAAGTTTTATTCCAATAAGGCACCTACCATGAAGACAACAATGAGGATGAGGCAGATTCCAACGATGATGAGGAAGGGGATCAAGTAGAACTCAAGTGGCAGGCTGAAGTCAGGCATGAGGATCACGCGGCCTCTAAAGAAGCCAAGTCACATTGTTAGAGAGAAAAAATGATTTAAAACAGCAGGTAATATCCAGACTACTGTATAGTGCTAGCCAAAAGTATTGGCACCCCTGCAATTCTGTCAGATAATGTTCAATTTCCCCCAGAAATTATTGCAATTACAAATGCTTTGGTCGTAACATCTTCATTTATTTTGCTTGCAATGAAAAACACAAAAAAGAATGAATTTTTTTTTTTTAAATCATTATCATTTTACACAAAACCGCAAAAAATTGGCCAGACAAAAGTATTGGCACCCTCAGCCCAATACTTGGTAGCACAACCGTTAGACAAAATAACTGCGAACAACTTCTTCCGGTATCCATCAAGGAGTTTCTTACAATGCTCTGCTGGAATCTTAGACCATTCTTCTTTCGCCAAATGCTCCAGGTCTCTGAGATTTGAAGTGTGTCTTCTTTAAACTGCCATTTTCAGATCTCTCCACAGGTGTTCTATTGGGTTCAGGTCTGGAATACATTGCTGGCCACTTTAAAAGTCTTCAGTGCTTTCTCTCAAACCATTTTCTAGTGCTTTTTGAAGTGTGTTCTGGGTCATTTTCCTGCTGGAAGACATAGCTGAGGGGGAGACAACTTTCTCACATTGGACCCTACATTATGCTACAAAATTTGTTGGTAGTCTTCAGATTTCATAATGCCATGTACACGGTCAAGCAGTCCAGTGTCAGAGGCAGCAAAGCAACCCCAAAACATCAGGGAACCTCCGCCATGTTTGACTGTGAGGACTTTTCTTTGAAGGCCTCGTTTTTTCCCCTGTAAACTCTATGTTGATGCCTTTTCCCAAAAAGCTCTACTTTTGTCTCACCTGACCAGAGAACATTCTTCCAAAACGTTTTGGCAAACTCCAGCCTGGCTTTTTTATGTCTCTGCGTCAGAAGTGGCGCCTTCCTGGGTATCCTACCATAATGTCCCTTTACATTCAGATGCCGACGGATAGTACGGGTTGATTGCAGGACAGCTTGAACTTGTTTGGATGTTAGTCGAGGTTCTTTATCCACCATCCGCACAATCTTTCGTTGAAATCTCTTGTCAATTTTTGTTTTCCGTCCACATCAGGTTAGCCACAGTGCCATGGGCTTTACACTTATTGATGACACTGCGCACGGTAGACACAGGAACATTCAGGTCTTTGGGGATGGGCTTGTAGCCTTGAGATTTCCCATGCTTCCTTACAATTTTGCTTCTCAAGACAGTTCTTTAGTCTTCTTTCTTTTCTCCATGCTCAATGTGGTACACACAAGGACACAGGACGAATGTTGAGTCAACTTTAATCCATTTTAACTGGATGGAAGTGTGATTTAGTTATTGCCACCACCTGTTATGTGCCACAGGTAAGTAACAGGTGCTGTTAATTACACAAATTAGTGAAGCATCACATGATTTTTCAAAAGGGGGCCAATACTTTTGTCCGGCCCATTTTGATTTTTGTGTAAAATGATAATGATTCAATTTTTTTTCCCATTCTCTTTTGTGTTTTTTCATTGCAAGCAAAATAAATGAAGATATTACTACCAAAGCATTTGTAATTGCAATCATTTTCTGGGAGAAATTGAGCATTATCTGACAGAATTGCAGGGGTGCCAATACTTTTGGCCAGCACTGTATATACTGCATTTAACATCAATTTACCCTTTGTCAAATAGGTATTCTTCCTTTAGAGAGTTGGCTGTCCCTTCGCTCACAAAAACAGATGGAATATCGATCTGTTTCATGACATCCACTAGAAACGAGATGCAAAAGTAAAGCAGAATTTGAGTCAGATCAAATCAGTATTTGTTATATTAAAGCTTAAATACAAAAACAAGCGGTGAGTAAAGCATGGCCTCATGCATACTGTTTTGACTTGAGTTTAACTAGTCCCAAAAGTTTGTCCCACATCTTTCTCTTCTTTGTATTCCTATTTCCAATGTCTCCATTTGGTTAAACAGCACCAAGTCAAGTAGGGGTGTGACAAAATATCGAAATGGTGATATATCATGATAGTTTGCATTCCAAAAGGTTATCGATACGCTCATCCCAAGAATCGAGATATCATTTTAAAAAGGTGTCAATGTTTAAAAAAAAAAAAAAAAAAAAAAAAAAAGACGAAGGACCCAACAAGTTGCTACCAAAATCTCCAAAACCACCATAATAGTAACTCTATGGCTGCCATTGACTGTGCTCGACGCTCAATCCATTAAGATCGGGAAGGACAAATGAAATTTGTTCATTCCAAACCTAAACCAGAGCATTCATCGCCTCATAAAACCAGAGCATTCATTGTCACTCTTTCCGATTTTAGGGGCATTTACAGGTCCTGTTGAGTTTCGGTCACTGCCTACTAGAGGTGGGAATCTTGGGGCACCTAACGATTCGATTATAAATCGATTATTGATGCCCCCCCACCCCCCCCAGCAATTAGCTGCTTTACAAAAATCCTCTCAGGGTTAAATAAACTACTAATTCACTATTAAGTTAACTGTTCAAAACAGTAAATAAAATGCTAAATACTAAATAAGTCCCCATTCTGTATCAGCAGCTTTAAACTACATACAATTACTTTAATGTTGTGAATCAACCGTTAAAGTTGTTAAAATTGCTTCCGTTATTCCATAATTTCCCTTCTGTCTACTTTTGACATGTGAAAGTTTAAAAAAACTGTTTCACCATTTAAAGATAGATTCAAGTCAAGATTTTGCCGATTTAGGAGTATTTTAGATAAAAAGTTAATTAGGTTCGTTTGGAAGTTCGCTACAACAGCCTTCCAGAGAAGTCTATGTACTGCTTTGAGATGGCGGCTGTTTACCAACGCCGGCGAGTCTGTCATTTCGCATCTAGTTTTCTACACACGTGCTAACGCCGGCAAGTCTGTAATTTCAAATCTAGTTTTATATACAAGTGATATCTACCGTAGCATTATCTGGGCGTACTTTGTAGTGGCTGTCGGCCGCAGTCAGGTATTATTGGTTTATTATCCAGCGGCATGTGTTGAGCATGATGTTTACTCTCGGTCCGTTCCTAATTGCATCCCGAAGACCGCGCTGACTGTGTTTTAGTTCTGCTTTACTTGCCATATTTCAATAATGGGAATTTGGATGTTTGTGAATTGTTCTCGAATCTTCCAAGGCCGGATCACGAATAATTTAAGAATCGGAAATTTCGCACACCTCTACTGCCTACTCATTCTCGGGTCACTTCCTGTTCTGTAACCCAAAATCAATAGGAAATGACACATAAAATGCCCCAAAATCAACAGGTAATGACTGAAAATAAACAGGTAATGACCTGAAATGGCCCAATATTCCTTCGTTTTCTGGCATTGGATGGCACTGACAGCCATAGAGATGAGAGGGGTCAATTCGCTGCAACCCTCCCACTTCAAATGTATTGGACGACCAATGTATTGATAATCGTTGTATCGCCACATCGTGAGATCGTTATCGTGAGCTTTGTATCGCAAATCGTATCGTATCGTGAGGTACCAAGAGGTTCCTACCCCTAAAGTCAAGTAAAGCTGAGAAGAGCTGAGTTGTACCGTGCTATGCCCAAGTGAGTATCAAGGCACTTCAACCTTTGTCTAATGAATTGCTTAAAAAATGTATTAGCCCACAATATTTGTGCGTTTGCCCTGAAATGCAGTATGTGAGTCTTGACTAGAGATGTCCCGATCCGATTTTTGGATCGGATCGGACGCCGATATGGGCAAAAAAATGTGCACTGGTATCGGATCGGCCAACACGGAAAAATTCCGATCCAGACTTCCGATCCATTTTTTTTAAAAATCCGGTCCAATTTTCCAGCGCACCGATTTACATAATCCATTCCAGTTTTTGCTTCGGTTTCCCTAAAATCCGGTCCGCATTTTACGGCACACCTTCAACACACTACATTTACATTACCGTCTCCCAATTTACCGAGAGACTATCGGTAAAAATGTCAGCTGTGTGGGATCATTTCACCTTAAAGGACGACTAAGACGAAGAGGCAGAGTGCAACATATGCCACAAAAAAGTCAAGCGTGGTGGTAAAGATGTAAGAAGTTTTAATACAACCAACCTAATCAAGCATTTAGTGAAATACCACCACAAACAATATAAGAAGTATGTTAAGAAAACCGAAGACAAAAAGAAAGGTCCTACGCAACTAACACCGGCAGAAACTTTTGCTATGCGTGACAAACTGGCACTCGACAGTCCCAAAGCCCAGGGAATAACAAGAGTCATTGCCGAAGAACTCATTCTGGATGACGAGCCATTATCTCTCGTGAGTAAAGACGCAGCATCCAACACTTAGAACCACGGTATAACATGCCCAGCCGTCATTACATCCTTGAGCGATTCGGCCATGGAAGATTCGAGAACGAGTCACAAACATCCAAATTCCAATTATTGAAATATGTCAAGTAAAGCGGAACTAATACACAGCGCGGTCTTCGGGACGCAATGAGAAACGGACGGCATTGCGTCCCGAGAGTAAACATAATGCTTGTCATAGACCCGGGTAATGCCAATGCTCAACTCACGGCTTTAGCTCAACTCATGCCGCTGGATAAAAAACACAAGAATACCTGACTACTGCTGCTGACAGCCGCTACAAACTACGTCAACATCGTTTTACTGTAGATAATAGATATCATATGTATATAGAACTAGATGCAAAATGACAGACATTAGCAACATTGAAGTATTGAAAACTAGTTGTGTTAGCAAACAGCCGCCATCTTAAAGCACGAGACTTCCCTAGTAGGCTGTTGTGAACCATCCAAGCGAACCTAATTAACTTTTTATCTAAAATACTCCTAAATCGGCAAAATCATGACTTGAATCTATCTTCAAAACAGTTTTAAAACTTTCACATGTCGAAAGTAGACAGAAAGGAAATTATGGAATAACGGGAGCAATTTTAACAACTTCAACAGTTGATTCGCAAAATTAAATGAATTGAATGTAGTTTAAAGCTGCTGATACAGAATGGGGACTTTACTGTTTTAAAATGTTAACTTGATACTGAAATAGTCGTTTATTTAAACCGGAGAGGCTTTTTATACAATTTTTGTAACTAATGCACGAAACATTAAAAGCATCTAATAGCTTGGGGGGTTTGTGGGATTTTCCACTGAGGTTGTTTATGTGTTTTGCTTTTTTTAAAACAGTTTACAATATTATTTGCACGTTTTACTGACTGACTATGCCATTTCTGTTTGTTATTTATAATGTTTTGTTTGTCACTGAATAAACAGGTCAGTTTCTTGTTACCAACCGTTGTGTGTTATTCAAACTCACCTAATTCAGCTAGCTAGTTGTTATCAAGAGTACTAAAACCTCTTTCAACATGAGTCTGACAACTAAGTAAGGAGGCTAAATAACTTTAAACTTTAACACATGCTCAGATAGGCCGGTATCGGTATCGGCCATTATCATATCGGATTGAAAGTGCAAAACAATATCGGTTTCGGATCAGAAGTGCAAAAACCTGGATCATCCTGGACATCCCTAGTCTTGACAGCATCTTTTTGCCTCAGTATGTGAAACTGTCAAGACAAATGTCACCAATAATGACCCAGCTTAGGTTAAGCCGTTGTAAATGTGGGTCGTGTCGAGCTGCTTTCTGACCTTGTGAACATGTCGGAGGTTCTCTTCAATTAGCAAAGAGATGCTGGTATGTGCAAACTATTACCCTTAGGTGAGGATGGTCGAAAGCAGCCTCTGAAGTGGGTGTTTGTGCAAAAAAATATTTTTAAGCTTAACTACGAAACATTTGTCATCAGAGTGTATGGCTCTGTTGTACACTGGATTTTGAACATGTCAAAGAAATCACTATTTGCAGGTGACTGGTTACTCTGCTAATCATGTCAGGCCTAACTGTTATAAAAAATAAAAACAGAGGCTGAGAGCTGTTGATGAAGATTCCTGCCAGGGTATCAGATTTGGGTTCATGTAAACCTGCTCAAGTTTCACACTGAGTAAGTATAAATATTGAGAAACTGTTTTATAAATAAATATACTGTACAGAAAGTAATTTTGGAACATTTTTGGTTTGTGGTGTGCCGCAAGATTTTTTCCAATGTAAAAATGTGCTGTTACTCAGAAAATGTTGAAAAACACTGTCTTAGAGCATGATTTCTCTGAGACTTAATTCCCAAATATTTTTGGACACGATAGGAAAAAAAATCAATGTCTAATGGGTTTCATTGCTCCCTGCCATGTTATCCATTGGGTGGGGCAAGCTTTTGTGTATGTTCTGTGGGGTTGCAGCTATCGATTATTTTAGTAGTCGATTAATCAATGAACTAGTTAGTTCAAATAATCGAGTAATGTGATAAGGAACATAAAAAAAATTTAACTGCGTGGAGCCTCAAACGGTATAAAAAAAAATTTTTAAATGAAGATCTAAGTACAACAAACAAACAATTAGCTAATTTAAATAGCAAAGATCTGCTAGCCCAAATGCTATAAAATGTTAACTTTTTTTTTTTACAATGCTCTTAACAAATGGTTCAAACACATATTCCCACAAAAAAAAACGGCTACATATGTATATCTATGAACTAATGTACGAATGCATTAAAAAACATTAGCTCAAACAAAAACTTATGATGGTCTTAACAGGAAGCAGTTGGATTAGCCATGTGAAATGAGTTGTTATATTCACTGTCGCAACTAGAGGGCAGTGTATCCACCCAAATCAATACATCTAAATGCAAACACTTTCAAAACAAACCATCACAACGTCACTTTAATTAAAAGTATACTTGAAGCAGCAAAATGTTATTCCAATCTTTTTCTAATCGAATTACTCGAGTTAATCGATTAATCGTTGCAGAGCTAATGTAGTGTATGTTTGTGATACTGGAGCAGGGTGGAGAGCTGCCAAGTGTTTTTGAGAAATCATCCGCATCTTCCGAAGAGATTTTATTTAAAATATACAGTGGTACCTCTACATACGAATTTAATTCGTTCCAGGACCTTGTTTGTAAGTCGAAATGGTCGTATGTCAAGCAGGATTTTCCCATAGGAATACATTATAATTCCATTAATTCGTTCCAAAGCCTAAAAACATACACTAAATTCTTAATAAATACTGCTGGCACTGTTACAAATGGCAATTAAACATAGAAAAACAAATAAGTTATAAATAAATAATTCAGAATAATATAATAATAAGAAGAATAATTAATAATTATTCCTGTAAATAATGTAACGAATCGGATTCTAATATGGCGGACACTTTTTACTGTCCCTGAACGCACCGCGAAGCTGACGTCTCAGTGAGATAGGTCGGTGCGGTAGAGATAATACTTTCGTTTTCTTGAGAGCAGTCAACTGCTTAAGACAATGGGCGTTTTGTGTTGGATAAGTTCTTAAATAAATGATAAAAACGTGACGAAGCTGGCGATTTCCTTGGCAATGTTACCACAATAATAATAGTCACCTTAACTTATAAATAGTGGCGAACGGTGGTCGGAAGAGGACCATGGAGCTGTATTGTTGAGCCAGTTCAGGGACGCGCACCCCAAGCTCATATTTTTCTATAACTTGCATCTTCATTTCAAAGGTAAGCATCACTTTTTTCCTTGTTTCTCCAACTGTATCAACTTTTTTTGAAAACTGTGTTGATTTCTCACAACAGAAAATCCACCGTGCGTTCGTTTGCAGTGCTGTCATGTCGTCGTATTTCGAGCATGTCGTCGGATGTAGAAACAAATGGCGAGTCAAGTTTTACGTCGGATGTCGAAAAGATCGTGTGTCGAAGCAATCGTATGTCGAGGTACCACTGTATTGGTAATTAATTCTTAATATCTTCAGATGCTCCAGTCATTGTCAATGGCAAAATCTTTTTAAACTTGCCAATATGTCAGTAAGGTAAACCAGGTAAGTATCTAATTTGTTTTACAGCAGGTCTTGAATACAAAGCACTTTCAATAGCTTCTGGTAAGCCATAGACCTATTCAAGTCTCGTCCATATCTAGTGTCAGACCAACAAACAGATGTGTGATGTTCTATTCCCTTTTTAACATGTTGGAAAGATTTAGTTACTTGACCATCATTTTATTTGCTGTAAAAGTAAAGTCAAGGTGGCGTGGTGTGCCAACATAACTGTGGGGAAATTAATTAGTTTTATGTATAAGAAAGTTAATGGTCCCATTATCTCTGCTTTTAACATGGCGAAATCAGCTTCTGTTCTGTGATAGACAACATCTGGGGCTGCTTACAATGATGCCTTTTTCATTTTAGCACTAATTTATTCCTCAAGGTAGCATAATCTAGCTCTTACGGCTGCATCCATGCTCGCTTTGGCAATGCATGATTTTGCTGTTCTTTTGCACCCAATCTAATGCTTGTTCATTGTGAATGAGATTCACAGACAACTAAACTCTTCTGAAAGGAACACATGAATGCTGTGTTTGGCAGGAAGACTGTAAAACTAAAGTACCGATGGATGAACAATTCACGTGGAATTACTTGACTGCAGTGGGGGCAGCAGGCAAAGTGGAAAAACATAAGGGAAGGGATGAGCTGTATTTAACCGTGCGGTTCTTGACCTCCATACATCTGACCAACCACTGTACATGAAATTGCAGCAATTACATGAGCTTCTGTATCTGAAAGTACCAGGAGCTTTCATCGGGTGTGAAAGGAGAGGTGATTAAATGCAGTTTTCCCCTACAAAGGTACAAGAAGAAACATGCCCAGCAGGTATGCAACAGTGTTCTCCACGTCTTCATGATAATTCATGACTCGACTGCGCCCCTTCAAGTGAGGACAAGGGACAGATACTCTCGCGGTGACTAAAGTGGGCTGTGCTCAGCTGCTGCAGGGTATCGCAACATTCCGAGAAAACATCTTGAGACTTGAGTATGCCTCCTTATCTGAACTGTCCTTGGGCTGGGCATGGAGACAGCTATTAAAGATGGTGCATGCTTATGTACAGGAAAAGGGAAACAAAGTGCCAGTACACTTACAATCATTGGAACTCATGCTGATCAAGTCATCAGAGTCCACATTGTGAACAATGGCTGCCTTGTATCCAGCTTTCTGTGCATTGAGGACCTGGGGGGAAAAAAAAAATCAACCGATGAGCAGACATATTCATTTGCATAGCTTTTAAATAGCATTCAAAAAGCTTCCCTTTTGTTATATTAGAGCCTTACTGCCAAATCGATTTGAAGGCTTTTTCCACTTAAAATTCTATTCTCAACACCTGCTCATTACAGTTAGTCTCTACTTTTTAGATGAACTATTAATAGGAAGCAAATTGAAAATTGGTCACGCAAGGTGGTAGTGTTAAAAATAACGGAGTATAGCATATTGCTGAGAATTAGGTAGAGCATAATGTGCAAAAAGTAATGTGCAAACAACTATATAGTGATGCAGGAAGCCCATTTCCCAAGAGTCTGGACAAGAACCATCATGCTTACTTCACACACTCCCTAGGCTCAGAGCACTCTTTATGACAATATACAATCAACATGCCTATACACGCCCACCCCAAAAACACCAGAAAAGATTCATTAAAGAGAGACTAAAGTCATTTTCCAATATTTTGAACTAGGGATGTCCCGATCCGATCACGTGATCAGAGGTTGGGCCCATCTCGCCAATTTTCAGAGGATCTGAATCAGGTGAAAAGGATCGGTTTTTTTTTGTTTTTTTTTAATTAAAAATTATATACAGTGGAGCAAATAAGTATTTAGTAAACCACCAAATGTGCAAGTTCTCCTACTTGAAAAGATTAGAGAGGCCTGTAATTGTCAACATGGCTAAACCTCAACCATGAGAGACAGAATGGGGGGGGGGGGACTGAAAATCATATTGTTTGATTTTTAAAGAATTTATATCCAAGTTAGAGTGGAAAATAAGTATTTGGTCACCTACAAACAAGCAAGATTTCTGGCTGTCAAAGAGGTCTAACTTCTTCTAACGAGGTCTAACTAGCTCCACTCGTTACCTGTATTAATGGCACCTGTTTTAACCAATTGTCGGTATAAAAGACACCTGTCCACAACCTCAGTAAGTCACACTCCAAACTCCACTATGGCCAAGACCAAAGAGCTGTTGAAGGAGACCAGAGACAAAATTGTAGACCTCCACCAGGCTGGGAATTAAAACGCTTGGTGTAAAGAAATCAACTGTGGGAGCAATTATTAGACAATGGAAGACATACCAGACCACTAATAATCTCCCTCGATCTGGGGCTCCATGCAAGATCTCACCCTGTGGCGTCAAAATGATAACAATAACGCTGAGCAAAAATCCCAGAACCACACGGGGGGACCTACCGAATGACCTACAGAGAGCTGGGACCACAGTAACAAAGGCTACTATCAGTAACACAATGCGCCGCCAGGGACTCAAATCCTGCACTGCCAGACGTGTCCCCCTGCTGAAGAAAGTACACGTCCAGGCCTGTCTGCGGTTCGCTAGAGAGCATTTGGATGATACAGAAGAGGACTGGGAGAATGTGTTATGGTCAAAGGAAACAAAAATAGAACTTTTTGGAAGAAACACCGGTTCTCGTATTTGGAGGAGAAAGAATACTGAATTGCATCTGAAGAACACCATACCCACTGTGAAGCACAGGGGTGGAAAGATCATGCTTTGGGGCTGTTTTTCTGCAAAGGGACCAGGACGACTGATCTGTGTAAAGGAAAGAATGAATAGGGCCATGTATAGAGAGATTTTGAGTGAAAATCTCCTTCCATCAGCAAGGGCATTGAAGATGAGACGTGGCTGGGTCTTTCAGCATGACAATGATCCCAAACACACAGCCAGGGCAACACAGGAGTGGCTTCGTAAGAAGCATTTCAAGGTCCTGGAGTGGCCTAGCCAGTCTCCAGATTTCAAGCCCATAGAAAATCTGTGGAGGGAGTTGAAAGTCCGTGTTGCCCAACGACAGCCCCAAAACATCACTGCTCTAGAGGACATCTGCATGGCGGACTGGGCCAAAATACCATCAACAGTGTGTGAAAAGCTTGTGAAGAGTTACAGAAAACGTTTGGCCTCTGTTATTGCCAACAAAGGGTACATAAAAAAGTATTGAGATGAACTTTTGGTCTTGACCAAATACTTATTTTCCACCATGATTTGCTAATAAAATCTTTAAAAATCAAACAATGTAATTTTCTGTTTTTTTCGCCACATTCTGTCTCTCATGGTTGAGGTTTACCCATGTTGACAATTACAGGCCTCTATAATATTTTCAAGTGGGAGAACTTGCACAATTAGTGGTTGACTAAACACTTATTTGCCCCACTGTATGTATGTTTTTCTGCTTCATGCTCGTACAGCCTCTCACTCTCCCTCCTACTGCTTTTCTTGGTCAGCAGGCAGCTGGAGTTTGCTACTTAAAGTTAACAATGATTGACAGATTTGTATCTTTAATCTGGCGAGTTAAGGCTATTTAGCTGTACGATCAAAGGCACAAATGTGCCAATTATCGTTGAGTCAATCTTCGGTGTCTAGAGGCCTTTCTCGGCAGTATGAGCGTCAAAGCGTGAGTGAATTTGAGTGGACTCACTCATATGAATTACATGAATGTTATGGAGAGTGATTAAAAGTATGCTGTTAAAGGTGATGATGGTGAAAAATGTGGGTGCGCCTACATTTCATGCTGGTGCGTAAGTAAGTAGTAAGTGTGGAGCCTTGGCAGTACATATAGCAATGTTATTTTTTTCCAATATCATTCGGGTCTAATGTATTATTTAGTTTTTACTTTTTAAGGGCTAAAAAGCAACAAAACAATCCAGAAATACAATGGCATTGCCAAAAGTTACAAAAATATATCTGTTTTATACTCCACAAAACGCCTGGAAAAAGCGGAAGAGGAACAACTGTAAAAAGTACAGCATTGTAACATGTTTAGAACTTTTGTTAAAAAAAAAAAATTTAAAAATTAAATTTTTTTTTAAAATATATATATATATTTTTTTTTTACTCTGACTCGGGTCCAAAAATATCCGATCAGGACATCCCTATTTTCCCTAGTTTCATACATAAGAAATGCAAGCGTGCAGTGGTTGAAGTATGATATATGTGTAGTTTTTGTAGTTAATTGAAATTACATTTGCAAGTTAAATCATTCTGCACAAAGTAGGTTTAATAATTTAGTACTTGGTGACATCACATCGTGCCTTAATATGCAAGTATCTGCCCCCTTCATTGTTCCTCCCCGTTCACTAATATTCGGAGCGCTGAGAGTAATATGAGTGATTTCTCCACAAAAATACTTCTAACTACCGGAATTTTTAACAGATTTACCAACGGTTGGTTCACAACAAACCACAATAATATTGCAATGATTCTGGCAGGATTTTGAGAAAGTGTTCGAAACATTCTTAACTCTATGGCTGCTATTGAGGGCGATTGATGTCCAAGCCATTTGCACTGGGAGAACTCTGGGTGCCAGCCAATCCAGTTAAAATGGATTGGTCGAAAACTTGTGATAAACTACCGTATTTTTTGGACGATAAGGCACACCTGACCATATGCCACGACCCACCAAATTCATACGAAAATGGCATTTGTTCATATACAGTGCCTTGCAAAAGTATTTGGCCCCCTTGAACCTTGCAACCTTTCGCCACATTTCAGGCTTCAAACATAAAGATATAAAATTTTAATTTTTTGTCAAGAATCAACAACAAGTGGGACACAATCGTGAAGTGGAACAAAATTTATTGGATAATTTAAACTTTTTTAAAAAATAAAAAACTGAAAAGTGGGGCGTGCAATATTATTCGGCCCCCTTGCGTTAATACTTTGTAGCGCCACTTTTTGCTCCAATTACAGCTGCAAGTCGCTTGGGGTATGTTTCTATCAGTTTTGCACATCGAGAGACTGACATTTTTGCCCATTCTTCCTTGCAAAACAGCTCGAGCTCAGTGAGGTTGGATGGAGAGTGTTTGTGAACAGCAGTCTTCAACTCTTTCCACAGATTCTCGATTGGATTCGGGTCTGGACTTTGAGTTAGCCATTCTAACACCTGGATACGTTTATTTTTGAACCATTCCATTGTAGATTTGGCTTTATGTTTTGGATCATTGTCCTGTTGGAAGATAAATCTCCGTCCCAGTCTCAGGTCTTGTGCAGATACCAACAGGTTTTCTTCCAGAATGTTCCTGTATTTGGCTGCATCCATCTTCCCGTCAATTTTAACCATCTTCCCTGTCCCTGCTGAAGAAAAGCAGGCCCAAACCATGATGCTGCCACCACCATGTTTGACAGTGGGGATGGTGTGTCCAGGGTGATGAGCTGTGTTGCTTTTACGCCAAACATATCGTTTTGCATTGTGGCCAACAAGTTCAATTTTGGTTTCATCTGACCAGAGCACCTTCTTCCACATGTTTGGTGTGTCTCCCAGGTGGCTTGTGGCAAACTTTAAACGAGACTTTTTATGGATATCTTTGAGAAATGGCTTTCTTTTTGCCACTCTTCCATAAAGGCCAGATTTGTGCAGTGTACGACTGATTTTTGTCCTATGGACAGACTCTCCCACCTCAGCTG
Organism: Corythoichthys intestinalis; assembly: GCF_030265065.1. Lineage (NCBI taxonomy): Eukaryota > Metazoa > Chordata > Actinopteri > Syngnathiformes > Syngnathidae > Corythoichthys > Corythoichthys intestinalis. The sequence goes on along the minus strand of NC_080401.1, from coordinate 19,198,392 downwards.
TAGATCTCTGCAGTTCATCCAGAGTGATCATGGGCCTCTTGGCTGCATCTCTGATCAGTTTTCTCCTTGTTTGAGAAGAAAGTTTGAAAGGACGGCCGGGTCTCGGTAGATTTGCAGTGGTCTGATGCTCCTTCCATTTCAATATGATGGCTTGCACAGTGCTCCTTGAGATGTTTAAAGCTTGGGAAATCTTTTTGTATCCAAATCCGGCTTTAAACTTCTCCACAACAGTATCTCGGACCTGCCTGGTGTGTTCCTTGGTTTTCATAATGCTCTCTGCACTTTAAACAGAACCCTGAGACTATCACAGAGCAGGTGCATTTATACGGAGACTTGATTACACACAGGTGGATTCTATTTATCATCATCGGTCATTTAGGACAACATTGGATCATTCAGAGATCCTCACTGAACTTCTGGAGTGAGTTTGCTGCACTGAAAGTAAAGGGGCCGAATAATATTGCACGCCCCACTTTTCAGTTTTTTATTTGTTAAAAAAGTTTAAATTATCCAATAAATGTTGTTCCACTTCACGATTGTGTCCCACTTGTTGTTGATTCTTGACAAAAAAATTAAATTTCATATCTTTATGTTTGAGGCCTGAAATGTGGCGAAAGGTTGCAAGATTCAAGGGGGCCAAATACTTTTGCAAGGCACTGTATGTTATTATATAAATGACTGTCACAGACAACGTAAATGTAAATGTCCAGATACATTACAATATTAGAATAACACGAAGTTCAAATAGCAACTGCCACCAGCTACGTGTTAGTGTGTCTAGCATTATAGAAATGTAATGAGAGCTACCGAAGGACATAACGCTGTAATTAGCATGGCTAACAATTTACATCGCATTAAGAGCAGCACACAATTTTTGCAAAACAAATAATTTAATAAAACAAATAGGTGGCGTTACTATTGTGCTCAAATAAAAAGTAGTTTCTATTACGTTAATATGTTTGCCTTTCCCATTTTATACGGCAGTTCAAAAAAAGTAACTTTTACTTTGAATTGATTCTACCTGAGCTACTTTAATTACCTTACCAGCATTTTTATTTGAGGAAAATGTCATCAATGTAACAGTACTTTTACTTGAGCATATGGTTTTGGTACTATTCTCACCCTGCTATTAACTCAGCCACTTTTTTTGGACTTCCAGACTGCACTGGAATAATAAACTAATACTGTACTTTAATTGCACAATAGCAGTGTAAAGTTGCTCACCAAATTTCCATTGACGTATGTGTGTTAAAAACAGAATGTGACTTTAAAAATGGATGTAGAGGGGATCTCCCCAGCGGTGGCAATGACTGCTGTATCATGAATGGGCAGGAAACTGAATGAATGAAACCGTAATAAAGATCTCTCCCATGCGTGGGGCTACAGTCCAGGACAGAAGCTGTGGCATCCTGTTCAGCTATTGTTATAGTGGACTCATGGTAGCAGATGTTGTGAAGGAAATAGGATATGACAAAACAATCTTGGAATTATTTGCTTTCTTGCGTTTACAAAGAGAGTGAGGAACTCTTCCAGTTGACTAATTGACCACCAATGTCACAATACAATTTGTCAATTTTCACTTTGTGATTTTTTTTTTTTAAACTAAACAAATGCTGTATAATACACTTTTTAACAAGTACTGTATATCTATTAGCCGAAGAACCACAAAAACCTATTGTAATTTTTAGGGCTGCAGCTATCAAATATTTTAGTAAGCGACTATTCAAATGAAAATTCCATCGATTAATCGGATAAAACATTTTTTTTTTAGGTAAAGAGCAATAATAAATATACATGAGAAAACAAGATATTTCAACTAATATTGAATCCTTTTTAGACAATCATTGTCTTTATTTTGGATGTACATTGTTGAAAACAGCCAACAAGTTGAGATAACAACAAATTCACTGCTTTCACTCAAAAAACTTAGGATCTTATTTTTTTAAAAATCTCAGTTCTTACCTAAAAATGTCATTACGCTGGAGAACACACATCACTTAAAAGTTACGTGTTTTTCCCACGTGTTTCAATTGAATTTCATTTGTGTCAAGCTATTTTTAAGTTCTAGTTAAGTTTTAAGTTAGTCTAAATTGTAAGTCTCGATAGGATTTTGAGTTTTTGCAGTGTTCAAAATAAATGTATGATACCTGTTGTATTGGAGCACATTAGGCACCAGTGCTGCTTGGTGTTTTGTCCAGCAACGACAACCGAGCAGCAATTGACAGTTAGCTTTACTATTAGGACTGGGAACCACAGGGCATCTCACAATACGAGAAGATTCGCGATACAAGGCTCACGATAACAATTATTTCACAACATCGCGATACGGCGATTATTGATATATTGGTCAGAAAATTGAAACATGACATTCTACGATTCAACTCTTAATTATTGCCAAATGTATCACATTTGATACACCTAAAATTTCAGAATTCAGAATTTTGACATTTCTTTTTGCAAAAAAAAAAAAAAAAAAAAAAAATGATGGATGCAAGTCAACACATGCATCTGCAGGTTCCATGAGAAAAAGAAACAGGATTTAGCACGGGTTATAGATATTAGAGCGCTTATTACACATTTTCATTTTGACTTTTCTTTTTACAAATTTGAAAAAAAAGGTTTCATTAGGACCTTATTTTTCAAATTTTGGGATCCTCTGATAATTGCTTCCAGTTGCAGGCATTTAAGGGTTAAAACCAAAAACAAGAGATTTCAAAATAGAAAAAACTACTGTTTACTGAGTCATTTATTTAACAGTGAGACCTTTGCTGTGCAGCAGTGCTGTAAAATATAAATCAACTGCAATTTTTTTACCCGCCCATATAGCTCTTGGAGAGATCATGATAAACGACACCCTTAATTTCTTTAAAATTGATAATCTTTTAAAATCTTTAACAGTGTAGGTGTCAACAGTTGAGCTTGGAGTGCGGCAATGATAGAACTAGTGGGTCTCTTTTCTTCGCATATGACCTTTGATGCCACAAGCATTGGTTTGAGCACTTCCACCATCTGCTTCAGCATTCGAGATGTCGGACTCAGTCAGTCACATTCTTCATCACCTTAAAAATGACAAAACAAAAAATATTAGCTACATAATAACTTTTGAGTTGAGATCCTAAATTTTTGTTATAAGTATTGAGTGAATAAAAAAAATTGAATGTATAGAATTTAAATATATAATATGATGTATATTCTTAATATCTAGACCAGGGGTCCCCAAACTTTTTCCTGTGAAGGCCACATAACTTTTCCCTTCTCTGATGAGGAACCGGGGTCAGTTTGTAACATAAAAGATGTGACGATTGCTGGAGTGCCTAAATGTAAAAATGTATTGTTTTTCAGAAAGCCACAATCAAATAACCCTTTCTGGATTATTCACGGAACAAAAGTAAATCAAATAAATATAATATAATAATAAATAATAATAACATTATTAATGAAATACATAATAACCAAATAACCCTCTCTGGGTTCTTTACAGAAAAAAGTCAGGAAATAAATAACACTATGGCAATGTAGTGTAAAGCGCTTTAAGTACCTTGGGAGGTAGAAAAGCGCTATACAAGTATAACACCATTTACCATTTATTGAGGGAAAAAAAAAAAAATGTTCAGGGGGCCGGACCAAATGTGGAGGCGGGCCGTAGTTTGGGGACCCCTGATCTAGACTAATCAATTATCATGCACATTAACTCATATATCTTGGAAGCTATTCAAACCATTTTTCTAGCTTATTGTATCAAAATGGCAGTAATACTTGTTTGTGTAGTAAATTGGATGGAAAGTTGTTCTCAAATAACATGAAATAAATCAGTAAATTAATGTAGGCTTGTTTGATATTCATTTCCATCCAATTAAAGGTCCTGGTTTATTTGATATTAATCAACACCAAATGTCACCAAAATGATACATGTAAATTACAAAAATATTTACATTGCAAAACTTTCTTACCTCAGGTGATAAAAGCAAAGCAGTGATGGCAGGTTGTTGCGAAAGAAATCGGTGACCACAGCTGCAAGTGGCTGTGCATATTCATTGTTTTCCCAGTGAACCTTATTTTTGTTGGACAGTTCTTGCATACAGCAAAGTCCTTGTTCACCTTACTTCCTTCCTTATTGATGTAAAATCTCAAGTGTGTCCACACGTGTGATCTGTAAGAATAGTTTTCTCACTTTTTTCCTCCACCATTCTTGCTCAAGGTTTTTTTGATCCCACTTGTAGCATCTTCTCTTCTTCTCTAGACGACTGGCGCGCACTTTACCTTCACCGCCACTCTTGAGCGCCCCTTGTGGACCACCATGGAATTGCTCAACAAATATTGAAAGCACAATTTGCAGCATCCATACTCCATAAATTGACCAATATGTCAAATAAAAGTATCGATACTTGGCGGGAGCATATCGATAGACCATCGGGTTGCAAAATATTGTGATATATTGCCGTATCGAGATATTAACACACTTATTTATTATGGTTTTATTTTACACCCTCATCACTTTACAGCGCTGTGTTTTTACAGATGAAATCAAGCCTGTATGTAAGAAACGTCAGTCACGCATCGACAGGAGTCATAATTAATAGAAACCTAGCCTGCTGCAGGACTCTACGTTAGCAAGGTTAGCAATGTTAATTTTATCTATTAGCACTGAGAAGTCTACTGCTTTAAGATGGCGGCTGTTTACTAACGCCGGCGAGTCTGTCATTTCGCATCTAGTTTTGTACACATGTGATATCTATGAGACGCATCAGACGCTACCACCTGTGCATCATGTGGGCGTAGTTTGTAGCAATGTTGGTGTAGTTTGTAGCGGCTGTCGGCAGCAGTCAGGCATTATTCCTTCTTCCTCTACGCACGTGACATCTTAAAAATAGTCCGGGAAAAACGTCATGCTTAGAGCAGGCAAAATTAAATGATTCCTCGAGGTGGAGAAAATGCCTCGATCAATTTTCAAAATCGAGTTACTCGAATTACTCGAGTAATTGTTTCAGCTCTAGTAATTTTCCACACTTCCCCTATTCACTTTGTTCAAAAGCAAGTGGAGGGAAAAAATGTTTACTGTAGTACAAGATCCAATTTTGATTTTTTTGTTGTTGTTTCAATGAACAAATGTCAACAACCTTGGATTGTAAAAGAACCTCTTGCGACAAACAAGGTAAAAAAAATCCAGTGCTTGAACAAAGCAATGTTCTCAAACTCCGGCAAGATGGTAGTTCCCCCCCCCCCCGAAAGGTTGTTTGGTAGTTGGGCGATTTGGAAACCAATATCTGTGTAGCTAAGCACCCTAATCCACAGCAACACATTGGCAAACACATGAAGGCATATCGATTTTAGTGATGAAGATGGGACTTTCTACGGGCAATTCTTTCCAGAAATTGATTAATATTATTGAAAATGAATGCCAGTTTTATTTCCCAAATGAAAACTAAAAAACATCAAATGAGCGCGTCAAGGCCATGGGCCACCATGATGCAATGTTTTTACAACATCATAAACTCTGTGGATGTGCTTCATTTCATCTTGATACCTATTGTTAGAAGCGGAGAGGGAATAATGATATCTTATCTGTTTATTTAAAGGAAGTGAGTTACATTGGAACCTGTCCTCATTAAGACATGTACAGAGAAACAGCAGTTAATATTTTGTTGTTCCTAGGAGAAACTAACGTGGCATACATGGTTGTCAGCCAACAGTTATGATTCTGTTTATTATACATGGACTCAAGTGGTTTTATACCAAGTTGAGCCCTGAAATTCTTCACAGTATGACTTATACAAAATGACTCTGCAGTGATGCAAGAAATCCATTTAAACGTGTGACGTGCCAATTGTGTACGTGTGTTTATGTGTGCATGTGCGAAGACATTCGCAGATGCTTAGGCAGAACAGTCCTGTCTTTTGTCTGCGCCATGTCATTGTAATTCTATGAGCGTGCACACATACGTGAAGCCGTGTGTATGGCAGTCGGGCCAATGTGATTGCATGTGTTTGGCTATGAAGGTGTATTGTTTGAGTCTATCAATGGCCACTGTCTGCTGCCTGAATGAGGGAGATGCATAATTCTACACGTGTGAGTATGTGTGTTTTGATAAGGAAAGCTGACTACAAAACCCAAGGCGTGGGATAATTTCATAGATTTCATTAGATTGAATTAGCATTTACGACACACTGAAAGATTGTGTTATTCTGCACACCATATTTTCCTCTATTAATTATTAAATGACACAAACATCATTTGTGTTGCTCTGTCTAAGAGAAATTCGGCCTCTGCAGAAATATGAACATTTGATACATTCTTGAGACGGAAGAGGGAGGGCTCAAAAGAGAGGAGAAGTGAGAGAACAAGTGAGAAGTGGAAGTTTACACAGGGGAAAAAACGGTGGTTTTGAGACTAGGAACACTCACGTATTTCTGCATTGCTTCTCTTCCACTTGCAGACTATCATATAGTCGTTACATATCATTAAGTCTGGTTAGCACGCATTAAGATGTTTGTAAGAACCTCCAGCTGTCGTCAAATTATTATTTCTAAACATTGTTAAACTACACATAAAATATACCTTATAACTTATAAGGTTTGACTGAATACCACAGTTTTACCTTACAGTTACTTAAAACACACTAAATACAAAAAAAATTACTTTGGTATAGTGAAGCCAAAGGAGTGATCCTTCCTTGTAGCCATATGCCGGTATGATATGTAACCTTAAGCCAAAATATCAAGGTTTCACAGTATCGCAATTACAGCTCTAAAATGTTTTACTTTAAGATATCTGGGTTAACAAATATATTTCCATTGAACAGGACTTTTATTTTTCAAAACATATTAGCAAATTGGAGCATTAGTATAACGTAAAGTTAAAATACATTTTAAAATCAATAAATAACTCAAATATTCTAAATAAAATTGAAATAAATGCAGTCCTTTGGGTCAACCTAAACCCACAGCAACATTATTAGCTGAACAAAAATAACTGAATTATTTTCCATAAAAAGCATGTATGTATAACTCATATGTTCACTTTATACACACACACACACTGTTTCTCAACACAGACAGTTGTCAGAGAGATAAAAACACCACATGTTTTACCACCGCTAGATACACTAAACACGCTGAAGTTAACTCTTGTAGCTGGTGCGAAACGTCCATGACAGTATTTAAAAACCTTTACTTTTGTATAAATGTGAAATCGTATTGGAGGTATTGCCTTCTTGGCAGCCATTCTCCACAAACATGTTTTACGTGTCGGTTGGCCCTCCTGCTCTAAGCCGCGGCCATCTATAATTTTTCTGTAGTCAAACTGTTCCCATACCAGCGATTTAGTTTTCTTTTGAGGGGAAAACGATCAGGAGTTTCACCTCCTTCAGCCATCGTGTAGCACAGCTGTCTCACTGCCACTGAGCAACAACCGATGGGGGAGGGTTGAGCCTTGCAGCTGCAAGCGAGGGATTTCTTGATGCATTTTTGAACATAAGAAATCGCTAATAAAGTAGGGATAGTATGACGGAAATTTTTGCAGTTTTGAAAGAGTGACGTTTTCATATCACCTGTGTTGTTTTCGTCAACGATGACAATGACGAAAATATTTCGTCAACGAACAATTTTTTCATGACGATGACGTCACGATGAAGCGCTGAAAACGTGTCTTGGGAGACTAAAACTTAACGAGATGGATGCCAGTTGTCATCTGGCAACATGAGAATGAGATGAAAATTCGCCATAATTTCCGTCTTAAATTCACATTGTGAGATATTTTCTTATTGTATGTGTAGTTAGAACTTAGAACGCATTTAGCAGTGTTTGGTCGTGTCATTCACGTGACTAATTAAACCTCCGCTAAGTCGAAGATTAAGCCTTATGTGGAAAAATTCTGATCTTCTTTAAATTCAATTATCGGAGAGTCAATTACATGCGATGACATATTTCTGCTGTCATTCTTATGCTGAGGTGGCAAAGGTAGAAAAATTGGTAAAAAGTAACCGATAAATTACTTTTAAAGTAACTTAGTTACTTTGATAATAAAGTAATCAGTAAAGCAACTAGATTACTTTTTCAAGACGTAATCAGTAATTAAATTACGTTTTCAAGTAATTTGTTACAACACTGAACGTGACACACTTCTTTTGACTTTCATCCAAAAGTAAAATCTTTTGCTTAAAGCACTCTTCGGTGCACATGCCATCTGTGGGTTGTTCAGGTTCTTCTGGTTTAACATATGCAAATTGTGTAATTATTAATAATAACTGTTGGGAGAAAACATGACATTCATCATACAAACTTGTGAGTGATAGACATTTTTGGTTCAAGAGCAACCTCTTATGGTTGTATTTGGGTTAGGGGAGTGACCGCAAATCAAGAAAATTGTGAAAAATTGTATAAAGCATCATTTAGCTGTCAAGCATGTCCAGGGGCGCATGTCCACAACTGACACAAATTTCAACAAAAAGCTAATTAGGGAGTAGAGTCAGGCGGTTTACTGAAAATTTACAATTACCGAGATGGTTCACGATGACCACTGTCGGTAAATTGTTTTTTAATGACATGAAAAAATCCGAAGTCTTTTCAGCCCTCTTTGACTATGTGTTGTTCGGCTATGCTCATTCTCCTTTCAGAAAGTACAGCCAATGTGCTTATAAGTCACGTGACTATCAGAAAATCAAACAAACAGATGCATGTTGCTATCAACCGGCACGCTAACACGACAAGTGAACACAGGCATTTCAAGTATAGCATTAGTCGACGCTTATAGTGTGGTGTTGAAGCCAAGAAATAACTCGAAGTCGGTTATATTTTGGATTCGAGAAGGACGACGAACCATAGAGGCATCAGTTTGACGGTCCATTTCATAGACAACAAGTAAGAACTGCGCACCCCAGGTGCTGGATAAAGCCTATTTTTCGGACGACCACACGGGTGAAATGATTGCTCAGGTCCGGAAACAAATGCTCTCTGCGTGGGATGTGAAGTCGCCATCACCACCAACAGCGGCTCTAAGGTTGTCGAAGCAGCTGAACTCAATAAGTTGATGCGGAGGCAGTGCGTTGGGCCTGGACTGCACCTAGCAATCTGTATGTCGCGTTATTTTACATCTTTGTGTTTGACTTCTATGATGAATGAATCCGCTCAGCATTCAGCATGAAGTATAATCCAAGAGTGTAGCCTATAATATGAGTATTTAATGGACACAGCTATTTTTCTGTATGTGCTTGCTTTATTCTGTGTCATTACTGCCATCATAAAATCTTAAATGTCTATAGACCCTACTCACCAATGTCACAGAATGACGTGTCGCTGTATCTGGCCGCCATATTGTCAGTCTCTGTTTAGCCCTGTTCTCAATGGTTTCAATTAGTCGTTCAGTTTATAGAGCAATTCATGGAAGCCCCGGTGCTTTCAGACACTGTAAACTCATTGGATGCATAGCATAAAAGGCGTTATGTGGAAAAGCTTCAGTCTATCCATTCGCCAGATCTATATTTGATGCCTAAATCGATATTTTTCGACCCGCTGTCTTCGCCCTCTCTGCCTGACATCTGCTACCCTGATATCTACAACTATCTTGTCCACACAAAATCAGCCTATTCTCACGAAAGTTTGAAAAACTTTAAGAGCAGCACTCTAAGCAACATTACCCTGTGTGATTTCTAAAATGGCGACAATCAAAAAAAAAAAAAAAAAAAGTTGACTGCGATGGCCGACGCTTCAAGGATAGGTGGATATTGGACTATTTCTTCAATAAAACACGCAACAACTGTGTCTGCCTCATTTGCAAAGAGACTGTCGCTGTTTTCAAAGAGTTTGATGTGACGCAATATTACTAAACAAGACACGCTGACATGTACCACAACATTACAGGGAAGATACGCAGCGAGAAATTATAGCAACTTGAAGCTAGTTTATTTTTTCACAGCAGCAGTATTTCGCAAGAGTCCGAGTGTCGAAAGAGAAAGCCACAAAGACGAGACTGTTGAAATTATGAATTAAAAAAAAAAATAAAGCAAATGTGACACACAGAAGGGCTTGCTAAAATTTGTTTAAATATATTGTTCTATGTAAATCAGCCAAGGTAGCCCCCCGCATTTTTACCACACCAAATCTGGCCCCCTTTGCAAAAGGTTTGGACACACCTGTTTAACTGATGATCCTTAGACGACGCCAGCTTCTTTCACTTGGTACCAGCTAAATATTATTCAAAATGTAATGATGGTGGAAGAAATAAGCATCTTGAATTTGAAACTGTATGTTGTCGGCGATTAGCCTCGCAATGATCTTAACTGTGGCTGTCAGCCCAAAACCCTCTAAATATATATTAAATGCATCTTACCAGATATAAAATGACTACTACATAATCCGTGGTAATCGTTTGGAGCCCAGTTTTCTCATCGAATTGCAGCAGTCCATCTCGCTCTCCTCTCCGGGTCTCTCGGAATACGGTAGAACTTCAAGTCTCTCCGTCTATCTTCTCTGTTATTGCAACCAACCGCCACACACGCCTTCACCATTTTGATTATTAATGTTAACAAGCAGAAAAACATGCCATAATAGGAGGAATTTACGTAGCGGTAATGCATCAACACGAGGAGTAGATGGACAATATGGCGCGGAGGCGTGGTTGTGACGTCATGTGAGTAGGGTCTATTTGGCATAAGAGTTAGAGCAGTACAGCTTAATGTGTGTGCGTGTGCGTACGTGTATTTCAGAAAATGCCCTGGAAAAACAAACAAACCGGAAATGGTTAACATGCTAGTTTTTCGCAGTAGGAACTTGAAGTAAACACTTGAGTGATAATGTCACGGCAACCACTAACAATAACTTGTCTGATACTCGGTCCTCTGAAGTGCACTGTTCAAGCCCCTCTTGCTGCAAGTCATTTGTGCTACAATGACATTTTTGCAATATTTACAATGTTGTACATTGTTCAAGTCATACAACCAGTTTTAAATGTTCATATACTTGAATGCTTATTGTTTACAAGATATTTTTATATACTTAACATTTACACTGAATGTACAGTTGCTAAATATGTTAAATTAAAAGCTGGTTAATAAAACAATGAAAAAGGGCTAATTTGTGTTTCATGCATTTATTCAGATTTTCAAATTATATAACAGTCCGCTTCGGTGAATTTTATCATCATTTATCATTATCGAGCAAAATCTGCTCAATTTACCACGATAATTACTTAAGGCCATATCGCCCAGCTCTATCAAATAGATATGTGGAAAAGTTTACTTTAGCAGCTGATGTGATGGATACAATACTACTGTTTTCAAAACAAAGAGATGGGAAAAGTGACATTCCAGTGTTAAACTTCACAACTTGGTCCAGCTTTCGGATATCCACTTTTAACAGCCGTCGAACCCAGTGATTATTAGGACAGAGTGCCGATGGAATCAAATGGCTTTTCAGAAATGGGTTGTTTAACTCATTCACCTCCAGCCATTTTCACCAGAGCAAGGCCCTTCGCTCCCGGCCATTTTACTGGATTTTGACTGATTTTGCAAGGCCCACAGAAAATTCAGTTCTATTGCTATATAAACAAGGAACCCACCAAAAGAAAGATTAGACTCTCTTCTTTCAGTAGAAATTTTTTTTTATATATATTTTCAATTCAATTTTTATATATATTTTCCGCACGGCTGCGGTCCGCCAACTCAGTCCCCTCGTGAGCTCTCGCGTGATCGCGCGCGATAATGTGCCATTTAAATCAACGACAAACACACGGAGTCTGTAGTATGTACTCATCAGAGAAGCAGAGAGAGAGCACATTTTTTTCCTTGCATATTGATAATGTAACGTTTGCTAAGCGGAAGTTTGGCCGCGAAAACAACACACGAGCTTCAACGCCTTTTTCCTCTTTTTCTTTATTAACTTCCCGCCACCTCACCAATGCAAAAACAACAACTACAGTGGGGAGAACAAGTATTTGATACACTGCCAATGGGTTTTCCCATTGTCAGTGTATCAAATACTTGTTCTCCCCACTGTATTTACACTGACGCTATCTAGTCCACCAATCGGAGCGTCGCGCTGGTGCACCAGCACACCAATGACAGCCCCGCGTTGGTAAATAAATTAACCCACCGATGACAGCCCCGGCGACGCTACAATATTTTAGTTGTGTCTGTCTCTTAATTCCAGATTGACTGCATCATGTTGAGATCAGGGCTCCGTGTGTGGAGGGAAGGGGGGCTATTATGCCCTTGGTTGTGTCGGTGCGTTTATATCTTTGTGCACATTTAAAATTTATGGCACGTAACATCTCATAGAGCTGTTATAAACAACTGATAAATAATCTGTCATATTTATAAAATGGATAGCGAATTATATTCGACACGAACTAAAAAACAGCGTACTTGGAATTGGTGTCTCAACACTGCAGATTCATGTGGCCAGCGCAAACTGTTGTTTTTTCTATGAAGAGTCAAGCGAAATGTAGGAAAGAAAGAGAAATGTCTTGAATAGACCACCAGGTCGAAACTTGTGGGTGTCTCTTTTTTCTCTTTCGTCTCTTTTTTCTCTTTCGTACTTTTCCCCCTCGACTCTGTATACAAACCGAGATTGATTGTGCGCGGGGGCACGAGAATTTCTGCAGTGGAACCACTTCCAGATACGTTTTTTTTTTTTTTTTTTTTTTTTTGCTTAGCACGTCGTGTTTGATATCATTGCCAGAAAAACACACATAATAGGACACTTTGCAGTTTCGCTTTTAATGGTGTCCTTATAGTAACGATCCGCTGCATCATAAATGATTTTGTGGGTTTCCACCTCCATGATGAAGCGCTCATCATCCATCTTCGCTCGTGTTTAAAGCGTGATTAGGCACCTGGGTTGTTACGTCCAGGCCCAGCTCCGCCCATTTTGCCGGATGCGTGTCAGGCAAAAATAGAAAATAGCCTATACCATCCGGCGGGCATGCGGCATGCCGGAGGTGGTTCACAGTCAAGCCGGAGCACTGACGCGGCCGGTATACGTTGAACAATAGGATATAATGGGAACGGATCGACTCCGGCGCTATTTTTTACCGGAGTCGGACCGGAAACGCAACGATCACGCATGCGGTGTACTTGGGCCTTAACACAGTATATTTGAATTTAAGAGTAAATATTTATCGTGTTTAAATGGGTGTACTTGATCTATTAATATATACTGTATTCGCACTGTGTTAATGTAAATTTGTTAAAAAAAATTGGGGGGCGCAATAATATCGCATATCGCAATAATTTATGAGAATAATTATCGCACACTAAAATTTGTTATCGCGACAGGCCTAGTTGTGGGTCTTACAAAATGTGCTACTGCCCCTTAAGTGGCCAGTTTTATTGCTTTAAAATGCGTTCTAAGCTTTGTTTGTCAGATAGATCGGAAGCTATAGATGCTTCTTGTAAAAAAAAAAACGCAAAAGACGTATAAATACGTTTTTGGGACAATGAAGCATTTAAAAATAGAACGTATTTATACGTTTTTGGGAGCAAATGAGTTAAGAAAGTAGGCGTTAGCGGACTGGTTAAGAAAGTAATTACAGTAAGTTGGAATCTGGACATGGATTAAAAAAAAAAAAAAAAAAAGTCACGCGTAAAATCTTGACCCCCCCTTCTCAACTTTGCTCTACAATGGCCTTAAATTGGAGCATTTTTGCTCATTTTAAGTCACAGCGGTCTTGTTATTTGTTTCAGTAAAATTAGACTTAAATCATTCAAAATATTAACAAAAAAAATCTGCAGGGTTGGGGCAAAATAATGGAAACGCCTAACATTTTGGCATCATAATCATTGTACATAATTGTTGAAGAATGGCGTTAAGGAACATTCTGATGAAGTTGAACATCTCGTATGGCCGGCACAATCCCAGACTTCAACATTATTGAGCATTCAAGGTCAGTTTTAGAGATTCAATTGAGATGTTGATGTCCACCGCCATTGTCTCGAAAAGAGTTGGAGCGTAACTGAAGAATGGCTTAAAATTTCTTTAGAAACAATTCACAAGTTGTATGAATCAATACCTTGGAGAAATGAGGCTGTAATTGCCGCAAAAGGCGGACTGCATCATATTAAATTAGTTTTTGTTGATTGTTTAGGTGTTTCCATTATTTTGTCCAACCTATCTAATCCAATTGATAACATGATAATTATTTTTGCAATTTTACAAACATAGTACAATTAGTCAGGTCTCTGGGGCAGCAGCGCCATTCCTTGTGCTGTTCATTGCAAAAAAAAAATTTATCATGTAACACCTTATTGGAAACTAAAATGATTAATTACTAAGGTATGCATGTGATAATATATATTGAAAAATAAACATAAAAAAAAAAAAAAGAGTTGCCAACTAAGAGACAAGTGTATGGAATAAGAGGAAAAAAGAGTTTTGCTTGCACAGATTAGCTCCCTTTCTGGTCTTCTAAAGCAACATATGTAGAAATAAACCACGGATGGCTTCATCCATCATTGCTACATCAGCACCCTAAGTGTGTGCGTTTATGTGCCAATGATAACCGCAGATTGCTCCTCTCTCAACACAAACTCTTTCCCTATTCTCTGATATAGTACAGAAGCTAAAGCAGGTTGCCTCATTTAACGGTTTCTTATGCCAGAGTATCTGACCTTTCCTCTTAACCTTCTTCCACTGCCATTCTATGTTTCTTCATTCAAAGCATGGGGTCGGGAACCTTTTTGGCTGAGAGAGCCATGAACACCACATATTTTTAAATGTAATTCTGTGAGAGCCATACAATATATTTAAAACTAAAAATACAAGAAATATGTGCATTTTATGTAATTTCAACACTTTTAAAGTAGAATAAGTCTCTGAATTCTTTTTAATAACTTATATAAATAATATTAATTAAATTAAATAATAATTATTAAATAATATTTAAATAGTTATTTTAATCCACAGATACTCTTGTACTTACGGTTTTAAACCAGCAGGGGGGAGGCGTTCGCTAAGTGGCGTGCATGGGCAATAAATGTTCGCATTTTAGAGAAAATAAGAAATCAGCCGTCTTGGCAGTAATGTGAGATGGACGTTGTAAACTAGTATTTTTTTCAAGTTTGAGGTGAGAAAAAGAGTACAATTTGACTGTGTATATTAGCGGATTGCTTTATTTTAGGATGTGATGTGTGCTGAGGGTTAATATAGTTCAGAAATATGTTAATCGTTAAGTATTGTAATGTCCGTAACTATTTATGGGCCCTTGAAGAGGCCATCAGACGGCAGAGTAGTGCCGTAGCGGGAAGCAAGGAAGAGAGAGTGTACGGCGTGAGAGCGGAGTTAGCATGTTGCGGATGCCGCTGTTATTTTATTATTTCTATGGTTGCCACAATAAATTAATCACCGACTCCTCTCCTTCCTATTTCCACATTCGGGGCTATTACAGTATGTTTATGTGTAACTGCAGATATGTTCGTAATTGCGAGCGGACGATGAGTGAATGCTAGTAGTGTCTAAAATGCAGAAGTTAAATGTTTTGTCACAAAAACATGTATTTGTTTATTCATATAATTATACTGGACTGTCTCAGGAAATTAGAATACACAATATTCTAATTTTTTGAGACAGTCCTGTGTATATATACAGGACTGTCTCAGGAAATTAGAATACACAATATTCTAATTTCCTGACTGTCTCAGGAAATTAGAATATTGTGTATTCTAATTTCCTGAGACAGTCCTGTATATATACACAGGACTGTCTCAAAAAATTAGAATATTGTGTATTCTAATTTTCTGAGACAGTCCAGTATAAGAATCCGCATTTTAGAGCGAATAAGAAATGAGCCGTCTGCGTGCAGCAATGCGAGACGGACGTTTTTTTTTCTTGTTTCAGCTGTATAAGAAAAATGAAAATAAAGCAAAATTAAATGTGTAACAACAGACTGAAGCATTTAATCCCTGTCTGCACCACGTTACAGATCCATCGCGATTATTTCAACCGACTGCCACACGCATCATCAGACTTCGAACGTCCTCCACAGCCGCACCTGAAGTGTCTGTAGTTTCCCGACCCAAATGTCGCCTGATCACTGGCTTGCATATAAGAAAAATGTGAGGGCCCCTTACTGGTTGCTCTTTTTAACGGTTCCCCTGTGGCTCTTACGCCCGCCAGGTTTCCCCCGAGGTCCTAGCGCCCTTCCCATTACATGACGAAACTTTTTTTTTTAATAATTGAAGATCTGTCTGCGAGCCAGATGCAGCCGTCAAAAGAGCCATACCTGGCTAGCGTGCCATAGGTTCCCGACCCCTGGTCTATAGTATGCTCCAGTCCTGTGTATTATTCACATTGTATGTACCAATTTGCATTGTTTTGGTTACAAAAAACTACATAGGTGCAACACTTTAATTTATTTTATGTTATCCAGATCAGTGTGAGTTTGGTTTCATTTTTCATGGTTAAAAAAAAGCATGTTTAATGGCTATCAATTATTTGTGGCTTGAATGAGATCTCATCTTTTTTCCCCTCTCTCAATTCTACCAGCCCTCTTCTCTGTTGTTACCACCCTCCAAACCTTATTCCGTTCCTACCTCCCTCACTGTCATCCCTTTGTCTTCCTCCTAACCATCCAATCCCCCTTCTCCGCCCTCTCCTTCAGTTTCACAGGAATTTCACTAAGGTTTTCAGCTCCAAGGTCCAGACGACTGATTAGATAAAGGGTTCAATAAACCCGCAAACTGAAGGGAGGAGTCCAGTACACCAATAATCTTGCACAGCTGCAAATTTATTTTATTGTGTGAAATGATGGTTTTGTTTGCAGTGTAACCACAGAGCTGTAACACATTTTAATGAGCCAGGCAATTCCTATTCTTTCACACATGTCTGTAGGGGGTGGATTGGATCCATAATCATATTATTTGTCCAAAGAGATAATTCTCTTATCAGATTTGGCATGATATATATCATAATCAGTTCTTTGGTTGGACTCTGCAAAATAAATGTGCACAACATTTGACATGCCTGACTCCAAACGACTACATGCTGTACACATTTTGACTAGTATACGTAAAGGATGGCTTGATTATACTTTTACTAATGCACAGAAATTCAGATTTTAGCCTCAAAAACATGTAATAAGAATGCAGTGATACAAAAATCATTTATAATTATTCTATTAATGCTCAGTTATGCCGTGTAATGTGAATTTATACCAAGGAGCTTGTTTTGAAGATCTTTTAAGGTGTACTCGCATAAAATAAATGCAGTGGAAATTGATATTTATGGAAACACAGTACCCATGACTCTGGGGAACAGACTGTTTATTGTCGCAACACATTGCAAGACAAGTCAACAATGTGGAGAATCAGCATTGACACACATTCACGAGTCATACATTCAGTCAGTCGTAGTCATACTAAGTCATAAGACTACATGGGCGCGTGCAGGAAGCTAGATCATCAATTCAATTAAAGTTAGGTCTCTATTTGTTTGTTATTGTCTTCGCTCTGGGGCTGCGAGGTCAGTGCAGTACAAACAGACTTTGCCTTCCTAAAAAATGATTAGGTTGCTAGAAGCAGTCATATACTGTACGGTTTTGACTCACTAACAGATTAGACTTGTGCTGAAAAATTACCCTTGTAGGCCACACCTTCATCACCAAAGTCTTTCAGAAATGTTTGATCAACCGATAAAAAAAAAAAAAAATACTGAAGAGGAAGTTACACTGCCACTCCCAAAGCAAAGATTTGCAGAAGTACTTTTTTGTTGCCCTGCAGACACCATTTCAGTGGAGAGATTGTCATGTTGAAACCTGCCATTGGTAGAAATCACTTGGATAATCCCTCAGTTTTTCACAACAAAGAACAATGTACAGAGATGTATGATTAGTTCATTACAGTTTGAATGCTGCTCCTTTAAGGGTAGGTGTGGATGGAAGAGAGGAGATTGGTAAAAATTAGGGCTGTCAAAATTATCGCGTTAACGCGCGGCAATTAATTTTTTAAATTAATCACGTTAAAATATTTAACGCAATTAACGCACATGTCCCACTCAGACAGTATTCTGCCTTTTGGTAAGTTTTACAGCAGGCTTTTTGTGCTGTCTAACAGCGAACTCTTGTGGTCGCTTTGCGACATGGTTTATTTTTTTTCTTGCCAGTTCAATATGGCTGCACGACGTCTCGGGCTGACGCCTACGTTGTAATGTTGTGCTTATATGACCCTTGGACAAGATTTGTCCGTAAGTATGATGTTGTAAAGAATGTACATATTATGTTAGTAAGCGAAATGTTCTATTTTTTGTATGAGACGCTTTTTGTTTATGTTTTGTGAACCTGTATAGCGTGCTAAGCTAACGTTGTTGCTAATGCAATGCTTGTGTACTTTTTTTTGTTGGAGTTTTACGACGGTCTAAAGAGGACAATGGTTTGAGGCTATTTTATTAATAAATCAGATGAAAAACGGAGAAGTCTGATTATTAAGGCGTCGTTCACTAGCTGTCTAGCTTTGGACAAAGTAGACGCTTCGGAGTGAGGACAGCATAGACAGATTTAAATGACATTAGAGGGAAATGCCCACTACAATCCTTATGTACCGTATGTTGAATGTACAGTGGGGAGAACAAGTATTTGATACACTGCCAATGGGTTTTCCCATTGGCAGTGTATCAAATACTTGTTCTCCCCACTGTATATATCCATCTTGTGTCTTATCTTTCCATTCCAACAATTTATTTTACAGAATATATACATAATTTACAGAAAAATATGGCATAATTTATAGATGGTTTGAATTGCTATTAATTGCGATTAATTACGATTAATTAATTTTTAAGCTGTAATTAACTCGATTAAAAATTTTAATCGTTTGACAGCCCTAGTAAAAATATAAAATATTGGTAAAAAATATATGGAGTAATAAAACTGTAATCTCTTAACCTTTTCACTCACACAATATTGGCCATATAATAACTAACTTAATTGGAGACCACACTGTTAAGCTCACTGCATAACAATAACAGAGTTGAAACTAGCCAGTGCTAGTGCTAATAATAATAACTAATAACTATACTTACCTGTAAGATTCACAAAAAGGTTCGTTCACAAGTAAGGACACTGCAGCTACACCGCTGGCCATAAGTATTGGCACCCCTGCAATTCTGTCAGATAGTGCTCAATTTCTCCCAGAAAATGATTGCAATTACAAATGCTTTGGTAGTAATATCTTCATTTATTTTGCTTGCAATGAAAAAACACAATAGAGAATGGAAAAAAAAAATAATTAAATCATTATCATTTTACACAAAACTCCAAAAATTGGCGGACAAAAGTATTGGCACCCTCAGCCTAATACTTGGTAGCACAACCTTTAGACGAAATAACTGCAAACAACCGCTTCCGGTATCCATCAATGAGTTTCTTACAATGCTCTGCTGAAATTTTAGACCATTCTTCTTTGGCCAACTGCTCCAAGTCTCTGAGAATTGAAGGGTGCCTTCTCCAAACTGACATTTTCGGATCTCTACACAGGTGTTCGATGGGATTCAGGTCTGGACTCATTTCTGGCCACATTAGAAGTCTCCACTGCTTTCTCTCAAACCATTTCCTAGTGCTTTTTTAAGTGTGTTTTGGGTCATTGTCCTGCTGGAAGATCCATGACCTCTGATTGAGACCCAGCTTTCTCACACTGGGCCCTACATTATGCTGCAAAATTTGTTGGTAGTCTTCAGACTTCATAATGCCATGCACACGGTCAAGCAGTCCAGTGCCAGAGGTAGCAAAGCAATCCCAAAACATCAGGGAACCTCCGACATGTTTGACTGTGGGGACCGTGTTCTTTTCTCTGAAGGCCTCGTTTTTTTCCCCAGTAAACTATGTTGATGCCTTTTCCCAAAAAGCTCTACTTTTGTCTAATCTGACCAGAGAACATTCTTCCAAAATGTTTTTGGCTTTCTCGGGTAAGTTTTGGCAAACTCCAGCCTGGCTATTTTATGTCTCTGGGTCAGATGTGGAGTCTTTCTGGGTATCCTACCATAGAGTCCCTTTTCATTCAGACGCCGACGGATAGTACTGTTTACCCTCGGACTAAAGGTCAGCTTGAACTTGTTTGGATGTTAGTCGAGGTTCTTTATCCACCATCTGCACAACCTTTCGTTGAAATCTCTCGTCAATTTTTCTTTTCCGTCCACATCGAGGGAGGTTAGCCACAGTGCCATGGGCTAAACACTTATTGATCACACTGTGCACACTTATTGATCACACTGCGCACGGTAGACACAGGAACATTCAGGTCCTTGGAGATGGACTTGCAGCCTTGAGATTGCCCATGCTTCCTCACAATTTTGCTTCTCAAGTCCTCAGACAGTTCTTTGGTCTTCTTTCTTTCCTCAATGCTTAATGTGGTACACACAAGGACACATGACAGAGGTTGGGTCAACTTTAATCCATTTTAACTGGCTGCAAGTGTGTTTTAGTTATTGCCACCGGCTATTATGTGCCACAGGTAAGTAACAGGTGCTATTACACAAATTAGAGAAGTATCACATGATTTTTCAAAGGGTGCCAATATTTTTGTAAGAGCCCGTTTTGGGAGTTTTTGTTTAAAACGATAATGGTGTATTTTTTTTCCTATTCTCTTTTTTGTTTTTTCATTGCAAGCAAAATAGATTAAAATATTACGACCAAAGTATTTTTAATTGCAATAATTTTCTGGGACAAATTGAGCATTATCTGACAGAATTGCAGGGGTGCCAATACTTTAGCCAGCTGTGTAGTTGGGGCTCCGGATTTTTTACTAGGAGAAGAACAGTGGCCCCTAACTTAAAATTTTAGGGAGCACGTCACATGAGTGACAGACAGAGGCACTGCTATGATACAGGCTAACTACACATAAAATGTCACACATTGTGAACATGTGACGGAAACTATTGCGCATTTTTGTCACGTTCTCGTCTCGTCAAACGAAAACTGGCATTCATATTGTTATGTTTTAGTCTCCCAAAACATGTTTTAGCTCATTAAAGTCTCGTCGTCGTAATGAAAAAAAAGTGTTCTTTGACGAAATCTTTTCGTTATCCTCATCGTTGACAAAAACAACACTGATCCTGAGTAGGGATGTCCCGATCAGATCACGTGATCGGAAATTCAGCCCGATCGCACCATGTTTCAGAGGATCGGAATTGGGTGAAAAGGATCAGGTTTTTAATTTTAAAAAATATATTTATGTTTTACTGCTTCATGCTCGTACAGTGCCACAGCCTCTCACCCTCCCTCCTTCTAAGCAGTACGGCCAAACTATCCAGCTTGCGTTTGGTACTTAAAGTTAACGATGATTGACAGGTTTGTAGCTTTGATCTTGCCAGAGAAGCTTGGTAGCTCTACGATCAAAGGCATAAATGTGTCAAAAATCGTTAAATTTGCATAAGTGTGTTGTGGCAACTTTATGTGTAAGTGAGAAGCTGTTCTCAGCAGCGTGAGCATCAAAGCCTGAATGGATGTGAGTGGACTCACTCAATGAAGCATTTGATAAAGACAAGCATTTTTCTACGTTATTCTTGTTTAAAAATAATTCACATTATGAAGGCGGCACTTTGGGACAGTAACCTGTTTGGAACTTTTGTTGGGGAAAAAAAACAAAAAAAATTTCGGTATCAGATCGGGACTTGGTATCAGCAGATTCTCAAAATCAGGTGCAAAACTATGTGATCGGGACACCCCTCCTCCTGAGACCACACGTGAGGTTGATTCTAAGCCATGGGAGTAAGCTAATTCAAAATAGACAGAACAGAAGAACATTGAATGATGATATGAGAACCAAAACATTCTTTGAGAGTCTAATTTCTCATGACCAATGTCCTTTCCAGAAGGTTGGAGCTAAAGTGATCATCAAAGTGGAGACCATATACTGATTTTTTTTAAATGAATGAAAAGAAAGTTGTTTTTTTAAGTTTCAGGTATTAGTTCTCACACATATGCAGTACTAAAACTGACCTGTGTCAGGCAGCAATCACAACAAACAGAAAATACAAAAAAGTAGAACAAAAAAAAAAGTAAATCTTTGCTTGTTTGGTCATTAAATTACAAATTTCTATGCTTGTTATTTTTATTGTTTTGATTACCTTTTGGGAAACACTATACAAAGACTAAACACAACTATTTGGTTTTCCACTGAATGATCAGTCCAAATGGATTGGACATCTATCATAGCCACTTGCAGTGAATGAGTTCAACCATTCACTTATAACACACACTTACTGTCTTTTCCGCACTATAAGGCGCCCCTAAAAGCCTTCAATTTTCTCAAAAGCAGACAGTGTGCCTTATAATCCGATGCGCCTTATATTTGGATCAATACTGATTAATCGTGGCATGAGATGCCCTTTAGCGCAGCACCATCTAGTGGATGTATAATGCAACCCCAACCACTACTATTACTACTACTGCGCCTTATAATGTGGTGCGCAGTTTTAAAATAGGCCATTCATTTAAGGTGAATCTTATACTCTGGTGCACTTTATAGTGCGGAAAATATGGTACTCAGGATGAGATTACCAAACAATCAGGCATTTGCTGACTTTGATTGCAAGAGAGGCAAAATGTTCAAATCTGGACCATCCAAGGCCAGCAAACCTGGTGTAAAACTTATGGCCTCAGCTGTTCATGTTGCGTAACTTAACATTATGTCTCAATGTGTATAGACATGAACAAACATGCAGGGAGACAGTCATTCTGAAAAGAATCTGACAATAAAGGAAGGAAGATAGGGGCCTATGAAAAGGAGAGCAATGGGGTATACGGTTTCCTCTTCAACCCCCCCCTCTCCTTCATAAGAGGTCACTGATGCCATGCACTGCCCCGCCTCTCCTAAATACATACAAAAAATTCCCAGTATACAGGAAGCGTAACTCTTTTCTCTGGAGATTTCTTTTCTAAAAAGGAATTGGGAGGAATTCCATCCCTCTCTCTTTCCAACACCACACACACACACAATGGCACCCACACCCACACAGACACATAAAATAGCTAGAGTGACACCCCTTCTCTTAATTAACCTCTTTTCTCCTATCTCAAACATTTTCTTATGACAATCGACCTCTTCTGTCTCAAAGCACATGTGCACAATAGTGCTCACACTGCATCCATTTACAGCAACGGATCCATTAGTGTTGACTTATTGGATTTAACAGCTAATGTACTGTATATGGGGGAAGCTATCTGACA
This sequence comes from Corythoichthys intestinalis, assembly GCF_030265065.1. Taxonomy (NCBI): domain Eukaryota; kingdom Metazoa; phylum Chordata; class Actinopteri; order Syngnathiformes; family Syngnathidae; genus Corythoichthys; species Corythoichthys intestinalis. The sequence goes on along the minus strand of NC_080401.1, from coordinate 19,175,247 downwards.
ACAAGGTGTTGAATGCAGATACATGCATACAAAAACACACACCAGGGACAAAATATAGATAGCCTACAATGGTATGAAAAAGTTTGGATACACCTGATAGTTTTCAAGATTTTTCTTTATAAATCAATTGCTGCATGGTTCAACAATTTCACTTAAACATATCACATAGCAGACAAACAGTAATATTTGATTTTATAGGAGTTACAGAAAGTGTGTAAAATTTATTTCAACAAAAGTAACCAGGTGCATAAATTTAGGTACCCTTGTTGTTTCCAAATTTGAATACCTTTAGCACTAGTTACTGGAACGCAAATTTTGTTTGGTAGGCTAATTGATCCATGACCTACATACTCTAAACAGGTGAAGCCAATGGCGTACCGCAAGCAACACGTCACTTCCGCTCATTAATATTCATCACATTAGCTACTGTTGCTAAGTGGGGACAAGCCACCGTTTGTCCCTAATAGGAAATGAATGGAAATCGTGTACGAAGGAGATGTTTACAGAGCTAAACCTACCAATTCACTCCGAAAATGATGTCCCTGGTGCCAAATTCACTGGCAAAGATGTGGAAGAACATAAAAATGTTCAGTTAAAGAGATGGCTTGAGTGTCGAAGGCTGAAAAAGACGAAAAAAAACGAGCCGACCTAAGCATAGCCTTAGCTTTTTTTATCGACGCGACTGACAATGACATTCTCCTGTTTCAACAAGCTATCCTTTAACACCAGCCCTGTCTTTCTTATACAGTATATTATGTCCTCTGGTTGTCCTACGTCTCTGACCGCTCTTGGGGGTAATTTAGTTAGTTTTGTGTAGCGATCGCAAATGCTACTCAGTGACAGCCAACGAACACTTTTAATTTTTTCATTCTTAACAAATCTTAATTCTAGAACTCATTTACACTTCCCCCCAACTAGTTTTTTTAACAACAGAAAATGTAACAGTGGCAGTCAGATTCAGGTACCATTTTTATTCTTTTCAGGTCATTCATTGTCAGACAGAAGCAGCACGGCACGTCACGCCAAAAAAATAAATTAAAAATATCAAACTGGCGTACATATTTGTCCTCTGAAAGACAATGCCAACCCAACAAAATGTTTACCGCATAAATGTTTACTGCCGAGCTGGCGTTAAAAGTCCGCGCAAGTTGATTCAGTCTTCACATTTTCTCCTCCGAGTTTTTAGTTTCGGGAAACATACGAAGAAAACATCCTTCATATGTCGTAATGTCTAGAGTCGTTTCTACAAGTTCCAAAAAAGCAATTTGTGATCAGCATGTTTGTTTTTTAAAGATTACCGGAGAAAGGTAGCAGAATTTACGTTGCTTCTATGTGAGGGCGGCTCTATAATGTTCCACTTCTATTTTACTTCCGCTTTACGATGCAACGTCACGGTCTAAAAATAGCATGCGTGTGGTACGCCATTTTGAGAAAGTGTATTAAGTTTATATGGTGACGCTGCAACACCAAGACGATTGTGTTGCAGAATGGCTTGTCCTTTTCACGGTGGCGGCAAAAACGGAAGGCAAAAATGCAAATTTTTGATTCCGTCCTCCAAAGCGGAACGGTTCAATTGCAGGGATCGCCCCGCAACCATATGAATAACCTAAAGTAAATGAGTCTCGACTGCTGTTGTCCATTGAGTTGTATGCCTACTGCCGGAATCCTTGCTTTTGATTACATCATTGGTTTCAGGGATGCAGAGGCAAACAATTACAAAAATTATTCTTATTGCACCATTTCAATAGTTATGGATCTGTGTGAGTCTTGATAATTGTTTTTTTTTTAATACTGGTTGACAAGATTCAATCATTTCATTAGTGTAAAAAAAAAAAAAAAAAGGGCGGGGGGATCGATAGGCGATTTAAAGAAACACTTCATAGCTTTTAAATTTTGGTCAATTTTAGCGACACCGATGGACAGAAGTAGTATTTTTTTGCCTTAAGGAAGGCTGCGTTTCCCTTGCCTGGCGTGGCCAGACTGTTCTCCCTGTATTTTTCAAACACTGAGAGAAAAGTCTGGGAACCAGCCCATTAACGGCCTCTCGAGCAGGTACAAAATCATTTGACAAATCAGATTCATTTATTTGCGTGACGTATTCTTAACGAGCAACGTCACTCTTGTGCGTCGGAAGTCGTCTCCACAACAACACAGATGGTGAACAGGAGAGCCGAGAATATGTTCCAATCCACGGTAATATCAGTTTTAAATTACCCAAAACACATCTACACGAGTCATTGACAACAGTCAGTCTCGCGCTAGCCATGTTGAATAAACTCCGCTCTCCTCGTATGTTTACTTCCGCGCGCAAGTCCCTCATCCTGCCCTCGTCGTTTTACTAACGTCACGTCTGCCCGTCGCTGATTGGTCCACTCCACTGTCTGTTTGCTGTGGCTTGCTCCGCCCTGGAAATTGTATCCGCTGAATGGTGGCCAGACTCAATAGCTGGAACAGCGGTGAGTCTGGTGTACTAGGCAAGCGTTTCCCATGAGGACCAGCGCTGCATTTCCCGCAGTGTCGTAAAATCATCAATCAATCAAAAATAAATCTCCCGGTCGCCTGCAGATGGATTAAACAACATTTCTGTTTCCAGCGGCTGTGTGAAGGATGAATAGTAATAGGATAATGAATCCAGTTGTGGCTAAACAATAACATATGACGGTTAGCAACACTGTGGCTAACCCCGCCACCCCACTAGAACTCAGCGCTGACGAGTGAAAGCCGGGCCAATGTTTATTCTGTATAACCCGGTAGCCTGCCTTTTTTTTCCTCCTCAGACAAAGCTTTTTGTCTCTTGTCGTTCTGCCATCTTTGCAGAATACGCACGAAAGCAGTCGCATCGACTTCCGTCTTTATAATGATTGGGGAAAGGAGGAAGTGACATATGCCGTAAAGCAGTCAGCAAATTCTAGTTTTTTGTCATTCAACTAGTTTTCAGTCAACATATTATCACAAATGTTATAAAAAATATTTTATGAAGGTTGAAAAGTTACCAAGTGTTGCTTTAAGTAACAAGCAACAACGAAAAGCACGGCAACATATCCATGACGATGACTATACTCATACATATTTCCTATGAAAAATGAGCTACAAGTAAAGCTCAAAGACATCAAAAGAAGCCAAATTACCTCCTAGGCAAATGGAACTACAGCAGTAACAGAACCCTCAACAAAATATTGGGCAGGGGGCTTTGAATCACCCAATTCAACATGTAGAACAGTGTCTATTTGGAGAGAGGCTTTTACTTGCACCAACACCCAACAAAGTGTAGTTAATGAAAAAAAGCTAGCATTAAAAAGACGATCACACATTGTACTCCGCCTCAGCATAAATCCACACCATCTTTAAGGGCATATGTTACAACAAATGGTTGAATGTATCTTAGAGACACTGTAACAACGATCAAGACTTTTCCTGTGTGTCTGTGCAAATCTGATTTGTAAAGTGGAATTTTACTAAATTCCAGCCTGTTTCAGGTGCCTCTTGGTTTTGGAAATATTTTAGGAATGTGAGGACATTTGAGCTAATCCCTGACTTTCAAATGTGTGTGCGTGCACGCACATGCGTGTGTTAATGACTAGTCTGGGGGGAGAGTTGCCAGGCCTTGAGTAAATGTCCTCACATGCAAAAGACAACAAAAAGTGTGCGTGTGCATGTGTGTGTTGGAGGCTATACTGCAGTAAGACCTTATAAGGTTGCTTCAGTCAAAAAGGAAGAAAGAGTAAAATGGGCAAACAGGCTTTACTGTAAGACAGATGTTTGTAACCAAGTGTAAAATATAAAGTCTGCGTATGAATGAATGGCCTAGAGGGTGGATGAAGCCCATCCAAGAGAGAAAGTGCAATTGAAGAGTGGAGAACTCCAACACGATAGCAGTCTTTGCTCGTCCCTCTAATAGTTTCTGTAGGTTTCACTGCATTCAAATTAGATGTAATGCAAATTCAGTCTAGTCATTTTACCGTCACTGTGGTTAACCCTGCATACGTAAGTGGGTGCATGTGTTAGTTTTGCATCAATCGAGTCCTCAAGATACCATAGTTACACGCACTTATGGAGTATGCTGGGTTAAGAGATATAGCCACTTCCTGTTTTCGTGCTGTTGTTTCAGAGAAGTTAAACTTTAAACAACAAGCAGAACAACATGACTGTTGAAGGTTTTGTTTGTTTAAACTTAAAACAAAGCGTTTCTGCATTTGGTATTAAAACAATGCATTTCTACAATTCTATTAATGATTATTCAGGAGCCAGTGGTATGCTATTGTGCGAGTTAAAAATGTTTCATACAAAAAAAGATAGTAGGAGATGCATTGTGCAGTGCTAACTACAAGTTTAATTAGTTCCGTAACCAAGCATTTAACTCAGTTTACGGAAACACTTTACAATAAGAGTCCCTTAATTAACATTAGTTGATGCATTTTTGCCAATAACTAATGTTTAAGTAACATTACAATAATTAATATAATTCCTTATCTCACATTTATTAATTTATTAATTAACATGAGTTAATACATTAGTTAATGCATTAGTTAATACATAACCAGACAGTAACAAATGGTTTGGTAAAATTAAAAATATATATAGGCCTATATAGGGTTAGGGTTTGTTAACTTAAGCATTTATAATTTCTTAGTTAAGGGACAAATGTGCTACACTTTACAATAACCATCCAGAAAACATTCAAGAATGGTTAACTAAGGTTAAGTAATACTTATGAGGTACGTTCACATGAAATAATACCATACTTAGGGCTAGGTTAGCAGCACCCAAGGACTCACAGAGCAATGTTTCTCATTTTAAAATATCACTTACTAGTACCGGTATACAGTACATTAATAACCATTTATTAATGCACTAATGTATACGTGAATTAATGTTAAGTAATGTATTATATATATTATATATTATAACCTAACCTTAAGTATGGTATCATTTCATGTGATCGTACCTCATAACAATTACTTAACCTTAATTAACCATTACTGAATGTTTTTGAACTCTTATTGTAAAGTGTAGCACATGTGTCCCTTAACCCTTGAGAGTCGAAGGACGCGCCGGCGCGTCCTCAGCGCACGTCGTCTTTGAAGCGCCCTCACGTTTTAAATACGTCACCCACATGCCGTTGGTTGGTCTCGTTTTAAAGTGCGGAAGTTGCGGTTTACTCTCGTTATTATTTGAAGTCAATCGACCAATTAAAACGTGAGATATTGTCATTTAAGTTTTATAGTTTTATTGTCCTCTCAAAAAAACATTAAAACGCTGCATGGATCATTTGTTTGTGTCTATATTTCCATCATTTCTTGTCCTTTTTCAAAACGGAAGCGCCATGAAAAAACCACAAATCAAGCGAACCCTTTCGAAGTCACAGTGGACGCACTAAATGCGTTTTTTAAATAAATATAACTGCCATGCGAGGTTCCACCGAACGAGAGGGAGGAGTGTTCTGAAGCAGCGAGGTGGCGAGCCGACGGCCGTTTGGATTGAGCAGCGACTTTTGTGTGACTTTGAGAATGAACGGAAAACTAAATTTAGCGCAAGCAATTGTGCTATTTGATCAACTTGAGGAAGAGGATGGTCCAAATTCGTCATCATCGTCTTCTTCGGAAGAGTCCTCGAGTGAAGATAGTGACGTATTTGAACACGTGGGTGACGCCATCGACGAGCAGAGGTAAGCAAACTCACTTTTTTTTTTTAGGCTGGAAAAAGTTTCTTTTGAAAATTTCTTTTGATATTGCAAGACAAAGTTAATTTTGATGCAATATAAGTGTGTGTTTGTGTATATAATAATAAACTGTGCATATCAGATCAAAGTCGTACGTGAACTGTGTGTATCCAAGGCAGGAATTTATAATTGTGGTGATCTTCTTTCTATATGAAGATTAGGGATGTAGCACATATTCAGCTATGGTATTCTTTCTATTGTCATACATATAGATTTCCAATATTATTTATTGCTTTATATATTTTTATTTTATACTTTATTATTTTCATAAATACTGACTTTTTTTCATGTACATTTATAGTGACAATGAAAGTAAAGTGAAATGAAAATGGAAGGGTGGAAAGAGGACCAACACCCCATGGAAGTGTGGGTTGTGTGATGTCGCCCTGTTTCGAATTCCAGGACGAAACTGCTTTTCGGAGTGGCATGCCTGAAAAAAATTTAACTTGTTTATTGTAAATATTTTTGGAAATACTTTTTTTCCCCCCAATGTTATATATATATATATATATATATATATATATATATATACATTTTTTCCCACAATCAGTCTTCTCAATTTGTGTATATAAATGTGTGTTCAAGAAGCTTGATTGTGTGTACATAGTTTTCATCAGGTGATGGGCCGCAATACCTAAACTCATAAAGAGATGGCCTCTAAACACTTTTTGTGTTAGATGGTATATATTTTTTCACTGTTCGGTCTGCTGTATATAACCTGTTTTGACTAGAGCATATATAAAGGCAAAAAACGCCTATGCTATACCTGTTGTTTATGTTGAATTGTCAAATATAAGACTATTTATTCTAAAATTTTTTGGTTGAATGTTCATCCTAACATGTTGAATAAATATTACAGTTTCAAAACGGTTCGTTACGCATGTTTGGTTGTCAATTGGACATCAAAATTAAAAATTTTGACAAAACGATTGTGGAATTTTTGGTCTTTTTGGGCCCAAAATGATGATTTATAATTGGTCAGTGACGGAAACAACAGTTTGGACATGAAGTTCAAGGTGTCACAAAAAAAGGGACCAAACCAGGCCATCGTAAACAATTCTTTCTTTGAAATATAAAGGCAACTTCAAAGGCATGCAAAATCAGACAAAATAGGCCCAGACCTTAAAGGGTTAACTAAGAAATTATAAATGCTCAAGTCCCCCCCCCTTTAACCTTTAATAACCATTACTGAATGCTTTTTGGACCCTTATTGTTTTAATTTTACCAATCTATTAGTTACTGTCTGGTTATGCATTAACTAATGCGTTAACTAATGTTAATTAATATATTACTCAATGTTAAATAAGGGATTTTATGAATTATTGTAATGTAACTTAAACATTAGTTATTGTCTTAAAATGCATTAACTAATTAATTAACTTATGTTAATTAATATATTAATAAATGTTAGATCAGGGATTGAATGAATTATTGTCATGTTACTTAAACATGAGTTATTGTCTAAAAATGCATTAACTAATGTTAATTAAGGGACCCTTATTGTAAAGTGTTACCCAATTTACTTGTACTTTAAAGTTTTTAATGCAATCAAGACCCTATAAAAACGAAAAAAAATGTTTCAAATATAGAAAAACCAACACCGAATCCTTTACAAAGATAAAACATAATTGAGAATATAATGAAATACACACTTTTAAATCCAATGACTGTGTATCGTAGTATTCATTTCTATTAGATGTGTAAGGGCCTAGAAATGCAACGCAAAAGGGTGAAAAAAAAAACTCAAAAAAAGGGAATATTTGTAATTCCAAAACCTAATAAGATGGGGCACTTGTTTGTTAAAGTGCGTACGACACAAGAAAAAAAGTCTTAAATAGGATTATTATGTCAATTATAATCATATTTTGAGAGGATTCGACTATATACAACAATTTAGCAAAGCGCAGATGACGAGAAATTAGTCTTTTAATCTGCTGGTTAGCAACGCCTACCATTATAGGGCTCTAGCGTCCCCAACAGGTGGATGACGTCAGCTGAGTCACTATTTCCTCTGATTTAGTGTGCAGCCCATTGAGGGGGAATTATTCACAACGAGGAAAACACGATGAAGACAGCCGCAAAATGTCATTGTTTCACTCTCTCTACTCAACATTTTTACGGGATATTCTTTTTATCCAACTATTTTTCCCCAATAGCTAAATGAATGGCTTGAAAAGGACCAGTCAGCCCGCTGAGGGGGAATTATTCAGAACGGATAATTTCACATGACGACTGGGTTGTCGATTGCCTTTGCCGATCGGCAAACCGCCCGGCGGAGAGCAATTCACAGCTAGTTCCTAGCTACAATGGACAAGGGAGCTCGCCGGGGAAGCAGCTGGACAATGACCGCTGCCAATCAATGACAATGACATGCCAATACATGATCAAACGTAAGTAGTCCTTTATTTAAAGAAAGTTTGTACTGTTTACTTTGTAATCGCTGTATTCACGGCTATTTTTAACTCAAAGTTACAATTTCTGATCGGTTGGAAAATTTGACAGAACACCGGGCACTTGAATGAAGAGGGAAATAAGCAGAGTATACTAGTAGTGCTCTCCCGGCGGAGGGATGTGCGACAAGCCGCCGGTCGTCGGCCGAGGGGACAAGGAGCATGTCACAAAATGCAAGCCACCTACATATTAAAATGATCCCAGTATTTACACGAGGTTTACTCACTTCCTCGTAAGTCCCATGGTCCCACAGTAGAAGGGCTTGTTTTAGCCAATATCCACCGGTGAATGGGAAACTTTTGAAACCCCCAAAAGGCGCACACACCTCTCCCTCCTACAGTAAGATTTTTCTGCAGCCGTTTGGCTGGCGTGATGCGAAAAATACTTAGACCTTCTCATACAACAGTACGGCTGTATAATGAAGAGGACTCCTTTCTCCGTACACGTCACAGCGCCCTCTTTCTCAACTCAAGACTGTTGCCGGAAGTCACTCATTTTTATGGCGCAGGATTAAAAAAAAAAAAATGAATATAGCGATCGCTTCCACACACATCCAAGCGGTCCATTTCATTCAGGACCATAAAATACCACGTGTATAACATGCTTTTTCGTGTCACATGCACTTTTAGGTAACACCATATTTACAAGCGACACATACTACATACATGCAACACCAAAGGGAGTACCTTAATATCAAAGTTGCATTCAAAGCGTTTGATGAGGACAATGAAGACACCCGTCAAGTTGTCCCTGGGCGGGGGCTCGATAGGCTCACATGCATTTGCTGGTCGTGCACCAATCAGGAAACCCTGCAGGGATGGCATCATTAGTCATCATATTAATAAATCTATTACACACACATTATAAATATATTACACCAGACACAGCGACGTTGACTCCGATTGATCTGTTTACAGTTAAGTTTATAAATAATTTTAGGAATAAATGGCATTTTAGTTTTTTGTTTTTTCTTTTCTCACAGCGAAAAAATATCTGAGTTCAAATCTCATCTTGGCCCTTCCTGTGTGGAGTAAACATTCACCGTGTTCACGTTCAGTCTCATATGTGTGCGACATATAGAGGGAAAAGGTCCATTCTTTGCACTGTATTCCATTGCTTGTTCGTGTCAGCCGTTTGTTTTGTCAAACAGTGGTGACCTATTTTACTTGTAGATGCCATACAGGTCGTTTATACTGCAGTGTCGTCAGATACGGAAAAAAAATCGGAATTTGTCTGTTCACATGGCATGAAAATAAAAACAGATGTGTGTCTATATGGGCAAAGACATTAGAATTGAATGTGAACTTCCGATTGACGAAAGGATGGAGAAATGTGCTTAAGACTTGAATGCACTTAATGTAACTTTTAATGATCAATATCAAAAGATTAATTTTCAAAAACAAAATACACTTGATATAAATATAATTAAACAAAAGATCTATGGGTCCTGACTGAAAGTTAAAAAAGCAGCCGAAAAAAGCCATCTTCCACAGGTTATATAAAAAATAGAGAAAGGGTCAGAAGCTCGATCATCTGGGAGTGTATTACAGTAAAGCCGTTGCACTAGAGCTGAAATGTTAACTCAAATAATTCGAGTAACTCGATGTTAAAAATTGATCGAGGACATTTCTCTGCCTCAAGGAATCGTTACATTTCGCCAGCTCTAAGCATGACGTTTTGCGCAGACTACTTTTCATGCGGCACAACGTGTCACCTACGTACAGGAAGAAGACAGAGGCGGCAGATATATTTGATATCATTCATTCATTCATTCATTCATTCATTTTCCGTGCCGCTTTTCCACACGAGGGTCGCGGAGGACCATGCATTAATATTAAAGTAACGACGAAGAAGCTGGTGAAAGCGAATAGAAAGGCAACAAGAAAAAGAAAATGTCAAAACTGTGGGAGCATTTCAAGCTGGACACCAAGGCGAACACTTTCATGTAAAAGTAGGACACCCCATTAAATATTCAGTTCTTTATTGAGAAATGCTCACATATCAACGTCTTGTTTTTCTTTATCTCTGGGGAAAAAAAGTGATATAATTGCAGGTAAACAACAACACTTATCATTGATTTACTCATTAAACCAATTATATCAACAATAATGCATATTCTAATTGAGGAAAACGTTAGGACACCCTACCACCTAATAGCTAGTGTTACCCCATTTGGCTGAAATAACTTCAGAGAGATGCTTTTTGAAGCAATCTACCAGTCTTTGCCCCACTCCTCAACACAAATTACTGTTAGCTGTGAGCCAGTCCTTGGTGGATTTACTGGTATGTTTTGGTCGTTGTCATGTTACAGGGTCCAGTTTCGCTTCAGCTTTAATTTTTTCACAGATGATCTTACATGTTCCCCAAGCACCCTCTGATACACGATAGAATTCATGGTGGATTCTATGATGGTGAGCTGGCCAGGTCCTGCTGCAGCAAAGCATCCCCAAACCATGACACGTCCACCTCCATGCTTCACAGTTGGCATGAGGTTCTTTTCCTAGAATGCTGTATTGGGTTTACGCCAAACATGTCCTCTGTTCTGGTGTCCAAATAATAACATTTTAGATTCATCTGTCCAAAGAACATTATTCCAGAAGTCCTGGTCTTTGTCTACATTCACTCTGGCAAACTTCAGCCTGGCCTTCATGGTCTTCTTGGAGAACAAAGGTTTCCTCCTTGCACACCTCCCATGAAGGTTAAACGTGTGAAGTCTCTTTCTGATTGTAGAGGCATGCACTTTCACATCAACAGTAGCAAGAGCCTGCTTTCGGTCCCATGATGACATTTTAGGGTTTTGGAGACTTTTTTTTTATCATCTTGCGGCCTGCTCTCAGGGTGAACTTGCTTGGACAGCCAGACCCTGGCATGTTCGCAGTTGTTTCGAATGTCCTCCACTTGTAGACTATTTTCCAGACAATGGAATGATTTCAGATCTTGTGAAATCCCTTACCAGACTCATAGGCATCTACAATCTTATTTCTGAAGGCCTCAGAGAGCTCCTTTGATCATACCATGGTGTTTTCTCTCACTTCAACAGTCAGGGGCACACCAAACTAAATGTGAGGTTTTAATAAGGCAAGCCTCCTTCACAACACTTGGTAATGATGTTCTAATCATGTGCACCTGATGTGATAGCCCTGTGCGTGACTTTAGCCATTTTAAGTGAGATTGAATGTGGGAGTGTCCTAATTTATTCCTTAACAGAAATTGCATGTATTTGAAATTACATTTTACAGAAAGTTATCTAAAAAATCTTTTTTCTGTTTTAATTGTTTAGTTCTATTACTTGAATCTCTCAAGATTGTTAAAATTTATATCAAATATCCATATGACCAAATATGTTAGAAAACACACAGGCTTCCATAGGGTGTCCTAATTTTTTCACATAACTGTATTTACAATTGCTTTTTACCAAAAAAAAAAAAAGTTTTATCCGATTAATCAGTGGAATTTTCAGTAGAATACTCGATTACTAAACTATTCGATAGCTGTAGCCCCATCTATGTAGTTAGGATGCCTAATGGAAACCTCCCTTTTTATGTGTTGTGGAGGCTGTCACGATTAAACACCTCAGGATCCCCCTTTAGGAAGTCCATAAAGTCTCTAGGGAGAGGAAAGTCCATGGATTCCATGCTGAAGCTGTTACCTCTACAAACAGAACTCGGATAAAACGTAAAGAAGATGGATGGATATTAAATGATTGTAACTGCTGGCTATCAAATCTCTAATTACTTCCTCCACTCTAGATGTCTGGGTCCATGCCTCTGTCTTGTTTCCAACAGATTCCAGCAGATTGTGAAGTGTCTCGTGAGGGACAGAACAAGAGAGAAAGCTGTTGAGACAAAATAGAGCAAGAAGACACGCTGACAGAGTTATGTAGGGAAATTTAATCAAAACGGAAATAGACCAATGGCACAAATATAGGGGTGAATATAGACATCTAGAGTCATACAGAAAACAGACGAATCAAAAAAATTATATCATGGGGAAACTAAGAATAGGGTGGAGACGTGTTTTTTTGTGTGTGTTCGGATCACTATATTACAAGTGCAGCACTGTACAAACATCAGATGCTGTTTCAACAGGAAGTGTGGGGAAGTCAAGCACCCTTCAAGATAACGGTTAAAAAAAAAAATAAAAAAAAAAAGTATATCATCAGCATTTCCTCTTTCCGTCCCACAAGCACGAGAATGAGCATACATGCACAATCTTTACACAAATCTACTAAAATTAAGTTAGTTTTACATAAAGTGAGCATGGGAGTAAAGTGCGCATCAAACACGGGATGTGAGCAATTACCAAGCACCCTGGCCACAGGCGACCCTCACCCCTAGTTGCCTCCTCCACTGGAGTGCCTAAATAAGCGTCACAGTGCAACTGCTTTAATGCCCTGCTAACTGTGGAAATTGTGGTAAGAGCGCCCTCTGCCAGCCAAATATGGAGCTACAGCAGGCGGAAAAGGCAGAACACTGATAGGCCCTTTGTTGGCCAAATAGGGTCATGGGAGCTGTTGCAAGGAAATGACAGAGAGGGGGCAGTGAATTTTGTGTGTGTGTGTGTGTGTGTTGGGGTGTTCGGGGCAGTGCACAAGTCATTACAATTTTTGTGGTGGTAAACATGAGAACAAAGAATAAAAACTGGCAGGTTAGCAATCTAGCATGTGATGTGGAAACTTCACTACCAATCCCTCATCAGTCAGTTTTCATATACATCATTGCTTCTCAAATAAATATCAAATGTTGACTATGAAGTACAGCAGTATATATTAACTGCTAAGAACAAGTACCTTGACAATCAGTTCTCCAGCCATTGTTGAATTTAAAAGCAACATGGCGGCCTGACGTGTACTGAATACTTCCTACCAGACATGTAAGGGTGACGTCATGCTGTCAGCGACACCCGCTCTCTGTGTAAAGTCGCACACAGGTGCAGACATTCATTCTTTGCAGAGTTCTGTGTAAAATGTGTAATTCCTCTTAATGATGGGCTTTCTTTTGCAGCTCTGATGTGACCTATCTGTATAAAAGAGGCTGTTGCAAAGATACAAAGGGCTCATGAGGATGCACTGACTTAATATAGTGAAATTAAAGTGCTTACACACTGCACATGTTTTTGTGGTGCCTACAGGGCTGTATGACAATTTTACTCTATGCTGTTTTCAATGCATAATTCTGCCATCATTTCAAACTGTTTTCACTGCTATGCCACTGTCACTGTCTCTCCTATTGGAAGCACGGAGGTGTTGTCAAAGCGCGTGAGCACCCTGCCGCCCAAATTGAACATTTTTTCAATTCAGACACTCTAGCCACGGGGGAAGGACACACTCTGTGCAATGTGGCATATACACAATGAATGGGCTGGTTGATGATGCGGTGTGAAAAGGCCTTTTGTCCTAAATTTGAATATTTAAAAAAAAAAAAAAAAACTCCTAGGATAAAACAAGACTCCATTCATTCATCTTGATATACATGGTTTTTCTCTTTTTATACCATATTTTCTGATATATGTACAGTCAAATATCTTCACACAAAACCACACACCGTCTTATGTTGAGTGCTGCTTATCCATAGCATAAGTATAACCGAGTGGTCACCTGCAGCCTAGTGCTGTGGAGATCTTTTTACAAGACTAAACACAACAACAAGAGACTAAACCACCATTTTGTCTAAGTGTTGAGAGCGGGGAGGACTCGCACATGTTTAGAGGTATTTAGAGATGCCTACTCTTCTAAAACAATAGAAATGGACTCCAATGTCCACTGTCCAGTGCTATTCTTTACCAACATCCAATGTGTTTAATCCATTCATGAAAGGAAAAGAAAAGCAGTAGCTCCCACCTAACCTTGTGACAAGTTTTTCCGTCAAGAGTATAGCACAAGATAAGAACCAACCGATATCAAACAAGCTGTCCAAGGACGGCATGACTGCGCAAGGACGCACCTGACGTTAACTAAAAGGAACTCGACAACACAAATGCAGCAACACTAGCAAGTGTTAATTTGAATGGAACACAAAATTGCCTAGATATATTTGGGGAAATTGTTGTCTCGTAGATTTTTTTGAGGTCTTTAAGAATACTGGAGAAAAACGAGATCCTGCATCTTAATTGTATCATATCAACAGATCGATTCAGGGATCGGATGAGAAGTAAAAGAGTGTGGATTGGTACATCTCAAATCTATTTACTTAACATTGTTCATCTGAATAATTAACAGTTCATTTAAGTTATTTTAAATGAGAGTAAACCATTAGTAGAGTAAACATTTTTACATTTACAAAAAAAAAAAAGCTGGTTTGTTAATATTACAATTAGAGATGTGCCGATCGATCGGGTCCGATCACGTCTTTTTCAAAGTATCGGAATCGGCATAAAAATATCGGCCATGCCTTTTTTTAATATATATATATTTTTTAATTAAATCGTTTTCTAATTGTATTTAACGTTACAGACATAATATGTTACACTTATCCAGAGTCTTTAGTTTAGGCTTAAGGTAGGGTTATCAAATTTATCCCAATAACGGCGGTAATTAGCTTTTTTATAAATGTATCACGTGAAAATATTTAACGCAATTAATGCATGCGCTGCACGACCCACTCACGCAGTCGCGCTCCATCTGTAATGGTAATCTTGAAGATTTATTGGCATAATAAACAAATACAGTACTTATGTACTGTATGCTGAATGTATATATTCGTCCGAGTTTTATTCATCTTTTTCTTAATGCCTTGCCAAAATGTATATGATCGGGAAAAATTATCGGGAATGATTGGAATTGAATCGGGAGCAAAAAAAAGCAATCGGATCGGGAAATATCGGGATCGGCAGATACTCAAACTAAAACGATCGGGATCAGATCGGGAGTAAAAAAACATGATCGGAACAACCCTAATTAAAATAATTATACATCATGAAAAATGAGAATACAGTGCTGGCCAGAAATAGTCCAGACAAAAGTATTGGCACCCTTTGAAAAATCATGTGATGCTTCTGTAATTTGTGTACCGTATTTTTCAGACTATAAGTAGCAGTTTTTTTTCATAATTTGGCTGGGGGTGCGACTTATACTCTGGAGCCATTTATGTGTGAAATTATTAACACATTATTATATCATTTCACATGTTATTTTGGTGTTTTGGAGTGACACTGATGGTTTGGTAAATTTGTTAGCATGTTCGTTATGCTATAGTTATCTGAATAACTCTTAATAGCTATGTTACGATAACATACCGGCCACGTTCGCATTTCGTTGTTCATGCATCATGTAACATTATTATACAGCATGTTGTTTTCTATGGTATTTTTATTTTAAATTGCCTTTCAAGGTGACATATCTTTTATATATGTTGATTTTTATCAAGTAAATTTCCCCCAAATATGCAACTTATACTCCCGTGCGACTTATATTTGTTTTTTTCCTCTTCGTTGGGCATTTTATGGCTGGTGCGACTTATACTCGGGTGCGACTTATAGTCCAAAAAATACTGTAATTAACGGCACCTGTTACTTACCTGTGCCACATAACAGGTGGTGGCAATATCTAAATCACACTTACAGCCAGTTAAAATAGATTACAGTTGACTCAACCTCTGTCATGTGTCCATGTGTGTACCACATCGAGCAAGGAGAAATAACCTGAGAACTGTCCGAGGACTCGAGAAGCAAAATTGTGAGAAAGCATGGGCAATCTCAAGGCTAGAAGTCCATCTTCAAAGACTTGAATGTTCCTGTGTCTACCATGCGCAGTGTCATCAATAAGTGTAAAGCCCATGGCACTGTGGCTAACCTCCCTAGATGTGGACGGAAAAGAAAAATTGACGAGAGATTTCAACGAAAGATTGTGTGGATGGTGGATAAAGAACCCCGACTAACATCCAAACAAGTTCAAACTGTCCTGCAGTCCGAGGGTACAACAGTGTCTGAATGTCGTCGGCATCTGAATGAAAAGGGACTCCATGGTAGGATACCCAGGAAGACCCTACTTCTGACACAGAGACATAAAAAAGCCAGGCAGGCCGGAGTTTGCCAAAACTTACCTGAGAAAGCCAAAAACGTTTTGGAAGAATGTTCTCTGGTCAGATGAGACAAAAGTAGAGATTTTTTGGGAAAAGGCATCAACATAGAAATTACAGGAAAAAAAAACGAGGCCTTCAAAGAAAAGAACACGGTCCCCACAGTCAAACATGGTGGAGGTTCCCTGATGTTTTGGGGTTGCTTTGCTACCTCTGGCACTAAATTGCTTGACCGTGTACATGGCATTATGAAGTCTGAAGACTACCAACAAATTTTGCAGCATAATGTAGGGCCCAGTGTGAGAAAGCTGGGTCTCCCTCAGAGGTCATAGGTCTTCCAGGAGGACAATGACCCAAAACACACTTAATTGTCACGGAGGGGTCGGAGGAACCAGTTGGGTATCGCAGACACAATACTTTATTGATGTTGACAGGCAAAGGAAACAATCAGGTCAAGCGGTAATGGACAGTTGACATGCTAGCGTATGCTGGAACGCTGACGACCTGACACGGAATGCCATTTGTTTGTGCCTTATATACTGTTCTCAGTTGTTCTTTTTGACATATTAAGGAGCGCACAGTCCTTATGATGGAAACCTGTGTGATCCAAGATGGTGGCACATGACAGAACACACTTTGTGATGGAAGCCTGATGCAATATGCTAGCACATGAGTGTACATGACACTTAATAAACACTAGAAAATAGTTTGGGAGAAAGGACTGGAGACTTCTAAAGTGGCCAGCAATGAATCCAGACCTGAATCCCATAGAACACCTGTGGAGAGATCTGAAAATGGCAGTTTGGAGAAGGCACCCTTCAAATCTCAGAGACCTGGAGCAGTTGGCCAAAGAAGAATGGTCTAAAATTCCAGCAGATCATTGTAAGAAACTCAATCATGGATACCAGAAGCGGTTGTTCGCAGTTATTTTGTCTTCAGATTGTGCTACCAAGTATTAGGCTGAGGGTGCCAATAGTTTTGTCCGGCCCATTTTGGGGGTTTTGTGTAAAATGATAATGATTTTTTTCCCCATTCTCTTTTGTGTTTTTTTTTTATTGTTAGCAAAACAAATGAAGATATTACTACCAAAGCATTTGTAATTGCAATCATTTTCTGGGAGAAATTGAGCATTACCTGATAGAATTTCAGGGGTGCCAATACTTTTGGCCATCACTGCACATGATTTCATACTTAAAAATTATCTATTTTCAAATTATTCCTTTAAACACCCCCTTATTCATTTTCATATGACCTTGCCCATCTCTACCGAGACTTTATCAGGGTCACAGATGAACTGAAGCATAGCCAGCTAATTTTACCAGTTCAGGTAGTGCATTCGCTGTCAATTACAGGGCACATATAGACTCTTTTGCACAATTTTAACATTACATTTAAATTTCATACTTTGATCCCCAACGCAAAGCTAAAAAAAATCAAATGTCACAAAGATCAACATTGTGTTCCATGGGTTGACGCTCGTGTGTTGTTTTGAAAACGTGTGGATATACACAGAAGTTGTTGTGCAAAGGAAAACAGAAAAAGGCTTTGTTTGGACGCCTGCTGCCCTGAGGGGAATCCTCAGTCTTGTGTTGCCTTGTGATGCAAGAGACAGTGCTGCAGGCGTGCATAACATTTTTTAAAACCGAAAAAGACAAAAACAAACCATATAAAAAAAACAAAAAGAAAAACTGTTGAATTTTCCCAAATTGTTCATTCAAAATGACAAAGACTTTAATTTATCGGAACGGTAGCCACATAAACACAAGTGATATATGAAAGTGCCAAACCCTTTTATCAATATATCCACAAATACTGTGGTACCTCTACTTATAAAATTAATTGGTTGTAGAGGTAGTGCTCGTAACGTTAAAATTCTGTGAGTGGAGACGTGTTTTCCATGTAAATGCCCAACTCTGTTCAAAGCCCCCAAAATTCAGACATAAATCTTTGATAATGCATCAAAACATGTCACAAATACATGTTACAGTTAGGTAGAGTTTCGCATAATGTAAAAAAAAAAAAAACGAGAATAAAGAATAAAAGTTAATACTCATGTAAACCTGTCGGAACATGAATGGTAAATGAAGAGGACGCTGGGATACACACATACACATACAGTAAATGTCCCTATAAGCCAGTGCTTCTCAATTATTTCTGTTACTATCCCCCCAAGGAAGACGTAAATGTTTCGCGCCCCCCCAAACTCTCGGCCACCACTGTAAATAGTATAATTTGTCTATAAAATTACTATTACTCTACTATTACCTCTGCCTAAAATTGTGCCCTTTTTTCTGTTTAAGAAAAAAAAAGTAACATATATCAACTTATAATAAAGTATAACTTTATTAACATTGTTTTGTTTGTAACAGAAAACACTCAAAGCGCATCAATTAAAAGACAAAAAAAAAAAAAAAAAAAAAAGAAAGTCACATCCAAACTGTAAAAATACACTCAAGGTACATTTTTGACAATTTGATACTGAAAATTAAAATGTAATAAAATTAATGAATAATAACAAATTCAAATTGATAAGAAACATTAACTCATGAGGACAATATGCCCATAAATTTGACTGAAAAAACTTAATAGAAGAAAAACGACAGTGTCATTGGACAGAGGGACAGTTTTTATTTTTGCTGCTCGCAGTATCACCTCCTTTGCAATGTTTGCAATGGTGTGGGGTTATTTTGCACTGAGCATGCTAACAGTGCTCACTGGTTTACTGATATAACACTGACAAAGTGGGACGATTGTTGGCAATATTCGGCACGTTTTCGCTGACAACAATCAAGCGGCTTATCAATGAGATTGGGGTCTAATGTATTTAAGTGATGTTTTAATTGATTTGGCTTCCCACAGTGCGCTACAATCATTTTTAAACACAGTAAATAGAGTGGTCTTTCCTTGTCTCTCACTGTATTTAAAGTCAAAGTCAAAAGCCAAACGGCCCGACAACAGCGCATTTTCGTCGCCCGGGGGAGAACCGGAGGTGAGAGCAGTCGTCGTGACGATCCCAGGCTGAAAACAGCACTTCTCGGGCGGACACGTGGATACCAGATCGCTGCTTGAGTCCGACCAGGAAACTGCTCTCAAAAACGGCGCACAGCTCTTCATATCTCTTTTCTGTGTGCTCTTGCTTGGTTCAAAAATACTGCGCACACTCTGAAAATGAGCGCGCCACTGCCATCCACTAAATGATGTGCAAGTATACTTTATTCTCGTACGGCAAAAAACAGCATGTTCCCCGAGGTCACATGCGCCACCCCTGGCATCGCTCTGTGCCCCCCTGGGGGGGGGCGCGCCCCACTATTTGAGAAGTACTGCTATAAGCCAATTGGATGCCAGGAATGCCAGGCAATAGCAGAGCAGCTATAAATATGTGACATTCATTAAAGGGAGCTGCGAGTACCAGCCATACTGTATTTTTGCTTTTCTTATCCTGAAATTTCTTTCATAACAATAGGCAATATTTTCCCATTGAGGCGTGTCTTAACCTGAAAATTTTGTATGTAGAGACGTTCGTAAATAGAGGTACCACTGTACAGATTTAACAACGGTACGAGTTTGACAATAGATCATATTATTTGTATTTAAGAAAATTGTTGTTTGTTTGTTTTTTTTAAATAGGAAGCTCTTTGAGATGCACAAGAATATAATGTAGATAAAATATGTGTAAAAAGATGCTTTTAGACTCACCTTCAATCCATCGCTAGGTAGTCGGTACCCAAACCGCGAAGGGAGATCGTCAAAATTCTTTGTTTTGTTGTCAAATGAGTACTGAAAAATACCAAAAGGGACGAATTTTTATTTAGGACAATAAAATAAGTCAGACATGTTATCCTTGGAAAAGGGCAACAGAAAAATCATTTAGGGATCAATTTCTATTAACAGCACACCTGTACCTACTTTTGGGTACTGTTATCCAGTATTAATTTGGTACCGGTTTGGTACCGGTTCCAAAGCAACCGGTAGTAACAGGATCAAATAAAAACGAACATTTTGATGCCAGACTTTTTATGGGTTATTTGTTACACCGTGTCATGTGCTCTAATTGCTTGCTTGTATTCACATTGCTTTGCCACACCCTAGTTGCATATCGATGTAGCCAATTTGTTCAACTCCAGCTTGTTCTGTCTTGAGTTCATAGTGTACATAGCCATTGCTAACAGACAAGCTAACTTTGACAGCTATTGACAGGGATTGCTTGTGACTTATATTCTGCCTTTGTTTCATGTAACAGGACTCTTCTTTAGCACATTTTTGGTATGATATTTTGTGTATTTACATTTACAGTTCAGTGGCAGTAATGTTAGCGTCAAACTTAATGAGATTTTTACATGGTTTGTAAGTTGTTCTCTGCTCTTCAAATCATTTGGTGGATAGTTTACATTATTTGTGTGACATTCATTAACTCATGGCATATATATGATATGTTTGTGTCCTTTCAATTTTACAAATCAAGTGCTCTATTCAGGAAATTGAAGACAACAGTTAAGCCCATTTAACTTTACTCCAGCCACTTTCTCTTGGCACTATTTACGAGCTACATAGTCAGGAGCAGAAAAAAAATGTAAATTTTTATTTTATATCGGTATTTTTGTTAATATGTTGTAAGTAAGTGTTGTTGTATGTAGGGCTGCAGCTATCGATTATTTTAGAAGTCGATTAATTGATGAACTAGTTAGTTCAAATAATTGGATAAGGAACATAAAAAATTTAAAATACCTGAGTTGAGCCTCAAACGGTATAGAAAAAAATAAATGAGGGTCTAGGTACTCCAAAAGAACAATTGGCTAACCTACAGAGCAAAAGTCTGTTAGCTTAAATGCGATAAAATGCTAACGTTTTTGACGATGCTCTTAACAAATCGTTCAAATACATATTCCCGCATAAAATGACTAAATATGCCTATAAACTAAATTGCGAATGCATTAAAAAAAAAACATTCGCTCAAACAAAAACTGTGTTACCAACTTATGATGGTCTTAACAGGGAGCAACTGGATTCAGCCATGTGAAATGAGTTATGTCATATTCACTGTTGCCATTAGAGGGCAGTGGATCCACCCAAATCAATAACACTAAATGCAAACACTTTCAAAACAAACCATTACAACGCCACTTTAGTTAAACGAATACTCTAAGCAGCAAAGTTGATTTTGAATTTTTTTTCTAATCGAATTACTCGTGTTAATCTATTAATCATTGCAGCACTAGTTGTATGTTGTAAGTATTTAGTAGACTTGCACTAAGTTGTATTCAATTTGGCATGATAAATTAAAGGGTAGTGTTTTTTGTTTTTTTTGATAGTTTTATCGTTTAAAGAACCATTTAAGCACCGGTGTTCGGCCATTCCTTACTACGCGGCGAAACGTCCTACACAATGCTCAGCGCGCTTGCGCAAGCATCCGCACGCATGCGCACATCGGTTAGAAGCGGCGAGTACTCACTATTTTTGTTTTTATTTAGGTTTTTAGAACCTTTTTACTGCCTCAAAGATACTTTTTGCAAGTATTACCCTCTAATACTTTTAACCATTGTTTTTTTTTTTGTGTTAGCTTTGAAGCAGTTGACCACATTAGTCACGTAGCGAATTTAAACCATCCTTATTTCATATAACTACATTTAAGTATTTTCTTCAGGCATTTTTTTAGTATGTTATGCCTGTATGCATCTAAACAAAACAAGTTTAGAGCGCACGGTAGTACTTTGGGTGTCAAATTCGACTAATCTACATTAGACATCGTTTCGCCGATGTAGGAGATTTTGGCAGAACACCGGAAAGGTTTTAAAAATTATCGAGGAGTAACCAGTATCGGATAAAACCCAAACAATACCCAACCCTTCCTGGCTTTGCTAAAGATGTCACCCTATCCTGATTTTCTTAGCAAGGTTTTAGAGACCAGTCCCTGCCAAGCTGCTGTGAGGGTGTGTTCATGAAAATATGCCTGGTGGTATTACAATTTGATTGTCTACAACTTATGCCTGCTCTCAATATTAGCCCAGCTAGTCTGACAAGTTTTTTAGCTTTAAGAAAAATATTGAGTCACGTGCAGTTATCATCCGTTTATTCTTGATACCTGCTCACAACTATTGTAAAAATATACTCATCTACACATCGCTGCGATTACGCATCTTCCTCTTGCGAACTAGGATTATGCCACGTTTCAAGGAAATGCTGTTATTGGCAGCAAAACAAGCAAACACTGTAATGTAGTGCAGCTAATCGATGCACAAATACTACCATGATTGCGCCCGTTCACACATTACCAACACATGGTCATAAAAATAAAGCCCTGTAACTAAAGTCCTATTTAGCATTGAAATTTACTCACAGCTGCGATGTCGGCCTCGACAGGCAGCAGGTTGAGGAAAGCAAAGAGCTGGACGGTGAAAATGGTGTAGATTTGCGTGGCCGACAACATAAGCATTCCCAGGGACAGCAGCATCTTGGCATCACGCTGCAACGCTCAGCTGCTACACCGCTCCCTCACACACACGCACTGTGATACAGCATCAGTTGTTGTCAGAGCTGGAAAAACACAAAACCTTCTTTTTAGGGTAAAGAAAACGGATAAGCATGACAATTGCCTATAGGTGACTTAATTATATCAATTGTATGGAATTGGTTAGCGACCAGTTGTGTATGAAAGAAATTAAGTGTATTACTTTACTAAAATCTCTACTGATTTGCCGTGAAATGCTCACAGAAATGAAGCCAAAAAGAATAACGGGGAATATGGCCACACAAAATTGTGGAAAATGTCTACAGTATGCATGAACAAATCTAAAGTTATACCGTAAAAGGTTACGGGGTTTTTGTCCAAGCAAGCAGTTATGAAAAGACTGTCCGTGCCTTTATACGGATCCGTTATCAAAACAATAGAAAAGTTATTTATTTAAAACTGCAAATAGGGAATCTGAGGCTCTTGAACAGAAAATATGCAGTCATCCACTGTACATCATTCTACATTCCTGAAAGAAAGACTTGATGTGAATTATTTTGTTTGAAGGAGTCATGGGGTGATTCACGGGGTGAGTCACAGCGGTATGAGAACAAAATAGGAGACGTTTTACAAAATAAACTTCAGTCAAATGTATTCTTTTTCATAAAACCACCTGCTACTGTAATGCCTGACATGAAAACGTGCTACCTTCAATTGTCATGCAGCTTTTAAACTTTACAGAATTTAAAGTACAAGTAACTAAAGCGCAAGCAATTCCCTGGTCTAAGTATGTGACACTCCACAACTATAGCACGGATAATTTTAGATCATGTTAATGGAGCCAGACCTACTCCACCCTGACAACTCAGTGGCTATCTTCCAAGTATTGAGATTCAACTGTAAACTATCATATTAATGGAGAGTGCCACTTTTTAGTGAAAAATGTACATTGTTAGTTTTCCTATAAAGGCCTTTTTTCAGACAAAAACAAGCAATTAATGTTGCCTAACTTGATCCGTGCATAATAATTGAAAAGCACTTAGGTTTGGAGAAGCAAAATCCAAACCAATGTTTGTGGTAGTCCTTTGAACGAAATTTTAATGTCAAAATGTGTTTTCGTCTAATTTTCATCGAGGCAACGTGACCATAATTTTCATCAAGTTCTAGTTGACGAGAGTCACGAGACAAAAACTCATCAAATTTTCATCTCGTTTTAGTCATGAAATTTCAGTTTAGATTCCATCATTTTGTCATGCTAGATTTCACAGCAGGATTTAACTTCCTTTAAGTAAAAGCAGAAGTTCAGCTTACATTTCAAATACCAAAATTAACAACCCACTCACTCATGTCATTCATTCGACAACTATTTATAATGATGGTGCCACTCGAAAAAGTGTACCCCTAGGTCTTTGCACCTGCGAACACATCAATAGGAGCGTCGCTTTGCTACACTATTGCAGCGCCGCAATAGTTAGTGTAGCCAACCAACTTCACAAATTGATTGCGATTAAGGCTGCAGCTATAGATTATTTTAGAAGTCGATTAATCGATGAATTAGTTAGTTCGAATAATCTAGTAATCGGGTAAGGAACATAAGAAAAAAATAAAATACCTGAGCTGAGCCTTAGCTCAAACAAAAACTTCGCTATGTTGGTCTTAACAAGGAGCAGCTGGATTTAGCCATCTAAAATGAGTTTGCATATTCACTGTTGCCACTAGAGGGCAGTGCACCCACCAAAATCAAGAAAACTAAATGCAAACACTTTCAAAACCATTACCACACCACGTTATAATTAAACGAATACTCGGTGCATCAAAATTTAATTAAAATCTTTTTTACTAATTGAATTACTCGAGTTAATCCATTAATCTTTGCAGCCTTAATTGCGATATTCAGTGAGTTTCCGAACGCTTGCTTCAGATGACAATTTAGAAAAATAAATAAAACACCTCCTGGATTCCTGCTTTGAAACCATAATTTACTTTCATACAACAAAAATCGAATTTTTACTATGCAGTTACCATTTACATGTGGAAAAATAAGTAATTTGAGGACATTGAGTTTTATCATGCTTCAAAGCCACAAATATTTATTGAAGGTCGGATTGGCTCACTTTAAAAACTACATGAAAAAAGATCATCAAAAACTGCAGCCAGTGTGGCCTATCTTTGACAACAGGAACATGGAACAATTGAGCCATTTAATTTTGTAATTAGTTGGAATGTTACTTCCTCAAACTTTATGGACGTAAGGCATCAAGAGAACAAATCAATCTATTAAGAACAAAAATAATTCCGTTGCATATATGGAAACTAATGCTTTGGGGAGGGACATCCTATAAGCATGTCATAGCTCTTTGAACATTACGAGAAATAGGCTTAACACAAACCCCAAAAGGGGAAAAACAAAGAATTTGTTTTAAATATTGTCTTTGTCATTTGGTTATTTTGTTAGAATATAGGAAGGAAGAAAATGACCAAAATTGCAATAGACAGTAATAAAAACCGATTACAAGTAATACAGAAATCAATGTGTTTAACAAATTTCTTCATTTATTGACACTATATATACCTGTTCAAATGGCAAATAAAAGGGAAGGGAAAGCTCTGCCACATGACAGCTGTAAGCAGATGACTAAAAATCAAGTGACTTGCAGTCAATTATAAACCATAGTGGAATATAACGAGGCAATTTGTTGAAGATCAAATCCATATATGAGGTGGTGATGATGATGCTGAAATAAATCTCAGACGCCTATTACAAAAAAAAAAAAAAAAAAAAAAAAACGACTACAGACGTGCACATATGGAATGACAATCGGTGATTGCAGCATAATAGCACAAGCACAGTTGCCTTTTCTGGGCTGGTAAACGTAAATAATTGTCAGAAGATGCGCTAAATGTGAGCAATGGATGCAGAAAACAGCGTCCTTTAATTGTAACACCAGCTAGGAAGATGCTAACGCACGTAAGCTAGCAGTCTTTACCTCGATTTTTCCGCGATGTTCTTTCTTATCCTATTTAGGTTCTGTCGAGGGACATCGCTTGATTTCGCTCCGAATCACGCGAAGGACTTCACGCAACGACATCGATCGGGGTTGCGCCTCATGCCGTTCGAACGCTGGGGCTGAACCCCTAAACCTCAGTCCGCTATTTTCTTGATTCATGTGAGCGTACAAACTTCCGCCACACGCGCACACCAATGGCAAACGTCTGATTGGCCAAAATGGATGTCAATAACGTTTTTTCCCGGAAATGATTCCAGACATAAACACTTCACACGTGACAACCGATAAAAATAAAATAAAAACATATTAAACTGCACATTCACACTGACGAAATTCATTCGTTTGTCATTCTTTTTTAACTATGAAATATTTATACATTTTGTTTAACACACGGAAAAGGGATTTGTTTTGTGTTTTTTTAATGTCGAGGTGGTTTTTAAGTTATAATAGGGTGACCATATTTTGATTTCCAAAAAAGAGGACACTCGGCCCTTCCTCGAGATACTTTAATTTTACTCTTAAGTTCACTCAAAGATGCCTATATCACTTTAATATATTTAAAGTGTGCCTCCTCCGTCTGGGTAGAAAAAAAATCAGTTTTATTAAATAAAAACAACAACAACAACAAAAACATAGGCCTATTGACGTAGGGGTGTCAAACGATTAAAATTTTTAATCGAGTTCATTACAGCTTAAAAATTAATTAATCGTAATTAATCGCAATTAATCGCAATTCAAACCATCTGTAAAATATGCCATATTTTTCTGTAAATTATTGTTGGAATGGAAAGATAAGACACAAGATGGATATATAAATTCAACATATGGTACATAAGTACTGTATTTCTTTATTATAACAACAAATCAACAAGCTGGCATTACCATTATTAACATTCTGTTAAAGCGATCCATGAATAGAAAGACTTGTGGTTCTTAAAAGATAAATGTTAGTGCAAGTTATACAAATTTTATATTAAAACCCCTTTTCATGTTTTCGTTTTAATAAAATTTGTAAAATTTTCAATCAAAAAATAAACTAGTAGCCCGCCATTGTTGATGTCAATAATTACTTATACAATGCTCATGGGTGCTGAAGCCTATAAAATCAGTCGCACCCAAGCGCCAGCAGAGGGCGGCAAAACTCCGAAAAACACAACAAGTACACCTTTGACTGTGCTGTCATTTTAATCTGTTTGAGCGAGGCATTTGTGCGTTAATTGCGTCAAATATTTTAACGGGATTAATTTAAAAAATTAATTACCGCTCGTTAACGCGATAATTCTGACAGCCCTAATTATACACTATATGGAAATATTTTTTTACTCAACTGGTTCCTCAACAGGCTTTATTCTTCCTTAAAAAAAAAAAAATCAAACTTAAAAAAAAAGAAAAAAAGAATAATGATTAAAAAATATACAGTATATACAGTGGGGAGAACAAGTATTTGATACACTGTCAATGGGTTTTCCCATTGACAGTGTATCAAATACTTGTTCTCCCCACTGTATGTAATGCAGACCCATGGAACTGTAGTCCAGTCAATACGCACACACAGTGGGCTATGTGCCAACTCAACATTTTTATAAATTACGACAATTGTCGTTGACAAATTGTTATTCCCAATCAATTTTTATTTTCATTCAATGTTCTAGATTGTACGCAAAAAATAACCGAAATAACCTGACAAGCTATTCAACCAGCATGTTTCCAAACGCTGAAACTACATTGCCCATAATGCCTAGCACGGCTGAGCACACTGATAGCTACTCAATTAGCGAGTACCGGGCGAGGCAAAATCAAACTTTGCTATAAAAGTTTACAATCATCGGCAGCGCAACGATGCGACACTAAACGGGATTTTACAGATTACAACAGTACAAATCTCAGACAGAAGTCAACAATTGCCATTATATACGTATTTATCGTAAAAAAAAAACTCACAACAAACACAGCTACTTAGAATATAAGAATAACATTCAACCAAATAAACGAACGCAGAACAATTACAAGACTCGTACAATATACCGCATCTCTGTGTACATACAGTATATAACCCATTATACAACAGAAAACACGTGATTACAGAAAGGTGTATGGACCCACATCTTAAAACTCCTTACTTTAGTCTGATCTCTTGCTTAACTGTCAACCGTCATTAGATGGTGGTAATTCCCAATGAAACAAAGGGTAGACTCAGACTGCCAACAAAAAAACAAGAAGAAGATCTACTCCTGCTCGCGCCCCTACTAGTCGGAGCCGCGTTAACTCAAGCAGGTGCTGCCTCCTAGCGGCCAGAGGGATTCTCTTCAAATTGGTCCCGTGAAAAATCATAAAAACCTTTTTAAAATTTTAATGAGTTTATGAAACCCAGGCGGACGCTCCGGAGAGCACGTAATAAGAGGACTTGTCCGGGCAAAAGAGGACATTTGGTCACCCAAAGTTATAACAGAACTACAGTATTATTGATTATTTATTTAATCATTTATTTTTTTATTTTGGCCCAGTATTCAGCTTTTACTGTATGTCTCTCAATGCAATGTCTAGAGCCCTTAAATCAGTAATGCAGACCTGTTTTTCATAAACTATATTAGCAATCCAATTAACCTTACTATTTTTCCATCCTCTGCTTGGTCTAAGAAAAACAAGTTTGAAGCAGGGGCATCACTAGACTTTATACAATACTGGGGCACTGGGGAGCGAGCAAGAAATTTCTTCAGATTACAGTGATCCCTCGTTTTTCGCAGTTAATGGGGACCAGAACCCGCTGCGATAAGTACCAGCCCCCCCCTTTTGTGTGTGTTTGCGTGTGTGTGTGTGTGTGTCAATTGTATTTATTCAGATTTAGCAATGGAAAGAGATACATATAAGACAGGGGTCGGGAACCTATGGCTCACAAGCCAGATCTGGCTCGTTTGATGGCTGCATCTGGCTCGCAGGCAAATCTCTTAATAAAAAAATTTAAAAATTCGCTATACTTTACACTGTTACCGGCATCCCCAAGGGAACGCTGTCCTATTTCAACATGACGGCATTGCCAATTTAGTGCAGAAGAAGAAGTGGGTGAGCGCAAGGGGTGAGAGAGACAGGTATAGAGAGAGAGTTGCGATGGAGCGCTGTGATGAGCGGCTGGGTGTCCCCCACTGGTTTTTGTTTGTGTTAATAAATTCTCCGATAAAAAAACCATCCGACACGTCTATGTGTTTTTATACACTATGCCACCTCCCGGATGGAAGAACCGGACATAGGAGTGACGACGAACGAGCCACGGAAATCGTCAATCCACTCCCGACAACGGTTCGGAGTTGAGAGCACCGCATTACCAAACAGTGCAGATTGGTAAAAGCGCATTGCGCGTAACGGCGACGGGTCACCTGCGACTAGAAAGTCAGTTTGCAGTAATTTTAGTGGGAACGTGGCAAACATACATGTCGTTGTGTCTATTTAACTATCTATCAATCGCATAGGCAACATAGATGAGGCAGAGACACTGTTCAAGTGCGGTTGCCGTATTTTGCTGTCAAAAATAGCGGCTGATGTGCGCATGTGCGTGAGATCAGGAAGTAAAGTTCCGCGTTGTCACTTGTCAGCTAATTTTAGAAACCCTTTTGAGAAGATGGCAAAAAGAAAAAAATACGATGAGAATCGTACTTATCAGCAGGACATAAGGACATAAATGCGCACCATTTTTTTCTCGCTTCGGATGAGTCAACAGACGAAAGCAACTTCTCCCAGTTTAGCGTGATTGCCAGGTTTTGACTGAAAGGGACAACAAGAGGGGAGGATTTATTCAAGTCCATCACTTAATTTGCTAAAGAAAAAAATCTACCGATGGATAAACTTGTTTCGTGAATATGAAAAGAGACGCATCCTAAGTTTCTCAACACCTGCATGAAGCTTAACCCCACTAAGTATTAACCAGACTATAAAGTCATCAGCAAAACCATGCAGCATCAGTAGTTGCATTAATGGTAAGAAATGCTCATCATTGATTAGCAACAGCATCACAATGTTATTAAAAATATTTCAGAGATTTGTGGAACTTTAAAAGTGTTGCAATTACATAAAATGCACCCATTACTTGTATTTTTATTTTTAAACATATTGTATGTCTCTCACAGAATTACATTTAAAAATATGCGGTGTTCGTGGCTCTCTCAGCCAAAAAGGTTCCCGACCCCTGATATAAGAAATGTTTTTGTTTTTTTTCACTTTTTTTCCAAAGTGTAATTTAAAAAAGAAAACCTTATGTAAATATACATTTTAATAAATATTTTTCAAGCACGTCAAATGTAATACTTATGATAAGTTTTAAACATGTTACTGTCGCACCGAATTATTTTTAAAAAAGAATAAAGTAGAAAAATGCTTATCTTTATTAAATGCTTCATTGTGTGAGTCAACTCAAATCAGCTCAAGCTGCTCACTTACACACAATGAGTTGCCACAGCAACTGTTTAACAAGTTAAACGATGATTGATGCATGCAGCACTTTGAAGCTTCGGCTTCTAGGCATCTGTGGCAAGATGAAGCATTATAAACGTCTTTCAATCATCTTTAACTTTAATAAGCAACTCCAGTGCACTGCCTGACCAACAAAGAGCAGCAGGACGGAGAGTGAGACTACGTGATCGACCTGAGACGGCTCATCCTTTTTTTTTTTTATTTAATTGAAAAAAAATCCGCGATTGACTGAGGGCACGAAGTTTGAAGCGTGAAGTAGCGTGGGATCACTATACAGTACATTGTTTCTGGATCTTTGATTAAACCCCTTTAGTGACCTAAAAGTGCTTTATGTTGCTTAGGTGGGTTACATAGCTTACCTATCTCATTCCTCCTGGCTGATTTATCCTTGCTGTGAGCAAATAACTTTCTGATATCCGTTTGCAAAAGTAATGCTGTCTAAATCGAACAGAAAATTAAAAAATAATAATAATAGATCTTATTACAGAATTAAATTCACAAAATATGGAAATAGGCGATCAAACAAATATCAACCCAGAGGTAAAAACGAACAACATTACAACAAAGATGGGCAGTTTATCTGGCACTAACCTGTAACACAGGTGGGAAGATGTAATTTGCCCTATCGACTGTATGACATTAGCACACTCACCATAATATTGATACTACATTCACGTGTTGTTGGAGTAATCAAAAAATTCAATCTATTACATGGTGTCCATAAAACGCGCCAGTCACTCAACTTGTGATGTATCGTTGGAGGATTAAAATAGGCTACTCTTCTTCGTGGCAACCATGTTTTATCCCACATTATGATTTTCCAACCTGGGAACTCAGCTCTCCCGATATACATGAGCGCAGCATATCTCCCGAAGGTGCTTCGTGGAAGTTTCAGCAGATTCAACTCATATTCCTATTATAGCCAAAGTTACGTTCATGAGTTACCATATTAAGGAGCCATGTGCAGATGCCATATATGGAGTGAATAAAGTAATATTCCGCAACCCTTTTGAGAATTAGCAGCATGGCAAATGAATGAATAAAGTAATATGACCATACTAAATAGGTGCATTCTGTAGATTATGCTATGTAGATTTTTAAAAAGTTTTTTTTGTTTTCTTTTCCCCCTGGTGAAATTTATACTGAGGCACTGCAGATCAACCCTGGGGTACATGCCTAAGTGAAATGAAATGAAGTGTCTGGCAATGCCCATGGTTTAAAGACGAAAACATTGTAGCAATATACAAACATGAATACATTTTATACCCAGTATCTTGGTTGAGTATTCTGTCGTTTAAATTATTTACGTTTTGTCATATATATATACATATATATATATGTTTGTCATAACATTAATTATGAGCTTCCCGAGATAATATCCGTTTAATAGATGTTTGCTGTGTTGTATTGCATTTTTACATACAACATATACTATTGGTTCTGTAGTTCAGAAATCAGAAAATCTCAGTTTACCTTATTTCAGTTGGAAAACTCATAATATTCTACATTTCAGCTCACAGAAGATGTTAATTTCAGTACTTAAGAATGTTAGTATGAATGGTTGTTTGTCCATGTTTGTGCTGCAATCAGCGAACAAAAATGCTCCCACCGGGGGCAGAATTTAAGGGGGTGCTGGTGGGCATAAAGTGTGCGTGGTTGAGCGAGGGATGGGTCACACAGAAAGGTAAGGTGAAGCACGGAGCTGTAATATAGTGCTTAAAGAGTTAAAAGATCTCTGCTGGCTGCAGGGGAAAAAAAATCCACTTGCTCCCCCCACACATGCAGACATCAGACCATTGTCTTGAAGGGCCTGTTAAAGTGTGCAGGGGCCTGCGAATGATTGTCCACTAGCACACCCCACGCCCGTTGAACGGTCCACTCGGGTGGTCACTGTTCACATTTGTTCCACCACCGCTCCAACCTCCCGCCAGTCAGCAGCTCTGATGGACTCTAGCTCACCTGCAACCCTAATGCAGACAATTACTAAAGAAAAAGATGATGGAGCATGTCAAGCTATCATCCTGTGCAGTTTTGACAAACGCTATGTATCTTTTAGAGTTAAACTTGGATCTCCATCTTTTAGCACAGCAATGACCCAACAAAAACCTTTCAAATGGCACATGCAAATGACAAGTTTTCCTGTAAAACTTTATTCAACAGCTGTTAAACTCTATCAAAGAACACTCAAACATGTTTGGCACTGCCTCAATACAAAGTGAAAGCAGTAAAGAGTTCTTTTCTTTCTCTTTAGTGTGACTGGAAATGCAGTTGACGTCAGATGGTTGTTTTTCTGGAGTGCTTTTCCAAGAAATGGGGGGAAAAAAGATGTAGGTACAGTACTTTTTCATTATAGACCTCCACATCAGATTTGAACAAAAACAGCAATGTTGTGATTGATCAATCAGCCTTAAAGGTGCACAGTGTAGGATTTGCACTTCAATTTTTCATGAAATGGACATCATTTTTAAATAGACATTAAAGGAACATGTTTTTTGGAAATACTTCTAAAATGGATCTCAATAGTTCGTATTTTAAAAGACGATTTACACGTCGCAAATTTGTTCTTGTTTTTCTTTCGTGTTCATCATCAGTCAATCACAAGACCAGTTTCCAGTCTTCGTCCGGGTTGCCGCAACTCTGTACGCCCCCGTAAACTAGGGCTGCACCAACACTGACAAACAGTCGGAATCATATTTACTACTCAAGCAAGAAAAATAAATAAAATAAAAAAAACGTTTCAAATCCTAAGGGACTCAAGAAACCAAGAGAAGCAAAACAAGAATATGCATTCATTTGTGTACACTCCACCCCTCCCAATCACTTATCTTTCTGACCCGATCCCCGCCCCCCACATGGTGTCAACTGAAAATACAACTAGCTAACGATAGCACCAACATATTCATATACACTCAAAAAAATGGGGTGTTGAACTGACATAAAAAAATTATGGAAAGAATTTGCACCTGATACTATTGCTTTCCTTCAGCATTTAGCAATTGTGTCCTTTTAACATAAAGCACACATGTCTAGCCAACGTTAGGCCCTCATGTTGAGCGAACATAACGCACTCTTGTTGAGCCAACATAAGGCACTCATGTTCACCCCAAAAAACATGTTGAACCGACATTAAAGAAATACATAATTTGCACCTGATTAAATTGCTTTCCTTCAGTATTTAGTGATTATGTTCTTTTAACATAAAGCACACATGTTTAGCCAACATAAGGCACAACTAGGGCTGTCAAATTTATCGTGTTAATGGGCGGTAATTCATTTTCTTAATTAATCACGTTAAAAAATAATTAACGCATGCATGGAACGACTCACTCACGCATTGCCGCAAACAGACTACTATGACGCCGTTTTACGTATATCCAGAGCTAAGAGGCAGTGACAAGTGAGTGGAGTGGATACAGGCATTCATTTGGACCGTGCTTTTAATTGCCAATAGCTTTGACATCTTTTCCACAACAATTATAACTATTGAAGCGAGCGACGTGGGGAAGAATGACAGGAGTTGATCTAACACCCTGCATTGTACACAACGCAGAGAAGATATAGCCTTTGCAGCCACCACACACAGTCATGGTTGTCCCACTTCCCATCATGCATTTGGGCAGAACATTTAATTCACTACAGTATCATTTACTGAAAGCTCAACAAATAGACTACATGGCAATATTTAGTCACAGTATATAAACTCACATTTATCCTGTAAGAATCTATCCGTGGATCCCTTTCACAGAAAGAATGTTAATAATGTGAATGCCATCTTGTGGATTATTGCTATAATAAACAAATACAGTACTTATGTGCAGTATGTTGAATGCATATATCCGTCTTGTCTTATCTTTCCATTCCAACAATAATTTACAGAAAAATATGGCATGTTTTAGAAATGGTTTGAATTGCGATTAATTACGATTAATTAATTTATAAGCTGTGATTAACTCAATTAAAATTTTAAATTTTAATCATTTGACAGCCCTAATTTTAATGTAAATAGCCGTCAATGGCATCAATTTATATATGCCTAAATGGAATCTAGTACATTGGCATCAATAGTAGCGACATTCATAATAGTCAATGGCATGGTTTCACATAGCTGTCAGTGGTATTGACTTAGGCACCAGTTCAGTGTCAATGGTCACTGTAATGGTAAGTGGTCCAAAATCACAACCACCTATGTTTTCCTGTCATTGAAAATGAAGGGAAAATGCTTGCCATTAAAAATGAATGGAATTCCGGTCATTTTTATATTTGAATGGTGCCGGTCGGTCAAACGGTTTGGAGTCTCCAGTGCGCCGAAAAAACGAGGATAATAAGATTATGAAGTAAAGAAATAAAAATAAAGTTGAGGAATTTTACTAGCTGGGCCTGTGCCTTGCAAAGCCCCATCTATGAGGTGTCACTTATTTTTTCAGGGAGTTAGCAACCCTACTTTTAAATCTTGCGAGAAATGACGAGAATGTTGCAATTGGCTGGAAAGGCACGTTAACATTATGTTGCATCAACATGATCTAATCTAGCTACTCATTCATTGTTCATGTTTATGTATGGACTGCATGATTTAATCATGCTCACCTTGGAAACATGATGTGTTCTTGCTGAAAATGCACATTGTTTTTTAGTAAATTTTACAACCTACCGGAGTAATTTTTTTCAGTGTAGTTCAGGCATAGTGCAGGCATTCAATGTACAGTATTTCTTTTTGTTGTTTTTGCTTCTTCTGTCGCTCTCTCCTTTTTTTTCTTTTGTCCCACCCATAACCCCTTCCTGTTCGCTGCGTTCTCCTAAAAACGATAAACGAGGCACGTTGAATGATCACAATGGGAGAATGTCATACTCCCATGTGATACATTAAAACTGTACAGACCAATCAGACACTCAGATTTCCATTCTCCGTGTCAGGCAGCTGAACAGGACAGGTTTAAAAAAACATTTTTTAAAAAGAATATGCATTTATTTGGCGTGGTTCTGCCGATACTATGTTATATAGCACGTAGCTCTATCAACCGGGGCAAAGATAAAGTCTTTACTTGTGCATATATTTAGTCGTTAATGGAAATTAAAATGGATGGAGCATTTAAATTGTCTTTCTGGATGCTGTCAATGCATTTTACAGTGTGTTTATACATTGAGAAAAGTATCCCTCCCTCACTTCGGTCATGGTGACATAAACTAACTTGAACCTCATATCACAGCTCTTTCAATCGTCATTACCAGATGTTGGCATTATTACCATACATTCAAAACATCTTACATGAAAATTAAAAATAAGCAGTGTTGGGAATAACGCCATTATAAATAACGCTGTTACATAACGGCATTATTTTTTCAGTAACGGGTTAATCTAACCAATTCTTTTTTCCACCGTTACAAAGCCGTTACCGTTACTGACGGTCAAAAGCGGTGCGTTACTTACTCTTAATAAATTGAAGAAACTACCAGCAGTAGCGAGTCTACTCTGCTCTGTTTATTTGTCGTCCAAGACTTGGGGTGCGTTCAGGTTCGAGAATAGCGCACGTACTTCTTAAGACTCCAGTCCGTTTGTCCCTGCTCATTCAATTAGACAATGCTTTCCAAAGCTTGCTAACGTTTCTGTGTTTGCTACACCGGAAAGCTAGCCTCGTTCCCATCCCCCACTGTCAGCCAGCAAGAATGCCTCTTCCATCTTGAGGACGGCAGACGCTTTGAGGGTGACAGGAGGAGTAGGGCGACAAGGCTACCTGAATGCACCCCCTGGATAGATGCGATGGAAGTGATTGTGATTGGCTGAGAGTTAGTCTTTTGTCATGGTAAGCCAATCAGAGCCGGTGTTTTCACACACAAATCGGAACAGCGCGTGCGGCAAACACACACACGCAAAACAGATGCAGAGGGATATGATGGAAGAGCATTCAGAGGAAAATTTGTCTTTTAAGAGGTAGAGATATAAACACTATTTCAAGTTGGTCGAAATTAAAGGAAAGAACGTGCATGTAAAGTGTAATTTATGTCCCGGGGCAAAGCTTTTGTCGACATCTGTGGTAAGCAATTCAAATCTGCTGAAGCACCTAACAACTACACACGCTACCACAAAGCTAGTGGCGAAAAATCTTACTGTTTATTTTTGTTGGACTTCAAGTGTAGGATAAATCTGTTGCTGGTGAAGTGCAATAAATATTACAAGGTTCTATAACACAGCTACCTGTCTGTTTTTCTCTATTCAACTGACTCGAATACTGCTCAGAAAATTCTTTGACATACAACAACTTGTTTTTAAAGTAATGGAAATTGTTACTTTCCCTGGTAACTAGTTACTTTTACTATAGAGTAATTCAGTTACTAACTCAGTTACTTTTTGGAAGAAGTAGTGAGTAACTATAACTAATTACTTTTTTAAAGTAACGTGCCCAACACTGAAAACAAGATATATTTTCTGCAGAGGATTCGTCACTTGCCACTAAGAGTTATTTTCCTGCAGGTTCTCCAATGTGAAGTGGTATTTTGGGAACCCGAAGGGTGAGGGCATTTTGTGATAGTCAATATTTTGATCAAGTTGCAGTACCAGTTTTGGTCATCAATCCTACATTGTGCACCTTTAAGAGTACTTGAAGAAAGTATCATTTAAAATTTTGCACTGTATTATCTTGCATTTTATGTCCATTTTCTCGAAGTCAGAATTCTGGAATTCAGGATTAATGTTACAGGATTTCAGGGTCAGAGTTACTCCTAATCAGGTGTTTACAGTATAAGATGTGCTGTCATATGATATAATCCTTGAACCATAAAAAATACGTGAATGCTCATTAACATTCCCATGAGCACTTTAAAAATGAGATCTGTACCTGAACTTTGAAACGTGTGCATACACGCGCTCTTGTGGTTTTCGTAAATAAGACTAATCGAAACACACACAGATAACCTAAATTTGAAGCAGTGTTCTTTTAACTTACAAGCCCATGTAGTGTTATATTGAGCTCAATAATAACTGATCTTGCACTGCTTGAAAAATATGTTGTTTTTTTGTACATGAGTCGAATAGTAAAATTTCATTTTGCTGGTAGTTTAAAGCATTAAGCTTTTCTCTTAAGCCCACCTTTCATTGACTCCACCCTGAAGCCCCCTTATATTGGTCTCATCAGTGAGACACATGGGAGCACGAAAGTCAGGCACACAGACGTCTATTCTGGCTATGAGGATCTTCGTCTGCTTCGAGGACTCATGGGAGTCTTTTGACATCTCTGCAGGTCAGACAGTGGGGTCCTTTAAACAGATGGTGAAGGTAAGTGTCTTTTTAGGACAGATGTTCTACTCACTTCACTTCATGTTTTAAACAGAAAAATTGAAAAGCATTGTGTTTTATATTTAAGCCATTATGAAATATCACAAATATTTTACACGGAAGTCCGTTTGGTTGACCCAGTATTTTCTTGATATATTCTGTAGGAGTCTTTTCTTGTACAACTAACCAATGGCAACCAATACCTGGAACTGAACTATGGCGGTGCAGCGCTCCAAGATTGTTGGGCTCTGTGTGACGTAGGGGTTAGGAGGGGCAGCACCATAAAAGCCAACATTAAGGTATTCACACTTTTTGGCTGAGGTTTGAGAGCTGTGTGCTGTAAACACAATCAGTTTACAGTCATTGACACAATTAAAGGAAGATGAGCTGTATCTTTTCCACTCTCAACCAATTTATGACATGAAAGATTTAAGACCTAACTTTTTTTGTACCATTAAAGTACTTTAAAAGTTCCTCAATTTGTTAACCGAATTTTAATCATACGTATTTGTTCTTTTATGACTAAAATTTTTTACTCAAAAGTTGGATATGGATTTGAAGGTTTTCAAATTGATTATGAATTTGTTTTTTGGACACAAAGAATGCCATGACCTTTTCAGTTCAGACTCTAGCGTATACCTTTTGAGGTCTAGCTCACAGTACAGGGAATGTTTTAAGCATAATTTAAACATTCATAACAAAAAAATAATATAGCTACCAGTACTAGCAATCCATAATCAACAGGAATCAGTATAACCAATCATACTTTGAAGCCATTTCTTGTTGCAGTCAATTTCAGTCCTGGATCTACATATATGTCAAACATTTCCTGTCCGAAATCTGTCGTATTCTTTTATAATAGTGCCATTAACAGAGCTAATATGTTCCATGACATCATACAAGATAATGGTTTGTACACTTAAATTTCTTAGATGCCTTCTCCACGTCCTCAGATTCTGTACTGGTTTACACATGTGTGTGCAGGGGTAGGGATGGGAATCGAAATCCGATTCCAATTCGGAACCGGTTCCTAGTGTTTCAAGGCCTCGACATCACAATGAAAAAGCCTTATTGATCCCTTTAACGAGTCCTGAAGACGCATATTGCGTTGTGACTGTCTTGTTGTCCAAACGCATCAAACTAGCATGGCGCCAAGAACCACCCGCTCCAAAGTTTGGCTACACTTCACCAGGAAAGAGGGTGAAAATGAAAGGTTACGATGGTTTAGCACGAAGAACGAGCATTGCAGCCGTAAATGTAACAATGACAGCACGTAGGTTCAAACGCTCGAAAGTGTGTCTTCACTTCACGAGGAAAAATTACAACAAAACGACTTGCAATCATTGCAAGGTGGAGATAACTGCATCGGGAGGGAAGGTGGAGATAACTGCATCGGGAGGGAATAGACTGCACTGTCCTCACCGAGACAGCTATACAGCGAGCTAAACTCCGAAATTACGATACAGAGGACGTTGGTATAATTTGCTGACTTTATTCAACCATCACTTGAAGAGTGAAATTAAAAATAGAAATGAAACAAATCAATTTTGTCCCCAATAACAAACAGGTTTGCACCAACGTAAATCAGCGATGATTAGCTACTAATTCAGTAATAACAACACAGTTAGCATGCGTTCGCTAGCATTAGCACATCGTTCAAACCACTACATAACTGGATTTAAGTGTCCGATCGCGAGTGGAAACACACAACAACAATGCAAAAGATGATACATATAGGCGTTGCCTCTGTAGATATTTTACAAGCATTAACAAAGAACGTAGGGTCGTAGCAGTGCTTCCCTCTCTCACTAACTCGCTCACTCGCTTGGATGCGGCATTTCTTCTTCTTCGCGTGTAAGCGCGCTCTTCTTCACGTGCGAGCGTTCTTCTTCGCGTGAGGACGCGCAAGGGCGCCCCCACTTGAGCGTGAAAGCACCATAAAAACTAAAAGGCATGCATTTCAATATACAGTGGTACCTCTACATACGAAGTTAATCCGTTCCAGGACCTTGTTTGTAAGTCGAAATGGTCGTATGTCGAGCAGGATTTTCCCATAGGAATACATTATAATTCCATTAATTCGTTCCACAGTCCAAAAACCTGCACTAAATCCTTAAAAAATACTGCTGGTGCTATTACAAATGGCAATTACACGTAGCAAAACAAATAAATTATAAATCAAAATTGGAATAATGTAATAAAAAGAATAATAATAATTCCTGTAATAGTGTAACGAATCGGGTTCTAATAAGGCGGACGTTTATTTGTGTACCTGAACGCACCGCGGGGCTCACGTGCCAGAGACGGACCGGTGAGTTGAGTTTCACTTTCACTTTGAATGTTCTCTTGAGAACAGCAGACAGCATGCGTTTTGTGTTGAATAAGTTGTGAAAGAAATGATGAAAGCTGGCGATTTCTTTGGAGACAATAAGAATTGTCAGCTTAATTTATAAAGACTGGCGAACGATGGTCGGAGGAGGACCGTGGAGATGTATTGTTGAGCCATTTCACGGATGCCCACCCCACGCTCATATTTTTCTGTCATTTGCATCTTCATTTCGAAGGTAAGCATCAACTTTTTCCTTGTTTCACCACCTGTACCAACCTTTTCTGAAACCTGTGTTGATTTGTCACACAAGAAAATCCGCCGTGCATTCGTCTGCGGTGCTGCCATTGTCGTCGTATTTCGAGCATGTCGTCGGATGTAGAAACAAATGGCGAGTCAAATTTTGCGTCGGATGTCGAAAAGTTCGTGTGTCGAAGCGATCGTATGTAGAGGTACCACTGTACTGGTAAATAATACACTTTAACAGGGGTCCCCAAACTACGGCCCGCCCCGACATTTGGTCCGGCCCCCTGAACAATACCAGAGAGCATTCTGAATATATATATATTTTTATACAATAGTGTTATTTATTTTCTGGCCTTTTTCTATGAAGAACTCAGAGAGGGTTATTTGGTTATTATCTATTTGATTAATAGTGTTATTATTAATAATTATTATTATATTATATTATTATTATTATTTTATTTACTTTTGTTCCGTGAAATATCCAGAAAGGGTTATTTGATTGTGGCTTTCTGAAAAACAATATTTTTTTTACATTTAGGCACTCCTGCAATCGTCACCTTTTTTCTGTTACAAACTGACCCTGGCCCCTCATCAGAGAAGGGAAAAGTTATGCGGCCCTTACTGGAAAAAGTTTGGGGACCCCTGCAAGTTTAACACATATTGCTAACGGCAGACCAACGACCTACAGTATATGCCAATATATACCAATATTTTTTATTTCTATTAGAAAAATGTTTCAGTAAAATGTTAAACATTGTAAGGTTGTGACTTCTGATTAAACAAACTCGATGCCAATCAAAACGTTTGTTCTTCTTTTCCCCCAAATTAGAATCGATAAGAGAATCGATAAAGAATCGAATCGTTAAGCAATATCGATAATGGAATCGGAATCGTAAAAATCCTATCAATTCCCATCCCTATGCAGGGGTGTATATACACACACTAGTATATAACCTGCACCTGACTATAAGCCGGACCGACCAAATTTGACAAGAAAACCATATTTGTTTACATATGAACTGCACTTGACTAGACTATAAGCAGCAGATATCCAAATTTTATTATTGGTTATTTACACCAAGACATGTAGCTCATTAGTCTGTAAAAATCTGTAAATCAGCCACAAATGACTATGAAGCATTACGTTTTTAAAAGTATGCGTTTATTATCCGAAAATCACAGTATATGTTTAAAATCAATATTTTATTTTAGTAATGAAGGCGATATAATTATTGCAGTTACAGTACTGTTTTTCCTTAAACTATTGAAGGAAAGAAAAAATTATAAATGAAACAGAAATCTTTCATCAATTCTTTTGTTCTTTGTCCTTTTTTTGCCCTCCAGATTTATCAGAGACCTTTGGTGTACGTCTTCAATGTTGTGACAGGAGAAACCTTACCAGTTATGGATCCCTCTGAAATATGTCAAAATATGTCAGTGGCCCAATTAAAAACGGCAGTTTCTGCACAGAGTGGACTCCCCGTCTGTGCCTTTAGACTAACTACATCTGCTGGAGTTCAACTATACGATTGCAACACCCTACAAGACTATGCCATCGCAATGGGTAATGCTCACCATTTTCTTGGGAAAAAAAACTACAACAAGAAGATAATACATTTCTCTCTCAAAAAAGTGCAAATAATAATAAATAACTGTCGAGTCTCACCCAGTATTTGTTCACTATTTCTTTGATTTATTATTTAGCATTATTAATTGCTCATCACTGAGACATTGTGAAAAGTTGAGCTAGACAGTTGACACACTATACTATAATGAGTCTTTAATGACTATTCTAGTACGTTAAAGTTCCACATAGAACAATGCAATTTTTGTGTGATCCAAAAAACCAGTGAACTACAAAAAATGATAAAATGGATTTGTGCGTTGTTTCTATCACAGGTGCAAAACTTCGTTTGGATACATGGGATGGCTGGGTGGAATACCTCCAAGGTTGCCTCCTTGGTCACAGAGCAACAGTCCAGAATCATTTATCAGAGGAGAGACTTGTTATGAGGTCAGACCAACATCATGCATGTCACAGGCCCTTCATCATATACAGTATCCTACTGTAAGTTCACATTAACTCTCGCTAATAATTTTTTCAGGTTTCAACTGCGGGTAGCACTCTACATTGCGGCATTTTTTGGCCACTTGGAGCTAGCAGATTGGTTATTGCGTAGAGGTGCACACGCTTATGAGCCAGTCGGGGTCCATCCATGCCGCCAGTGGTGCCACCAGACTGCCCACAAAAACACGAGAAGATGCCCCATCCATGTAGCTGCAGAGAACAATCAGCTCCTCATCCTCAAGCTATTTGTCACCAAGAATGCTATGACTTTAGCATGTTGGGATGCGGATGGACTGGACCCTTTGAAAATTGCTATTCGACATAGACACAGAGAGTGTGTGTACTATCTAGCAGAAAAGCTATGTTCGGTGGTGTCCCTGGTAAATGGTTCCCTGCCAATGCGAATCTACCTTCAGATGAGGCGTTGGCTACTCTCAGTGAAGCGAAGAATGGCCTCAACTTGCTACCAGTATTGCTTTAACGGCAAAGTGCTGTTGGTAGATGGCTTCACTCAGCCAAACATGTCCTCCAAACCAAAGAGAGCAGAAGCCGAACGAAGAAACAGAAACTTAGTTTTTTCCAACAACAGGGTGTTGCCACATCTTCAAAGCAAGCTGCCCGTGAAACCTGCTGGCTTTAATAAAGAGCTAACGAGGAAGCCAAAACACAGTGGTTTGGGTGACACCAATGAAGAAGACAGTGGCCTATCTAGCTGCCAATATTCACTCCCACCTCTGACCAGAAAACACATTCCATGGCAAGCATTTGTTGGCACATCACCAACCGTCTTCAACACGCCTATGCACCCCGGAGGCCGAACAGCCAGAGAAAATGCAATATACTTCTTGACAGTCTCTAGGTTTCTATTCTTCCTATTTTATATCTTATTCCAGTGTTTCACATTTGGTGTTGAGTCGAGGTACCTATTTTAACAAGGACAAAATCTCACGCCATTGCACCAAATGTGGTAACGTACTATTCGCTAGTAAGCCACTTAACTGTTTTGTGTGTCATTATGGATATAGTAGCTGGCAGAGATAGTGAAACTAATAATACAAATAAATCATTTCCAGTGGAAATGAACAATTGGATGATTTTCCTTGGCAAACTTGATGATCTCTTATGGAACACTGGTTGGGCATTATTGGTTTCTCATAGACTTCATAATGATATTGACAGGACACGAGGTGCGGGGCCGATTAATAGGGGGCCTATCTCCGTCAAAGCTGACCGAGTAGAAACACAGACAAAGAGCTTTTTCCGTTGAAAATTCTTGTGAATAAATGCTTAAAGCCCCGAATTCTTTATAGGTATGGACGTAAAACAGTCTCGATTCTTTGTTTGAAGAGCAAAGAACTGGGCAGTTACATAAATATGTCGAATGTGCTGCGGCCTCCTTATAAAAAACAAATAGCTTTTTCCATTGAAAATTCTTGTGAATAAATGCTTAAATCCCTGAATACTTTATAGATATGGAGGTAAAACAGTCTCGATTCTTGGTTAAAAGCAAAAAAACCATGCAGTTAGCATTTATTTTACGTAAATATTTAGTAAATATTACACCCAATTTCATAGCGGCTAATTTTTCTCATTGATTTTTTTTTCACAACATTTCAAAATGCAGGCATGGTACAAAGATATCATAATTACCTTGAATCCTCGAACAAATCACTCCTGAGACAATCCTTCCTGTTTGTATGCGGTGCAGCTTTCGTACTTTTTCAACCTAAATCCGGAATTAGATCGCTGCGTGTGCGTGTTTGAGAATAATATAGTTTTATGTAGTCTAAATCTAAATTTCTTTTTACCACACAATATGTGACCATAAAGATTGATCCAATTGGATCAGCCAGTCCTACAGCAAATCAACAAGTCTTTGAAATATAAATAAATTATAATTTATTTTATTTACTAATGGATGTTTTTCTTTC
This sequence comes from Corythoichthys intestinalis, assembly GCF_030265065.1. Taxonomy (NCBI): domain Eukaryota; kingdom Metazoa; phylum Chordata; class Actinopteri; order Syngnathiformes; family Syngnathidae; genus Corythoichthys; species Corythoichthys intestinalis. The sequence continues at coordinate 19,131,310 of NC_080401.1, read as the reverse complement.
ATACAGTGCCTTCACAGAGAAGCCTTGGTTGAAGCAGCTGAACATCGCTCGAACACTTGCCAGGAAACACATCCAAAGCATGCCTTGATTTTATTATCTCTCAAAAATTAGTTAACCACATTCTATCTAGTGGAAACCCCATTGCCACCAGAGTCCCCACTCTACTGAACAAAAGCAGTTGATTAAGAAATCCTTTGCAGTGACAAATGAGAATGTTTTCTCAGGCTTTAAACATCACTCCCCTTTCTGTGGCAAGGACACTGTGGAATAAAATAAGTGTGATTACATTTCAAAGACAAGTTCAACTGAAGGCTGGCAGGAATGATTTAAATTTCCTTGTTCTTTTCACCCCTGCTAGATGTTGCGAGTAAGCGTAAACAAATTATATCCTTCTGTATTTCTGATTCATAATCAATAGTACAGTACAGTGGTACCTCTACTTAAGAACGTATCTTCATACAGCATTTTCAGGTTAAGACACGCCTCAATGGGAAAATATTGCCTCTTGTTAAGAAAGAAATTGCTGGATAAGAAATGCAAAAATACAGTATGGCTGATACTCGCAGCTCCCATTGTTAACTGAACGTAACGCACTTATACTGTAGTTGCTCTTCCATTGGCTATTGCCTAGCATTCCTGGCATCCAATTGGCTGAGAGGGACCTCTACTGTATGTGTATGTGTGTATCCCAGCGTCCTTTTCATTCGCCTCCTCGTGTTCCGACAGCTTTACATGAGCATATTAACTTCGATTATTTACTCTATTCTTGTTTTTTTACATTATGCACAACTCAGATTTTATGTTGATTGTGTAATAATGTAATTGTAACATGTATTTGTTACGTGTTTTGATGCATTTTTATGCAATATAAAAGATTTATGTCTTAATTTTGGGGGGCTTGAAACAGATTAGGGCATTTAGATGGAAAACGCGTCTCTACTTACAGAATTTTCAAGTTAAGAAACTATTTCCAGAACCAATTCATTTCGTAAGTAGAGGTACCACTGTATATATATTGCCTTGCGTCAATAAAGTTGTTTCACAAACAGTTAGTGTTTTGGATCACGTTCCTGATTTCTGTGCCGGTGTTTTGGGTTCAGTTGCCATTCAATGAGCGTATTATTGTGAAATGGTTTCTCCTTGCTCTGTGACTGATCACTAGTTTTAGGTGTAGAACAGAGGGGTCAAACCGATTCCACAAAGAGCCGCTGTGGGTCTTGGTCTTTGTTCCAACAGATCCAGCACAGTATTTAACTAATAAGGTTTCTGCTAAAACAAGCGGCACCTGACTGCAACCAACTGATTATACTTGTAAGACACCAGATTGATGAAAAGATATTCATCTTGTTTGGTTGGAATAATCAGCACCCACCACCCTTTTAGGACCGGTTTGACACCCCTGGTTTAGATGGTTATGGCAAGCGGATTAAGCATTTAAATCCAGGATGTAGATCCCCACCAACTTTTAAGCAACCTTATTTGCATTTCATAAACATATATATTAGGCGTGGGCGATATGGCCTTAAATACGTATCACGATAAATTGAGCAGATTTACCTCGATAACGGTAAATGACGATAAAGTCGCCCAAGCGGACTGTTATATAATTTGAAAATCTGAATCAATGCATGAAATACAGATGAACAATTTCTTGTTGATTTAGTTACCAGCATTCAATTTGATATATTTAACAATTGTACATGCAGTCTAAACATTAAGTTTATAAAAATGTATTGTAAACAATCAGAATTCAAGTATGAGCATTTATAACAGCGTGTATGGCTTGAACAATGTACATTGTCAAAATCAATATGCCTGTGCAAACATGTCATTGTAACACAAATGACTTGCAGCTTGAACAGTACACTTCAAAAAGACAATTTATTGTTAATGGCTGCTGTGACATAATTATTCAAAACAAGTGTTTACTTTATGGTTTCAGGGTTTTTTTCCCCCCAGTGCATTTTTTAATAAATGCACGCATACATGAACCCCCAAACAGACAGACAGACACACATTAAAGCTATATTGATCTTCTGCAAATGAAACACTTTAGATTTTATGATAGCAATAATGACACAGAATTAAGCACATACAGAAAAATAGCTGGGGCCATTTCTCAGTCATATTATAAGTTTCACCGTTGGATTGTGCTTTATGCTGAATGCTTTACCATCACAAAAGCTATCAGAGAAATCACACACAGTCAGATACAAAATAACGCGACATAGTAATTGCTAGATGCAGCCCGTGCCCAATCCACTCATAAAGTTCAGCCGTTTCGACAAAGTTAGAGCCGCTATCCAACTCCATCACGTTCATTTGTAGCGTTAGCCGCTAGCGTTAGCCGCTAGCGGCCGCTAGCCTGTGGCCTGGCTACCAGTAGAAAGCCCCAAAGCACAATCTCCGGAAATCGTGAGAACAAGGGAGGACAGCAGGTGAAAGTCAGTCTGGATGCCACCAAGACTTTACTAAATGTCGGGTGAAAGTTTGGCGAACCTCCCTTAAGCCACACTCCATCACGTTTTGCTTGTAGCGTTAGCTGGCAGCTGCTAGCGTTAGCTAACCGGGCTTCTGTTTGATTAGCTTCCTGATGATCACGTGACTCCCTACGTAAGTACATTGGCTGCTTTCATAAAGGGGAATGAACACAGACGAACAACACAAAGTCAAAGCGGGATGAAAAGACTATTTTCTTGTTTTATTAATTTACCGAATTTACCGACATGGTCAAAATTACGTCGGTCATCGTGAAGAATTTCGGTGACGGTAAATTTTCGGTTTACCGCCCAGCTCTAATATATATACAGTGGGGCAAATAAGTATTTAGTCAACCACTAATTGTGCAAGTTCTCCCACTCGAAAATATTAGAGAGGCCTGTAATTGTCAACATGGTTAAACCTCAACCATGAGAGACAGAATGTGGAAAAAAAACCCCAGAAAATCACATAGTTTGATTTTTAAAGAATTTATTTGCAAATCATGGTGGAAAATAGGTATGTGGTCAACACCAAAAGTTCATCTCAATACCTTTTTTATGTACCCTTTGTTGGCAATAACGGAGGCCAAACGTTTTCTGTAACTCTTCACAAGCTTTTCACACACTGTTGCTGGTATTTTGGCCCATTCTCCATGCAGATCTCCTCTAGAGCAGTGATGTTTTGGGGCTGTCGTTGGGCAACACGGACTTTCAACTCCCTCCGCAGATTTTCTATGGGGTTGAGACCTGGAGACTGGCTAGGCCACTCCAGGACCTTGAAATGCTTCTTACGAAGCCACTCCTTTGTTGCCCTGGCTGTGTGTTTGGGATCATTGTCATGCTAAAAGACCCAGCCACGTCTCATCTTCAATGCCCTTGCTGATGGGAGTAGATTTTCACTCAAAATCTCTCAATACATGGTCCCATTCATTCTTTCCTTTACACATTTCAGTCGTCCTGGTCCCTTTGCAGAAAAACAGCCCCAAAGCATGATGTTTCCACCCCCATGCTTCACAGTGGATATGGTGCAATTCAGTATTCTTTTTCCTCCAAACAAGAGAACCTGTGTTTCTACCAAAAAGCTCTATTTTGGTTTCATCTGACCATAACACATTCTCCCAGTCCTCTTCTGGATCATCCAAATGCTCTCTAGCGAACCGCAGACGGGCCTGGACGTGTACTTTCTTCAGCAGGGGGACACGTCTGGCAGTGCAGGATTTGAGTCCCTGGCAGCGCATTGTGTTTCTGATAGTAGCCTTTGTTACTTTGGTCCCAGCTCTCTGTAGGTCATTCACTAGGTCCCCCCGTGTGGTTCTGGGATTTTTGCTCCCCGTTCTTGTTATCATTTTGACGCCACGGAGTGAGGAGGGAGTTGAAAGTCTATGTTGCCCAACGACAGCCCCAAAACATCACTGCTCTAGAGGAGATCTGCATGGAGGAATGGGCCAAAATACCATCAACAGTGTGTGAAAAGCTTGTGAAGAGTTGCAGAAAATAATTGGCCTCCGTTATTGCCAACAAAGGGTACATAACAAAGTATTGAAATGAACTTTTGGTATAGACCAAATACTTATTTTCCACCATGATTTGCAAATAAATTATTTAAAAATCAAACAATGTGATTTTCAGTTTTTTTTTTCACATTCCGTCTCTCATGGTTGAGGTTTACCCATGTTGACAATTACAGGCCTCTCTAATATTTTCAAGTGGGAGAACTTACACAATTAGTGGTTGGCTAAATACTTATTTGCCCCACTGTAGGTCATTGAGATTGTCTTCTCATATGTTGTAAGTATAGAATTGACCCTATCTAATTCAGTGAATTATTTTCCTGATGTTCAGACTTCGATTTACGTCTTTCCACTTGCTGAATGTGCCAGTCCATTTTCCATCCTCAAACGCACGTGTGTATTTAAAATTAATTTATTTTCTCCATCATTTTGTTTCAAAATATTTTCATTTGCAGCCTATACAGACATTTTTTCTGAAAATCATACATTCTTTATAATCAAGGTAAAAAATTGTTCATTTTTTGTTGAGTTTGCAAAGCAGTAATGTTATACCTGAAGGAAGGCTCCATTTTTATTTATTTTTGTCATACCCTGACTAAGAACTTTTTTTTTCCAGTTCTATTTAATTTCTTTATTTATTTCGACAAATGTTGAGTGGTATTAAGACAAATGTTTATTTTTGCAATTCCTGATAGTTAAGAGATTATAAAAAAGTTTGTATTCACTGTGTATGTCAATATAATTGAAGTCATGTTCAAATATTGCAATTTAAATTTGCTTATGAAATCAATTTATTTATTTAATTTATTCTGGAAGTTTTTAAAATGTTTCTTTAGTAGTTTTTGAAAACAAAAGTTTTAATTGAATGGTGTATCACCTGAACCAATACATAAAAAAGTTAGTATAGGTCAATACAGATTTATTTTGCATTGATCATGTAGCCTATCAATTAATCAGGTTCATATTCATGAGAAATTAATTTCTGACCACTTTGACCCCTGTTCACCCAATCTGTTTGGTCCTATTAATGTCCCGTCCCCAGTAAAAAGTGAACATGTAGGTTATGCTATCCCTACCAATGTTGAGACCAATTCTACGCCCTTGATTTAAATGATGCGTTTATAAACCTAGAAAATATCAAAAATATATATTTGACTACAAATAAATAAAATTTTAAAAGTTGGGATTTGCATTCATGAATTTGTAACATTTACATTATTTATTGACAAGATAAAATGACAGCAAAACCTTATACACATTGAACAGATATCTGAAATGATGACTGTGACTAAGTTGATTTTAAAATGTGTGAACTGAACTAGTTTAGATAAAATAATGCCCAAACCCAACAAATATTTGAAATGTGTGGGCCGGTATCCAGAGTTGGATCATAAATGATTGTTGTCAGCAATAATGGCTTGAGCTTCTCATATTATTTTTGTCCAGGATATTCTTACTTTATTATGGCCTACATCAAAGCAAACCATAAACAAGTGAATTTTGTGTGATTTAAAAAATCCGTTTAAACATTTAAATGCAAAATATTGTTCTGAGTGAAAAACAACACCATCAGGCGGTATGAAACTTGTAGTGCAAAACAGTTTGGAAATTTCCGTATCACGTAAACACAACGCGACAGTCACGCTTTCCAAAAATCGCGAGATTATATTTCTAGTACACCAGCTCTCAACTGTTTCTCCTGCCAGTCGCTGAAAACACAGCCGAAATGTACACTTGCCCCGTTGATCATATCCAGGTTTTTCCTGAACGAAACAAAGACTGTTGAGGTATCAAAACGAGCATGTTTTATCTCCTCTTGGAATACTGAGAGGAAGAAATCGACTCGGGAAAAGCAGCCGGGGATCAACACCTGCGCGAGCCCACTTTGACAGCCAGCGTGTGGGAATGGCAGCTCCACGGCCGATAAAAGGCATCCTGAAAAACAAAAATAATGCCACCAGCGTTCTGCCGGCGCCTGACTTTCTGGGAGATAAATCCGAGCACACTCCCCCACTTTCAGATGAAGACCAGCAGTGAGTACTTCCTGTAGCCGTCTGTCATATATGTTTTGTGTGCGTGAATGTGAGTTACGTTACTGACGGCTAGCTTAAGAACAACCGCAGTTGTTAGCGCAGACTAGCATAACTTTGCGATCGCAAATCTCGCAGCATTGCGGGCTTGGTGTTTTTTTTTTCTAACGGGGATGCTTTCATTTCTGACAGCTCGCTTTCTTTTTTTTGCTGCGATTCTTAAGGAAACCTGTATTGTACAAGCCATCTCGTTCCATGTGACATGATGTTAAATGAATGAGAGAACACAATAGGCTTCCTATAACAGTTGATACCGACACTAAAGGTATCAGAGGTCACATTTATTGCCCTGTACTTGATATTATTGGATCGCTCTGTTACACTTAGTCTCAGGATGTTCTATCATGTTACGCCCTTCTCACTTGTCTTGGTGCCTGAGTTACTAGTTTAATGGGCACCGAATCCATAATTTAACAGCCGTTATTTGGCAACCTGTAACATAATTGCGATTTCATTCAAAATACTAATTCAACACCTGTACATTAAATTTTATGTCCATAAATTGGCCTGCCACGATAATTACTTAATTGAAAGCCCGCAAAAGTTTGCTGACGACATGTCAACAAAGCACGTGGATTACTGGAACCATGTCCTATGGTCTGATGAGACAGGCGGGCTTTCTTGTGTACCGTCTTCAGAAGAGGCTTCCTCCTGGGGTGACAGCCATGCACACCAATTTGATGTAGAGTGGGACGTATGGTCTGAGCACTAACAGGCAGCGCCATAGCTTTTTGGGGGGGCTTTAGGGACTAAAACCCAAAATTTGTAAGGACCCCCCCCCCACTCATTTCCGCCCCAATGTGAATATTTAAATTGAAATTAGGAACCATTTAGCAAAGAGAAATCATAGAGATCTGTTCTATAGATGCGCATGAAATTTTCCCCAGAATTGGCATTAAAGTTTTGCATTTTACCAGTTGAAAAATGTTGCTAGATGACATCAGCTGTTTCCTGGCATGAGTTGGGCTTCCCTCATTACTTAACTACTCAGAGCTACCTAAAGTGGTTATTCAATGCAATTTCCTCATTCATCATAACTTGGCCATTAAGCCGAGCCCCCAAGTGACAACGCCCCACCAAATACATCATTATCCTCAGGTGTTTTTGTGTTTTTTAGTGTTTGGGCTTTGTGTAATAAGGCATGGTAAAACAGCCAGAAGCCTACATTGTGTCAGAATTGTGTTGAGCTGCGACACAGCATAGAAGGAGAAATAAAATCATGGTGCACCTCCCAGAAAGCCATGGATGGCGGCTGCCCTCCGAAGCTTTCCTGGCAGTGCTCAACTAGCGGCTGTCCTCTGTGGCATACCTGGCAAGTAGTGTATCAGGCAGCAGTGGCCGACACTGGGTGGATCAGTCGGCTTCGATTCTTCCAACGGCCCTCTGAATTTCAGACACGCCTCACAATTCTGCAATTGAAAGGCATGCTCTGTTTTTCATGGGGACGCAATTATTAATTAACGTCTACCTATATTTTGAATAAGCCTACATTATTCTTCATTCACAAAGCACACGCAATCACAGTAATAATCAGGTCCAAGGCATGTACGCCATTTCAAATCAGCTGCAAAATATTTGGAAAATAGTTTTTTAAAAAATTGTCCAGTGTCAACAGCAAAATTAGAACCCGAGACAAAAGGTTTACAGCTCCTCATTTAATCATTTAACCGTCTACTCATAATTAAACGTTTTGTATTTTACTAGTCGATTAAATGCAGCATCATGAGGTAGGCCTGTCGCGATAACAAATTTTAGTGGGTGATAAATTATTTAATAAATTATTGTGATATGCGATATTATTGCGCCAAAAGAAAAAAAAAAAAAAAAAACGCACAGAAACACAGAATAAATAAAATGTCTTTTACAAGAAAAACATTTGCACTTAAAAAAAAAAATGCACTTAATAACTTTGGCATTTAAGCACAGAGGTATAAAGATGTAGTAACACAAACAATAGCACTTCAATAACAACAGAGAAAAATCGAGTAATTAAGTAGCAGTAACAAAAATTTGGCTTCAATATGTATCAAACAACATTAAACTGAGGTAAAACAGTCTCATTTCTTCAGCAATGGAGCGGACTACACTTTCTGTGAGGGAACACCATCTAGTTCTTTATACATGTGAAATCTACTGTAGCATTATGTGGGCGTAGTTTGTAACGGCTGTTGGCAGCAGTCAGGTATTATTGTTTTTTTTAATCTAGCGGCGTGAGTTGAGCCAGAGCCATGAGCTGAGCATTGTCATTACCTGGGTAATGACAAGCATGATTTTTACTCTCGGTCCGTTCCTCATTGCACCCCGAAGACCGCGCTGTGTTTTAGTTCCGCTTTTCTTGGCATATTTCAGTAATCGGAATTTGGATGTTTGTGAATCGTTCTCGTTTCTTCCACGGCCGAATTGCGAATAATCTAAGAATCGGAAATTTCACACATCGCTATTATTTACCATGCGATAAATGGAATTATTGCATATCGCGACAGGCTTATCATGAGGCCCTTTCAGACATACGCTGAACTCCGGTAGCCCTAACGACTGAAAGCAATTTCCCGGGTTGACTGACACTGAGGTGACTCAGACATCAACCGGGTCGCGTCGTAATACAATGTCCGGGACTTTATCAGGACACGCATGCATGAAAGCAGCTGGTAAATTCCCCGGGCACAACGCGAAGGCTGATGTAAATATCATGGTAGGCTGATTGTCATTTCCTCTTTCTTCGCAGTAAGACAAAAAGCGGTAAACAAACATCGCAATTATCAACGTGGCAAACAGAAAACATACTAAAATTAAACTGGAACCACAACGAAATTAATTTGCTACTGAATCTAGAACTAAGGAAAAGCCCATCGTCCATCTTTGGAAATGTGTGGTTTATTTTTTTGCTGATGCCGACCAAAAATGACGTAATGTCAGGATCATAAAATCCCGTCCCTCGCCCTCCATGAACACAAAGTGCCGAGTCGCCGAAAGAAATGACCTCCCACACACAGACATGTAGGAGGGGACAGTGACACAAAGCTTGGGGAAGTTTTGGTGAACGTATCAGGAATGTAGTTCTTTCAATTGTTTACCTTAGTCATTTTTTCTAACATCAATAGAATTTAAATTAACAACTTGTCCCGAATGTTTGGCTAGAATAGCTCGTGAATAAACAAAACCTTTTCTCTAATATGTGTATTAAATTGTGAGGTTTCTTGCTTATAGACAAATAAAATCTGAGACTACTCAGCAGGGAAATTAGTCAAAATTCCCATCCCTAGCCATGATAATATCTTCAAAGATTACTACAAGTTGGACAATTTAAAACATCAGGCATTATGAAATGCCCCCCTTGCACCCAAAAGGAAAACAAAAAACAAAACAAAAAAAAAACAATGTAGTTTAACAGCTGTGGGCATAGTGACAGGTCTGCTTCGTATGTGTACTGCAGATACAATACTTCTATTGTAATCTATTTTCAGTACTCATTTGCTTGGTTTTTGCTCTGCAATTATTATTTCCCAAATTTTGTAGGAGACATGAAATGCAGATGACTAGGTGTGGACTCCGGTTAATAGCAACACTACTCAACACTACTCTTATCGCCCTATCAGTCATTTCATGATTCGTGAGTATCAGCCATTGTGCCTCCTGCTAACCTCACCAGCAGTTCTAGGCATGAGCTAGTAATGTCAGAGTAGCACTCTGCGAAATTAGGCCAGAGATGACAGCTATTAGTGAATTCCATTCCCGGCAGTGAATCAAGCTTTTTCTGTGTTGATCCCAAAATAGCCTCTGTAAGTAAGTGAGGAGGTAAAGGGGAAAAATATTCTAGAAGGTTCCTGGATTGGAGCCCAGTACCAAACACTGAGCACCATGATTGAACCAAATCCTTTATGAGATAGTGTTCCCCCAAAAAATGGTGGGAACTTAATTTTATAATAGTCATTTCTTTTTGAGCTCATGACATTACTTATCGTCAGAGGAGAAACAAGTGACAGCAATGAAGTGAACTGGGTAAGTGACATTGGGGCAAAAAAAAAACAAAATAATAATAATAATCTTGTCTCTTTAATCAATCTGATTACTGAAATAACGCAAAATCACAATATTATTATTTAAGTACAGCTTCTAAACGCTCACATTAACTCTCCCAAAACACTCTTGGTATTTAACGGATTTGTGTTTTTGTGCAACAACGGTTATGATTGGTTTTTGTTATTAAGAAAAAATACATTATTTTCACCAAACCACCTATGAGCTTATTTTAATCTGTCCCAACATTGACCCTCCTATAGTCTCATTTAGTTTTTCAACAGTCTAAACAGATTTTTCTGCTTATGTGTAGGTCATTGCACAAATCCCTTTTCTCCAATGTGGTCATTCTAGTACCAGAGGATATCCTGGGTAAACCGCCCATTCCCCCGTCAGCTGTCTCCATTTGAACAATGTAACATTCCTTAGTACAGTTTAAACAAGGACTCAAACCCACAAGTTATCAAGCCCAAAGAGTGCAAAAAATAGATGATTTGCAGTTATTACGTTTAACTTCAGGCTGAAGGCCTGTCGAGTAGCCACTCAAATTGTTCTTGTGGACACAATCTTATAAGTCCTGCTCCTCTGTCCTTCAAGAACCAATCGTCTTGAAACTTGGTGGTGTGATGGAAATATGAGTCTATACTGTTCAACCACATCTGCTGAGTTACCATGACAACTTGTGCAGTCCCTCGTCCTTTAGATGAACTAACAAAAAAAAGTGCCAGACCTGGGGTGAATGACGCACGTTAAAGATCACATTTCACACATTTGACTGAGCAATACCATATTTGTTCAACCAGTAGCAGCAAATATATTATGATACTAGCCATATAAGGTCACGTCTTAGTGTTAGACTCCTCTCTGGAACTAAGAGGGTATAAAAGCAGGTACTTCTCCTCATTCGGGGGAGACGCTGTGTTCCAGACATTACAATCTGTCACATTGGTTTCCCCAAACTGCAGTTTGTAATAAAGAAATCTTGTCATTGTATAAAATCTTTGTTGTCTTGGTTTCCCTCGACAAGACAGTAGCTATGTAGCACGGGCAAGTATCAATCGATCCTTAAAGCCCGATTTTTCTGTTTTGTTTTGTTTCTCCAAAGTAAACTATTGAACACAGTTGTCGTTGATGGTAGGACTGGGAAACTCTTGGTACCTCACAATACGATACGATTTGCGATACACGGCTCACGATAACGATGATCTGACGATGTTACAATACAACGATTTTCGATACATTGGTCAGGAAATCATTTTAGGATATTCTACAAAAAAACTAATAAACAGAAGAACAAGCTTCTGCTGTGAATTGGAATGAGTTTATCACTAGCAGACATCCAATCCATTTGAACTGGGAGGGTGACAGCGAATGAACATTCGTTCATTCGCTGTCATCCCTCTCACTTCAAACGGATTGAACGTCTATGACTGGTAGTGGCAGCCAATGCCAGGCAATGAGGTCATTTTGGGCCATTTAAGGTCATTTACGTGTTGATTTTCAGTTACTTCCTGTTGATTTTGGGGTATTTTATGGGTCACTTCCTGTTGATTTTGCGTTACAGAACAGGAAATGACCTGGGAATCACCCAACTGAATAGGCAGTGACCTAAACTCAACAGGAAATGACCTGTAAATGCCCTAAAATGAAAAGCAAGTGACCGACTGACTGTGAATGCTATGGTTTTGAATGAACGAACAGTCCCAGTCTAAATGGATTGGGCGTCGAGCACCGTCAATGGCAGCCTTTTATTTTTTTCTTCTTAACTGACACCTTTTGAAAACGATATCTCGATTCTTGACAGGGGCATATTGATAACCTTTTGGGATACAAAGTATCACGATATATCACCATTTCGATATTTTGTCACACCCCTAGTTGATGGGTTCATTTCACAGTCAGTAGGGGAGCACCTTTCTACACTGCCTTCCGACACGGTCACCTGATAGCGCTGCTCCGTGCCCAGCCCCCTCATGACTCACTCTATTTAATGAGGTATCTCCAAGCGAAATGTTGCCAGCTGTAGACTACCTCGGGTAAAGTCATCAGCATATGACCCTATATTTATCTGTAATCACGGTTGGTTATCTTCCTTCCTCCCTTGGTTAGGCAGGTTTTTCTGACAGAGCAGAAATTAAGTGACTGGCCTGTCTGCTGAAATTACCGTCACAAAATCAAATACTAGGTCATTTCTCGCACTGATTCAGAAATGGACTCTCACGATACTTAAGTGTTTGGTCTTGAGTGTTCCCAAAAGAATGTAGTCAAAAGTGAAAACTGGGACATGTTCAGCCCCAGTTTTAATGCAGTTGCTTTTGCCTTTGGAAAGATATTTGGGGATTGGGGGTGGATGTTAGTAGCAATGCGTAGCGTCATCATTCACAAATGTACTTTTCACCACTTTTGCTCTTTTGCTTTTTACAGAAAGAAATCCCAGAAGTGGGATGAGATGAATATCCTGGCCACATATCATCCAGCAGACAAAGATTATGGTCTAATGAAGATTGATGAGCCCAGCACACCTTATAACAGGTTTGCCATTGTAAAATTTGATTTGATCAGGAAAGGTGAAAATATTTAACCCTTTATTGCCAAATGTATCACATTTGGTACACCTAAAATTTCATGATTTTGAGAGTAATTCATAATTTTGACATTTTCAAAAAAAAAAATGATGGATGCAAGTCAACACATGCATCTGCAGGTTCCAAGAGAAAAAAAAAAAACAGGATTTAGCTAGGGTTATAGACATTAGAGCACTTATTACACATATTCATTTTGACATTTCTTTTTACAAATTTGAAAAAAATGTTTCATTAGGACCTTATTTTTTAAATTTTGGGATTCTCTGATAATTGGATAAGTGGAATGTTCACAGCCCAAATCATTTACAATACTGGGTGGTTTAGCTATGGGTTTTTAATGAAATCCGTTAGAATACCGTATTGGACTGAATATAAGACGGCCCTGATTATAAGACGACCCCCTCTTTTGCAAGACTCAAGTTTGAAATAAAGACTTTTTGAACACCAAATTAATTTTTATACAGCAAATAATTACAGTGCATCTGAAACAAATGATTGTAACAATATATTTGAGAGAAAAAGCATGTTATTTTGCCTCTTTCAAATCTTAATATCTGAACATTTAAATATGTAAACTAAAGTGCAATCACATTCATAAATGAATGGCTTCTGGTTGTTGAATTGTAAATATATTGTGATAAAACAACAAAATTGCAATAACTGCATTAACCATCAAAGCGAAGTCTAACTAGACTGTAGTCTTGAAACAAATCTGTATAAGGAAAAACATTGCAATAAAATAATGCAAACTAGTTAAACTAAAAAGAGTAGCTGAGATCTGTCATGACAGAACATCGCTGCAATGATATCTGGCGCCATCTAGCGTCGTGAATGGGGAGAGTAGCTGAGATCTGTCATAACAGAACATCGCTTTAATGATATCTGGCATCATCTAGCGTCGTGAATGGGTATAATGTCTAGACCGCGAATATAAAACGACCCCCTCTTTTTCAATCTTATTTCAATGCAAAAAACAGTCTTATATTCGGACCAATACGGTAATTCATGGAAGTTCAGATGACGTTTTCACCGGCCACGAATGTCAATTTCTTTGGCTCGAGGAATTTAAAATGTGTCCTATTTATTTATTTATTTATTTTTATAGGATGGTTGGGGACGATGATGACGACGAGGGTGCCTTAAGTGACTCAGAAGGTCGGAGTGCACTCCCAGTAGATGACTTGACGTCAAAGTAAGGATGTAATGAGCATGCAAGATATGAGAAAAGCGATAAGCCCAAAATGTGTTTATTGAAAAAACACTGGTCACCAGGTGTACCTTCCGTCAGAAAGTCCTTGTGAAATGGATATTTAACAAACGAGGGTCAAAAATAGGATTCTAAACACCAAAGGGGATTTGAATTTAGATTCGAGTGTGAATTCATTCTCACAATCACAAACACAGACACATACCGACATCTTAACATCTTTGCAAGAAGTTTGTTTTCTTAGGTGTATCCCAAATAGTTTCGATACCCTTTGATCATTTTAGTAAACACTGCTTCACGTCAACATTACTTCAGTTAGTCTTTGTCTAACATATCTTACCAAACTCCCACGCTTTCAAAGCCGGAAAAAAATGCGGCATCTTACAATGGCAGTCAGAACACTTTGTTTGTTTGTATGCAGACATTAAAAAGAAAATACTTTATTTCTGTAAATACTTTGGTTTTTTTTGGGATTACTGATTAATATACATTGGGTAGGCCTCAGCGATAAATAGATTTTATGAATGAGTATATTAGAGATGTGCTGATCCAATCACAGGATGGGAAATCGGGGCGATCGCGCCATTTTTCTGAGGATTTGAATCGGGGGGGGGGGGTTAATTAAAAATATATATTTATGCTTTTCTGCTTCATGCTCATACAGCCTCTCACCCTCCCTCCTGCTAAGCAGTGCGACCAAACTGTTTTTGTTGGTCACCAGTGCAACAAGAAGTTAACGGTGATTGACAGGTTTGTAGCTTTGATCTGGGCAGAGACGCCTCAGAAGCTCTACACAAATGTGTTAATCATCATTAAGCTTGGTACACAGTCTGAAGTGTGCTTTCGCAACTCATTCATTGTGTGAGAGGATGTTCTCGCCAGCGTGGGCGTCAAAGCAAAAAAAAAACAAAAACAAAAAAAAAACATTTTTTATGTCATTATCGGCAGATTCTCAAAATCTGGTGACTCGGACTCGTGTCCAAAACATGCGATTGGGTCATCCCTAATATATATTCAGTTGTGGTCAAAAGTTTACATACACTTGTGAAGAACATAATGTCATGGCTCTCTTGAGTTTCCAGTTATTTCTACAACTCTGATTTTTCTCCGATAGAGTGATTGGAACAGATACTTCTTTGTCACAAAAATCATGAAGTTTGGTTCTTTTATGACTTTATTATGGGTTAACAGAAAAAGTGATCAAATCTGCTGGGTCAAAAATATACAAAATATACATACAGCAACACGAATTAGCAATTTCTTGTAGCCATTTCTTGTGAGTGATTATTGACTTGAACAATCATTGACTTGGACAAGTCAGGAAAGTCACTTGGAGCCATTTCAAAGCAGCTGCAGGTCCCAAGAGCAACAGTGCAAACAATTGTAAGTATAAAGTGCATGGCACTGTTTTGTCGCTGGCACGATCAGGAAGAAAACGCAAGCTATCACCTGCTGCTGAGAGAAAATTGGTCAGGAGGGTGAAGATTCAACCGAGAATCACCAAAAAGCAGATCTGCCAAGAATTAGAAGCTGCGGAACACTGGTGTCAGTGTCCACAGTCAAGCGTGTTTTGCATCTCCATGGACTGAGAGGCTGCCGTGCAAGAAGGAATCCCTTGCTCCAAAAGCGGCACCTTAAGGCTCGACTGAAGTTTGCTGCTGATCATATGGACAAAGATAAGACCTTCTGGAGGAAAGTTCTGTGGTCAGACGAAACAAAAATCGAGCTGTTTGGCCACAATGCCCAGCAATATGTTTGGAGGAGAAAAGGTGAGGCCTTTAACCCCAAGTACACCATGCCTACCGTCAAGCACGGTGGTGGTAGTATTATGCTGTGGGGCTGTTTGCTGCCAATGGAACTGGTGCTTTACAGAGAGTAAATGGGATAATAAAGAAGGAGGATTACCTTCAAATTCTTCAAGATAACCTAACATCATCAGCCCGAAGATTGGGTCTTGGGCGCAGTTGGGTGTTCCAACAGGACAATGACCCCAAACACACATCAAAAGTGGTAATGGAATGGTTAAATCAGGCTAGAATTAAGGTTTTCGAATGGCCTTCCCAAAGTCCTGACTTAAACCCCATTGAGAACTTGTGGACAATGCTGAAGAAACTAGTCCGTGTCAGAAAGCCATCAAATTTAACTGAACTGCACCAATTCTGTCAAGAGGTGTGGTCAAAGATTCAACCAGAAGCTTGCCAGAAGCTTGTGGATGGCTACCAAAAGCGCCTAATAAAGTGAAAATGGCCAAGGGACATGTTACCAAATATTAGCGCTGCTGTATGTATATTTTTGACCCAGCAGATTTGATCACTTTTTTTCTGTTCACCCATAAGAGTCATAAAAGAACCAAACTTCATGAATGTTTTTTGTGACAAAGAAATATCTGTTCCAATCACTCTATCAGAGAAAAATCAGAGTTGTAGAAATAACTGGAAACTCAAGAGAGCCATGACATTATGTTCTTCACAAGTGTATGTAAACTTTTGACCACAACTATATATAATATTAATATGTGTCAGTTACTTTTAAAAGTATTTTTTGAATGAATGAATAATACAGAAATATATTTTGGTTATGACCTCCAATAAGACTAAAGTTGATTTTTTTTTTTTTTTTAATTATTATTTAACTCTTTGCCTGTCGTTGACAATGACAGACATCCAATTAATCTAAACTTTTATTAGTTTAGATGAATTGTTGTTAGATTAGCTGTGACTGCTCATGTTTCAATGTCACTGACGGCACTAGACGTCTAATCCATGATGACTGGGAAGGCTAGCAGCAATCATTCGCATTCCAACGTGTGCCCAATAATGGCTTATATTTGTTTTGAGCTTTCGCTGTTTTTTGTTCTCATTTTCTCAATAAAAAGTAAAGAAAAAAAAACGGGAACAAAACTTTTTTTTTTTTTTTTTATAAAACTCGAGATTTCATTCAGACCAAATGGGCAAGCCCCTAACATTGGCTGTTTACCATCATTCATTATTTCAGTGGGAGAAACAAACAACACCCACAGCAACTACAACAAAATGTATAAACTTGAAGCCAACAATCAATTCTTGTAAATTAGTTCATCAGTCCGATCAGAATAATAAATTTAAATATGTTCCATATTATTTTTGCAACTGTTTTTGTCTTTTTAATGGAAGAGAGGTTTATTTGTTTTCTTCTGTAAAATGGAAGTGAAGTGATGCATAGATGAGAGGCACTTGGGTGAGGACGGTGGTTAGCTCAAGGCTAGCAAGTCAATTAGCCTCCTTTGTCTATTTCCTCCTGAGGCTTCTAGATATCAGCTGCTCTTTTCCTCCTTCTCTCTAATCGCTATGTCCTCCCACTCATCCAACAAATGTTAACATTTATTTGAGTGATGCACGATATCTCTAAATACATTAAATGCATTGTCTTTTACTTGCTCACATCCTAAAATCCGATTTAAGACAACATACTGAATCGGGCCATTTTTGTTGGGAGAGCATTAAATGGGGTCTTCCCCTTCGGCCATTCACCACCATCCGCTCAACCATAAACTATTTTTCATTTTGTCCTCTGCTGTTGCAATGTAGAGAGATGGCAACGTTAACTGTTATTTTTGCTTCACGCTCGAGTACTCACAAGCTCACATGTTCTTTGCCCTCTCTGTGCTTGCGTCCTCCTCCCCCTAACCTCATCTTCGTGTTTCTTTCCATCTGCTCTCGATCCAAATATGGACCGTTTGGAGTAGGGTTGTCCCGATCAGTGTTGTTAATAACGGCATTAGAATATAGTGGCGTTACTAACGGAGTTATTTTTTTCAGTAGTGAGTAATCTAATTAATGACTTTTCTCATCTTGACAACGCCTTTACCATTACTGAAGATGGAAAGGCGTGCGTTACTATATTGGTTGAATTACGCGAGAAAAGTCTGACGGAGACGGACTTACCGAGACGACAGCGCAGAGGAGAAGTGGGGAGGAGGCAAAAAAGTTGTGACGCCGAGCAAATGCGATGCTAAGTGGCTCCAATAATACCTGATTGTAGCCAATAGCCTACAAACTATGCCCACATGATATGGTAGATATGGTAGACAAGGTAGATATCACATATATAGAACTAGATGCGAAATGACAGACACGGCGGCGTTAGCAACATGTACAGTATAGGAACTAGATGCGTTAGTAAACAGCCGCCATCTTAAAGCAGTAAACTTCTTAGGAAGGCTCTGTTGTAGAGAACCTTCCTAGCGAACCCAAGAAACTTTTTATCTAAAATACTCCTAAATCGGCAAAATCTTGACTTGAATCTATCTTTAAATGACGAAACAATTTTAAAACTTCCACATGTCAAAAGTAGACAGAAGGGAACAAGTGCAATTTTGGCAGCAACTTTGACAACTTTTAACAGTTGATTCAGGGTAAAGGGTAAATTAGGGTAAAGAATTGGGCTAGGGCCAATTGTCCCAAAAACCTTTTAAACTTCACATAATGTGACCTATGTTTTTTGGGTTTTTTTCGAGGGAAAAAAAACAAAACATGAAAATTATCGCCAGTTACTTTGCCAGGTAACTAATTACTCTTACATTCAGGTAACTAAGTTACTAAAGCAATTACTTTTTGGGAGAAGTAATTTGTAACTATAATTAATTACTTTTTTAAAGTAATATTAACAACACTGGTCCCGATCGCATATTTTTGCATACGAGTCCGAGTCACCTGATTTTGAGAATCTGCTGATGCCGATTACAAAATCTGCTGATACCGAAGGTTCCAAACATGTTCCAGTACTGTACTGTTTACATTAATTCCTCTTCTTCTTTTTCCGGGAGTGTTGTGGAGTATAAAATGTATATATATTTGTTACATTTGGCAAGGCCATTATATTTCTGAATTATTTTGTTACTTTTAAGCCTTAACATTTAAAAAAAAACAAAAAAAAACATAAGTGTACTGCCCAAAACAGCGCGTTTCCTTGTGCACTGCCCGACAGACGGCTAACATTGACTGTCCTCAAAAAAAAAAAAAAAAAAACACAAGGTTTGGCCTTTTCTCGTTTTTATATGAAGTAACGTGTTGAAATTTGTGAAACTAACAAAGAAACAATGACCATGTAGAAACCACACTTCACTTGAGCTACAAACCAAAAATATTGGTTAGCTTTCATATAGCAGCGGGACTTATCAAAGGCAACCTCGGACTTAGACTTGTAGGCTCTAATAAGCCACAATTGTTCTCTTTTACTAAAATATGTTATTAGAAACACTTTTATTACTGCCATTAATTTAAAAATCTCTAATATTTAGTACATGTTTTGACCTACGGAGGGCGCCATGTTATACGCGCGCAATGCACTCTGGGGTTGATGACGCGGTTGGGCTGGAGAGGGAGAATAGCTGTGCTAGCTATCAAGCGAAGCTATTATGACGACTGGCATGATTTTGTCACATTTTGCTACTGGTCCAATTGTTTTGTAACAGAGCTGTAGGATGAATTCCTAACATTGTACCTGCTGTACTGACGTGTCACGAAGCCAACTAATCAGAGACCTGGTAGAAGTACACCGATAAGCTGTTTCCAAAGAGATCGTCCTTTTCTGTCTAATTC
Organism: Corythoichthys intestinalis; assembly: GCF_030265065.1. NCBI lineage: Eukaryota > Metazoa > Chordata > Actinopteri > Syngnathiformes > Syngnathidae > Corythoichthys > Corythoichthys intestinalis. The sequence continues at coordinate 19,111,841 of NC_080401.1, read as the reverse complement.
AGCCAAATAGTGTACTTCTGCCAGCTCTCTGATTGGTTGGCTTTGTGACACGTTAGTAGCGTGTGCTGAATTGAGCGCGCAGAAAAAAAAAAAAAAAAAAAACGACAAGCGCAGGAGAAATTGAGCAAGAGCTCAAAATCCATTATTGCTCGCTCAGAATAGAGGCAGCATCGATGTGCAGAAATTGAGCGAGAGCAGAAGGGGTGTTTTCTGTGCTCAAGATCCATTACTTGCTCGCTCGGAGGAGAGGCAGCAATATAACACCATACAAGTCCAGCTCATCAGCAGTGTCTTTTAACTGATCATAGGCAGCTTGCCGAGATATTGACTTGCTACCATTTGACAATTTGTATATGCCTTTGTTGTTAGTTGCATCATTGCCTTGTTTTTTTTGTTTGTCTGCCTCTCACCGTGGTTTTCCCTCGGGTTAAAATAATAATTTTTTTTTAATTAAAAAATTTCGCACAGGGAACGCGGGTTTGAATTCTGCTGCAGACCTTCATTTAATTGCTTTTACTGCTCGTTTTGTGAAATATCAACAGTGCTGTCCTGCTCATCACTTTTCCACTCGGGTTCAAATTGGAAGGGCAGAACCGACGATATGTTTATGTAGCTAAAGAGTGACACTCTGGTAGCCTGGCAGCGCCGCCCAGTGACGTCACCGCACAGAGGGCACTGCGTCGTCAACAGCAATGGCGACCTACTAGAAAGAAAGACCCAGCCATGTCTCATCTTCAATGCCCTTGCTGATGGAGGGAGACTTTCGCTCAAAATCTCTCGATACATGGCCCTATTCATTCTTTCCTTTACACAGATCAGTCATCCTGGTCCCTTTGCAGAAAAACCGCTCTAAAGCATGATGTTTCCACCCCCATGCTTCTCAGTGGGTATGGTGTTCTTCGGATGCAGTTCAGTATTCTTTCTCCTCCAAACACGAGAACCTGTGTTTTCACCAAAAAGTTCTATTTTGGTTTCATCTGACCATAACACATTCTCCCAGTCCTCTTCTGGATCATCCAAATGCTCTCTAGCGAACCGCAGACGGGCCTGGACATGTACTGGCTTCAGCAGGGGGACATGTCTGGCAGTGCAGGATTTGAGTCCCTGGCCGCTTATTGTGTTACTGTGGTCCCAGCTCTCTCTAGGTCATTCACTAGGTCCCCCTGTGTGGTTCTGAGATTTTTGCTCACCGTTCTTGTTATCATTTTGTCGCCACGGGGTGAGATCTTGCATGGAGCCCCAGATCAAGGGAGATTATCAGTGGTCTTGTATGTCTTCCATTTTCTAATAATTGCTCCCACAGTTGATTTCTTTACACCAAGCGTTTTACCTATTGCAGATTCAGTCTTTCCAGCCTGGTGCAGGTCTACAATTTTGTCTCTGTTGTCCTTCGACAACTCTTTGGTCTTGGCCATCGTGGAGTTTGGAGTGTGACTGACTGAGATTGTGGACAGGTGTCTTTTATACCGGTAATGAGTTAAAACAGGTGCCGTTAATACAGGTAACTAGTGGAGCCTTGTTAGACCTCGTTAGAAGAAGTTAGACCTCTTTGACAGCCAGAAATCTTGCTTGTTTGTTGGTGACCAAATACTTATTTTCCACTCTAATTGGCAAATAAATTCTTTAAAAATCAAACAATGTGATTTTCTGTTTTTTTTTCACATTCTCTCTCATGGTTGAGGTTTACCCATGTTGACAATTACAGGCCTCTCTAATCTTTTCAAGTAGGAGAACTTGCACAATTGGTGGTTGACTAAATACTTATTTGCCCCGCTGTATTCACAACTGAATTTAAAGTCTGAAGACAATAACCTGGAGAACCTTCTACTCTTTTTCAAGGCTTCAAGCAGCAGAAGGCTTAGAACCGCGATTTATGAAAGAGGAAGAAGAGGAAGTAGAAAGTAGTGAAGAGGAAGAAGAGGAGCTGTCCCCTGAGAAACAAGGTGATCCAAGACATCTGCTAGAGCTTGACCTCTTTATTGATTTGAGTTCTAGGGCTGCAGCCATGGCTTATTTAGTAGTCGAGTAATCGATGAACTAGTTAGTTTGAATAATCTTGTAATAACATAAGAAACATAGAAAATTAAAATACCTGAGCTGAGCCTCAAAGGTAAAAAAAAAAAAAAATAGGATCTGAGTACAACAAATGAACAATTGGCTAACTTACTAGTACATAGCACCAGTCAGCTAGCTTAAATGCTATAAAATGCAAACTTTTTTTTTTCATAATGCTCTTAACAAATAGTTCAAACACATATTCCAACAACAAAAAAGGCCAAATATACCAATAAACTAAATTATGAATGCATTTACAAAACATTAGCTCAAACAAAAACTTAGCTTATGCTGGTCTTAACAGGGAGCAGCTGGATTCAGCCATGTGAAATGAATTATATTCGCTGTCACTACTAGAGGGCAATGTAACCCTAACCACCCAAATCAATAAAACTAGATGCAAACACTTTCAAAACAAAGCATTAGAACGCCACTTTAATTAAATGAATACTCAAAGCAGCAAAATTTAATTCAAATCTTTTTTTCTAATCTAATTACTCAAGTTAATCGATTAATCGTTGCAGCACTATTGAATTCTCAGTGAGTACTAGAAACAATACATCTCTTCAATTTTCAAGGAGGTTTGTATCACTACAGAGTACTTACTGTATTGTCACTCAATAGCAAATCAAATTTTCCCTTACGGTTAGCTCCAGAATAATTTAGTAATTTAAATGACTTGGATGTTTTACACCACCGCAATGAATTTCACATAAAATCATCCCTGTCAGCATGTTCAGTATTGTTTTCATTGAGTCCAAATCGAAAGCATTCATTCACTACAAAAGATTGCTCGGGTAATAAAATTAATGGCTAGATTAACTGAGCACCGGAAAACGGGTCCATTAATTCCTTAAAAGATTTTTTTTAAAAGGTCGCATGAGATAATGTTATTTTCAGTCAAACCTTTTTTATATTAGATTGAAATGTTCTAGGTGTTGAAAAATCTCCTTTCTTCTCTCGGATACTTTAGAAGGATGAGCTCCCGGGGGACCGTTTCGGATCGTTTTTCCGTTATTTTTTTCAAAATTTCATTGTACAGTGTTTTCCTCCTTCCTCTACAGCCAAAAAGGAGCATTTTCAAATGATTAGGAAGAAGCACTACAATGAGGGCCTCAATATCAAGCTGGCTCGTCAGCTCATTGCCAGCGAACTCGAGGAGGATGAAGACGAGGAGATGAGGGATGAAACGGAGGAGGCAGAGGAGATCAATGTTGACCCACCACAGGAAGGTACTAAAATATTTGTGTTGGATTCAAGTACCGTATCTAGTACCAGCAGGGAAAATTTCTGGATTTACATTAGACTATGCTATAGCCCGGGGGTCGGCAACCCATGTTTTGAAAGCCGCATGCAGCTCTTTAGCGCTGCCCTAGTAGCTCCCTGGAGCATTTCAAAAATGTTTGAAAATGAAAAAAGATGGGGGAGGGAAATATAATTTTTTGTTTTAACATGGTTTCTGTAGGAAAACAAACATGACACAAACAATCTCAACGTTTTCCAATGCTTTAAAAATGCGTACAATAATTATTACATTTCAACATTTCTGTCAACGAAGATTTGTGTCATAGCCTGCGACGCACGTTTCTATCAGCAGGGCAGCTGTTGTAAACAAACCAACGGCTAAATGACGGGTCATGGATTCCAAAGAGGAACGAGAAAAAAAAGAGGAGAATGGAGGATGCAACGTTTCTTGGGCCGAATCAATTGCATCCATTGCCAATTCGGGAGGATTTTCTGAATGTTTGCTCTGTAGCAAGAAGTTGTCAATTCACAAAAGGAGTAATGTGGAAAGACATTTGCAGGGAAGGCACACTACTTTTGCAGCCGAGTACCCAGTAAGTGCGATTGCATTACTTCTGGAGAAATTACAGGAGTGCAAAAATAGATTTAAAAAGTGGATTGCATCTCCATACTCCACTACTGCTGCAGGTTTTTGCAACCCGGGATAAATAAAGCGTGGAAAACCGTTCACAGATGGTGGTAAATGAAGGAGTTATTTGTCAACATATCAGAGCACCTATTTGCAGACTTAAAAAACAAAACCGAGATAATACATAAAATCAAATACATGCCTCTCGCACTAAGACAGTGAAGGAAAGGCACATAAAAATGGCAGGCAACTTCACCAATCAGCAAATCAAGGACATTAATTCAGCGGTAGCATACCTTGTGAGGAGTCGTGTGATGTGATCGATATTGAATAACCATCGCTTTTATACAGGTACATGAACTCCGATTATTCACTTTACCTTTTCAAACGGGTGCCGTTTTATTTTCTATAAATGCAAGCTGCGTTTTGTTGCACTATGTTTGTTGCAAAGATAATGGGCACGTTATGCACATTCTATTTTGTTGTTGTTGTTTTTTCGAATCTTCAAAAAACAAATGACATCAAAATTCGGATTTCTTTATTGCATTTCTTTAATTTTATCAAAGCAATTTAATAATTTAATTAATATTGTAATGAAGTTAAACTTGAGGCAATATCGGACAACAACAAGTAGTCACATAGTGCGTCAGTCTCTATAGAATACACTGCAAGGAAAATAAACATTTAATCATGAAGGGTCATTATGTATTCATAGCCAACATAGTAATTTTGATAGGAGGCTAATATAGCTAATATAGATACATACAACATGTGGTGCCTTCATTATAACGCTTATATAAGGCTTTTAAATTTTTGCGGCTCCAGACAGATTTGTTTTTTGTTATTTGTATTTTATTATTTTCGCTTAATATGTCTCTTTCAAAATCTTGGGTTGCCGACCCCTGCTATAGCCTATAATCCCAAACAAACAGGATCAAATATCTTTAGATCGGAATCAGGTTTTCTTCAACCATGAATAAAAATTGGATAGGTCTCTCTACATGTATGAAATAAAGTGGGTATGGAAAGTATTCAGATCCCTTCAATTTTTTACTCTCTGTGTCATTGCAGCAGTTTGCCAAAATCAAAAAAGTTTTTTGTTTCATGTCCAACAAACCCTCGGATGCCCCGTTGTCAAATTGCTTGATTTTGTGGTTCTGAGATCGCTCCCTGTCTGCCATTCATGCTGCGTCATTTCTTACGGCCAGCTGTTTGTCCCACATCTACAAAGCCTAAATAACACAAAACACATGCATGCGAGAGATGATGTATTTGGGGGATCGGTGGCTGTTTTACGGCACAGCTTGATTGCAAAGTAAATGATAAAGCATTACGTATGCTGAGGTGGAAAGCAGCCAATGACAGCACGCTTAGCCTTACATAGTGGTATGGGCAGGCCAGAAGGCAGAAGTTTTGGGTGATGTCACTGACCCGATTTTTAAGCCCACCCAAAAAAAATCCTGGCAGGTGAGCATACATAAGAGTTTCTTGTTATAACTCAAAGATTCAGCACTTAGTTGTTCTCACCCTATGCACATTTTCAGCACTTATTTTCAAACACCTTTCATGTTTTTAGAAATAAACAATCAAAATGACTGGAGTTTCCTTTTAAATAGGCTGTTCAGACTGAAAAGGGCTAAGAATACTTGATACTGTGCAGAAGCATTGGTCAAGTAAATGTTTGTCTTGTTCCCTCTAGCTGATTCTCTGGACTCGTAAATGAGGTGTCCCTCTTCGTTCCAGTGTGTGTCGGCTTGCCATGCTGACAGACAACATCACTGCGCCATGTGTTATTAATGTCAGGCCAAACACCAGACACTGCTTCACCCATTTAACTCAACTAAAGAGCCAGTAACCTAACCTTCAATTCCCCAATCTACACAACTACAAAAAGTGCAATAGAACCTCAGATTTAGTGGAAAAGGTCCAACGCCGATGCCATGAAGGTCCCAACATCCCTCCTCACTGAACTGACATGCACTGAATAGAATATGAGTGTTGGAGGAATTGAAGACCTTTGAGGGAAAATAGCTCGGACTTCCTTCTCTACATGCCCTAGTGCGAGAAGGTCAAGCAAAGGGAAATCCCCTCTGATGACTATGCTTGTACCAGCTGCAGTTCAGATGGACATTGAATGTGTGACTCATTGTTAGGTTTCACTCAACTAACACTGGCAAGAAATGCAGAATGGGAGGTCAGCTTGGTCTTTATCGAGAGATGCTGGCAGCAGATGTTCACAGCCTCCCACTGCTCCTCTTTTTATATGACAAAAGGAGCAGGAACAAATTAACATACAATACATTCACTTGTAATTGGGCAGGTCTAGAAAATACTCAGTTTACAGAAAACTGAGCTACCCTCAGTCCTTGACTGATATAATCAGTGGTCACATTTAGTCTCTTCAACAGTACAAGAGCTGTGCTACATACAGAGATCATTGGAATATATGACATTAATGTACAAGGAAAAATTAAATCCCAACAATGTAAGGAAGGCCTAAAATGAGTTAACATGTTGTACAATTTCCCTAACACTCATAATGCTCTAGTTTATTTTGACAACATTGTTGATAGTTTTAATTTGACGTCCATATTTGCAATTGTATTAAAGCGGAACTTCAGGGTTTTTGACATCAGGGTTAATTTTCGAGTTAGTAGGGGTTTAGTTAGTTGGTGGAGTTGATTTGAACAAATTCCATTTCGTTTGCAAGTTATTTGTTTGTTTCTATAGTGGCTAAGCTAGCGCGAGTCAATGGCACCTTAATAGCACGCCAATAAAAAAACGATACAGATCTACGAACAGATCCATCATAGTCAAATAAATTCAAAACACAGATCATTGTTTCAAAACATCCACGCAGCCAAAACAATGTCACACCAAACTGCCGTAATTCATTTCATTCCGCAGCACTATTTTTTTTAGATGCATAATACGGCCCCAATAAAGAGGAGTGCTTCGGTCACTCATTCTCACGCTGCAGTCGAGGAAGGTGGGAAGTCTGACTTATCCCGCTCGGAGGGTACCAGTTGTGACCTTAAAGCATTCCAAGCGAATGTAAACAGAAAAGATGGCTGATTGCCACAAGTTGTTTTTTATTTTGCCCTTCAAAAGACATTTTGACCTCCAGCAAACCTGACTTCTCATAAGCGATCAAAAAGTGGAGGAGTACTAATGATATTTTTCCAGATGGGAGGTTGGAAACTCTTGACTTCCCACCTTCCTCGAATGCAGCATCAGTCTGCTGAGTTAACTGATGGCCAGCAACATGGCAAAATGTGCATTTAGAGGCTGTGGAAACATATGGAAGAAACGGGCAAAGGGAAGTTTCCACAAATTCCCTTTGAAGAACGAGGAAAAATATAAACTGGTCACTTGCTGCTGGTTACGACATTAAAAAATCAGCGGTGAAAAAAAAAAAACGATGTGATATCACTCTGCCCTGCTCCTTTGCAGAGCTTCTGGATTACAAATGTTGGTGTTCATACTGCAATTATTGACGTGCAATGGTAAGTTTTAATAACTTCATCCTGAAAACATAGCCAACACTATTGATTGCATGAGTCATCGATGATTTTCATGTGTGCATATGTTGTTTTTTATTGACATGCTATAATGGTGCCATCGACTTGCACTAGCTTAGCCACTCCGGCCCTGAAACTAACAAATAACTTGCAAACGAAACGGAATTTGCTAAAATCAACTCGACCAACTAACTAAACCCCCGCAAACTCGAAGATTAAGCCTAATGTCAAAAATCTTGAACTTCCGCTTTAAGTCTGAAGCTGACTTTCATAAAGCAAATCAACCAACAGGTTTGTTTTCTTCATGTGATTTTTGGCTCATTACAAAGCACCAAACCGCAATTATCATTTTAGGGTCAATGTCTTTCCTTTTGAGTGAATAACTTTTCTAAACACGGAAAGATTTAACAGTAGTTTTCTTTAAAGAAGCACTTTTTGCATGTAATGTTATTTTTTTACTCTGCACCTCAAACAGATGAGTGAAAAACCCAGGACTGAAGTTCCAGCTCCAGTTTCCCCATTGTTCTTGGGTGGAGTAACAATGTTGCATAACATCCAAGGACCGAAAGTATTAAGTTACACCAAAAGGTTGACTAGCACATGTTGTCCATAGCATGGTCAAATGTCAGAGGAAATACGTTTATATCACTTAAATTCCACCAATGTTCATTATGCTTTGATCGTTTTGATTTTCCATTAAATCTGAGCTGATAATTTAATAGTAATTTCTAACATTGAACATTAAATGAATGGCCTACTTGATTTGTGCTTTGCTAATAAATATTCAAGCAGGAATGGAATGAATGACATTACTGATGACTAAATTCATAAAACGTTGGCTTTATGTATTCCTAATATGTTAAATGATCATTCTGAATATTGAGGAGAAAATGACACTGTATACTCTTGGGGCCCTAAGAATGTCTTGTATTGTGTTCCTAATTTCTTTTCTTGTTGTGACTGAGGATGTGCTGAGCATTTTGTTATGAAAATACAATACAGAACATCTTGACTTCTGCAAACTAGCAGTTTGTTTTGTCCTTCCGGTTTCAAGATGATAGGTTTTTGATTACTGACTGACCATTTGCACAAACTGGGCTCTTTGTACCACAGAATAAAAATCAGACGAAACCTTTTAAATACAAAAAAGTTAATATCGTGATTCGGGATGTCTCGATCTGATATGCAGCGTACGTTTCGGCACCTATTTTCGGAGTATTTGACAGTATCTGATTTGGTCACAAGTTTGGATGTGATCCAGTAGTTGCTTTTTTTCAGTACCATCGTACTTTCTGGCGGCTGTAAATCGAACCACTAGGCAAATATGTCCGCTGAGTGAGACTACGGTTCTTTAGAAACTAATGATAGCAACAGAGCAAAGTGTAATGTTTTTGAGGAGGTACCAGCAGAGCTCTGTTTCATACAAAAACAATATTTTGCATTATTTATACTGCTCTAAAAATACAGGATGTTTCAAAAAGAATGTGTCTAAGTCATCATGTGATGAATAAAGTGTTAGCGTTTGATTTTTTTTGGTGTAAATACCTCATAATACAGTGAGGACAGCTGCGTCCAATGCGGCTAATCTATGAACAAATGCTGTTTTCATTTCAAATTTGGTGGGTGGCAGCTTATAGTCAGGTGCGCCTTGTAGTGCGAAAATTACGGTAACTTCCAAGTTTTCAAATCGTGCTCAAAGGTAGCCATCACCGGAATTTGAAATACATTAAATAATACTTGAAGTTATGTTCAATACCTTTGCCTATGCCAGAGTTTTGTAATATTTTTCATTTTTGACATATTGCGTGATTATTTAGGCACATTATTATTGAATCACCTTGTATAGATATTGAATTGGTATGGGCAAAACATATCTTTAAAAAAAAAAAAAAAAAATCCGATTGGAAGTAAAAAAAATATATAGTTGTGGTCAAAAGTTTACATACACTTGTGATGAACATAATGTCATGGCTCTCTTGAGTTTCCAGTTATTTCTACAACTCTGATTTTTCTCCGATAGAGTGATTGGAACAGATATTTCTTTGTCACAAAAAACATTCATGAAGTTTGGTTCTTTTATGACTTTATTATGGGTGAACAGAAAAAAGTGATCAAATCTGCTGGGTCAAAAATATACATACAGCAGCGCTAATATTTGGTAACATGTCCCTTGGCCATTTTCACTTCAATTAGGCGCTTTTGGTAGCCATCCACAAGCTTCTGGCAAGCTTCTGGTTGAATCTTTGACCACTCCTCCTGACAGAATTGGTGCAGTTCAGTTAAATTTGATGGCTTTCTGACATGGACTTGTTTCTTCAGCATTGTCCACAAGTTCTCAATGGGGTTTAAGTCAGGACTTTGGGAAGGCCATTCGATAATCTTAATTCTAGCCTGATTTAGCCATTCCATTACCACTTTTGATGTGTGTTTTGGGTCATTGTCCTGTTGGAACACCCAACTGCGCCCAAGACCCAATCTTCGGGCTGATGACGTTAGGTTATCTTGAAGAATTTGAAGGTAATCCTCCTTCTTCATTATCCTATTTACTCTCTGTAAAGCACCAGTTCCATTGGTAGCAAAACAGCCCCACAGCATAATACTACCACCACCGTGCTTGACGGTAGGCATGGTGTACTTGGGGTTAAAGGCCTCACCTTATCTCCTCCAAACATATTGCTGGGCATTGTGGCCAAACAGCTCGATTTTTGTTTCGTCTGACCACAGAACTTTCCTCCAGAAGGTCTTATCTTTCTCCATGTGATCAGCAGCAAACTTCAGTCGAGCCTTAAGGTGCCGCTTTTGGAGCAAGGGCTTCCTTCTTGCACGGCAGCCTCTCAGTCCATGGAGATGCAAAACACGCTTGACTGTGGACACTGACCCCTGTGTTCCAGCAGCTTCTAATTCTTGGCAGATCTGCTTTTTGGTAATTCTCGGTTAAATCTTCACCCTCCTGACCAATTTTCTCTCAGCAGCAGGTGATAGCTTGCGTTTTCTTCCTGATCGTGCCAGTGACAAAACAGTGCCATGCACTTTATACTTACAAACAATTGTTTGCACTGTTGCTCTTGGGACCTGCAGCTGTTTTGAAATGGCTCCAAGTGACTTTCCTGACTTGTTCAAGTCAATGATTGTTCAAGTCAATAATCACTCACAAGAAATTGCTACAAGAAATTGCTAATTCGTGTTGCTCTATGTATATTTTTGACCCAGCAGATTTGATCACTTTTTCTGTTAACCCATAATAAAAGTCATAAAAGAACCAAACTTCATGAATGTTTTTTGTGACAAAGAAGTATCTGTTCCAATCACTCTATCGGAGAAAAATCAGAGTTGTAGAAATAACTGGAAACTCAAGAGAGCCATGACATTATGTTCTTCACAAGTGTATGTAAACCTTTGACCACAACTGTATATATGGTAGAAAACACTCAGGTGATTTGAAGTTCCGCTCTGAGACCCCCAATTTGGCCAAAGTTCAAAATTGTCCTATATGCATGTGTGATACATCATTGGAAAGCTTAACATCTGAATTTTCTGGGGGGAGAAATTTTTTGAACAGGAGGGCATTAAAAAAAATAATAATAAATTAAACATTTCTAAACAGCAAAACCCTAACTGGAGGTGAGCGCACGCGAGAGCATAATTAAAGACGCCACGGTTTTAACGAGATATTATCGCGTAATTACCTCTTTTCGATCCCAAAACTCTATGTAGCATGTATCACTGAGTGTCAAGACACAGCTGTGAATGACCACAGCCGGAGTTTTGGGGGATTTTATGGGTGAAACACGGTAATGTAACAAGGGTCGCGATGCAGAAATCGCAGACATCAAGGAGTGGTCAAGATTTTCATTTTCATATATTTATCCTTTTAAAAGTTTTTATTTTTCTTTGTTTGGATAGATTATTTATCATCTAAAATATTGGGGAAAATGCGACCGTAACGAAAAAAATACAGTTAAGCGCTAATTATGAGGTAGATATCCGTGACTTTTACAGACGCCAATTTTTTCATTGTGACGTAATTTGTATGCGAATGAATAATGTTTTAAAGTTTTTTTAAACTAAATATTAGACATCAATTAAAGATTCTAAGCTAAAAATGACAGACATTTCGAATAATAAATACGATCACTTACCTTCTTTTCATTGCTAGGTTGAAACAAAAGCGGTTGCGTGACGTCTGTAAACCGGGGTTTCCAGGGTAAAATGGACAAATTAAAAATAGTTTGGGGGCTTAATGCGCCATGAATCTGCTATGGCAGCATATAGACATATTGTTCTATCAAACACAACAGTTCTTTTGGCTTAAAATACAGCAGTTTCTTTTAAAGAGGAGTGCAAGAGCAGAAATTGCTTTTTCGGTCTTGTCTGTGTTTTCTGCCATATATATGTCAGCATCGGGACATCCCTAATCATCACTTCTTAGCTCAGTCAAATGTTTATTCACTGCACTGAACTAGCATCTATCAATGTGTAATCATGTCATACAACATGACAGGGAAGATCATAACTCATTATTCATTGAAAGAAGATCCTTGCCTTTTTTATCTTTATTGTGACCCCCAAAGTCTGGAAGCTTATGAGGGAGACAAGAAGGGTAAACACTTAACTAGAAAAGAAATCCACATTGTAAAGGACGGGCTGTGCGGTTAAACTTTCAATGCATTAAAAAAAAAATCAACTAGATAATTAAAGAAATGAAGTAACTGAAAACGGTGTCTTCAATATTAAAAAAAAAAAAAAACGGACAAATAAAAAAAAAAAGCAAATGACGTGCAGTCACTTGACAAATGTAACTTGTATATAAGCAGCTTGGTGGCGCTGTTTAACACTATATCGGATTTGTCCCCTGAGATTTCTAGCAACTAATAGGATAAAAGCCAAAACCGAGTTCATACGAGGATTATTCCTCCACGTTTGCTCTAGTAGTGAGAGATTTACTACGAAACTACAATTCATAACCTCACATCCATGCAATGCTTAAACAAACATCTGCTAAGAGCCTTTGAATGCCTTCCGTGATTGAATATAAGCGACCAACATACATATGTTATATGCAAACAATCCCTTAAATAGATTCAATAGCGTACAACTGCAAGGAAAGATCTTGTTTGTGGCAGGGATCCTGTAATTCCAACGGATCAGGAAGCCTGTCACTGGTTGTAAAGATATTGAATACAAGATGACCACTCACTCTTAATGCATATGTTACATCTCGTGTTGATAGAAAGTGTCATGTTTCGAACATGTTTTAACGAGGAAGCTTTGATGCTATTACAGGATTGTCAATACAGATTTTTTTATTTTTTTTTAAATTTTATTTTTTGACCAAAAATTTCGTAACTTGCAATGCCCCGTGTTATATCCACTGATGTAGAATCTTATTTTTTATTGTTATTCAATTAGTTTGTTTTTATTGAAAATGTAGTGTAGATTATTTAAATTGAAATGAATAAAACAGAAATACACTCTTGTTATGGCCCCTCATAACACTCTAAAGTTGATTCCTCCCACTCCTGTATTATGTTGAAGTTTAAAGTGCAATTCACTTTGACAGGGACGGCTGCTTGTCAATGCTCATCTTTCATTGCCATTGACGGCGCTAAACGTCCAATCCATTTTCGAACATTCGCTACCAACCCTCCACCCATACGCGCAGTTTAAGGGGGGCCGTGGGTGCATGCCCCCTGGTGGCCGAAAATGTGTCATTGTATGTACGAATAATCGAGTACTCGGATAAGGAACATGAAAAATTAAAATACCTGAGCTGAGCCTCAAACGGATTTTTTATTTTTAAGGAGGATCTATGTACAACAAAAGAACAGTTGGCTAGCTTACATAGCAAATGTCCGCTAGCTTAAATGCTATAAAATGCCACAGTTTTTTATAATGCTCTTAACAAATGGTTCAGACACTTATTCCGACAAAAAACGGCTAACTATACCTATAAACTAAATTACGAATGCATTACATAACCTTAGCTCAAACAAAAACTTGGTTTACGTTGGTCTTAACAGGGAGCAGTTGGATTCAGCCATGTGAAATGAGCCGACCAGAGGGCAGTGTATCCACCCTAATCAATAAAACTAAATGCAAACACTTTCAAAATAAATCATTACAACGCCACTTCAATTAAACGAATACTCGAAGCAACAAAATTTGATTTGAATATTTTTTTCTAATCGAATACTTGAGTTAATCGATTATGCGTTGCAGCACTACATATAATTGACTTTCCTATATACACTGTATATGATTTTAAAATTAAGAGTTTTCCAGTAAAATATTGTCTATAAAAGTTGTAAAGCAACAAACAAACAAGCAAACAACAAAAATGAATAAAATGAACAATTATTATTATTATTATTTTTTAAATATAATGGGTCAAAATTATTTTTCGAACAGATCATGTGACTAGCACCTTAGACAAATAATTTTCTTTGCTTAGCCAAAACCACCTAAGGACCTGTTCTGCCAAATTTTGCACCCTTACAATATTTTGGTCCCAAAGCTGTTGTAGCAGTGAATTAGCCGTCTTTTACATTCAGTTGGACTCTCAATATTATCCACAGGTGCTGAAGGAACAAATAACTTCGTAAACATATATGTTCAACATGACTAAGGTGTAAATTAATGCTTAACTACACTGCAAAGACGTAAACAGTGAGAGAGCGGCGTGAAGTATTTGTGTGCAGCTAACATGACAGGATGTGTCCGAAGAGAACTTTTCTACATGTCCGTCCATGATCAAACGTAAGTAAATATTCCTTTATTCAAAGAAGTTTGTAGTTTTTACTTTGTAACCGCTGTATTCGCCATACCTGTCAAGTTGTACGGTTTCGGCGCAATTTGTACAAGTGAGCCCTGATTTTTAAATGTGTACACATATGTTCAAAATCTGCACGTTTTTCGTGCAATACGTTTTTTTTTCTCCGTTCGGTGCATTGTCACCGTTTCAGCAATGAGACAATGCACCGAATTAGTCTGTAGCCGTTTGCTCGCGAGAATTGCGCGTTGAGTTTAGTGTCTGCTTCTTCCAAACACGTGACTGTACTTGCACTTCCACCACCATTTTGTGACTCACAGTCGACAAAGTTGATACAAACGTGATAAAAATATGGATGAACCAGCTCGTGAGGAAAGTAAAACTGTTGCCCACGGACTCCATCTACCAGAATGAGACACAAACTGGTGAATACGCTGGATGATAAATTTAAATTGCAATATTTGAACATAAATTATATTAACATACACGTGTTAATCCTCCCTTAACTATCCAGGAATGCAAAAAATAAACATTTGTCTTAAGACCACTCAACGTTGTGTGTCTAAATAAAGAAATTAAATATGACTGAAAAAAAATCGTAGTCAGGGATCAACAAAAAAAAAGTTTAGTAAGTCTAATAAACGTTAACAGCTTCCTACTTTTATTTTGCAGGTTAGCAAATTCACACAGTTTAATGTTAACTCTGTGATCGGACTTTTAGTAGCAAAATTAGTAGTGTGTTCCCCACCTCCACAACATTGATTTCTTTTTACATTACTTACACTGGCTGCGATTGCTAGTGGTCGAAAAAAAATTCAAAGGGGGGGTGGCATGTTGTCGACATGTTGCATTTTTGTGAGGGCTGTGAGTGTGTGTGTTGGGGGGTCAAGTCATCAGCCAATCAAACGTGCGTTTGAGGGAAAAACATGGACTGACACATTCAGCGAGTCAAAAGATGTAAATGTAAGTCTGAACACAATGCAAATCACTTACCATAATTTCCCAAATATAGGGCGCACCCGTGTATCATGCGCACCCCATATTTACTTGTAAAATCTAGGGGAAATAGTTGTACCCGTTTATAACGCGCACCCTAATTTTAGCACCAATAAATAGAAGAATACAAGAAAACAGAGCTTGTGTACAGATACAGAAATGTCATTTTACTGACTGGCGAAACACAGCACAAGGATAGCATATTGGTAGTTCAAAGCATTACCATAAACTGGCAATATTTACGGTGATAATATGATTTGACAACTTCTCTCACTTACCAGAATCTAGGAGAAAACAAAACAGATGTGACTTTTCTTTTAAAGGCTGCTGTATAACTTGCTCGTTCCATCATGATGAATAAATGTTTCTTCCATGGATTGATACGGTAAAATGAAAGTGAGAACGTAAGTCGGAAATCCGAGAGAGCTCATCGCTGTCGACACGACAATAACAATAGGAACTATTGTTATTTGGGTACATATATAGTTGACGGACACACACAGGAAGTCTATGCTGTTACGTTTGTTATGGTCCGAGTTGCGGAGCTGAAAGAAACGTTGACTCAAATGAGTTCAAGAAACTAAATTCTGTGCTTTATGAAGACTGAAAAAAGCAGAATTTAACACAGACGAAATCATTCGGCCGATCAGAGTGAAGTATTACCGAAACAAAGTGGTGACGTCACGTACCGTAATGGTCGGCAACGGATCGCCGCACACGTTTCTTCAACACAACGTGGCCGTGTCAATAAAAAAATCGGTTTATAAAATATATGTAATATATATGTATTTCTGTCTCCATCCATGTACCCGTTTATAATGCGCACCATGATTTTACAAGTTGATTTTGGGGAAAAAAAGTGCGGTTATATTCGGGAAATTACTGTAATAATGGCAGGGTCAATTCTATCCTTACAACATTTGGGAAGACATTCTAAATTACCACTATAATATAAAGTCATTATATAATGCAAATAAGGTTGCTTAAAAGTTGGTGGGGACAATTTGAGTGTCCTGAAATGTTGGTAGTGTTATGTCCCTACCGTCCCGATGCAAACCTATGCCCTTGTGTCCTTAGCAGCCCGAATTAGAATTTCCTTCAAAAATGACGGGAAACAATGTTTTAAAAAATTATTATTATAAATATTCTTGAAAGTTAATGTTATTGCTTACACTGTGTTTCGGGGTCATCAACATGCCCCAAAAGTCAAACTCCGCCTATGCCTCCACCTCAAAATGGAGTGGACGTCTATCGCCGTCAATGGCAAAGAATGAGTTAAATGAAGATAAAGGGTTAAACTTTTTCTTATTACTATTATTATTTAAATTTAAAAATCCAGTTGTTCCATCTTTTCACGGTGGTTGCTATATTATTAATATTCTGAAGATATTTTCCAACTATCCCATAATGAGTTTACATTTGGACATGCGCACTCTGTATCTATCTTGGGAAATGTGGGCCATCTGCTTGAAGTCAGTTGCGACGCATCATGCCTTGCGTTCATAGACGATCTTCGTACGAGTCCTCACTAGTATGTGCGTGGAAGAAAAGCCTCTCCCCCACTGGCTGCCATGACTGAGCGACAGGGCGACACTTTCTGTTCCCATGACTGACCTCCGTGTCCGAAACAACCGCGCCAGTTTGTAGCGTTACCACGGTGCACTTCTACTATTTTATGGTTGTATTTGTGCGACTTGTGAATCGTAGCTGCTGTCCTTTTGAGGCTAGCTGGCTAGCAGAGCCGTGACGGACGGGCGAGCCAGCTGGTCGGACAGCGCTACAGTAACGATAGCAAACACGCTAATTAGCCTTCCGACTCGCCCTGGATTACTGTCTTCACAATCAAAGAGCCCTCAAGGTGTTCGAGGTTCACGTGTAACCGGCGAAATGAAGATAACTGTGGATTTCGAGGAATGTCTGAAGGACTCCCCACGGTTCAGGTGAGAGACAAACTGTCTCAGTATAAGTGTCCATTTCTCCAAAGTGGCTTTACCATCAAAGTGCTGCTTGCTTCGTGTTATGCACTAGTAAAATTGATGCTGTTTGACGACTGCTACATTTGTTATTTTGGTCTCTCAAGAAAACCGAAGCCAGTAGAGTGGGCAAGCTCGTTAAGTAATATATGCTGTATTCGTCATAGTAGTTTGTGAGTGAATCTAATGACGATCAGTGATGTAAAAGTCGTCAAACAGAGCAAACGATAGTAACCGATCCGGGTAGTCTTTAGTGAACATTGTTTTCAAACTTTTATGCTTGACTTTTTGGGCACAATGCTGTTATAGTGCTTCAAGATTTGATTGAATTCTATTGATTTACAGTCAACTGACTATTGAATAGACATTGCTATGTGAACCTTCTTTGAAATACCATTCGCCTCAATTTCCCAAATTTCAACATTGATGTCATGTAGTTGCATGAATGGTGACAATCATGATGTCACTCATAGTCTATGATGCGACCCCATTTAGTCAGAGGCTTGACCTTTGCAAGATGACTGGACACACTTCAATGTTGTAATGAGTTCTTTTGGCGAGTGAAAGGGTGTTATGTTCTCTGACCGGAGCCACACATTTTTTTCAATGTGTCAAGCCTGTGTGAAGTATCATTTAATTGTGATTTTCTAAAGCCTACTAGGTCCCTGTGTTTTTTTCATTTTGCATGTCGAAGAAATCTGAGAAAAGACAGAAAACTCCTGTTATTTTTTCGGCCTCTTCTTTTTCTTTCTTTCTTTTAAACCTGTCCTGTTCAGCTGCTTGACACGGAGAATGGAAATCTGAGTGTCCGATTGGTCTGAACAGTTTTCATTTATGTATCGCAGGAGAGTATGACTTACTCGTTCTTCATTTTGTGATGCTGCAAGCCTGCAACATCCTCTCTTCTCACACAAATGAGGAACAGATGCTTATTACTTGTTCGTCAAGCATTCTGGCAGTGGAATATTCTTTTCAACAATGGGAGTGTCTTCTTGAGCTGTTGGCAAAGTTGACATTTGCTGTATGTATGTATGTATGATCGGGTATATCGACATGCTGAATCATTACAGACAGTTTTAGCCTGTCATCAGTGATGTTTAATAGATCACAGTCAGAGCTACTAGACAAGCAGTCAGGTCAACTGGGCGGATGCTTGTCAGAGCTTGACATGAATAACCAGTGATGAACTCGTGTCTGTTAATGTTCTCTTCTGTATTTTCCCACCGAGACCACGTGGTGCACCTTTTTCACATATGTCAAAATGCAGTTGTCAATACAGTTGATTCAAGGGTTTTGTACAGTACAGTCAATGCACAAATGCAGGTCACTCAACCTGTTTGGTGCAGATTTAGAAGTAGGAATAGGAAAGGGTGCTCTTAGTTCATGATGGAGTTCCATTTCTATTGCTACAGTGTGATCTAAATTAGTGTGCAAATTGAACCCTGGACTAAATAATTATTGAAATTAATCAACGATATCTAGAGCATTATATTAACCAACAACTATTTTGACAATCCATTAATCATTTGGAGCCACTCTCTAAACTTAAAATAGTGAAAATCCTCTCATATCAGCCTCTAAGTAGTAAATACAGCTGATGATACTCATGATTTCAATAGTCCTCAATAAATGCAGACTGATTATCGTTGTAATTAATCAAAACGAGACATTTGCAAACATCTGTTTGTGCTTTGAAAAACTGATGAGTGTTTTTCCCTTTTAAGCGGCAGGCTATGGGCGAAACCGGTTACCGGAACATAATCACTTCATGGAAAAAATTATGATGAGGAGCCATAGTATGAACAATAAACATGTGAACAACTTGAAGCAGCCTTTTGTGTTTATTGAACCTGTAGGCCTTCAAATTAATATTCACCCATTACCCCGCAACCCACTTTCTTCTTTGAGGGTCAATGGTAGTTGGAAAACCAACAGAATGGTGCGTTACTGCTTCCTCCAGCTTGTCTAATTAGCAAGCATTGAATGAGTGCCTCTGTGGCCGAGGAGACAGTATGCTGAGTGGGCGTTGAACCTAAACCGTGCAGCGTACTAAAGCTGTCGGGCCTCCAAAAAGTCTCGCGTTTTGCATTAACCCTACTATAGTATATATCCGCCTTTATACAACTCATCACGTAAAAGATGCATTAAATTTATGTAGGGCAGGGACGGGAGTCGTTGCCAACAATGTTGTGTTTGTGGCTCAAACAGTACCTACCATTTGACAAAATGGATAAAAACATTAAAATGTTTATTAACCTTAGAAGATAGCACAATTTCAGTTGGTATAAGACGATACATTACTTAGTTGCTGTGGCAACGCCAAGATATCACGCGATTGGGTAGCCGGCCATGCCAGTCTTTTTTCCTCGTAAATTGGACTATTTGAGTTGATTGGTCCAATTTGTATGACAATCGTTCACCCTGAAAGTAGCGTCAGAAATAGAGGTGTGCCATCTTATGCACCCCTCGATTCGATTCGATTACGAATCAGGGTGCATCGATTCGATTCTTGAACAATGATATTGATGATGATTACAGTTATCACTATTATCGATGCATCGTACATTACTAATTAATAAAGTAGACAAACAAATTTTGTCCATTATTTATTTAAAATATCCTAATGATTCAACAGGAACGATGGAAACATGCCCCTTCAACAAAAAGCTGCCCTTAAACTGCTTTTTATTTATTTATTTTTACAACAAAGTTCAAAAACATTAACCATTTTTAGAAATCAGCCTTCTGTTAACCAATATACTTTGTTTTCACAGATTTCTGTACTATTTTGCATGTTTGTAGTGTTACCGCTGTACTTAATCATGGTTTTACACATTCTGCATATGAAATACACGTTAGCTAATTGGCTTAGCGCTCAGCGCTAACTATTAACACCTCAAAAACAACAACAATCATGGCTAAACAGTACAAGAGGGTTCGAGTACTCACCTCCTATAGATGCACACGGGTCTGGCAACACACTCAGGACATCTTTCAATTGACATGACTTGAAACCACAGCTGGAGATCTGAAAGATGAGAAGCAACGAACTATCTCTCTTCCCCTCTTGCTCTAAAAAATAACGTGCGCATGCCTGCCTGTCTCATACACAAAATTATTTTCCAGTCTTTTAAAAAAAAAGAGTAAATCTCTCTCCCAGTAACCGGGAGCACCCATCATAACGTTGTGCGCGCATCCGTTAACAGTGTCCGGGCGGCAGACGTGTCTTGAATTTCGTTCAGCTACGAGTGGTTGTCATAAAGTTATGAAGGAAAAATCATCGTTTTTGAGCCTTTATGAATCGTCACCTGTCGAATTGCGATTCATGTAATAATTGATTTTTTTGTAACTCTAGTCAGAAAGCTTGTGTTTTTTTTTTGTTTTTGTTTTATCCTTGGTTTTGGGAACATTCAGTTACACATAACGACTTTAGATGATGAAAAACCATTTTAATTTGGGTTTAAAAAAATATATGTGGCCTTTAAAGAATACCAAATAAACTACAATAGTGAGTGAACATCATTAGGGAAAAAAATTCTGCAATCATTTTATATGTAAAGTTTTGTGAACCAACTATTTATCTGATGATTCAGTTAATTGATAGACTGATCTAATAGATTCAAAAAATATTTGATAATGCCAACATTTGTTGGAATGTGTCATAAGCCCGTGCTAACGCAGAAGACGTAAATATTTTTCATGAAAAAGAACTAAATTGAGACCAATGTAATGAAAAGGATTAGTACGGCGTTAAAGTAGCATGCCAGCGACTTGTGCCTTGCGACCACTTATGTATATTCTCACACCATCCATAAAACTATCAAACTGTGCGTACTTTGTAACATTGCACCACCCTATGTCAGGACTGTTGCAATGACTGCAATCTTTTCCATGCTCAAAGTGGGTCATAATACGTCTCTCTTATAAGTAACAATTACTTTTACTTACAGTTACAAACTACTTTTAATATTACGAGTGCAAGAATTACAACGGCCAACTAGACACGTTTGCTGAAATCCGTGTCATTCATTTGCCCAAGCCCTGCCTCTTAAAGTCACACAAGTTCTAGTCACAGATCACATATATTACAGTAAAAATCACGAGGAAGGCGATCCAAGTAGACAAAACAATATTTGCATGATCATCTCACACTCATGTTTTTTGTAAAACAAAAACTATTTTTAACTTAATAATCAGGTTTGGCCTATTATGTAGAATAATCAATTATATATTTTATAATTGATTCTTCTGCAGACTGAATTATGCTGCATATGCCCGGTTTAGGTCATTGTCATTGTGGCTTTGAAAAAGAATTTGTGTCGATGATGCAACACAGGCATAATTTGCTTTTATGAAGTTACATACTCTTTGGTTGAGCATAGGCAGTATGTGATTTGTAAGTAGAGAAGCTTGAGCTTGTTTGCCACAGCTGTCTATGGTGTTTTTTTGGGGGATTTTTTTTTTGTAAACTAGCAATTGAACATATTTTGGATGCTTCTATGTATGTATTGATGTGGCTGTGCAATGGTAATATGCTTGACATGAACAATTTACCGAATAAGCCATGCGCATATTTCAGCAATGGTCAGAGTTAACCAATGGTTAAGTGCAGCAAAACACGTGTCTTTCCAACGCACAATTGGTCACACAAGAGGCATGTGGCTTTTGGTGCTTTGAAAGGGATGTTCCAAAAGCGTATTTATTGATTGTTCCAAAACGGATCGATTATTATTGGAAATGAATGCTGGTTTCATTTTCCTGAGGAAAAAAAAAAAACTACCATTTTTTGGGGGGGACTATAAACTGCTTTTCCCCCTCTGCTTTATACCCTGCCTTTTATATCACAGTGTGACTTATTTGACGATTTTTACAGGCTAATGAGCTGCATATCTTTTGGTGTAAATATTCCATAATGCAATATGGGCACCTGCCGTTCATAGTCCAGTGTGTTTGATTTGTGAACAAATAGTTTTCTTGTAAAAATTGGTGGGTGCGATTTATAGTCCCAAAATTATGGCATAATCTTGCCAGAGAAAATCGGACCATCTTCACGTTATTGGCCATGGAAAACATTAAGGAATTAGAAAGCATTGGGTGATTAACATTCAAAAACACATTACTGCTTGAGGGTTTTGACGTTATGATTTTCAACTGACAACCCTCGTGAGGATAAGCGGCTTGGAAAATGAATGAGAGAAAACAGACTGATCAGTGAAATAAATTTGCTTCGAATTATTGAGCATAATTTGTTTCAGAAACGGGTTTCACAGCCATAATACATTTTAGTTTGCTGTCATAACTCTGTAAATCATATACATCTCATTCATGTTCAGTTCATTGTTGTCAATCTGAGGTTGTCATTACTATTGTGCCTGTAACTTCACTGTCTTCTTGCTGATATATTTCCCAGAATGCTATGTCATCATAACCACATTCATCCATGAGTTTGGTGACCTTTAGCCGGGCAGTAAAAGTCATCTCTTGGCTTTCCTCACACCCCTGCAAGCTTATCACGTGTTTGAATGAATCACAGATTATTTCCAAACAGTTTTCCACATTTCACTTGGATATTTTTCCCACCCTCCTTACCCAATAGCTTGTGTTTGGCCTGAGAGGAGGATATAGCAGGAGAGAATGGATGAGAACTTGATCCATACACCAGTACAGTGGAGCAGCTTTTATTCACTAGACATCTGCTTCCATTTAGAGTCTGCTTTCAACTTTGAGCCAGAGAATATGTAGCCCCCCAAGAAAAACTTTTTTTTTTTTAAGTGGTAATTTGGCACAACCATTTATTTTTATTTATTCATATTTTGCACTTATCCTCATTTTAGCCTCAGAGCTGTCTATGTTCATAAACTGTGTATGTATTTTTTACTTTTGTCAACCATACTTGACAAATTTATGAGATGGATGAAGGATGCTGTACATGCTTAGCTACATTGGCTATGATGTGCATCAAATCTCCTTTCACAGATTAATGCTGTGGTTGTGTGAGCAGATAAGTAGATGGACTCTTTAATTCTGTACTATTCCAAACAAGAACTATAAAAGAATTCTGGCCTTACAAAGAGGATATTTTGGACTCTCACTGACTACACATCTACCAGTCTATACATCTATCACAGAACTGTATCAATTTAATTTTGGAAGGTATTTTTTGTAATTGAACATTGCTCTTAGCAGCTAATGCTAGGAATGGCTGGCTGCCAGACAATTGGAAGAGTCCCTCTGATCGGAGTCACAATCGAGTTGTCATTTGTTGTTGTCAAAGTAATTTTGTCAGTCTAAAGCAAGTCCAAAGTCTTTCCTGTTTGGGGCAAGTCATGTCGAGTTACAAGGTTGTCGAGTCAAGTCAATCCGTGTTATAAGGTTGTCGAGTCTAGTCACAGTTTAAGTCCTTCACTATTGACCCGCAAAGCACATGGGTTTGTCAATGAGGGAAATAAGAGCGTGCAAGAGTACTACGCATGAAATAAACCACTATAAAGGTGTTCTTCTCAATGTCTATTTAAAACAATGCATTGACTTGGATATTCTATAATCACTACTACATTCATCTCAGCAATGAAATTCCTCATACTTTTTTAATTGTACGACTTTCATAACTAGAAACCCATTCTCTAAATTCTCATCAAAAAAATAGGGAAGACTTTAAAGCAGAAGTTCAGAATTTTTGACATTAGGCTTAATCTCAGAGTTAGCAGGAGTTTAATTAGTTGGTGGAGTTGATTTTAACAAATTCCATGCAGTTTGCAAGTTATTTGTTAGTTTCAGGGCTCCAGAGTGGCTAAGATAGCGCGAGTCAATGGCACCTTCATAGCATGCCAATAAAAAAACGATAGATCTACGACCAGATCCAACATCAAATAAATTCAAAACACAGATCATTGTTCAAAAACACCCATGTGGCCAAAACAATGTCACACTAAACTGCCGTAATTAATTTCATTCTGCAGGATTTTTTTTTAGATGCGTAATACGACCACAATAAAGAGGAGTGCTTCGGCCACTCGTGCTAACGCTGCATTCAAGGAAGGTAGGAAGTCTGACTAATACTGCTCGGAGGGTACCAGTTGCGACCTCAAAGCGTTCCAAGTGAATGTAAACAGCAAATATGGCTGATCGCGACAAGTTGTTTTTTTATTTTGGCCATCAAAAGACATTTTGACCTCCAGTTTATCTGCCTTCTCATAAGCGATCAAATAGTGGAGGCGTTTGAATGATATTTTTCCAGATGGGAGGTTGAAGACTCTGACTTCCCGCTTTCATCGAATGCAGCATCAGTCTGCTGAGTTAACTGATGGCCGGCAACATGGCGAAATGTGCATTTAGAGCAGTACTTCTCAAATGGTGGGGCGCGCCCCCCTGGGGGGGCGCAGAGCGATGCCAGGGGTGGCGCGAGGGACCTCGGGGAACATGCTTTTTTTTTTTTTTTTTTTGCCGTACTAGAATAAAGTGCACTTGCACATCCACTCCGTGGGTGGCAGTGGCGCCCTCATTTTCAAAGTGCGTGCAGTATTTTTGAAGTAAGCAAGAGCACACGGAAGAGACTCATGCAGAGCTGGACTCACGCACACGCAGTGACCCACTGACTTCTCCGGTTCTCACGTGTCCGGCCGAGAAGTGCCGTTTTCGGCTTGGGATCGTCACGACCACCGCCCTCACCTACGGTTCTCCCTCGGCCGCCGAGAATGCGCTTTTTTCGGGCCGTTTGCCTTTTGGCTTTGACTTTTAATATAGTGGGAAATGAGGAAAGACCACTGTTTACTGAGTCTAAAAATGCTTATAGCGGAGATTCTGAAGCAAAATCAGTTAAGACGCCACTTAAAGACATTAGACCTCAATCTCATTGATAAGCCGCTTGATTGTTTTTCAGCGAAAACGTGCCGAATATTGCCAATTGTCACAATCGTCCCGCTTTGTCAGTGTTATATCAGTAAAACAGTGAGCACTGTGGTGAATCAGCGAAAATAAAAACTTTCCTTCTGTCCAAAGACCCCCCCCCACCCCCCCTTCTATTCAGTTTTGTTTTTTTCGGTCAAATTTTTTGGCATGTTGTCCTGAAGAGTAAATGTTTCTAATCATTTTGAATTTGTTATTATTTACTGATTTTATTACATTTTATTTTTCAGTATCAAATGGTCAAAAATGTACCTTGAGTGTATTTTTACAGTTTGGATGTGACTTTTTTTTTTTTTTACTTCAGGCAAATTGATGCGCGTTGTCTTTTCTGTTACAAGCAAAACAATGTTAATAAAGTTATACTTTATTATAAGTTGATCTATGTTACTTTTTTTCTTTAATAGAAAAAAAGGACACAATGTTAGGCTGAGGCGTACTTATAATAGTAATATTATAGACAAATGATACTATTTACAGTGGCGGCAGAGAGTTGGGGGGGGGGGTGCGAAACATTTACGTCTTCCTTGGTGGGGCGTTACAGAAAATAATTGAGAAGCACTGATTTAGAGGCTGTGGAAACAGAAGAAATGGGCAAAGGAAAGTTTCCACAAATTCCCTATGAAAAACCAGGGGCAATATAAACTAGTTACTTGCTGCTGGCTACGTCATAAAAAATCAGTGGTTAAAAAAACAATATGATATTACTCCGCCCTGCTCCTCTGCAGAGCTTGTGGATTGCAAATGTTGCTGTTCTGCAATTATTGACATGCCATGGTAGGTTTTAATAACTTTATCCTGAAAAACATAGCCAACACAATTGATTGCATGGGTCATCGATGAATATCATGTGTGCAGATGTTTTTTGTTTTGTTTTTTGTTTTAAATTGGCATGCTAAGATGGTCCAATTGACGCGCGATAGCGTAGCCACTCCGGAGCCCTGAAACTAACAGTTAACTAACAAACTAGATGGAATTTGTCGAAATCAAATCCACCAACTAATTAAACCCCTGCTAACTCAAAGATTAAGCCTGATGTCAAAAATTCTGAACTTCCGCTTTAAGGTCTTCCCCATTCTTTTGATGAGCTTTTAGAGAATGGGTTTCTAGTTATGAAAGTGTTGCCATTAAAAAAGTATGAGGAATTTCATTGCTGAGATGTATGTTGTAGTGAGTCAGTGACTATAGAATATCCATGCCAAGGCATTGTTTTAAATAGACATTGAGAAGAACACCTTTATAGTGGTTTATTTCATGCATAGTACTCTTGCATGCTCTTATTTCTCCCATTGACTTGACCGAGCATGGTTGAGTTATGTGATATTAAGGAATTGGTCCAATGTTTCTGCTCTCCCCTGAGTCACTGACAGCTGTCGAGTCAGCAGATCACAGGCACTGAACCTGCACCTGGTGAGCGATGCTCATATTGCCAGAGATGAATTTCTCTTGAGAGGTAAGCTGTACGCTTGTTAGCATGCTCCCACTGTTGTTGTGTGATATAATTACTCTGTGGGTCATTTCATTTTAATTGGCATTATAATGGTGATTAATGATGGGGACTGACAGGCTTCTTGCTACGGTATCGTACACATTCACGAAAAAAGTACCGGCGGTATTAAGCTGCACTGATATTGATACTTATGTTCAACTTCATTTTAAGAGCAAAAAGAATTCTCAGACAGCATATAAATGTTTATCTTTAATGACATCTTGTTGTTGGAATATCATTTGGTGTGTTCTACAACAGCAGGACGCCTCTACCCCAAAATATGCTGCCCCACTTTTAAACAATTACAGGATCTTTGTCATAGCATTACGCTCACCCTATTCTCCACATCGGTCTAATTCCTGGATCTTCGAGTTTCTTCGAGCAATTCTCAACTGGGTCTCATAGGTTTTTGGCCAAGACTATTAGTTTATCCACTATAGCAGGCTTGAGACAAGAACGTTGGCACGTAACAATGTTCCCACCTGTGCTAAAAAGCCTCTGATGGGGAGCTCGTAGCAGGAATGCATAGATACCTGCGTTTTAAATGGTCCCACATGTTTGACAGATTACTTCTTGTTGAGGCAACCATGGCGAGGCACTGTCGACAGGGCTGTTTTTTGTCCCTTATAGTCTTGTTCTTGCCAAAATACTTCCAAAACTCCTTTTGGATACAGTCTTCCTTGCTCCTCCAACGTGTTGATTGCTTGCTTTCACTTTGAGAACGGGCCCTCCTCCCTCCGCTCTGCTGTTCGGCCCCTCCTCCCTCCACTCCGCTGTTGCAGGGGGAGGGGGAGGAGCCGATGACTTGCTGGAGGGAAAGAAGCTGTGCGCTTTTTTTTCCCTCTCCTTCCTCAAAACAAACGTTTGTGGATTAAAAAAAATGAAATTAAAAAACTATCGCACGTCCTTGCGATGGGACTATTGCACATGCGCACATCGCGATGGCGATGTTTAAACGATATATCGTTCAGGCCTAACTCAAACTAACATTTATCTTTTAAGAATTACTTGTCTTAAAATTAGAGGATCCCTTTAAATACACATACAGTATAGATATGTTTCTTTTTAAATTATTTAATTTTTCTCTAATGCTAAATCTGAATGAATACATTGAACACACACATTTGTTGGAGAGGGCGCTCCTTCACGGTTTTTCATTTATCGCGGCGGGTTCTGGTCCCCATTAACCATGAAAAACGAGGGATCACTGTAATGCTGTTAGGTACTTTTATCAATCACCAGTCACAGTATACAGTGAACACTTGCTATTTATGGAGGATGAGCGAGTCCTGATGTGACGGGGGGTAAAACTGCAATTAATTAATGCCCCCGAGCTCTGAAAGTATTTTTTAAATTCCTTTTTTATGCTACAAAATGGTTATGTACTCAAAATGGAGGGGAGCATATAACAACAAAACATTGGTTTTCAAGTGGAATTCATTTATTTGCTGTACATAGTCTGTGGATGCATGTACACAACCATGAACCCATGGTACAAAAATGATTGTAGAGCTGAAACGAGTACTCGAGCAACTCGAGTAACTCGAGTTTAAAAACTGATCCGAGTAATTTTATTCACCTCGAGTAATCGTTTATTTTGACAGCTCTAAGCATCACGTTTTGCTAGGACTACTTTTAATGCGGGACAACGCGCTGTCACGTGCGGAGAGGAAGAAGGGAAAAAAAAAAAAAACTTACCGCAGCCGACAGCCGCCACAAACGACGCCGACGTTGCTAAATACTAGCCCGCACAATGCTACACTGGTAACAGGCAGCGTCTGGCGCGTCTCATAGAGATCACATGTATGTTGAACTAGATGCGAAATGACAGACTCGGCCGCGTCTGGGCAGCGTTTGTAAACAGCCGCCATCTTAAAGCAGTACAGCGCTAAGCGCTAATAAAGAGCGCTAATAAAGAGCGCTAAGCGCTAATAAATAAGATTAACGTTACTGTCGCTACTAGCTCACGGAACGTTAGCCCTGCGGAGGGCTAGGTTTCAATTAATTATGACCACTGTCGATGCGTGGCTAACGTGTCTTACATACAGGCTTTAACATAACATAACATAGCATTGTGGAGTGATGAGGGTGTAAAATAAAAACTTAATCATGCTAACTATCAATTTTAGCTCAGTAGTCATTGCTGGATAAAACACCAAGTAGCACTGGTCCCTAATGTGCTCCAATACAGCCTGTATCATACATTTATTTTGAACACTGCAAAAACTCAAAATCCTATCAGGACTTACAGTTTAGACTAACTTAAAACTTAACTAGAATTTAAAAATGGCTTGACACAAAGAGAAATTCAATTGAAACACGTGGGGAAAAAAATCCTAACTTTTAAGTGATGTGTGTTATCAAGCGTAACGGCATTTTTAGGTAAGATATATATATATATATTAATAAGATCTAAAAGTTTTTTGAGTGAAAGCAGTGAATTAGTCTTTTTTTTAAAATTCTAGTTACACCTGAGATGCAATTGTTGGCTGTTTTCAACAATATACAACGAAAATAAAGACATTGATTGACTGAAAATGGTTCAAGATTAGATGAAATGTCTTGTTTTCTCATGTATATGTATAATTGCTCTTCACCTAAAAATATATTTGTTTTATCCGATTACTCGATTAATCGATAGAATTTTCAGTCGATTACTCGATTACTAAAATATTCGATAGCTGCAGCCCTAAATGATTGTATTCAGTATTTAAAATATTCAAGGTGAAAAGTTCACGAGAGTCATCAATACTATTTGTTGGCTGGGATACTTGCCGAAATGACATCTCAGCACAAAATGAAATTACCTCGGACATAGTCTAACAAATACACGGAGGCCATCATTAGGTGATTACGGCAAACTAACTCACCTTTGGAATTCACGCACAATATTAAATATTAGGGAATGTAGGCAAAATGTAACTGCAAATTAGACTACACTGATTGATAGTAGCTGCATCGGATGAAAAACTCACTTTCATTTTGACTTTGGTCAGAGCATGTGTTCTATTCAATCATTCAGCAAAAAATGAAGACATATACTGTATACATATATTATGAATAATTATACCCACCATTACATCACTTTGGCCTGTGCATAAAGAAAAATGAACAGGCAATAAGTTAATAGAATAGAATACCCCTTTATTGTCATTATACAGTTATACAATGAAATTGTGGAGCATCTCCCTTTACAGTGCAGGATAAGTTAGTGACTTTTAAGTATAAAGTATAAAATCTGAGTAAATATAAAAAATGTGTACGAGATAGTCCTATGTTCAGGCAGTGCAAATAATCAAAGTGAAGTAGCAGCAGTTTGACAGTGAAGGTGTTGAATATTGCACGTTAATATTGTATGTGAGTAAGTATTGCACATAGAGTATTGCATTAGATGAATATTGGACATTGGGTGGTGTGGTGTTACATATGACAGTTGTTCAGGGTGGAGATGGCTTTAGCAAAGAAACTGTTCCTCAGTCTGTTTGTTCTTGCTTTTAAACTCTTATAGCATCTCCCAGAGTGGAGTATTTCAAACAGCTGGAAACCAGGATGTGAGCTGTCCTTGAGGATGTTTAGAGCTCTGCTTAGGCACCGGGAGGAGTAGATGTCCATCAGGGAGGGGAGAGGACAGCCAATGACCCTCTGTGCTGCCTTGACTGTCCTCTCTGTCATCGGCAGTGCAGCTCCCGTACCAGGTGGAAATAAAGTATGTTAGCAGGCTCTCAATGGAAAAGGCCAACAGCAGTTTCCTATCCAGCTTGTTCTTCCTGAGGACTCGCAGGAAGTGCAAACGCTGCTGAGCCTTCTTTATGATAACTGTTATGTTTGCTGTCCATTAGAGGTCATCTGAGATCTGGACTCCCAGGAACCTGAAGGTGTGGACACGCTCCAAACACCGCCGTTGTTTTGTTCTCGGTTCATGTACAGGGGCCCTGAAGTCCTTGATGACCTCTTTGGTTTTGGTGGTGTTCAGGGCCAGGTTGTTGTCTGAGCACCAGGCTGAGAATTTGTGGACTTCCTCTTTGTAAGCTGCCTCATCTCCCTGTGGGATCAGTCCAACCACTGCGGTGTCACTGTTATTATTATATATCGGAAAAACACGAAAAAATCGGTGTCGTGCATTATGACCTGCAGTATGAACCTATCCTAGGTGTATAGGTTCCAAAACAAATGGTTTCATACAACAAATCCAGACGACAAATTTTGCAGCGAGTCACTGTGTATTTGAATACTAAATATATTCAAAAAGTGAAAGCAGGCTGAGGTGAAAATACTTTTTACTTATTTAGACTTAGTTCTTTGAAGGGCAAGAAATTGTGACATTTATATATAAATTATTTTTCTTTCAATAGATTATAAATAAATAATAATCAAATAATTTTGTTGCTAGCTAGCTACATGATAAACCTGTTTTTCTAGCTTATTTTTCTACAGAATGCATGCAGCAGGCTGGCCTGCCTGACATAAACATTACCTTGATCATGTAGGTTTCGCCTGTTTTCCAGGAGAGTCACAGATTTGAAACGGGCTAATGTTTTGTTATGTGATCCAAAGTTGTGTCTGCTGTCTTTATTTATGCTGATGGGTAGGAAGTGTCTTACATAATTTAGGGGTGATGAATCCAAATTTGATTTTTTTTTTTTTTACCCCTTGTAAGCGTTTTTTTTAATTTTGTTGCACATCAAGATTTGATATATAGTGTAATGCAAAATTATTGCAAAGCAATGTTTTTAACATAGTGGGTATATAGCTAACACTTAAAAAAATAGCCCAAAAGTAACGATATATTGCAAAAATACCTCTTATGCCATGCTTTAGACTAGGGGTGTGACAAAATATCGAAATGGTGATATATCGTGACACTTTGTATCCCAAATGTTATCGATATGCTCCTGCCAAGAATCGAGATATCGTTTTGAAAAGGTGTCAATGTCTAAAAAAAAATTAAAATGAACCAACAAGTTGCTACCAAAACTTTCCACCATAATAGTGTCTCAGTTAACTCTAAGGCTGCATTGACGGTGCTCGACGCCCAATCCAGCGCATTCACAGTCATTCTGTCGGATTTTCAGGGCATTTACAGGTCACTTGCTGTTCATTTTAGGGCATTTACAGGTCATTTTCTGTTGAGTTTGAGTCACTGCCTATTCATTTGGGTGATTCCCAGGTCATTTCCTGTTCTGTAACTCAAAATAAACAGGAAGAGACCCATAAAATACCCCAAAATCAACAGGAAGTAACTGAAAATGAACAGGTAAATGACCTTAAATGGCCCAAAATTACCTCATTGCCTGGCATTTGGCTGCCACTACCGGCCATAGACGTTCAATCCGTTTGAAGTGGGAGGGATGGCAGCGAATGAACGAATGTTGCCATTCTTTCATTCGCTGCCACCTCCCAGTTCAAATGGATTGGACGTCTACTAATGATAAACTCATTCCAATTCACAGCAGAAGCTTGTTTTTCTGTTTATTAGTTGTTTGTAGAATATCCTAGAATGATTTCCTGACCAATGTATGGATAATCGTTGTATCGTCAGATCATCGTTATCGTGAACTTTGTATCGTAAATTGTATCGTATCGCGAGGTACCAAGAGGTTCACACTCTTACTTTAGACAACTGAAAATGCAGACACAGAAGACCAACAACAGGGGAAATGTAGCATGTGCTGGACTGCACTGCTGCCAATGTGCTCAAGTGTGTAAAAAAAAAAAATCAGGCAACTATGACCAGTTCATATCCGAAAAATCTATATAGCTATGCAAAGGACTGAAATGTTCAAATGTTTGGGTGAAAATATGTGCAGAATCTATATTGCAATATTATAAAAATGCATTTGCATGCAAACTCTTAGAATAAGGCATGAAATAATCATTTGCTGATTTAGTTCTCTTTGATTTTAGAATATAAGATTTTATTATTTTAAATAGAGTGCACTTCTATAGTGGTTTTCTGCTACATATATTCTGCTTTATACAATGCCTAAAACGTGGCATGTTTTGCCTGCAGCGTTATCGCCAGATTTGAACTTGTTGCATTTTGTATTTCCCACAATTCCTCGCTGTGCTTGGCTTGTTTTTTTATTTTTTAAAAGGAGCCTCCTTGGTCCATCCTCACGTACGTTCCCTGCGGGGACGGGCTACTCACTCTTTCCATTAAATAGATGGTACAATAATCTCATTTTGGATCCACTGATTGCTTTCAAATGACATGAATGAATGAATGAATTACAACTCTTAATTAATTTATTTTTAAAAATTTTTTACTGCCCATTTATGCATAGCTCGAAATATATTTTTTTATTGGCTTGCCTGATCAGGCAAGTTCAACGTGAAGGCCACTTGCCTGGGGTGTTTTGTTTTTTGTTTTGTTTTACTTGCCCCAGGCAATCGGAAAGCGCTTAACTTGAGTGGTACCTCGACATACGATCGTTTAGACATGCGACGTAAGATTTGACTCGTCAATTGTCTCAACATATGACGACATGCTCGAAATACGATTTATGACTGCGTCGCAATTTCCATTTTTCCGCAAGATGGACGCACGGCGGATTTTCTTGTGCGAGAAATCAACATGGGTCCCAGATAGGGTTGTGCTGGTGGTGGAAAAAGGTGACACTTACCATTGAAATTCAGAAGGAAATGATAGAATAATATGATCGAAGTGTGCGTGTCAGTGAACTGGCTCGACAATATGGCTGGAATATGTCTACTACGATCTTGAGTACGACTGTCATTATTATTATTGTAGCTTCGTCAAGTTTTTAGTCATTTATTTCAGAAATTGTGCAACACAACACGGCTACTGTCCGCTGTAGCCAACGCCAACAAATACATAACATGAAAAGAGAAAGTAAAAATTTCCTACTCTAACGCACCTCTCACTCTGTCGTCAGTCACACGGTGCGTTCAGAAACAGCATGCAAAACACAACCGCCACATTATAAGACTATTTGTTACATTATTATTGTTATAGTATTATTGAGATTTGTACTTATAATTGTTTTGTTATGTGTAATTGTACCTGCAGTATTTGTTAAGGATTTAGCGTAGGTTTTTGGGCTGTGAAACGAATTCATTGAATTATAATGTATTCTGATCGGAAAATCCTGCTCGACATGTGACCATTTCGATTTACAAAACAGGTCCTGGAATGAATGAAATTCATATGTTGAGGTACCACTGTAGTTGTATCTGCCACGGCTTTTGCAGTATTTGTTAAGGATTTAGCGTAGGTTTTTGGGCTGTGGAACGAATTCATTGAATTATAATGTATTCTGATCGGAAAATCCTGCTCGACATGTGACCATTTCGATTTACAAAACAGGTCCTGGAATGAATGAAATTCATATGTTGAGGTACCACTGTAGTTGTATCTGCCACGGCTTTGGGCGGCTTGGTTACCCGTTTTCCACTTCATAGAATTACTGTGGGAAACTTTCAAACTAAGCAGAAAGTCCACAATCCAGCAATGAACCGGACAGTCAAAATGAGGGAAGCTTGCACAATTTGAAGAACATTGCAGCGCATAAACATCCCAGTTTTAAGAAAGACTACTTCCTGTGGAGAAATACCTCTTTCGTGAAAATAGGGATGTAAACATTCCTTCAGTCAGTGTTGAATCAGCCTTTTCCTCGCTAACGTGGTTTAAAAGTTGGCTTTTTTCCTATTTATGGTTTAAGGACTCTGCTCAGTTTTTATCTAGCCTCAGTTTCAACTTTACTACCCGGCTTTTTTAACCACAATGTCTTGCTTCTCACATTTGTTTCATCTTGGACATAAAAATGCAGTGCTTAGCAGACAGTAGACATATGATAGTTTACAGTGTATCATAAGTGGCATAGTAAATGTCTGCCTAGATTTTGTGTAAGGTTATGACATTTCTGAAATAGAAAGTCTAATTCTGTTCACTTTCATGAAATCAAAACAAATTTTGTTGTGCATGTTTACATTTTAAGGAGGTTGGGGGCCGTTTACCTTTTAACGGTGTGTGTGTGTGTGTGTGTGGGGGGGGGGTGCTGGATTGTTGGAGCCAGACATCAGAGGATTTGCCAAAAGTGCTTTGGTCTCAAAAGAAAATACCTGTATCACCCACCCACTTCACAGGAGCATGTGAGCTTCAAATAGATGCAATCTCATTGATGCCACGCACTGTAATCTGTATGGGATTAAAATAATGTCAGAGACATCTTGTGTTTGCAAAAAAATTTTATGTTCGTAAAAATAATTACAAATAAATAAACATAATTGTGCACTCGCAAAAAATATTTGTGCTTTGTGAAAAATATTTTTGTGTGTGAAAATATTTTTGCACTGCAATGAATACTAATGCCCTAGTGAACGGTAAGTAATATCATCTTTTTAATTAATTCATGGACTCATCTTCTAAGTTTTGTCAAATTACAGGCATTTTGGAGCCTCGCCACTGCTAGCCACTAGGCTGTGTTTCAACGGTATTTAAAGTGTGTCTCCATTGACTTTTTTTTTAAACTCTAAGCCTTTGCTCTACATCTGAATAAAAGAAAAACATACATCAAGTTAGATGCACTGGTTATTAGTAGATAGCGTAAAAAGATTTCTGCATCCTGGAAAAGTTGTGACGTCACTCAAGCAAACACTGCTTCTGCAATTTCCTTCTTCTCTGGGTTCTGGTTCTTCATCTGATCATCTCTTGCTAAAAGTGGAGAGCTGGCCAAGCAGCCTCTTTAGCTGACATGACCCCAGATTATGTGGCTCCATTTGAAAGGACAAACAGCTGGAGGGAGTTTGGCAAATGTCCCGCTGCTGTTACAGAAAAGGGTGTTGCTCTTAATTCATCTGCCCAATTTCACTGGATCACTCTCTCAAACATTGTTTTTCTGTCATTGAGTGGACCGTCACTGACCTCATGCATTTATAAATGATATTATCCATGTATCTATAAAATGCTATTCATAAATTATGTATTTTAGCCAATGTAACGACCCAATAAGAGAAAAGTGCACAACAAAAATTTAGCATAGTGCAATCTCTCAAAAACATTTCACATTGTTGATTTTATGATTTTTATTAAGCAACTGTGTTTTAGGAGGAGACAAAAGCCAACTTTTCTTATTAAATGTTGTATTTTTCCTCCGCAGAGCTACCATAGAGGAAGTGGAGGGGGATGTGTGTGAGTTGGAATCTAAGCTTGACAAAGTGAGTACCACCCAAGAAAAACATTACTTGATTGTGCATTTTGTTCTATTGTGTTCAGTTGCAAACTCTGAATCCTATTGTGCAAATGGGATATTGCAGTTTCATCCTTTGGTGCAGTAGCTAAGTAAAACATGTCTACTGTGGTACCTCAAGATAATGAACCACGTTTTACATGTAAATCGCCTAAATCATTCTAGGTGCTACCAAAACACCACATAAAATTTTATAATTAGAGTACAACCAGATTAAAATAAGAGCCAAATACATTAGAGTCATTAAATATACCTAACCAAACCGTTAATACCTGTAATGAAGTAGATAACATAATGCAAAAAAGAAATAAGAAAATATTAGGGCTGTCCCAAACGACTAATTTTCTTCCGATTAGTCAGCTGACTATTTTTACGATTAGTCGACTAATCTTATAATAAAAAAAAAATGTTTTTTTTTTTTTTTTTTTTTTACTAACTTAGCAATTAAATTTTTTTTTTGACGCTTGTAAATTCACAAAAACATTTCATTTTGGAACACTTAAATTCTTGATTAAAGTACAAATAAACAGATAAATAACAATAATAAATCACAAATAAACAATGAGTTCAAATGCTGATAGAATTAACTTGTGCAAAAGAATGGAATGTAAACAGATTCAGAACACTGACTTCACCTTTCCAAAATGATTCCAAAAAATTCTTAAAAAAATACCTAGCATTAATATTATAGTATACTGTAGTACTATATATAATAGTATTATAATAATTATTCATTGCCAATCAGAATTTTCATAAAGGGTGTCATTTTAAAGGTATTCTTAGTGTAGATTCTGAAGTATGTGGGATTAACTCCAGAAATCGTTATTCATATGATGAATATTACATGCTTTTATTTTGAAATGTTCACCGGCAGTACGTTCGCTAAACCGCTAATTTAACACTAGAAAACCCAGCAGAGGCCAACTCGGCCCTTCCCCAAGACAAATATTCCTAATATCCCCAAGCAATGGCCGATTTGGCCTCTCTTCCTAAAAAACCCAGAGGTGGCCCAAATGACCCAAGTGCTTTTGAATTAGCAAGTCGTTGTCCGACATTGAGCAACCATTCATATGTAAATGCAACCACTAGACATACATTGTGTTAGAATGCGGCCCAACGGAGGGGAACACACCACGGTTGCACACTTCATGTGATAGTTTTTGTCAGTTCAAGTCAAGCTACATTTATTAATTTACATTTATTTATGGAGTTTTACGCTTTTTACAAACTTTTAACTTACTTCTCCTATACTCCACACAGAAAAACAGAAAAAAATGGCCCAAATGTGTACATTGTTTTTGCAAAAAAAAAAAAAAAAAACGTTTTAGAACTGCAATTTGAGTTTAAAGCAAGCTCATGTATATCGTTTAGAATGACTGGATCTAATGGAGCATGAATTGTGGTCATTTTGTCTGAAGTTAGCAGCCCTGAACAGTTTCTTTGAACACACTGAAATAATGACTGAATGTCCTAATAGTCCTAATTATTATGAAGGGAATATGTACTAAACAGTGCTGTCAATCTTACTTCAAAAAGTAATTAGTTACAAGTTACTAACTAAATTACTTTTTGGGAGAAGTAACTCAGTTACCTCATTGTAAGAGTAAATTGTTACTCAGCAAAGTAACACGTTACTTTTCTTGTTCTACACGTTATTACAAATATACAATATAAAACATTTCACATCAAAGATGTTTATGTTAACTGATTGAATTGATTTTTTCATTCCTCCCCCAAAAAACGTAGGTCAGATTTTTTACTTTTTTTTTTTTTTTTTTAATTCACCTATATGAGAGTTAGCGGTATACAATCTCATTGGGCTGTCATGATAAATGGTAAAAAAAAAAAAATCACAGGGACCTTGATTACTTGCCATTGAAAATAAATGGGAAATTTGTTTTTATATGTATTTGTTTAAATTCCGATACAGGACATACCATCTTCATAAGTAGGACTCAAGACTCGAAAAAGGCTCAAGTCAGGCTACTTTAGCTGTGTAGGGGGTTGGGCGAAACCTTGCTGAGTGAGGCTGCTTTCTCTTTCGCCCAACCCCCTCCTCAGCTAAAGTAGCCTGACTACTAGTCAATTTGTTTCAGACACATATTTCTTACTTGCCTACTGTAGATTGATAAATTTGTAGGTAGATTTGTGTATGTCTTAGTCAATCCAAAAAAAAAGGTTCCTTCAATCAAAGTATATATTTTCAATTGAAAACAAAAGTCACTTGAATGAAAGCAAAATGTGTTTGAATGCAAAAGTTGCCTGAATGATAGCTTGTTTCTGAAGCAAGAGTGGTATTTACTAGTCTTGCATATTTTTTTCCCAGCCATTTCATGTGAGGTGTTTTTCTTGTTACCACTGTTGTTTGGTGTGCTTAGTTGTAGTATTTCTGAATATCTATGTATATCAATGTATATCGACAGCAAATTGTGAACTGATCTTTACAAAAATGTTTTTTTAACAAGTAGAGGGTATTCAAACAAATACATCCGAATAAATTAGAATTATTAAAAGCAATTTTTGCAGTAGGCAAGTAAGAAAGAAGTGTCTGACTACTAGTCAGGCTACTTTAGATGAGGAGGGGGGGTTGGGCGAAAAAGGCTCAAGTCAGGCTACTTTAGCTGAGGAGGGGGTTGGGCGAAAGAGAAAGCAGCCTCACTCAGCAAGGTTTCGCTCCTGCCATGTAGTTCTAGGCTGAGCCCTCACTTTTCCCATCATGAGTGATGCCCTACGAGGAGAGATTTTACATGGAGCCCCAGTCCAAGGTAGATTATCAGTCATGTTTAGCCTTTTCCATTTTCTAACAATTGCTGCAACTGTTGATTTATTCTCACCAACCTGCTCTCCAATTGTCCCGTAGCCTTTTCCAGCTTTGTGGAGCTAATCAATTTTTTTACCTGCTGCCTTTCGAAATCTCTCTGGTATTGCCCATGGTAGCGGGTGGATTATAACTGACTGTGGGGTGCACGGGTGACAGTTATGAGCTCAAACGGGTGGGGTAAAGGTGGACTTTTTTTTAAGGTAGAATGACAACTCTTTGAGTGTCATAATTATTGCTGATTCTCAGGTGCACAAATACTTGAACTGAACCCCATTAGATAAAAATATATAACAAATAAATTTTTAAAATCATACAATGTGATTTCTGGATTTTTTTAGATTGTCTCTATGAGTGGAAATGCATCTATGATTGAAATTTCAGACCTCCACCTCTTTTCAAAGTGAGTGAACTGGCAAAATCACAAGGAGTGCAAATAATTGCTCCTCATTGTATAACAAGTAGTCCCAGGAAAACAAAAAAATCTTGATAACCTTTCAACAAGTCCAGTATAGAGGATAGAGGGTGTATAAGAGGTACATTTATGTGTGTTTTCTATAGTATTTCATCGTTTTGACTTGATAGTTTTGATTTGCTGTGATTACTCTTGTTTGAATCCTGTGCATCAATAAATACCAGGAAGAAAAGACAAAAATTAACTTTGTCAGACTCTTATTTCAGTTTTACATTTGATACTGATTCAATGTTCTATTTTCTGCAGGCATCACAAATATACTGTTATAACAAATATTGCTAGCATATAAAGGCCCCACAAATACACTGTCAGAGATATTTTTTTCCGACAGTAAAATCGTAAAACAATACACATTATTAAAATGTGCAAAACCCCATAAATGTAGCTTGACTTGAACTGACACATAATATTACATGAATAGTACTACTGTTGTGTGTTCCCCTCCATTTGGGCCGCATACCAACACAAGTGGTTGCATTTCCATATGAACGGCTGTTGTCTGTCGGACAACGACTTGCTAATTCAAAAGCACTTGGGTCATTTAGGCCACCTCTGGGTTTTTTTGGAGGAGAGGCCAAATTGGCCATTGCTTGGGACTGTTAGGAGTAGCAGAATTCTCTGGGACTTCTAGTGTTAAGCTTTACACTCCGCAAAAAAAGCACTTTTTGTCATTGCATGTGTTGTCAGTAATAGATTTTTCTTCCTTTTCAAATGCTGTTAACCAGCGATTTTTCATGTTTGAAGTGTCTCCTTTTAACTGCAAGTTTTGGAGAAGGCTGCCTGTTTTATAGCCAGCGAAAGTAGGTCGTCTTTTTTCCCCATTCACCTCAATGTAGCAATGCTAACATATATAGTGTTTAATATAGATGTGTTTTCTTAATTTGTATGTCTGAACTTTAATTCTACAGCGTGTTGATGAGAGAAAAGAACTGGAGAGTCTCATATGCCATCACCACGCACGCACAAATGTATGCACGCACGGGCGCGCAGCGATAAAACGCCGTGAAAATGACCGCCCTCATTTTTATTTACCATGCGATAAATGGGCTCATTGCATATCGCGACAGGCTTAGCAACTTCAATAAAACACGTCATTAGTTAGTTAGACGGACTTACAATCTCCTGTTGTTATCATTCACGGCCGATGTGCAGCCAAGCTTGGCACTAAAGAGATAGGACACAACAGTTTACCCTCCTTTGTTTCTTTAAAAATAAGTCAATGTTTTGGACTCTGGTGCGCTTTTTTGGCTTTGTGCCGCTTTCCCCGCTTGCATACCAAGCGTCCGACATTCTGAACTTTCTACGCATATATTTTTTTAACCCTTCATTAACCGTCGACGGGATGTTGTGCTCGTCGACGGATTTACGTCATCGATGACGTCGACTATGTCGACTAGTCGGGACAGCTTTGGAAAATATGGAACCTCACCATTCGAGCGAGGTTATGTCCGAAAGTTGAAAGTGATACCAATGTAGCAGACAGTGTGTGGGGGTAAAAACACTCTTCCTGAGACAAAAACGCGAGGTGACTTGTGCTCTTTTGGCAAAGACATCAAGCCCGCTACAACAACGATAACACCATCAGACCTGTGCACATATCACACTGCGACACCCATAGTTAAGCGTTATCAACAATAGGTCAATAGTAGAGCAGAATAATGTTACTAAACATAATAGGAAAGAATCTGACCAAAAGGGCACAGGATCTTATGGCGTGTTTACAGCATGACTTGTATAATTTTATGTGAGCGGGAATTAGTTCTCTTTTTATCTTTCGTATGGTAAATAATTTTTCGTGAAAAAAGCTTCAAAAAACTTTTCGTAAAATCTGAATATTTTGTGGACCGAAGCTTTCGTATTTAGAGGTACGAAAGTATATCAACTGTTAAATGGGATGGTCTTTTTGAAATACGACGTCAATATTTATTTCACAAAACATACTTGGTTTAGTAACACAATATTGTCTATATGTCTATTATCTTTGTTCTTAGGGAACGGTGGTTAAAACCAGGACCTTTGTGATGCAACTCAAAAAAAAAAAAAAAAATTAGGGCTGTCAAACGATTAAATTTTTTAATCGAATTAATTACAGCTTAAAAATAAACGTAATTAATCGCAATTCAAACCATCTATAAAATATGCCATATTTTTCTGTAAATTATTGTTGGAATGGAAAGACAAGACACCAGACGGATATGTACATTCAACATACGGTACATAAGTACTGTATTTGTTTATTATAACAATAAATCAACAAGGTGGCATTAACATTATTAACATTCTCTTGAAGCGATCCATGGATAGAAAGACTTGTAGTTCTTAAAAGATAAATGTTAGTACAAGTTATAGAAATTTGATATTAAAACCCCTCTTAATGTTTTCGTTTTAAAATTTGTAAAATTTTGAATCAAAAAATAAACTAGTAGCTCGCCATTGTTGATGTCAATAATTACACCATGCTCAGTCATGGTGTAACACATAAAATCAGTTGGACCCAAGCGCCTGCAGAGGGCGTCAAAAACCAAAAAACAAGTAACAAGCTGACGTAACACTGTGCTGTCATTTTAATCTGTTTGAGCGGGGCATGTGTGTTAATTGCGTCAAATATTTTAACGTGATGAATTAAAAAACTAATTACCACACGTTAACGCGATAACTTTGTCAGCCCTAAAAAAATATTATTATGATACAGTATTTAATATTTTGCAGACAAGCATCTGCTCCACAATTAATTCCAGTTGGTGGTAAATACACAATTGAGTTGGTAGAATATATATATATTTTTTAGAAATATGCTCAGAATGAAAGTGCTGTATTTTCGCGACCATAGGGAACACCCTGTTTAAAGGCGCAGGTTCATTTTTGGGTAATATTTTTGTATTTAACACACACAAGGCGCACCGCATTATTGGATGCATGAAAAACATACACTAGCACGGGCTAGCATACACGCTAGCGTTTTTTTTTTTTTTTTTTTTATAAGGCAGCAGGAGCAAAATTGAGTTCAATTGTACAAAGAATTTAACATGGTCCTCAAATCAAACACAATACGTGGCAGGTTCACTCTAGTCGTTGTCAGAGTCGGTTTCCTTGCCGCGCGTCTCCTCCGCCTCTGAAATTGTTAAGGCTTTGCCGAAGCACAAACAACAGTGCAGGCAAACACCTTAGCCCAAGCATCCACAATCCATTCGCAAATTGTGGCATAACTTGCCTGGCGCTGATCCCCAGTCTTTGTAAATCTGTGTTCTCCATTCGTCATCTATTGCTCCCACGGCGCTCTCGACTTTAAACGCCTGGTTTACTCCGACGTCCAGCGGTTGGAGTTCCTTCGTCAAGCCTCCTGGAACGATGGAAAGCTCCGAGTTCATTAGATGCACATCCACACAGCAGGCGTGAGATGGGCGCATGGGGCACAGATCAACAGGGATGGTGACGCGTGGAAAAAAACATCCGGTCGCTTGACGTACACTTCCCCTCAGCCACTCTCTCATCTTCTCGTCCATTCAGCCCTTTTGATCAGCCTTCACAATGACTCTGGCTGGAAACCTTTCTTTAGGCAGCGTCTTCCTCTTAGAAATCACCATAGGTGGCAGTTTCTTTTTGTTTCACGTAGGTGATAGCTTTGAGTTAGAACTGGGCTTCGTAGGCTTGTCTCTTTGCAGTAGATGCCATTTTTAAGGGTCCTTCGCCAAACCAATGTTGTTTAGCCTAATGCGCACACTCGAACGTTATAGCTACTGGGGGCACGCCTCCTATTACACGAAACCTTCTCCCTTTAAGGTTCTCGTATGGCTCTCACTTATGTCAGCCTTTTCAGAAATTGCTCAGTCAGACAGACATATTTTCGTACTCCGTCTACATAATAGGCGCACCACATTATTAGGTGCACTGTTCATTTTGGAGAAAATTTTTGACTTTTAGGTGCGCCTTATGGTGGAGAAAATACAGTAAACATAAATATATGTGTGCCGCTAAATGTTGTACTTGCAACCCTAAAATGTAAGATGAGGGGCTTTTGTGCGCCCACTAATGTTATTTTAAATCTCTTTAATATTCATTAGTTCCCCGTAAGGGTGTAACGGTACATGTATTTGTATTGAACCGTTTCGGTACGTGGTGCTCGGTTCAGAACGGAGGCGTACCGAACGAGTTTCTGACGTAATGTAACCCTTACTTTTCGAAGCTGTGAGTCGATCGGGTTACAGTTTCTTTGTGTAGATTATATTTACTCCGTTTTCTCTACTATAATGAGGACCAACACGGTAGGACAGTATAACCCAGAAACGTCAACGGCGCGACAACGCGGCCGCCGCGACAACGCAGTGAAACGCAGTCGTTAAAGTCAATCAGCCAATGCACACCAGTCGCAGTGCGGCCGCGTGTTAGACGCGTCCCAGAAGCAGCTCAACACGACGCTCGCGAAAAGAACGGCAGAGTTTATTATTTGACGCGAGACGCGACCCTCCTGCGTCAATACTACTAGCTAGGATCGGGCAGACCGGAAGTCACTCGTGTAAAATACGGTGGATCCGGTTGATTTTCAAACTAATATGCAATCGTAACCTACTTTTTGAGTCCATCAGATCTCTTGAGTGGTAGATCGGGGCGCAGTTGACTTGTCTTTGTTGATTTACTGCTGTCTTCTCTGCTATAATAATGACCAACACGGCCCCGTGTTCAATGCAAAACCCTCC
Source organism: Corythoichthys intestinalis (assembly GCF_030265065.1). Lineage (NCBI taxonomy): Eukaryota > Metazoa > Chordata > Actinopteri > Syngnathiformes > Syngnathidae > Corythoichthys > Corythoichthys intestinalis. Next base: position 19,068,067 of record NC_080401.1, on the reverse strand, counting down.
TACCACAACAAAACAAGTAGGAACTAATATTCACATAGGAACTAAAGTTATACAACATAAAATATACAATATAAATAAATACTACATCACATTTGTAAAATATAAACACATAATAAAATAAATAATAGCCCATTTAAATAAAATAAACTGAAATGAGCTAAAACACCTGTAATTAAACAATAGGAATAATACACAGATCCTGCTTACATAATTAAATTGATTAATTTCTGTGTGGCGTTTTAGCTTGAGAAAATCCACCAATGAAGCTTTTGAAAACCGTTCATAACAAAAAAAAGATTCATCGAGGCATTTCATTTGTAAAATACATGTTAAAATCTTTTGTCATTGGGATTGCTTTTCTCTTTAGCACAGGACTTCATTTTTTCTTCTTTTTTTCAGAAAGAAAGCTGACCAATACGCAGGGTCTGAAAGGCAAATTGTTGCTGGATTATTATCTTTAAATACCCGCTACTTTTTGACCAGAATTTTAGCTTTGTATAGGCTAATGTTCCTAGTGTTGAAAACACAAAGGTGTGTAATAAACAACTCGCACATTTATATTTTGCATTTTGTTTTCTTACTGTACCGAAAATGAACCGAGCCGTGACCTCAAAACCGAGGTCCGTACCGAACCGAGATTTTTGTGTACCGTTACACTCCTAGTTCCCCGTCATCCCATATCTCATATCGTAAAGCAAGCCAATCTCTGTTGCCCAAGCAACATGTTTACTAACTGAGGGAATGTCCTTGGGCCTAAACTATTCATGTTCATTGTTCCTGGAATTACAGGGTTCTCACCCTCCTCCTGCTCATAACCCCCATCTCTTTGACTCAGTCCGGCGTTCACTTCCCCTCTTTCTATAAAGAGGAAGTATCTATTGGAGGAGTGGGAGTGTCTGTTAGTAGTCGCCTGTGTGCGTGTGTGTTTGGGTGTGTGTGTATGTGTGTGTATTGATGGGTGGAGATGTTTAATACTTACACATGAGTAACACACTTAAAACAAGAAATTTTGAAAGCATTATCCCTATAACTCCCATAATTGTTAGTGAGTTCTCCAAAGACACTTAAATTTCCCCCCCTTGCTGACTACGTACTTTGTATATTTTTAACTCCTTTCCATATTGACACAATACATCAAGCTGTGAATTTGTTGATGCCAGTTGCATTCATTGTCCACACATTTTTTTTGTGCCCAACAATTGTAAATATATACTTGCCTTTGCCAGTGTATTCAAACTTTGTAGAGTTCTTCACATATTTTTGACATTTCTCATCAGTGGCTTTAACCAGGGACTCTACAGCCACATGATGACTAGCCTATGAGCAATTGGACATGTGGAGTTTACAAGATGCTTCCAGTGCTTGCATGAGGTTTTGCCCTGTGATTGACAGGCAATAAGGCACTTCTTACACACAGTTAACCTGAACAGACTGTAGCTTCCCCTGACTTGACCTTGAAGAGAATAAGCAATAGACAATGGATGAAGGAAAGGAACCCAAATACAGGGTAGAAAATGGAAACAAATTTTATAAAGAAAATGCACTATGCACTATTAGGTTTATCTCACCCATCATTAGGATAAACAATTTCCCCAACACTAAAATCTTTTTCTTAATAGATATGGAAATGGGTGCACTGGTGTTTGTTTCAGACCTTGACAGTTGAGGTTGCTTTTTTGTTTGCTGCATTTTGGCTTGGACATCTGTGGGAGCGAATAGAGTATAGCCAAGCTCTGTTTATGTTTACATAACCTGAAATTATCTCTATCCTACCAGTGACCTAGAAGGGAAACAATTGCCTTGTTTTTACTAAGGAATTAATGTTGTTTTTAAGTCATGCGTTTCACCACTGAATAAAAGTCAAAATTTTTGCACCCTTGATATACTTACGTGATGTTATCTTTCTTTAGCTGGTGAAGTTGTGTATTGGGATGATAGATGCTGGGAAAGCTTACAATGCTGCCAACAAACAGTTTGTCAACGGGATCCGGGAGCTAGCCCTCCAATCTACCAAAGATGAAGTCATCGAGGTAAACCTAATTCTGATTTATGCCTGTTTTGTGTTTTTAAAATTGGAGCTGTATTTGAAAGAATTTAATTGATGAAATTGCGCATTGAAGCACTACTAAGTTGTGTTTTTGACTTGACTGAGACAAAAAATAACATAACCAAGTTTTGTTTACAAATCACAGGACCAAAACAATATATAAAAGTTGCAGTACAAATGATAGCCACTGCTCATTCAGTGGATAAAATAGTTGCCCCAATCCAGACATAAAAAGTAGAGGTGCACGATAATTATCGGTCCGATAATAGGAATTATGACCTCATCACAATAAATCCAATAACATTATTAAGAAGCCCGACAATATATAATTTTTTTGCACGGTGTCGGTGGATTTGGATGTGTGCGTTTGAGTTGTTTAATGGACCAAGACCACAAAAGTCTCCTCTCGCACCAAATATTTTATCTGCTGACAAAGCACAATACGTGTGGAGTTTATGTTTGTTTTAGTTCAGTGCTCATTATTCAGGGGAACACATCGTCAATGATACTGACTAATTGATTGTGATTGACTCAAATTTAATTTATTTTAAAAAATAAATATGGGCACTTAATTTGAAGTCAAAACTGTTCTTGTGTTTGTTTTGTTCATTATAATAATGTTCATGTCATCATGAAAATTCTGGTTAGGTCAAAGGCAAGTCTATGCTGAATCCACCACAAGTATTTTTGGCCTACACGTGTTCAAAAAACCATGTGGATATACATTTTAAAATTATATATATATTATCGGTTATCGTGTCGGTATGGCCTTGAGGAGCAGGAAGTTATCGGTATTGGTTTTAAAAAAATGGATATCATGCGCCCCTAATAAAAAGATAAATTATTTTAAACCTTTGACCTCAGTTAAAGTGACATTAAATTTGACAATTCTTTACAAAAATATCTTTACAAAGGTAAATGAAAATTAAAACAAAATCTCAAAAAAAAAAAGAACCAAATGTGGGAAATTACATCAACTACTGAACTATTAGACCTTGGTACCAAAATTTTTGTTTCTCTGTGCAAACACTGCTCGTCACCAAAAGAAGACTGTTGCCTACAGTTAGAGTTGACTGCCACATAATGATTTGGGGTTGTTTTTCATCAGCTTGAATTTTGGCCTTAGACAAGGTAAGAAAACACAAATAGTTCAAAATAACAGGGGTTATTACAAAGCCTTTAATCTTCAGATCGAATTCAAAACAATATCAGGGAAACCTACTAACAGAAATTATAGGCACTCTAAATTATCGCATGTGAGTGCTTACACCCAGATCCCATAAAATTATTTTGAATAGAACTGGTTAATTCTGCATCCAAGTTATTCGATGCCTGCACACTTGCCACATTCATTCAATAATTTTTATTTGCCTTCTAAAAATGCTTTTTTCCAATAGGCCATATAAGTCATAGGTCACATTGCGTGATATATCTTGGTTTCATTTTAACGTCATAAAACAGCATTTTAACTGGGCTGATTATAATTATTTATATAGAGTGTAAGTATTTTAAGGAGCAGGAATGTTTTGTTGTCCTTCTACAAAATAATAATGGGGAAGTTTGCGTTTGAGTAGGCCACATCATTGTTTTCTAATTGCCAAAAATCTTCTGTTGATTAATTTCACTGTCTTTTGCCTCCACAGTCCAGTCTCTCAAAGTTTGCAGAAAGCCTTCAGGAGATGATCAACTATCACACGGTACGCTTTTCCATGTGGAACAGGATATGTTCCACAGAATAGGAATTCCCTGTTGACAGCTGGCCTATGCTGGCCTATGACAAAACCCAATTGCTCTGACTGTTTTGATGCTGCATCTCAACTTCAACAATTTCCCTGCAGTGGTCTGAAAAAGTATCTTAACCTTTTGGAATTTCTCATATTTCTGCATAAAATCACCATCAAATGTGATCTGATCTTTGTCAAAATCACACAGTTATAAAAACAGTGTCTGGTAAAGACTTACAGAAATCACTGGCACAGTCCAATATCTCTGTGCACATAACAACTATATGTAAAACTATTGCCAAGAATGGTGTTCATGGGAGGATTCCATGGAGGAAACCACTGTTGTCTTAAAAAAAAAAAAAAAAAAAAAAAAAAAAAAAAAAAAAAAACATTGTTGCTCGTTTATTGTTCGCAAAAAGGCACTTGGGCACTCCACAGAAGTTTTGGCAAAATATTTTGTGGACTGATGAAACCAAAGTTGAGTTGTTTGGGAGTAACCCACAATGTCATGTGTGGAGGAAAAATGGAACAGCTCACCAACATCAAAACCTCATCCCCATCTTAAAGCGTGGTGAAGGGAGCGTCATGATTTGGGGCTGTTTTGCTGCCTCAGGGTCTGGACAACTTGCAATCATTAATGGACGAATGTATTCCAAAGTTAATCAGCATATTTTGCAGGAAAACCTGAGGCTTTCTTTAAGACATTTGAAGCTAAAAAGAAGATGGATGCTGCAGCAAGACAATGATCCAAAACACAAAAGTAAATCAACTTCAGAATGGTTTCAGAACAACAAAATACACGTTCTGAAGGGGCCAAGTCAAAGTCCAGACTTGAACCCCATTGAGATGCTGTGGCATGACCCAAAGACAGCGATTCATGCCAGACATCCCAGGAATCTGACTGAACTACAGCAGTTTTGTAGAGAGGAATGGGCCTGATATGTTATGGTACTGATCATGTGCCAGACTGATCTGCAGCTATAGGAAGCGTCTGGTTGAAGTTATTGCTGTCGGGGGGACAAAATATTAAATGTGTTGGTTCACTTATTTTTCCACCTTCTGTCATTGTTTGCATCCTATCCTCATTAAAATATGAAAACCTATAAATGTTTGGGGTGGTTTTAGTTAAAGCAGACACTTTTTTTGTAACTGTGTGATTTTGACAAAGATCAGATCACATTTGATGGTGATTTTATGCATAAATGTGAGAAATTCCAAAAGGTTCAGATACTTTTTAATACCAGTGTAGTAGACTTGGGCTTGTGCCATAAGACACATTCTAGAAATAGACAATCGGCAGTTATTCAACACTAAAGTATATTTTCACAAAGCTATTCCAATTCTTCACCCGTATTCTTTTACATTTATCAATTAAGGATGGATGTATGGCATGAGAATTAGTTTGTCTAGAAAACGCTGGTCACATCAGCTTTTTCTCGAGTGATTGTTGCCATACAGCAATCATTAAGCACATGATCTCAAACAGTGCTCTGTTTGACGGTGTTTGCCTCTCCTAACTACACTATTGTCCTCTGTTTTCCAAAATGCATAGTATCTATAATAAGAATGAAGTAGTCGTGAGAAATCTTTGCACAGTGGTAGATAAGGTAAGATTGAATAACAAAAATAAGCAAGCCTATGTCACAATGAGATAAGGTAGGCTTGAATAACAAAAATAAGCAAGCCAATGTCACAATGGACAAACAAGTGTAGTGCACTTGCCTAGCGAAAACATCTTGTGCCCTGCCAAATGATTGCAGTTATATTCCTACTATTCTCTTGAAAATTATTTTTCTTGTTTCCTACAATAGTTGTACATCTACATACAATGATTGTTTTTTGTTTTCGTACTGTACAGATATTATTTGATCAGGCCCAGAGATCAATCAAGACCCAGCTTCAAACATTTGTTAAAGAGTGAGTATGAAAAGAATGAAGAGGGCTTTTAAGTCACCATGAACTGATTTCTATTCTAAAGCCATGTCATATTTATTATGTAAGCAGAAGGAAAGTATATCTTTTAGAGTGGATGGAGGTTGCTGAATGTGTTTTAAATTGGGACTTGTTTCCAAATATAGGGCTGCAGGTGGGCTTGTACTTCAAAGAAGCAGTGGGATCATAACCCCTGTTAATGAGGTTTAAAAAAAAAAATTTTTTTTTTTTTAAGGAATTAGCTTATTTTGCCCCCCGGCTCACCAGAGTTTAACACCCACATCTTTAGTCACAATGCTTCTCTGATGAAGCATGGAAATGTGTCCTTCATATTTATGCACTGCCTTAGAGCATTCAAATATGACTTAATCTCTCTAAGCCCAAAGACACAACAGCAAATGTGAGACACAAGAATATTTAATGTGTCTGCACTGCAGAGACTTGCAGACTCACGGCTTCGTTAGTATAATGAAAACTTGGGGTCTGTGTGGATTTTTAATGTAATTACTTTTATCATTCACCTTTCTCAGTGTTAACTGTTGAATCAAAATGACTGATAACTTGGCTTCTTTTCAAATGTCACTTTCACTTATGGTCTTTATGGACAACGTGACGGCTTTGCAAAACCACCTAAAATTCTTCCTGTCTGCCCACCCTATTCAATTGCCAGTGATCTACGTAAGTTTAAAGAAGCCAAGAAGCAATTTGACAAGGTGAGTGAAGAAAAGGAAGCAGCACTGAATAAGAATGCCCAAGCTCCCCGCAACAAACAGCATGAAGTAGAAGAGGCTACCAACATCCTGACTGCCACACGAAAGTGCTTCCGACACATTGTCCTCGACTACGTTTTACAGGTAGGATGGCATGATTGGATGACCGAAAATAAAGTGACGTAATCAATAGTTTTCTGAAACTCGTGAAGAAAAACTTCTCCAAAAGGATATTTTTTCAGTAGGAATGAAATAAGTTGTGGCATGCATCTTTCATTAAGCAGGAGTTCTCAAATGCTGAACTAGCAGTTAGAGATTTGAACAGAAAGTCTTAATTTGCTGAGTCAGGGTTAAACATGCTGATGTGGTACCAGGAAAAAAGAAGCTCAGATGTTTGATCTCACTAAATACAAAGTACATTACCACATGATAGGGATTTTGCAAAAATGGTAGGGGTACCATTAGCACTGAGGAATCCTATTTCAGTTATTTTGCATAGATGTATACATAGCATAGTGTTGGGGTGGGGTTGTATGTTTCATCAAAAAAAATGTATAGAACATGAAAAGAGGAAGTGTATGTGGAAATCCAAATAAAAATCCAGAGTGCATCATAGCAACTATAACTTTCACATGAAATAAGGCCAATCTAAAAAGCCTTAGGATAAAAAAAATGCAGATTCGCTGAAACAAAACAGTTTATTAGTTTGCCCTGTGATGTATAACAATGTCTCTTAAAAACCAAGCTTAGCTCTCATAGTTCTTCCCGTGAACTCGGCTGTATATCGGAAATCTATGTGGCAAGCTGCTGGCAAAGCAGAAAGAAACCTTCCACTTATAGGTATAGTAAGAAACTGTGAAGACCTGGAATTTAGCTTTGCTGCTGTTTTGTTGCATTTAGCCAAATTATATATTAGAGTTTAAAGTGACACAAAATATGAAAGATGCAGAGGGTTTTAGTGAAGTTGGAATTTTTCAGAATGGTGTCTTTTCTTCACGTTATGCAACACCAGTGTGTACATCACATAATAAAGCCAATTTTTGTAATCATTTTCAAGTGAAATTATAATCATTTTAGGGTTAAGAACAAATACATCATAATACATATTTGCTATTTTGACATTTTTACAATATGCAGTTGCATTCTCTTTTCTCCACTCTGCAGTATTGTCCTTAAGTTGCTTTGCAAGCCGATTTAACAATTTATTTATAATTAGATCTTAAGGGAAGAAGAAGCTGGGCTGGTTGCACGGAGGAAAGCAGATAGAGAAACGAAGACGAGGCTAGAGGCAAAAATTTAGAAACTACTGGTGACATGGGTATCGTCTGCGGTCGTGTTGAGCTCCCCCTGGTGGAACTACTAAAACCTCATCCTTGTAGTAGGAGTAGGGTCTACATCCTTTCTTCAATCACCTAGCTCAACATTTTTATTCAATTTTTCTGCAGATTAATGTGCTACAGTCCAAGAGAAGATCAGAAATCTTAAAATCTGTAAGTACCGTATTCTTCATGTTCCATCATGTCAAGAGGCTTGGCTCACTTTTGATCTCCGGATATTAATGACTGTCCTTGGCCCCATCGCAGATGCTGTCCTTCATGTATGCCCACCTGACCTTTTTTCACCAAGGCTATGACCTCTTCAGTGAATTACAGCCTCTAATGAAACAGCTTGGAGGGCAGGTACAGCCAGCATACAGGATAGCTCAAGAAAATATGCATACAGTACATGCTTACATTCACAACAATGTCTTTTAACCCTTTATTTTTGTTTTCATGAATAATTAAAATCTTAAAGTAATAAAATGATAATTAAAAACTAACAGAATTTAAATCAATAAAACAAACTGGTATGGCCTCTAATAACATTCTAAAGTTTATTTTTTAATTTTATCGTAATTAAATGTCATAGCAATCATAGGTAAACTCATTGCCTGCCATTGACAAATATACACACAATTCATTTACATTGGGATTACTGGCAGTGAATGCTCATCTTTCAGTGTCATTGACACGATCCACTAGACATCTAATCTATTTTGATAGGAGTCTCTTAGACAAAATGGATTGGCCGTCTAGCGCAGTCAATGGCAACCAGTGAGTTAGTTGAGAGCCCTATAGAGGGTTAAGATGCTTTTACTAACTAACGAAGGTATACTTGAACTTATTTACAATAGTTTCAAAATCAAGTGCATGTCTTATGTCTTAAATACTTTTCTGTATATTTCAAACTGACTACAGTGATAGCTCAACATACGTTTTTTAATTCAACATACGACATAATATTTGACTGGTCATCTGCCTCGACATACAGTGGTACCTCTACATACAAACCTAATTCGTTCCAGGACTTTGTAAGTTTTTTAAACGTCGAGCAGGATTTTCCCATAAAAATAATTACAATTCCATTAATTTGTTCCACAGCCCGAAAACCTACACTAAATCCTTAATTAATTCTGCTGCTACTATTGCAGATAGCAATTACACGTAGCAAAACAAATGAATTATGAATACAAATCGGAATAATGATACCTGTAATAATGTAATGAATCAGGTTCTAATGTGGCAGATGTGTTTTGCGTGGTGTACTTGAACGCATAGCGTGGCTGAAGTGAGAGTTAGAGAGGTGGATTAGATGCTTTTCATGTTCTGTTGTTGGCGTTAGCTGCGGCGGACAGTTGGCGTGTTGTGTTGCACAAGTTGTCAAATAAATGATTAAAAACCTTACGAAGCTGGCAATTTCTTTGGCAATGTTACGGTAATAATAATTGTCACCTTAACTTATAAAGACTAGCGAACGGAGGTCGGAGGAGGACCGTCGAGATCGTAATCATTCTATGGCTGTATTGTCGAGCCACTTCACGGACCCGCACACCACGCTTATCAGTGTCTATCATTTCTATCTTCATTTCAATGGTAAGCGTCTCCTTTATCCTTTTTTTTTCACCACCTGCACTAACATTCTTGGAACCCATGTTGATTTCTCTCACAAGAAAATCCACTGTGCGTCCATCTTGCGGGAAAACGAACCGCGGCGCTGTCATAAATCGTTGTATTTCGAGCATGCCGTCAGATATAGAAACAAATGTCAAATTTTACAACTGATGTTCAAAAGATTGCGTGTCAAAGCGATCGTATGTCGAAGTACACCTGTATGTCCAAATGCTCGAGATACGACGTTTACGACAGTGTCCCAATTTTATTGTTTTCCCGCAAGATGGCAGCATGTCGGAGTTTCATGTGAGAGAAATCATCATGGGTCCTGAGAAGGTTAGTGCAGGTGGCAGTAGTGGTGGAAAAAAAAGGAAGAATGTGAGGCTTATCATTGAAATGAAGAAAGAAATCATAGTAAAATATGAGCATGGTGTGTGTGTAAGTGAACTGGCCAGACAATTCGGTCGGAATATGTATACAATCTCGACCCTCGTTCGCCAGTAAATTAACGTGAATAAAAATGATTTTTTCCGTTTTTTTTTTTTTTTTTTTTTTTTTTTTTAATCATTGGTTTTGTTATGTGTTATTGCTATTAGTAATTGCACCTGCAGTATTTATTAAGCATTTGTTGTAGGTTTTTGGGTTGTGGAATGAATTAATCGAATTATAATTCATTCTTGTTGGGAAATCTGTCTCAATAAACAACCATTTCGACATACAAACCAGGTTCTGGAATGAATTAAATTCGTATGTCGAAGTACCACTATATAGCTGAAAACTGCTACATGTTCGATTTGTTTAGTAGATTAGTGCAGATATTGGTATTATAATGTAAATACAATTTACACGGATACGTAGTTGTAAAACAGATCCTTTGTGAACTTGAAGTTATTCTGGGCGAAGCTGCGGACTGAAAGAAATGTTTACATACCAGTACCGTGTGGTGGATAAACATTCATTATTATGCTTGGTGGTATCTATAGTTTGATTATAACAGCATTTTTTGTTATGAACTCTAAATGAGTTTGTCTTTGTCAAAGACTGTATTCTTGTAACATTTGGTATTTTAAAATGAGGACAATAATTTAAAGCGGCAGGTAAAGTAAATGTGTGTGCATCCTATGATAAACAGCACTCCCTTTTAGGCCGCGCTTGACTCTGAGATGATGATCTCAAGTAGAATGAGGAAGAAGGCGGCTAAAGATGTGTTTTCCCACCGTCAGTCTCACTGGAGTTTCGAGTAAGCTGAGAGAATGCGGTGGAGAAACTCAGGAATCTTATTGAACTTGTATGGATGGTTAGCAGGTGATTCTATGGCTGGATTAAGAAAAAAATCAAAATGAGAGGACATTTTTCGGTTAGTGGGTGAGTGACAAGTTTGAGAAGAAGAAAGTATTGGAGTACAATAGTTGAAAAGGAGAGAAGGCTTTTTTGTGAGTGATTTCTGAACAGTTCAAACAGCATTCCTCTAAACTGGAGTGGTGAGACACGTGCAGGTTTTTAACTCTGGTGCTGAAATTGGAATCATTATTTGCAAGAGAGAAGTATCAGGAAAATAGAAGCTGTTGTTTGATGCATATTTAGGACAGGATAAGAGGCGGAGTGTATTCTTCCATAGTGATTGACGTAGAAGGAAGAGGCACGTATGGAAACGGATGGCTTCAACTGTGAAAAGACCAAAAGGAAAATTGGGAGAGGAAAATGAAGCTGAACTCTGCTGTGTGAATCTGGAAGGCTGCATACTAAACTGTACAAAAGTGACAAGTGAGGAGAATCAACATCCAAAAAGTGAGAAGCAAGGTCAAGAGGATTTAAGTCTCCTTCAATCATGAAGCTGAAGAAGGTGGAGCGGCTGTGCAGGGAAGTGTGGAGGAGCTGTCAGCAGGTCTGTTGTCTATTTATGACTAAGGGCAGGAAAGATATACTACAAACATCTGCCTTTATTTATATGTTATTGTGGATGGACAAGGAAATGACAGAGGTAAATAAATCTGGTTTGCAATTCTTACCAAAAAAAAGTTACTTGTACAGATGTCAGTGTACTAGATAAATTGGGTGTTTTCAATTATAGACTTTGTAGACATTTAAAACATTCAGGTTAAAGTGATTCACTCTCTAAACGTATGTTGGCGAGCTTTAAACGCATCTGAATAAAATGTAGGTAGATAGACAATCTGGACTGGACTGGACTTGTTGTTATGGTTGTGACAGCGGGAAAATATTTCCCATCTGATGCTATCATACTGCTGCTCTGCAGTCCACCCATTTCCTGCCCAAACAAAACAAAAGGCATCTTTTTTTTCTCTCAACACCAGATAGCTGCATGCTTTAATATGTTTCGCCAGAATAAAATCTGAAATTACGTCATAGGTTTGTCAAACCATTGTCAAATGAAAGTACAGTACAAGCCAAATGTTTGGACATACCACATTCAATGCAATACAAATGATGGTCCCAACCCCATTGAAAACGCAAGAAATTCCACTTAATAACCCTGATAAGCCATACCTGTGAAGTGAAAACCTTTTCAGGTTACTGCATCTTGAAGCTCATCAAGAGAGTGCCAAAAGTGAGGGGAAAAAAGTAATCAGAGCAAAGAGTGGACACTTTGAAGAAAGTAGAGTATAAAACATGTTTTCAGTTATTTCCCTTTTCTTGCCAAGTACAAACCGCTACTTCTATTTGTTCCATCATAGTTTTGATATATTAATTGAGAATTTATAATGTAAATCGTAATGAAAATATAGAAAATGCACAAATGATGAGGTGTGTCCAAACTTTTGGCCTGTACTTCATGTATATAGCCTCCTGGAAATAAATTATTTGTTCCGTCCTCCTATATTAGTAAAATAGATTATATGCATGCACACACAGAAAAAGCAAATAAAAAACATCATATTAACAAGGTTATACATTTCACTTGAAAAAATTGAAATTACATTTTTTTTCATTATTGGTGTGACGAAACAATGTATTTGTGAAGCTGAAAGTCTCAAATTTTGCTCACTTTTGTTAATGTTACCCTCTTTATGGATTGGCCTGTTAGAGAATGGTCCATTTGTCTTGCATTCTGCTTTGGGTCGAATTGTGAGCACAAATTATAAATAGACTTGAACCGCAATTCCTTGAGGCAAACTGTTGCATTTGTGGCACTGGGCTTTTGTTGCTTTCGTCTATGATCGGAAGGGCATTTTTTCCCCCATGAATGCAGTGATTACTTGCAAGGGTGAAAAGAATCATTCATTTGCCATCTGATTTCCCACAAGATGAACTCTTTACTAATGGGTCAATGTCATTTGTTAGACAGGGATTTTCTCAAGTTGTTTATACTCTAATCAATTGTATGTAGGAAAAGTGAGACATCTTTTCATCCATTGCATTTGTTTCTAAATCCAAAGCAGTTTTGGATTAAGCACTGGAAAATAAGATTGTAAAAAGGCCTTAGTTATTTTTGGGAAATCTCGGAGTGGTTGTTTTGAGGAATGAGTGTGACCAGGTGGTTTAGCATGCCTGACTAATCTGATGTCCTTTGCAGTTGGACCAGCTGGTGGTGGATGCTGCCAAAGAGAAGCGGGACATGGAGCAAAAACACTCCACCATCCAGCAAAAGGTACAAATCTAAGTAACTGCTCAAATTTAAACTAAGGTAGCTAACTAAAGTAGCTGAAATAGCAGACATAATTGTACTGTTAATGTCTTTCTGCAACATACTATATTAAACATGTGTGTTAAAACTACGTATATGACCTGACTGTAGAATAAAATTTCAAATGTATTTGGGGGGGGGCGGAATCAACCCTCGAAAGTGAGACTACATCCAAATCATGCGAGAAGCTTGTAAACTGCAGTCTATACATCCCACAACCTAGCGTGAATGGAGTTTATTAAATATCTTCTAAAATCTCAGCTTGTGGACTATAATAATTCGATGTCAAACAATTATCAATGCCTAATCATGCAGCCCTTGTCTATTTTCGGTCATGCGAGGGGAAATTCAAGTTGTCTAAGTCATGCTAATACACAAAAGACAAAATGAAAACCCACTTGGCATACTTTAAGGGAATGGTGGAAGTATTCCACCAGCGATCGTATGCAACGTGATGCCACAGGATGGTCTTGACCACACACCAATAAATTATTAAATATTGACGCTAAACAATAACAATTGAGCGAGTTACTTTGTAAAACTCTGTGATGGCTATATACACCCTCTTTAACACGCAAAGATTACAAATATTAACTTAACTCTAATATTCGACTATCAATAGAGGTAAATTACACGAGGTGTTTAATTTTGTCTTCACATTTTCATCCGATTCTGTTGTCTGTTTACCAGTTGTAATGTTTGCGCATGCATGCTTGCTTCCCATTAACTCTTATCGTCAAGCTCTTATTTTGTATGTTGTCTGTCCACAATGCTCTGTCGCAACTCCTCTGATTGTCTGATCGGATTTTTCCCCAATTTCTTCTTCTACTTACTTCAGGCGGCTTTGCAGGTAAGACAGCTTTTCTTCCCCCCCCTATGACCCACTTTGCGTTGCAGACTTTTTTTTTTTTTTTCTTGGAAATAAAGACTTGTCATTCTAGCGTTATTATGAGTAAAAATAATTTGATATTAAAAACCCTCTTGATGTTTTCGTTTTTATACAATTTGTAAAATTGGTTTAACTGGTAGGCCACCATTGTTGTTGACGTCGCAGGGTGGTGACGTCACTGGGTTACGCTACCAGGCTTCCAGATCCAGAGTATGACTTTAGTGACGTAAACATGTCATCCGTTCAACCCGATCAACTTGAACCCGAGAAGAATATTAATGAGCATGACAGTACTGTTGATTTTTCACAAAATGAGCAGCGAAAACAAAATGAACAGGAAAGAATGGATGAGACGAGACGAGAGAATGAAAAAACCGGTGTGCTGCCAAAATGTGCTACACCGGCGAAACGTCCTACAAGAGGTGAATTTGACACCCAAAGTACTACCGTGCGCTTTAAGCTTGTTTTTTTTTTTAGATCCATACAGACAGTCCATACTAAAGATGCGTTAAGAAAATACTTAAAAATAGTATTATCCAATAAGGATGGTTTAAATACGCTACGTGACTAGGCATGTGCCGATAACCGGTTCCAAGGTACACCATGGTATGAAAGCATCACTGTTTCAAAACTGCAAAGGTTTTCAGCCATACTGTCCCTAAGGTATTAGCTATTTTTTTATGTAGCATAAATGCAGAGAGAAATCCCTCGCTTGCAGCTGCAAGGTTCAACCCTTCCCCAGTTGCTCAGTCTCAGTGAGTCAGCTGTGCTACACGATGGCTTGAGGAGGTGAAACACCTGAACTTTTTCCCCCAGTTGAAGAAAACTAAATAGCTGATATGGGAATACTTCGGCTACAGAATTTACAGACGGCTGCGGCTTAGAGGAAGAGGGCCAACCGACATAAAACATGCTGCATTTATAAAAAAAATTAAAGGTTAGTAAATACTATAATGAAAGTTTCCCACCAGCTACGACAATTAACTCCAGCGTGTTTAGTGTGTCTAGCAGTGGTAAAACGTGTTTTTTTTTTCCTCTGACAACTGTATGTGTTGAGAAAGAGTGTGTGTATAATGTAAACATGATACGAGTCATACACACTTGCTTTTTATGTAAAACAATTCAATTATTTTTTTTCTTACGATAATAATGTTAAGCTGTGGGTCTACACTCAACTAAAAGATGCATTTATTTGAATTTTTTTAGAATATTTGTTATTTTTTTGTTATTATTTTTATTTATTTGAACTTCACATACTTGTTTCAGTTGGCTAGTATGTTTTGAAAAATTAAAATCCTGTTCAATGGAAACAGGTGTGCGCATGTGTTGGATGTCTCGCTGCGTAGAAGGAATCGCAGAACACCGGTAGTGTTCGTCTAGTAACAGTGACAAACTATGTCATCACTGCGAGTGTCCATTGCGCGCATTGAACATGCCGTCCTCCGCAAGTCAAAAAATGTATTAAATATTATAGATTTTTGAATCAATGGCAATGTTTTATGGGTTTCTAATAACATATTTTAGTAAAAGAGAACAGTTGTGGCTTCTTAGAGCCTACAAGTTTTTAAGTCCGAGGTTCCCTTTAAAGCATGGGTGTCCAAACCTGTCCGCAAGCGCCGCTGTGGGTCCTGGTTTTTGTTCCTACCAATCGAGCACAGACTGTTTAACCAATGACGTTTTTGCTAAAACAAGCAGCACCTGACTGCAATCAACTGATTACACTTGTGAGACACCAGATTGGTGAAAAGATGTCATCTTGTTTTGTAGGAATAAAATCCAGCACCCACTGCGGCCCTAAATGGAATAGTTTGGACACCACTGCTTTAAAGGGTCGGCAAAGGGAAAAAACACTAACCTCTTCATGATTATTACTTTAATAGACCACAACATTCAACTGGCAGTTTCATCAAATATCACGCGACAATTACAACTGATTTTTTGTGGAGCAAATGACAATGTTTAATTTGCTTTGTGTATGACTTTTTATTTTTTTGGGGTAGAAACGATGCGCTTTAAAAGTCAACATTTTTTTGAACTGACATTATTTTTGGAACCAAAGAGTTTTGTTAAACACATTTTATAATGTAAACAGCAAAATAAACACATAGAGCATTCCTTGTGCAATACATTCTCTTTGTGCACGGTCATGTGATTTTATTCTACTTCTGGTGACGTCCATGATTTTCTGAATCATTCCCACCGTGTGTATTACTCAGACTTGACTTTACAGCCACTGAAGATAGAGCTTGTCTGCTTTCACGAGGGCTTTTGACAGCTTGTTTTGAGTAAAAGGCTGAGTGTGTTGCTGCTAACCTTAGTAGCCGATAAATGTTTGATGACTGGGCTGTTTTGCACAGTCTACTTTAATATCGGATCCCCCCCAACACAAACAAACACACAAGCAGGCACTCAGGTGACCTTCAAAGTATAACGCCTCAAGAGGAGGAGGAGGAGGAGCAACAGCAGAAGCAGCAGTGACAGTGTTTTGACAGATACGCTAAGTCAAAGGAGGAGGTGTATTTGTTGAGAGAAATAGGCATGCTACTGAGAGTGTTGGTCAGATGCTACATTCGGAACATGCAGAAGATTTCTTGACCCCAAAAGGGTTACAAGATTGTGGCCATTGGACAGCCTTGTTGAAAATGAAGATTTTTAGTCGTTTCCACTATGTTTGGTATCTGGTGAGTGAATCACTGGTGTACATTTACGTGTATCGCTGTTTAGAGTTGATTGCAAGTCTGTGCCCATGACTTTTAATTTTATTTATTTATTACACTTTCTGTCTTACATTAAGCTTGTTTTTTCTCTGTAAATCTTTATTAGGGCCATGAAGTACATCTTTCTTTTCCTTTTGCTGTGTGTGATGTTTAGGAGGTGACGGAGTTCGGCTCAGACCACCGAAACTTTTGTGCTTGGAGGTCATCCTCCGTACGTAGTATCACCTCTTGATTTGTGTTTGGTTTACATTTTCTAATCAAAACTTTAGCCATTCCCTTCCTTTTTTGCACTAAACATTGTTTGTGTACATGATTGTTCCCACGACTGCCCATTCATTCGTTTTACATGCATTTATGTTGATGTCTCTTCCATGTGTGGCATGTTTTTTTGTGATGCCTCATTGAATTTGCCAGTCTGCTGTGATCGTTAATTGTTGGTTTGAAGTGAACAAGAAAGAGTGTTGCAATTGAGTTATTTTTTTTGGAGTATGTGTTCATGGTCCAAACTTGAGTTAATTTTTCAGCGGTCTATTTTCATGGAAATTTAACCTTTTATCAATAGGTGTATGTAATGGTTGGCCACTAAATTGTGTCCCACCTTAAGCAAGAGATGACGGTTCAATTGTGTGTGAGACTTTTCCCATTGCCCTTTTCAAGACCTTTGTTTTGCACCCAAAAATAAATCACTGTTGTCTTAGTGTGTGTCATGCGGACTGTGGTATTCACCCGTGCGTGTGTTATGAAATAGTGGTTTGATGGGGTTGTTGGGGGTTCAACAAATTCGGGTCATTCTTGAGTTGCTTTCATGAAACCATGTTTCAGAATATGCCAATACTCACTGCATGGTCTAAAAAAATAGGCTCAACGTAAACAAAGTTGGTAATGCACGTTAGTCGCACTTAAATCAATTGGCATTTTGCATTGCTCATTACTGTAACACTTTTGTTAAAGCCGCAAAAGGTGGACCTCCACCATATTAAATGAGTTTTTGTTAATTTTTTAAAGTGTTTCCGTTATTTTGTCCAACCCCTGTAGATTGCAATATTAGAGATATTGCAATCTACAATGGTTGGCAGGTCAATTGGCCTTGACGTAAACTGACTCCTCAAGGGTATACGTAATCACACACATGCTCGCATCCCAGTGTTCAATGTCATTTGAAGCGGAGGAAGCTAGAGGGATTTTATCACAGTGTAATAATAGCTCACTCAGGTAGTTGAAGTCATACGAGAACAGTGAAGGTTCCATGACAACACATTAGATTGTTTTACAGCGGCGCACTAGGAATGTGCTGCTTGGCAATTGCTACAATTGTATTGTGAAATATGAAATTTGGGCCAAATGTATAAAATGTGTAGTATTTTGTGTAGCATTTGAAAGCAAATAAAAAGCATCAAACTGAGGAAAAGCATTTTAACTTCATTCTATTTAAAAAAATGAGGTTGTTTGTGAAGCGTGCCATCATCATAAGCACTGAATATTTCTAGGTCATTTTCTACTCAATACCCTTTCTTTTTACTTGGAAAAACGTACAGTCTCACCCATCACCTTATAAGGCAATCAGTTAAAACAGAGTTTGCAATGAATTGTGCGTCTTAACTGTTTTTCAAACATGTGCTGCTTTTTATTTCATCACTCTTTCCTCCCAATTTAGGACTTCTCAACCGACGACACAAAGTTGGAATACAACGTGGATGCGGATAATGGCATCGCCATGGAAGGTTATCTTTTTAAGAGGGCCAGCAATGCCTTCAAAACATGGAATAGGTATGTTGAGAGTCACGGGACTTCTTCAGATATGATGAAAATCATTGACAATTCGAGGGTAGGGATGTGAGACTATGCTTGATTTGCTTGGTTATTGCAAACAATCGTCATTAGGTGCCAACCTAAACCAGGTGACTTATTAAAGACCTAGTCCTGCCTAAAACGGTGAAAAATTTGATTCTGATCGGATGAGACCTGTAAAACCTTATTATGTCACAAACAGCAAAAAATGAGCTTCTCGTTATCTGGGAACTGTTCAAATTGTTCACACAACGCTATTGATACCTATATTCATGCTACTTGGCACTTTACACCCCTCCACCACTTCAAGGTTAACATAATTGGAACACAATCTCAGATCATTGGCTGCCACATCACTCTTCCCCCCCTCCCTCTGTCTGCTAGGTGACCTGTCCGCAATCACTCACCTGTTCACTTCTCGTAGCTATTGTACAGAAGACTCCTCATGAATTGGAAATCTCGGAACACCCTACATTTTCAACACGGAAAAATCAACAGAATTCATCCCCTTACAAAATACAAACTCCTCTGAAAATGACAATCACTCCACTTGGTCACAATTCATCTGTTACACTATTCTACTTTTCTTTGCATTTATATTTTATCTGATTACCAATAGTTACAGAATTAAAAACAGTCATTCCATTGTCGTCTTAACAAACAAAACAAAACCAAAAAAAACAATTTTAATTATCGTAGCATTATTTTTTTAACCTTTTAATCACATTCCACTCAGTACACTACACCACATTGTCCACCTCCCACTACAGCAACCTATTAGTTTTTTTTTCTAACTACTTAATTTTCATAGCATCATGATTTGACACGATGATTCCTTTATTTAAATAAACCACCCTATAATACTCAGTAATTTATAGTTTCTCATCTGATTAGACAAAGACCTTTGATTTCCTTACCCCTCTCAACCGTCCCACCAATTCTCCGCCATGGACAGTTTTTAGTAAGAGGAAAGTAGATGACTAAATCCCAAGATACGACAGCCCCCTCGTCTTTCATTAATGCATCACACACCCTTCTTTGCAATGAATAAATAGATTTATATATGTAGATAAATTGCATGTAGAGTAGGCCTGCATAAAATATCGTTTGAATATCGCCATCGCGATGTGCACATGCGCAATAGTCCTATCGCAGGATTTGCGATCATTATTATTTTTTGAACACGTTAAATTTTGGTTTGCTTCATAAAAGTAGCAAGTGTGCAGAGACATAGGTTCCTGTATCCCTTTTATATACAGCAGTGTTCATCATTCTCAGATAAACTCCCTTAGCCTGGGTTAAACAGCATTATAAGATTACAGACATATATCGCGGTTTTGCAAATGTTTGCACTTTCAGTTCTTAAGTAAATGAATAATAAATACAGATAAAGTGAATTGAAGCACCTTAAATCTATATTGCAACAATAAAATATAAAGAAACTATAATAACATTTTTATCATGATGAATATGATAAATTGTTTAAAGAATATAAAATAAAGAAAAAAAATAAGAATACAAGAATAAATGAGAAAAACAAGGGGGAAACACACGAAGAACAATCTAATAAAATAATGAGTGCAATACAGTAATACAAAAACGTGGCGAGTCAACCAAAGTCTTCCCAAACAGAGCTATTCAAGACATCAAGTGAAATTTTTTCTAGTTTTAATGTTGCAATATATCGCAAACACCCAAAAAGTTGCAATGTAAGTTTTTTCCAATATTGTTCAGCCCTAATATAGACTAAGGGTAAAGTGTTATGCCATAGACCAGGGGTCGGGAACCTTTTTGGCTGAGAGAGCCATGAACACCACATATTTTAAAATGTAATTCCATAAAAGCCCTACAATATGTTTAAAATTAAAAATACAAGTAACGTGTGCATTTAATGTAATTTCAACACTTTTAAAGTGCAAGGGTTTGGGTTAGTCTCTGAATTATTTTTAATAACGTTGTTATGCTGTTGCTAATCAATGATTATGTATTTCTTACCATTAATGCGACTTGAGGTGCTGCATGGTTTTGCTGATGGCTTTGTTGTCTGGTTGATACTTGGTGGGGTTAAGCTTCATGCAGGCGTTGAGAAACTTGTATGCATCTCTTTTCATGTTCACGAAGCGCCACGAATCATGTTTTTCCCCACAACGCACGGAGCACCATCAGTGCACACCGAAACAAGTTTATCCATCAGTAGATTTTTTTCTTTAGCAAACTGAGTGAAGGACTTGAATAAATCCTCCCCGCTTGTTGTCCCTTTCATGGTCAAAACCTTGCAATCGCGCTGAATTGGGATAAATTGCTTACGTCTGTTGACTCCTCCAAAGCGGGAGAAAAAACAGTGCCGCATTTATGTCCTGCACTTGCGTTGCCTCAGTTTAATTTGACATCGTGTTGGTAAGATCGCGAACAGTTCTTGCCGACAGAGGCATGTCTTTTATCCGTTTAATTATCTTGTCTTCATCCGAAAAGTAGTCAAAAACTCTCCACAAAGGCACATTCCTCTGTCCATTCCTGCTGAAAAGTACGATACTCATCTTTTTTTCTCTTCTCATCTTTGACGACTCTAGCTGCTGTTATTACTATTGCATTATACCATTATATTTTTTGGCATTACCTGCATTAATTGGGTTTATACATGTATGTATGCTCGCGCGCAGACACAAACATTGAGAACTCTATGGCATTGTGTTCAGGAGAATGACATGAAAATGCTGGTTACTATATGGACGAAATGCACCAAGTGTTATAAGGATAATTTGTTCTTTATTTCCATAGAAATAATAGCCAAAGTGTTTGGCTTTAATTGGTTTCTTTGTTGGGGGTTGGGGGAAGTAATATTGTCTACATGCATGCACTTATCTATGTGGCAAATAAGAATGAGAAAAGTTAGAGGGGGGAAAACCCATATCGTGAAAGGATTTTTCCCATATCGCACACGACTAGTTTGTGGGTTTGTGTATATATATATGTGTGTGTATATGTGTATGTACAGTGGGGCAAATAAGTATTTAGTCAACCACTAATTGTGCAAGTTCTCCCACTTGAAAACATTAGAGAGGCCTGTCATTGTCAACATGGGTAAACCTCTACCATGAGAGACAGAATGTGGAAAAAACAAAAAAACAGAAAATCACATTGTTTGATTTTTAAAGAATTTATTTGCAAATCATGGTGGAAAATAAGGATTTGGTCAATACCAAAAGTTCATCTCAAAATTTTGTTATATACCCTTTGTTGGCAATAACGGAGGCCAAACATTTTCTGTAACTCTAACTCAAGCTTTTCACACACTGTTGCTGGTTTTTTGGCCCATTCCTCCATGCAGATCTCCTCTAGAGCAGTGATGTTTTGAGGCTGTTGTTGGGCAACACGGACTTTCAACTCCCTCCACAGATTTTCTATGGGGTTTAGATCTGAAGACTGGCTAGGACCTCGAAATGCTTCTTACGAAGCCACCCCATTGTTGCCCGGGCTGTGTGTTTGGGATCATTGTCATGCTGAAAGACCCAGCCTCGTCTCATCTTCAATGCCCTTGCTGATGGAAGGAAATTTTCCCTCAAAATCTCTGGATACATGGCCCCATTCATTCTTTCCTTTACACGGATCAGTCCTCCTGGTCCCTTTGCAGAAAAACAGCCCCAAAGCACGATGTTTCCACCCCCATGCTTCACAGTGGGTATGGTGTTCTTTGGATGCAATTCAGTATTCTTTCTCCTCCAAACACGAGAACCTGTGTTTCTACCAAAAAGTTCTATTTTGGTTTCATCTGACCATAACACATTCTCCCAGTCCTCTTCTGGATCATCCAAATGCTGTCTCGCGAACCGCAGACGGGCCTGGACGTGTACTTTCTTCAGCAGGGGGACACGTCTGGCAGTGCAGGATTTGAGTCCCTGACGGCGCATTGTGTTACTGATAGTAGCCTTTGTTACTGTGGTCCCAGCTCTCTGTAGGTCATTAACTAGGCCCCCCCGTGTGGTTCTGGGATTTATGTGTCCTTTATAACCGCAAACCTGTTTCACTCACATTCACACGCACGTCACACACCAAGCTCATTGGTGTTGGTTTCACTTGTCTGTCCGTGTTGTCTTTTCACTGTATTGTCATATAGCACATAAAGTGTGTTAATATTAAAATGAAGTCTCCCATACCGTTGAAGTACTTTATCTGAAGTATGGATTTTTTTTTTTTTTACCCCTGCTTCCTAATTTGGGATTTCTTTACAGACGGTGGTTCTCCATCCAAAACAATCAGCTGGTTTACCAGAAAAAATTTAAGGTAAGTGACACCCAGCGCACTGACCTCCCCTATACATTTATTACTGTTGCTTATTTTTAAAGCATAACAGCTAATTTTAGCAATAAATAAATGTTGCATGTAATTCCAAATTGTTAATTTTCTGGACTGTTTAAGGGCTTTATATATTTTTTTCCCCCGGCGGTGCTCTGCAGATGAGATTTCTCAACCCCTTCAGTACATTTTCAAAGTGAATACCTGCTACTTTTAAATACATATTCTCAAATTAGTGTATGTAAGCCAATGAGTCAACCCCTTCAGTATATTTTGAAAGTGAATAACTGCTAATTTTAAATACATATTCTCAAATAAGTGCATGCAAGCCAAAGAGAGAAAAAGAGGTTTTGATTACTGCTTTTTCTGTGTCCCCAGGACAACCCGACTGTAGTTGTGGAAGACCTGAGGCTATGCACAGTCAAACACTGTGAAGATTTAGAGCGGCGCTTCTGTTTTGAGGTGGTGTCACCCACCAAGTAAGTGCACATACAAATACACTGCACAAGAACCTATTCGTGCAGTCTTACTGCTCGCTCACATTGAGCAGAAGGCAGATGTGTGATGCTTCTGTGTCCCAAAAGGAGTTGCATGATGCAAGCAGACTCTGAGAAGTTGCGCCAGGCATGGATCAAAGCAGTCCAGAACAGCATTGCTACTGCCTTTCGTGATAAGGGCGAAGATGCTGAGGTAACAAAAAAAAAACAAAAAAATGCAATAAAGCTGACTGCATGGTTGAAAAATATTCACATTAAAAAGTAACGATGATGATATATCACATAGTACTGCATATTAGTAATATGCTCATGTGTGCAAGAACTTTGAACTAATCATGATTGTGTTTCTACAACATGACAACTGCAGAAGTTGGACAGGAAGTCTTCCACATCAACTGGGAGCTTAGACTCTAGTGGGGAGCCCAAGGAGCGATCACTGAAAGGGGAGAGTGCCCTGCAGAAAGTCATTGCAATCCCGGGTAACGCTTGTTGCTGTGACTGTGGCCAGCCAGATCCACGATGGGCCAGCATCAATCTGGGCATCACACTTTGTATCCAGTGCTCTGGAATTCACAGGTAAAAAAATATTGGCAGCAAAACCGTTAAATCATTTGCCATCTCTGTCTTGGTGAAAACACTATAATATTCTTGCGAAATCTTGATCTTGAGAGTTTTCAGAAATGTAATGTCAGTAGGAAAAAATATCCTGGATTTTATTTTATATTTAAATAACTTTCCAACCTCAAAATGTAACATCTAGTCTGCACTGCACAGTTGTAGTCGTTTTCAATACCTGTGATTAATCAGATATAAAACTAAGTTGTTTATAATGCAAAATACAGTGGTACCTCAACATATGATCGCTTCGACACGCGATCTTTTCGACATCCAACGTAACATTTGACACGCCATTTGTTTCTACATCCGACGACATGCTTGAAATACGATGATTTATGACAGTGCCGCAGTTTGTTTTGCCACAAGACGGATGCACAGCCGATTTTCTAGTGAGAGAAATCAACACGGGTTTCAAGAAGGTTAGTGCACGTGGTCAAAAAATAAGAAAAAAGGTGAGGCTTACCATTAAAATGAAGATGAATGAACGTGGTGTGCACATCCATGAACTAGCTCGACAATATTCCTCCTCTGACCTCCGTTTGCCAGTCTTCATAAGTTAAGGTGACAATTTTTATTGTGGTACCACTGCCAAAGAAATCGCCAACTACGTTAGGTTCAATCATTTATTTCAGAACTTGTGGAGCACAACATGCCTACTAGAGGCGTGCGAAAATTTCGAGTCTTAGATTATTCGCGGTTCGGCCGTGGAAGATTCGAGAACGATTCACAAACATCCAAATTCCGATTATTGAATTATACCAGGTAAAGCGGAACTAAAACAAAGTCAGCGCGGGCTTCGGGACGCAATGAGGAACGGATCGAGAGTAAATATCATGTTCAACTCATGCTGCTAGATAAAAAAACAATGATACCTGACTGCCGTCGACAACTGCTACAAACAACGCCCAGTTGCTAGTTGCTACAAACATACGGCCACATATGGCTACGGTAGATATCACATATATGTGGAACTAGATGCGAAATGATAGACGACGGTGGTGTTAAAACATGTATCGAGAACTAGATGCGAAATGACAGACTTGCCGGCCTTAGTAAACAGCCACCATCTTTAAGCAGTAGACTTCTCTAGAAGGCTCTGTTGTAGCGAACCTAATTAACTTTTTATCTAAAATTCTCCTAAATCAGCAAAATCTTGACTTGAATCTATCTTTAAATAATGAAACCGTTTAAAACTTTGACGTGTCAAAAGTAGACGGAAGGGTAATTATGGAATAGCGGGAGCAATTTTAACAACTTTAACGATTGATTCACAACAGAATGTAGTTTAAAGCTGCTGATACAGAATGGGGACTTGAGTATTTTATTTACTGTTTTTAACTGTTAACTTGATACTGAAATATTAACGTATTGGCCTGAATATAAGACGGTGTTTTTTGCAGTGAAATCAGACCGAAAAAGTGGGGGTCGTCTTATATCCGGGGTCTAGACATACCCATTCATGACGCTAGATGGCGCCAGATATCATTTGAGCGAATGCTGGACTTGACTCCCCAGGCCAAAGGGACCCCTTATGGTTAATGCAGTTATTGCAGTTTTCTTGTTTTATCACAATAGATTGGTTTATTTACATTTCAAAAACCAGAAGCCAGTCATTTACGAATGTGATTGCACTTTAGTTTACATATTTAAATGTTCAGATATTAACATTTGAATGAGGCAAAATAACATGCTTTTTCTTTCAAATATATTGTTATAATCATTTGTTTCAGATGTACTGTAATTATTTTCTGTATAAAAGTTAATTTGGTGTTCAAAAAGTATTTTTTTAAACTTGAGTCTTGAAAAAGAGGGGGTCGTCTTATAATCAGGGCCGTCTTATATTCGGGCCAATACGGTAGTTTGGTTTAGCCTGAGAGGATTTATGAACAATTTAGGAACAAATGTGCAAAACATTAAAAGCGAAGGGGGGGGGGGGGGGGGGGGTGCATTAATAATCGATTTATAATCGAATTGGAGCCTCTGAATCGTAATCGTTAGGTGCCCCAAGATTCCCATCTCTAATGCCTACTGTCCACCGCAGTTGATGCCAGCAACAACAGTACGTTAAAAGAGAAAGTAAAATGTCAGCTGCACCTTTATTACTCTGTGACTTCAGCCATGCAGTGCGTTCAGGTACAGCACCGCAAAACACATCTGCCATATTAGAACCCGATTCATTACATTATTACAGGAATTATTATTAATATTCCGAGTTTTATTTATAATTTATTTGTTTTGCCATTTGTAATAGTACCAGCAGTAATTATTTGGATTTAGTGTAGGTTTTGGGACTGTGAAACAAATTAATGGAATTTTAATGTATGTTTATTGGAAAATCCTGCTCGACATACGACCATTTCGACCTACAAACAAGGTCCTGGAACGAATTAACCGCTGTATACATTTCCACATGTATAAATAATGAAAATAGATAAACAGTATTTTAGTCATAGCCTGGCGATAAAGAGGCTAAAACCTTTCAATTCATCATTGTACAGTATGTGAAACTCCATAGAAATTAACCTTCCTGGCCATCTTCAACATGCCAGTTGTGATCAGCTTACCATCAATGTTTTCTTATCTGCAGGAGCCTGGGTGTCCATTTCTCAAAGGTCCGCTCCCTGACTTTGGATTCGTGGGAGCCAGAACTGCTTAAGGTAAAAAGAGTTTTAAGTTGAAATGCTTGACCCACAAGAAGTTTTCAAAAGATATTCTGTTGCAAAGAATTTGAAAACAATAATAGATAAGTGAAAGGATAATTGATCGCAGTGCAATACTACATTTATCTGTTCTGCATACCTGTAACAATCCAGTCATTTTGTATGGTGAAGATGGAAAACTGAAAAACAGAAGTCAGCAGCATAAACCCCATTTTAATTTTTTAACTTTGCTTACAGTCTTTTATCATGGTTTAAAAGATTTTTTCAGCCAAAAGAGTGCAATGATTTATTTTCCCTTGACATGCTGAACCAATCTTTCACAGCTTATGTGTGAACTTGGAAATGGAGTTATTAACCTGATATATGAAGCTCGGCGAGAGGAGCTGGGAGCGAGGAAACCACAGCCAGGCGACCCAAGGTATACTTTCATAAGGGACAGATTTTCTTTTGTTTTCTATCAATAAAATCATACACTGTGGAGATTTTCAGTCATCCTGTAATGTGTAAACGTGGCAAAAATGGTGCCGCCTTTGGGAGTAGTTTATTGCTCAAGTACAGTGGTGGAATGTAACGAAGTAAAAGTACTGCGTTACTGTACTTAAGTACGTTTTTGTGTATCTGTACTTTACATGAGTACAAATATGAAGTGGTACTTTTTACTTCACTACATTTTTCAGCACGTACCTGTAATCTTTACTCCACTACTTTTCAAATTGTCGTCTGCGTTAAACGTGACTTTTGTTTGGTTTTCTTTCATTGTGAATTGATAGTTTAGTTTTCATGCCTCTAGCGAAATCATTAAGCCCCGTGCAACTATACCGTTATTGAGCACTAGAGGGAGCAACACAAATACAAGCAAGATTAGGTGGGTGAACAAGATATTGACCAATTAAAAAAACAACATTGAGAGCAGCGTGCCTTCAAATGGGTGATGCACACTCTTGTAGAGTAGGTGGGGGTATGCTCATAATAGTTGTTTGCAATCTGCCATTAAGATACGTTTTTGAGTTTTTTTTGAGCTTGTTAAGCTTCTTTTTACAGTGAAGTCAGTTTTATTACAGTACTTTTTTCTATTCTGCTTGGTTATATATTTATATTGAAAATATATACATCACATTTTTGCATTGGGAGAAAATACTTTTTTGTTGTTGTTGTAAATTTTAAAGCAAGTACTTTTGTCCTCTTTCTTGAGTCTTGATCTTTTCTTAGATACTTGTACTTTTACTTAAGTAAAAAAACTTCATCTGCCACTGCTCAAGGACACCATAACAGTGAATAGCCTGTGAGAGATTTGCCTTTGGTAGTAGGCAGTGCATCTGTTTTTAAAGTTGTACTTAAGTCATTTTTCAGCACATTAAATTGTTTGATGCAAAAGAGGTCGAAATGTGAGTGCGCCCTGGTTGAAGTTTTTTTTTTTGTGTTTTTTTTTTTAATTTCACTTTTCAATGTTAAATCATTCTGCAAACGGTAGTTTTTGAAATGGGTCACAATGCATTATTATGCAATTACGGTACCTGCCTTCTTTGTTCTTCCTCCATGCTCACTAATATCGGGAGCGCTGAACACTGAGAATAGCTGTCTGGAAGTTGCCACATCCTGGTTCTTAAATGTACCGCACAGAGTATGTAAACAAATCCATCCATCCATTGTCATAACAGGTTATACTCGCTAGGGCAGTAGCTCTTAACCTGGGTTTGATTGAACCCCAGGGGTTCGGTGAGTAAGTCTAAAGGGTTCGGTTAAGGTAAAGAAACGCAAAGCCCTATTTTCTGATTAAATTTAGGCAAAGTGGCTTTTTAGACCAGGTTTTGGACTGGTTTGCTCCCAATTTACAGGCTTAATCCATTCCTTTAACTGCTAGTCCTCGATCTGATGGGAGGTTAAACTGGTTTGCTCAGTGGAAGGTTGACTTGCACTTGGTATGAGGGAATGCAACAGACAAATGAGCAGAGTGGTCTAAAATTTTGACCTGTTTATAAAGCATGTCAAAATGAAAAGAATTTTGAACGGGAATTTGCTGAATTATTAGCTTGCTAGCTTAGATATATTTGTTTTGAATTTGGAAAAAAAAAAAAAGTTTTATTATCTTATTTCGAAGGGTTCAGTGAATCCACATGTGAAACGTGTGGGTAGCTGACCTGGGGGGTATTGATCCAATGCCACTTAATAAATAACAAGACAAATCATTGTTTAAATTTTTACATGTGCATTTGCTGTGGGTTACCACAATCATTTTGTCTCACGACCAATTCCTGTCATTGTGACTTTTTAAAATCTCAACCCTCACCCTTGCACCGCTATTTGCCATCGAGCTGGTGTTCTGTCAAATTTTGCACCCCATCCGAAATTGCGACTCAGCAGTTTCTGCGCATGCGCGTAATGTTCAAAAGGACCGCGACCGCAGCAGTTCCAAAGTAAACACTACAAACTTTCATTAAAGAAAAGAATATTTGCTTACGTTTGCTCATGGACATTGTTTTGTCAAAATTTTCACCCGATCAAAAATTGCAACTTTGCGGTTTTGCGCATGTAGGGTTAGTAATGTAAATAAAAAATGGCCGCGATGCATCAGTTCCAAACTTTTTTTTAAAGAAAGGAATATTTATTTACGTTTGATGATGGGCGGACATGTAGAAAAGTTCTCAGACATATTCTGCCATGTTAGCTGCACACGACAACTGCACGCTACTCTCTCACTGTTAATGTCTTCGCCATGTCGTTAAATATTCATTTAAGCCATATTTGTGTTGCACATGTATGTTTATGATGTAACTTGTTTATTTAGCACATTTGGATAACATTGAGAGTCCAACTGAATGTAAAAGAGGGCTTATTCACTGCTACAACAGCTTTGGGAGCAAAATATTCGAAGGGTGCAGAATTTTACAGAACACCGGCTTAATTTGCACACCGATAAAAATCGGTCTCTTCATCTGGTCTTCGATTGCTTTTGGGTCTTTTTTTCTTTTATCTCTCCTGTTAATTGCCTCCGAACGCTTGCAAGACGATGATGACCTCCTACCTTGATGCACTGTGTGAGTGCGTTAGCGTCAAATGAGTGAATGATTCTTTGAGTAGAAATATTAAAGGGTTATCTAAGAATTTTGGAACCAGGAAGTCCTAGCGAAATCTTGCCCCTTAACTGAAAGTCAACTCTTTGCGAGCAAGCCCGCACTGCTATAGCGGGAGTGTGAAGTGAGTGAATATTTTTCAATAATTCAGAAATAGCGAAGCTTGGTGTCATTGAGCGATTGTAGTCCATGTCTCCACGATGTGTCAAAGTCACCACACGCATTGCCAACGCTCACGAGCCTCCCACCGATGCACCCACTTCACAGACGCCCCATCAAAGCAAAATGTATTCGAATTAAATCTTGTCAGAGCAAGAAACCTTGCATCTGCAGAAGAGCCCCAACTAGACCAACTAAAGTTGCTTGGAAAATGAAATTCTGGACACTTTCAACACTAATTGTTGTGCAAACTGGTAAAATGCCATCTAAGGTGATAAAACATAAAGTATTAAAAAAAAACTTTCCTACCACTTTAATTTGATCTTTTCGTTTTGTTTTTTACCAGACATGAAGTGGAAGCCTACATCAAAGCCAAGTACGTGGATCGCAGGTTTGTGCGCAGGCCGTCTGACGAGGAGCTACGGCACAAGGTGGTGTCCCTCAGCAAACAAGAGAAGAGACTCAGCAGCAGTACTGAGCACCTCCCCCCAAGACCTCCGCCACCCACCCCCAAACTTCGGCCTGGTTCCAACAATTCTGGGCAGTCAGGTCAGTGGAACAATCAGTTTAAGAATCCCTTAATAGAAACAATAACACTTGTAGGGTATGTAATAATTCGTAAATTTTCAAACTTTATTACTTGAGTAAGGTTTGCGGGTGATAGAGGTGATTACAATTGGCTTAACATCTTGAGAGTCACTCTTCCTTTCCTCATCGAAGCCTGTCCTATTCCTGTGCGCTTAGTGTGTTATTTGTGCTGTACGAACAAGCCCTTTGGCATAGTGTGTGTTCTTTGGGAACAACATATGTCTAAGATGTGTTTGCCTGTCATTGCCTCTCGTAGTCCTCCTTCAGTGTCAACCAAGCTGCTACTTAAATGATTTCTGCCTTCCCAGTCTCTCTCTCTGCTCTCTCTCATTCTCCTTTTTTGTCGCACTTTGTCCTCTCGTCCTGGCTGTACTTTGCTGCTGGACTAATACCTGCTCCACCCGCCTACCTTAAACTGCCAATCCCACCCGCCTTGCCGCTCAATCAATACCCTGTCCTGCCCGATCCCATCCCCCAAATCCCGTCATACCTTGAGTAGCTGTTGCCAGTGGCTCGGAGGCCCGGCGGGACTCTCTCTTCTGTCCTGACGAGCTTCACTCACTCTTCTCCTACTTTGACAACTCCTCCAAGCTCAGGAGCAGTAAGTATTCACTGTTAATGTTTGGGCCGCTTTTCCATCCCATTTGTCCATTTGGCTCTTGCTAATTGGAGGCTGTGATCCTAACAACCCTTCATCCGCTCACCTTCTCTTCCCTCATCCAGACCCTACTAACATAGTATTTCTTTGTGTGAAGAGAATGATTCCTTTTTGTCTTTTTCCTGGGGCAGGGAATGACACTCACACATGGTTGTGGTTCCTTGATTAATATACACTGTCATCGTATTGTTGGGATGTGAAGAATTGATAGTGGGGGAATCTTTTCGTCCGCACACGTCCTGCGTTTATCTGTGAATAAAGAAAATTTAGTAAATATACAGGGCAATGTTTCAGTTATAGCCACAGTCCTGCTTATCATTATTGGCATCCTCTCATTTTTTGCCTAATCTCTGCAATATCTTCAGAAATGAATGGAAGTTTACACATTTCTAAAATCAAGATTTTTTGATTGGAGGTCTAAAATATTTTAACAAAGGCAATCGAACCACCCCTGCCCCACTTGATTCATTTTTTTCAGAAGATATTCCAAATTATGTACTTAAACTTGTACTTTATCTTATAATGATGAGCAGGGCTGGCACAACAAAAGGGCATAGTCACGCTTAAATCAGTAAAATAACACATTAGATCCTAAATATTTCTGTAATATTAATCATCAACATTGCTTTTCAAGAAAATTTTTAATCTGTTTTACAAAGACCGTAAAACATAAAATTGGTAGATATTCGAAATAGTCACCAAAAATACATTAAAACAAAACAAAAAAAAGATTAACTTGTTTTACATCTGTGTTCATTACGTTTTTTCTTTTTCAACAGTCAAAAGCGCTGACAGTGGCATCCAGCAAAGTGCCGATGGCAGTAGGGAAATGCTGGTCACCACCCCCTCTAATAGTAGTTTGGCAGATGCAGGTAAAAAAAACAAAAAGAAAAAGAAACACAACTAAAGCCATACCCACACAAACACGGTTATATATAAAAACATGTTACTCTAACATCAGCATGGAAGTTGCCGGCTTTGCCGGGTTTTAATCATTTATTTCAAACTTGGCAACACAATACGGCTACTGTCCGCCGTAGCCGACGCCAACAACAACATGAAAAGAGAAAGTAAAAACTCTTTCGCACTTCTCTCTATGTGTCGTCAGCAGTGTTGTTAATCTTACTTTAAAAAAATAATTAATTACAGTTACAAATTACTTGTGCCAAAAAGTAATTTAGTAACTCAGTTACCTGAATGTAAGAGTAGTTACTTGGCAAAGTAACTGGTGTGAAGTCATTTAATGTTCTGAATGAACCGTTAAAGTTGTTCTGTTTATAGAAAATTTTTATTCACATTTTATTCTTGTTTTGCACAAATGACGCTGTTAACTTCAGGACCATGTTGCACATACAGTATTCAGTTCAAGCAAGCTATAACTACTCACTTATAGAACTAGAGTATCTATTTTCTTATTATTAATTCTATTTTGTTTTAGTTTAATACATATTTTTATACTGGAGTGCCACGTAAAATTTCATTGTTGACAACGTTCTTGCTGACAATGACAATACAATTCTATTCTATTCTATTCTATTCTATTCTATTCTATTCTATTCTATTCTATTCTATTCTATTCTATTCTATTCTATTCTAAAATTGCTCCCGTCATGAGTTCCCTTCTGTCTACTTTCGACACGTAAAAGTTTTAAAACTGTTTCATCATTTAAAGAGAGATTCAAGTCAAGATTTTGCCGATTTAGGAGTATTTAGATAGAAAGTCAATTAGGTTCGCTACAACAGAGCCTTCTAGAGAAGTCAATTGCTTTAAGATAGCGGCTGTTTACTAACACCGGCAAGTCTGTCATTTCGCATCTATTTCTCTATACATATTCTGACGCGCCCCGTGTCTGTCATTTCACATCTAGTTCTATATACATGTGATATCTACCGTAGCATCACGTGAGCATAGTTTGTAGGCTATTGGCTAGAGGTGTGCAAAATTTCCGATTCTTAGATTATTCGCGATTCGGCCGTGGAGGATTCGAGAACGATTCACAAACATCCAAATTCCGATTATTGAAATATGCGAAGTAAAGCGGAAGTACACAACACTCAGCGCGCCGCGCGGTCTTCGGGACGGAACGGAGCGAGAGTAGCTAAACATCATGCCTCCCATTACCCGGCCCCTCGGGTAATGCCAATGCTCAACTCACGGCTCTAGCTCAACTCATGCAATGAGAAAAAAAAACACAACAACATACCTGACTGCTGCCGAAAAGCTGCTACAAGTACATCCATATAGTGTTACGGTGGATATCATTTATATAGGACTAGATGCAATATAGATTTGGTAGTGTTAGCAGCACATCTACAAAAAGCTAGATGCGGGCGTTATAAACGGCCGCCATCTTAAAGCAGTACACTTCCCTGCAAGGCTGTTGTAGCGAACCTTCCAAGCAAACCTAATTAACTTTTTATCTAAAATACTCCTAAATCGGTAAAATATTGACTTGAATCTATCTTTAAAATAGTTTTAAAACTTTCACATGTCGAAAGTAGGCAAAAGGGAAATTATGGAATAACGGGAGCAATTTTAACAAATTTAACGGTTGATTCACAACATTAAATTAATTGAATGTAGTTTAAAGCTGCTGATACAGAATGTGGACTGGAGTTTTTTATTTAATGTTGTTTTTATTTGTTTACTGCTATATGTTAACTTGATACTGAAATAGTAGTGTGGTTTAGCCTGAGAGTATTTTTGAACAATTTTGGAACTAATGTACAAAACATTAAAAAATAAATAAAAAAAGAGGGAAAAAAAAGGAGGGGGGTGCATCAATAATCGTTTTATAATCGAATCGGAGCCTCTAAATCGTAATCGTAATCGAATCGTTAGGTGCCCAGAGATTCCCAGCTCTACTTTTGGCTATAGTCAGCTATTATTGGAGGCACCTAGCATTGCGTTTGCAACGGCGTCACAACTCGTCCCGCCTCCCCACTCCCTCTCTGCTCTCGTCTCCGTGAGTCTGTCTTTCACTGACTTTTCTCGCTTCATTCAACCAACGTATTAGCGCATAGTAACGCACGCCTTTACATCCTCAGTAACGGTAACGCGGTTGCCGAGATGAGCAAATTACTCACTACTGGAAAAAATAACGCTGTTAGTAACAGCGTTATACTCTAACGCCGTTATTAACAACACTGCTCGTCAGTCACGTAGTGCGTTCAGGAACAGCATGCAAAACACAGCCGCCATATTAGAACTCAATACATTACATAATTATTAATATAAGCATTTATTAAGCATTTATCTTAGGTTTTTGGACTGTGGAACAAATTAATCGAATTATAATGTATTCTGTATAACGTGTTATGTAAAATATCGCTTCAAGTACGAACATTTCAACTTGGAAAAAACAGGTCCTGGAACATATTAATGTGGTATGTAGAGGTACAGTACCACTGTATATTTAACAATGTTACCTTAGCTATCCTGTTTTTTTTCTCAGTGTGAACTCAAAATAATATAATTCACACTAATGATTGGCTAATTTGTTCCAATATTTTTTCAAAATCTTGCAAAGAGAAAATACAAACTCTTTCGCACTTCTGACGTCTGTCACCCGGTGCGTTCAGTAACAGCATGCAAAATACAACTGCCGCATTAGAACCCGACACATTACATAATTATTATTATTCTGATTTTTGTTCAAAATGTATTTGTTTTCCTATGTGTAACTGCTATCTGTAATTGTTCCAGAAAAGCAGTATTCATTAAGGATGTAGCGTAGGTTTTTGGGCTGTGGAACAAATTAATCGAATTATAATGTATTCATATGG
Organism: Corythoichthys intestinalis; assembly: GCF_030265065.1. Taxonomy (NCBI): domain Eukaryota; kingdom Metazoa; phylum Chordata; class Actinopteri; order Syngnathiformes; family Syngnathidae; genus Corythoichthys; species Corythoichthys intestinalis. The sequence goes on along the minus strand of NC_080401.1, from coordinate 19,033,354 downwards.
GAAAATCCCACTCGACATACGATCATTTCGACTTGCAAACCAGGTCCTGGAATGAATTAAAATGGTATGTCGATGGATTTTGCAGTGTGAACTCAAAATATAATTTAGACTAAGGACTGGCTAAATTTTAGTTTTTCAAAATCATTTTTTTTTTCTTTTTCTTTTTTTTTTTTTTTTGTATTAGATTTTTGTTTTTTTTGAGATCATTGTGTGTGTGGACATGGCTTAAGTTGCTTTTAAGGATTCACTTTGAAAGATGTTTCATGTTTATTATTCAGATGTTGCTGAGTGTCCGCCCATGCCAATGCCAGCCACCCTGCCTCCGCCATCACCTTGTAAGGAGATGGTGTTCTGCGAGCCCAAGGAGTACAGTTCAGGCCTTCAGCTCTACTGGGCTTCGTGTGCCCGCAGTCTGCCCGACATGGCTGAGGCGTTGGCTCACGGAGCTCCAGTTAACTGGGTCAACACAGAAGATGACAAGCGGACACCACTCATTATGGCTGTGCGGGGGGTGAGCAGGCTTCACCAGCACAGTGAAAAATGACAAATGTACTAATGTTCTTGGTAGTTATATGTATTGTATATATATATATTTGTCACATTTCAGGGTTCATTGGTAACCTGTGAGTTTCTACTTCAAAATGCAGCAAATGTGAATCAGCAAGATGCTCAAGGTCGAGGACCTCTGCATCACGCCACCATGCTGGGACGCACAGGGTTGGTTTTTGGAATTTTTTGATTCATGCGCTTAAGTTCGGCACACAATACGTTGCGTCTCCCTTTCAGGCAAGTGTGCTTATTCTTGAAAAGAGGAGCCAATCAAAATGCTGCAGACATAGAGGAGAAAACACCGCTGGCCATTGCGGTGGAAGCGGCCAATGCAGACATTGTTACATTGTGAGTCTCATTTATTTATCTCCTCTCATCCCCATCTCTTTTCTTTATGAAGCATCTCCAAGCTTCGGCTTTGTAAACATCTCATCAATTTTGTTTAACACAGTCAGCACACATTTTTGCTGAATAGGCCATCATTGTAATCAGTTGTGACGTGCCGTGAGCTGCTCTATGTCACTAAATGAACCCTGACAGTAGGAAATTATGTTTTGAGGTCTATAGAACAGGTGCTCCGATATCTCAACCATAGCAGTCTTTGTCAAAGCATATTTTCTGAACTGTACATCACTCCTGAGTTTTAATTCACACTAGTCAATGCATCATGACGAAGAAAATAAAACCACGCCACACCAAAGATAATACTATTTTACAAACTGGCCAGTCGAAAACTATCAGAAAGACTTAGGAGAATGCCTCCTGATATACGGTACTGTGGTTTGTAGAGGCGTGCGACATTTCCGATTCTTAGATTATTCGCGATTCGGCTGTGGAAGATTCGAGAACAATTCACAAATATCCAAATTCCGATTATTTAATTATACCAGGTAAAGCGGAAGTAAAACACAGTCAGCGCGGTCTTTGGGACGCAATGAGGAACGGACTGAGAGTAAATATCATGTTCAACTCATGCCGCTAGATAAAAAAAACAATCATACCTGACTGCGGCCGACAGCCGCTACAAACAACACCCAGTTGCTAGTTGCTAAAAACATACGGCTACAGTAGATATCATATATATGTAGAACTAGATGCAAAATGACAGACGACGTCGGTGTTAGAACATGTATTATTGAACAGAGATGCGAAATGACAGACTTTCCGGCGTAAGTAAACAGCCGCCATCTTAAAGCAGTAGACCTCTCTAGAAGGCTCTGTTGTAGCGAAACTAATTAACTTTTTATTTAAAATACTCCTAAATCGGCAGAATCTTGTCTTGAATCTATCCTTAAATGAATAGTTTTTAAACTTTGACAAAAGTAGACAGAAGGGAAATTATGGAATAACGGGAGCAATTGTAACAACTGTAACAGTTGATTCACAACATTAAATTAATTGAATGTAGTTTAAAGCTGCTGATACAGAATAGGGACTGGAGTTTTTTATTTACTGTTATTTTTGTATATTTGTTTACTGTTATATGTTAACTTGATACTGAAATAATAGTTTGGTTTAGCCTGAGAGGATTTTTGAACAATTTTGGAACTAATGTACAAAACATTTAAAAAAAAAAAAAAAAAAAAAAAGGAGGGGGGTGCATCAATAATCGTTTTATAATCAAATCGGAGCCTCTGAATCAAAATCGTAATCGAATCTTTAGGTGCCATAAGATTCCCAGCTCTACTGGTTTGTGTTGTATTTTCAATGTTACTAATGCTCTAATGTGTACAGACTAATTACAGTAAAGTTATTCATCTACAACAGACATGTCCAAACTATGGCCCCAGGGCCAACTGTGGCCTCCTGCCCAGTTTTTCTTGGCCCGTAGTAAATTATGAAAATATTGAAGAAGGCCTGTACAAAATCTTAAATTCAGGCTACATCTTGTTGCACTTCTCAGCTTTAACAGTAGATAGAGCAAGTCACCTAAACTGTGCCTTTCCATTACCTCAAGGGTCAAATCCTAACATGTTGAAACAGTGAAGAACTGTGGAGAATTTCTGTATTGCCGCACTCTACATCAAATTGGTGTGCTTGGCTGTCACCCCAGGAGGAAGCCTCTTCTGAAGACGGTACACAAGAAAGCCCGCAAACAGTTTGTCATCTTGTGACGGGCGGGCTTTCTTGTGTACCGTCTTCAGAAGAGGCTTCCTCCTGGGGTGACAGCCATTAATACCAATTTGATGTAGAGTGCGGCATATGGTCTGAGCACTAACAGGCTGACCCCCCACCTCTTCAGTCTCTGCAGCAATGCTGACAGCACTCCTGTAACGAGTCACATGACATTTTGGAGGGAAAATTTCAAGGAGTACTCAATTTGGACATTTAGGGATGTACGTATTTACTAAGGGGTGTACTCACCTTTGTTGCCAGGGGTTTAGATATTAATGGCTATATTTTGAGTTATTTTGAGGGGAAAATGAATTAACTGTATTATATAAGCTGCACACAGGCTAATTTCATTGTGCAAAGTGTCATTTTGTTAGTGTTGTCCCATGAAAAGATATACTTAAATATCAGCAGAAATGCGAGGGGTGTAATCACTTTTGTGATACACTGTAGGTGAGGTAGAGATTTTACTTTGTCTTTTAATGTTGTTGTTAGCGTCAACTGCAGCAGACAGTAGGCGTGTTGTGTTGCACAAGTTCTAAAATAAATGATAAAAAAACCTGACAAAGCTGGCGATTTCTTTGGCGATGTTACCACAATAATAGTCACTTTAACTCATAAAGACTGGCGAACGGAAGTCGGAGGAGGACCGTCGAGATCGTAGACATTCTACGGCCGTATTGTCGAGCCAGTGCACGGACACGCACACCAGGCTCATATTTTTCTATCATTTCCATCTTCATTTCATTGCCAAGCTTCACCCTTTTCCTTTTTTCACCACCTGCACTTGTTGATTCCTCTCACAAGAAAATCTGCCGTGTGTCCGTTTTGAGGGAAAAAAAGAAACTGCGGCACTGTCATAAATCGTCGTCGTAAAGTCGTCGAACATGTCGAATATAAAGCAAATGCGATCGTGTGTCGATGCGATCGTATGTCGAGGTACCACTGTGTGTGTGTGTGTATATATATAAATATATAAATTTAAATAAATTTATATATATATATATATATATATATCCGATTCAATTACAAAACGATTATTGATGCACCCCCCTCCTTTTTTTTTTTTTTTTAAATTTTTTTAATGTTTTGTACATTAGTTCCAAAATTGTTCAAAAATACTCTCAGGCTAAACTAAAATACTATTTCAGTATCAAGTTAACATATAGCAGTAAACAAATATACAAAAATAACAGTAAATAAAAAACTCCAGTCCCATTCTGTATCAGCAGCTTTAAACTACATTCAATTAATTTAATGTTGTGAATCAACCGTTAGTTTTTAAAATTGCTCCCATTATTTCCATAATTTCCCTTTTGTCTACTTTCGACATGTGAAAGTTTTAAAACTATTTTAAAGATAGATTCAAGTCAATATTTTACCGATTTAGGAGTATTTTAGATAAAAAGTTAATTAGGTTCGCTTGGAAGGTTCGCTACAACAGCCTTGCAGGGAAGTGTACTGCTTTAAGATGGCTGCCGTTTACTAACGCCCGCATCTAGCTTTTTGAAGATGTGCTGCTAACGCTACCGAATCTATAATGCATCTAGTCCTATATACATGATATCTACCGTAACATTATGTGGATGTACTTTGTAGCAGCTTTTCGGCAGCAGTCAGGTATGTTGTTGTGTTTTTTTTTTTATCTCGTGGCATGAGTTGAGCTAGAGCCGTGAGTTGAGCATTGGCATTACCCGAGGGGCCGGGTAATGAGAAGCATGGTGTTTAGCTACTCTCGCTCCATTCCTCATTCCGAAGACCGCGCGGCGCGCTGAGTGTGTTGTACTTCCGCTTTACTTGGCATATTTCAATAATCGGAATTTGGATGTTTGTGAATTGTTCTCAAATCTTCCACGGCCGAATCGCGAATAATCTAAGAATCGGAAATGTCGCACACCTCTAATAATATATATATAGACATCAAGTGCATTTCAAATAGGAAGACATTGAGTGATCATGTTTCACTGCCATTAACGGAAATAAACACCCATGTTCCTCCAGGTCATATGGTTTCCTCTCACATTGAAAAACTCAACCATCATCCCCTCATGCTTAGTTTACAATTTATCCCGAGTCTGCATTAAAGAGAATTTAATTTTAACCACAAGGTGTCACTATTGGATGACGTTTGTGTTTTATGGTGCTTAAAAAGACTATATCTAACGTGGATCTGCCATCTGTAAAGCTATTCTGCCTAGAAGAGGATAATTGATTGGTATCTTTGTAATATGTTTTGTTTTTCTCTTTTCCTGCTCTCCAGGCTGCGTCTGGCCAAGATGAACGAGGAGATGCGCGAGGCTGAGGGGCCCTACAGCCAGTCAGGTCAATATAACGCCAACAGCCCCACTGAGATGCAATACAGGAAGTGTATGCAGGAGTTTATCAGTCTGCAGCTGGATGACACATAATGCACTGTACAAGAGTGTCACAAAACGGGCTCAGACGGAAAAAAAAAAATACAGCAGTTTGTAGAATATTTGTCCTGAGTTGGTATGGCTTCTTATGAATTAGAAGCGTTTTCTCAAGAAAAAAACTTCCAGTTTAGTGGGAGATGATTGCATCCAGTATTCCGTTTCAACATACAACAGCTCATAGTCTCTGAGGTCACACACATTACATGTTAGACACAGGTTGCATAGTCCCTTTAAATTCAATGCACTTCCACTAACCATAAAGTACGACAATTTCCGCTAGATCCCTGCCACAATATTAGACATTCTCATCCTTTTTGTGAGTGAAAATTACATCTGTTATGAGACTACTATTTTTAAATGACTTTAGTTTATAAAGTAGTATAATCATACTCAATATTAGAGCTTTATTTTTGTAATGTGCGTATCCACCCAAATTCCTGTCAGAGTTGTAACCAGCGGCTGTCTCTTTGAAACTTCCAATGTCACTTTATTTTGTTTAATGTCCAAACGTGAGGCATCTTTCTATCATGATGTTGATATGCAACCATCTTGATGACCTATTTTGTTTCCAGATAATTCTGTAGTGTACGCACTAAACGAGTTGGCTGTCATTGATGGCGATAGATGTCCAGTCCATTTCAACTGGGTTTTCAAATGGATTGGACATTAATGGCGGCCAATGAGTTAAAATGTTCATATAAAACTGTTACGCTCGAGGTAGGGTGGGAAAGAAAATCCATGTTGTTTTTGGACCAAAGTTTCCTTTATGATTGTTGAAAACCTGCTGGGTATTGTACTTACTATTGTAAGAAATGACTGTGATGGTTACAAATGGCGGGTTTTAAATGAAAATTGGCACAGTAAATGCACGCGGGAACGCAATTTTTGTTTAATTTGGTCCAACAGATGTTTTTAACTCATTTTCGTTTGCAGAATCTAAAACTGATCTTAGTTTTCCCTCTAACATGTCAAGTTTTCACACTATAATAGCCCTCTTTTCTTAAAAAATGAGAAAAATTCTGTGCCAGAGATGTCCCGAGCCAATCAGTTGATCGGCAATCAGGCCGATCGCGCCATTGTTCAGAGGCTCGGAATCGGGGGGAAAAAGATTGAGTTATTAATTTTCAAAATACAGTTGTACCTCTACTTACAACGCCTCTACATGCAGAACTTTCATGTTAAGACACGCCTCAACGGGAAAATATTACCTCGTTACAAAAGAAATTTTAAGATTAGAAAGGCAAAAATACAGTATAGCTGGTACTCGAAGTTCCCAGAGTTCAGTGAATGTAACATATTTATAGCTGCTCTGCCATTGGCTATTGCCTAGCATTCATGGCATCCAATTAGCTAAGAGGAGCTTCTACTGTATGTATATGTGGGTATCCCAGCGTCCTCTTCATTCGCCCCTTCTGTTTCGACAGCTTTACAGTAGTGTATTAACTTCTATTCTTATTACGCACAACTCTGATTTTTTGTTTATTCATACCTGTCAACCTGAGGCCGTTGGCAATCTTACAAATTGTGACATATGCCCTTACAAATTGGTGACTAATCTTACAACGTCGTATATAGCGTGCAATATGAAACAAAAATAACTCATTTAAAATAATGATTTCATTGGTAATATTGTAACATATAACCTGGTGCAATCAAAGAACAAGCAATATCTTCTGATACATCATGATTATTAAAATTTAACAGTGACTTTTGTTATAATGATATGTATAACTTTTGGCAATTTCTATCATTTCTTTTGATGGCTGCACTTCATGGCACTTCAGCTCGCAATATAGTTTGACTTGACGGTAGTTCGTTAGTCTTTCCAATTATAAATTAAAAAGGTCAATTGATAAAATTAACTTACCGATGCAATCTTTGAGTCAGGGAACATTTCTTTTGCTAATTCTGAGAAGTGATCAGCAATATTTGCGGGCAAATTGTGTTCGGCAACAAATTGGCAGAATAAAATCTCCGCTTTCGTCACTTTTCATTCTGCAGACTTCATCTTTATGACCAGTGTTGTTAATCTCACTCTTAAAAAGTAATTAATTACAGTTACAAATTACTTCTCCCAAAAAGTAATTGATTTAGTAACCTGAATGTAAGTAATTAGTTATTTGGCAAAGTAGCTGGTGTTACCTTTCAAAACAAAAAAACTTAGTAACCTTTGCTATGTTTGGAAGTCATTTAATGTTGTGAATGAGCCGTTAAAGTTGTTAACATTGCTCCCATTTTTGCATTAGTTCCCTTCTGTCTACTTTCGACATGTGAAAGTTTTAAAACTGTTTCATCATTTAAAGATAAATTCAAGTCAAGATTTTGCCGATTTAGGAGTATTTTAGATAAAAAGTTACTTAGGTTAGCTAAGAAGGTTCTCTACAACAGAGCCTATCTGGGAAGTCTACTGCGTTAAAATGGCGGCTGTTTGCCAACGCCGCCGAGTCTGTCATGCGGCGCTGTCATATATCGTCATATTTCGAGCATGTTGTCGGATGTAGAAACAAATGGCGAGTCGCATTTTACGTCGGATGTCGAAAAAAGTGTGTGAAAGCGATCGTATGTCGACGTACCACTGTATGTCAATTTTTTTCTTTGTTCAGATTGATTATTAATCATCTATAATATCGGGGAAAATGCGACAGTAACAAAAATAAAATAAAATTAGGCGATAGTTTTGTGGTAGATATCCGTGACCTATTTACAGACACTATTTTTTTCATTGTGACGTAATTTGTTTAAAAGTTTAAAATATGCGAGTGAATAATTTTTTAAAAGTCTAAACTAAATATTAGACATCAATTAATGATTCTAAGCTAAAAAGAAAAAAAATACATTTCAAATTATAAATATCATTATTTACCTTTTTATGGTTGGGTTGAAACAAAAGCGGTTGCGCGATGTCTGTAAACAGGGGTCTCCAGGGTAAAATGGACAAATTAAAAATAGTTCGGGGGCTTAATACGCCATCAAACTACTCTGGCAGCATACAGACATATTGTTCTATCAAACACAACTGTTCTTTTGGCTTACAATGCAGCGGTTTATTTTAAAGAGGGGTGCAAGAGCAGAAACTGCTTTTTCAGCCTTGTCTGTCTTTTCCGCCATATACGTTTTATATTCAGCAACACTCTCGGAAACAGCGGAAGAGGAAGTACTGTAAAAAGTACAGTACTGTACTGGGACTCCGTATCGGCGGATTCTCAAAATCCGGTGACTCTGACTCGGGTGCAAAAATATGTGGTCGGGACATCCCTAAACTTAACATATGTGCTTGTTTCTATAAAAAATCAGATTGACATGCAATGAAATATGAAATTATTGAACTATTATGTTACATGAGATATGGCTTCTGTAATAATGATTCTTTAGTGTTCAACTTAAAGATAATCGCGTTTGAAGTTCCAACAATAGTCAGCCATGATTATTTCGCTTATCTGGAGGCTAAACTGCAAGGAGAAAACATGATATGCTTGAGAAAAAACTAACAGCAATTTTGGAATCAGCCTGCCAATTTTAGTTTTATTCAGCTTAAAATTCTAACTCAGCAAAAATATTTGGGTTATTGTACCCCTGTGTAATTAATATTTGATTGTGAAGAATTAGAAGGGATCATCCAAACGTGTAGATACTGCGTTGTAAAAACGTAATGTTGTTTGCCTGCCCCATCCAGCCCCAAATATTTGGACAGCGCACAAGCACTTTGATTAAAGGAGCCGTATGTACGATGATAATTACGTCGCCGCCAGTGAACGGAACTTTCCCCTCTACACACTGGTCCTTTAAATGACTATGACGCTGCATCACCCGATGGTGCGTTTTCGGGATGTGCTGGACTGTTGAATGCCTTTGCACGCTGCTTTTATTTGTACTGTATATATAAAAAAAAAACCAATCATCTGTCATTTTTGGAATAACGAGTGTTTGGACCTATGATGAGACAGAAGTGAGGATGAAAGAGATGATTAGCGACTGCGGATGAGGGCAACGAAATAGAACGTGATGAAGCTCAGTATGATCACAACTGCTTAAGTTGTAGAATTTTGTGTTATATGGGTCGATGTCAATTCCCGCTCAAGAGTTTGTGCCTTTCTTGTGTTGGCTTCTTTCTCGACCCAGCTGTATTTGTTGTCTATAAAAGGCTGCACTTTAAGCAATACAGTTGATAACTTGTGTGTACGTGTGAGTGTCTTGCTTGCTTCTTCTGTTTCATCTTGTCATCTTTCTGGGCTTGGTTTCTCTTTCGTACATCCGGCCGCGCTGGCGCGCTCACAGGTATGGCTGACCTTTTCTTCTTTTCCCTTTCCTTCTTTGAAATGCGGGGCTTTTGGTTATCCGTTCTCTTCTGTTGACTGATCACTTCTTGTGTCATTCGTTTTATGATGAGATTATTACCTGAGAGTTCATTTAGCTGTGAAAAGGAGCTCACGATTACTTAATTCTAAGTTCTTTAGTAGGAGACAACCAAAGTACAAAATCTGGAATTCACTGAAACCAAAATGTCTGACTCTCCATGAACAAAAAAAAAAAGCTTTCGAGGACAGTGCTACTTTGTGGGGCGAGTGGCCTATGAGTTTGGATCTCCTAAAAAAAAACAAAAAAACATAGGTAGACCCTGGGTTACGACGTACTCGACTTACAAGATTTCGACTTTACGACGCCGGAATCTTGTCCGCCATTTTGTCTCCAGTTGTTTTTTGTTTTTTTTTTTGCTGTTGTTGTCTTGTCAAACTTTATACCTCAGATTATCGTATTTTTAACTTTATTAATATGACATGAATAATTGTGTTGTTCAGCTTTATAGAATGCAAGCAAGGCAATTTTGCTTTTGACTTTCTTCACTTCTTACAATTTGTAAAGCTGTAACACACGTATGTACACTTATGTACAAAACAACACGCATTTTAACAATAAAACGCTTGACACAAAACGATTGGTGTTCAAACGTCCATCTAGTCTCATCAATATGTACATTTAGTAGATTAAATTAGCCTATTTGGCCTAACAAAAGACCTGTAGCTTGGGCAAAGGCAAATTTATTTGCATAGCACAATTCAAAACAAGGCAATTCAAAGTGCTTTACGTCACATGATCCACGAGCAAAGATAAAATGGTTCGTAAAAAATAAATCAAAAGAAGGTTAAAACAAACAATTGAAACAGGAAAAAAAATTGTGCGGTAAAATCATATTAAATCATGAATAGAATTAAAAAAAAAAATAATAGTAATTGAAATCAGAAATGGAAATAAAGCAGAAAATGAATAAAAAGCAAGTACTTTGAAATACTGTATGTAGACAGTTATGAATATGCTGTGATAAACAAAAGTGTTTTTAGCCCTGATTTAAAGGAGCTAACAGTTTGAGCACATTTCAGACCTTCATGTAACTTGAGGAGCATAATAACTAAATGCTTGGAACATACAGGAGACCTGTTCCAGACAACGTTAGGGGTCTATATGCTTCATAGGGATCCTACAAATCAAGCATGCATTTTGGTCCAAGGCCATTACGTGTTTTGTAGATGAGCAGTAGTATTTTATAGTCTACCCTTTTACTCACTAGAAGCCAGTATAACGATTTCAAAATCGGTGTAATGTGATCCAGTTTCCTTGTATTTGTAGGGACTCTGGCAGCATCATTCTGTACAAGCTGCAGCTTCCTGACTGATTTTTTATTAAGATTTGTAAATATACCGTTGCAATAGTCCAATCTACTGAAAATGAATGCATGCATGAGTTTTTCCGTGTCTTGTTTAGTCAGAAGATCAAATTTTAGGTGTGAGTCAATAATTACGCCTAGATTTATGACTTGATTTGTAGCTGTAAGTGACATTGTGCCAAGGTGCGTGTTTGTCTTTGACCTTTCCTTTTTTGCCCCCCAAAATTATCACTGCTGTCTTCTCGCTTAAATGCTGCGAATGCTAACGTACAGTATTTACAATTCTCATAGCAAATTGCTCGCACATTACTCCACTAACTGTAGCTCATAAACCTACTTACAAATGTATACACAAACATATATTAGCTGAAACAACTTACGCCTGATGTGGGCCAAACCAGAGCGGAGGTATCCTTTATCCATGTCAGACGTCTGCGTCTGCTCCTCAGTCATTCAAGGCGACAGTCCAGCCAGACCCAACGCTGCCACCAGAGGGCAATTTTTGGACTTTTGGATAGTTATTTTGAGAGTTGGGGGTACTTAAAGGGTAAATTCCAACGTACACGGAAATTTGCGTTACGTCGCCAGCGTAGGAATGGAACTTATCCGTAACCCATGGACTACCTGTGTTGCACATGCGTGTTATCATTCGTTGAGTCTTTTATTGTTTGTCTGTTTATGTAATTTATCCATCCATATTTTTCTAAACTCATTCGGTGCCATTTTGTTAAAAGGGACAGCTATCATCTTCAATGGCAGCGAATGTTAATGTTTTATAGGGCAAGTGACTGTTTTTAGTCATTAATAAAAATTATATATTTTTACAATATACAGTACTGTGCAAAAGTTTTAGGCAGGACACCTGCCTAAAACTTTTGCACAGTACTGTATATATATATATTTTTTTATTATTAAATTTATTAGGATCATGGAAGCTTCCACTTGGGGAAAATATATACATACAGTATATCCTGTATATACATAATATAATAAAATTATACAGTACTGTATATCTTATATATCTCAAAAAGACCTGATGTCCACATACCGTGTTTGGGTGCCAGGATGCCTTTCTAATTAAATGTATATTTTTTACTATTAATCATTATTGTATTTTTTAAATATCGTTATAGATAAAATATAATTTATAAAATTTAATTCAGTGTATCCCCCAGAAAACATGCAAAGCCTAGTGGTAGAGAAGGTCACTGTTGGCTTACCATAGTTTTTGAAAACAATAACAGTAATTTAAAATTTATGACTATTCATTAACAATACTGTATTTAGGTGTAGAGTCTTACAAAAAGTCTTGAAAAAGTTTTAACAAACAAAAATGCAAAGCAATTCTGTATCGACCATAAGATCTTGCCACTGCGCCTTCAACTGTATTACCAGACACAGTCAGAATATATACATGAAACATAAAATGTATACATACTTTGGACCACCAAGCTTATAAATCATTGAGGGGGAATTAAAATGAATAAAAACAAAAAAGCTCGAAAATTAATTTGCTTTTTATTTATAATTATTAGTATTTAACTCGTTGCCTGCCATTGACAGTGATATACAGTGTCTCATCAGACCATAGTACGTGGTTCCAGTAATCCATGTGCTTTGTTGACAAGTCTTCAGCAAACTGTTTGCGGGCTTTCTTGTGTACCGTCTTCAGAAGAGGCTTCCTCCTGGGGTGACAGCCATGCACACCAATGGCGTACCGCAAGCAACACGTCACTTCCGCTCATTAATATTCATGACGTTAGCTACTGTTGCTAAGTGGGGGACAAACGGGAGCTTGTCCGCAATACTAAATGAGTGAAAATCGTCTTCAAAGGAGATGTTTACAGAGCTAAACCTACCAATTCTCTCTGAAAATGATGTCCCTGGTGCCAAATTCACTGGCAAAGATGTGGAAGAACATAAAAATGTTCAGTTAAAGAGATGTGTTGAGGGCTGAAAAAGACGAAAAAAAACAGCCGACCTAATCATAACCAGCTTTTTTATCGACACCTTTTCTTACGCGACTGACAGTGACATTCTCCTGTTTCAACAAGCTACCCTTTACCACCAGCCGTATCCTCTGGTTATCCTACATCTCTGACCGTTCTTGGGGGTAATTTATATTGTTAGTTTTGTGCGGCTATCGCAAATGACAACGAACACTTTTAATTTTTCATTGATTACAAATCTTAATTCTATAATTTATTTACACTTCCCCCTTAGTAAAGTTTTTTTTTTTTTTTTTTTTTTTTTTAACAACAGAGAAGGTAACTGGCAGTCAGACACCATTTTAATTATTTTTAGGTCATTCATTGTCAGACAGAAGCAGCACGGCACAACGTCATGCTAAACAATATGTAAAAAATGTCAAAATGGCTTACCTCTTTGTCTTCTGAAAGACCATGCCAACCCAACAAAATGTTTACTGCATATGAAATGTAAATGGATTCATTTTGGTTTCAGGAAACGTGTGAAGAAAACATCCTTCATATGTCGTAAATCTAGAGTCGTTTCTACAAGTTCCAAAAAAGCAATCTGTGATCGGCAAGTTAGTTTTTGAAAGATTACCGGAGAAAAGTAGCAGAATTAACATGGTTTCTATGCGAGGGCGGGTCTATAATGTCCCACTTCTGCTTTACTTCCACTTTACGATGCGACGTCACCGTCTAAAAATAGCATGCGTGCGGTGCGGCGTATGGTCTGAGCACTAAAAGGCTGACCCCCCACCTCTTCAATCTCTGCAGCAATGCTGACAGCACTCCTGTAACGGGTCACATGACATTTTGGAGGGAAAATGACAAGCAGTACTCAATTTGGACATTTAGGGATGTACGTAGTTTCTAAGGGGTGTACTCCCTTTTGTTGCCAGAGGTTTAGATATTAATGGCTATATTTTGAGTTATATTGAGGGGAAATAAATTAAATCTATCATATTAGCTGCACACAGACTACATTTCATTGTGTCAAAGTGTCATTTTGTCAGTGTTGTCCCATGAAAACATATACTTAAATATTACTCACTTTTGTGATAAACTGTACATCCAATTCATTTAAACTGGGAGAACCAGCTCTGAATGCTCATCTTTCAGTGCCATTGACGGTGCTAGACGTCCACTCCAGTCAATGGCATCCAATGAGTTCCTTATAAGGGGTTAGCATACAAATATTTTGAATATGTAAATATCCAATGTGTTCTTTTTTTGTTTTTTTTTAACAGGTAATAATTCATTTTTGATTTACTTTTGTTGCAGGTGATGAAACCTACCAGGATATTTTCCAGGATTTCACCCACATGGCCTCCAACGACCCAGACAAACTGAACCGCTACCAGCATTATGACCCCCACAAACCCTGACGAAGACCACCCGTCTTTCATTTCTGACATCCAATTGAATGCTTTGACTCAGAGCCTTGAAGCGAAGGTCCGCTGATGGATGACGACCTTCCGTCGTGAAAGTGAATGGTACGCTGTTCTCCGTCATAGAAATAACTCGATTGTGCTTTTATCAAGCTTTTATTTCAATTTGCACAAATCAATTTGTCTTACATGACCGCCAGTGTTTACCTCAAGGTAAGACGTGTGCATATGTACCGTCATGTGTATGTCAACTTTTTACTGGTATCTTTATTACAGTACACGTACATCCTTTTGGTTTGTAAGCAATTTTATTGTCACAATTTCAGTTAAATTTTCTTTCAAATTGTGATGAATTGTCCACACATTTCTTTTTTTTTTGTTTGTGACCTTTTTATGTTTTAATTTGAAATGCGAAAAATGACTGTACACTTTTAATGAAATGTTTAGCATTGCAACATGAAGCCTGGAGAGAAAAAAAAAACACGTTCTTGTGTGACATACAATAGTATTGAAACCAAAGTGTGATCATTCTTCTTATTCTGCAATTTGTCTCCCTTTCAAAAAGTGTATGTTTGTGTCTTTGTCTTCCGTGTTCTTTCACTTCATGAAAAATGAGAAAACAAGTTGGGATTTAAAAACAAAAATGCTGTACAGAAATGTTAGAATGGTTCACTGGTACTTGAATGACACTTTTGTATATTCTCTCTCCCTTTTCGTCCTCTAGTTCTTTTAATTTTGTTACATGTCCTGTACCATATTTGTATTATTATAGCTGAACTTCAATACACAAAGTAATTCCATTGTCTAGAGTCCTTATTTCAAGCTAAACACCTCCTCTTAAATATAAAGTGCATAACTGTGACGAATGTTGGAACAGAACGTGCTCATAAGAAAAAAAAAAACGGGAAAAAAAAAATAAAACGTCTACTAGAACTGGGGGTGCACGATATCCATTTTTTGAAACCGATACCGATATCAATAACTTCCTGCTCCTCAAAGCCGATACCGATATCGATAACCGATGGGAAAAAATTTTTTTTTTTAAATGTATAACCTGAGTTTTTGAACACCAGGAGGTTTAAAAAAAAAAAAAAAAAAAAAAAAAACTTGTGGCGGATTGAACATAGATTTGCCTTTGATCTCACCAGATTTTTCACAATGACATGAACAAAACAGTGTGTTTCACTTCTGCACTGCCCGACAGCCAGCTAAAAATGAATGCACTTCCATAAACCACAAGGCTTGGTCTTTTCTTGCTTTTATGGGAAGACACTCGTCTTAATAATGTGAAAGTACAACAGAAAAATACACATATTCAATCCTCAATATACAACAAACTGCACAATACACTTATATACACAACTATTATATGTATAGCATAGCACACTAGCTTGAGCTACTAAAGCATTGGCTGGCTTCTACAACAACTTCAACAACAACTTATTAACAGCACATCCATATGTTATAGTAAACACAAAATACTTAGACATATTTCCGAGGCGGAAACTTAACAGAAAGCATTCACGATTGTCAATGCGACCGCTAGGCACCGCAATGTGTATGTGAATGAGCTTGTAATGTGAACAAAACTACTGTGACAAAAAATAGATGCAACGAATTATTCTGACCAGCAGGTGGGAGCAATGCCCCGCAAATGGTCAACTGCTTTCCTATAGTGTGTAAAGTCACTGTAAACTGTGAAGCCAGCACAATACATATTATCGGTCCTATTAATAATGTTATTGGATTTATCGGGATGATGTCATAATTCCTATTATCGGACTAATAATTATCGGACCAGTAATTATTGTGCACCAATAACTAGAACCAACATATGTTACTGTACTTAGGCAAAGTTTGGACGGAAACGGTCCGAACCTAAAACGGAATTTTTTTTTTTTTGGTTACATTTTTTGTTCATGGGGAAATAGGCATGCACACAGACGCAAAAGTGCAGGACACTTTCAATTTGCCGATGTAGTATGCACAGAGGTGGGTAGTTGTCAGGAAAAAAACCACGAGTATTCTATTTGACAGTCACAACGAGAGAAACCACCCACCCACCTCATCGGGGATTAAACCATTTGCAGTCAGGAATCACTCAAGTCAGCTTCAAAGTTTAACGTACGCACTGGGTCGGCAGCTGCAAGGCTCTACACAACTGTGTAGCGTCGCGAGTCGTCTCCCAACTGCAACGTCTCCTTTTTATTTAGTAGCAATAGTCAAAAAATGCCTTAACAGTGGGTGCTTGGTGCGCGTTGATTGGTTAGTTCAATATAGCAACAGTTTGGGAAGTGAGTCAGCTCTAACTGCTTCTCCTTATTTGGTGTAATTTCTCAAAACTGGATGCTTACTGTGAAACAGAAGTGAAACTTATTACAGCCCAACCTGGGGATTTTCCACAGAAAAACATCCTGAGTTATGACCTTGGAAACTAGCTCTGGCTGGTACAAGAGGGAGTCATATCTTGATTAGGCAGTCAACAGGCGTCATTGTGGAAGTTCAATGAAATATATGAAAAACACATCTTTGGAACGCACGAACATGAATACAGTCTCGCAAGCATATAGTTTCACAGCAGTTAATATTTGTGTTTTATAAGCATGAATAAAATATTCTTTCTCAGTAGTAACCATAGGTGGTGTTTTGTGGCATGGGGCAAATTGCTCAGTTAGTAGCTTAGCCCTTGCTCGCAAATACAGGAATCCCAGCTATGTGTGAGTGGGTGTGCATCCGTGTGTGAGCACGTGCATTTTTCTGCAGAAAAGTAGACTCCGATTTTTGCGTTCCGTTAAAATATCCAATTTAATTTTTTCCCCGTCACTGACACCCTTTCGAAACGAATCAATTTGAAAATGGCGGCAGGCAAAACAGGAGACTGCATCCTTTTTGTCCTAATATACCAGCCAAGAATATTTATAATCCTACATTGAAAATGAGCGTTTCTTTTTTTTTTTTTCCCCCATTTTTTAGGGGAATTTTAAATCGGTCTGCTTTAGGACAGCTATGCTTTAGGCCAAAGATGTCGCCCATTGAATTATTGTAGGCCCGGTTGTGGCGCTGTTACAATTAGCGTCTTTAAACTGCAACTCGCTCACCAGTTTGGCGGTGATCTCCGGCGTTTCGTGGTTCACATTTTCAATCCTTGGTTCTCGCTCAGCAGTTGTTGTTGCTTTTGAAAGCTTAGGTTCCAAGAAAATTACGTATATCCTTGTTTCTTCTGTCCTCTGGTGGTTTTGGCTTAGCAAAGCAAATGACCCTAAGTTTCTCGGCACATGATATCTTCAAAAATTGATTTTGACCAATGATAAAAAATTTTTTTTTTGTTCATTTCATTCTTTTTTGTTGGTGGTTTTATTGATTTACAACTTTTATACACAACATTTTACCGGCAAAGTCTTAATTTTAAATTCATATATAGTAAAGTCAATTACATGCAATGATAATGATATTTCCGAACCCCCCTCCCGTGCCCCCCCTTAGTCTCTGCGTATGGTAGTAACTAGGGGTGTGACAAAATATCGAAATGGTGATATATTGTGATCATTTGTATCCCAAAAGCTTATCAATATTCTCCTGCAAGAATCGAGATATCATTTTAAAAGGGTGTCAATGTCTTTTAAAAAAAAAAAAAAATCTCCCACCATAATAGTGTCTCAGTTAACTCGAAGGCTGCCTTGACGGTGCTCGACACCCAATCCATTTAGACTTGGAACGTTCGTTCATTCAAAACCAGAGCATTCACAGTCATTCTTTCAGATTTTCAGGGCATTTATAGGTCACTTGCTGTTCATTTTAGGGCATTTCCAGGTCATTTCCTGTTGACTTTGAGTCACTGCCTATTCATTTGGGTGATTCCCCAAAATCAACAGAAAGTGACGAAAATAAACAGGTAAATGACATTAAATGGCCCTCATTGCCTGGCATTGGATGCTACTGATGGCCATAGACGTTCAATCCGTTTGATGTTGGAGGGATGCCACCCTCCCAGTTCAAACGGATTGGACGTCTACTAGTGATAAACTCATTCCAGTTCACAGCAGAAGCTTGTTTTTCTGTTTATTAGTTGTTTTTAGAATATCCTAGAATGATTTCCTGACCAATGTATCGATAATCGTTTTATTGTCATATTGTCAGATCATCGTTAATGTGAGCTTTGTATCGCAAACCGTATCGTATCGTGAGGTACCAAGAGGTTCCCACTCCTAGTAGTAACGAGTTACATTTACTGGAGTAACGTTTTGAGAAAAATTTACTTTTAGGAGTAGTTTTACAAAGCCATACTTTTTACTTGAGTAGATTTGTGAAGAAACACTACGCTGCTGCTTTTGGGCTACACTAGTCATTACATTTTACTTTTTTTTTTTTTTTGCCAGTGATGCCAACGACAATAATCGCATGACTCCAGCAATCGGTCTCAAGCTTGCCGTTCTATGATCACGCCGGCCTGTTCAATCAGGTGCCGTCTTTAAAGCACCGTTAAAAAAATCAAGTGTTTGACAAAGCTGGCATCAACATGATTTGAAAGCATGGATTTTGACCTCTCTCCCAGTTTTTAATTGGCTTCCGATTGACCACGGAAAAACTGAGATATGATCCTTTTAATTTCATATTAGGAAACATGAAGGAACAACCGTAATTTTCGGACTATAAGCCGCTACTTTTTTCCTTCAATTTGATTTTATTTGGGTAAATAGGCAACACTTTATTTGACGGTGGCGTCATAACACTGCCATTAGACAGTCATAATTATGACATGACACTATCATGGGCATTACTGAATGCTTATGACAGATGTCATTAAGTCTCATCCAGCAAATTATCGTAATGGCCCGAATATAAGACGGCCCTGATTTTAAGACGACCCCCTCTTTTTCAAGACTGAAGTTTGAAAAAAGACTTTTTGAACACCAAATTAATTTTTATCCAGAAAATAATTACAGTACATCTGAAACAAATGATTATAACAATATATTTGAGAGAAGAAGCATGTTATTTTGCCTCATTCAAATCTTAATATCTGGAATTGAAATAGGTAAACTAAAGTGCAATCACATTTGTAAATGAATGGATTCAGGTTTTTGAAATGTAAATAAACCAATCTATTGTGATAAAACAACAAAATTGCAATAACTGCATTAACCATCAAAATGAAGTCTAACTGTAACTGTAGTCTTGAAACAAACCTGAATAAGGGAAAACATTGCAATAAAATAATGCAAACTGGTTAAACTTCAGAGAAGCCGAGATCTGTCATGACAGAACATCGCTTCAATGATATCTGGCGCCATCTAGTGTCGTGAATGGGTATAAAGTCTAGACCGCGAATATAAGACGACCCCCACTTTTTCAGTCTTTTTTTTTTTTTTTTTTTCCCGGGCCAATACGGTATGTCACTAACTCCACTTATGTCCAGCTTGGATCTTTTACATCCATTCAAAAGTGAGACACTTTACCCGGATAACACTAAATGACATCTGTAATAAGCATTAATTAATGCTCACGACAGTGTCATGTCATAATTATGATTGTCTAATGACAGTCTTATGGGGCTACTGTCAAATAAAGTGTTACAAGATGCCATAACCAGCAATTGATGAAATAACTGGAACAGTCACTGAAGAAATATTTCGCACAGAACATGAGTTTCGATTGTTATTTACACCTGTAGCATTGCAATCCATGCTAGGAGGTATGTTGGACAACAACAGTGTTGACAGCAGGTGGCAGCAGAGGTGTACTGCCTCCCCCAAGGGAGCAGTGATGGCCAAATGAAACCATTTGAAGCAATGAATGGTGGTTCATTTGATCTTATGCCAGTCGTATGATGCCACTGTCAAATAAAGTGTTTCCGGTTAATATCTTTTGGTGTAAATATCCGATAATACAGTCAAGACAGCTGCGGCTTATAGTCCAGTGCAGCTTATCTATGAACAAATGTCGTCTTCGTGTCAAATTTGATGGTTGGCGGCTTATAGTCAGGTGTACCTTAAAGTGCGAAAATTACAGTAGTCACTATTCGAACTAGGAACAATTTTCTCCACTAGAGGGCACTAATGCTCTTTGGATAAATGATGCTTCAGTTTTGTCGTTTTTTTTTTTTCACTCGCTGGAATTCAATGGGGTTTGTTTTGTATTTAAAAGGCTTAATGTGGTTATGTAATGGATTATTGTACAGTGTAATTATTGACCCTACTCACGTGACGTCACAGCCACGCCCCCGCGCCATGTTGTCCGGATACTAGTCATGTTAATGCATTAGCGCTTCGTAAATTCCTCCTATTATGGCGTGTTTTTCTGCTCGTTAACATTAATAATCAAAATGGTGAAGTCGTGTGTGGCGGTCGGTTGCAAAAACAGAGAAGATAGACGTAGAGACTTGAATTTTTACCGTATTCCGAGAGAGCCGAAGAGGAGACCGAGATTGACTGCTGCAATTCGACGAGAAAACTGGGCTCCAAACGACTACCACAGATTATGTAGTAGTCATTTTATATCTGGTAAGATGCATTTAATATATATTTAGAGGGTTTTGTGCTGACAACCACAATTAAGATCATCGCTAGGCTAAACGCCGACAACATACACTCAGACGTTGTGAATGAACTTCCTGAAAATATATAATTATAAGAAGATAATCAGACAGTTGTCATACAATTAATTTACAATTTCACTATTGAGGTCAAAAGCCAAAAAATAAATTCAACTAGGGACAATCTGGAGTAGTGCTATCGCACTTCATATTTATTACGTATTATATATGTATATAGTGAGAGTGCTATCGCTAAACCATATAAACATTAAAAGCCCTAGCTCCATTGACAAATGATATGAAATACATTAGAATTGACAGTGGATGTTAGCAATAACAAAAGATTTTGAATTGAAAATTTCGTAACTCACCTTCCAAGCACAGGATTCCTGCCGAATTTTCGTGTACGAGGACCTGTTTCACCCAACCAGCAACGTAGCATTTATAAGCCTCCAAGCTCTTAAAGTTTTTCAAACTTTCGTGAGAATAGGCTGATTTTGTGTGGACAAGATAGTTGTAAATATCGGGATATCAGATGTCAGGCGCAGCCAGCGTGTCGAAAAACATCGATTTAGGCATCAAATACGGATCTGGCGAATGGATAAACTGAAGCTTTTCCACGTAACGCCTTTTATGCAACGGATCCAATGAGTTTACAGCGTCAGATAACACCGGGGCTTCCATGAATTGCTCTATAACTTGCTCGACTAATTGAAAACAATGAGAATAGGTCTAAAAAAGAGGTACAATATGGCGGCCGGAAACAGCGACACGCCCATTTTGTGACGTAGGTGAGTAGGGTCTATAGCATCACATATAGATAACTGCTGAGAAAAAAAGTACCATTGTAAAATAAAAACTTTACTCAAGTAGTGAGTAACAGCTTACGATGTTTTCTTTTCACCAAATACTTTTTTACTTTTACTTAAGTAGTATTATCTTAAAAGTAACGCTACTCTTACTTGATTAATTTTTTTTGGCTACTCTATCCAACCTCTGAGTGTGCATGGCCAGCATGAATGGGAAACGCCACCAATTACTTGAGTCCTGTGTGAAACACTTTCGCTCCTGTTCTGGAGATTTAACCGATGCCCACCCAATTGGGCTATTTTTTATACCAAAAACTGGTTGATAACCAGGGGAGCGCATATTTGGTACGCAGCTACGTATGCATGACGTCATGTGCATCACGACGTGCCTTTACATACCTGTAAGTTCAGAAAGAAAGAAAAAATTTCAGCTATCCTTTATTTGACAAAGATGAAAAGAGCAGAGAGCACATGAATTCTCTTGTAGTGATGGAGATTCAGATTTAAGGATTTATTTGTCATTGACACCAGATCTCAAAAGATGACAACAGATGCAACGAAATTCCGTTCGGTGAGTGAGCATCGGGCCGCTGCAGACTTTGTTGCGCACCACCACTTCGCTCTCTTCTTTAGAAATTATAGAGCAAGTTACAAGCAGACATACATACTGTATATCATACAACATAGCATGGGTATGACACAACGCACAGGTCATGTGCAGGGATTTTTTGTCCGAAAAAAAACTACCAGTCATGGCTGGAGGAAGGGGGGTGGTGGGGGGTCAGTGATAGTAAGAAACAGGCGATGGCGGACTGAAGGGGGGGGGTGGTTGAGTGTGAGTGTGTATATGCGCAAGTGTATCAGTATTTGTACGTGTCTGTAGACAACATAAGAGTCGCAGGGCCCTGCGACCGGCCTTGAGAAGAGATCAAGGGCAAGAGATAGGGCCATCTGTGCCGCTCTCTCCAGGAGAAGGGAGGGGTGGGGTAAGGGTGTTCGGGAAAGGAAAGTAAAATTATAATCAAATTAAGCCAAATAAGTAATTTAATATGTCCAAATACGGTTGGTCTTCAGTCAAATTTTCGCTTCTCATGGCGTAGGCAAGATCTCAGGTCCCTTAAGTTATTGCCAATCAGGGGCGGACTGGGACTAAAAAGCAGCCCTGGACTTTGACTCAGCCCAGCCCATAAGAATCGCTATACGAAGGGAAACACAGACCCATAGGGGGGTCTGGGAACATGCCCCTCCCGGGAGAATTTTTTTTTTTTTTTTACATTTTATTGTAAAATGCACCAATTTCGGGCACTTTGGGAGAAAAATGAAGAAAATGTGTCTAGACTGTGACTGTCTGACTACGGGCACTCAAAGTACTGCAAGGCTGAACTGGAGTTGGATTCATTTTCTGTACTAGCTCTATGATCAACCTGAATAAACAAATGAAAGAATTTATTTTTCAAAGCAAGTTTTACGTATCCAATTGATTATAATATATCTCTATAGATCTCTGTCTATAAAATGACTTCATTGTTTATGCCATAATTCAGTGGTCTCCAAACTATTCCACATAGGGCTGCGGCGGGCGCAGGATTTCATTCCAACAAAACAAGACAAAACCTCTGCACCAATCTGGTGTCCTACAAGTGCAATCAGTTGATTGCAGTCAGGTGCTGCTTGTTTTAGCAGAAACTTCATTGGTTAAACTGTCGGTACTCGATCGGTTAAAACAAAAAACAGGCCCCACAGCGGCCCTTGAGGACCGGTTTGGAGACCCCTGCCATAATTAATCTTGCCATACAAATAATAAATTTCAATGAAAATACAATACACATTTCAAGACAAATCCTGTATACATAAACTTCATTGGAAAGTATTAACCAGAAAACAAAACAATATATAAATGATTAATAATGTATATAACATCAATTTAACTACCTAAACTTTAAAGTAAAACCATTCATTTTATTAATATTTTGTTATATTTCTTCTGAATTAATATTGCTATGCTGCGTGTGCATACATTGTTTTACGGCTAAAATATTTTTTCTTAGGAGAGGGATAGTAGGACTAGCATACTGTAACTTGACACGATTGCAAACGGGTACATCGACTAGCTGGCACTAACCCTTAAATTGTCATTTATTTGATTTAAAATGTAGCTACCTGATGGATAACAATTGCCAGTTTACAGAGCAAGTAACCCTCTTCATCCCAATTTACTTGCCCTGCGCTTGTCTGGGGAACTTCCAACAGTTTATCGTTGCCCCCTCCCTCTTCTTTTCTCTCTCCCAGCACCGTCTGCACGTCAGAGCGGCTGCAGCTCCCTCTCACCATCGCCGGGAGCTGAGCTGTTGTTACCCGACGTGGCCGTTGCAGCCAGACTGCTGCTTGCGAAAATATTTGTCGATTTATGACATTTTAATGCTTCACTCTCCAGTTTCTTTAATTTTTTCTCTCTAACCTTCTCCGCGCCACCCTGCTCTTTTCAGTTTTTTTGCCACCACCATCCATATTGTGCATTAACACTCGTCGCTATTTTGCTTCCACAAGGAAGGAACCAATGAAGGCTACTCTGTACTTTCGTCGTTCCTAGTCTATCAGATTGGCGGTGAAAAACCAGGCGCATTGCTGCCACCTGTCGGATTGGATGCGAACTGTAGATAATCAGAGGATAGGGGGGATAAAAACAGTGATGCATAATGAATGGCGGCCGCCGGCCGTCCAGGGCACCGGCCGTTCTGTGATCCTCCAGAACCCACAGATTACCAGTCCGCCCCTGTTGCCAATAGTCGCGGTCTCCCTCGACAGTTCTGTCACCGGGTGCAAGGTAGCATCCACTTTTCTCCATCCTTCCTCGGACCAAACCGTGAGTCCGCGAAGCCAATTCTCGATCTGAGCCTTGATGCGGACTTCAAATGCCTTAAATTGCTTGATCCGTTGTCAATTTGCTGATTTCCTTGAAAGCTACTGTCTTGGAAACTTTCCGGTAGAGCAGGGCACCTCTGAAGCCAAGCAAAAGGAAAAACCCACAACCGTCAAGCCAAACAGCCAAATATCCTTGATATCTTCCACGGACAGCAAAGTAAGACACGCTGGCGGGCAAGACGGCTCTCCTCGTGCACCGTGTCTTGTTGAAAAAAATCTTGTCAATTGCGCTGAGAGACCAACTACTCAGATCCATTTTTCGTATGAAAGACCAGCACGGTTGATCCAAAGAGGAAATACAAAAAAAGCAGACAGACTAGACGAGACTGACGAAGATGAGGTGATGTGGCATGATCTAAAGACAGCGATTCATGCCAGACATCCCAGGAATCTGACTGAACTACAGCAGTTATGTAGAGAAGAATTGGCCAAGATTACTCCTGATCAATGTGCCAGTCTGATCTACAGCTACAGGAAGTGTCTGGTTGAGGTTATTGCAGCCAAAGGAGGGTGGGGGGCACAAAATATTAAATGTGATGGTTCAATTACTTATTTTTCCCCTTCTTTCATTGTTTGCATATTATCATTAAAATTTGAAAACCTAGAAATGTTTGGGTGGTTTTAGTTAAAGCAGTTTTTTCTTCTGTGCGATTTTGACAAAAATCAGATCACATTTGATGGTGATTTAATGCAGAAATGTGAGGAATTTCAAAAGGTTCAGATAATTTTTCATACCACTGTATATCTATATACGTATATGTATGTTTTTCTGTATTGCCACTGACGGCAATAGCCATCAAATCAATTTTAACTGAGAGGCCTGGCAGTGCACGTAATGCGTGTCGGCCACATGCACACGCAGGCTCTGGCCTCGGTCCTGGTTGTATTCCAGGAAGTTTGTGGTGTTTTCGCCTGCGGAGACATGAAGGACCGCCACAGGAGACGTTCCCTTTCATAAAAACCAAACATTTGACTCCTGTGACCTCCAAGCTTACATTTGTCAACCCTGCACTTTTTGGACTCAACATCAAGTACGTGTTCAAAGGTACTTTTTACAAATCTGACTTTTGTTGGCGATGACAGTGCGTTGTGTAATGAGGCAAGATGTGTTCAGTCAATTGAAAAGGTTCAACCTTCTGGAGCTGCTTTGCGCCAGTAATCCAAACAATGAACTGTGTGTTAGGGATGCATTTATTGTTCTTCTACTTCGCCGAACATTGTTATTATGCGATGCTTCTGCATCATTTCAATCTGCAACCAATCTGACTTTTTCCAGAAGCTTTCCCGGCTGAGTTTATAATGGGTTGGAGGGGAATGCGCAGCTGTTCAGCACCTTCCCTGTGGAAACTTTTCGTTGCAGAAACAAGATCACGCACAAGCATCACCGGTACATGATTGACTTTCAAATTATGGACGCATTAAGACTAACAGATATAAATTGTTAGTGTTTTTATGTAGATCTTGGTGATTTAAATGGAAATGACCACTTATCTGAATACTTGGAGACAGCTCTAGTGAGTGTCTGAGATCAGTCAAAACTCCCATTAGTGTTAGTTTTTAGTTGGAGAAAGAAAAAAAAGTGAGACAAGGGATGTCCAAACTTTTTCTCCAAGGTCCGCTTTTCAGAAAAATTTAAGGTAGCAAAGGCCAACTTGAAATCCTTATTTCACTTTCATTTGTTATACACAATGTATATGTCACATCATACAGCACATGTATGTACAGTGCCTTCCATAATTATTGGCACCCCTGGTTAAGATGTGTTTTTTAGCTTCAAATATTTTTTTTATTCAAATAATATGGGACCTTAATGGAAAAAAAGGAGAAAAATCCAACCTTCAGTACAAGTGCATTTATTCAGTGGGGGAAAAATCCCACATAAAGAAATAATTATTTGACATCAAATAATGTGTGTCACAATTATTAGCACCCCTGGTGTTAATACTTTGTACAACCCCCTTTTGTCAACAAAACAAGGTCTGGGGACTGAGATGGCCATGGGAGGAGCTTGATTTTTTGTCTGGTGAACCATTTCTGTGTAGATTTGGCCATATGTTTAGGGTCATTGTCTTGCTGAAAGACCCAGTGACGACTCATCTTCAGCTTTCGGGCAGAGGGCAACAGATTTTGATTTAAAATGTCCTGGTATTTCAAAGCATTCATGATGCCATGCACCCTAACAAGGGCCAGGGCCTTTGGAAGCGAAACAGCCCCACAGCATCACTTACCCACCCCCATACTTCACAGTGGGTATGAGGTGCTTTTCAGCATGCGCATCTTTCGTGGCATGCAGGACCCACTTAGAGTGACTGCTGCCAAAAAGCTTAATCTTGGTCTCATCTGACCAAAGCACAGGGGAGGGTTCCGGGCGCGGGCCTACAAATGAGACGTAAAATTTCGGGGGGTTTTCGGGCTCGGGCATACAAATAAAAAATGAAATTTCTGAGTTTTTCGGGCTCGGGCCTGCATGATAAGTTAATTGCTCGGGCCGGGTCGGGCTTTAATACGCGCGGGCCGGGTTGGCTTTTTTAGGCCTGAACTAGGCTCTATATAAGTACGTTCAAAAATCTTCCCTGCGCAATTCCGGTGATGCAACGGATTTGGTTTCTGCATTTGTATTATTATTCTCATGTTTCGCTGTAGAGGAAGCTACTTTACATTCAAAGCAATGCAGGGTTGACGAGGAACCCAAATCCGCTTCCTCACCGGAGTAACGTCACAGACATGCGCAGTTGCAATCGAGAGAGCAGAGAGATAGGACATAACATAACAATGGCTGAAGCGGAGAAAGAGGGAGTGCTGCTGTGTGTAAAAAAGCGAGAAAGCCCTGGTTCTCATTCAAAGCACAAATTAAATGCTGCGATTTTTTTTTTAATATATAGTATACTATTTTCATTTGACTTCAACCAGGAGTGACACAAGAGCCAATAAAAAGTTGTTTAATGCCTGACCGCTTGTGTTGCCTCATGATTCACGAAAAATATGCTTTGCTTTTAGAATTTTAATGCATCCCAGGCTTTAATGCATCGCCATGCATTGCCGAATCGAACCGAATCGTGACCCTCTGAATCGAATCGAATCGTGGCCCTCCGAATCGTAATCGAATCAAATCGTGAGGGCAGTGCCGATGCACACCTCTACTTTTTTGTATGTACTTGGGCGCAGAAGTACGGTTCTACCTGCTCTACGCATCCTGCGCCAAAATAAAAGCATCACTAAATAAAAGTCAATATTATAATCAAATAAACATTTTGCCAAAGTGCAGAACAATCATCTTAATAAAATAAAATTATGGTAACTGTGATGTACAAAGTTTTACAGGACTTAAAAAAAAAAAAAGCTGGAGACAAAATGGCAGACGAGACTCCGGCATCGAAAAGTCGAAATCATGCAAGTCGGTTACGTCATAACCTGTATATCGCACCTGCCAATGGTGGGACCAAAACTACACTCTTGTATTTATGTATGAAAAGAAAACCATGGTTATTGACTGTCAATTCAGGGAACGCCTGAGACCGCGCAATCCGCGCATGCACATAACACTATCCTACATCTATAAACAAAGCATCAAAAGCCTTCATTTTCCATTCTGCTTAACCGAACGAGAGTGCTGGAGCCTATCCCAGCTGACTACAGACACTAAGCGGGTTACACCTTGAATTGGTTGCCAGCCAATTGCAAGACACAATGAGACAACCAAACATTCACACACACACTCATACCTAGGGACAATTTGGAACCTACCACGTTTGTTGGGAACCAATGAGTTACTCTAATTCTGGGAAGAGCTTCTCTGTTGTAGTTCATCCATCACCAATGGGAAGATCTTCCACACTCGACTCATTCAGGCGTGCCTTTATGAGGCCTCGCAAATCTTTCTAACAGCTGAAGCATTTTAGAACACCCACAACCGTGAGGTTGGCAAACAGATGAGGAAATTAAGCTAAAAATCAGCTCGGGATGAATTTGGGCCATTTTCCCACCTCTGTTCGAAGTGAGCAATGCGCTGAGTCACGCAGGATTCATGTCGGGGGCCTCATGTTGTCTTCCCCAGGCATTACAAATGAAACCACTTTCATCCGGCCTACTTGAACTGGAAACTTGGCGTGTTGAAAGCAAATAGAGATGAAAATAGAACCAATTCCTGCATAGTTTTTGGTCTGTTGACAAGGCGGAGTCCTCCTGTGGGATTGACTATAAAGGAAGAGCGAGAGCATTATGAATAGTGTTAGCCAAGAGAAGTCAAATTTACTTTTCTTGTTTTAATAAGCATGACAATAGAACATTAATAGAATATACTGTATATATATATATATATATTTTTTTTTTACCAATTTTAGGAGCTCATAAGAATGAACTGGAGATGAGAACTTTTACTATAAAGCCAGATGTTCTACACTACCGCATCAATGCATTTTTGATAGAATATAATGTTATGAGAAAAAAACATATCATTTTTTGCTCATAATGCCTATGTTCTACACTACCGCATCAATGCATTTTTTGATAGAAAGAATATAATGTTATGAGAAAAAAAAACATCATTTTTTGCTCCTAATGCCTTGCTGTGTGGTATCAGCATAGGTACTGTACAGATACATAAAAATGTGTCGCAGAAAACACTCAGGTGACTCAAAGGTCCGGTCTGACACCGATTTGGCAGAATTTCAGAATTGTCCTATCTGCATGTGTGATACATCATTGGAAGGCTTAAAATCTTTATTTTCTGGGGGAAGAAAAAAAATGAACAGGAGGGCATTTTTTGACACCTTAAAGGTAGGTTGAATGAGGTGAGAGAAAAAATTTCAAAGGCCTCAAAAATGTGGCTATATTTCATTTAATAAAGGTTTTGGACACCCATCCATCCTGGTACATAATAAATAACGAACAGTTCAAGATGATCCCCCTTTGTCTACTCAAGTCTTTGATAATCATTATGCAAGCACATGATGTGGGTGGATGTACAATAAAGGAAATTGGTGTGTGAGTAAATGTAGAGTTATTTTAGCCCTGTTTTATTTTGTAGATAAAAATGGATAACGGGGAGTAAGCTGTATAGTTAATGAAAACTTTAAAAGAAAATACACTTCCAGGGGAATTTTAGGGGTTAAATTCCAATATCATAATACTTAAATGTTTGCTGCGGTCTTTTAAAATATTTTTTCAATTATGATTAATGAATGTGAATGTAAGATACTGACAATAAAAGGCTCCATATGCATAAAGGGAACATATAAATGTGAGTACATAACATGAATTATTGTATTTAGCCTTGAAGCCTAAGACCTAGGCTTTGATTTTGGCATCTAATGTATCCAATACATCGATGCCATCCAATAATAAGCAATTCAAACGGCAACAAGAGTAAAAAAGATAATGGATAGCACGCCAGTCAGTTAGCCTGCTGTGTCCATAATTCTCGCGCTAGCGTTTGACTTAATGTATGTCTTTTTGTGGCTTTCCGGTAACTCGAAGTGTGAGCATGAGAGCACAATTAAAGACATGGTGATTTTAACAAGGTATTATCATGTACTTGTATCGATCCAAAAACTCCGTATAGCATTTATCACCGAGTGTCAAGACACAGCTGTGAATGGCCACAGCCAGACTTTGTAGGGCTTTTATGGGTGAAACACGGAAATACTTCAAGGGTCGCAATGCAGAAATTGGACATCAAGGAGTGGTAGAGATTTTTTTTCCCAATACATTTACCCTTTTGAACTTTTTTTAATTAAATTTTTTTCTTTGTTCGGATCGATTATCATCTAAAATATCGGGGGAAATGAGACAGTAACCAAAAAAAAAAAAAAAAAAAAAAATTGAGCGATAGTTATGAGGTAGATATCCGTGGCCTATTTACACTCTTTTTCATTGCGAGTGATTTTTTTTTTTTTTTTTTAAACCAAATATTTGGCATCAATTAATGATTCTAAGCTAAAGTGTAAAGACATTTCAAATAATAAATATAATCACTTACCTTCTTTTTATGGCTGGGTTGACACAAAAGCAGTTGCGAGGTGTCTGTAAATGGGGGTCTCCAGGTTGAAACGGACAAATTAAAAATGGTGCTGGGGCATAATGCGCCATGAAGCTGCTATGGCATCATATAGACATATTGTTCTAACAAACACAACCGTTCTTTTGGCTTAAAATACAGCAGTTTATTTTAAAGAGGGGTGCAAGAGCAGAAAGTGCTTTTTCAGCCTTGTCTATGTTTTCCGCCATATATTTTTTAAAAATACTAAATTACTGCATACCCACCTTTTATGTAATTGCTATCATAGCTTTGCCAGACACTGCTTAGAAACCTTAGTGAAACAGGTAGTGCACAGTCAATGCAAAGATCAATTTTGCTAGCTACGTTTCCCTGTTTTACCACCTTTTAACAAAACTAACATGCTTTTGTCAATGTCAGTTCATAAAACGCTAAATCCTGGCTGGTACTATCATTTGACATGTACATTTATCAACCATTTAAAGTATAAACTCTAACATCGAAATGATGACTGTTAAATGAGGGGAAAAAAACCTTCAAAACGGCCCTGGACGGTTCATTTTCGAGAGTGACAAGCACGGCTTCTTTTACGGCATCGTTCGTAACTGGCGGCCGTCCTGAGGAGGACCACCGGTGATTGGAAACAATCTCAAAGAGTACATACTGTGCAGCTTTGGTGCATTATTTCTTAACGCTAGCCAATACCCGAATTTTAGTGCTGTATCGGGGCCTCTTCCAATACTCCTATTGGTATAACATTAAAAATAGTTGATGTAAAACCTCATTGTGAATACGATACCTTCAATGAGAACATGAATTATCATTGAAAAATGATGTGATGATCACACAAATTAACCCTTAAATACCTGCAACATGAAGCAATTATCAGAGAATCCCAAAATTTGAAAAATAAGGTCCTAATGAAACCTTTTTTTTTTTTTAATTTGTAAAAAGAAAAGTGAAAATGAATATGTGTAATAAGTGCTCTAATATCTCTAACCCTTGCTAAATCCTGTCTAATTTTCTCATGAACCTTGCAGATGCATGTGTTGACTTGCATCAATCATTTTTTTTTTTTCAAAAACAAATGTCAAAATTCTGAATTGGTCTCAAAACCATGAAATTTTAAGTGTATCAAATGTTATACATTTGGCAATAAAGGGTTAAGGAAAAATGTATTCCAGTTTTGAGTGAATGTTGGTGATGAAAAATGAAAAGACGCAGCTTAATTTATGATGTGGTTTTTTAAAAAAAAAAACATTCTTTCCCTTCTCTCGATCAAAGTTAGAAAATGAATGGAAAAAGGTGAAATAACACACTGTTCTATATCTGACTTTATTGAATGAACAACAGAATACAAGGTGAACATGTAAAACAGGTCCTTTATGAGCAAAAGGGGCCACTACAGGAACATAACCACCCCCCAAAAATATTGGGAGTGGAAAGGACACACGCTTTTTCTTCTGAGGCCTGAAAACAAGAAAACACCTGATGTCAGTCCAAATGTCCCCATCTGCTGATATCCAAACTACTGTAATATTTTAACTCTAACCAAATTTGACAAGAAAATAGTACTCAAATATAGGCCGCATTGGACTACAAGCCACAGGGATATTCACAACTGCAGTCACCTGATTTATTCGTCGATATACTCGAAGGGCTCGGGAGGCTCGGGCTCCTGCTCTTCTTCCTCGATTTTTGGGCCGTGCGCTGAGACCGGCTCAACAAGCTCCTCTTCTTCTTCACTTGTGTCTTTCATGATGATGATGCCGCCTGTGTGCAGCTGAACAGCAGACAGACATGGTCAAAAACAACCTTTTTTGGTGAATACGTTAATACGCATCCTCTTGAAATTGTGAAGCCAACAGCCGAAGACTACAAAATAGTTCAAACCTTTGAGACATTTTACAAAAGTGCACTTTGTGAAAATTGTGGTCAAAATGAAAATGTATGGCTTCAGAAGTACACATTTCCTGTTTGTCGTTGCTCCCATTCTAAAACGTAGCTCCACATAAGGATTTCTTGTCAAATGTTGTTCTAACTCCCAATTGCACAACCGTCGGGGCACAAGTCAAGCACTGAAATGTAAAGTCCATAAGCAATTCGGATTCGGTAGATATGCAAAATTAGAGGACTGACTCGCATACAGAAATATTTGATCGGGACATCCCTAATGCAATAACCTATGTTGCATTTCATGCGGTGATCAACTTCTCAATTTCTGAAATATATATTGTTCAGAAGAAGAAAGACAAATGTTGGTCAAATGCAGCTGAACTCTATAACATCATTTTAGAAATTAATGTACATTGCACTTATGTGTAATACTGGTAAATGGAGAGTACTTATATAGCACATTCATCTACATGTTTACCATGCCAAAAACGCTTGACATTAGCACACATTTAACCTTTCATGCACAAATTCATACACTAATGGTACTGGGTAGTGATGGTCAAATTTGGAAAGACCCCTAAAAACTCATTAGTGAATTAAGGGTCATTTGTTAAAGCTTCCAGCAGATTCTGGAAACTTCCGATTTCAAGAGTAGTTACTGTTTTTTTGAGACATGAGCCTGATGACTAGGGTTGGGCATCGTTTGAATTTGAGCGGTTCCCGTTTTGAGTCCACATTTCGATTCCGGTTCCAAACGATTCTCGATTCAGATTCTTTTAATAGGCAGGGTAAAAAAAAAAAATCTCGTTTATTTTTTAAATTATATGAACTTTCAATTACCTTTGCTATGAATTTTTCACAGGGCTATTTTTTAACTTGTATATAAATATCAGTCTTTGAACTTGAATATCATGAAGTTTCTTTCCACTGAAGTGCACTTTCACAGAGATGTTTATTTTTCAAACGCTCAAGGAGAAAACATTTACACATATTCTTTTGCCTATGTTTTAGAGTATCTTATGCTGCAGGCATTTATTGTATTGCATCATTTGCTTGAAGTGGTATTTCTACAAGTTAGTTAAGGGCTGACAGGCGGGGAGTGTTTTGTCCCTTGATCAAGTTAACACTTTTTAAGTTTGATTTTTTTTTCTAAACTAATATATTGTTCATCCGTCCACAAGATATCACTATTGTAACTCCCGACTCTACAGTTTTTCTTTGGTTTTGCTATGTGCACTTGGTTTCCCCTAGTGGTGACTTACTGGAAGCAGCATGCAAAAAGAACTTATTTCTTAAGGGAACTTTGAAGTAAGGTTGGCCAACCATGTTTTTGAATAATATCAATGGCTAAACAATTATAAGCATATTTTCATTATTTTTTTTAACGCAACCCTTCCAGATTCTTTGTTTAACCCAAAGCAACGCCCCTGACAACGAAAATGCTTTTCTTCGGCAATCTTCGGAAATTACGTCACACCTAGACGTGCGAGGGAAGTTCACCATAGAACAGTATTGTTTGTTGCATTGCTTCTCGGTAAGATGCCACAGCGGTGTGTGGCAATGTTTTGTTCTCGCTCAATCGAAAAGTTGTATGAGTGGCCAAAGGATAGCAGGGCACGTAAATGGACATCTTTCGTTCGCACGAAGCGAATGAATTTCACGCCATCATCGAGTAGTGTTCTCTGCTGCAAACACTTCGAAGATGCCTGCTTCCTTAACCGGTCTGCTTATGATCAAGGATTTGCCAAAAAGTAAGTGTGATTTTTGGATAGATGACT
Organism: Corythoichthys intestinalis; assembly: GCF_030265065.1. Lineage (NCBI taxonomy): Eukaryota > Metazoa > Chordata > Actinopteri > Syngnathiformes > Syngnathidae > Corythoichthys > Corythoichthys intestinalis. The sequence goes on along the minus strand of NC_080401.1, from coordinate 18,999,330 downwards.
GATGACTTTGTCAAAGCATAGCTGCCTACTGTTGTGGAATTGAACAGTATAAGCTATGAGAGCCGCTGACAGGTGACAGCTGAAAAATAGCGTGTTGGTTTAGCGTAGCCATTGAGTCAATCTCGCAGCAAATCAGCGAGCGTGCAGGTCACGCAGTGAATCATGGGAAATGTAGTCTCGGGACAACACTGAAGTGGTGCTTTGTAATCTGTTCGCTTGTGTGAAAAAACTACATTTCCTCACGCCATTAGACGCCAATTCCTGCCGAGAGCTGTGCCGAGCTGTGTTCTAACTTTTCCATAAGAACTGCTCCATGTGTTAATAAAGAGACAAGGTTACCAGCGCGTCGTGTGTTCGATACATTTGTAAACAAAAAGCTCATAACATAACGCTCATAACGTTTAAGAGACGCTGGAGTGGGAGGCGAGGAGGAGATCGGCGAGAAGCAAAACTTCGCGGTCGAATGTGGCGGCAGTCCGCTATTATTTTGTTTTCTTATTGTTGCCACAATAAAGTGGAGAAAGCCATCGAAGACTCATCTCCTTCTTTCCCCCCAATGTTTTTATATTATTATTTTATATGCACGAGAGCTGCCAGATCTGCCAAAATGAACATGAAGTCTGATTATTTTTTTTAACAATGTCATCAGATAGACAAAAACATAACATTATGTGCAAATGCCTGCATCTTCAAATCATAAAAATAATAACAGCCTATATCTTACCAATGTTGTAATCTTGATGGGTCTTGTATCCATTCCATGTCAGGTAGTCTAGGTACATTGTTTGCATTCTGATTAGCGTCTGGCTAATACATGTTAGATCCAACATAAAATTCCAAGCTCCTCTTCTTCCTCTAACTCTTCAAAAATTTGGATCTACTCCCTTGCGCTCGGTCTATCGCTTATATCGCTGTTTGAATCATTGTTTGAAGGGCTTTGTTTGGCGGTCGTATGTATGGAGCTGCCAACGCTGTTCCCGGTGTGACGTATCACTTCCGGGTTCGTCCCCTTTCAGGCTCGAACTTCGGAAACGCGATTATTTTGTCAAATATACAACATATAAATTATTTTTTCATGCTTTATTTGGTGGACAATGTTTACTTTACTTGTGACCCTATTTGGCATGTGAAGAAATTAGTTCACACTACAGCTTTAAGTTGGAAACGAATCCTTGAGGCTTACAGACGCCACACACACCTCCTCTGCACTACACGTCATTGGCAATCCTTGATTAAACAAAATCTAAGTTTGCATGTTTTAACAGAGGGTTTGATATAATTTGGGAATGTTTATTCTGTTACTTTGTTGTCATTTATGTGAAGCAAAGCAACACGGTTTTCGTGCTACTCTAAATTAGCCACTTGATATGATTTGCTAATAACGGAGCTAGTCTTCATTTGGCTGCTTCTTCGTGGTGTTCAGCAGCTATATTTTCCGGTCGGCGGTCAGGGCATCGAAACTTGGAATCGAAATTTTAAAAATTTGAACGGTTCCAGGAGAACCGGAGTGTTAGTCCTGGATCCCATCGATGCTCGATGACCAACCCTACTGATGACTTCAGAGATGGGATTTTACTATTGTTTCCTGGCTTGTTTTGTCCACATGTGTGCCCTGCATGTGTGTGTGTGTTCACCAGCCTGTATAATTTCCAAAATGGGTAAGAAAATGCAAAAAAAAAAAAAAAAAAATCACAAGTGACACTATCTTGACTGACTGACTGCACATCTTAAGGACTACGATTATGAAGATGGACGGCTTTGGTCAGAGTTACAACATCTAAAAGACAAACCTGACTGCAATACAGACAATTAAGAGCACGTCCGAAGCCCAAAAAGTGCAGTAGCCTGGGCAGACTCGGCCCTCAAAGATGAGCAAAAAGTAAGGGAATGCTTTTGATTTGCATTCTAGTTGACGCTGTAGCATTAAGATTGCCGAAAGTCAGGAAACTGCCACCAATATTCACGTTAACATTACTACTCTTGTCTACTTAGATTTCTGAAAATATAGGTGCTGGAATAAGTTGCATTGTACAAATAAATGCTGGTGACCATTATAAGCGAAGCATGCACCTTTGTAAAACCACTCTCCAGCGAGTCCACAGATGTCACACAACTAGACCACAAGACCAGTGGTAGTATGTTGATTTAGCCATCAATATATACAGATTGCTCCAAAATATTAATTTGATGATATTCCCATTTAATTTTCCTGAGGAAGAAAAAATTATAATAACTTATGGATGTTTCCTCAAAATGTTGGTCAATTGTTGAAATGTACAGCCAAGAATTGTGGAAATGTGAAGTGAATGACCTCCGAAGCATTGAGTATACTACACGTGCACGATGGTGCAGACATGAATGAAAGCTACTTCATGTGTTTAATCTTCTTGTGACGCGAACACAGAGCAGATGTCAGCCAGGTCTATAAAATCGTGCACACTCTTTGAATGACAAAACAAAGCCTTACAAGGAGCGCCGGCCAATCAAAAGAGGACTTCCTCATTGCCGGAAGGCGCTGTGCGCCAACTGGCTTTTAGGGAAGAAAACATTGACTTTTGATGTTGCGTGGAGTTGTTCAACGAACAGTGCCGGCTGAGTTGTCTCACCTGCTTGAACGGCTGATAGCGGCAGGTGTCAGGCATAGTGAGGACTTTGAGCTGTGCCGGCATCACTCTGGCCGGGTTCTCCAGGAGCTGGAAGTTTGGCTCAGCTTCCTTCTTCTTCTCCTTCTCCTCGTCTTTCTTCTCCTTTTCACCTTCCTGTACTTCCTGTTCACAAAGACCAGTACCATGTGTTCAGCAGACAATTTAGCTGATCATCAATCAGGAGCAAGAAAGTTCCACGTTTGACTGCAAGCCCCGGAGTTGAGATGTAACATGAAGGGAGAACCAAACAAGAACTCTTGAGTGGACTTTAGGTCTACTTCATCATCTCGTGGGGTCCATTGGGCAGGGATGTCTAAACATGTTGGCTTCTTTAAGTGCTTATTGCAAAAGGAATGAGCCAAAAGCTGCTCTGACTTGAACAAATGTAAACGTTTTCAATAAAAATAATGGCACTCACCACCTCCATCTTCTCTTCCTCCTTTTCTTTCTTTTCCTTCTCCTTTTTCTTTGCTTTGGCTGTGATGGAGAGAACAGCAGTGGAGACCTAACAGGGACAGACACCATTTATGTTGGTATTATCATAACAGAACAAACCTACATGCCAAAGGAAGAATGGATGTCTCACCTTCTCTTTCTCTTTCTCCTTGGGAACCTCTAGAGCTGGTGGGTAGGCGAAGGTGGAAGGTTTACAGTTGGAACGATACTGCACTTTGGGCATCTGAAGACCAGACAGAAAGGGGATGGGGTCATTGACTGGACAATTGACAGCCAATTTCACTTGTGGATCAATCTATCTACAGCAGTGTTGTTTTTGTCAACGATACAGACAACAAAAATATTTTGCAACAAACATTTTTTTTCAAGACGATGACGAGACGGTAATGTGCTAAAAACGTGTTTGGGAGACTAAAACATAACGAAATGAATGCCAGTTTTCGTCTGACGAGACGAAAATGCGCAATAGTTTCCGTCACATATGCAAAATGTGTAACAGTTTATGTGTAGTTAGCATGCATCGTAGCAGTGTCACTCGTTACGTGCTGTGCCCACCTCACTCAGCAGTGCAGTGCTCTTGCCCACACGGGAAGATTTGTTTTCTTATCTTCACCAGAGAGAATATGCAAAGTTGCTTTAGCCTTTAAAGGTCTGTGGTTGGTAATCATCACACACTAAATGTAACTACGTTGCGTTGGCAAAGCATTCGCGTTAACCTTAGGCTAATGCTAATGGCGCACGTCCTCTTAAACTCTTCGACAACTTTTTTTTTTCCTTACAGTTTGTGACTTCCAGATGGGTAGGATTAATTGAAAATAATCTACCGTTTTCCTGCTGAGTGTGTATTACACTAGAATATGTGCTTGTCTGTCAATGTTCATTCGAAATGTGCTTGTCTGTCAATGTTCATTCGAAATAGTTGGAAACCTTTGGGTTTTTTTTTTTTTTTTTTAATTTAATGAGCGAAAACATTTTTAGCAAACGTCAACTAAAACTAGATAAAATTAGTCTTGAGTTTTTGTCAACAAAAACTACACAAACACAATATGAGATGACTAAAATATGACAGACTAGTACCATATTTTTCAGACTATAAGTTGCAGTTTTTTTTTCATAGTTTGGCTGGGGGTGCGACTTATACACTGGAGCGACTTATGTGTGAAATTATTAACACATTAATATATCATTTCACATGTTATTTTGGTGTTCTGGAGTGACACTGATGGTTTGGGAAACTGAATAACTTAATAGCAATGTTACGTTAACATTGCGGCCACGTTCGCATTCCGTTGTTCATGCATCATGTAACATTGTCCTCCTGTACCCTTATTGAGCATGTTGTTCTCTATTGTATTTTTATTTTGCCTTTCAAAATGACATCTGTTCTATGTGTTCGATTTTATCAAGTAAATTTCCCCCCAAAATGCGACTTATACTCCGGTGCGACTTATATATGTTTTTTCCTCTTCGTTGGATATTTTATGGCTGGTGCGACTTATACTCAGGTGCGACTTATAGTCCGAAAAATACGGTAAGTGTTATCGTCCAAAAGACTAAAACTAAGACGAAAATTAAAATGGCTGCCAAAAACGTTACTGATCTACTGGATAGATTGAATGTCTCCTTCAAGAATGAGCGCGACTTTTATTGGTGGCTCACATTTATTTTAATGAATGGCCTAACAATTTATAATTGACAACAATTGATGTCCAATTCATTTAAACTGAAGGTCTGACTGTGAATGCTCATCTAACAAATGCCATTGACGGTGCTAGACGTCCAACCCATTTTTGACGAAGAGCAGGCTGGCAGTGAATGATCCCCCAGTTAAAATGGGTTGGCTATCTAGCAAAGGCAGCCAATGACTTAAATGCGTGCACTGTCAAGGGTTAATGTTGATTTAGCAAGGGATGAAATAATTTTACGTCTTACCCTTCGAATGTTAAATAATCTGCATACAAAATACTTCATTTTTGAGCAAATGTACATGTCCTGTGACACAACCTCCATCGAGTCGCACATGGGAGGAGAAAAATCACCAGTCTTAAATTATATTTTTAAGGTCTTTTATAGTGTCTTTAAAAGCATTAAATTGGACTTTTAAAAGAGTGCAAGAACCCTGGCTAGAGGTGGTGTTTAGAGGCTGTTATTTTCTGCAAAACGAGGCTCAACTTAATATGTTTTTGTTGTTGTAGTGGTGCCTAAATTTATGCATGGCCTATTTTTGTTTAAATAATTATTACGCACTTTGTTCATAAACTTAAATTTCACTTTTCGAATATTACGGTTTTCATCTGCTATATGATATATTTACCTGAAATTTTTGTTCCAACCAATCAGTGCTTTACAAGGGAAAATCTTTAAAAAGATCAGGGGCACCCAACTTTTGCATACTACTGTAATGTAATCACCATTTTACTATTGATCTTTGTAAGTTAAGTTAATCAAGCATTTGATAATTCATTATCTGTTATTGACAAATATGTAGCGAAAAAACAGAAGTGAAGGCTTATTTTTTCAAGGATTTTGAAGCCTAAATGTGCTCCACTTCGGGGACGACCAATTCTATTTTAAATCATTTAGAGAAATGCAACTATCTGGCTTCTGTCTATCACCAAGACATGTCATGTGATAACAGATGGGTAGTAAAGAAAGTAGCAAAGTTTGACATTGCTATATTTGAACCATTAATCAGAAAAACATTTTATTTGTTTAAAGATTATTTAGTCATTTAATTTATGTAGTCACTTACAATATGTAGAGTTGAGTCTGGTCTTGGTGAAGATTTAATTCGGAAGTGTAAAATTTTCTTATGTACTAATAAACTACTTAACTCATAAATATAGTGGCTTTCCCTTTCAGAGAGAAAAGCATGCTAGTCAGAACATAATAGATGCTCATCTGTGTTAGACTTTAATGATGGTATTGTTGTTGAAGTGTTAAGGTCAAGTATGCGTTTAGACTTAAAGCAGACCTGCAGCTTTGACTGATGTGACATACAGAAACAACTCTAGCACACCACAACATCGCAGCATGATGATGATGATGCCTGCACATGTTGCTCTGGTTCTGAAGTATTTAGAATTTAACATGGTGAGGATTACTGATGAATCTTGATGTAAACAATTAAGTAAAGAGTCTTCAGCCTGGTGCCGGCAAGACAATTAAAAAAATGAGAAAGGCTGTTACTTTGCTTGGTGATTTAGTTAGTACCTTAAGGTCCTTGTTAAGGCCAATGATGGCAGTTGGTGTGAAGGCCAAGGACAGGAAGTGGGAGAGAGGGAACCAGAACCAGAACTGGGTAAAGACGAGGAGACCCACTACGGATGGCATGTGTGTGTGACCGGTCCTGGATTGAAGTGAGATGCTCACGTTACGTCCCCCTGCAACACAGATGACACCGTTGCTTGGATAAACTATCGTTGTTTATGTTTGTGGGTTGAACAACAGGACTTGGTGTTATCTGTTTTTTATTAAAAAATTATCATCTCCATTATCAGGATTAAGAAATTCCCACTTTGCATGTTTACATAATGTGAGTAACCATCTTTCACATGAAGGTCATTCATACTAAGACTCTCTAACGTATTTAATTGAATAATAAGAAGTCAAGGCACCAATGAAGAGTAGTTACCACAAGAGTGGCACATTTACAGAATGAGTGTGACAACACATTTTTTTTTCAAATAAACGGCTGCTTATCTCCCATCACAGCATAAAGGGAAAACAGCATATGGTAGGCCCAGAAATATTTGGACAGTGACACAAGTTGTGTTATCTTACGTGTATACGGAAAAATATTCAAGATACAATTATATAATCAATATGGCCTTAAAGTGCAGGCTGCTGTAATTGGAGGATTCACATCAAAAATCGGAGCAAGGGTTTAGGTATTACAGCATTTTTTATTCAAACACTCCTCGTATTGTGGGCTTAAAAATAAGGTTATGTTTATTTATCCAGTTAAGTTTAAATCTTACTTTTCAGTATTTTGTTGAAAATCTTTTCCAGGCAATAACTGCCTGAAATCTGTAATCCGTGAACATCACCAAACACTGGGTTTCCTCCTTTATTTATGCTTTGCCAGGCCACTACTACAGCTCTCTTAAAGATGTACCTTGTTTGGGAGTCTTTCTGCCTTATAGTTTGACTTAAGCAAGTGCAACTCATGCTCAATTGAGTTATTATCTGGTGTTTTGACACTGCCATAGCAGAATACAACCCCTAGCAAAAAGTATGGAATCACCAGTCTCGGACGAGCACTCACTCAGACAGTTTGGCCCCAGACCAATGTTCCTGCATCATCACCTTGTCGAGTCAAGAATTTGCATTGGACAATGTGATGATGCTGGAACTTTGGTTTGGTGCTGTTCCAGTGAGATTTACAGAGATGACTGCCTGATGAAAACATCAAAATTCCCTCAGTCCTTGATGATATGGGGCTGCATGTTAAGCAAAGGAACTGGGGAGATGGCTATCGTTAACTCTTCAATAAATGCACAACTTTACATTGAAATTTTAGACAGCTTTCTTATCCCTTCAATTGAAAATATGTTTGTCGTTTTCCAAGATGACAATGCATCATGCCAGAGCTAAAACTGTTAAAGCATTCCTTGGAGAAAGACTCATCCAGTCAATGTCATGGCCTGCAAATAGCCCAGATCTCAACCCTATTGAAAAGCTGTGGTGGAAATTGAAAAAAATGGTCCACAGCAAGGCTCCGACCTGCAGATGGCAACTGCAATCAAAGAGTTGGCACCAAATTGATGAAGATACTCATCAAGTCCATGCCTCAGAGACTGCAAGCTGTCATAAAAGCCAGAAGTGGTGCTACTAAATACTAGTGATGTGTTTTGATTGGTATTTCTTTGTTTCTCATGATTCCAGACATGATTTTTTTCCCTCAGAATGGAATGATTCCATATATATTTCCCTGCAATTGCTCTATGAAAGTAACATTTACTGACCACCACAATGTTTTCTATTCATTTATTTTAGTTTTTCTGAATGCTAAAGTGTTGCACTTTTGAACTAATTCATTATTTTTTCAAGCTTTTTATCGGAGTTTGTTCTACATGATAAAATGAGAATGGTGATCACATACTTTTTGGTTTGTATTCCTCTTTCCTTAGAGAAACAAAAACAAACACTTCTGGGTCGATTTTACAGTAAGTTGTACGTTTTGGATCATTGCTCATTTATACTACAAAACATCTTCCAATCAACCTAGCTGCATTTGGTTGAATCTGGACATTAAGTATATCCCTATACACTTCAAAAACCATCCAGCTGTTTCTGTCTTTTGTCACATCATCAATAAACAAAAGTGACTATGCTGTTGGAGGCCATGCATGTCCATGCCATCAGACCATAAACTGTCTCTTCCATCTTTTACAGATGATCTGGTTTGCTCGTGAGCATTTCTGCCATCTCTCTGATGGAATTTTTTTTTTTTTTTTTGCCTCAGGATGGTCGGTTTAACCTCCGCTTATTGAATGTCATCCTTTGAATGTTGTGTGGCCATAACATAGTTGTGTGTGCATCCAAATGCAAACACCACACCTGGAATCAACCCTGGACCTTATAAGACATTAATTGATGACAGTTTATCGAGGGATGAGCCCATGCAGCCTTGTTATTATTTTTAGATTTTTTTTTTTTCTGGCAACATTCTGAGTCGGTTTTCCAATTACTTTTGAGCCCCTGAAATAATGAGGGTTTTTACTGTATAAAATAATTCCTAAACCCTTGCTCCTATTTGGATGTGAGTGTAAAATCAGTCTGCACTTTATGCCTATATTGATTGACAGTGTGCATCCTGAATATGTTTTGTAACCAGCTAAAATTACAAAATTTGTGCCTCTGTCCAAATATTTCTGGACCTGACTAATAGATTATCATTTGACTGTTGACCAAACCCTTTTGAATATAACATGAAATATGGAAGCCAAGAGCTTACTTCAGAAGAAAACTTTTGATCCCTACGACTTGTCGAGAACACAGACATTCGGTAACAGTGACCCATAAAACCAAAGAATGCGTTGTCTGTAGCATCCTGCATTAAATCAACGTTTGCATTTGATTATCCAAAAATAATTCCTTGTGAGATAACAATGCTAAACATGCAATTACAAAAAAAGTCGGTGATTTCTCATCAAAAAGATTCACCCGAAAGGAAATGGAAGTGAGGTGTTGAAATTGAAGAGTTGAAGACAGAACTTGATAAGAGTTTCTATTCAAATAGTATGTCAACAGTGTGCAAACGCCCTCCAACTACCAAAGGCAAACAATAGGGAGGATTTGAAAAGGTTCAGAGACAAAGACAGTGAAAGGAAGGACGGATAGGAGGGAACCAGGATGAATCAGTCATGTCCTGTCATAATGAACACAAATGATGGTTCAAGGGAGTGGACCATCGCACTCTAAATGAAATCAGTCAAGACAATAGCAGGTAACTCAGTCTTATCTGAGGTCATTTAGCTAAATGAGTCCTGGCACAGCAACATGAGTAAGTGTTGAAATGTTTCTATTCCACTGACTGAATGCTGGCCAAAATCAGTCACATAAGCAGGAATGGTTGCTGAAGACTCACTTCAAAATGTGACAACAGGTTAAGAACATTTGACCAGTGAGTTCCCCACACAGGTGGTTATTCCAAGTACACCATGACCTCAAATATATTGGTATGAAAAAGTATCTGAACCTTTTGGAATTTCTCACATTTCTGCATAAAATCTCCATCAAATGTGATCTGATGTTTGTCAAAATCACATAGATGAAAAAAACAGTGATTTAAATAAAACAACCCAAACATTTATAGGTTTTCATATTTTAATGAGGATTGTATGCAAACAATGACAGAAGGGGAAAAATAAGTAAGTGAAGCATCACATTTAATATTTTGTTCTTTTTAGACAGCAGTGGCTTCCTCCTTGGAGTCCTTCCATAAACACCATTCTTGGCCATTGTTTCACATAAAGTTGATGTATGCACAGATATTGGACTGTGCCAGTGATTTCTGTAAGTCTTTATCAGACACTCTAGGGTTCTTTTCTACCTCGCTGAGTATTCTGCACTGAACTCTTGGTGTCATCTTTGGTGGGCGGCCACTCCTTGGGAGTGAAGCAACAGTGCCAAACTCTCTCCATTTGTAGACAACTTCTCTGACTGTCGATTGATGTACATCCAGACTTTTAGAGATGGTTTTGTATCCTTTCACAGCTTTATACAAATCAACAATCCTTGATTGTAGGTCTTCAGACAGCTCTTTTGACTGAGTCGTGATGCACATCAGACAATGCTTCTCATCAAGATAATTCTAACCCGGTATGTGTTTTACAGTGGGGAGGGGTAGCTTTAAACCACTCATCAGTGATTGGACACACACCTCACTTAAAATGTTTGTTAAAAATTAGTTTCAATTGTTCTTTAAGTCTTCTTAGGCAGAGGGTTCACTTACTTATGTTTTCCCCTTCTGTCATTGTTTGCATGCTATCCTCATTAAAACCTATAAATGTTTGGGTGGCTTTAGTTAAAGCAGAAACTGTATTTTCATCTATGTGATTTTGACAAAGATCAGATCACATTTGATGGTGATTTTATGCAGAAATGTGAGAAATTCCAAAAGGTTCAGATACTTTTTCATACCAATGTACAAGCCTAATAGGAAGTCAACTTATTCATACACTTTTCTAAGATAAGATGATTTCACTTCAAACAAGAGGGAGATAGACCAGAATCTCAGTAGATTTTTTTGGACCTACGAGGTCACAGTTAAATTAACAAGCAATGTCCTGTAGTTTTCTGGAAAACCACAAAATACATTATAACAGTGAAACTTTTTTTTTTACTGCGGAGCAGACACTGCGATATAAGGAGAGGAGGCAAGTAAAGGTGTATAAGTGAAAACGACAAGGAAAGCAGTAATATGAAACAGACCCCGTCTTGGGGCTGGGAGACTAACAAAGATTGCATGAATCTGCGGGTGAAAAATGAACATAGGTGGCGTACTCTATTCACACGCATTGGGATTAGAGCTGAAACAAATACTCGAGCAACTCGAGTAACTCGAGTTTAAAAACTGATCCGAGTAATTTTATTCACTTCGAGGAATCGTTTAATTTTGCCAGCTCTAAGCATCACGTTTTGCCCGTACTACTTTTAATGCCGGACAACGCGCTGACGTCACGTGCGTAGAGGAAGAACCAATTAAAAAAAAAAACTTACTACAGCCGACAGCCGCTACAAACTACGCCGACGTTGCTAAAAAGTACGCCCGCATGATGCTAGTGTGGTAGCAGGTAGTGTCCGATGCGTCTCATAGATATCGCATGCATTTAGGACGAGATGCGAAATGACAGACTCGGCTGCGTCTGCGCAGCATTAGTAAACAGCTGCCATCTTTAAGCAGTAGACTTCTTATCGCTAATAAATATAACATTACTGTCACTCGCTCACGTAACGTTAGCCCTTCGGAGGTCTAGGTTTCTATTGATTGTGACCACTGTCGATGCGTGGCTAACGTGTCTTACATACAGGCTTTATTTAATCTGTAAAAACACAGCGCTGTAGAGTAATGAGGGTGTAAAATTATAACATAATAAAGGTAACTGTCAGTTTTAGCTCAGTAGTCATTGCTGAATAAAACGCCAAGTAGCACTGGTCCCTAATGTGCTCCAATACAGCAGGTATCATACATTTATTTTGAACACTGGAAAAACTCAAAATCCTATCAGTACTTACAGTTTGGACTAACTTAAAACTTAACTAGGACTTAAAAATAGCCTGACACAAATGGAAATTAAATTGAAACACTTGGGAAAAACACGTAACTTTTAAGTGATGTGTGTTATCAAGCGTACTAACATTTTTAGGTAAGAATTTATTAATTTTTTGTATAAGATCTAGAAGTTTTTTGAGTGAAAGCAGTCAATTTTTTTTTCTAGTCACATCTGAGATGTAATTGTTGGCCATTTTCAACAATGTACATCGAAAATAAAGACATCGATTGACTGAAAATGGTTCAATATTGGATTAAATGTCTTTTTCCCGTGTATATTTATATTGGTCTTTACCTAAAAAAATATATATATATTTTATCCGATTACTCGATTAATCGATAGAATTTTCAGTCGATTACTAGATTACTAAAATATTCGATAGCTGCAGCCCTAATTGGGATAGATGTAAACTTGCCATTATGTTGGTGCCACATCATGGTAATGGAATTTCCTCCATGTACCAGTACGTTGGCGGCAGTCGAACAGTTAAAACCAACATTCTAAAAAATAATAATGATAAAATAGAAAAATCAATCTTAAAAAATCATTAGAAGGATCAAGTTCGGATAATATTAAAAACCAAAGTCCCTACCGATCAATCAATATCTTTTTCGCTATATGACATATATGACAACATTGCCTTGGTAAATGAGGAACAGCGATCATGAAAGTGAGAGATAAAATCACCTGTTCACATAGAACGACTCCTCTAAAGCTCCAAGAAGGAAAACAAAATATGCACCTGAATGTGCATTTAGAAGGGATACGTTTCTTGCCTAACCCTTTCACTATCGATCTCACCCCCCCACCCCCCGAAAATGAATGATATAAATAATATCAAATTGCTATGATTCCTATACCCACTGTGAATTTTTTTTGAAAACCTTCATTCGCCCGACGAGAGTGAAAGGGTTAAATTTCAGGTGCCACGACACAAAGTGTCGCAAAAAATGCAAAGTCTCTTAAATCGGAAGGAGGTATGGGAGCACGTCTACAGCGGGAGAAATGATACTCTGGAAACTGTCACACAAGGTCATCATGGCATGCCAATGCCTGCTCTTACTGTGCTTGCCATGATTGATGACTTGGCTGTTATCCATTGTCCACAATTAAAAGCAACCAAAAGGGCCACGAGACATCACTAAATGTGTGAGAAATGTTAAAACACTAAGAAATGCACACCACAATGAGTTAGTGCGCAAAAACGTGGCTTCTTTCTGCCTAAGCACAATTCTTTTTAATGCTGGCACAGGGAAAATCTGCTCGCGCCTGCTTCCAAGGCTTTGTGTATACACGAGAAAATTGGTGCGCGCTGTGTCAGTGTGAGTATGGAGCTGGGACCTCACACATGTAAAGCCATTTTGTGTGCTTGAGTCCACAAACAGCGGTGCAGGCGCACACACACACACGCCAGGGACAAGCAGACAATCACCAGCGGGACACCAACTGGCCATATGGCTCAGAACGTAGCAGAGCCGTGCTAAAAGCCAGCTGCTAATGAACCTTAATGTGATCTCGTCCATAGTTACAGTGTGTGGGTGGCCAGGCGTGGAGGCGTACACTGGTCACCTGATGTTAACTCAAATTCACAGACAATCGTACAAAACCACACGTTGAACTGCTTGTTTTACAGAGGGATTGCAGTTTTCACCAGGTGAAACGAGCATCGTGTTTTAGTAGAATACACTACACTGAAAGATGAGATTAAATACCCTGAATGGCAGCAATTCGAGGTAAATTCCACTGAAAAAGGCCATTCATTCCACATGAGAGCAGTGGACAAGATGGTGGATAAATAGATTCTACAACAATTTGGTTGAACGGTGAAATGTACACTTTCTGGGAATGCGAAAAGTATTATTTTAAAGGGAACCACGGACGGAAAGACTTGTTCTTTAAAGATAAATATTAGTATGAGTTATTACAATTCTATATTCAAACCCCTCTTAATGTTTTAGTTTTTATAAAATTTTGCCATCATTGTTGAAGACGCAATGCTGTGACGTCACTGGGCAGTGCTGTCGTGCTTCCACAGTGTCACTCTTTAGCTACATAAACATATCGTTGGTTCTGCAATCTGCACTTCCAATTTGAACTCGAGCGGAAAGGTGATGAGCAGGAAGGCACTGTCGATATTTCACAAAACGAGCAGCAAAAGCAATTAAATAAAAGTTTTCAGCGGGATTCGAAACCGTGTTTCCCGTGTGACAGACGAGCACTTCGACAACAGCACTACACTTCCGCGTGACGCTAGAGTCACGAATGTCCTTATAAGGGAAAGGCAACTGAAAAGTGCGGCTGGCTTGACCATGGAATTAAAAAACGCGGCTCACATCAGTCAGCAAGCAGACAACAAGAACAGAGGGATTGCGTAAAACTTTATTAAACACACAAAAAAAAAAACAATTGATCGCATAAAGGGAGACACACAAAGGGTTCCTGACAGTAGGTCGGGATCAATTAAAAAAAAAAAAACGAGGTAAAACCGATGTGAGAGGCAGACAAACGAAAAAAGGCAATGATATCACTAACAACGAAGGGATATACAAATGGCCGCAAGTCAATGCAAGCTTCCTAGGATCGGTATAAAGACACTGCTGATAAGCTGGAACTGGATGCAGGTACGATGTTGGGAACTCAATCCACATCTCTAACAAAACAATCTGACAAGCAGCAGAACGTGACAAAATCATGCCAAATCGTCACACTAGCTTCGCTTGCTAGGTAGCACAGCTATTCTCCCAGTCCAGGCCAACCGCGTCATCACCCCAAGCTCGCATTGCGCGTGTAAAACATGGCACCCTCCGCAGGTCAAAACATGTACTAAATATTATAGATTTATTAAATCAATGTCAATAATATATGTGTTTCTAATAACACATTTTAGTAAAAGAGAACAAGTGTGGCTTATTAGAGCCTACAAGTCCGAGGATCCCTTTAAACAAATTCAACATAATAGTACACACTGACCTGCATCAAGGATTCCCTGAGCCAGGATGGCACCAAATTTGGCCATAACATCGTCGTGCTTATCGTTGATTACCTTTGCATAGAGCTGTCTGAATTGATTCACCTGTAAACGATAGGGAGAAGTATAAGTCATAGGCAACTTTGATGCAGTGTGTGAAAAACGTGGCAAGGCAACTTTAGCTTGTTAGCCTTCACAATATATCATTTCAATATCGCCAGATATGGCATGTGCAAATATTTTTTGAAAATGTAAAATTTTGGGTTTTTTTTCATAAAAGCAGCAAGCGTGCAGAGACATGGCTTCCTAAATCCCTTTTATATACAGCAATCTTTATCGTTCACAGATAAACCTCCTTAGCCTGGATTATAGAAATACAATCATAAATCGCGGTTTTGCAATTTTTTTCCCAATACAGTTCTTAAATAAACAAACACAATTAAAGTAAATTGAAGCACCTTAAATCTATAATGCAACAATGAAAATACAGAAACTATTATAACATTTTTAAAATGATGAATATGATGAATTGTTTAAAGAATATAAAATAAAAAAAAATCAAGAATACAAGGATGAATGAGAAAAACAAGACAAACAAGAAAAACAGTCTAATAAAATACTGAATCTAATACACTAATACAAAAGCATGGCGAGTCAACCAGTCTTTCCAAACAGAGCTATTCAAGTCATCTGGTGAAAATTATTCTAGTTTTAATATTGCAATATGCAGTATATCGCAATATATTGCAAACACCCAAAAATTCGCAATGCAAGTTTTTTCCAATATCGTTCAGCCCTGGTCTCAGATTGTTTTTGTTTGTTTGATGTAAACCAGTCTAAGTGGCTATTTCAGTGAAAAAAGAATATCGATCCCTGGGCTATACTTTGAGAAGCAAGCTGCAGTCTTCAACGAGAGACGATGTGTTAAGCTACAAAGGCCGTAGCTTAAAATAAACTGTCGTGGATGCAGTACCGCCAAACATTCCACTGTTTAGAAAAATGGCTCTTGCAAAATTCTGCATAGGCCATTAGCTTTGAGGGAAAAATAACTGTTGCGGTACAATTCAGGAGTCACTGAAAAGGTGTCTGGAATTTCTTAACTGTCTGTGAAAATATATTAGGTGCTCCCAAAGCAAATGTGTGAAGTTATACTGGGACGACTTATTTTCCAGTGTGCCATGAAACATTTCTTTTCCTCTATCTTTATAAAGTCTAGATATAGAGTTTTCAATCAATTTTCTCCCTTTGCTATCATTTCATGTAAAAACAACCATGTTGTTACCATTTTCCATTGAAATTAAAAAGAAAAAAAATCCTGTGAAAAGGAGTTGCAGTCTAGGCTGTCCGCTAAAACATACAGTAGACGAACGAACCTTAGGGCAAGTGACTTCCGTTTGCTGGATCATGATGAGTGCAGAGGCAATGAGAGCACCTTGTCTTACATAGTTCACTGGGTCATTGGTCATGGGCTCCAGCAGATTGATGGCTTCCTGGAGGAACAACAGATGAAACACTTGAACTTGGTCAAGAGTTTTTACAGGCTTCAACTCTCATTTCCAAGGGTTGGAAAAAAAGGATACAAGTATGCATATTCTATATTTGCCATTTTGTAATTGAAACATTCGCACTACAACGGGAACATGTGTCCAGGAAAAAGATTATTAACAGAGGAAACAAGACCATACTAATGAATGAGATTAGTGGCATCCATATCTGGTTGCCCAGGGTAACTGTGTTACAGTAAAAGCAAAGACCGCCTTTGACAATTTGCTTCTATTATGACAGAGAGGGATGATTTTGTACTTCTCACTTTGCTGCTCATTGAGTGCTGAAGGATGTAACATTTATGGAGAAGATCAGAGGGAGTTGACCATTCTGTCAAGTGCAGAGAAACAGGATGTTTTTAAGATAAGAGGTCTCCTGAAAAATTAGGAGGTAACGCCAACACAAGTTGAGCACATTATGCTCCTCGGTAATTCATTAAGTCCTAGGTTACCTTGAGGGAATGCAAATTATTACAGAAATTTTTTTTTTCTAAATTTGATTAATACATTTTCCTTCACAATATTGTTAACAAAACCCTTTTATTTAAGGCCACAATTATACATCAAACAACGTCATTTCCAAAGAAATGACAGTGAAATAATTGACTTTTTTAAATGGGTGACCTAGTTCTCTGGACACAAGACGATCACTCTCATGATAAAGGGCATAATAAGCTTGGCAGCTGTGTGGATACACTTTGCCAGTCCTTTTCTAACTGGTGCTTTTGAAAATTGAAATGAAAACTACTGAGGCCTCATTTACATTTGTTGAATATAATGAGCTTAGTGTACATCCTCCATGTTTTCGTTTTAGATATGTCCGGTGTTTGATTAAAACAAACAAAAAAAAATTTACCTAGTTCTTATTGGCATGTAATTCATGAGAGTTCTTAGTTTACTTCTCTTCCTAAAGCAGAACTATGTCACGACGAACCTACGGTAATGTAGTAATTAAGTAATGAGACCAATTTCTTGACAGTTTTTGCCTCATTTGGCCACTAAAAATTCTTCTGATAATTACCTGTACAGTACTTGACAGTAGTACATGTATTGTACTGTACTATTTTATTGAAAACACAAGTGGATAAATACAGTACATACAATCAAAATAACATGAATTACGGTGGAAATTGAGCACACCAGTTTGGGCACTGACCTTAAAAGTTCGCAGATCTGTTGCCTCCCGATGAATTTAAACCACACCGTTCAAGCGGAAAATGCACTTGCTTTCATTTCAACAAGGTAACTTACCTTGTTGCCTGTTCCAGCACAGCAGATGCCTAAAGCCATGGCAGCACCACAGCGAACGTGAGGGTTGTAGCTTTCTGACAAAAGGGACACAACACTGGGACACTGCTCAGGAGTTCTGAAAGAGGTTAAAAATAAATAAAAAATCAGAGGGGGAAGAAAAACCCTTTACGTTTCTATTTCAATTAAGCAGCACCGCCAAGTGCTGAAATGAAATTTCCTATACCCATTTTGGGATGTACCACCATGCTACTAGTAAACTTTGGTAGTATTCATAGTCAAAAAAACATTGCCACCGTTTTGAAAGGCAAGACAGATCAGGGTTTAGCATTTCAAACCATATATGACACACTGAACTGAACTTTACAATTTGAGAAAAATAGTCAAAGCAGTCAAGTAAAGCACATACAGGAAAACCAAAAAATGAATAGTTGTGTGGGATCATAAAAATGTGTGTTGAAAGCATCACAGTGAGCATTGGACGGCTGATGGAAAGTCTGTCAGCCCAATTTGTTCAAAACAATGTTTTAAGGTATTGAACAAGTGAGTCATATGAACTCAATCCACCATAGTCAGACAGTAGAGAGTAGACTTTGTTCGGGAATGTCTGCTCAAACCATCTTTCAAAAGGAAGGAATTTGTTTCTGTACACAAGCATGACAGGAAAAAAATGAAATACCGTGTTTGACGTTAAGAATAACACAATGTGATGTGATTTGCTAATCCACTTACGTTTATATTTAAGAACTAAAATGGTAGATCTACAATGAACATTCTCCAATGTTAGATATGATTATATACGCCATTATTTGAACATGGTTATTAAAAATAAAAAAATGCTTTACATGACAATATTTTGCATTGCATAGGCTGCACGGCGGACGTCAGCCTCACTGTTCTGAGATCAAGGGTTCAATACTAGGCTCTAGCCGTCTTGTGTGGAGTATGCACGTTCTCACGTGCCTGCGTGGGTTTTCTCTGGGTACTCTGGTTTCCCCCCACATCCCAAAAACATGCATGCTAAGTTGATGGAACACAATAAATTGTCCCTAGGTGTGAGTGTGTGCGTGAATGGTTGTTAGTCTTCTTGTGCCCTGTGATTGGCTTGCCTGGTATACCAGACTCACCGCTGTTCCAGCGATTGAGTCTGGCGACTGTCCCGCGGATCAAATTCCGAGGGCGGAGCAAGCCACAGCAAACACAGCGGAGTGGACCAATCAGCGACGGGCAGACATGACGTTTTTAAAGCGACAAGTATTTAGCGTGTGCGGAGAATGGAGAAGTTTATTCAACATGGCTAGCGCGAGCCATGTTGACTGTTGTCAATGACTTTTTTCGATGTGTTTTTGGTCATTTAAAACTGGTTTTATCGCGGATTGGAACATATTCTCGGCTCTCCCGTTCGCCATCTGTGTTGTTGTAGACACGACTTTCGGCGCGCAAGAGTGACGTTACTCGTTAAGAACACGTCACGCAAATAAACTAATCTGATTGGATGATTGATTTTGTACCTAGCTCGAAAGGCCGTTAATAGGCTGGGTCCCAGACAATTTCTCACAGTGTTTGAAAAATACAGGGAGAATAGTCTGGCTGTGCCAGGCAAGTGATTGGCACCCTGTGATTCAGGGTGTACTTTGCCTATTGCAAATAGTTAGCTGGGATTGGCACCCCTTTGACCCTCGTGAAGATAAGCCGCTCGGAAAATGAATTCAATGCATGCAATATATAAAATACACAAAATAATATAACGGCAGCCTCATAGGTCACAACAAAAACATCATGTTCAAAAGGAGTACCGTATTTTTCAGACTTTAAGTCACACCTGAGTATAAGTCGCACCAGCCATAAAATGCCCAACGAAGAGGAAAAAAAACATAAGTCGCACCGGAGTATAAGTCGCATTTTTTGGGGGAAATTTACTTGATAGAATCCAACACATAGAACAGCTATGTCATCTTGAAAGGCCATTTAAAATGAAAATACAATATAGAACAACATGCTGAATAAGTGAACATCATGATAATGTTACATGATGCATGAACAATGAAATGCAAATGTGGCCGGTATGTTAAAACTTAAATACATGTAGGCTCTAATAAACCACAATTGTTCTCTTGTACTAAAATATGTTGTTAGAAACACATAAAATGTTAAATCAATGGCAATATTTTATAATATTTAGTCCATATTTTGACCGTTAGTTGGCGCCATGGTTTGCCGGCTCGCAGTGATGACATCACTGGGATCTTTCCAAATGTGTAGCGTGTTCAACAATTGCTTATTGCTGCCTAAACTCGCGAAGTAAAATGCCACGATGTGCTGCTTTTGGATGCAATTTCCAGTCAAATGGAAACAAGGGGAGTGAGGTGAGTGGTCAAGGTGGAATTATTATTTTTAGTGAATAAATGTGCAGAAGTGGAAGCTTCTCCCCCTTTTGGTCCCTGTATGCACGTATCCTACCCACCACGTGTTACAACTGGCGCCCGAACATTTTTCCTGGATCCTCAAACAAGTAAGGGATCCGTCTATTTTCTGGATCCGACGGTCCCACCGCATCTGCAATATTGGTTTCGGATCTGTCCATTTTTTTGATTCGTCGGTCCCACAGCGGCTTTTTAGATCAGTCTATTTTGTGGAATCGACGGCCTGATCGCGGCTGCAACATTGCCATGGGATCGGTCTAATTCCTGGATCTTCGAGTGAGTAAAAAACGCGGATTTGGATTACTATTGCTATCTTTTATGTTGATTATTCTTCGTGGGAGTTTTCCCCAAATCATACCAAATAATAAAGCACTATGGCACGCTACAGTAGCGACAGTGACTCTGACGTGGACCTTACAACAATGTTGGATTTCGTCAGGGAACGAGTGTTTGCGTACTGCTGGTCTCCAGAGTGAAGAGTGGTCAAAGTGGAAATATTTTTTGTGAACAAATGCGCATAAGTGGAAGCTTCTCCCCTTTTTGGTACTTTTATACACGTATCCTAGCTACCACGCGTTACAATGTACAAGACATGGATTACACAAGGTGTGCTCTTTGGCCTGTACTGTATGTAAAGCACACGACAGCTCTGGATGCTAAAAATCTACATAATTATATTGGGATAAGTTTGAAAACGCAATATGCTTACCTTGAATATCTGCTAATAAAACCGGAGTTCCAAACAGCACTCTCTCGCATCACCAGTTTTGCCCAACTTTTGTCTTATCAGGTATTTGCTGCACGCATTTTTCCCTGAAGCTCGTCTTGTGAACGATCGACAGTGCTGTCCTGCTCTTCACTTTTCAGATCTGGTTCAAATAGGAAGGGTAGAACTGACGACATGTTGGGAAAGCTAACGAGTGACACGCTGGAATTTCGGCAACGGGACCGGTGACGTCACGCACTGCGACGTAACAAGAAAGGCGACCTATCACTTAAAATAATTTTACAAACTTTATTATAATAAAAACATTAAGAGGGGTTTTAATATCAAATTATTATAACTCATACTAACATTTATCTTTTAAGAATTACTTGTCTTAAAAATAGAGGATCCCTTTAACGTACCATAGCTTTTAAGAGTTATTCAGTTACTATAGCATAAAGATCATGCTAACAAGTTTACCAAACCATCGGTGTCACTCCAAAACAACATGTGAAATGATATAATAATGTGTTAATAATTTCACACATAAGTCCCTCCAGAGTATAAGTCACACCCCCAGCCAAACTATGGAAAAAAAACTGCGACTTATACTAGTATATGAAATCTTTGGCATGGGTCCGAATCATTATGAATCTAGACACACGGGTTGTGATTCGCTACAAATCTCTTTAAAGCCAAAAAAAGGATCGATTACAATTCAGTTCAGTCTGGAAAAGATGAGTGGATACGATATAGGACCACATGAAAAAAAAAAAAAGTTAAGATTTTTGTTTTTTTTTTAAAAGGCTAGGCACCTAGAGAATCCAAATAAATGTCACTGGGTTTTTCTGTGTACAGGCTATAAATTGATTCTGAAGTGTAGATGGGTTCAAACACACACGAGGATCAAACTTGATTCATGTGACAGATCTAGATGGCCTTTTGATTTAATTTACAGAGATAAAGTATTCTATTCTGGTAGTCTGATGACGTCCTACAATACCACCTGTGATGTCCTCTGAATGTATCATTGGACTGTTTAATTAAGTACTAAATCATGGTTCGCATGCCTCAAATGTATCGTGAGGAATGGCAGTAGCAGAGTGCTGAAGTTTAATCTCCCCTGCGTTCTACATATCCCAGGCCTTTGGAAAGAACGTCACGTAAATAAAGTTGGCAGGAAAACAGATGATCGATTTATTTGAGGCAATGCCTCAGTGATAAGATCTTTTAACACTTCCCGACTGTGACGTGAAATTATATTAATAAAGACTGAATACACCTAGACAGCGTTGTTGTAAACATGGCACAATACAGTAGGACTTTAATAGACAAGCTCTATAGGATTTTCTAATGCATACTGGCACCCTTTAACAGTCTTCTGTAGGATTAGTATACCTATATGCTTTACAGCGCATAATTATTATTTTGAACCGGTCCTGTTCAACTGCTAAAACACAGAGAATTGGAATTAGAGTGTCTTTGTGGTCTGAACAGTTTTCATGTATCACATGGGAGTTAGTTATACTCCCATTGTAGTTATTCATAATGTTTTATTAGGAGAAATCAGCGAACGGGAAGGAGGAAAGTGAGTCAAAAGGAGACGTGATTAGGTGGGGTGGAGCGTTCACAGTTCAGCAAAGTGAGATGGTAACCCAGTATTATGTCAATCACCTGTAAGTGTGGATATGTTGACATCCTATTCTATGCTACTTGACCAGTAATACTGGAACCGACAATCTCACTACCTGTGTGTTTCTAATTGCATACAGTCTTGGTCAGACGTGAGATAGTCCTGCAGATAAGTGGAAATGTTGCGTAGGGGCCATCCCTGGGCACCGCCCCAGCCAATTGAGTGCTGCAGACCCATCCCCCCACAGCTCTAGCAAAGGGGCCACCTTCATCCCCTCGGGACCCAAGGTGGTCCCCCACACCATCTGTGTCCCTATTAACCAGGCCCCAAGGAAGGGTGAGGGGACGTCCCACCGCTCCCTATACCCGGACCCCCAGCCACCCATGTGGCACACCGCGGGACCCCCACAGCCTAGGGATGGAGCTGAAACTTCATGCTTCTCAACGACGGCCCCGAAATCTGACAGATCTAGAGAAGATTTGTGTGGAGGAATGTGCCAAAATCCCTGTTTCCAAATGTGAAAATCTAGTTAAGAACTACAGTAAGTGTCTGACCTCTGTAATCGCAACCAAACTAAATATTAGCACTGATTTTCTCAGGGGTACAAATACTTATGAACCCCAGTAAATTACAGATAAATTATTTTTTAAAAAATCATAAAATGTGATTTCTGGATTTTTTTCAGATTATGTCTTTATGACTGGAAATGCGTCTATGATTGAAATTTCAGACCTCCACCCATTTCTAAGTGGGTGAGCTTGCAAAAATCACAAGGGGTGCAAATACTTCTGCTCCTCACTGTATATGTTCCATAAATCTTTATTTTAATACAGAATTAGGTGGCAGCTAACACATCTTTATCAAATACGTCCAGTGTACCCCCACAAGGGCTTTGTGCACAACTTTTTAATTTAACAAGTATTATAAGTATAAAGCGCTTCTAGTAACATTTAATGTGTGGGAAAAGACCTATATTAGCATAAAGGATGCTACTCTGACAACACCGGACGTGCCGCAGAAAGCCTGGATTCCTGCTGATACATACAGGGGTTGTGAGGCTCCCTTTGTTTATTCTAAATTCTACTGACCATTGATGTTTTTTTGCATTTATTTAACAGAATAAATAAATTAAAACTAATGTGTGTCGTATACAATACTTAGTACGGCCACGGCTTTGTGCTTGGCCAACATTCCTTGAAAAAAAATAATCCCAGAGCTCTGAAATTATTCAGTTTTATTGCCAATATATAGTTTAAGCTTCTAGCTAAGCCTCCCCTAGTCTGCATACCTCAAAGTGTTTATATATTGGCGATTTCACCCACAAAAATAGTCTCCTCTTCACTGCCTGCCATTATGTTTGTGCCTTCTTAAAATCCAACCGTGCATGCACCGAAAATTCCAAAATGTCTATCGTCATCGATAGCGGCCAAGGCACAAAGATTAAGGCAAAAACGTATAGATGTTAAACCCACTTCAACTCATACACTGAAAGTGTTTGTGTAACTTCTAATGGAGAAGAGGAGGTTAAAAAAAAAAAAAAAGACACACAGGATCTAAACAATGGGGGCGAATGGGTTTAAGAAAATGTCCCCCAGGAACCACTAGCGCGTGGCCACCATGAAGACATTTATGTTATGCACACATTGTGACTCACCATGATGAGGGGAGGGAGGGAAGAAGGGGTAAGAGAGGAGAGGAAGAGGGAGCAATTGCAAGCTCTTTCGAGGTTGGAGAGAGAGAGAAGGAAAGAGAAAGGCAGAAGCCACAACATCTGAAAGTTCTAAAGCTGTGATCATGGGAGGTGATGCATAGCCAGACATTTTGGATGCAAAAGCAATCTCCCATCATGGACATGGAGAAAACTGTCTCATGTTCTTACTTGGGAGGGCTACAAATATAACGTTGCTCTGTTCCAAGTCTTTTTGGTGGGGTATCTCCAGACTTGAAACATCCAGGAGCAACATATTCCAGAGAGGTAAGAAATCCTTTATGGTCAAGTGTTGTTTTAGGTATGATCATTGTTTACTGGCTGTTAGAATAAATTTGCATTGTATTGTGGATTATCTCAACTTTTTACAAAAAAAGCACACATTTTACAATTTTAAAAAAAATGTTTATTTGCCTCTTTCCCAGCAGATTCGATGTTCGATGTTTGAAGCGCAAGCTTGATAATTGAAATGGTTTCAATAAAATAAATATTTTGCAATTTTCACAAATTTTACAAACTTCTGTAAAAATATGGTCTTTTTTTAACCACCAAATCATGCTGTAATATCATTTGTGTAGTTGGTCTTCCACTGATGGATCTTTTTGCCCTTACAGGTGAAAAAAGTGGATAGCATGATCTGCCAGGGAAAACGAGAGAACATGAGGACTCCAGCTGGTGTCTTCATGTGGAAATACTACACGTGTATGGATTAACAATACGGGAGGTTTCCCCACAATCATCCAGAGGTTGTCTCTTTTTTTTAAATATTATATTTTGCCTAAGGGGATGATGCATCTACACTGCCCCTGAGTTCTTTTGGCCTACCTAATTGCCCTTCTCTGTGGATACCAGTGACAATGCTGACCAAGCCTGCAAAACCACAAAGATCAGAGTCTATACCCACAATAAGACCTGCAGGAACCTTTACTGCATTATGTCCCAGTCAGATGTGGCTCCACTGGAGGTTGGGGGCTCCGAAACCTCTGGGGTTCAGTTAAAGTGGGCTGCGCTGCTTATTATTATGGTCATAATTCCTACTATTGGCGGAAACATCTTGGTAATTCTTGCCGTGTCGCTTGAGAGGAAACTCCAAAATGCCACCAACTACTTCCTGATGTCACTTGCGGTGGCTGATTTACTGGTGGGACTTCTGGTGATGCCAGTTGCCCTGGTGACTGTTCTTTACAGTAAGTTAAGCATGTGAACTGGAAAATGGTTAAACTGGAAACCCGTGTGAGATTGGCCGTCTAATCAAATCCGAAACAGCACTCAACAAGAATACCAAGCCAGCATTTTACAGAGAATATGCTGCATGATTTTTATTTCTTATAATAAGAATACCGTAGTAAAAGTATATTAAAGTTACAATGCATATTTTTTTTGTGGCTTGGGGTAGTTATTATTGTTCTTCAAAAAACTAAAACTACTGCTTTGCTGGGAACGCCCTTTAAATTTATGTACATTTTTGCATTCGCCCATTTGATAATACGAGATTTAGATTTTAGTCTTATGCATATGTAAATAATGTACAACCATTTCCAGTAGATGTAATATATTCTCATATGTAATGCTAAATCTTGTGTTGGGAAGAAATTACTGCGTTAAAAAAATAAAACAAAACAAAAAAACTTTCAGCTAGCAACTATATATTCTTCATCCATTTTCAAAAGTACTTATTCTGTTTAGGGATACGGGGTGCACCACTAGTACACTACGCCAACATACAAAATAAAATTTAAGACTCAGCATTCAAGACTTAGCCATAGTTCAATTAGATTTACTTTGTTATATAACACACACATTACACAGTATTTTGTGAGTACCATCAACTTTCAAGAAGCTAACTTAAATGGTAAATAATAACTGGGGATGAATAGTACAGAAAATGGATGGATGGAAAATTGTATTTTTGATTTTTTCTGTTTGTATCTTTTTAATCACTTAGAATTCATTAAATATGGTCATTCATGTGGGCGAAAGGACAACATTGGAAAGTAAAATCAAAACCACTATAAAGGAAGCTCAGAGTTCATCTGAAAAAGGAAAATATATATATAATAAAAGTTTCAAGTAGCAAGTGAATGCTTGGAAGTGAAAATAAACATTACTGTAAGTCTCAGAGTCTTCTAGATGAATGGCTCTTAGCTGCATCAAGAAAGTATGAACCCTCCTCTCTCCAGCACAGTCATACCTCACAAATATAAACATTTTTTTTTTAAAACCATGTGTCACTTCTAATCCCATGCTGAGTTATAGAGCCTTCAATGCAAGACTCTGCCACGCCATTGATTCAAAACAAATATGATAGAAAAACAATTTGTATTGAAGAGGGGAAGTAGTTGTGAATTGATAATACATTCTACTATTATTTCTGCAGATTCCGACTGGCCCCTTCCAGACTTCATCTGCCCTATTTGGCTCTTCCTGGATGTGCTGTTTTCGACTGCATCCATCATGCACCTGTGCGCCATCTCACTGGATCGCTACATTGCCATCAAGAAGCCAATCCAGCACAGCCAATTCAAATCCAGAGCAAAGGCCATGGTCAAGATAGCACTGGTGTGGCTTATATCCATTTGTAAGCATATCATTCATCTTCCATGCCGCTTATCATCATGAAGTTCGCGTAGGTACTGGAGTCCTAGACATTAAACAACTTCTTACGCACACACTTACAGTATACCTACAGGCAATTTGTTGATGGGTTCAATCAGGCCACCACGCATGTTTTTAGGATTTAAGAGGAAACTGGAGTACCCGGGGAAATCCAATACAGGCATGGGGGAGAACATGCAAACTTCAAACAGGAATGCCAGAACCCTTGATCTCAGACCTGTGAGGCGAATGTTCTAACCACTCATCTACCGTTAAGGGTGTACCAAAGAAATCATTATTAGATTCATTGAGATTCGATTACGATTCATTAATGTTCAAAAACGATGGTTTTCCCTAATACCTTAATGACAGTCCGCAGCTAGCGCAACGAAATTCATGACACTGCCGCCCGGACACCTAAAGGGATGCACAAGGTTAAGATGGCTACAGCGGAAGTTACTGAGCGAGAAATTTACTCCTGTTCAAAAGACTTGAAAATACATTTCTGAATGGGACAGGCAAGCACCAGGTCTCGCTTTGGGTCCTCTTCTGTGCGCAAGTAATTTTTTAGGGGGGAAGACAGACAGTTCGTAGCTCTTTGGCTTTCAGTTGTCCTGCACTTGGTTCAAGTCGTGTTGATTGGAAAATGTCCCTAGTGTGTTACACATTCCCGTGTGCGTCTATAAGAGGTGACTACACGAACCCTCTTGTACTGTTTAGCCTTCATTGTTATTGTTTTTGAGATGTTACTAGTTCGCGCCGAGCGTTATGCTAATTAGAAAATTCACTTACGTGTCATTTCGTGCGTTGTTTGGTGGTGTACAAAAGTTACTCCAGATGCAGAACGTATAAAACCAGGATTAAGTACAGTGGTAACACTACAAACATGCTAAATAGTACAGAAACCTGTGAAAACAAAGTATATTGGTTAAATATAGTCTTACTAGTATTTCTAAAGGCACTTTGTTTCCAGAAAATGTGGACTTCATTCCACCAGTGTAAACTTTATTGTATTGTTGAGAGAAATGAGTACTGCCTTTGAAATGGCTAATGTTTTTGCACCTTCCTGTGAAAAAGAGCACCTTAAGGTCAGCTGTGTTGTATAGGCATGTTGAGAAATAAGTACCATAGTTTTTGGACTATAAGTCGCAGTTTTTTTTTTTCAGTTTGGCTGGGGGTGCGACTTATACTCTGGAGCGACTAATGTGTAAAATTATCAACACATTATTATATCATTTCACATGATATTTTGGTGTTTTGGAGTGACACTGATGGTTTGGTAAACTTGTTAGCATGTTCTTTATGCTATAGTTATCTGTATAACTCTTAATAGCTATGTTACGTTAACATACCGGCCTCGTTCGCATTTCGTTGTTCATGCATCATGTAACATTATAATACTGTACACTTATTCAGCATGTTGTTCTCTAGTGCATTTTTATTTTAATCTGCCTTTCAAGATGACATATCAGTTCTATGTGTGGGATTTTATCAAGTAAAATTTCCCCCCAAAATGCGACTTATACTCCGGTGCGACTTATGTTTTTTTTTTCCCTCTTCATTGCGCATTTTTGGGCTGGTGCGACTTATACTCAGGTGCTACTTATAGTCTGAAAAGTACTGTACTGTCTTTCAAAAGGTTAATGTTTTTGCACTTTCTTGTTGATTTAAAAAAAAAAAAAAAAAAAAAAAGTAGCTTAAGGGCAGCTTTTTGTTGGGCGGGCATGTTTCAATCGTTCCTGTAGAATCATTAGGACATTTTAAATAAATAAGGGACATAAATTTGTTTGGCTACTTTATTAAATAATAATGTATTATGCATCAATAATTGTGATCACCGTCAATACCTTGATGAGCGTTCAATCATCGAATCGTTGCACCCTGAATTGTAATCGAATCGAATCGTAGGGTGCCTAAGATGGCACACCCCGATCTACTGTGTCGTCTCATTGATAAGCATATTGATTCCCATGTTTTATCTCTGTCGACATTTTTACCATTGTTAATTTTAAAGACTACTGGCACACTTTCGAAATATACTTCTTGACATAAGATCCAATGCAGACCTGGTTTACAGCCTCATAAAACAAAGGCCGGATGGAATAAAAGCAGATGTAATATATACAGTTACACTCACTGTACCAGCGGAAGGGACAAGGTGTGCGTGAGGTAAACCGGGACAGCAAAACAAAAGTATATTAAATGAATCAAGATGTTACCAATATAGGGCATTCATTATAGCATCTTAATGTACACCGGTTGTGACGACTGGCACTTCCATTTATTTACTACAAACAAAAAACAAAAACAAAAAACAACACAAATTTCACATTTTACAATTTCCAAAATGGGAATCAGTTTTTTTTGTTTTTGTTTTTTTTACTTCAATGATGACCTAAACAACCACAAGAGTTTCATCCAAAACCTACTTATCTTTTTGTTTTCCAGGTATAGCAATCCCTATTCCAATCAAGGGTCTCCATAACTACCAACCCAGAAACAACATCACCTTCAACAGTAACCACACGTGCCAGCTTAAAACAGACACCTTCCGGGAATTCATCATGTTTGGATCCATGGCAGCATTCTTTGTTCCTTTGATCATAATGATGGTCATCTACCTGCTTACCGTCCAAGTGCTGCGCAAAAAGGTTTATTTACTCAGGTCAAAGGTGATACAATGCTGCAGCAACCAGACAGTGTCCACAGTATTCCAAAGGGAACAAAATCCTGGGACTGCTAATCAAGTTGACCAATGTCACATGATGTACAGTAGATTTCCTAGGATGCAACAAAACTCTGTTGTAGGCACAGCAAACCCTCCTATCATTGAGATGCCCATCCGCAGATTGTCCACGATGGGAAAGAAGTCAATGCAGACTCTAAGCAATGAGCAGCGGGCGTCAAAGGTGCTGGGCATAGTCTTCCTCCTGTTTGTAGTCATGTGGTGCCCGTTCTTTATCACTAATGTCACCTCTGTTCTATGTACCACGTGTAATGCCAACATCATCTCCCGACTGATGGAAATCTTTGTGTGGGTGGGCTATGTATCATCTGGGATCAACCCGCTGGTTTACACACTCTTCAACAAGACGTTCAGGGAGGCATTTACACGCTACATTACCTGTAATTATAAGACCTGCGCAAGTCATCAGACTGACAGAAATCCAAAGAACTCGAATGCAGAACGGACTCTAACGAGACTTTCATTCAAATCTTCTGTGGCCGAGAACTCCAAACTCTTCATGAAAAGGAGCATGAGGAATGGCAGTGGCGCAGCGAGTTACCAAAATCACCATACATCTGTTCAATCATTTAGCGGTGTCGTGTTAGACCAAATGCACTCGGCTGACAACTATGATGCGAAGCATGAGGAACATGTAAGCCGCCTATGAAGCTATAACAATCCAATCAACATGAAAGCAAAACCTAGTTTTTTTTCCCTAATATAAAACACAACGGCATCCATTTTCAAAAAGCTGGATTGATTGGATTATGTTTTAATGGGGCTTTGTAATGTAATGTACTTTCCTTGAAACTCGACCAACCTACTGGAATTTTCCCCAGAACTGCACAATGCTACACTGAAAAATCGCTACATATAGCATTTTGCCAGCTGTTGTCATAACATTTGTCAAAATCACATGCCATTTAGGGAAAACAACACAGTTACTGCTCATCCTGTAACAAACTTAATAGTTTACCATCTACTTAAAAAGGACAAGACCTTAGTCAAACCATTGACTACTTGACAAAAAAGAAAAGAAAAAAAACAAAATCATAAACTATTTCAAGCTTAAAAATAAATTCTATGAGGTATTTTAATAACTCAAAAACTGCCACTGACGGTTATACTGTAGAAGTCAAACATCCATGTTTACTAGGAAAGCTAGCAGTGAAAGTTAAATTATCAAACCCATTCATCAAATTGTTGCATTAATTTGGACAGTGGTAAAAAAATCTCAGAACATATGTACAGTAGCTTTTTTCTCATTTACATCTCTAGAAAATTTTATACTTGCTCAAATGTAATAGCATGGGGTTTCTTCATAAAATAACCATAAAGAATGGAAACATCACGATGATTCTAAACATGCCAAATAAAATTTGTTTCCAAAATGAAATGTGTCTTTTCTCCAAAACATTCATTTTATTTGTTGATAATTAACGTTAAGACTTTTGCGCATCCCTGAGAAGACCTTAAATGGGTTGTTTGCGCATCATCGTCAGTTGTGTTGGGATAGTCGACAATCTTCAAACGAAAATTCACTCGTAATAGTCCCTTTCATTTTTTTTTTCTCAAAAAGCCAGAAAAGAATAAGCTGCATGATAAACATATCGCTGTGTGGTGTGCAGAGCCCACAATAATATGTTTAATAAATATTTCAAATTTCTTTAGGTGACGGAATTTCAAAAGAAAATGTAATGTTCAAAAATATTACAAATAAAAAATGGTTCTCCAATTTGTGATGAATAACTTGTGTCACATGTAACCCACAGACAGGTTTGAACGTTATTTTCGAGGAGAAATTGATATAAATATAAGAGTTTTCGTAGGTCTTTTGGAATCAAAAGGAACTTTTGGTTTTCATCTTAAAAAATGAATTGGTCACTTAAATTACATACTACACATTTCAAATATTACAATTATCTACATATGTTGCACCGTTTTTATGTCCACTACATCAACATTATAGGAAAAGTCACAATATATCAATAACAAAAATGTGTGCTAAATTGTAGTCAACAGGAAGGCCACTGATTGTCAAGAATTATAAAGATATCAGTGTGATATATTCTGCTCCTTACCTGAACAAAATGAAACCAATGGACTCGACAGCTGCCCTCCGGACATCATCGTTTACATCACTCACCTGAAGTTAAAGAGGCATTCATTTCACTAATGCAAAAATGTAAAAGCTTTTCAAGCCCGTTGAATGATCCTAATATAGGCACTTGCTTCATGGCTAGCATGTCAAGTCTCGTTCTACCAATACTAGCAGGCAAATGGTGCCATCTGCAGGACGAATTCTCAGTATTGAATGAACGTCAAACCTCAACCCTTGTTGGGATATGCTGAAAGTTGAACCTACGGTACTAGTTTTATAATTGTTGAAATCTAGAAATCAAGTTTTATAAGTGTAAATCAAACTAATCACGAATTTGTAATGTAATGACACTTCTACGGCTCCAGCATTTGATTCACAGTCTAAAGGTTTGTGAAGCCGATAAAGCAAAAATAAATAAATAAATAAAACACTTACAGCAACGTGTAGCAGACGTCGGATGGCCTTGTTGTTCCCAGAGCCGCAGTAAGCCATGCCTACGGTGTACATGCCAGATCGCCGCAGGATAGGGTCCTAAAGGTGAGAAAGGATAGCAATCCTTTGAAAATGCAACTAAAATTTGCTTTTACAATTTGCTGACAAACACGCAACAATAAAAAACAAACAAAACAAAAAAAGCAACAGACAAACAGGTTCCGTTATGTTTGCTTCACCTTGTCTCTGCAGAGACTCTCAATGAGGGCATCAGCCTCCTCCATACGTCCATACATGACCAGAGCGATCCCCACCGCTAGGCCACGCAATATTTTCTCATGTTGGGTCTCCTGCGCGTAACCCACCATATCCTCAATGGCTTGAGCTGACTTGGAGCCCAGCATGACTAGACCCAGAGCCAGGCCAGCAGCCTCACCTGAAAGGACAAACTGTGTATTGTAACGTTTGGCATGTCTTTTTTTATTGAGAGCAAATCACACAGGAAAATCATAATTGAGAGTATATCACACAGCAATAAGTTTAAGATTATATTACTTAGAAAAAATAAAAACAACAAGGGATCAAATTGTCCTGAGATCACAGACCAACAATTGAAGCAAGACAGCTTGTGTTGGTTCCACGTACCAGTGACAGCATCATCTTGATACAGATTGGATTTAAGGAGGTCATACACATCCTGTCTAGCTGTTCCCAAAGCAGCCAGACCGAGACCAAGAGCACCTCCGTGACGAACAATCTGTTCAAAAAGCAGATGAAGTACACCATTCGGGGGTAGGAAGCACAATTTACATATAAGGATTTCTGAAAGGTCAACCTACATCATTGCTGGCATTTTTGAGCTGACTGAGCAGATAGTCAATGATGTCTCCACCATGATTGGCATGAATTAGGCCCAGAGCGTACAGACCTCCTCCCTCCTGGTAGGCAGAACCAGGGGAGGTGTCTTTTGGCAGGTATGTGGCCATCAACTGAAGGGCCTCTTTTTCATGACCCTTGCAAAGACAAGAAAACATGAATTTAACAACAACTAGCATTATAGGGACTTCAATCATTTTAACTGATTTGAAAAAATACCTTTTGTAAAATCTGTATGTTTTCAGGTTATCTATTGATTATTGTTATGACTAACCTTGTGAATGACACCAAGGCTTGCTGTTGCGGTGAATTTAGCCCAGTTAGTGGCTCTCGCAAGCCATTCAAGGTTTTCTCTGGATAAAAAAATAAATAATATTAGCTAGAAATGATGAGCAATTGTAGATAAATTATACATAGGTTCTCCTGGAATACAACACTCACCTGAGGAACTGGTCACTCGTGGTGCCAGTGTGCATAAAAGAGTTGGCTATTACGGTGGCCGTATGGCACACTGAATTTCGAACTGCATCCTAAAATGGCAATAGATTTAAAATTAAATTGCTTCATAAAAAGACAAAGCTGAAAGCATATTAATTCAATCTTTGTAAAATATGACCAAGTGTACGTAAGCACAGGCATTGGCCTTTTTGTCCACACGCGCTCTGTGTTTTAAGGCACAGAAAACAGTACCAGATTCTGATGGTATGCTAACCTTAAAGGGGAAGTTCGGAATTTTTGACATTGGGCTTAATCTTCCGAGTTAAGGGTGGGGGGGTTTTAGGGCTGGGCGATATGGCCTTAAGTACGTATCACGATAAATTGAGCAGATTTACCTCGATAACGATAAATGACGATAAATTCGCCCAAGCAAACTGTTATATAATTTGAACATTTGAATCAATGCATGGAATACAAATTAAGTTTCTCATTAAATTTATTTACCAGCTTTCAATTTAACAATTGCACATGCAGTCTAAACATTAAGTATTAAAAAAAATCTTGTAAACAATAAGAATTCTTTAGTGAACATTTATAACAGCTTGTATGACTTGAAAAATATCATCACTTGAATTTCATTAAATTCATTCCGCATTGTTATACACTAGATAGTGGCATACGTTTAGATATTTAGAATAGATACAAATACGACACATCCACCCGCCCCCCAGAAATTATACTTAATTAAAAAATAAAATGTTTCACAAACCTTTCCTTTCTTTTATTCGGCTCAATTATTTACATCTTATGATTTTGGAAATCCTTACAGTATGCAATAAATAATGTTCCTGTTCCCAAGCACTGTGCTTACTGTACTGTAATTTTTACAAAAAATAAACAATACATAGTTACACCCCGTCATCTAGGACGAGCCACTTACAAGACGAGCACTGTCGTGTATTACAAATACTGCTTTGAACACATCTTCACAGACAAAAGCAATGACACAGGTTTCACATAGTTTAATTGTGTAAATCACACTTAATAACGATACGATCTCCTGGTTGAAATAGACGACATCCACTTAATTCTATTGAAGATATGTAATGCTGAGGCAATTTGTCAACTTTACTTTTAAAAAGAAACGTGCACTGTTTATCCAGTAGATGGGGCTCTTGCAGTGTGTCAAACAGTGATTCAATTTAGGGCAATTGTCTTAAAAGTGGTTCATTGTTTCAGAAAGCCTCGGTTTTTCCATCCCTATCTGGAACCCGTCAAGAGTTTACTTAATGTCGGGTGAAAGTTTGGCGAAGCTAACTTAAGCCCGACCTCATCCAGTTTACTTGTAGCGTTAGCCGCTAGCGTTAGCTGCTAGCGTTAGCCTAACGGGCTTCTGTTTGATTGGCTTCCTGAAAACTATGTGACTCCAAACGTAAGCACACTGTCTGCTTTCTTAAAGGGGAATGAACATAGCCGAACAACACAGAGTCAAAGCGGGATGAAAAGACTATATTTTCTTCTTTTATTAAATCACCGAATTTACCGACATGGTCAAAATTACGTCGGTCATGGTGAAGAATTTCGGTAACGGTAAATTTTCAGTTTACCGCCCTGCTCTAGGGGGTTTAATGAGTCAGTGGAGTTGATTTTTTTTAAAATCCTTGCAGTTTGTTAGTTTTTTAAAATTATTTTCAGAGCTCCGGAGTGGCTAAGCTAGTGCAAGTCAATGGTCCCCTCCTAGCACGCCAATAAAACAACATATGCACGCAGGAAAATCATCGATGACGCATGCAATCAATATTGTTGGCTATGTTTTCAGGATAAAGTTATTAAAACTTAACATTGCATGATTATTAAAACTTACCATTGCATGTCAAAAACTGTAGTATGAACGGCAACATTACTAATTTAGCTGCTTTGCAGAGAAAAGGCTGCCTGGGCAAGCAGGGCGGAGGGATATCACATTGTTTTTTTCAGCGCTGATTTTTGTTGATATGTTCGATGCGACATTGTTTTGGCTGCATGGGATTTTTTACCATTTGAGCTACATTTTAAATTTATTTGACTATGTTAGATCTGTTAATATTACTTTTTATTGGCATGCTAGGAGGGGACTATTGACTTGCGTTAGCTTAGCCACGGAGTTTTTTTCAAATCAACTCCACAGACTAAGTAAACCCAACCTAACTTCAAGATTAAGCCTAATATTAAAATTCCTGAACTTCCACTTAAAGCCAAAATATCAAGGTTTCACGGTATTAAGGGATTGCAATTACAGCTCTAAAATGTGTTACTTTGAGATATCTGGGTTAAAAAAACAAAAAACAAAAATATATTAGCAAATTGGAACATAAGTATAATGTTAAGTTAAAATACAAAAAATAATAATAAATAAAATAAATGCAGTCCTTTAAATGAGCCTAAACCTACAGCTCAACATTATTACCATCAGAACAAAAATAATTGAATTATTTTCCATAAAAAGCACGAGTGTATGACTCGTATCATGTTTACATTATAAACTAGGGCTGTCCCAAACGACTAATTTTGTCCCGATTAGTCAGTAGATGATTTTAAGATTAGTTGACTAAAAATTAAAAACTTTTTTTTTTTTTACTAATGTAGTAATGAAATTTTTGTTGACGCTTATCAATTCACAAAAACATTTTGGAAACCCTAAATTCTTTATTAAAGTACAAAAAAACACGTAAATAACAATAATAAATCACAAGTAAACAATGAGTTCAAATGCTGATAAAATAAACTAGTGCAAAAGAATGGAATGTCAACAGATTCAGAAAACTGACTTCACCTTTCCAACATGATTCAAAACAATTCTTAAAAAAAAAAAACCTAGCATTAATATATTATAGTACTATATATAATCATTAATATACAGGACATTCTGAACTTTCCATGCATATTTTTTTTTAACCCTTCATTAACCGTCGACGGGATGTTGTGCTCGTCGACGGATTTACGTCGATGACGCCGACTATGTCGACTAGTCAGGACAGCTCTATTATAAACACACTCTCTTTCTCAACACAGCCAGTTGCCAGAGATTAAAAAAACACATTTTACCACCGCTCGACACACTAAACACTAGCGGTGGGAATCATGGGGCACAACTATGGACTTGCGAACTATTCATTTATCTCTCAGGTATTCTAGACCCACACATTACCTTTGTGTTTTTGAGGATCATGAGATCAGTGTTGTTGTTTCGAATTAAGAACTGCAAGTGCAACTCAATGGCCATCTCCCCACTGAGTATTTTGATCATCTTGGCGTTCTGGTCTTTGGGCTCTTCCTTCTGTGATTGCAATGAGAACCAATATGATTTGATGACCAATTTGTTTTTCAAGAAGTTTTTCTGTAGAGAAAAAACAAAGGTTGCAGTATCATTTACCGTCTCTGTTTGCTTTCCTGCAGGAGAGCTGCCAGCTTTCTCATCCGTCTCCATTGCATCACTGGAAAAGAAAATGTGTTAGCCATCACAGGGAGCTAAATAAGGTAAAGTATGTTGTATTTAGGCATGTGCCGGTTACCGGTTTCAAGGTTTACCATGGTATGAAAACGTTACGGTTTCAAAACCACTGAAATTTTCCGTCATACCGTAGTACGGTATTCGCTATTTTACAAGTCTCAAAAATGCAGCCAGAAGTATCTTGGAGCGGCAGCCTCTCTCTCCGGTTGTTGATGTGTGTGTGTCAGTGACGCTTTTCTGCTAAACACCAAAAAAGAAACACTCCAAACAAAAGGCGTACTTTTCTTGAATTTATGGAGGTCTCAAATCACGGTAACTGAAATATACAGTTTTAAAACGTTGTACAATAGTATTTTACATATGTGAGTAGCTTCATTAGCACAAACACAACAGAATGTGAGGAAGTCATCCATGAAAAAAGTTCGCCAAAAACAACACACACATTTTCCTTTCAAATTCAAAATACAAATTAACTAAACACTTGCAAAGACGAATGTTAGCCTAGTCTTAGCTGGGAGAGCAACTTCGTCGAGGTTATAAATCTCACTGCCACTGAGAAACAAGCTTGAATGAAGGAAAAGGGATAACATCAAAGATCGCTAATTGCAACAGATGATCTTGCCCTAAGCACAAATGTACGTTCGCTGGATACGGAGAGGTCTCACTCTCAGTGTTTTTTGATGAAACCTTTACACAACAACAATCACATTTTAACTAACTTATCCATTTTTAACTTATTAACTTATGAATTCTGCATCTTTTTAACACAAAGGCATGACATGTAGACTAGAGTTGACACAGTGGCTGAAAATGGCGAAATTTCACTTGAGCTTTTGCCCCCTCAAAAAAAAAAAAAAAAAAAAAAAAAAAAAAGTACAGTCAATATTTTTCCAATTTTATTTAGAAGTGTTTTTACTTTTTTATAGCAATTAATTTAGTTCTTGCTCCAATCTTGAGCAACCTGAGCCGTGGCTGTGGGTAGTCTATAAGTTCTATTTATTTTAATTTTATTTAAAATATTTTTTGTTTATTTATTTATTTTAACATAATATTCATGTTCCAATTTGCAAATATTTTCTGAAAAATAAAAAAATCCCGGAATAAATTTTTTTTTTTTTAACTCATACGTCTCAAAATAACACATTTTGGAGCTATAATTGCAATACCGTGATACCGTAAAACCGCTGTATTTTTGCTCGCGGTTATCGTACCGTCAAAATCTCATACCGGCACATGCCTAGTTGTATTTAATGTGACCATCACCTGTCTTTTTCTGTGGTGGCAACAGTGCCTGTATTAGTAGATCCGGGAACTGCTGGAATCGGCGTTCCAACCGTTCGCAGGTTCTGGATGACAGAGGAGAGGAACTGCTGGCTGGCGCTCTCATATAGGTCAAAGCAAATCTGGTAGGCCATCAGCAGATTGTCCTCCTTCACCAACTTTTCCAAGATGTCGCTGACAGCTTGAGGATCATCCAGGAATATGAGACACTGAAGTAGGGAAGAGGAGAAAAAATAGATTGGATTCAGATGCAGCAGAGTGTTATTGGACAGCTTGGGTGATTCTTGTGAGAGAAGTAAAAAGGTAATGGTGTTCGGAAAAGAAGATCAGTGGTTACCTGACAAACATTGATGAAATCCGGCTTCTCCAAGTTCATGTAGAGCTTAACCAAAACCCGCAAAACCTCATTGCGGAATTTCTTGTTCTGCATGAGAGACATGCACACCTTCAAACTGTAGGCAAGTAGCCCACTGACGTCATTCTGCATAAGAGGAAGGGGAAAGAAACATTTCATTTACCACTCATGATAACAAATGAGCTCTCATAAAAGCTGCAATTGCCGAGCTAAAATTGTTACCGATTCTAAAATGGTCTTCTCAAACATATCAAGGCGGCGAGTTTCCAAGGCAATTCCGATGGCCTGCTTGAACTTGTGGTCGTTGAGGCACCGCAGGAACATCTTGTTGACAATGCCCTCAAGGCGGGGGTCAATACTTTTCCTCTCCTCTTCCTCTGGCAGCTCAGCATTCTCCACGCGCAATTTGGTGTAATGGTCGATACATTTAGCTATCAGGACATAACAGCGAATCAAGAGTGGTGTCGCTGTCACCTTTCCTCAAACATCACGATCATCAAAACTTGAGTTTTTCCTTCACTCACCAATGATGGTTTCCACATATTCAGTGTCATCGGTGACATTGAAGAGATCCCCGGCCCCGAGGGCGTAATTCAGAGATTCCTCAAATGCTCCAAGATGATAGAAGACCTTAGAGGCCACCAGTGCGGCAAATTCTCGGTTTCGGAATGTCTCATCTTCATATAAGACCTCGCTGAGTGCGCATAACACACAAGGAAAGAAGCATGAATATTAGAGGCGTGCGAAATTTCCGATTCTTAGATTATTCGCGATTCGGCTGTGGAAGATTCGAGAACGATTCACAAATATCCAAATTCCGATTATTGAATTATACCAGGTAAAGCAGAAGTAAAACACAGTCAGCGGTCTTTAGGACACAATGAGGAACGGACCGAGAAAAAATATCATGTTCAACTCATGCCGTTAAGATAAAAAAAACAATCATACCTGACTGCGGCTGACAGCCGCTACAAACAACGCCCAGTTGCTAGTTGCTACAAACATACGGCTACAGCAGATGTCATATATATGTAGAACTAGATGCAAATGACGGACGACATCGGTATTAGAGCATGTATTATTGAACAGATATGCGAAACACAGACCTTCCGGCGTAAGAAAACAGCCGCCATCTTAAAGCAGTAGATCTCTCTAGAAGGCTCTGTTGTAGCGAACCTAATTAACTTTTTATCTAAAATACTCCTAAATCGGCAGAATCTTGTCTTGAATCTATCTTTAAATGATGAAATAGTTTTAAAACTTTGACAAAAGTAGATAGAAGGGAAATTGGGGAATAACGGGAGCAATTTGAACAACTGTAACAGTTGATTCACAACATTAAATTAATTGAATGTAGTTTAAAGCTGCTGATACAGAATGGGGACTGTAGTATTTTTTTAACTGTTATTTTTGTATATTTGTTTACTGTTGTATGTTAACTTGATACTGAAATAGTAGTTTGGTTTAGCCTGAGAGGATTTTTGAACAATTTTGGAACTAATGTACAAAACATTTAAAAAAAAAAAAAAAAAAAAGGAGGGGGGTGCATCAATAATCGTTTTATAATCGAATCGGAGCCTTTGAATCGTAATCGAATCGTTAGGTGCCCAGAGATTCCCAGCTCTAATGAATATGGTCCTACTATATAACATTTCGAGGTTACAATCCATGTGTTGTCGGAGAAACCCCAGGGAGTTAGCACTATATTTTATATTGACAATTGACCGTTATAGCAAGATGCTCTGTATGAATAATTATCGTGACTTTACTTCTTGCAGTATTACTAAAAAAAACTGTTCTCACAAGTGTGCCACTTACATTTTGTCAACAGATCCTGAAATTTCCGCCCAGAAGTCATTGACAAGGTAGTCAAGCTTCTGCAACGCAAAAACCTACCAAGAGAATTCAAACACAATGTATAACCATGGCTGGTTATTTAAAGGTAACATGTAAAACCTGGCCTGTGTGAAATGTCCTACCTTGAGCTGTGGTTCCTCCTCATCAAGGAGGGATATAATTCCAGCTGGGGGGAAAGTTACAGTATGTTTAATTCCGAAGTTCTGTTGCCAAACGCACTTTCTTGTTGTCAACGGCAACTGTCGGCAGTTTTGTTTTGTTTTTTACTCCCACGATATTCGAAACTAACATTAGAAGTATATTAAGGATGTAAACAAGTTTTGTAGATATCAAATATACAATTTTCAAGAGCTCGTTTAGGCTAGAAGCTAACTGACAGCATACAGTGATCTGTGTGACTCAGCTAAATCAATGGCGGCGAGCTAACTTGACACAAGCAACAACATTTCAGTTTTTAAAACTTACCAGCGGATGTTATCATGGTCAGCCTGAATTCCCTCGTCTATCCTCGGTTTAGTATTCGAAAATACAATTAATTAAGGATTTGGTAATAAATTATCTTAGTAGAACTCTCCAGATGTAAAACAATGCTATCCGACGTGCCCGTTGCTAAGTTCTTTTTGACAAAGCCGGAGGTCCCCAACGAGGACCTCCCATTTGGTTGCCCTCCTTGTAGCCTGATCAAAAACATGGTATAGCAGAAATGTATATTATTGTTTCTATTTTTTAAAAACCATTCACACCGTTGAACGTAGTTGAGACATGTCATATTTTCAAAATGAAAGCATAACGGTAAAATAAATATGGAAAATTAAAATATCTAAGAATTCAGGCTTTTTCAGAAAGGCGCTAACCGCGTATCCCTTTTACCAGTCCAAACACGAATAGTTTATGCAAAAATTAATCAGCAGTTTAATAAATATGAAGGCAAGAAAAAAAAGCTATTTTACTTAATAACACAATTAAGCCCACTAGTTAAGCGTATTCGATGTAACCCCCCCCCCCCATCTATAATTATTAGGGGTGCACGATATCCATTAAAACAAAAACAACAACAACAAAAACGATACCGATAACTTCCTGTTCCTCAAGGCCGATACCGATTTATATATAATTTTAAAATGTATATTCATCTGAGTTTTAGAACACGTGTAGGTCAAAAATACTACTGGTGGATTCAGCAGATTTGCCTTTGACTTAACCAGAATTTTAATTATGACATGAACATTATTATAATGAACAAAACAAAGAAAAGAACATTTTGGACTTCAAATAAAGTGCCCATATTTTTTTTTCCAAATAAATATAATTTGAGTCAATCACAATCAGTCCATGTCCTTGACGATGTGTTCCCCTGAACAACGAGCACTTAACTAAAACAAACACAAACCCAACAGATATTGTGCTTTGTCAGGAGATAAAACTTTTGGTGCAACAGGAGAGAAGACTTTTGTGGTCTTGGTCCATGAAACAACTTAACCTGGCAATTATCGGACAGCAAGATTATCAATAACCAAAAGGCCTCGCAAGAACTTGTAAACATAACTAAAATGCCAACATTTGCTAATTGCCATAGTATGGGTTATCACTCAGTGATGGAAAAATACGAAATACGGCCACAAAACTTTGCATACTGGCAAAACAGGAGTGGAAACAAACGCACATATCCCAGTCCACCGACACCATGCCAAAAATATATATTATCGGGCCTATTAATAAAGTTATTGGATTTATTGGGACGATGTCATAATTCCTATTATCGGACCGATAATTATCGTGCACCTCTAATAATTAAGGAATTACTAGATTAAAAATATATCTTGAACTACACGACTCAACACTCCATAGTTGGTCAGGTTTCATTTATAAAAACACATTGAGAGCATGATTGTGAACATGTTTTATTCAAGTATGTGATGGACAATCCATAAACCTAATAAATACATACAATGTTAGAGCTCATTTCTCTACTATTAGAGTTGTCAAAAGCATAAATCTAAGGCACAATATCATGTTTTTAAAAATGAAGGTAAATAAAAAAAGGGGCATTTCCTCACAAGGGCTTAAAAAAAAAAAAAAAAAAAAAAACACCCTTGGTACTGTATTTTTTTACACCAATATAAAGTCCAGTTTTCAATAATACAGCTCATATATGTTCAACACAAAATTCAGAATGCATGAGTTACAGTAGTTTGTTCAACTGGTTAAAAAATATTGTGCAAGAACTGATTGTACTTCCTCGTGTGTGTGCAAGGCAGCATTAAATATCATGATAAGGCAAGTCTGTATCATATGTTCTGTCTGGCTCAGCATCGAGATACATGGAGCAACAGGAATTGACATCGATGATAACCTGAAGGCTCTTGACACAAGCTTCTTCCCTTCCATTACTGACCACAGTGTTGCGCTCTCAGTCACATGAATTCAGGCGTCTGGTCTCATGGATTCTTCATTAGGCCCCACAGCAGATGTAGAATTGTTTTTTAAAGGGATGTTTTCTTCAGTACTTCCAGAGTCACCTTTAAAAAAATGTGATAAGGTTGGTACCCAATGCAAATCCTCTTCACGTTTTTACAAGTTTGCGGTTAGCTTATTTTGACATTAGTTTATCATAAATGGGTAAATAATGAGTACTTCTATTTGTTTTGTGTTTTGACAGGAAAGTTCAAGAGTGAGTACTACTAAACAACTCGAGGCCTGTATTTTTAAGAGCTGGTCAGTATTTGACTTATTGACAACAAATTAATTACACTGCTGGCCAAAAGTACTGGCACCCCTGCAATTCTGTCAGATAATGATCAATTTCTCCCAGGAAATGATTGCAATTACAAGTGCTTTGGTAGTAATATCTTCATTTACTTTACTTGCAATGAAAAAACACAAAAGAGAATGGGGAAAAAAATCATCATTACCATTTTACACAAAACTCCAAAAATGGGCCGAACAAAAGTATTGGCACCCTTTGAAAAATCATGGGATACTTCTCTAATTTGTGTAATTAACAGCGCCTGCTACTTACCTGTGGCACATAACAGGTGGTGGCAATAACTAAATCACATTTGCAGCCAGTTAAAATGGATTAAAGTAGACTCAACCTCTGTCCTGTGTCCTTGTGTGCACCACATTGAGCATGGAGAAAAGAAAGAAGACCAAAGAACTGTCTGAGGACTTGAGAAGCAAAATTGTGAGGAAGCATGGGCAATCTCAAGGCTACAAGTCCATCTTGAAAGACCTGAATATTCCTGTGTCTACCGTGCGCGGTGTCATCAATAAGTGTAAAGCCCATGGAACTGTGGCTAACCTCCCTAGATGTGGATAGAAAAGAAAAATTGACGAGATTTCAACGAAAGATTGTTGGTGGATAAAGAACCTCGACTAACATCCACTCAAGTTCAAGTTGTCCTGCATTCCGAGGGTACAACAGTGTCAACCCGTACTATCCGTCGGCCTCTGAATGAAAAGGGGCCCTATGGTAGGATACCCAGGAAGACTCCACTACTGACCCAGAGACATAAAAAAAAAAACAGGCTGGAGTTTACCAAAACTTACCTGAGAAAGCCAAAAATGTTTTGGAAGAATGTACTCTGGCCAGCTGAGACAAAAATAGAGCTTTTGGGAAAAGGCATCAACATAGAGTTTATAGGGAAAAAAAACAAGGCCTTCAAAGAAAAGAACACAGTCCCCACAGTCAAACATGCCAGAGGTTCTCCGATGTTTTGCAGTTGCTTTGCTGCCTCAGGCACTGAACTGCTTGACCGTGTGCATGGCATTATGAAGTCTGAAGACTACCAACAAATTTTGCAGCATAATGTAGGGCCCAGTGTGAGAAAGCTGGGTCTCCATCAGAAGTCATGGGTCTTCCAGCAGGACAATGACCCAAAACACACTTCAAAAAGAACTACAAAATGGTTTGAGAGAAAGCATTGGAGACTTCTAAAGTAGCCAGCAATGAGTCCAGATCTGAGTCCCATAGAACACCTGTGGAGAGATCTGAAAACGGCAGTTTGGAGAAGGCACCCTTCAAATCTC
The DNA here is from genome assembly GCF_030265065.1 of Corythoichthys intestinalis. NCBI lineage: Eukaryota > Metazoa > Chordata > Actinopteri > Syngnathiformes > Syngnathidae > Corythoichthys > Corythoichthys intestinalis. The sequence goes on along the minus strand of NC_080401.1, from coordinate 18,955,037 downwards.
AGAGACCTGGAGCAGTTGGCTAAAGAAGAATGGTCTAAAGTTCCAGCAGAGCATTGGAAGAAACTCAATGATGGATACCGGAAGTGGTTGTGTTCACAGTTATTTTGTCTAAAGGTTGTGCTACCAAGTATTAGGCTGAGTGTGCCAATACTTTTGTCCAGTTCAGTTTTGGAGTTTTGTGTAAAATGATAATGATTTAATTTTTTTTTTCATTCTCTTTTGTGTTTTTTCATTGCAAGCAAAATAAATGAAGATATTACTACCAAATCATTTGTAATTGCAATCATTTTCTGGGAGAAATTGAACATTATCTACAGAACTGCAGGGGTGCGAATACTTCTGGCCAGCACCGTATTGACAACTATTGTGACAATCAGTTATTCGTTTGGATACATTGTTTACCTAAAGTTTGTCCAGATTATCCTCTCCGAACACATTAACAGTAGCAATTAATGTATGATTACATTTGTGTTTAATCCAAGTTGAAAATCTGCTAACATTTGCTTTTGCATTTGGAAAACCATGATACAGTTACATTTATTTTTATTACTCTCTAACAACTATCAAAACAATTGTTTGTTACAGCCCTAATGTGAAGTGAGTTGCGGTCACGGTTGCTATATTTGATTCGGATATTACAATTTCACACACGTCAAAGAAAAAAAAAAAAACTACTGAACAGAAGTTTGTATGTTGAGAAACTCATAAGTCATGTCAATTGTAACTCCTGAAGTGACATTCTTCTAACGTCGCCAACATGGAGTCACCAAGCCCCACTCAACCTTAAAATATCGTGTACTCAACCAGTGCATGAAGTCAGCCCTAAATTTGCTGTAATTCTTGCTGACAAACGAACTGCAGACACATTAAATTCTTGCAATTGCCCCATGACCAATATTTTCCATGTCTTTAGCAATGTTTTCATACTGAGTGTTTGTTGAGGCTAAATGCACAATGAGAGTAGGTGGCTGTAAATGAATTGCCTGCACTGGAATCAATAAGTTCTTTGATGTCTGGTAACTGTTGTGAAGACCTGCATAACACAGTATGCTTCACTGGAGACAGGCGAAGAGTATGTTGTCTTAACTGGGTGTTGCCTGCTTTTCAGCCATGGTGTTTTAAGCTACAATAAATTTAGAAGTGAAAGTGCAGTAGCGATTGAATGTATAAAGGTTGTGAAACAGATGGTGCGGGTGTGTGAGGGGTTCAGGTCAGTCAGTTCTGTCAATGACATGTTGTTGCTAACCTCTTTGCTTGCTGGTTGGAGGATTGCTGGCTGCTCCTCTGGTTCCTCCTCTATTAGACCTGAACAAACACTGGAATGGCCAAAAAAGCTGGTCCCCGCTATCCCTGGTAATATCTGGAAAGCAATAAAGGGCATTTAAACACTTGGCAGCTTATCCTAAGTGTTTTATTATCCCATGAATGCACCTTTTGTTCTCGAACCTTTGAAGCCATCATAGAAAGAAATAGCAGTCTTGTGAATGTCATGCATTAACCTACTTTCATCCATGTCTGCCGGGTATTGGCGCTCATTAGGAAATTTATGGGCGATGGCCCTCAACTTTAATCAACATAATAACCTATGACATGTTTGAAAATTATCGTAAGGAAAAATGTGTATTGTCTTATTGTAACATGAGCGGGTCAAAGCTACAGTGCACACTGTACATCAGGTTAAAGACCCGAAGGTTGAAAGCAAACATGTTAAAAGATAGTACAGACGGTTTGTACGTTTTTTCCTTTCACAATCTGGCTTGCCACACATTATACGATTGTTATGAATCAATGAGCTATCTAAATGATTTATAATCCAAGAAAACATCGCAAGTCTTAGATTTTCACTGGGAAAAATCCACCTATCCTCTATTATTCCAGAAGTGCCATCAGGTCCATAATATTTAGACACTGACATACTGTAACTCTTATCTTTTTGACACTAAACACAACTGCAATTGATTAGATATTAAACAGAATGTCCTTTCACTGCAGAGTTTCAGGTATACTTTCAGCTTTTGCCTCATAGGTATTGCAAATAATTTGCAGTCTCAAAGCTCGAACCCGCATAGGACAAATCCTGGCATCTGGTAATGCCCATGGATTCGAGACTCTGGTTGCCAGTGACTGTAAACAAATATTGTTGATTTATGATTACTGTATTTTAGGGCTGTCAAAATTATCGCGTTACGGGCGGTAATTAATTTTTAAAAATCAATCACGTTAAAATATTTGACACATTTAACGCACATGCCTCGCTCAAACAGATTAAAATGACAGCAAAGTGTCATTTCCACTTGTTACTTGTGTTTTTTGGTGTTTTGTCGCCCTCTGCTGGCGCTTGGGTGCGACTGATTTTATGGGTTTCAGCACCATAATTATTATTGGCATCAAAAATGGCGAGCTACTAGTTTATTTTTTGATTGAAAATTTTACAAACGCTATTAAAACGAAAACATTAAGAGGGGTTTTAAAATAAAATTTCTATAACTTGTACTAACATTTATGTTTTAAGAACTACAAGTCTTTCCATCACTGGATCGCTTTAACAGAATGTTAATAATGTTAATGCCATCTTGTTGATTTATTGTTATAATAAACAAATACAGTACTTAATGTACAGTATGTCAAATGTATATATCCGTCTTGTGTCCTATCTTTCCATTCCAACAATAATTTACAGAAAAATATGGCATATTTTATAGATTGTTTGAATTGCGATTAATTACGATTAATTAATTTTTAAGCTATGATTTACTCGATTAAAAATTTTAATTGTTTGACAGCCCTACTGTATTTTAGTTTGTCTAATAATAATTTTAGGCACATCGAAAGGTCTTTTTAATTCCTAAAATGTTTGCCGAATTTGGATGTAAATGCTTTTAAAGATGAAAGTCAATAAAGCAAATCCTGTTGGTTTCCTTTTCACTTCTAATCTGTTGCAGTATTATTTAAAGCCAAAAATAGACTGTCACGGCACTGTGCCAATATTTACGGAACATACTTTATTTCATTCATGTTTGTTGTTTTAATAACTAATTCACTGCTTACCGTCCAATTTGACATGAAAATTTGGGCCCATGAAAAAGTGTGACTTTTAGAATATAACAATACAGGTTCAGTTTTAGATATTCTTCATCATTATAAACTTTGTGATATTATTATATATATTTTTAAATGATAAGTTACATTAACATAAACAGATGTTTTTGTTTAATTATATAATTAAACCATTCCTGGGCCTACAGAGAGTGCAACAATTTGTAGATTTCAAGCAAAATATGCTGCAAAAGTAAACAAGTATTCTTCTTATACTTCCTGGAACGCTACACTGCAGAAATCGTATGTACTTCATTTGAAATTTTTTTAAATATTGGCGTTACATTCAGTGCTACTTTAGTCTTAACTCAGGCTGCGGTTTTGAGAAAATCTACTTTAAGACATTGTGACATTGTTGTCCAAATCAAGATGTGGCACGCCACATCATTTAATGTGGCCCACTAAAGGAAAATGTTGCACATTTATTGTGAAATTATTTTTGCCCAATGAATTTTCTCAGATATGTGTCCTTAACTTCATTTTCATTTCACTTGACCCAATTTTACAACATAAAAACAATGAAATGTATGGGTAACTGTAAAACGACTGCCTGATGACGAGTCTACATAGATTTTCAGTCTATGACGTGGCAGTGACGAAAGTGAAAGTGTTTGCAGCCATTGACGACGACAGACGTCTCACCCATTTGATTTGAACTGGGAAAGAATGATTATGTTTCAGTCCCATTGATGGCGATTAGCGTCAAATCCATTTGGGCTGGGAGTTCTGTCAGCAAACAGATTTGGACGCCTATCGCCGTCCGTGACAGCCAATGTTAAGGTCGGGAAAACAGAGAAGCGTGTTCATTGGTTCACACCTGCAGTTAGGGAACAAGCAATGACCCTGCAGACGTTCTTCTTGATGTCGAGGACGTTGCTCGGCGAGCCGGGGACGAACGAGCCCACCCAGACAGCGTCCGCTGGATGTCGAGAAAACACCTTGTGGATGAGCATCTCCAAGCGCTGCACACACCGGCGGTTCTCATCGCTCTCTCCCGCATTCATGCGGACTAATCCAATCAAAGCCGGCATGGCTCCTTTGGTACGGGCACGGACGTCCTTGAGGACCTCCTTCAAGCACACTTCACTGCTGATGAAAGTCTGCCTGAATAGGAAAACGATGGCGGGACAGTCAATGGCTCTCCGACGGCTAGAGCTGCTCGTTTGCCTTGTGACTGTCCTCTGAGCGCCATTAGGATTGGCTCCTGAGTTGGAATTGTGGGCAGGCTTGTCGTGGCAGACGTGGCTCTGGCCACCCGCTGAGGTAGTGGAAAGCGGCCGTCGGTCGCCGAACAAATCGCCCAAAAATTCGAGCAGCACGCTGGCGTCGCTCTCGGTGGCGTCCTTGCTTTCGGCAGCATCGCTCACCAAATAGATCCTCTCTTTGCCTCCGATTGAGGCGAGCGTCTTCTCAAAGTCACTCCCCTCCGACATTGCTGTCTTCTTCCGTGCTTTGCTTTGCAGAGACTTGCCAAACCAGACTTGAAGAAAAAGGGATGAGTGCCACCTTCATGCCAGGCTGGCAGCACCGACCGCACGGGTAAACTTGTCAACGACATGCGACGGAGTAGGCGGGGCTAATGAGCGGAACTTCAGCGCTAAATCGGTTTCTATTGGCTTCTTTTCGTAGTGGGCGTGACCAATTCCTAAGGTTCCAAAAATGACATCGAGAAATAACCACACAAACCCCGCATTTAACGCTAACACGCACGGCGAAATCAAGATGACATGTTGGATGTAGCAAAGTGGTACATTTATAATTATGTATTTTTTGGTACATTTCCACTATGACATAATGTTACACGCTAAACGTAGAGGCTTTGTGACTAATTCTATACCTATCAAAATGGTATTTCCCTGCACTCATTGATATATTTATTACAATGAGAAATAACAGAATGCATCATAAAAGAGCTGCTGTCGGTCACAACTCATGCCCAAGCACTCAACACACAAACCTCCACTTTCCATCTACATCTAGATAACCTTTTTGAGTTAAAGGTCAAAGAGGAAATTTAAATATTTGATTATTTATTTTCTTAGCTGGAAACGTCATTGAAAACTCTAGGAAAAAAATATTGGTTTGGTTCTTACCCAAATCCTCCTAAAAATATAATCCTCCTAAAATAAATAAGATAATATTTATTAATTGACTGATAGATTTATTAACAGACTCAATGACCAAATCACAACAACACAACACAAGCAAGAGATTAAAGACAAAAATAATGAAAATAATTAGACAATAACAAGTGGACTTCAGTACACAACACTGGGTCTCCTAGCGACCCACTTTTAAAATGCTCATAGCGCTTCCAAAACCGTGACAAGTACAATGTAAAGCTGTACAAAATGTTAATCAGGCCCAACACAATCACATTTTTTGAACCATTCAGACGACTAATAAAATTAAAGCTGAGTACCCTTAAAACAGATTGGAGGGTTTTCACCCGAGCTGCTACTAACATATCTGAAGAACTTGTCCATCTGGGCCTTTTCAACAAGATTCTCAGAGAGTCATTATATGCCACTTGTAGTCTCTGAAAACTTGCTTTGTTATAATAGTAAACATGTGCAGTGTAGAGGGGTGTACAATAGGCCTTAAAAAGGGCCACTTGACCTCATCAGAACATTGACCAGATATTTTATTACATACACTAATTACTTTTTGTGCCAGCCATTTACTCCAAGTATAGACCCTACCCACGTGACGTCACAACTCCGCCCTCCTGACTGGTGCCGCCCAATTGTCCGTCAACACATCGTGTTTACCTGTTACGGCTACGTACATTCCTCCTATTTACGGCGTGTTTTTCTGCTCGTTAACATTAATAATCAAAATGGTGAAGGCGTGTGTCGCGGTCGGTTGCAATAACAGAGAAGATAGACGGAGAGACTTGAAGTTCTACCGGATTCCGAGAGACCCGGAGAGGAGAGAGCGAGATGGGCTGCTGCAATTCGACGAGAAAACTGGGCTCCAAACGATTACCACAGATTATGTAGTAGTCATTTTATATCTGGTAAGATGCATTTAATATATATTTAGAGGGTTTGGGGCTGACAACCACAATTAAGATCATTGCTAGGCTAATCGCCGACAACATACACGTATGTATGTAGTGAGAGTGCTATCGCTAAACCATATAAACATTAAAAGCCTTAGCTCCATTGACAAATGACATGAAATACATTAGACTTGACAGTGGATGTTAGCAAGAACAAAAGATTTTGAATTGAAAATTTCGTAACTCGCCTTTCCAAGCACAAGATAGATTCCTGCCGAATTTTCGTGGACGAGGACCTGTTTAACCCAACCAGCAACGAAGTATTTATAAGCCTCCAAGCTCTTAAAGTTTTTCAAACTTTCGTGAGAATAGGCTGATTTTGTGTGGACAAGATAGTTTTAAATATCAGGGTAGCTAGCAGATGTCAGGCAAATACGGCGAAGACAGCGGGTCGAAAAACATCGATTTAGGCATCAAATATGGATCTGGCGAATGGATAAACTGAAGTTTTTCAACATAACGCCTTTTATGCAACGCATCAAATGAGTTTACGGCATCCAAAAGCACCGGGTCTTCCATGAAATGCATTATAAATTGCTCGATCAATTGAGACCAGTGATAATACAGACACAAAATGACGGACAAGGGGGCGGAACAATACAGCGATCACGTGATTTTGTGACGTCGGTGGGGTAGGGTCTATATTCCTGTGTGTGAAGAAACCCCAGTCTGACACATCCAATAAGGCGGCCGTGCTGCTGTATTAATGAGGCGTCTATGTACATACAGTAAGTCTATGAATGACCATACACTCAGAACTCAATAGAACTCATGTTATTATAGGTTTTATGAAACGATAAACAAAATCACTGTGTATTTTAAAACATAAATTATGGGAATGTGAGCAAACTAGAAATAAAATCACGTGTTGTGTTGCTAATAAATGTAGTCTAAAGTTTGGATGATGAAATTTCAGAGTGCAAAGGCGACTTTTGACTTCCCTGCCAAGAAATCCAGCATATGCTGGTCCCTGTACCAACAACCAAAACACAACAAATCCAACGGGACCTTGTTAAATTTGTTGTTTTGTTACTGGTCTTGCTGGTACAGAAAGCATCATATGCTAGATTTCTTAGCAGGGTTTGAGTATCCACATGTAGGCAACTCCTGCCTTCCCTCCTATGTTGTATAGGCCGGACTTTGCATTGTAAAGAAACAAAAGCATGACTCGAGTAGCAACTTGATTTGAAGAGCCTTACTTATGTGCATCTGGAGGGGAAAAGCTAAAGCCAGCCTTGACTTTCCATTATGATTAACAGAATGGGGGGGAAAAGTCTCTGTAGAGTTCAAAAGAGTCTAATCCTTTAATCCTGACATGCCTTTTTCTTCATTAAAAAGGTGCTCTCAATCAGAAATACCATTGTACACTTCACATACAATTTCACTAGAGATGTACATATAATTGACTGCAAAGCTGACTTTAACAAATACAAATACTACCCTTTGGACCAGCGTTGATTAGTTAGTAAGCTATGTTTGTTTCCAAAGTCTCTGTTGTGTTTGTACTTGCTTTCCACGTACTCACCTCGTTGTTTAAATGCAGCCACATCTGAGGGTCAAGAATATCTGGCACAGTAACACGGAGCCTCAGACATGCTGGTGAGACAATTACAAAAAAAGATGTCAAGGAGTATGATTAAGCAAGCTTACTTCCTATCAAAGCAAACTTAATTAAATAATAGAAAAACATTGGTGTTCGAAAAGTAAGTACAAATGTCTTTTTGCTCTAACGCAATAATGGAAGGCACCACTAAAAACTTTCCGTTCCAATTACAATATAGTGACACCAAAGGTAACTGAACTGAGGGTGCCTGACTAGAGTCAATCTGCATTGTTAAGATTCTTTAATTAATATAACCCACATGTTTTTGAGATAGTGGATGAAGAGCCTGCCTTGGGAAAACCGTCACAAGCTCAGGTGAACTCAAATGAAAAGATATAGACAGTATAGTCTGTATTCAAACCTCGTGACTGGAACGAACATCTGCTAAACAGTATCACAATGTGCTTTCTGTTTTTTAGTTGTCATTTTTAATACCGATACTCACTTTTAAACTAATCTGTAAGCTTGTAAATAAACACCAAAGTAAAGCAAAAAAGTAAATTGAAATGATTCGTCATGTTTTTGGGTATTGTTGCCCAATCACCTAGGTTTGGTCTCAACATTGGTAGGGACGATATAAAAGCATAACCTGCATGTACACTTTTTGCTGGGGACGGGACATTAATAAGACCAAACATATCGGCTGAAAGGGGGTCATTTCTCACGATTATAAACCTAATTAATTGATAGGCTAAATAATCAATGCAAAATACATCTGTATTGACTTATACTAACTTTCATATGTATTGGTTCAGGTGATACATTGTTCCATTCAAAAATTTGTTTTCAAAAGCTACTAAAGAAACAGTTTGAAAACTTCCAGAATAAATGTCTGGATTTAATTAGCAAATTTATATTTCAATATTTGAACATAACTCAAATTATATTCAAATACACAATAAAAAAAAAGTTGTTAATTATCTCTTAACGATACAGGAATGCAAAAAATTAAACATTTGTCTTAAGACCACTCAACATTGTTAAGAAATTAATACAACATATATATATAATATATGAATATTAGGGCTGTCAAACGATTAAAATTTTTAATCGAGTTAATCACAGCTTGAAAATTAATTAATCGTAATTAATCGCAATTCAAACCATCTATAAAATATGCCATATTTTTCTGTAAATTATTGTTGGAATGGACAGATAAGACACAAGACATATTTACAGTACATTCAACATACTGTACATAAGTACTGCATTTGTTTATTACAACAATAAATCAACAAGATGGCATTAACATTAACATTCTGTTAAAGCGATCCATGGATAGAATGACTTGTAGTTCTTAAAAGATAAATGTTAGTACAAGTTATAGAAATTTTATATTAAAACCCCTCTTAATGTTTTCATTTTAATAAAATTTGCAAAATTTTCAATCAAAAAATAAACTAGTAGCTCGCCATTGTTGATGTCAATAATTACACAATGCTCATGGTCCATAAAACCAGTCGCACCAAAGCGCCAGCAGAGGGAGACAAAAAACACAAGTAACAAGTGGACATGACACTGCTGTCATTTTAATCTGTTTGAGCGGGGCATGTGCGTTAATTGCGTCAAATATTTTAACGTGATTAATTTAAAAAATTAATTACCGCCCGTTAACGCGAAAATTTTGACAGCCCTAATAAATATTTAAGTTAAATATAACTAAAAAAAAAAAAAAAAACATCCTAGTCTGGGAATAACAAAAATAAATAAAAATTCAGCCTTCCTTCAGGAAAGACACTACTGCTTTTGTCCACAAACACAGCCAAACTCAACAAAAAAATGAAAGCTCCTTTGGGCTGCTTTAAAAACACATAAATAAAATAAAAATGAAAATTAGGGAGAAAGGAATAAACCTCAGTTCACTACATTTCTCACAGTTTAATTAACGTTAACAGTAGAAAATACATGGAGGAGGACACTTCTCTCTAAGCAGCTCCCTACTCCCTAAGTTTTGCAGGTTAGCAAATTCACACAGTTGAATGTTATGATAACGCAGATACAGCACGGACTTTCAGTAGCAAAATTAGTGGTGTGTTCCCCACCTCCACAACATTAATGTCTTTTTACATTAAAAACAGTGGCTGCAGCTGCTGCTGGCCGAAAAAAAAAACTTCTAGTATCCCTACTCTTCCAAGGGGTCGGAGGAGGTGGCATGGGGCTGGGGCTGTAAGTGCGTGTGTGAGCGAGGGGGGGGGGGGGGGCAAGTCATCAAAAAGTCAATCAAGCGTGCATTTCAGGGGAAAAAATGGACTGCTACACTCAACAGTGAAAAGGGATAAATGTAAGTCTGAGCCAGGGGTCGCGTTAACCGAATATTTTCCGTCGTTGACCGATTTTTTAAAACGGTGACGGAAAAAACTTAAGTCCAGCCGTCATTTTGACAGGTTGCAATTCACACCCCAGACCACAGGGTGGCGAGTGAGCTTATTAATTAGCTATTGTCTCTCTTGATGCATGACGTCGTTGGCCTTACTCGGAAAAATGTCAAGGCAACTGCGTGTCCGAAGTTTCTTCAAGAAAGCCCCAAAACGACGATGGTGTTGATAAAAGAGGTGAAAAAACAGGGACTGCACAAGCGGGCACGCAATTCAAGTCCATGCGCACCAGGAGGAAGGTGTGAAAACTACGTTCAGGCCACAGCAGTTGAACTGTTAATTTCATTGTTCCATATGCTACATATGGTAGGCTACCTACCTACTGGGGCCACAGTCAGCTGTTTTTGTCACTGCGGAGAAAAAGTTACATATTCATCTGCTTGATATGTGATGGCACGGTGTGGATTCTCTGTTAAGCTTGTTCGGACAGAATATTAATTTAAAATGAATGAAAACTGTCACGTGACTGTCGTAGCCGCTAACGCGCTCGGCCAAATGGACACACAAGTACGGAAGTTGAATTATGCCAAACAAAGGGTCACCACAATGTCATTATCATCATTTTAAAAATTTAAGTGACGGGTAAAAATAGATTATGACCGGATTTTTATGACCCTGCCAGTCAAAATGACAGACAACGAAAAAGTCTAGCGCAACCTCTGGTCTGACCATAATGAAAATAATTCACTTAATAATGGTAAGGTCAAATATATCCCTACACCATATAGGGAGACAATCTAAATTACCTATATAACTGAAGTCATTATATAATGCAAATAAGGTTGCTTAAAAGTTGGTGGGGACAATTTGAGCATCCTGAAAAGTTGGCAGTGTTATGTCCCTACCAACCCTACGCAACCCTACGCCTTTGCTGTTGTCCCACAAATAGCATCAGTGTATTCACAGAACACTTAATGACATTTTTCTATCCAAAAATAATGTTAGCACTACAACCCCCACCTTAAAAAACAGCAGTGATTTAAAAAGGGTTTGTGACTGCTTTTAGCACATTCTTGTCCGCCCATTTTTAAGGGCTGGGACTGCTTGACACATCAGCCCGACGATGCTCTGTATGTAGAGTGAAGGAAGGACAGAAGAATTTACAACTATTTATCATTGACTGTTTTTTCCTTGAAATTATTTGGAACATTTAAGCAAATACTGTATGCCTAACAGATGTATTGCTGGGCGTAACAACATTTTCAAAGATGTCAGTCAGCATATATTCTTTATGGATGAGAAACTCACAAAACATGAACCAGTGTTCGAATATAAACTTGATCAACAGCTTGACTGAAAACACACATTTTAATGATTCCGACTTTGGTTGGAGTTCGGAGTTAAAAACCTAAAAGACGAAAGCCAACTGCAATACCGAGCTCTTTGTAGAAGAAAAACCACGAAAAAAGTGTAAGCCGGTTAGACTCGGCACTCAAAGATGAGAGAAAAAGTAAGTGAAAACTTTTGCTTTGTTGTTGGGAGACTCGGAAACAAACACGGATACAAATCTCCGACTTAGAGCTTTTGCCTTCTATGGAAGACACAGTTGTTCGAGAGTTCGTCGAGCTACAGTATTGAAATTGCAAAGTCCGAAATTCCTGACAGATCGTCGACAAAATGTATGTGCACATTCCTACTCATTCCCACTTCGATCTCTGAATAAACAGAACTGTATCTGGACGGGTACTTTGCTCAGCACGGCCAATAAGCAGTGTGCAAGTGTGCATTATCACCTGGCACCTGCCCACTGCCTCTTTTATTAATTCTCCAATATCAAATGCACTGGGAGGCTTATTATTCACGTTTTCAGAGGTTGAAGTGGCACGTAAAAATAAATTTCAGAGACGATTGATGACACTTTTCAGACATTATAAAGAATGCAGATTATGCCGATGTAAAAATTGTCTGCAGTTACTCCTCTGACATCACACTACTGGTCCACAAGACTGGTGGGATTGTGGCAATTTTTCAAAATGAAAAGTACTATTTTTTCTAAGCTGCTACTTTTTCCCCTCATTTTAAATCCTGCAGCTTATTTGTTGACAGAGGTGGGTAGTAACATGTTACATGTACTCTGTTACATTTACTTGAGTAACTTTTTGAGAACAATGTACTTCTAAAAGTATTACTATTTCCAAGCCATACATTTACTTGGGTAGATTTGTGAAGAAAAAAACGCAAATCTTACTCAGCTACTTTGGGCTACACAAGAGTTGTTACGTTCTCTTTATCCTACATACCGTATTAGATTTTTTTTCCTGCGATGCCATTGCCAAGAGTAGCGCTACTAATTTCGACAAATAGACGTCGTAACAATAATCATATTACTCCATTACACCAATCAGACGCAAGCTTGCCGTTCTATGATCACGCCAGCCTGTTCAATCACGTGGTGTCTTTCAAGCACCATAAAAAATGTAGTATTTGACATAGAGCGCTGCCCTCAACATGACTCAAAAGCACAGATTTAAACCTCTCTCCCAGTTTTTATTTGGCACCGATTGACCGCGGAAAACCGGAGATATGGTCCTTTTATTTTCATAAGTTAAGAGAGCGAGAGAGAGAGAGGTTAAGAGTGTCTTCTTTGATATTGCAAAACCATTAACTTATATTTTCAATTTATCATTTCAATCTGGGTGTTTTCCTGAACAAATGAAAATTGCAAAAGTGATACCGTTATTTAAAAGTGGCGATAAATATAGTTTCAACAATTAGAGACCAATTTGTCTGTTGCCCCTGTTTTCTAAAATTCTTGAAAAACTTTTTTTCTCGTCTAGAAAAATTCATTGAGAAACATAATATAATAAATGAATGCCAGTATGGTAACTGGAAGAACAACCTCTATGGCAATGATTGAAGCAATTGAAGAAATCACGAATGCCCTGGATCAGAATAAATATGCAATTGGTATTTTCTGTGATCTTAAAAAGGCATTTGACACAATCAATCACCAAATTCTAATTCATAAACTGTAAAAATATGGAATTCGCAGGGTTGCAGGGGATTGGTTAAAAGGGATTTTAAGCGAAGCAGTGCAGTATGTCAAAATGGGACAGTATACATCGAAACAACTTGGCTTTGCTAGTGGTGTTCCTCAGGGGTCTGTGTTGGGGCCAAAACGGTTTAATCTATATATAAATGATATTTTTGATGCATCTCAATCACTAAAACTTATTCTTTTTGCAGATGACACTAATGTATTCTATAGTAGTAGTACTTATAATGAGTTGGTAAACGTCGTGAACAAGGAGGTACGGTAATTAAAATTAAATACTGGATGGGTATAAATAAATTATCGTTAAATTTAAGTAAAACCAAAGCTATGATGTTTGGTAGCTTTAAAACTATTCTGATTTGCGTGTAATTATTGATGGTATCCAAATTGAAAACGTAGATGTGAATACATTTTTGGGTGTCACAATCGACAGCAAACTGACATGGAAACCCCACATCAGACATATAAAAACAAAGATTGCCAAGAGTCTCTCAATTATAAATAAAGCTAAACAATTTATTGACGAGAACGCACTCCGCACTTTATACTGCTCTTTGGTTCTCCCATACTTCTCATATTGTGTTGAAGTCTGGGGAAACACCTACCAGAGCACGATAAATCCTTTAGTCACCTTACAGAAACGGGCTGTGCGGATCATTCATAAGGTCGGGTTTCTGGAGCACACACATAATTTGTTTATTTACTCAAAGCTGCTAAAATTTAACGATCTTGTAAAGTATAATACCTCAATAATCCTGTATAAAGCATTCAACAAATTATTACCAATTAAATTGCAAAACTTTTTTACAATGAAAGAGAGAACTCATAACTTGAGAGGATATGGAGACTTCATAATACCAAAAATTCGAACAGCCCGTAAATGTTTTTGTGTGTCTGTGTGTGGAGTGAAACTTTGGGACAATCTGGGAATGCAACACAAGCAATGCCAAACGATCTACATATTCAAACGGTTATACAAACTTATGGTCTGGTCACAGTATACTGATTTAAGGTCTTAATTACATAAATAAGCTGTCTTGGTATGAGTGCTGGTTATTTCTTACCATTGCTGGTATATTGTCCGTTACCATTGTTGGTATAGTTCTTGTTGCCATTTATAATTTGTTTGTCCTGTGTGTGTGGCCTTTACTGTAGTTGGTATGGTTTTACTTTCATTTACAATGTTAGTATGAAATTGTTTTTGGTTTGCGTGTTACCTGTGGTAACTTCATCACAAGGGACAACATTTGTTATAAAAATGCATATGTACAAAACTGTTTGAACTGATTTTGGTTGCCTACATTTTTGGAAGGAAGTAGCTAGATTTTTTGTTGTTGTTGTTGTTCTTAATTAGATGACAATAGGGGTGGGATTAAATAGGGTTTCTTCTTCCCACTCCTTTTCAGGCATTTAGTTGATGTTGCTATGTTCCTTAGTTTTGCTGCTCCTTTTTGCTACATGACTATATGTTCTGTATATATTTGCTGTCTTGACAAGGAAAATCATGGCCTGAAATAAACGAATGAATGAATGAATGAATGAGTGAATGAATAAATGAATCAATCAATCAATGAAAATTAGGAACTACAGTATTCAAATTAGAAACTATTTTTTCCACTAGAGGGCACGGCACTCATGCTCTTTGGACGAATAATGCTTTATTTCTGTGTTTTTTTTTTTTTCGTCTTGCAGGAATGCATTTTGTTGGGGGGGGGTTCCTTTGGCTTATTGGGGTTATGTAATGGGTTATTGTACAGTATCAATATAACAAGAGTTCATATAGATAAGTTTGTGCTGAGAGAAAAAAATCCCACTGTTTAAAAAAAGAAATTAAACAAAACAAGCAGCTACTCACAGTGTTACTCATTACTTGAGTATTCTTTCCACTGGATACTTTTTTTTTTACTTGTATTCGAGTACATTTTTTGGATGACTACTTTTACTCTTACTTGAGCAAAATTTTTGGCTACTCTACCCACCTCTGTTTGTTGATTTATTTGGGTTAATAGGTAACAATTTATTTGACAGCGGCGTCATAAGAATGACATACGACCGATGTCATTGTGTCATCTGGCAAATTTTGTAACTAACTCCATTTATGTCTAGCTCAAATCTTTTACATCCATTTAAAAGTGAGATAATTTGCCGGATGACACTGTGGCTAGGTTCATACCACAGGTCTTAATGCACAATTCTAATTTTTTGTCATATCTGTATTTATTTTGGGTGTGCCCATTCAGATTGCCTTTGTCCATTGGGCCCGTTCAAGTTTTACGCATGCGCTGTAATTCGCAATCCAAGATGCGCTGAGCAAGTTGCCCCGCATGCGCAGGAGCATAAAAACAAATGACTACACATGCTGGCGCAACGTCATTCAAGGGTGATTATATTTTGATTTCCAAAAAGAGGACACAAATAACAGACATAAATAATTCCCATTTAGTCTTAAATTCCAAGTTTATATGGATTAATAGAACGCATACACGCTCTGTGCGTACATGACGCACAGTCGCACACACATATGGACAGTTTGCCCCAACTCTCGGCCGTGTAAGCAATCTTGAAATATTGCTCATTTGGAGCAAAGAGAGAAAACCAAGCATTCACATACTTATCCGACCCCACCCCCCACTTAATTTTTTAATAACTGTTGTCAAGCCCACCTCTTCCCTAAAAGCTGCAATCAAGCTAGGCGCTGACGCTAATGTACAACTCAATCGCTACTGTAGCGCTGTCTCTCTCTCGCTGTTTGCTGATGTAATTGCTGCATGAATTCTGATTTGGTGGAACTTAACAGTTAAGACCGCAGCCACATTCTGGAAAAATGTGGCCTAGATCGGATTTTAACCACATACGAAAGTGATCTATTGAAATGGTCCAATTTTATGCGACTTTTCCCATTCAGACCGTCAAGTTAATGCCCCACTCGAGGAGGAAAAACACGAAAAAAAACCTAGCCTATATGACATCTGTCATAAGCATTCATTATTGCTCATGACAGTGTCATGAAATTATTATGACGGTCTTATGACGCCGCTGTCAAATAAAATGTGAACGGTTAATATCTTTTGGTGTAAATATTCCATAATACAGTGAGGACAGCTGCGGCTTATAGTCTGGTGCGATTATCTATGAACAAATGCCATTTTTGTGTCCAATTTGGTGGGCTGTGGCTTATAGTCAGGTGTGCCTTATAGTCTGAAAAGTACGGTAGACATTTCAGGGATGAGTCCGTTTTTAAAGATCGTTCCAAAATGCATTGATAATGTTGAAAATAGATCCCAATTTCATTTTTCTGAGTGGAAAATACAAGAAGTAAGATTTTTTTGGGGTGAAAAACTGACTTTTTTGACTGTCTCTTGGAATAGAATACTTAAGAATTTAGTAGTTGTTTAGGTGGAAGTAACTTCAAAGTAGCACTAAGCACTGTTAAAATTCAAAGGCAGTTATATTGTTTTGTGCCTAATAATTTGTTGAAAATAAAAACAACAAAGTTAAGAAAGTAAACTGAGAAAGTCAAAATGAACAGTCTTGTGCTCTTGCTCTCTGACACCGGAACATGTTGTAGAAGCGAAGGCCACGTTTTTCCTTCCTCTTGTGTGGACGCCATCCGTTGTCATTTTCATGTTCACTGAAACAATTACACGATTAAGGTAATAGTAATTTGAATTCTTTTTTACTTGTCAGTCAATAACAGACAATGTGCAATAATAACAACCACCTGCCGTCAAAGAATGCTGCCAATGCGGTTGCACCTCCAATGGCCACCCGCAGGTTTTTTTCCACAACATGACTTCTCCAAAACTTATGAAGAGGTATTTGGTGAGCAGTTAACAGATAAAACAAACAGCAAAACAAGAACAAGACAAACCAGACTGTCTTACGCAAGGAATATTATTCACAGATTTTGTACTTCTCTGTGGCAAAGTCTTTAAAACATACAGTATGACATTAAACTCAACTGAAGCCTAAAGCAGTGGCGCCAACAGGGGGTGGCCAGGGGTGGCCACGGCCACCCCTATAAATTGGTTGGCCACCCCACTGGCCACCCCGCTTGCCAATATATCGTTAGATTGTTGTAGCATCCGTTATGCATTTCATCCCAAATGAATGCATTTATTTTGTTTGGTTAAATGTACACCCTATGCCTAATATACAGTATACATAAGACAATAGGGCTGCACCTATCGAATATTTTAGTAATCGAGTATTCGATTGAAAATTCTATCGATTAATCGAGTAATCGGATAAAACATTTTTTAGGTAAAGAGCAATTATGAATACACATGAGAAAACTGTCAGGGAATGCGCGGGCAGGCAGGTTGTATGAACCCAAATGCAGGGAAACAAAAAATACAGCGAGGCAGGTGGCAGTGAACTCAAAAAAAAAAACCTTTTAATGATAACTAACAAAATCACAAAGTACAAACAAAAGGGCTAGGGCTCAAAAGGCAATGTTCAAACAAAACTTACTTAAGCGAAGGGACGGGTACACGAGGACTTGGACGGGGCTTGACTTGGACATTGATGTAGACACGGACATTGACATAGACAATGACGCAACAAGGAGTGACAAGAAACTGGGTCATTATATACGCAGACAAGGGGTAACGAGACGAGGAACAGCTGGGTAACACAGGTGGATGCAGATTGCAGGATACACTGGGGAAACACACACAGGTGAGAGCAATGGGTAATCACAGGGACAAGTCACACAAGAAGAAACCAAACACAAAACCTAACAAAAACAAGACATTTCACCTAAGACTGAACCATTTTCAGACAATTAATGTCTTTATTTTCGATGTACATTGTTGAAAACAGCAAACAATTGCATCTCAAACGTGACTAAAAAAAACAACAACTAATTCACGGCTTACACTCCAAAAACTTCCAGATCTTATAAAATAAATAAATAAATAAATAAATAAACTATATTTCTTACCAAAAAATGTCATTACGCTTACAGACATCACTTTAAAAGTTAGGTGTTTTCTCCACGTGTTTCAATTGAATTTCCATTTGTGTCAAGCTATTTTTAAGTTCTAGTTTAGTTTTAAGTTAGTCTAAATTGTAAATCCTGATAGGACTTTGTGTTTTTGCAGTGTTCAAAATAGGGCTGCAGCGATCGATTATTTTACTAGTCGGTTTATCGATGAAGTACTTAGTTCGAATAATCAAGTAATCGGATAAGGAACATAAAAAAATGAAAATACCTGAGCTGAGCCTCAAACGGTATAAAAAAATAAATGAGGATCTATGTACAACAAAAAAACAATTGGCTAACTTACATAGCAAAAGTCCGCTAGCTTAAATGCTATAAAATGCTAACTTTTCTTTTACCATGCTCTTAACAAATGGTTCAAACACGTATGCCCACAAAAAACAGTTAAATATACCTATAAACTAAAATAGAAATGCATTTAAAAAACATTTGCTCAAACAAAAACTTAGCTTATGTTGGTCTTAACAGACAGCAGCTGGATTCAGCCATGTGAAAAGAGGCACACCAGAGGGCAGTGTATCCACCCAAATCAATGCAACTAAATGCAAACATTTTCGAAACAAACCATTACAACGCCACTATAATTAAACGAATACTCGAATTCGAATCTTTTTTTTCCTAATTGATTAATTGTTGCAGCACTATAACACAATAAAACAGAATTGTTGTGGAACTCAAAATGTTGACTGGACAGTTATTGACTATGCAAATTAAATCATTAGTAACATCAAATATTACACAATACACCAAATTCTATCAGTAGCCGTGTCCTTTAGTCTTTCTGATAGTTTTCCCCTGAACTTTTTACTGCAATAATATAATGAAAACCTGAAATTATGGCTTTTAGTTTTGGTGTGCCACCCCTAGATTTTAAGTGGCCCCATCTGGCCACCCCTATGAAAAATTTCTGGAGGCGCCACTGGCCTAAAGTGTACTTTTTTTGTCATAAAAAAACATTTTACACACACATTCATTTTAAATCTCATAACTAAAACTCCCTCCATAGAGCTTTTTTTTTTTTTTAAGTGTCTATCGACCACAAAAAGTTAACTCACTGCAGTCCAAAATGACTCGAGAAATGAGAAGTACAGTAGTAACAAGCAAGTAAACGCAGTAGTACTTCATGATGCAAAAGTGTCTAAAAGAACCTTTCCTCATTGTCATAGCGAAGCAAAACTTGCAGTGTGGAGGGAATTGAAAAAGTGTGGGATGTTACAGTCTGTCCCAATTTTAGAAATCCAAAATGGCAGTGATGGGAATAATGGGTTTTAAATTACAGATGTATAAAGCTTTGGCCACAGAGAATGGCTGATTATTGGCTTGAAAATGCCACACAGTATTTTACCACCACAACACATGCAGACGATCCTAAAACGATCCATAGAGATAATGTTAGACGTTATCAACGCAAGGCTCTCAACACTTTTTGTTCATTTAGGACGTTAGCAATGATATAGCTGAAAACAAGGGCGTAGGTTTGGTCTCAATATTGGTAGGGACGATATAACAGCATAATCAGCATGTAAACTTTTTGCTGGGGACCAAATAGATTAGGTGAACGGGGGGTCATGTCTCACCAATATGAACCGAACTGATTGATAGGCTAAGTGATGAATGCAAAATAAATCTGTATTGACTTATGGCAGAAAACACAGACAAGACTGAAAAAGCAGTTTCTGTTCTTGCACTCTTTAAAAGAAACTGCTGTATTTTAAGCCAAAACAACTGTTGTGTTTGATAGAACAATATGTCTATATGCTGCCATACCAGATTCATGGCGCATTAAGCCCCCGAACTATTATTAATTTGCCCGTTTTACCCTGAAAACCACCGTTTACAGACGTCGCGCAACCGCTTTTGTTTCAACCCAGCCATAAAACGAAGGTAATTAATCATATTTATTGTTCAAAATGTCTGTCATCTTTATCTTAAAATTATTAATTGATGTCTAATACTTTGTTTAAAAAATTATATATATATATATATATATATATATATATATATATATATATATATATATATACCTCATAACTATCGCTTAATTGTATTTTTTTTTTTGTTTCTGTCGCATTTTTTCTGATATGTTAGATGATAAATAATCGATCCAAACAAAGAAAAATGGGAAAAAAACGTTTAAAAAGGTAAATATATGAAAAAGAAAATCTCGACCACTCCTTGATGTCTGCGATTTCTGCATCGCGATCCTTGTTATATTATCATGTTTCACCCATAAAATCCCCCCAAAATCCAGCTGTGGCCATTCACAGCTGTGTCTTGACACTCAGTGATACATGCTACATGGAGTTTCTGGATTGAAACAAGTACGTGATAATATCTCATTAAAGTCATGGCGTCTTTAATTCTGCTCTCGCGTGCTCTCACCTCCAGATAGGGTTTGATGTTTAAAAAAAAAAATTAAAATGCCCTCCTGTTCAAAATGTTTTCTTTCCCCAGAAAATTGAGATTTTAAGCTTTCCAATGATGTATCACACGTGGATGCCGGACAATTTTGAAAGTTGGCTAAATTGGGGGTCTCAGAGTGGAACTTCAAGTCACCTGAGTGTTTTCTGCCTTATACTAACGTTCACACTGCAAATTTAAAACATCTTAATCTGAGAATTTTTCTTAAAACTAGTCAAATAATTTCTCCATCTTGTTTTGAGAGTTAACGGCTAGTTAACAGATTAATAGGTCAGATTATTCCACTTACTTGAAGTAAATATTACTATTTGTTCTTGTTAAGCCGATACATCTAAAAGTTGGTAATTTTTCACCTAAAGCAAGAAAAAATGCTTTCAAATAATGTTTTGAACAATATCTATTCTTAAATTAAAAACTTTTGTGACAGTTTTTTTTAAGATTAAATATTAGGGGTGTCAAACGATTAAAATTTTTAATCGAGTTAATTACAGCTCAAAAATTAATTAATCGTAATTAATCGCAATTGATCGCAATTCAAACCATCTATAAAATATGCCATATTTTTCTGTAAATTATTGTTGGAATGGAAAGATAAGACCGAGATGGATATATACATTCAACATGCGGTACGTAAGTCCTGTATTTCTTTATTATAACTAAATCAACAAGATGGCATTACCATTATTAACATTCTGTTAAAGTGATCTATGGATAGAAAGACTTGTAGGTCTTAAAAGATAAATAAAAATAATAAATAAAACTTATAAATATATAAATAAATAAATATATAAATATTTATAAAAATTTATAGAAAATAAAAGATAATAACTAGTACAAGTTATAGATATTTTATATTAAAACCCCTCTTCATGTTTTCGTTTTAATAAAATTTGTAAAATTTTCAATCAAAAAATAAACTAGTAGCCCGCCATTGTTGATGTCAATAATTACTTACACAATGCTCATGGGTGCTGAAGCCTATAAAATCAGTCGCACCCAAACGCCAGCAGAGGGCGGCAAAACTCCGAAAAACACAACAAGTACACCTTTCACTTTGCTGTCCTTTTAATATGTTTGGGCGGGGCATTTGTGCGTTAATTGCGTCAAATATTTTAACGGGATTAATTAAAAAAATTAATTACTGCTCGTTAACGCGTTAATTTTGACAGTCCTATTAAATATACAAACTTTTTGCTTAAACTAAGTCTTACTGTAAGCTTATTTGCAGCTAGCTATTTTTCCTATTTGAAGAAATCAGAGTTCAATCGACTTGAAGCAATGGCAGATAATTTCACTTATTTCTAGTAGATTTACACAGAAAACAAGGGAATTTAAGCCACTCCACCCCACAGTTTTAAGGACGTGGGTTTTGCAGTGAATATGTATTGGTTCAGGTGATATACCGTTCAATTAAAACCTTTAATTTCAAAAACTACTAGAGAAACATTTTGAAAACTTGTCTGGATTGTATTAGCAAATTTAAATTGCAATATTTGAACACAAATTATATTAATATACACAAGAAATACAAACTTGTTAATCAACTCTTTAATTATCCAGGAATGTTAAAAAAATAAACATTTGTCTTATTACCACTCAAAATTGTCAAAATAAATAAAATATGACCAAAAAACAAACAAACAAAAAAACAACAACAACAAAAAAAAAACACAACTTTATTATCAGGGAATAACAAAAATAAATAAAAATAGAGCCTTTCTTCGGGTAAAACACTACTGTTTTTGGCCACAGGCACAGCCAAACTCATCAAAAAAAAAAAAAAAAAAAAAGCTCCTTTGGGCTGCTTTAAGACCAAATAAATAAAATCAAAATCAAAACTGGGGAGAAGGGAATAAACCTTGGTTCACTACATTTCTTACAGTTTAGTTAATGTTAACAGTAGAAAACATCCAGGAGGATATTTCTCTCTAAGCAACTTCCTCCTCGAGTTCCAGAAATTCACACAGATTAATGTTATGCAAACACTGATGAAGGTTGGACTTTCAGTAGGAAAATTAGTGGTGTGTTCTCCACCTCCACAACATTGACGTCTCTTTACATTACTTACAGAAGCTGCTGCTGGCGGAAAAAAACCCTTCCAATATCCCTCGTTTTCGAAGGGGGAGGAGGAGGCGGGATGTTGTATTTCTGTCAAGGTTTGAATGCGTGTGTGTGTGGCCTGGGGTGGGTTAAGTCACCAGCCAATCAAACGAGCGTTTGAGGGAAAAAAATGGACTGGCACATTCAGCGAGTGAAAGCGAAATGGGGTCAATGTAAGTCTGTACATAATGAAAGTCCTGTAATTCATTTAATAATGGTTGGGTCAATTCTATTCTTACAACAAAGGGGAAGACAATCTAAATTACCTCTATAACTGAAGTCATTACATTATGGAAATAAGGTTTCTTACAAGTTGGTGGGAACACTTTGAGCATCCTGAAAAGTTGGCAGTGTTATGTCCCTACCGTCCCTATGCAAACCTAC
Source organism: Corythoichthys intestinalis (assembly GCF_030265065.1). NCBI lineage: Eukaryota > Metazoa > Chordata > Actinopteri > Syngnathiformes > Syngnathidae > Corythoichthys > Corythoichthys intestinalis. The sequence continues at coordinate 18,931,994 of NC_080401.1, read as the reverse complement.
ACCCTTGGCTGAAAATCATCAATAATCAACATATTGTGCTTACTCATAATTTAAAACATTTCCTACCGTTCAACATATCTTTGACATCTTTTTGTCCAAAAACAAGACACAATCATAAGAAAGCATTAAAACCAATTTTCCATGACACATACCTTTTGAATAAAGTATAAGAACACATAAAACATGTTTTACAATTTGTTCGGTCACTTCATTTTGAGTTTCACTCGAACTCTTGCGCGGCAATATGAAAATTTGTTTTACTCACCAAAAACACCCGTTTAAATGACACTTGGCTCGACTCTAATCATATGTGGGGAAAACCAGGTTTCGATTGTTATAGTTCCTTTTATATTCGCTAGATGGCAGCATATCCCAAATAATAGTTGTATGCAGGCAGCCTCATAACTCAGCGTCTCACCACATAACCCACAATTACCAATATCCACCCTTACACATTTATGAAATGTTTTCGAAATAACCGTAATTATTGATGACAAATGATATGCATCAATATGAAAAACGAATCATGGTAATTAGGTTGCAACATGATTAACAAACAAGGATATAAATACATATTAACAACAAATAAATGTTTAAAAAAAAAAATCACTTTTACAGCATTCCATGAAAAGGAGTTTCATGCACTCGTGAGCTATATTTTTTAAGACAGAGCTGTACCATGACCCCTGAGTCAGTCATCAATGAACCTAAGATACACGTTTTCTGACTTCCTTGAAGTTGCCCCATCAGATACAAATTTCTACAAAATTATGCCATTTGTTTGTGTTAGGTTTGTGCTGAAAAGATTTTCGTTTGTGCTGCTAAGTTTTTGAGATATTGACAATTCTTTAATAGGTCAATCTGAGGTCAACCAGCCCCCCCCCCGACCCCCCCGATTAAAAATGGCTAGAAATTGTGTAATTTGTTTATGTTATGTTTGTGCACTAAAAAATTTCTATAGTTTTACAGATATTGAGATATTAATTTCAAGTAATGATGTCCATCGTAGCACCTTCGTCGCGGCCGAAGAAGCATACCAACTCTCTCAATAAGAGAAGGGTGTCCCAAGAAATAGCGCAAACGTAGTACAAACGAATGGCACCCATTCGGGCCTTGAGATTAGAGATGTCCCGATCGATGCCGATCGATCGGGTCCGATCACGTCATTTTCAAAGTATCTGAATCGGCAAAAAAATATCGGCCATGCTTTTTTAAAATATATATATTTTTTAATTGAATCGTTTTCTAATTGTATTTACCGTTACAGACATAATATGTTACACTCTTCCAGAGTCTTTAGTTTAGGCTTAAGGTAGGGTTATCAAATTTATCCCAATAACGGCTGTAATTTAAAAAAAAAAAAAAGTATCACGTTAAAATATTTAACGCAATTAATGATTGACTGAAAGCTCAACAAATACACTAGATGGCAATATTTAGTCACAATATACAAAATCACAAGTCTTTCTATCCGTGGATCCTCTCACAGAAAGAATGTTAATAATGTAAATGCCATCTTGAGGATTTATTGTCATAATAAACAAATACAGTACTTATATTATAGGGCAGATGAAGACTTCAATTCTTGAGTGTTTTCCTCGGTCAAATTGTACTGAATGCATCATTCACTGTGTCAAAACTCATCTTACAAGAATGAATTGAATTAACCTCATACTGTAGTTTTTAAGTTGCTGATAGCTAGTTGTTGGGACACCCCTCTGTTATTGAGAGAGTTGCCCCCCCCCCCCCCCCCACCCAATTGGCTGGGGAAGCGCTGTGGCCCTGGGATGGCTCCTGCATGGCATTTCCACTCGTCTGCAGGACTATCACATGTCTGATGGGATTCACACATGACTAGGTGCAATTAGACACACTCAAGAAGAAAAATTCAGTGTCAGGATTAGCGAGCAAGCAGTAAAGAATAGGATGCCAACATATAATCACAAGGGATTCAAACAAATACTGGGTTCTCTCATGGTTGATTTGTATACATTCCACCCCTCCCAATCACTTATCTTTCTGACTCCGCCCACTCCTCTTTCTACTTGGTCATCAGGCCTCCCACATGGTGTCAACCAGAAATACAACTAGTTAACGAGCACCAACATATTCATAATTAGTGTAGGCGTTCAATGTATTTCTTGTTGTTGTTTTTGCTTCTTCTGTCTCTCTCCTCTCTTCTCTACTGTCCCCTGATAACCCCTTCCTGTTCGCTGCTTTCTCCTAATAAACGAGGCAGGTTGAAGGATAACAATGGGAGTATGTTATACTCCCATGTGTTACATTAAAACTGTTCGGACCAATCGGACACATTTCCATTCTTCGTGTCAACCAGATGAACGGAAAGGGTAAAAAAAAAAAAAAAAAAAAAAAAAAGAGAGTTGGTACGCTTCGTCAGCTACGACTTAGGTGCTGCGATTGACATCACTCGAAATAAAAATCTCAATATCTATAAAACGATAGCAGCACAAATGAAAATTTTCACAGCACAAACGAGCACAAAAGTAGCATAAACGAAAGGCAACATTTTGGGTTCATTTTGCAATAAATAGGGGGCTGTGTGACGTCATCACTCGAAATGAATATCTCAATATCTCAAAAACGAGTGCAGCAAAAATGAAAATTTTTCAGCACAAACCAGTATAAACATAGCACAAACAATTGACACCATTTTTAGCCATTTTTAATCAAAATGGGGAGCTGGTTGACCTTGGATTGACCTATAAAAGAATTGTTAATATCTTAAAAACAATAGCAGCACAAATGGAATTTTTTTCAGCACAAATCTTGCATAAACGAATGACATAAATTATCTAGAAATTTGCTTTTGATCTGATGGGAGGCCAACTTCACGGAGGTATGTTTTTGGAATGTGAGAGGGAGCCTCAATACCCAGAGAAAACCAACTCAAGCACAAGGAAAACGCCTGAGTTTAGATTAAAACCCAGAACGTGAGTGTAAGATAGATGTACCAACCAATAGCATGCATAACATGCATCTAAGAAAAGCATTTGTTTCCAAGTGCATTGTAATTTGTTAGTTATAAAAAGAACACCTTACTTTTTTCAAATTTCATTTTATTTTAAGTGTTCAGTCTTATAGACCAGTGGTTCTCAAACATTTGACTAATCTTTAAAATATGGACAGAGGTTAGGAATTTTTCGATCGTTAGAATGAATAAATAGTGACTTCAGAATATGATGGGTTTAACTCCACCATGGCTAGCAGTAACGTAATCCTTTTATTAAATAGAAACTGAAATGAAAAAATGCATAATGTCTCTAACTTCTCAAGGTCCAGGGGCGCCCTTCAGTGTTCGTATGGAGAATCATCACTTATTCGGAGAGGTGTTAAAGAGAATAATTTAATACATGCATGGAAATTTAACAAGACATATTTTGGGAACACATACAAGTTGAGTTGGTAAATAGGTATTTCTGTGATGTCACTGGTTTACAATGTAACTCGTAGAGTCACACACAAACACAAAAAGCAAAGGCAGAGAGCAAGAGTATTCTGAAGGATCCGTGTGGACAAAAAGCAAACAAACAAGCCACAGTATAAGCAACTTTTCCAGGACAGTGAGTGTGGACACAGAGCACTTGTCCACTAAAAAGACACTAGTGAAAGGGGGTTGAGGGAGACAGGAGGAGGGGGGTTGTCACAGATGGCAGAACCTTGAATACGTCACATGAAACCCGCATTCTGTGGCTGGTCAGAGGTCACGAAGCCGCACAGCCCTGAGAGTAAAATGAGGTGTTGTCATTCAAGTCTGTTGTCAACAAACACTCATATTGTGTTTTGAGTGAGAGCTTAAACAATTTAAAAAAAAAAAAAATCTTTGTCGGTGATCGTTTGTTAACATGTCTGTCTCACAGTGAAGAGGTTCCGGGTTCGAATCTGCTCTCTGGTCTTTTTATGTGGAGTTTGCATTGTCCCCATTGGCTTATATTAAGACTTCAGTTCACCCGTGAACTTAATGATGGTAAGTGTAATACAAAACTAGATGGCTGGACTGTTATTATATCAACTTTTTACAAAACTTGTTGATCTCTGCAATGTTTACGATTCCATTAACGACAAGTAGTGGAAAGTGTTTCAATGCTATATTTAACATTTCAATTTTTAGATAATAAATTGGCAAGGAGTTGAACCTCATATAATTTTACAGTGGCTTCTATATTCTCCCATTCTAAGACAGGTATTGACTTTTTTTGTTCGTTTTATTACTGTGATAGACAGCTTACAGTACAATGAATTATATGATACAAACAAATAACAGCACACTCCTATTGTACATGGTGACATTGAACAGACTGTTACAAGCGCGAACATTTATTTCATCTGGCCTTCAGGGTCAATTATTGAGACGTGTTTTTATTATGCAAATCAGACCACATTTGAAATGTGGACCTTGGTCGCCCTAATTGAATCTGGTTTTTGGTGTATGAGCGCAAATTTGGATGAATAAGAATAATAACCTTGAGTTCAGAAGGGACAGCCCAAAAAAAAAAAAAAAAAAAAAAAAAAAAAAAGCAATAAAATAGAACAAGCGCATGTGGTGAGGGGCAGCTGAACTCTCGTCTGAATACAATGGAACCTCCAAAGTTAAATGCTTCAATAGACAAACAATTTGGAGTTAATTAAAAAAAAACAAAAAACACCACTATATTTATGGGAAAATACTGTACATCTCAAAACTCTTTGAGTTGAAGACCTCATAACACTTTTGTTCAGTGAGCATTAGAATGTAGCCCCTTATTCATTGTTACATTTTGTTATAGAGAGTAAATACTCAGCCATTTTTGTGCTTATTCAAATTAAACTGTTTATTTTATTTGATCACTATAACAAGAGAACCTTTATTGGCGGCTGTGTGTATCCTCAACCACATTTGGGCGATTCTGGCATATTCTAATTTATGATATGAAGATGGATGAATGAACGATGGATGTAATCCCTTCTTTGGGTAGTCACCCATTAAAGGGAACCTTGGACTTAAAGACTTGTAGGCTCTAATAAGCCACAATTGTTCTCTTTTACTAAAATAGGTGATTAGAAACACAAAAAATATTGCCATTGATTTAAAAATCTATAATATTTAGTACATGTTTTGACCTACGGAGGGCGCCATGTTTTAAGCGCGTAATGGACGATCGGGGTGATGATGATGATTGTCACTGTCTCTAGACGCAAACTACCGAGTTACTGCAATTGCTTCTACTCGGTGAGACGTCCAACACATGCACCCAACAGTTAAAAGCGGCGAGTACTTACTATTTGCGTGTTTATTGAGTCATTTATTACCTTTTCATTGCCTCAAAAAACTTTTTGCATGTGTTTTCCTCCCATACTTTTAAGCAGTGTTTTTTTTTGTGGTAGCTTTAAAGCACATTGTTGATCTGTTGACCACATTAGTCACGTAGCATATTTAAATCACCCTTATTTGATATTACTACGTTTAAGGATTTTCTGAAGGCATCTTTAATATGTTGTGTTTGTATGCATCTGAACAAAGCAAGCTAAAAGCGCATGGTAGTACTTTGGGTGTCAAATTCGCCTGCTGTAGCTGGTGTAGCTCATTTTGGCAGAACACTTTTTTTTTTCCTACTCTCGTCTCATTCTGTCTTTCCCGTTCATTTTGCTTTTGCTGCTCATTTTGTGAAATATTGATAGTGCTGTAATGCTCATTAATGTTGGTCTCGGGTTCAAATTGAAAGGGTTGAACAGATGACTTGTATACAGTGGAGCAAATAAGTATTTATTCATTCATTCATTCATTTTCCATGCCGCTTATTTCTCACGAGGGTCGCGGAGGTGCTGGAGCCTATCCCAGCTAAATAAGTATTTAGTCAACCACTAATTGTGCAAGTTCTCCTACTTGGAAAGATTAGAGAGGCCCTTAATTGTCAACATGGGTAAACCTCAACCATGAGAGACAGAATGTGGAAAAAAAACAGAAAATCATATTGTTTGATTTTTAAATAATGTATTTCCAAATTAGAGTGGAAGATAAGTATTTGGTCACCTACAAACAAGCAAGATTTCTGGCTGTCAAAGAGGTCTAACTTCTTCTAACGAGGTCTAACGAGGCTACACCCGTTACCTGTATTAATGGCATCTGTTTTAACTCATTATCGGTATAAAAGACACCTGTCCACAATGTCAGTCAGTCACACTCAAAACTCCACTATGGCCAAGACCAAAGAGCTGTCGAAGGACACCAGGGACAAAATTGTAGACCTGCACCAGGCTGGGAAGGCTGAATCTGCAATAGGTAAAACACTTGGTGTAAAGAAATCAACTGTGGGAGCAATTATTTTAAAATGGAAGACATACAAGACCACTGATAATCTCCCTCGATCTGGGGCTCCATGCAAGATCTCACCCCGTGGCGTCAAAATGATAACAAGAACGGTGAGCAAAAATCCCAGAACCACACGGGGGGACCTAGTGAATGACCTACAGAGAGCTGGGACCGCAGTAACAAAGGCTACTATCAGTAACACAATGCGCTGCCATGGACTCAAATCCTGCACTGCCAGACGTGTCCCCCTGCTGAAGAAAGTATACGTCCAGGCCCGTCTGCGGTTCACTAGAGAGCATTTGGATGATCCAGAAGAGGACTGGGAGAATGTGTTATGGTCAGATGAAGCCAAAATAGAACTTTTTGGTAGAAACATAGGTTCTCGTGCTTGGAGGTGAAAGAATACTGAATTGCATCCGAAGAACACCATACCCACTGTAAAGCATGGGGGTGGAAACATCATGCTTTGGGGCTGTTTTTCTGCAAAGGGACCAGAACGACTGATCTGTGTAAAAGGAAAGAATGAATGGGGCCATGTATTGAGAGATTTTGAGTGAAAATCTCTTTCCATCAGCAAGGGCATTGAAGATGAGACGTGGCTGGGTCTTTCAGCATGACAATGATCCCAAACGCACAGCCAGGGCAACAAAGGAGTGGCTTCGTGAGAAGCATTTCAAGGTCCTGGAGTGGCCTAGCCAGTCTCCAGATCTCAACCCCATAGAAAATCTGTGGAGGGAGTTGAAAGTCCGTGTGGCCCAATGACAGTCCCAAAAACATCACTGCTCTAGAGGAGATCTGCATGGAGGAATGGGCCAAACTACCAGTAACAGAGAGTGAAAAGCTTGTGAAGGGACAGAAAACGTTTGGCCTCTGTTGTTGCCAACAAAGGATACATAACAAAGTATTGGGATGAACTTTTGGTATTGGCCAAATACTTATTTTCCACCATGATTTGTAAATAAATTCTTTAAAAATCAAACAATGTGATTTTCTGTTTTTTTTTTCCACATTCTGTCTCTCATGGTTGAGGTTTACCCATGTTGACAATTACAGGCCTCTCTAATATTTTCAAGTGGGAGAACTTGCACAATTAGTGGTTGACTAAATACTTATTTGTCGCACTGTATGTCGCTAGAGTCATATCTGGAAGCCCGGCATTGTAACCATGTGATGTCACCACCCTGCGATGTCAACAACAATGGCAACCTACTAGTTAAACTAATTTTACAAATTGTATAAAAACGAAAACATCAAGAGGGGTTTTAATATCAAATTATTTTAACTCGTAATAACGTTTATCGTTTAAGAACTAAAAGTCTTTCTATCTGTGGATCCCTTTAAGATAACAAAAAGGTAACCTTGTGATATGACAAAAAAATGTAGTATATGCAGGGCATAAAAAGGGTTTGACTGTTCATGTTAATTCACCTATTAATGCACAACTCAAGCAGTTGGAGACTATACAAGTTGACTATGGTTGAGAGCGTTTCAACATCATGGAATGGACATGTTTCAACCACAGGGGACAAACAGACACACAATCCCAGAACCGCAGCAGTGATAAGAATGTTGTTTTTGCTCACAGCATTTCCTGTAGAGTTAATGAAGGTTTTACGATGGCACGGGTGTGAACCTGGAACAAATTAAACAGTCAACCACCATGACTACAAAAGATTGTGTTCAAATTCAGAGGTTCCACTGCTGTTTTTGGGTGAAAATGGAAAGTGTTCGTAACCAGCCAATTTGCCAATCCCTCCCCCTAATTTGAGCCTTCTGAGGAGATGACAAATTGGCCTCCCGGGTACCGCAGTACAAATATCATCTGTCCCGAAGCCTAATCAAGTTATCATATCAACAAATGTCCCATCAGGGGCCCGACTGGGTGACACTTCTAAAAAGACATCCAGAGGAGACAACACATTTCTAGCAGCAGGACACTTGGAAGGTTGTCTTGCAAGTAGGCTTGAACGGAAGCGGCCGTCCCTTTGGGGGATCCCTTCTATGGTGATTCCAAATTTCTGCCCTCAGGCACTGGACGTGGCCAGGAGGTTAGCATGGGGAATGCAAGTTAATGCTGCATGCACGGACACACTCACATGCACATAAAAAGGGCCTTCCGAGCACAATACGCATCTTGCTGAGGGGACAGCGTTGACTGAAGGCCCACTGTGGTGGTGTGAATTGGCGAGGGTCAGGGTTTAAGAGGCTCATGTACTGTTAATGTGAGGTCGCACTCATAAATCACTGTTGACAGCACCCATGTCTGATGGATCTCCTCTGTCCTAAACACTGGTGACATCAACATCTTTTGTGCACTCAGGAATGTTCAAAATGACACAGTCCACTCAAGGAAGAAAATGGAATGTAACAATTATGTAACTGGTGTCCAAATAAGGTGCTTCTTTGGCTATGTGTATCTTGAGGTTGTTTATGAGCATGTAAGTTGCAATTATAAAATCAATTAACAGCTGCAGAGAACATGAAATTAATAAAATAAAACCAAAAATAAGACTTAAAATAAGAAATGTTTTATGTTTTTGCTTGTAAGCAGATATTAAATCAAGTTGTGAAAGTCAATTAAACTACATCGTAAAATAACAAATAATAAAAAATGAAATAAAACTAATTTTAAAAATAATAAAATGTATGTAATTACTTACTATAGTTGCCTGTTGTCGCTAATTTATATCATAAATTAGCGACAACAGGCAACTATAGTTGATGAAAAAAAAAAAAAAAGCAAAAAACATTGAGTCTGCTTAAATCTAATTCTACTATTTTGCAATATTAGGCATGAAGGACTCAACTTACAATAAAAACACATTAAAATTAAATATTTATTTTTCTATTTACCAAAATCACAGAAAATCAAGGCAGAAGGATGACCTGTTAGTTTTCTGAGTAGACCTTTTTTTTTTTTTTTTTTTTAAATATGAGATTTACTTCGCTATACATTTACCATATGGCGGAAAACACAGACAAGACTGAAAAAGCAGTTTCTGCTCTTGCACTCCTCTTTAAAAGAAACTGCTGTAATTTAAGCCAAAACAACTGTTGTGTTTGATAGAACAATATGCCTATATGCTGCCGTAGAAGATTCACGGTGCATTCAGCCCCCAAACTATTTTTAATTTGTCCATTTTACATACGTTTACAGACATCGTGCAACTGCTTTTGTTTCAACCCAGCCATAACACGAAAGTAATTAATTATATTTATTATTCAAAATGTCTTTCATTTTTAGCTTAGAATCATTAATTGATGTCTCATATTTTGTTTAAAAAAAAAAAACGAGTTTAAAAAATGATTCACTCAGATATTTTTAACTTTTAAATAAATTATGTCACATTGAAAAAAATGCCGTCTGTAAAAAAGTCACAGATATCTACCTCATAACTGTCGCTTAATTGCATTTTTTTTGTTACTGTTGAATTTTCTCCGAAATGTTAGATGATAAATAATTGATCTAAACAAAGAAAAATTGAAAAAAAAAATGTTTAAAAGGGTAACTATATGAAAAAGAAAATCCCAATTACTCCTTGATGTCTGCAATTTCTGCATCGCGACCCTTGTTATATTACCATGTTTCACCCATAAAATCCCCCAAAAATCCAGCCATTCACAGCTGTGTCTTGACACTCAGTGATACATGCTACATGGAGTTTTTGGATCGAAACAAGGTAGGTACGCGATAATATCTCGTTAAAGTCATGGCTTTGTAATTCTGCCGTCGCGTGCTCTCAAATCCAGATAGGGTTTTGCTGTTTAAAAAAACATTAAAAAAAAAAAAAAATGCCCTCCAGTTCAACATTTTTCTTTCCCCAGAAAAATGAGACTTTAAGCTTTCCAATGATGTATCACACATGCATATGGGACAATTTTGAAATTTGCCCATATTGAGGGTCTTAGAGCGGAACTTCAAGTCTCTTGAGTGTTTCCGCCCTATTATTGTTTTTGTCTTCCTCATTCTTATGCAGCTGCCCGACTGACAGACACGCAAAGAGTGTCACGAGTCCCTCTGGTGTATTCACAATAAGAAACCACAGAAGACCTTAACTTAAATATTTCGGTCACTAGAAAGTACTGGTGCCCAAACTGGTCCTTAAGGGCTGCTGTGGGTCCTGTTTTTTATTCCTACTAATCGAGCAAAGAGAGTTTAACGAATGAAGTTTCTACTTAAACAAGCAGCATCTGACTGCAAACAACTGATTACACTTGTAAGCCACCAGATTGTTGAAAAGGTGTCGTCTTCTTTTGTTGGAATGAAATCCAGCACCCACTGCGGCCCTAAATTGAATGGTTGTGGACACCTCTGCTATAAAGACTAAAAAATGTACTACACATTGCAGATTTCATGGCTTGCAGCCAGCAGAGCTCTCTTTGTCGATAAAATCCCGAATGAGCTTGACATGAAACGTTCGCACACAACAAAAAGGTTTAAAATAATTAACATTATATTTTTGTTTGATCTGTAGTTTGAAAATCCATTAGTAAGAACATTGAGATGTACGTAAAAGTGGGGGTACACTGTATCTGTATGGTGTATACTGTCTATTCTTCATGTTGGACTCTGAAAGCTCAGTGCTGTTCTTCGATGTACTCATGTGTTTATGCTGATGATGCACGGAGGCGTGAGAGTCAGCATTCCCTCCATGCACAAGGGTGTCCAGATAAGCAGATAGAGGTGAGGTCTGGCTGAGCATAGATGCAAATGTTTGACAAGCTCTTTCACCATCTGAGTTATCAAACAGTACACACCAACACAAGCACGCACACTCGTGACTCATAAACCCACATCAACAACGACGGATTTTCATCAAAGCTTTTTTTGTGTTTTGACAAGATTTGATTTTTGTGCTAAGAGCTTGTAAAGCGTACAACCGCAGCTTATGACCTGCTCTGCTCGTTATTCCCTGCATCAGTTGTATTAGCCATTAGTGGGAAAACTCGGTAAATTAGCCTCTCCGCTCGGACTACCTCGGAATGTTAAGAGTCTGACTAGTAGCGTGCTGATTACATTCCTTTATATGTGTCTCTGCATGGATGGAAAGGGGGAAGACTGGCAGGCAGGGCAGGTACGGAGCAACCAATCATGTGTTGGGGGTTCCACTTTGACCTTTTGCAGAGACTGGCGTGGGTCTATGCAGCGACACAATGCTTTCAGCGCACAGCTCTCGCTGGCTGCCTGCTGCTACCCACAATGAAGCCCTTTGGCAAGGGCTCTGCGGTGGAAAGGCCCCCTGGAGTGCCGACTGCCATCCGGGGGTCTTTCAGTTCTTTCGCAGCTCTCCAGCCCGCAAAGCGAGCCCGGAAAAACTCAATAAGAGAGAAGCTACAAGGGAAACAATGCGCTTTAGAGAGCATCTTAACCCGCAACAAACAGTGTCAACATGTGTGAGGAGCGCATGGAAAGACAGACACAGAGTCAGCCAAGGACAGAAAGGACCGTTTCCATGTGGGCCGGCAAACTGAAAAGGCTACAGTGTTGTTTTGTAGCATACGAGAGGGATTTGGTCTCTTTTCAGACGCAATTGAAACGCGCCGCTGCGGTCGGGAAGTTTGGGGGGTTACAGATAGAGTAAAGCGTCGAGAGCGAGGCCTTTCTCCCCCTGGCCAGCTCTTTTGGAGGGGTGAAGAAGATTATTGTCGTACACGCCAAGAAATAAAGCCTGCATCAAAGTCGGCGAGGAGTGTGGCCTGAATTAAGAGAGGGAAGGCTAGATGTTAAGATGAGGGGTGAACACGGACACATGTGGCGTGTGCGTCTGCGTGTGTGGCCCAGACACGTGGGAGTTTATTCGATCCTCTGACAAACAGTGCCCTTCCAGTCGAAACCTCACTCTGTCCGGCGTGTGCGCTCCTCTCACGTGAACATAAAGGATCTGTTCATCTAGCATTTTTAGCTCCAGTTTGCATCCCATCGTGAAAAGACTTCATTCACAACTTCCTTGGAGCAACCACTGCTCCAATTTACCGGTTTGCACCAATTGGGGCTAAGTGGAAGCGTACGATTTCTGGAGAACAAAGTGCCTAGCCTCCTGCATGCCATGCATGCAACTGCATGCAAGTGGTCAAGTTTACTTGATTTACCCTAAATCACCATAATAAATAATAAATAACAATAACAAAGAGCTTCACAAACAAACAATTGACATTTAATGTTTAATAATATTATATTGTTATAATAGCAGCAAAATAGTAATAGGTTCCAAGAGGTAAAATTTAGAACCACTTAAAAAAGTATTTACCGGTATTGCCAATTCTGGGCCAAATTTCACAGTCAACCTAGAATGTCAGAAAATGCAGTAATTTGCACCAGCAGAGAGAATGTTTTCCTTTGCCACTTGGACATTTCTAAAGATATTTCACACAATGCAGTGAAACTTAAAATTTAGGACATTCAAGACATGGCAGTCTATATGCAATGCCTAAGAAACTATCACAATTAGTAAATTTGAGACTTTTAAAATTTCCTTTAATAACCTTTAGTTATTATGAAATCATTAAATGAATGAGTAGTATATAATGATGTTTAATGATGATATCAATAAAAACAAAACAAAAAATATATACGGGGGAAAAAAACAAAACAATCCTCCATTCAAGATGATCACTTCATAATAGAAGTCACCCATAGAGTGCAATCTAAACTAGTTTTCCCCAATCTTGTTTAAACCAAAGTACAGTGGTATGAAAATGTACTAGAACCTTTTTGAATTTCTCACATTTCTGCATAAAATCCCCATCAAATATGATCTGATCTTTGTCAAAATCACACATATGAAAATACAGTGACTGCTTGAACTAAAACCACCCATACATTTATAGGTTTTTATTTTTTAATGAGGATAGCATGCAAACAATGGCAGAAGGGGGAAAAATATGTAAGTGAACCCTCTGCCTAAGGAGACTTGAAGAGCAATGGAAACCAATTTTTACCAAATATTTTTAAGACCGGTATGCACCCACTGATGTGTGTAGTAGTGGTTTAAAGCTGCCCTGCCCATTATAAAACGCACACTTGGTAAGAATTGTCTTGATGAGAAGCATTTTCTGATGTGCATCATGGCTCGGTCAAAGAGCTGTCTGAAGGCCTATGATGAAGGATAGTTGATTTGTATAAAGTTGGGAAAGGCTACAAAACCATCTCTAAAAGTCTGGATGTTCATCAATCGACAGTCAGAGAAGTTGTCTACAAATGGAGAGAGTTTTGCACTGTTGCTCCTCTCCCAAGGAGTGGCCGTCCACCAAAGATGACGCCAAGAGTACATCGCAGAATACTCAGAGAGGTAAAAAAAAGAACCCTAGAGTGTCTGCTAAAGACTTGAACACAAGAAAGCCCACCTGTCTCATCAGACCATAGGACATGGTTCCAGTAATCCATGTGCTTTGTTGACATGTCTTCAGCAAACTGTTTGCGGGCTTACTTGTGTACCGTCTCCAGAAGAGGCTTCCTCCTAGGGTGACAGCCATGCACACCAATTTGATGTAGAGTACGGCGTATGGTCTGAGCACTAACAGGCTGACCCCCCACCTCTTCAATCTCCGCAGCAATGATGACAGCACTCCTGTAACGAGTCACATGACATTTTGGAGGGAAAATGAAAAGCAGTACTCAATTTGGACATTTAGGGATGTCCGTAGTTTCTAAGGGGTGTACTCCCTCTTGTTGCCAGGGGTTTGGATATTAATGGCTATATTTTGAGTTATTTTGAGGGGAAAATAAATTAACTCTATTATATAAGCTACACACAGATTACTTTTCATTGTGTCAAAATGTCATTTTGTCAGTGTTGTCCCATGAAAAGATGTACTTAAATACCTGCAGAAATACGAGGGGTGCACTCACTTTTGTGATACACTGTATCAGGGGTCGCGTTAACCGAATATTTTCCGTCGTTGACCGGTTTTTTAAAACGGTGACGGAAAAAACTGAAGTCCATCCGTCATTTTGACAGGACATTTTGCATGTATTTCCCTCTCATACTTTTAACCATTGTGTTTTCTTGTGGTAGCTTTAAAGCAGAGTGTCAGTGCAGATTAGTCACATACCGTATTTAAAGCGTCCTTCATTTAAGTAAATTCTTAAGGCATTTTTTAGTATGTTCTGCCTGTATGCATTTAAACAAAACAAGTTAAGAGCCCACTGTAGTACTTAGGGTGTCAAATTCCCCTCATGTAGACGATTCGCCGATGTAGGACATTTTGGCAGAACACCGGGCGTACCATATTCAATGCACGATGATCTTGGCCAAAAGCATATCTGTCCTAAGCAGCCTGATTTAGAATTCCCCTAAAATATGATGGGAAACAAACAAACAAACAAACAAAAAAAAAAATGCTCATTTTTAACATATTATTATAAATATTCCTGGCTGGAATTTTCGGTCACGCACACACACACACATACACACAGCCTGCCTGTGTGTACGAGCATGGGCTAGGCTACTATGCGGGCATATATCTTGTACCATTGACTTCATAATGTATTAAAGGGACACAGGGCTGAGGTTTCATAGGGGGCCTATCTCCGTCAAAGCTGACCGAGTGGAAACACAGACAAAGAGCTTTTTCTGTTGAAAATTAATGTGAATAAATGCCTAAATCCCTGAATTCTTTATAGATATGGACATAAAAAAGTCTCGATTCTTGGTTAAAAGAAAAAAAAACGTGCAGGTAGCATTTATTTTACGTAAATATTGCGAACAATGAAGCTAGTCAGTATGGAAATTTGCGGCTGCCGTATGTAAACAAAGAGCTTTTTCCGTTGAAAAGTCTTGTGAATAAATGCTTAAATCCCCAAATTCTTTATAGATATGGACATAAAACAGTCTCGTTTCTTGGTTAAAAGCAAAAAAACAAAACAAAACATGCAAGTAGCATTTATTTTACGTAAATATTGCGAATTGTGACGCCAACGCCGTACCGATTCATTTCTCCCATTGATTTTTTTCACAACGATTCAAAATGCATGTATGGTACAAAAAATATAATAATTACCTTGAATCCTCGAACAAATCACTCCTGAGACAATCCTTCCTGTTTTTATGCAGAACAGCTTTCATACTTTTTCAACCTAAATCTGGGGTTGGATCGCTGCATGTGACTGACTGCTAATAAATAAAGCACAGTGTGGGACGGCCCCCTTTGGGAAGACAGTGCAGTGAATGGCAAATGTGTCACGCCAATACATTATGAAGTCTATGCTTGTTCATTAATTTTTTTGCTGACAATGCATTTCGGGGTCATCAACGTGTTTTGCCCCCCCTGCAGCAAAAGTCAAACTCCTCTTATGGTCTTATATGTATCTCTTTCCAATGGTAAATCTGAATAAATACATTGAACACACACACTGTTCTCCATTAACAGCAAAAAACAAGGGATCACTGTAATGTAAAAAAAATATCTTTTGCCTGAATAAGTGACACAGGATAATTCACCATAGCACTAAGTGTGTGGAAGTACATTGTCTGTATCATCACTTGTCATGTTGAGGGCAATCCCATGTTTTTACATTATGGATTTTATTCATTTAACCATAGAACATTTGGTGCAAAAGACAATTCTTAACCTTATTCGGCTGTGGGTGTCAATTACTCGAGGATTTTCGTTATTTGGGGCAGGGCTCGTTCCCGCCTCCCCCTACACTATAATTTTCTTTTATGACGAAGTTCTGACATCCAGCATTACATTAGCTTCTTAGTTCTGAGAGAGGACTTCACTATTTGTCATCATTATTCAGCCTTGGTGGAGGTCTAAGCTCCTCTGATTTCTCTTGTTTGACATTGGTTTCTTTTTTCAGATTATGAAAATATTGTGTTAACATTAAGGTGTTTAACTAAGTATCTAGTTTCTGGTGGCGATCCAGCAGTCCAATCGCATTTGACGAACATGAAAGGGATGGGGGGAGGTTAATGACAAACAAAGACAGTCTGTGGCCGAGGGTATCATCACAGATGAAATTCCTCCCCCAAAACCACATCCTGAATATTTACCGCCTCAACCGACAACCGGGGCCCACTTGCGCTTCCCGTCGGACGTTTTTGGGGGCGACACAAATAGACGCGTTCATTACTAGGGATGAAAGAAGACATTCCATGGGTGTCAGAGCAACTGGAAGTTTCCGTTTCTACACTCAGCATCTTCTCCCAGGACCACTTTGAACTGCCACAACTTGAAACCACACATAGGATTTTTCTTACAAAAATGAAACCATACTAAAGATTTGCTGACCACCGTATATTGGTAGCATCCGTATAGATTGGATTGGACAAAACAACGAAACTGATTGAAATTGTGGCGGAAAAAAATGCCTTCTTGACTTTTTAAATGTTAGCTCATTCAGACTACTCAATTGAAAACCAAGTTGCCCACAGTTGAAAATCAGAACAACAACATTAACTTGAAGATTACGGTATATGGATGCCAAAAGAATACTCTTTGTCTTTATTCAGTTTATCAAGCCACGAAACTATATGGTTGTTTTCACACAGTCGATAAACTTGTAGGTACATAGAAAGCCTCACCATTTCAAAAGAGATTCGAACTGAATGAGAGACCAAATGTGTGGCTTGTGCGATAAAGCTGAATTATAATGCATGAGCAAAGGCGCAAGGTGATGTACACAAACTGAATGTAACACCATATGTCTGCTTTTGTCATGCTTCCGGTTGACTGTTATTGACTGAACTTTTTATTACACACATTTACAAATCCGAGAAATTTATCAACTTGGGAGGCTTTGAATTCCGTTTTCAGCGTTCAAGTTAAGACATTGTTTTATTGCATCTACAGTAAATTTCACAAGTAGCTGTGGTTAACTTTTGCTTTCCTCTCGTAAGATGACAGTTAAGAATGTCAAACTAATATTTATGGTTGTGACAGTTTGACCCTGCGGCAGATTCATTTATTATTTCCTACGAAAACAAACAAACAGCATCCTGGAACAGAATTGACTGGATTTACAAGTTCCACATTCCCATTTAATGCCTATGTCACTTGTTTCCCCTGTCTACTTCCTTTTACATTACAAGTGACACTCAGTCATATGAAACGAACCCAAGTGCACAAACCCCCAATTCACACGTGATTAACTCCACACCAACATATGTGAATATAACAAATATTAATACTACTTAATGTTATTGGCTTCTTTTTCCACTTGCACTGTTGCGATGCATAATAATTTATACCACTCGACAACAACTACACGAGTGATGCAAAAAGTACATCCAGTTTAACAACTAATTAATTCAGTGCTCATTTCCTAGCATTCTACATAGAATTAGAAACATCTTGGTTTTTTTTTTTTTATGTGGGGCCATCCTTTTTTGGCCCTAAAATCATAAACAGGATTAAACTCTAAAGTGTGAAAGGATTGTTTTTAAAACTGCCAGCAAGCATTTTTGCTTGTCAGTGAACTGCTTTCTGATGTTTTTTAACTAGTTTTCTTTTTCTTTTATGTTTTAAAATACTTTTTGAACTGACTTAGGATATGGATGGCAATATGGTGTAGTCATACTTGGAAGGTTCTAATTACAGTCAGACAAATGCCAATTTTGATTGTGCCGTCTACTCGTCACATATTGACTACCCAATGTTGTATGCACTGCGACTGGAGAAACAAGCTTTATAAGAGCGAGGAAGTGAAGCAGTCTCAGATGGAGAAAGGAGAACGACAACCACAGAATGAACAGATACAGAAACTAAAATAATAATTATAAAATAATAATAATAATAATAAAATATTTGTCCCTATTAACTGCTTTGTACCTGTTTTGAGTATATCCGCGTTTATGTGACGTACGTGCTTGGCATGATTAATGCTACATTCGTCACACAATAGCTGCGTTTTTTCAGCCGTGTCATGATTTAAGAAAAAGACAGTTTGCATACTTAAATATCGTTTTGCCTACGTAAATATTTTGTGCAAATGTTTTCTAGATGGTCATTTTAAACATTGCTTTAAGACAGTGCTTCTCAATTATTTTCTGTTACGCCCCCCCAAGCAAGACGTAAATGTTTCGCGCCACCCCAAACTCTCTGCCGCCACTGTAAATAGTATTATTTGTCTATAAAATTACTATTATAATTACGCATCTGCCTAACGTGTCCTTTTTTTCTAATAAAGAAAAAAAGTAACATAGATCAACTTAAAATAAAGTATAACTTTATTAACATTGTTTTGTTTGTAACAGAGAAGACTTGACGTGCATCAATTTGCCCGAATTAAAAAAAAAAAGTCACATTCAAACTGTAAAAATACACTCAAGGTACATTTTTGACCATTTGATACAGAAAAATAAAATGTAATAAAATCCGTAAATAATAACAAATTCAAATTGATTAGAAACATTCAGTCATGAGGACAATATGCCAAAAAATTTGACCGAAAAAACAAAAATGAATAAAGGAAAAAAAGAGTGTCCTTGGACAGAAGGACAGTTTTTATTTTTGCTGCTCACGCTCAGTATTACCTCCTTTGCAATGGTGTGGAGTCATTTTGCAATGAGCATGCTAACGATGCTCACTGGTTTATTGATATAACACTGACAAAGCAGGACGATTGTTGGCAATATTCGGCACGTTTTCGCTGAAAAACAATCAAGCGGCTTATCAATGAGATTGGGGTCGAATGTCTTTAAGTGGCGTCTTAATTGATTTGGCTTCTGGCAGTCCGCTGTAATTATTTTTAGACACAGTAAACAGTGGTCTTTCCTCATCACCCATTGTATTAAAAGTCAAAGCTAAAAGACAAACGGCACGAAAAAAGCGCATTCTCGGCGGCCAAGGTAGAACTGTAGGTGAGGGCGGTCGTCGTGACGATCCCAAGCCGAAACGGACGTGAGAACCGGACAAGACAGTGGGTCGCTGCGTGAGTGAGTCCGGTCGGAAAACGGCTTTCTAAAACGGCGGCGGCGCGCTGCTCTTCATATCTGTTTGCTGTGTGCTGAGTGCTCTTCCTTAGTTCAAAAATACTGCACGCACTCTGAAAATGAGAGCGCCACTGCCACCCACTGAGTGGATGTGCAAGTACACTTAATTCCAGTCCGGCAAAAAAAAAAGAAAAAAGAAAAAAGTATGTTCCCCGAGGACACATGCGCCCCCCCCGGCATCGCTCTGCGCCCCCCCCAGGGGGGCGCGCCCCACTATTTGAGAAGTACTGCTTTAAGAGTAGTGTGATGACCTCTGAGCTTTTTGAGATATGCCCAGTTGTTTGACATTTTTATTTTGCTTTGAATTGCAAGCAAAAAGTAGAGATACAATCGCACGTTGAGGCCCCCTACTGGTCAAAGTGCATTACAACAAGTCAAATTTTTTGTTAGAATTATTTAGGCTGTAAACCAGATAGGTAAAGTAATAAATCATTGAATAGACAGATTTCATTTGCCTTCATATCACCTCTCATCATGATGTCGCCACACCACTCACACCACTACGCTCAGGCGCATACGTATAAAATGAAGTAAGTCAAAGTAAGTCAATGGGAACGGACATCTCTTGTTGGCCTTTTTTTTTTTTTTTTTTTTTAATTGAGCCATTAGATAAACATAATATTGTAGACATTGGAGTGTGTACTTTGAAATTCAGGTCCTTCTAAAAAAAATTGCATATTTTGATAAAGTTCATTATTTTCTGTATTGTACTGATAAACTTTAGACTTTCATATATTTTAGAGTCATTGCTCACAACTGAAGTAGTTCACGCATTTTATTGTTTTAATAATGATGATTTTGGCAATAAGTCAAGAAATACCAAAAGTTCATGTCTCAGAAAATTAGCATATCATGAAAAGATACTCTAAAGAAGCTACTAAACTAATCGTCAGAATCAACGAATTCACTCAAAACCCCTGCGAAAGATTCCTGAGGCTTTTAAAAAGCCAGCCTGGTTCATTATTAAAAAACGCAATCATGGGCATGACTGCCGAACTGACTTCTGTCCAGAAGGCCATCATTGACACCCTCAAGCAAGAGGCTAAGACACAGAAAGAAATTTCTGAGCGAATCGGCTGCTCCCAGAGTGCTGTATCAAGGCACCTCGTGGGAAGTCTGTGGGAAGGAAAAAGTGTGGCAGGAAACGCTGCACAACCAGAAGAGGTGACCGCACCCTGAGAAAGATTGTGGAGAAGGGCCGATTCCAGACCTTGGGAGACCTGCAGAAACAGTGGACTGAGTCTGGAGAAGAAAGATCCAGAGCCACCGTGCACAGGCGTGGGTGAAACAGCAGCAGATGCGCCTTACCTGGGCTACAGAGAAGCAGCACTGGACTGTTGCTCAGTGGTCCAAAGTACTTTTTTCAGATGAAAGCGAATTTTGCATGTCATTCGGAAATCAAGGTGCCAGAGTTTGGAGGAAGACTGGGGAGAAGGAAATGCCAAAATGCCTGAAGTCCAGTGTCAAGTACCCAAGTACCCACAGTCAGTGATGGTCTGGGGTGCCATGTCAGCTGCTGGTGTTGGTCAACTGTGTTTTATCAAGGGCAGGGTCAATGCAGCTAGCTATCAGGAGATTTTGGAGCAGTTCATGCTTCCATCTGCTGAAAAGCTTTATGGAGATGAAGATTTCGTTTTTCAGCACCACCTGGCATCTGCTCACAGTGCCAAAACCACTGGTAAATGGTTTACTAACCATGGCATTACTGTGCTTAATTGGCCGGCCAACTCTCCTGACCTGAACCCCTTAGAGAATCTGTGGGATATTGTGAAGAGGTAGTTGAGAGACACCAGACCCAACACTGTGGATAAGCTTAAGGTCGCTTTCAAAGCATCCTAGGCCTCCGTAACACCTCGGCAGTGCCACAGGCTGATTGCCTCCATGCCACGACGCATTGTAGCAGTCATTTCTGCAAAAGGATTCCCGACCAAGTATTGAGTGCATAGCTCATATAATTAATTGAAGGTTGACTTTTTTGTATTAAAAAACACTCTTTTTGTATTGGTCGGATGAAATATGCAAATTTTTTGGGATAGGGATTTTTGGTTTTTCTGGACTTTTTTGCCAAAATCATCAATATTAAAACAATAAAAGGCTTGAACTACTTCACCTGTGGGTAGCAAATCTAAAATATATGAAAGTGTAATGTTTGTCAGTACATTACAGTAAATAATGAACTTTATCACAATATGCTATTTTTTGGAGAAGGACTAGTAGTTATAGGTTGATCAACTTTCAACCAATTTTCTAATGTTTTTTTTTTTCTACGTCTGAGATTCAGTCATTTTACGGCATACTTTAGAGCAGGGGTCCCCATCTGCCGGGCCGCCGACCGGTACTGGTCCGTGGCGCATTTGCTACTAGGCCGCATAGAAATAATGATTTAATAACGACCGCATTCTGGCTGAATTAACCCCTGTGCCCCTGCTTAACACACCAGTATCCCTGTCTATTCTAGATATAATACTACAGGATAGATTAGAATGTCGTCATAGAAATCCATTGATTGGACTGCTAGCAGTACAAGTTGTTTGTGTATATAATATATCTATGTGCGCTTGTCCTCGATAATAACGTATTGCTGGGCCGCAGGCACAGCACATTTGTTCCCGGAAATAATTAGCCCCCACACGAGCGAATATGACGGGAAAACAGACATCTTTGGAGATATTTTTATGGCGAAAAGGGCACCTGACGAGCCTACAACCTCAAAGACCCACGAACGGCGAAGGAGTGGATTCGTGACCCGTTTGTGAATAAACCGAGTGATTCGAGCATGTCTGTGCAACAGGAAGATCAACTTGTAGAGATCGCAAATGACGGCGACCTTATTAAACGTACATTTGAGACAACAACTCTACCGAGGTTCTGGATTAAAGTCATTCTGGAATATCCTGACATCGCTACAAGAGCTTTGAAAACCTTGCTACAATTTCCAACATCGTATCTTTGTGAAGCGGGCTTCTTAATTATGTTTAACGACAAGGCAAAGTCATTAATGGTGAGAGCGGTGTGCAGTTGTTGTGTGCAGCTTACATGGCAGGATGTATCTGAGGAGAACTTTTGTACAAGTCCTTCCATGATCAAACGTAAGTTAATATTCCTTTCTTTCAAAAAAGTTTGTCGCGTTTACTTTGGAATCGCTGCATTGGCGCATTTTGCGGCTATGTTTAACGTTACGCGCATGTGCAGAACCGCATCGTTGCAATTTTTGATGGGTTGCAAAATTTGTCAGAACACCAGTCCATGAAAAAAACACCCAAATGACACCGGTCCGTGGTGCATTAAAGGTTGGGGACCCCTGCTTTAGAGTAATTATACATTTTTTTCAATATCGAGTTTGAATAATAGTGACGATAATACGGTTTGGAATAAACCAAACTGTTTGCAAATCTGTCAAGAATTGAGCAAGTCGACTTCGCCTTGAGACATCCAGTCTCATAAATGTGATATCTATGTTCTAGCGAACGGCAAACTCCACGAGCCCTCCTCAGCAAGTTCTCATCATTTGATGCAGAAATATTTTCGAATAAACATCTTGCAATACAATGAACAAAATATTGATGCACTCACGGGATTTAAAGCAACTCTATGTAACTTTTCAGTTTTGATCGATTTTCGCGACACCGGTGGCTAAAAGCAGCAGGTAGTGTTTTGCCTTAAAGAGCCCGTGACAGCATAATTTTTTTTTTTTAAATAGCATTATTATGTGAATTAGAATCATATTTTGAGACGATTCGACTATATTTAACAATTTGGCAAAGTGCAGATGACGAGAAATTAGTCTTTTAATCTGCCCTTTGGACCCGCCTGTCATTATAGCGCTCAATAGCGTCCCCAGCTGGATGATGACGTCGGCAGGGTCACGATTTCATCTGATTTAGAATTCAACCCACTGAGGGGAAAGATTCAGAACAAGGAAAATACTCCACAGAGCAGAAAAATGTCATCATCTCGCCAACATTTTTACAGGATATTCTTTTTATATAAGTATTTTCCCCATTTGCTAAATAAATGGTATAGTCATGACTAATAAAAGTCTTGTGCAAAATGGAATATGAAATATTTAAAATGCATTTACTCAGTACGACAAGGCAAAACTACTGCAAAATGGTCAAAGCTGCCGACTGCCTAACTTTACGAAATTTGCCTAATTTTATGCCACCGGAGTTAGTCCAGCTTTTGTCATTTCCCTGCTTCGGAGACGGAGGAAAGAGCATAAACAAAATAGGAGGCGTGTCACACATGGTGGCGGGGTTTATTGTCTTCACCGATCGCCCAGCCCCCGGTGGTGAGCAAGTTTCGGCTCATCGTTCCCCTGCTGTGGGCAGGAGTGCTCCTTGCCGGGGATGCAGCTGGAAAATCACTGCCGGACAAACCGGCCGACTTCTGAGCGGGGCGCTGCTTGTAGCCAAGCCGAGGAAAGCGCATTCTCGGCGAGTACACGTAGATGACAGAGCGGACTGGATCTGCCAGTCGAACCGGCTGACGTCGGAGCGGGGCGCTGCTCATAGCCAAGCCGAGGAAAGAGCATTCTCGGCGGGTACGTGAAGATGACCAATCGGGCTGAAGTCAAATTAATGGTGCTGTAAGCAGGCTGGGAGACCGACAGTTGCCACGTTTACATGGAGCCAAATATTCCAATTACAATCGGAATATTTGTTCAAACCGAATAAATGTGTTCCATATAAACACCTCATTCGGAATGAACAGGCCCAAACCGAGTGGAATTTCATTCCGATTCACAGGGGTGGAATATTCCTTTTCCCAAACCGATTAGAAGTAAAATTATATCATGTAAACAGGGAAGCGGAATGGTGTCTGGTTGCGTTCTTTCTGCACATGCTCCGTACTGACGTGGTGACGTCACTTGGTGATGTAAGTAACGTCACTTGCAACATGGCTTCCAAGCACAGTGCACCTAATTGGAGTCCGGCGGAAAGATTGTATTTAATTCAAACTTTAAAAGAATTGAATATAATTGCTCGCTTAGACGGGCGTAAAACGAGGAACAGTGAACTATTTAAAAAAGTTCACGAGAGGTTACACGAAGCCGGAATAGACCGGAGCGTTGACCAGATTAGAAACTGGTGGAAAACCGGCTACTACAAGGCAAAAGAGCAAAACAGCAGAAGCGGATACGACCCCACAAACACAACAAGTGGGTTAAAGTTAAAACAGCAGCACTCCGACGATCGATCTCCATGTTTTGCAACGTGACGCTTTGTTTTAATTAATCTGCGCATGTCAGACGGCAGTTGTCAAACGTCCTTTCGGAATAAAGGCAGTCACATGTAAACGCTGGATCGGAATAGATGAAGTGACATGTAAACAGCTGATCTGAAATTTCCATTCGGAATGATTTGAATCGGTATGAATAAAAGTCAGCATGTAAACGTGGCTAGTGTCTCTAGCGACGCTACAATATTGACATTATGGCACCCAAAATCAGGCGTACAAAAAAGAAAACAGAAAAATGTAAATGACGAGGCCTATTCCTCACCCACAAGTAAATAAGTTTGCTAATGCAGACTTCTTGTTTGTGTGTCAGCCAATAAATTTAATTTTCCCACTAGTGTTACTGTAAGCTAACAGTCACTCAACACATTTCTCCAACACAATTTTGTTTTCTGTAAACTAGAGGCCGGTACAGTTTAAAGCAGTTTTGATGCACCTGAAATGTCACTTTCTTCGTGCATGCAAAATCATATCACACCAATTATATCTACGTGAAGGATTTGCCATTGCTGTTTTTCTTTTCTTCTTTCAACTTTACACTAGAAGTTGTATGAGTGTTTGGGTTTTCACAAAAGTGCCCTTAATATAAGTTTTAATCTTCTGTAAATGTTTACAGAAAGGGAATAGAGTTTTATGAGACATATTTGTACTGTTGTTCAGAAGGTCTAAATTGTTGCATTTTGCTTTAAGAATTTTTGGTCTTAGTTGAAAATGTGAATTGACTTCATTCAAAACAATAATACAGTGGTGTGTGCAGTGATTATTAGTAAAAACACAGCTTATACAGTATACCTTAACTCACTCAAAAAGCACAATTGTTTTGAGTTACGCGTGTGGTCAACAAATTAAATTTGTATCACCAGGTCCCTCTATATTTTCCAGATTTTCATCTCTTGCATGTAAGTCTGTAACATATCCATCTGTATTGGATTTGAAAAGCCTCCAGAGTATTTGACATGCACACTTCCAAATAGGAAGTCTGAGTCAGTCAGCCCTCCACACACACTTAACCATACAGGAAAATGTCAGACCGCATCCTGCTTAAGTTCAACACCACATCAAGCATCATCGATTCAAATGTAATAGAACTGAGTCTAGCACAAGATGTCGCTATTATTAGTCGTTTAAACAACAACAGCAATTAGGTGGTCATGTAGTAGTAAACGGCAGCCACTACACTTGTTGTATGCTACACTAGAACACTAGTAAGTCACAAAATAAAAATTAATAGTAAGTATGTACGGATATGTATTAGGGCAGAACAAGTTATAGATTACAGTTAAAGACTTAACTCTCTTAATGTAGTTAAATATTTTAAACGTGTATTAATAGTAGATCCACCAAAGAAAAGGGTGAGCTTTTTTGTGTGCTTCATCTGATTCTGAATAGACTGGTAGAGTGGTGGTCCAAACACACAGACTCACAAAGGAGGCTTGCATCCTATGCACAAAATTTCTTTCTTTATAAATATATACACTATATTCAGGGGTAAAAGTGGCTAGAATTTCTTGCCCGAACTCCCCGATGTGAAGGTAGCCACGGAAATTTAATTTTTTATCCATTTTTTTCTTTCATTTCCTTTCTTGCAAAGAAAAGTTTTTTTTAACAGTTATTTCTACAACACATACATAAACTGATTTTCATTCAATATTTTTTCAATGATTTGCTAAATAAAAGTTAACAAAAACAGCAATAACCCCAACCTCCATCTCCTAATTTTTATTTCCCCTCATTTCCTCACATACTAAATGCCAAATCTCAATTTTAACTACTTAAGAACATAGGATGTATATTAAAATTGAAGTTAATGTAAACATTTACTTTTTTTTATAATAAAGATATAAGTAACATACATTCAGAAAAATAAGTACCAATTACTTATATTATGCAGAGTGAAACGAAATATATCTTGAAGATCGTGCAAACATTGCCTTTTTTAAATCATAAGGAAATGAATAGGTAGCCTAACATAAATGAACAAATATGAGTCCAAAGTTTACAATGACAGCTAAGATGTTCTGAACCTCCCCATCAGAGCAAATAAAACTAAATATGATAAATAAGCCTCCTCAACTGTTTCGTTGCTCTTAAAGTTGAAAATTTGATCCATTTTATGTTGCATTGCCCATTTTTGTTTCAATTCAACAACCTTTTTTTTTTGTTTGTTTTTGCTGTTCCCAATTAAAAAAATTTTTTTTTGCTGTTCCAGAAAACATGCACATTTCAACCAATCAGAGCTAACGATCTCTGCTGATCATATGTCAGTATGTCAGCCAATTGAACGGATATGCATTCGCACATTGACTTGACTCGTCATCGTCAGACTCCGACAACTGCAGCAGCTGGGGAAAACTCCATGCCATCCGTGTAATAAAATCAATAATAAATATGGGTGGAAACGGATTACGCTACACAAGCACTTTATTATGCTTGTTGTTAACACTTGTTCTGATATTGGTAGATTTTTTTCTTCTTGGAGATTAAATGCATGTGTGGCAGCTTAGCATTTTTTTACATAGCGTTTTGACAGTTGCTGTCATATTTTCGGAATCAAAGCACCATGTACCGGGACAGCATTCCGGCCCTGAATCTTATACTGGAACAGCATTCTGGCCCTGAATCTTATACCGGAACTGTGTTCTGGCCCTGAATCTCATACCGGAACTACGTTCCTGACCGTTCTGGCCCACTTTCACCCCTGACTACAGTATTATAAATGGAGTCAATAAGTACAGTGGACACTTGCGATACAGGCACCTCACCTTTTTTGTTTTTCCATGATACTAGTAGGGCTGCAGCTATCGATTATTTTAGTATTCGATTAATCTTTCAACTAATTAGTCCGAATAATCGAGTAATCGGATTAGGAACATTTAAAGCGTTGCAGAATAAATTTAAGGAGATGTAAAACAAAGATTGTACTTTCAAAAGAGCATTAAATGCACATACAAAATAACATTCCCTGACTGTTTCTTCAAACTATACAAATTGCACTTTCATTTAAAAATAAATTAAAATACCTGAGCTTAGCTTCAAACGGCACAAAAAATAAATAAATAAATGAGGATCCAAGCACAACAAAAGAACAATTGGCTAACTTGCAGAGCGAAAGTCCGCTAGCTTAAATGCTATACAATGCTAACGTTGTTTTACAATGCCCTTAACAAACCGTTCAGTTATTCTCACATAAAAAAAAAACAAACAAAAAAAAAAAAAGTCTAAATATACCTATAAACTAAATTACAAATGCATTAAAAAAACAAAATATTAGCTCAAACAAAAACTTTCCTTATGTTGGTCTTAACAGGGAGCAGCTGGATTAAGCCATGTTAAATGAGTTATGTAATATTTACTGTTTCCACTAGTGAGCAGTGTATCCACCCAAATTAATAAAACTAAATGCAAACACTTTCAAAACAAACCATTACAACGCCACTCTAATTAAACGAATACTCAAAGCAGCAAAATTTGATCCGAAGCCTTTTTCTAATCGAATTACTTGAGTTGATTGATTAATCGTTGCAGGACTAGATACGAGCGTTGTCAGGAGAAAAAAATGAGTCTCATTACGCCAGCAATGTTTCACAATACGAACACCATAAAAGCCTTCCTCTTGCTTAGTGTTTCCTATAGGCCTGTCAAATGATTAAAATTTTTAATCGAGTTAATCACAGCTTAAAAATTAATTAACTGTAATTAATCGCAATTCAAAAAAATCTCTAAAATATGCCATATTTTTCTGTAAATTATTGTTGGAATGGAAAGATAAGACACAAGACGGACATAAACATTCAAACATACTATACATAAGTGCTGTATTTGTTTATTATAACAATAAATCCACAAGATGGCATTAACATTATTAACATTCTTTCTGTTAAAGGGATTCACGGATGGAAAGACTTGTAGTTCTCAAAGATAAATTTGAGTACAAGTCATAGTAATTTTATAATTTTAGTAATTTTTAGTAATTTAAGTAATTTTAAAACCCCTCTTAATGTTTTCTTTTTAATAAAATTTGTAAACTTTTCAATCAAAAAAATAAACTAATAGCTCGCCATTGTTGACGTCGTCGAGCGGGATGTCACATGGGCTTGCTGCCGTTCTTCCACAGTGTCTTTAACTACGTAAGATAGTGATTGAAATATACCACAAGGTGTCAATAGCGAGTTTTAAATTAATTAGAGATCTAGCCAAGGCAAAGTCTGAGTAGGTTTTATGTGTATTTTGCATAGCTATTTTGATTGAGAATGCCAGTTCTCTTTGCATTGAGCACTTTTCTTTTTGTGAACATTTTTTTTTTTTAAAGATAAACTGTTCCGCCCAAATGCATGATGGGAAGTTTGGCAACCATGACTGTCAGTGGTGGCTGCAAATGGTATATGTTCTGCGTTGTGTTCAACGAAGCATGTTAAAAAAAAGATCGTCTCTTGTCAGTCTTCCCCACGGCGCTCGCCACAAAAGTTATGTTTGTTGTGAAAGAGTTGCCAAAGCTTATGCCACAGGTGTCAAACAGATTCCAGAAAGGGCCAAGTGGGTGCTGGATCTTGTTCCAACCGATACAACGCAGAGAGTTTAACCAATGAACTTCCTGCTGAAACAAGCAGCACCTGACAAAGTTTAACTGATTACACATGTATAAGACTCTTCATTGGTTGGAAAGCAAACCTGCACCCACTTGGCCCTTTCTGGAATCGGTTTGACACCTGTGGGTTATGCCAATAAAAGGCACGGTCCAATGAACGCCTGTTTCCACTCGCATTTTTCTGCCTTTTCGCTCTCAATGTGCTAAAACGGCTTCATTGTAAACTGTTTGAGGCAATGCATGAGCGGGTCATTCCGTCTATGCGTTAAATGCGTCAAATTTTTCAATGTGATTAATTAAAAAAATTAATTACCGCCTGGTAACGTGATAAATTTGACAGCACTAGTTTCCAAGTGCTCTGGCATCCTGGCAGGTGGCATGCAAGCGCTCTCTTGCTTTGTCACTCCAAGTGTCTTGGGGTCTCGCTTGGGGGCATACCAGCATCTCGCATCCAAAGAATCCTCCATCTGCTCTTCTCTTTCTCATCGTTGTTGTATCCAGTGATAGAATTTTTTTATCGCAGAACATCCGAATCATTTTTACTTACAAGTGAACATTAACAATGTCCTCCTGCTAAACAGTGACCAAAGACGATGGTGAGAAAGAGAAAAGAATGCTTGGAATTGAAACAAAGCAAAACACAATAAGAAAACATGAAAAGAGAACTTAGCGAACTTTGTAAAGTGTATCAGCCTTCAAGTTTTACAATCTGGTAAGTGCTTGAGTAAAAACAAAATTGTGTTTATACTATTGTATTTTAGATTATTTCGCCTGAAAAATAATGCCTTGAATTATTATTTTATGGTAACATGGGAGGGGGGGTGTTCGTGGGAAGTGTTGCATGCATTAACTGGAATTGAATTATTTCTTATAGAGAAAATACATTCATGACACCAGTATGTTCCTGCTATGAGTTTGGTCATGGAACAGATTGTGCCCGTGCCATGAGGGTCCAATATCTATCGTTGACGGCGGCTGACCTCGCCCTTATCTTGTATTGCCGGCGTTCTGACAAATTTTGCAACCCATCAAAAACTGCTACTTTGTGGTTCTGCGCATGCACGTAACGTTAAAAATGGCCGCGAATGCAGCGTTTCCAAAGTAAACACTACAAACGTTCTTTTCCTACCATGTTAGCGGCACACAACAACTGCACCCCGCTGTCTCACTGTTAATGACTTTGCCGTGTCGTTAAGTATTAATTTACGCCATTTTTGTGTTGCACATGTATGTTTATGACGTATCTAGTTTAGTTTGCATTTTTGGATAACATTAAGAGTCCACCCGAATGTAAAAGAGGGCTTTTTCAGCGCCACAAAAGTTTTGGGAGCAAAATTTTATGAGGGAGAAAATTTTGACAGAACACCGGCAGTGTTGTTAATAACGGCGTTAGAATATAACGGCGTTACTAACAGTGTTATTTTCTTCAGTAGTGAGTAATCAAATTAATTACTTTTCTCATCTCGGCAACGCCATTACCGTTACTGAGGCGAGAAAGGCGTGTGTTACTATGTTGGTTGACTGACGCGAGAAAAGTCTGAGAAAGACGGACTCACGGAGACGAGAGAGCTGAGCAGGAGTGGGGAGGAGGCAAGGGAGGGTGACGCCGTTGCAAACGCGACGGTAGATATCACATATATACAGAACTAGATGCAAATTTCAGACACGGCTGCATTAGCAACATGTATAATAAAGAACTAGATGCGTTAGTAAAAAGTAGCGGTGCAACAGTTTGCGGTTCAAAGTCGAACCGTACAGTTCGCCCTGTACGGTTCAATACGCCTTTATGAACCGCGCCTTTTCGGTTTTGCAATTAATGTATTCCGAACGCTTGTGGAATGAATTGATCGAGCTCTGTGTGCCTGTGTGTGACGTGAAGCACCGCTGTGGAAAAATTCCTGCCCCGCAAGTAAATGTCGGATCTCTGTCAAGCACCTGTGTAATAGAAGCCGAGTAACGCCCTCTCTCGCTTACGAGCGAAGTGAAAGTGAAACAAGAAAGAAAACAAATAGCTATGGCGAGCGGAGGAGTGGAGAGACCGAATTGTGAGGAAGCACCGGCTTCTTTCAAATCTGTGGTGTGGCAACATTTTGGTTTCCCCGTGGACTACAATGCGGAGGGAGAGAAAATATTGAGAAAAAAAAATTGCAAGCATTGCTCAGCGCTTGTTCCCCATGCTAATGGCAACACTTTTATAACATGACTCCGGCACATCAGCCGGCATCACCCACAGATATCACTTTCTCAGGGCAGGACAACCCCGAAGATGACACCAGTGAAAACACACGGCGGGCTTCATTAATTTATTTGCAACACTTGACCCACGTTACATTGTTCCCTCGCGGACATATTTCTCCAACAACGTAATCCCCGACATTTATGAAGTGGCACGCAAAGCCATCGAACATGATTTCGCTAAAGCACATAGTTTCGCCCTGACCACTGATAGTTGGACGTCCCGTGCTACAGAGTGCTACTACTTAACTGTGACGGTCCACTATAATTCATACTTGTCAAGTTGTACGGTCTTGTCGTGATTTGTACAAGTGAGCACTGATTTTTTAAATGTGTACGCCGTACGTTACGTTCAAAATCTGCACGTTTTTCATGCATTACGTTTTTTTTTTCATCCGTTCGGATTTGGTCACCGTTTCTGCAATGAGACAATGTTCGTTAATACGTTGGTTGAATGACGCGAGAAAAGTCAGACACGGAGAGGGAAGAGTGTTTGTTGAGACGCTGTAGCAAACGCGATGCTAGGCTACGCCTGACTTTAGCCGACATCATACAATCTACGCCTAGATATCTCATGCATATAGAACTACATGCGAAATGAAAGCCTCAGTAGCGTTAGTAAACAGCTGCCATTTTAGAGCAGTAAACTTCTCAGAAAGGCTCTGTTGTAGTAAACCTTCTGAGCGAACCTAAGCAACTTTTTATCTAAAATACTCCTAAATCGGCAAAATCTTGACTTGAGTCTATCTTTAAAGGATGAAACAGTTTTAAAATTTTGACATGTCGAAAGTAGACAGAAGGGAACTAATGCAAAAACGGGAGCAATTTTATCAACTTTAACGGTTGATTCACAACATTAAATGACCTCCAAACATAGCAAAGGTTACTATGTTTTTGTTTTTGTTTGTTTGTTTGTTTTAGGAAAAAAAAACATGAAAAGTATCACCAGTTACTTTGCCAAGTAACTTTTTTACTACTGTGTGTGTATTTCAGTAGTCAGTCACTACACTAGCCAAAGAGCTAAGAGGCATTTTAACAGTCGAAAATGTTTACATTTTAAGTGTTTATTTCATTTTTTAAAAAGAAAAATAAAGGCAGTTTTTTTAAAAAACAAAATGCAAAACGCATATAGAAACCGAACCGAAACTGTGATCCCAAAACCAAGGTTCTAACCGAACTGTGGGCTAACTGAACCGTTGCACCCCTAGTAAACAGCCGCCATCTTAAAGCAGTAGCCTTCTCAGGAAGGCTCTGTTGTAGAGAACCTTCCTAGCGGACCTAAGTAACTTTTATATCTAAAATGCTCCAAAATCGGCAAAATCTTGACTTAAATCTCTCTTTAAATGATGAAATAGTTTTAAAACTTACACATGTCAAAAGTAGACAGAAGGGAACTAATGCAATAACGGGACCAATTTTAACAACTTTACCGGTTGATTCACAACATTAAATGACTTCCACACATAGCAAAAGGTTACTATCTACTATCTCCCCTATGTCTAGTTAAAGTTAGGGTAAAGAATTGGGTTAGGGCCAATTGTCCCCAAAAACCCTTTAAACTTCACATTGTGTGACTTTTTTTTTTTTTTTTTTTGAGAAAAAAAAACATGAAAATTATCACCAATTACTTTACGAAGTAACTAATTACTCTTACATTCAGGTAAATGAGTTACTAACGCAATTACTTTTTGGGAGAAGTAATTTGTAACTGTAATTCATTACTTTTTTAAAGTAAGATTAACAACACTGGTTGCCGGTACCTCGTTTTCAAGTCAGGGGTGTTGTTTAGCATGTCTACACACAGACACACTCACATAGAATGCTTCCACATCTCCGGAGTCAACCTGGATGTTCTTAACAGGCTGACAGGCACCTGGTGCAGCTGCTGGCCCTTAAAGCACACACGGCGTCAGGGATGATCAGAAATCCCTCATGGGCAGCCATCTTTCTTCTTTGCTTGCAAAAACAATGAACAGCATCCTTCCATTTATAGGCCCATTTCCACCCAAAGTCACGGCACGCTTTTGCACATGGACACGCAGCATTAGAATGTTCTCACACACGCTCCAAACCACAAACACACACATACCCTCAGGTGAGTCACACACCTCTTTTTCTTCTATTTGCTTTCCCAGAGGCAGACAGCAGCCATCGTGTGTGTTTGTGGGGTTGGGCGTGTGTGAAAGTGTGTGGGTGTATTGAGGCCATTTATCAGGCTCGGCATCAACACAAAGACGCTATGTTCATGCTCATCATTGTGTGGGCAGAGTAAGTTTTTTCCCTTGCAGACTATCTGAGTTTCAATTATTTTTCACAGCTGTGACTTCAGATACGAGTGAAGATACAAGTAACGTTTAAGCCTACAATTTGAGATATAAATATTTGACATACAGACCTGATTAAAATCATAAGACAAGTTGAAAATTAGCGAGAATTTACCCTTTTCACATCTCAGATGGGAACTCGTCATGCCAGTAACGTTGGAAGCCATCTGGAGATGTTTTCCACTCAGCACGGAGGAGAGGGGGTCGATCTAGATATGGGGTGCTTTTCATTCAGTGGAACACTGGAGCTTCAGGTGGTGCAGGGTTGCCAAACAGCGGCTGGTTACGTGCAGATGTTGCAGCGGGCATGACTGAGGACTAGGCATGTGCCTGTATGAGATTCTGACAGTATGATAACCTTAGGCCAAAATATCACGGTTTCATGGTATCACGGTATTGCAATTACAGCTCTAATATGTGCTACTTTGAGATATTGATGCCCGAGCCACCTCAGCTGGCTCTTCTCAACACAGAGGAGTAGCGGCTCGACGCTGAGTCCCTGCCGGTGACCGAGCTTCTCACCCTATCTCTAAGGGAGAGCCTGGACACCCTGCGGAGGAAACTCATTTTGGCAGCTTCTATCCGAGATCTTGTTCTTTCGGTCACTACCCACAGCTCGTGACCATAGGTGAGGGTAGGAACATAGCTCGAGTGGTATATCGAGGACTTCGCCTTTCGGCTCAGCTCCTTCTTCACCACTTCACCACTACGGACCGGTGCAGAGTCCGCATTACTGCAGACGCTGCACCGATCTGCCTGTCGATCTCCTGCTCCCTCCTACCCTCACTCGTGAACAAGACCCCACGATAATTGAACTCCTCCACTTGGGGCAGGATCTCATCCCGGACCCGGAGAGGGCACTTCACCCTTTTCCGACTGAGGACCATGGTCTCGGATTTGGAGGTGCTGATCTTCATCCCAACCACTTTACACTCGACTGCGAACCGATCCAGTGAGAGTTGGAGGTCACGCCTTGATGAAACCAATAGCACCATATCATCTGCAAAAAACAGAGATGCAACGCTGAGGCCACCAAACTGGATCCCCTCAACGCTTCGGCTGCGCCTAGAAATTCTGTCCTTAAAAATTATGAAAAGAATCGGTAACAAAGGGCAGCCGTAGCGGAGCCCAACCCTCCCTGGAAATGAATTTGACTTATTGCCGGCAATGCGGACCAAACTCGGACAGCGGTCGTACAGGGACCGAACAGCCCTAACCAAGGGGCTCAGTCCCCCGTACTCCCGGAGCACCCCCCCACAGGACTCCCTGAGGCACATGGTCGAAGGCCTTCTCCAGATCCACAGAACACATGTAGACTGTTTGGGCAAACTCCCAACGCACCCTTGAGGACCCTGCCAAGCTGGTCCACTGTTCCATGGCCAGGACAAAACCGACGCTGCTCCTCCTGAATCCGAGATTCGACTTCCCGACCCTCCTCAACAGGATTTTTATTTTTCAAAACATATTAGCAAATTGGAACATTAAGTATAATGTTAAGTTAAAATAAATAAATAAAAAAAAACAGAAAATACCTGAAATATTCCAAATAAAATTGAAATAAATGCAGTTCTTTAGGTGAGCCTAAGCCCACAGCCACAGCTCAACATAAGAGCAAAAAAAAAAAAAAAAATTGTATTATAATTATTATTAGACAAATAATAATAATTTCTTCTTACAGATATTTTTAAGGAACTCTGTTACATATGAAGTTAATTCGTTCCAGGAAGCTGCTTGTAAGTCGAAATGGTCGTATGTAGGCATGTGCTGGTATGATATTTTGATGATATGATAACCTTAAGCTGAAATATGATGGTTTCAT
The DNA here is from genome assembly GCF_030265065.1 of Corythoichthys intestinalis. Lineage (NCBI taxonomy): Eukaryota > Metazoa > Chordata > Actinopteri > Syngnathiformes > Syngnathidae > Corythoichthys > Corythoichthys intestinalis. Next base: position 18,896,551 of record NC_080401.1, on the reverse strand, counting down.
GGGATCACAGTATTGCAATTACAACTAAAAAATGTGTTACTTTGAGAAATCTGGGTTTAAAAAACTTTTTTCCATTGAACAGGATTTCTATTTTTCAAAACATATTAGAAAATGCAAAAATAAGTAAAATTTTAAATTTAAAAAATAAATATGTTCTAAATAAAATTTAAATAAATACAGTCCTTTAGGTGAGCCTAAACCCACCGCTCAACATTATACCCATAAGAACAAAAATGATTTAATTATTTTCCATAAAAAGCAAGTGTGTATGACTCGTATAATGTTAACATTATACACACACTCTCTTTCTCAACACAGACAGTTGCCAGAGAGAAAAAAAAAACGTTTTACCACCGCTAGACACACTAAACACGCTGGAGTTAACCGTTGTAGCTGGTGGGAAACGTTCATGACAATGTTTACTAACCTTTAATTTTGTATAAATGCGAAATCATATTGGAGGTATTGCCTCCTCGGCAGCCATCCTCTGCAAACATGTTTAATATGTCTGTTGGCCCTCCTCCTCAAAGCTGCAGCTTTTCTGTAGCTGAAATATTCCCATACCAGTGATTTCGCTTTCTTCGATGGGGAAAAAAGTTCAGGAGTTTCATCTCCTCCAGCCATTGTGTAGCACAGCTGACTCACTGACACTGAGCAACAACCAGTTGGGGATGGTTGAGCCTTGCAGCTGATAGCAAAGGATTTCTCCTTGCATTTTTGGGACATAAAAAAATAGCTAATACCTTGGGGACGATATGATGGAAAATTTTAACGGTTTCGAAACTGTGACGTCTTCATACCATGGCATACCTTGAAACCGGTAATGAGCACATGTTTACTAAAGACCCTTGTCTGTGTGGTAAAAGCTGGGTTTTTCAACAGGACAATGCTGCGGTTCACAATACTTGCTTGACGAAGGACTTCTTCAAGGAGACTAAGATCATTCTTTTGGACCATCCTGCATGTTGCCCTCATTTAAAACACATAGAGAACATTTGGGGTTGGGGAGGAAGTCGATAAAAATGGGCATCAGTTCCAGACAATTAATGCCCTTCATGAAGCCATCTGAACATTTGGAATAATGTTAACGCTGGCTTCCTGTAAACACTTGCATCATGCATGCCCAAACAAATTTTTGAAGCGATTAACAAGAAAAGTGGCAGGACTGATTAGTGAGTGATAAACATTTTTTCGTTCTGGTTTAGAGTTAGTTTTGTTTAGTTATTTTTTTGAGTGATAGTCTTAAACTTTTGATCAGCTAGTAAACACCCGATCAACTTTTTCAAAGTGCTAATTGCCACACTCCCCCTTCTTGGTTTTGCATGTTGTAGTGTTACTTAAAACTACATTAAGATCCATAAGTGTAATAATTATTTTTCAACTGGTTTTAAGATTTTGATAAGGTCTCTCTGAGCACTGTATGGTGGCTAAATTCAACACAACATTGCTTTTCTTTGACATGCTTAATCTAATGTTAAAAAAGAATATAAAATGCCATTGATTGGCTATTGCTGTGTCTTCTCCCTTTCAGCAATGGATGCTGCAACACAAATAGTGAGGAAATCTGACTTGATTTACCACAATAAACCCCACAAAGATACTGATAAGATAAAGACTTTGAAAATGTATGGATAAAATAAGGATAAAAAAAAAAGTGGTAACTTGATTGATGATGATGATTAAAAAGGTAATATGGATGCCGTATACTGTATAAACATTTGGTACCACGCTGTAACGTGTTAAGCAACTCAGCTGGATGTTGGCCATCCACATGCGAATGTCAGGAAGAGTGAAGATTGACTGCCTTTCAGCCTCAGCCCTTGTAATGTGGGAGTGAGAGGCAGATTGAGAAAGTATGTGTTGGATTGCGAGTGTAAGTGTCAGTGACAGGGCATCTGTTTTCACACTACTACTGACTACTTACATGTATGTATTAAAAACTCCAGATAATGCATTCCACTACCTGCTAGTACAGGGGTTGGGAACCTTTTGACCGAGAGAGCCAAAAAACCCAACATATTTTAAATTATGATTCCACGAGAGCCATACAGTGTGTGTGTGTGTGTGTGTGTGTGTGTCTGTATACTGTATATATATTTACATATTCTGTTGCCAGCTTGTCGGCTTTGTGATCACAGTTTTTTTTTTTTTTTCGTGAGCGCATTTGAATGCATCATGCGGGAGAGTGAGGGCACGCTTGGCTTTTACGAGCAGTCGCCAAGTTGTGATTGAAATAAATCTTTAGAAAGCAACAACGAAAGCCTGACATCATTTCTTGGTATGTTACAATCGCTAAGCACTCACCACTTGAAAAAAAACAAATAGAATCATGGTGTGGCACTGCATATATTTCCTGGAAGTATAAAAACGCAACCAGGTAACTCGACAATTTCGACAGGCGAAAAAGTAATGGAAGTCAAACTGATTGCGCACCTCTATGACTTGAGGTACCATGCAGTTCACTTTCGTGGTTTCATTTTTCCGCTACGTATTTTTATAAACTCCAAATCGCTCAGCATTGAGTTGGTAGGGGCCAGAGATTTGAGGCGCAAGACGAGCATTGTACTTACGCCCAGCTCCAAGCAATCCGCGACGGGACGACCACCAATTGGCACTTGATTGAAGCACGTTATTGCGACGTATGTTTGAAAGTCCAAGAAAACCATCAGCTCATCACAGCACGTTCATAGAAAATGAGCCGGCCGGTTCCACATTTAAAATTACGGGTTGGCAGAGAGCTGGACGCACTCATCAAAAGAGCCAGATATGGCTCGCGAGACATAGGTTCCCGACCTCTGTACTAGTATGTTGTGGGACTCTGAAATTGACAGTTGTCAAGGAAGTTGAGGGTGGGGAGTTGTTTAAGGGTATCACAGCTGAAAATACAGTAGACATTTCAAAATTCAATACCCTGACAGTGGTATAATTTGAGGTAAATATGACTAAATAGAGGACAACATACACTTAAACACTTGGTAGTTTTTCAGTTTGGTCGATTTAAGCAGCAGCTGGACAAAAGTGGTACTGTTTTGCCTTGAGGAAGACTGCGTTTCCCATGAGGACCGGCGCACACCCGCAGTGTTGTAAAAGCAACAATCTCCCGGTCACCTGCAGATGGATTAGACAACATTTCTGTTTCCAGCGGCTGTGTGAAGGACGAATAGTAATAAAGTAATGAATCCAGTTGTGGCTAAACAATAGCATATGACAGTTAGCAACCGTGTGGCTCAATGTGGCTAACCAACGACCCCACCCGAACTCCTCAGCACTGACGAGTTCGGTTTGGGGGGGGGGCGTCATGCCAGGGAGTGAAAGCCCGTGTTTATTCTGTATACCCTGGTAGCCTGTGTCTTTTTTTCCTCCTCGAACCAAACTTCTTGCCTCTTGTTGCTCTGCCATCTTTGCAGAATTTGTGCGAAAGCTTTCGCATCGACTTCCGTCTTAATAATAAATGGGGAAAGGTGGAAGTGACGTATGCCGTAAAACAGTCAGCACATTTGTAGACTTTTGTGTTTGTCCTGGTTTCTGCAAACCTCCTCAAAGATAATTAGTGCCGTTGAAAGCGATACAGAACCCCTCAAGATATAAAAGAGGTGTCATTCAACTAGTTTTCAGTCGACATATTATCACTAGGGCTGACAAATTTAACGCGTTAACGGGCGGTAGTTATTTTTTTAAATTAATCACGTTAAAATATTCGATGCAATTAACGCATGCACGGAATGACCCGTTCATGCTTTGCCTCAAACAGTTTACAATGACGCCGTTTTAGCACATTGAGAGCGATAAAGGCAGGGAAATGCGAGTGGACACATGCGTTCTTTGGACCGCATCTTTTATTGGCTTGACCTTTGGCAACTCTTTCACAACAAATACTGTATAAGTATTGTGGCGAACGACGAGGGGGAGAATAAAAGGAGACAATATTTTTCTTGACACGCTTAATTGAACACAACAGAACATAATGTATACCATTTGCAGCCACTACTAACAGTCATGGTTGCCCAACTTCCCATCATGCATTTGGGCGGAGCAGGAGATATTTTTCTTAACACGCTTAATTAAACACAACGCAGAACATACTGTATACCATTTGCAGACACTTCCCATCATGCATTTGGGCGGAGCAGGAGACAATATTTTTCTTAAGAGCTTAATTGAACACAATGCAGAACATACTGTACACCATTTGCAGCCACCACTGACAGTCACGGTTGCCCAACTTCCCATCATGCATTTGGGTGGAACAGTTAAGTTGCTACAGTATCATATAGTGAAAGCACAACAAAAATAATATTTCTATCTCTGAATAAAATAATGTTCACAAAAAGAAAAACGCTCAATGCAAAGAGAACTGGCATTCCCAATCAAAATAGCTATGCATAATACACATAAAACGTACTCAGACTTTGCCTTGGCTAGATCTCTAATTATTTTTAACTCGCCATTGACACCTTGTGGTGTATTTCAATCACTACCTTACGTAGTTAAAGACACTGTGGAAGAACGGCAGGGAACCCATATGACGTCCCGCTCGGCGACGTCAACAATGGCGAGCAATTAGTTAATTTTTTGTTAGAAATTTTTACATATTTTATCAAAATGAAAACATTAAGAGGGGTTTCAATATAAAATTACTATAACTTGTACTCAAATTTATCTTTTAAGAATTACAAGTCTTTCTATCTGTGGATCCCTTTAACAGAGAGAATGTTAATAATGTTAATGCCATCTTGTGGATTTATTGTTATAATAAACAAATACAGTACTTATGAACAGTATGTTGAATGCTTATGTCCGTCTTGTGTCTTATCTTTCCATTCCAACAATAATTTACAGAAAAATATGCCATGTTTTAGAGATGGTTTGAATTGCGATTAAATACGATTAATTAATTTTTAAGCTGTGATTAACTCGATTAAAAATTTTGATCGTTTCACAGCCCTAATTATCACAAATGTCATGAAAATATTTCATAAAAGTTGAAAAGTTACCAAGTGTTGGTATAAATAAAAGCTTTTTCCAAGCTGTGTGCAGTTACAGATACGGCTAATTTACAGTTTGACCATTTATTTTACATTTATTGTTTTGTATGAACATCAAGAATATGTAAATGTTTCTTCTTTCTAACATGTGTTCCTGACGTGCACGGATTCAGGCATCAGTGAATGGGATGAACGATCTCAAAATACCCACACTCTCCCTATTCAAATTACCTCCAGTTTTTCAATTCTTTGTGGCTACCTGATTTTTCCTTGATGATTGTACCATGTTTTTGTGGTTAAATAACAAAATAAAGTATAGAATCAACACACACTACAGTTGTTTTCTATCTGTCGAAGTTCAATCGTTTCGGTTCATTGTGCCTGCAGTTGTCTTAATTCGAGCTGTCCTGACTAGTTGATGTTGTCGACGTCATCGATGACGTAAATTCGTCGACGGGCAAAACATACTGTCGACGGGTAATGACGGGTTAAAAAAAAAAAATTACATGTGGATGAAGTTTAGAATGGCGGGCGCTCGCGATGCAAGCGGTTGTTACTGGCACCCCCAAGGCGGCCGCTGTTATTTCAATGTGACCGGCATTGTCAGATTGAGCAAAGAGGAAGAAAGTGGGCGAGCGAGAGAGAGGGAGCGAGATCGGTGAATTGGGAAAGTGCGCGGGTAGCGCGGAGTTGAGTGACTGCATCCACCACGTTTTTGTTTTGGTCAATAAAAGTATCCATAAAGAGCCCACCGACGCCTCTCGGTGTTTTTATGCACGCCGCCGCCTTCCTGAGGAGGAAATCGGACGAACCGACGACAACGAGCCAAGTGAATCGCCGGCTCACTCCACTCTACGGCAAGGAGGTGAAAACACAGCCAATTACCAAAAAGGGCAGAATTGGTAACACGTGAAAGCGGCATAAAGCCAAAAAAGCGGACCAGAATAGCCAGAGCCTGGAATTATTTCAAGGAAAATATGAAGGGTGCCACTGTGTGTACTCTTTGCTAAGCTGAGCTCGCATACCACGGTAGCACGTCGGTTATGAACGAACACTTGAAGCGCCGTCACCCAAGACAGACAACAAGAAACAACAAGCTAGCGGATTTTAAGTCCATACAACTTTCTAACAATTTTTTAAAATGGAAGTTGCCTTTATGTGCGTCGTATCAACGTGCATTTTTATTAATAAAATAATTAATATATATAAATATATATTTTTAAATTATTATGGAATTTATTAGGATCATGGAAGCTCCCACTTGGGCAAAATATATACATATATCCTGTATATACATAATATATAAAAAATATATATGGAAACAGCACTGGCCTGCTTACTGTAATCCATGACTGCACTAATGTTAGTTACTTTATATTATAAAGTATTATTGTGTATATACATATAGTAGTATACTATAAAATTAATAATATATATTTAATTTTTGTTACTGTAAGTATGTGTGCCTTTCATTCAAAATAATTGTGGGAATATTTCAGTGTGCCCTCTACTTTTCAGTTTAAAACAAAAGTTGAACAGTTTTTCCCCTCCCCCTAAAATGCAGAATGCACACCAGAAAAAGCATCTGAACTCACACAAAGTATTCTGAAAATGGTTGTCCGGGACACTGCAATTCATTTTAACATTTAGAACAATATAGACAAAGACATACCACAAAAAGAGTAAGAATTGTTTCGACTCCTGTTAAAGAGGTGAAGTCAGAGTGTTTCCGTTTACATTTTTTTGTTGTTGCACTAATTAATGCCAGCAGCATTTGACCTCATTGCTTGTAATTTACTATTGATATTTATGTTATTTATTTAAGGGGTAATAAAGAATTTAGGTGTTCCAAAATGTTTTTGTAAATTAATAAGCTTCAACAAAAATTTTATTATTAAAGTAGTAAAAAAAAATAAATAGAAAATTATTAGATTAGTCGACTAATCGTAAAAATAGTCGGCTGATTAATCGGGAGGAAATTAGTCGTTTGGGACAGCCTTAGTCTTAATACACACCCTGCCATTGCTTTACTACCAGTACCCCTCCTTACACTCAAAGTCAGCTGATATGGGCTCAAGCTTACATGAGGCTCTGATCGAAACAAGCACCGTCAACAAATGCTCCAACACCCTGTAGAAAGTCTGCAAGGGAGTAAATGCCTTAGATGCCATATTTTATACCACGCTTCAGTTCCACCTAATGTAGTATGTGAACCTCCTAAAAAGATTCTATGGAAATTTCTCTAAAGAAAAATACCTTACTGTGATTCATGACAGAGCTGCAAAGCGTCAATACAGACGGGTTCTCGTAGGATGAGTGATGGGATGAAACACAGCTGCTGTAGGTAATTCCGAAAGTTCCTGGCTTGGCTCTCTCCACATCATCATTTGTAACACAGGACCCCTATACAGAGAAAACACAAAGAGTGGAGATCTAAGAGATGCTTCTGTATATTACCTGATTTTATTGCTCCTATTATTTTCATGTCACAGAGTTAATAAACTGTTGAGCAGACATTTTCTTTCGTTTAGTGAAAGCTTGCAGTCTAAACTGTCCAAACAAAGAGTATAGGACCTAGCTAAGAGACCTCCGGCTGTCAACCCCTTCAAAAGTTGCTCTTTGTGAAGCGAGTGAAGAATAGAGACACAATCCTCTTACTAGGAGGCACATTTTAAGAAAGTAGCATTCAGAGGAGGAGCCATTTCCCAGCAAAGTGTATTTGAACTTCAGTGGAAGAGTTGATGAGGTGATTCTCTTTTGAAGGCTCTGGTTTGTCTGACGTCTAAAAGAGAAGCGCCGTTGAAAAGGATGGAGAAATGTCTGCTAAGTGACGGGACGGACGGAGGGAGAGCTGGCTTCTGTCGCCATCCCACACGTCAACGCAAATAAGGCGATCTGACTGGCCAGCGAACGACAACAACACGGCTCTTTGTTTCGCCGATGGTCAGATGGATGTGTTTTGCCCGCATATCTCCTCAGCCTTTTAATTACAATAAGTTGGTGCCATAATAGGATTGTCGAGCAGCAAGGAGTGACAGCTTAAAAGGAAGGCTTTCCAGTTGAAATGTGCCTTTGAGGGCCGATTTTCCAGAGCTTTCTTGCTTCACTTTAAAGCTCCATCCAATTGAGCAGGCCTTTCAGTGTAGCCGGGATACAAATCCATTGCCAGTGCAGCTATCACAGGCCCAGAATGAGCATAAAAAAGCAGCATTACATCTTCTCCTTGGCTTCTCATGTGCCGAACGCTTCTATAGCGTGAGGTGGCCCACTTTGGCGTGCCAAATGACTGTGTTACTGGGATTGGTCATAGGGAAGTCAAAGAATTGCTAGGAAGACAATGCTAACGGCTCTCCATCTTACAGTATTGGAGAAGCGCAATTGTCATGCTGCCGCCTGCCAAGATGCCTCTTCGGGGCCAGCTACCAATCACACATTCACAGAGGCTTATTTTTCTCCATTGCGCCGTCAAGGTACTTCACTCCTATCATTTTTGTTTGCAGCTGACACATTTCATGAGTGCCGGCGTGTCACTCTCCATCTTGGCAAAGCGTCACTCTGGCGCCACCCTTATTTTCTGGGTTTACATTAGGGCAACCCTCTTCACTCCTGAAATTTTGCAACTATAGGAGGCATTTAACATGTTCCACTCGTTTCGTGATGCAGAAAGATCATCTTATCTGGTAGACATGCAAGGGCATAGTCGGTATTATACAGCAATGGGTTGTGCATTTGGTACTTGAGCCTTCAGTGGGTTTGTTTGTTCACTTCCAACAATAATAATAATAATGCTACGCGAGATAAAGGCGATCGAGAGTAGACTTCACTGCAGGGTTTTGATAGTCTGCACAGTTGGAGTGGGAACCTCTTGGTACCTCACGATACGATTTGCGATACAAAGCTCACGATAATGATGACATGACAATATGGAGATGCAACGATTATCGATACATTGGTCAAGAAATCATTTTAGGATATTCTACAAACAACTAATAAACAGAAAAACAAGCTTCTGCTGTGAATTGGAATGAGTTTATCACCAGTAGACGTCCAATCCGTTTGAAGACTGGGAGGGTGGCAGCGAATGAACATTCGAACGTCTATGGCCGCCAGTGGCAGCCAATGCCAAGCAATGAGGTAATTTTGGGCTATCTAAGGTGATTTACCTGTTGATTTTCAGTTACTTCCTGTTCATTTTGGGATATTTTACGGGCCACTTCCTGTTTATTTTGTGTTACAGAACAGGAAGTGACCTGGGAATCACCCAAATGAATAGGCAGTGACTCAAACTCAACAGGAAATGACCTATAAATGCCCTGAAAATCGGACAAAATGACTGTGAATGCTCTGGTTTGAATGAACGAACGTTCCCAGTCTAAATGGATTCAGCGTCGTGCACCGTCAATGCAGTCTTAGAGTTAACTGAGACACTATTATGGTGGACGCTTTTGGTAGCAACTTGTTGGTTCCTTTTTATTATTATTTTTTTTAGACATTGACACCTTTTTAAAACGATATCTCGATTCTTGGCAGGAGCATATCAATAACCTTTCGTGATACAAGTATGACGATATATCACCGTTTCGATATTTTGTCACACCCCTTCTGCGTACCATGGCTTCAGTTCCAAAACTATGCTATTTTAGACTAAATCAATAGTTCTTAACCCGGGTTTGATCGAAACCCAGAGGTTCAGTGAGTAAGCTTAAGGGTGGAAGTTAAGACACGCAAGGTCCTGTTTTCGTACACCGACTAAATCTAGACTAACGTGTGTGCCGGGCAAAGTAGCGGTTAATACCAATTGTTAGACTGGTTTGCACCCAATCCACAGGCTTTATTTCATTCCCTTTAACTGCTAGTCCTCTATAAGCTGGTCTGCTCAGTCGAAGGTTAACCCACACTTGGAATGAGGATGTAAAGCAAACCTTTTTGGAAATCTTTGAGGATGCAGCCTCACTCTGCCAGGCAGCTTGGAATGGTGCAGACAAGTCGACCAAATTAAAAAATACGAAGTGTTGACTGCGCTGGCACAAATGCACATTTGTGTTACATTTATGCCATGTAAATAGTGTGATGCAAGTGTGTGACAATAGAACGAGAATGGTACACATGAAAACAATCGACTATGGTGTTAAAATACAGGGGGCAAATTAGTATTTAGTCAACCACTAATTCGGCAAGTTCTCCCACTTGAAAATATTAGAGAGGCCTGTAATTGTCAACATGGGTAAACCTCAACCATGAGAGACAGAATGCGGAAAAAAAAGCCAGAAAATCACATTGTTTGATTTATTAAAGAATGCATTTGCAAATCATGGTGGAAAATAAATATTTGGTCAATACCAAAAGTTCATCTCAATACTTTGTTATGTACCCTTTGTTGGCAATAACGGAGGCCAAACGTTTTCTGTAACTCTTTGCAAGCTTTTCACACACGGTTGCTAGTATTTTGGCCCATTCCTCCATGCAGATCTCCTCTAGAGCAGTGATGTTTTGGGGCTGTCGTTGGGCAACACGGACTTTCAACTCCCTCCTCACCCTGTGGCGTCAAAGTGATAACAAGAACGGTAAGCAAAAATCCCAGAACCACATGGGGGCACCTAGTGAATGACCTACAGAGAGCTGGAACCACAGTAACAAAGGCTACTATCAGTAACACAATGCGCCGCCAGGGACTCAAATCCTGCACTGCCAGACGTGTCCCCCTGCTGAAGAAAGTACACGTACAGGGCCGTCTGCGGTTCTCTAGAGAGCATTTGGATGATCCAGAAGAGGACTGGAAGAATGTGTTATGGTCAGATTAAACCAAAATACAACTTTTTGGTAGAAACACAGGTTCTCGTGTTTGAAGGAAAAAGAATACTGAATTGTACCATACTCACTGTGAACCATGGGGGTGGAAACATCATGCTTTGGGGCTGTTTTTCTGCAAAGGGACCAGGACGACTGATCTGTGTAAAGAAAAGAATGAATGGGGCCATGTATCGAGAGATTTTGAGTGACAATCTCCTTCCATCAGCAAGGGCATTGAAGATGGCTGGGTCTTTCAGCATGACAATGATCGCAAACACACAGCCAGGGCAACAAAGGAGTGGCTTCGTAAGAAGCATTTCAAGGTCCTGGAGTGGCCTAGCCAGTCTCCAGATCTTAACCCCATAGAAAATCTGCGGAGGGAGTTGAAAGTCCGTGTTGCCCAACGACGGCCCCAAAACATCACTGCTCTAGAGGAGAAATGCATGGAGGAATGGGCCAAAATACCAGCAACAGTGTGTGAAAAGCTTGTGAAGAGTTACAGAAAACGTTTGGCCTCCGTTATTGCCAACAAAGGGTACATAACAAAGTATTGCGATGAACTTTTGGTATTGACCAAATACTTATTTTCCACCATGATTTGCAAATAAATTATGTAAAAATCAAACAATGTGATTTTCTGTTTTTTTTTCCGCATTCTGTCTCTCATGGTCGAGGTCTACCCATGTTGACAATTACAGGCCTCTCTAAAGTTTTCAAGTGGGAGAACTTGCACAATTAGTGGTTGACTAAATACTTATTTACTAATACTTATTTGCCCCACTGTATGAGTGTAGCATTTTCTAAGGTGAAGCAGAAAATAAACAAATCATTTGCAGTAATTTTTGTTTCACATTGTGTTGTTCTTGAGTGAAATTGATGTTTGTTGTTTTTTTCCTTTGAACACGTTGGGGGTCAGTTAATGTGCATGTAAATATTGCTGGGTTTGATAATTTTAGGAAGGTAAATGTGTTTTTGTCTGCATGCTAGTGGCTGGAAATTAGTTAGGGTATAGAATACTGCCATTCTTGCCCAAAGTCAGCTCGGAAAGGATTCAGCTTCCCACAACCTAAAGTGCTTATATGAAATAGTTGAAAGCATAGACACAGTGAAGAAAATAAGTATTTAAACACCCTGCGATTTTGCAAGTTCTCCCACTGAGAAATGATGGGCGGGTTTGAAATTTTCATGGTAGGTTATTGTCCACTGTGAGAGACAATCTAAAGAAAAAAAAAAATCCAGAAATCACTGAATATCATTTTTAACAATTCAATTGTATTATACTACTGTAAATAAGTATTTGAACACGTTTCTATTTGCTAGAGCTGTGAGCTTCAATGACCTGTCAGTCGCCTTTAAAAAGTCCAACGAATAATTGGAGTGGAGGTGGACTTTTGAGTCTTGACTTTTTGACCTGTTTGAGGCGTTAGCTGCATATAAACACTTGTCCACCCCAAAAAATCAGGAAGACTCTAATACCTAAGACGGTCAAGATCAAAGAGCTGTCCAAAGACACCAGAGACAGATTTGTGGACCTATACAAGGCTAGACAGGGTTACGGTGCAATTGCTAAGCAGCTTGGTGATGTAAGATCCACCGTTGGAGCAATTATTAGAAAATGGAAGAAGCTAAACATGACTGTGAACTAAGCTGAGCTGGTAAATGGCCTGAAAGGATCGGGCACCACCATTCCCAAGGTGGCTGGTAATACACTAAGACGTCATGGTTTAAAATCCTGCATGGCACGGAAGGTTTCCCTGCTTAAACCACCACATGTCCAGGCCTGTTTTAAGTTTGCCAATGACCATTTGGATGATACAGAGGAGTCACTCATAGTGTTTGGAGGAAGAAAAATGATGAGTACCATCCCAAAAAACACCATCCCTACTGTGAAGAATTGGGGTGGTAGCATCATGCTTTGGGGGTGTTGTTCTGCATATGGGACTAGAAAACTGCACTGTATTAAGGAGAGGATGGCCAGTGCCATGTATTATGAGTATGATATGAGAGAATAACCTCCTTCCCTTCGTTAGAACATTGAAAATGGGTTGTGACTGGGTCTTCAACATGTCAGTGACCCAAAGCAGACAGCCAGAATAACGAAGGAGTGGCTTTGTTTATGGTGATTGATCTACTATCAGGAGTGTGAAAAGAGATAAAATGACAGCGTTTTAGACATAAAGGTAGACATTATGTGACAGATTAGACCACGAAAGCCACTTTCATGTGCTATTGAGAAATGTCGTATCTTTTTGGTTGAGGGGTTGAAGGTGCCACTAAAACTAAAATAATACAATCAAAGGTGCTGTTGTGCTGAAAATACAGTATGTTTTGAAAAAATGTAATGCCGGTTGGACTTTTAGTCAGTAGAAACAACATGCACACTCAGAAATGCTGGGGAGTTGATTGAATGTAGTGCATAAGCGGGCAAAAAAATTTGAAACGGAAGAAAGAAATGTGCAATTTGAGTAAATATTCAAGCGCAAAGTATGACTGTCAGCAAACAAAGAGAACAACCAAAAGGAAAAAAAGAAGTATGATTGAGTGAGTGGATGGCGCTGAAGAGCAGCCAAACCCTGCGGCCCTCACCTCAGCCACATCTTCATAAGCTGCAGCACCTCCCTCTTCCCTCTCTCCAGACCAGCCTCTGGGCTTGCAATAAATACATTTTCAATTACAAGCACAAGAGGAAGAGGAGGAACGAGGAAGGAAGGAGGGTGGCGGGCCCTCCAGAAGTCTGGCGCAGTCCTTTGACTTGACACCTATGACCATCTCTAGAAGTTTATCAGTGTGAATTGACGTATGCATGTGGCCTTATCATTGGGTCAATATCAGCACACACTCACATGCAACAGCCATAGAACACCTTAAGAAAGACTTCATCTGCACGACACTCAAAGATAGTCAGGGATCAGGAACCTGTATGTTTGTTGGACAAATATACTATTGCAATTGGTGCTTATAAATCTCATTGTAGACAGTGTTCATAACATATTCATATATATCTATATATGTACTGTATATACCGTATTGGCCCGAATATAAGACGGCCCTGATTATAAGACGACCCCCTCTTTTTCAAGACTCAAGTTTGAAAAAAGACTTTTTGAACACCAAATTATTTTTTTATACAGATAATAATTACAGTACATCCGAAACAAATGATTATAACAATATATTTGAGAGAAAAAGCATGTTATTATTATTATATCTGAACATTTAAATATGTCAACTAAAGTGCAATCACATTCGTAAATGAATGGCTTCTGGTTTCTGAAATGTAAATAAACCAATCAATTGTGAATATACCACAAAATTGCAATAACTGCATTAACCATCAAAGGGAAGTCTAACTGTAACTGTAGTCTTGAAACAAATCTGAGTAAGGAAAAACATTGCAATAAAATAATGCAAACTGGTTAAACTAAAAAGAGTAGCTGAGATCTGTCATGACAGAACATCGCTTCAATGATATCTGGCGCCATCTAGCGTCGTTAATGGGGAGAGTAGCTGAGACTTGTCATGACAGAACATCGCTTCAATGATATCCGCCGCCATCTAGCGTCGTGAATGGGTAAAACGTCCTGACCGCGAATATAAGACGACCCCCTCTTTTTCAGTGTTATTTCAAGGCAAAAAACACTGTCTTGTATTCGGGCCAATATGGTATATACTCAAATAAACAGATTATTATTTAGATTTTCTGGTGTTGTTTTTTAATAAAAATTATTCTTAATCCTTGGAACCCCCTATTTACTTCACTAATTGTACTATATTTTGGTGTTCTGTAGCTTTCATTTGAGTTTCCGGTTGGAAAGACAACCTGGTTAATGTAGACAAAGTCCAGGACTTCTGGAGTAATGTTCTTTGGACAGTTGAATCTAAAATTGAATTGTTTGGACATCAGAACAGAGGACATGTTTGGCATAAACCCAGTACAGCATTCTAGGAAAAGAACCTCATTCCAACTGCTAAGCATGGAGGTGGAAGTGTCATGGTTTGGGGATGCTTTGCTGCAGCAGGACCTGGCCAGCTCACCATCGTAGAATCCACCATGAATTCTATCGTGTATCAGAGGGTGCTTAAGGAACATATGAAATCATCTGTGAAAAAATTAAAGCTGAAGCAAAACTGGACCCTGCAACATGACAATGACCCAAAACATACCAGTAAATCCCCCAAAGACTGTCTGAAAAGGAAGAAATGGAGAGTCCTGGAATGACTGAGTCAAAGCCCAGATCTTAATCCCATTGAGATGCTGTGGGGTGACTTGAAACGGCTGTACATGCAAGAAACCCCTCAAATATCTCACAGCTGAAAGTGCTCTGCATTAAGGAGTGGGGCAAACTTTCTTCAAACCGAGGTCAAAGACTGGTAGATGGCTCCAAAAAGCGTCTCATCGAAGTTATTTCAGCCAAAGGGGGGTAACACAAGCTATTTGGTGGTAGGGTGTCCTAACTTTTTCCTCAGTTAGAATATGCATTTTTGTTGATATATTTGGTTTAATGAGTAAAAAAAAAAGTTAATTTTTGTTGTTTACCTGCAATTAAATCACTTTCTTTTCCAGAGATAAAGAAAAAAAAGATCGAATATGTGAACATTTTTTAATAAAGAACTGAATATTTAATGGTGTGTCCTAATTTTTTTCACATGACTGTAGGTTCCTGACACCTATTCTACACTCTAGGATAAACTGTGAACAATGGTTGTGGAGAAGAGGGGTGGGAATGCCACGTCTTGATCGTCCGCCTCCATTGTTTACAATGCCGTCATGCCGCACAAAAAATGGCAATGGCATGCTCCAGTACGTCATTTCATTTGTATCTGATTGTTATACGGATACACTCGTCTATATTAAGCGGCAGGTAATTTTAGCCGGCTACCTACTCCCTGCAAGAACTTACGTGGAGAAGAGGTAGATTAGTGTAGCCGAGATGCTGTTTAGTGTAACTAATTACACATTTAAGACCATTATATGTCCTAGTGTAGACATAGCCTTAGCAAGTTGAGTTGTGTTTTGTGTTTGTTTCCTCCTAGCATGACTTGTCCCTGTGATTTCCCATTGATTTCGCCTGTAATGCCTGCTCCTTGTGCAACCTCCAACGTGCTTCCTCCCGTGTCACCCACCTGTTCCTCGTTGTCTCGTTACCCCTTGTCTGTGTGTATATAAGCTCCCCGTTTTTGTTGAGTCTTTATGGCAACATTTTCCATGTTCACGTCAGTGTCTATGCCAGTTTGCCTGTTCCTGGTGTTCTTGTGTCCTCGTCCTGCTTTGTTCCCAGTAAGTTGATTTTTTATCCTATTGTCTGCCTTAAAAGTTTTTGGATTGCCTGGTCGTTTTGTTCGTACTTTGTTTTTTGTTGGCGTTAATTAAAACATTTTTGAACCGCCTGTCTGTCTTCTCTCCATTTCCCTGCGTTTGTGTTCACACCACCTGCATGCCCGCGGTATCTGACAGACACATTTTTGAGTGTCCCAGAGCTTGCAAAACTTAAAAAAACAAGAGCACATTTATCAAGGTATCCTTGACCATGACTTCTGTGTATCGGTCTGCTGAAACAGCCTGTTAGTACGGATATCAGTACGCCTGCCCCTCTGCTTTTGGACTCGTTAATGACGTCAACGTGGCAATGCTATGACAATAAAACAAGTTTCTATTTTGGTCCCCGCCCCTCGGCGAAAACTATCTGGTGCGCACCAGATAGTTTCTAGTGTGCACCAGATGGTTTAAATTTATTTTGTTTTTGTCCATGTCCCATGTCCCGAACACAGCTATTTTTTTGCTTTAGTTACATCCCAAACATCTGAATAATGTTTTCCTTTTATAAAATAACACAAACAACAAGACAAATAGATCTTTTGATAGCAAAGTAACAATTTATTTACATATAACTAACTGAGAGATGATACTGTTGTTGCCGCGACAGCTACGTAAACTTTTCCTTGGTCCTGGTCGTTCTGCTCGGTCATCCAACGCCTGGCATCCTGGGCGTCCGCTCGGGTGTTCTGCTCGGTCGTCTGCTGCCTGGCATTTCATTACATTACAAATGGCGATTACACATAGCAAAACACATGAAATAAAAATCGGAATAATAATATAATAATTCCTGTAATAATGTAACAAATCGGGTTCTAATGTAGCGGACGTTTTCTTTGTACCTGAACGCACCGCGTGACTGACATGACAGAAAGAGGAGCGGTGCGGTTAAATTTACTTTCGCTTTCAATGTTTTCTTGTGTACACAGTCAATTGTGGCGGACAGCAGGCGTTTTGTGTTAGATAAGTTCTGAAATAAATGATAAAAACCTGATCAAGCTGGCGATTTCTTTGGCAATGTAACCACAATAACAATTAACTTATAAAGACTGGCGAAGGGTGGTCGGAAGAGGACCGTGGAGATGTAGAGGCAGTTCAGGATGTGCACCCCACGCTCATATTTCTCTATAATTTGCATCCTCGTTTAGAAGGTAAGCGTTTACCTTTTTCCTTGTTTCACCACCTGTACCAACCTTTTTAAAACCTGTGTTGATTTCTCTCACAAGAAAGTCAGCCGTGCATCTGTCTGCGGTGCTGTCATGTCGACGTATTTCGAGCATGTCGTCGGATGTAGAAACAAATGGCGAGTCAAATTTTACGTCAGATGTCGAAAATATCGTATGTCGAGGTACCACTGTTTACCGAGGCTTTAAATTAAATTCATTTTAACTTATCGTGGAAATAGTTTTTCTACTGTACTATGTTTGTAAGTCAAAATGGTCGTATGTCGGGCAGGAAATAGCCATCTTGCCTCCTCTGATGTAGTTTTGGCTAAGCAAAGGATAGTCTCCAAGGTGCTAGTCACATGATCTGTTCGAAAAATGATTTAACCCATTATGAAAACTGTACGTTGTAGGATTTTTGTTCATTTCATTCATTTTTGTTGTTTGTTTTATTGCTTTACAACTTTTATGGACAACATTTTAACGGCTAGGTCTTTATTTCAAAGGGGAAGTTCAGAATTTTTTACACTAGGCTTAATCTTGGAGTTAGCGGGGGTTTAATTAGTTGTTGGAGTTGATTTAAACAAATTTTGTGCAGTTTGTCAGTTATTTGTTAGTTTTAGGGTTCCAGAATAGCTAAGCTAGGGCAAGTCAATGGTGGTTGAAATCAACTCCATCAACTAATTAAAGCCCCGCTAACTCAAAGATGAAGCCTTATGTGAAAAACTCAATTACACGCGATGACATTTTTCTGGTATTTTTATGTTGAGGCTGCAAAATGAGAAAAATTGGTAAAAAGTAACTGATAAGTTACTTTTAAAGTAACTTAGATACTTTGATAATATAGTAATCAGCAAAGTTACTAGATTACTTTTTTAAATTGTAATCAGTAATCAGTAATTAAGTTACTTTTTTAAGTAATCCGTGACAACACTGTGTACCAAGAGGTTCCCACTCCTATTTCAGACACATCCAATAGTCGAGCCTCAGCTGACTTTGGTCAGAAGATGGTGCAAATGCTCAAAATCGGCTCAATCATCGCTTTGTGTTAACCTTGCTCCGGCCAAAGAATGGTGTTGATAAACTTTTTATTTTTTTTGTATGGCAACGTTGGCTACTCCTGATCAGTTTTGGGCACGTTACTTTAAAAAAGTAATTAGTTATATTTACTCACTACTTCTTCCGAAAAGTAACTGAGTTAGCAACTGAATTACTCTATAGTAAAAGTAACTAGTTACCAGGGAAAGTAACTATTTCCGTTACTTTAAAAACAAGTTGTTGCATGTCAAAGAATTTGACATTTTCTGAGCAGTATTCGAGTCAGTTGAATAGAGAAGAACAGACAGGTAGTTGTATTATAGAACCTTGTAATATTTATTGCACCTCACCAGCAACAGATTTATCCTACACTTGAAGTGCAACAAAAATAAAGAGATTTGAATTGCTTACCACAGATGTCGACAAAAGCTTTGCCTCGGGACATAAATTACACTTTACATGCACATTCTTTCCTTTAATTTCGACCAACTTGAAATAGTGTTTATATCTCCACCTCGTAAAGGACAAATTTTCTTCTGAATGCTCTGCCATCATATCCCTCTGCATCTGTTTTGCGTGTGTGTGTTTGCCGCACGCGCCGTTCAGGTTTGTGTGTGAAAACACCGGCTCTGAAGTTTGTTTAAAAAACAACAACAAGAAAAAAAAACACTTTTATTAACAACAAATACACGTATTCAAACATAGGGCAAGACAATTTACATATAAACAACCGGCTCTGAAGTACGTGCGCTCGAGCGTTTACGTAACAGAATGGGGGATCATGTGAGATTTGACAACAACGCAGCCATATTGGAAGCAGGTCTGGCTCGCGGGACATTAAACTTTAACTTGCCAGTTCGATAAAGAGACAAACTCGTTACTGAGGCGGAGAACAGATATCTGGTCAAACTTAAGGATGTGAACAATGTTGACCCTTACGAGCAAGCCGAAGACAAATGGAGTGAAGATGTCAACGGGCTTCCCCAATTACGCGAAATGGACATTCTTCTGTATTTATTGTTTGGTGTATGTTACTAAAATCATCAGTGATTCCGAAATTACAAATGGCTTCAAAACTACGAACAGTTTTGCTGCGGATGGGTGCAGGACCTGCACATTATGACTGTATCAAACGGCAAGCAACTCCATCGTTCTTGCAAAGGTAGGCTATGTATGTTTACTATTTTCATTGCCACGAACCTGAATGCACCCCAAGTCTTGGATGAAAAATAAACAGAGCAGAGTAGACTCGCTACGGTTGGTAGTTTCTTCAATTTATTCAAAGTAAGTAACGCGCCGCTTTGACTGTCAGTAACGGTTACCGCGTTGTAACGGCGGAAAAAATAATTAGTTAGAATACCCCGTTACTGAAAAACTAACGCCATTATGTAACAGCGTTATTTATAACGGTGTTATTCCCAACACTGTGATACAACCCATAACTCAAGTCGGCAGGCAAGAGCCACCAAAGACCAAAGTTGGTGTGTTTTTCCAACACAAAGTGGAGTGCTGCATCAGCTCCTGTCACAATTGCGCCGCCCTGGGTGATGCTCTCTCTTTTGAGCACCGTGACCACTGTGGTAATTACCTGCAGAAGAAAAAAAGGGGTGGGGGCTCAGCATTCCGGGAGTGTCACAGAATTTTGTGTGGGCTGCCCAATTTCCTGATTCCAGGGTGGATGGGAAGGGATTTAGCACTCTGAAAAATCCCCCCACGCCTTATGCTCGCCTGTCACTCGTCCACGACTCACCCCACCCACTCCTTGATCTGCCCTCGCCTCCCAACAGGGGAAGAGAAAGCGGGTGGGAGTGGAGCGACGTGCTGGAGGTCAACACAAGTATGTGGCCAAACCTCCCCGGCTGGGAAAGGTCAGTAGGTTGGGCGGGCGGATGAGCGGATGTTGTCATGACTGCTGATGCTGTAACAAGACCAAGTGGTACAGTTTGAGGTCACATTCGAAATCAAATCGTGTGTGTGCATATGTGTGTGAAGGTTTCATTGTCTGGCAGTGGCAGTGCGGTACGCTCCCCGGAGACGGCCAGTTTGCTGGCGTCATCGGCGCTAACGAGCAGCACGCTGTTGCTGTTTCCAGAAGGCTTGCCAAGAGCTCCCAAACAGGGCCCCATTTCACGGCTGCGTGCTCAAGGTGTGGGACCCAGCGTGGGCCCCGCAGCAGCTGAGAAAAATGATGTTTGGATTGTGCGTGTGTACACGGGCAGCAACCGCTGCTGTGAAACCCCACGCCGTTCTTCTGCCTCAATCCAATCAGTCCGCTTGGGGAGGCCACCAGCCTCGCCAGGCAGGGGGTTCTGGGAGATGTGGTCTGACTACGGGAGTCGAAGTGATTGAGGTCTTACTTGAAGCGAACACACAGCTATTTTGACATATGGCGGGCTCCCACTCGGGCTGAGGTCTGCAATTACGCAGGACATAAACACAGTGAAAAGAGGCCAGACTGGAGCTCCAAAAGCCCCCAGGAAGACAAAATGGCGCACAGCGGCGTTGCAGAGGCCACTGAGGCTTTCGCGGGCGTTGACAAATGACCGTTACGTGACTGAGGGCAAGATGTCCAGACCAGAACACTGAACGAAAGCGAGTGTCCGAAAGACAATTCGACCATCACATTCAACTGGATTGTCAAGTACAATAGCGTGAGATCACAAAACGGGTTATTTTAATTACCGTATTGGCCTGAATATAAGACGACCCTGATTATAAGACGACCCCCTCTTTTTCAACACTCAAGTTTGGAAAAAAACTTTTTGAACACCAAAATAATTTTTATACAAAAAAAAAAAAAATTACAGTACATCCGAAACAAATGATTATAACAATATATTTGAGAGAAACAGCATGTTATTTTGCCTCATTCAAATCTTAATATCTGAACATTTAAATATGTCAACTAAAGTGCAATCACATTCGTAAATGAATGGCTTCTGGTTTTTGAAATGTAAATAAACCAATCTATTGTGATTAAACAACAAAATTACAACAACTGCATTAACCATCAAAGTGAAGTCTAACTATAACTGAAGTCTTGAAACAAATCTGAAAAAGGAAACACATTGCAATAAAATAATGCAAACTGGTTAAACTTTACTTTAGAGTAGCTGAGATCTGACATGACAGAACATCACTTCAATGATATCTGGCGCCACGATGGGGAGGGTAGCTGAGAGCTGACATGACAGAACATCACTTCAATGATATCTGGCGCCATCTAGCGTCATGAATGGGTATAATGTCTAGACCGCGAATATAAGACGACCCCCTCTTTTTCAGTCTTATTTCAATGCAAAAAACACCGTCTTATATTCAGGCCAATACGGTACATTTTTCCAGAGCAGTCATTTGAACACAGTAAAACAATAAATAGGACACAAATGAGCTTGGTTAGCACAAAAAAAGAACCTTTACAGCAACTTTACAGATTTCATATGCTTCATCATAAATGGACACCGAAGCTGCAAAATTTACAACTTCTAAAAGTCACTTAATTTACACATACAATCGTTATGGCACAGATGTCAAACTGAAGGCCTGGGCGCCAGATAAAGCCCGCCATATTTTGTGTGGCCCGCGAAAGTAAAATCATGTGCATCGACTTCATGTGTCTTAGCAAAAAAAAAAAACAAAATTGCAGGTTCTCTTAAAAGCTTTGAGATATTGCAAGCATATTTTTGTAGCAGTCTATTTTATTGGATTTTGATTTCAAAACCAGCGAACAGTCATTATACGGGTATACAGTGATCCCTCGTAGCTTTGCGATTGACGTTTCGCGAAGTTTTAAAAAGTATTCATCAACAAATAAAAAATACGCACTGTTTCACAGCAAGACAAACATGACTCAGGGGCTTTGTACATACCCACGGGCACTCATACAAGGCGTGTGATTGGTTCCTACTGCGAGATTGACACATTACAGCAGTGTTTTTCAACCGGTGTGCTGCAGCACACAAGTGTGTCGTGAGAGATTGTCGGGTGTGTGCGGGAAATTATCCAATATTGCAATTTTTTTTTTTTTACTTCGTCGGGCAGCGTTACAGTAGAAGGTTTTGGTTTCGGCTGTGTGCAGATGAGCGAGGTATTGCTTGTGTCGCGTTCATGAACTGCTCGGATTTCTAGCCATCAGCCACCTTGCTGTCTGCGACATTGTGGAGCCCAGCCCGTCTACTGTACATCATTTGATTAGACTCGTCAAGTCTCAACATACAGTGGGGCAAATACGTATTTAGTCAACCACTAATTGTGCTCCCAGTTATTATCCCAATATTAGAGAGGCCTGTAATTGTCAACATGGTGTAAACCTCAACCATGAGAGACAGAATGTGGAAAAAAAACCAGAATATCACATTGTTTGATTTTTAAATAATTTATTTGCAAATCGTGGTGGAGTATTTGGTCAATACCAAAAGTTCATCTCAATACTTTGTTATGTACCCTTTGTAGGCAGTAACGGAGGCCAAACGTTTTTTAACTCTTTACAGTCTTTTCACACACTGTTGCTGGTATTTTGGCCTACTCCTCCATGCAGATCTCCTCTAGAGCAGTGATGTTTTGGGGCTGTCGTTGGGCAACACGGACTTTCAACTCCCTCCACAGATTTTCTATGGGGTTGAGATCTGGAGACTGGCTAGGCCACTCCAGGACCTTGAAATGCTTCTTACGAAGCCACTCCTTTGTTGCCCTGGCTGTGCGTTCGGGATCATTGTCATGCTGAAAGACCCAGCCACGTCTCATCTTCAATACCCTTGCTGATGGAAGGAGATTTTCACTCAAAATCTCTCGATGCATGGCCCCATTCATTCTTTCCTTTACACAGATCAGTCGTCCTGGTCCCTTTGCAGAAAAACAGCCCCAAAGCATGATGTTTCCACCCCCATGCTTCACAGTGGGTATGGTGTTCTTCGGATGCAATTCAGTATTCTTTCTCCTCCAAACACGAGAACCTGTGTTTCTACCAAAAGGTTCTATTTTGGTTTCATCTGACCATAACACATTCTCCCAGTCCTCTTCTGGATCATCCAAATGCTCTCTAGCGAACCGCAGACGGGCCTGGACTGGGCCTGGTTCGCAGTCATGATGGCCCCACGAGGGAAACCATAACTACCCCGTGACCCTCAACAAAAAAAATGTTTTTGACATCCTTTCTCTTTGGTCTGTATATTATAAGATTGTGTATTTTAAAATACAAAGAATGTAAGTTGGCATACTACATACTGTAATTTGTGTTGAACTCTAACAAGCCAACAACATTGTTTTTTTTTTTTTTGTCCACATGAGAATTTACCTTGCTTGCCCCCTCCTCCTACCCTGGGAGAGGAAGCGGAATTGGCACTAAAACAATTCCCCATTTAAAACATGTTGGATCAACGTGCTCTACGGAGACAATGCGGCGACTGCCACTGTTATTTACTGTAATGAAGTGGGGCCCCATTGTGAGCCAAGTGCTCTTTGGAGACCTCAAATTTAGCGTAGGTGAATGAAACACGCTCTGAATGCATGTCAGCTACATAAAGCTTTTTGACCGGCAGCCACAATGTCGCCCTCCGTGCTAAAGCAGAGCTGAAGAGATCATATTTACCCACCATTCAGACTGCTTTATGTGCGCCCATCAGCCACATCCTATTCGGATAAATCAAGGACACGGGGAGCGGCCAGCACACTGGAGTGCATTTTCCACAGTCAATACACAGCGGGACCTGACACAAGCCTGGGAAAGCAAATAACGTGGATTAGGCTTCTTCAAAGGGCTGGCCATGAGAAAGATGGAAGCAGGAGGAGCAGACAAAGGTGGGGGTTAACACTACATACATATCTTATCTGTTATGACACTAAGGTACACACGGAAAGCTCGGGTGACGTATGGAATAACCGCACAAGTGAGGTGTGGGCCTCAGGTGAATCAGGAAAGAGGACGATAACATGTCGAGGCATCGACAGCAGGATAACACGTACTGTACAAGTGCGTGTGTGTATGCACATGGAAACCGCTTATCTGCAGTTTGAGTGCACAAAAAGTTCAACTCAGGATGTCTGTGTCTTATTAACATCACCAGTGTTTCTCTGCAGCAGACAAACATGGATTACTGAGAAAACCGCTTCCCTCAAAATGTGAAGGAATCCACATTGCAACACAACACTGGGTCGAGCAGCACACGCCGCACGTGACCTCCAGCCGCAACCGTAATAACATTCAATTGGGCTAATTTCTAAAACGTGAGGCAGTTTAGATTGTCAGAAATTATCCACACACACACTACACAAAGTACCCTATTTCACTAAATGAGATGTGTGCGAGGGTAGCTTCATTATTTACAACTAGAAAAAAGAAGAGCGGCTAAATGCTGGAAATGGGGGAAAAACATGATACGCTAACTACAACGCACATATCAAAGCATATCTTTACAGTCCCTTTGAACCCCCCCCCCCCCCCCTCAAAATTATCTGACATTACCTTTTCCTATCTCTCTCTCTCTCTCTGAGTCTGGGGGCGCTTTCACACTTGACCAAGAGGACCAGGGTCCAGTTGGAGAGCTACCTCGCAGCAACACTTGCAAAACAGTTGCTGAAAAGTTCAGCATTCACACTGCGCCAACCGAACTTTACGAGTAGCATCACATGGACGAAAGGCGCACTCATTGATTGGACAAATAGAAGAAGAAATACTTAGCTCCTGGGAGGAGAGGGAACGTTCAGCATCACAGGATGGTGCTGTGATGCTACATGTAATGAAGCATAGCATTATTTTTACATGTTAAACCTTATATAGTTCTTTTTTTTTATTGCTTTTATTTTGCAAGATAATATAACCATGCATCTGAATGTGTCATTTTTTTTGTCAATTGACTGTTTTGTGAAGCAGAAGTTTGTATGTGTGTAAGTTTCAATAAAATGTTTTTTTTTTTTAAATCTTACGTCCCATAGCATAGCAAGTTGCCGCTCAGCCAGCGGCGGGGTCGCTTTCCCCCGACTCAATGCCGAGCAGACTGGAGTATCTAAAAATTGCAAAGGAGAAATTAAACCACGAAAAGGACCCCAAGTCACACAGGTGCGCTATCGCTTCCACTTTCATGACTTTTTGACTGTCAAATAGTCACCACTAGTTCATGCCAGCAGCGTTTGACCTCAATGTTTGTGATTTATTATTGATATTTTTTATTTATGTATACGTTAATAAAGAATTTAAGTGTTCCAAAATGTTTTTTGTGAATTAATAAGCTTCAACAAAAATTTCATTATCAAAGTAATTAAAAAATAAAAAAATAAAAAAATATTAGATTAGTCGACTAATCGTAAAAATAGTCGGCTGACTAATCGGGAAGAAATTAGTCGTTTGGGACAGCTCTATTCACATTAGCGGACTATCTTAGAAAAATAACTTTGGTCCGTTTGAAAAGGACGAAACAGTGCTAGTGTGAAAACGCCCCGATTTGTGGTTCTTAAGAAAAAGGGGATGCATTGGAATTACAGGGCGTACATTGTTACATCGTATGTTGCAAAGCAGCTCTCTTATGGAGGCGGGACTAACGCACAAACCTGCAGATGGTCAGGAGAATAATGGCATTGCATATTTTGGGAAGTAGTAAGTAACAACAGAGTCATTATCACTGATACAGATATGATACGGATATGATTTAAACATAGATGTAGATCGGATGATTTCATTTCTAAATCATATTTATCATGACCTTCAAGTGCTATGATGATTAATTTTATATGTTGATGTTTATATGACTATGATACCAGGAGAAAAATAAGTATTGGTTATCGCAATAAAATACCGTATATTATCCCATTAAAAATCGTTATCGCAACAGGCCTACGTCTATACTGTATCAAAAATGTTGTAAATTTAAAAAATGTTCTTGTTATGCTTGAAATGTATTTGTTTTATGATGCATTTTTAAATTTTCTTTTTACCCCTATAATTTGTTGGGTTTTTTTCTTTTCCAGAGTGGCCGAAAGTCCTTTGAGCAGGACTTCGGGATTGTGAAGCAGACATATGTGTTAACAAGCCAACATTCTATAATGAGCTTATTCAAGAGAAAATATAGTCCAATTCAGAGAGCCAAGATATTTTTTTCTCATGCTGAGTCGGAATCTGTTGAGCATATGATTAATACCAAGGAGAAATATATTTTGGGACACACAACAGCATTAGTGTGAATGCTTGTCTCTCATCATTCATAAAATGACTTCCTCTTCTTTTCATCTTTCGGGGCATTTCCCCTCCCTGCTCAGCGTCATTTCCCAAAAGAATCCCCCACTCACCCCCACCGTGCAAATGTGAGCACACACGCATGCAGACACAAGGCATGAACACACACGCGCAAAAACACTTACACATGCAGGCACAGCGTACTTTCCCTAAGGTGGTTTTGGCTGTAAGATGATACCTCATCTCGGAGCATTTCACACATGCCTTCCCGGACAGTTCCCACACTCCCGGCTGCCTCAGCCGGTCTGACCTTTGCCAAGCCTGCCGCCCCTCCGCCCCCAGCCCACTCTTATGCTGCCTGCCCCCGCCTCCCCCTCCACTTCTCCCGGGGTCTGCGGTTTGGACAGCTGTGGCCAAGCTGGCTGATCAGCGTGTGGAAAACATCCGCCACACATGGCGGGCTGCTCTAGGATCTTCTTGCCCTGTGCTCATTGGTCGTCTGGCTCTTTCTCAGCCTTTTGAACATTTCATTCTGTTACCTGACCATCCACATCTGACGCACACCTCCACAACAGTTACGTAGGAACTTAACCAAGTGTAATTTGTCGAGTAAAAAAGCTACTTTGTTTTTTTAGGTCTGAATTACTACGCCAAGACCACAATGTATTCCAGCAGTCATACTTCTATTGTTTGTGATACAATACACACATTTAACATGTAAATAAATAGAACAACAAGGGTCCAACATTGAAGTTACCATGCAGTAACTGCTTTTTCATGTCGATTGTAGATATGAGCCGATTACCGGTTTCAAGGTTACCGTGTTCCATCATACCGTCTCGAAGGTATTAGCCACTTTTTATGTCCCAAAAATGCATGGTGATGGGGGAAAATATTACATTATGCCTTTGTGATGTATGATTGCTTCTGTGACATAGATGTCAGGAACGCGGGCAGGCAGGTTGTGTGTGGACCCAAATGCAGGGAAGGGAGACGAGGCAGATTGACGGTGCAAAATGATTTAATTATGGCAAGCGAAAAACAAAGTACCAACAAATAATGACGAGGTTCCAAAAAACACAGCGGAAAACAAAACTCAGGTTACTAACAAAGGCTGGGTATCAAAAACTTACTGAGGGGAACACGAGGGCTTGGAGAGACGCAAGAATGTTGACCAGAGCATGGACATGGACGTAGACAGACTTTGACAATGACGCAACAAGGAGTGACAAGAAACTGGGTCATTATATACACACATGCAGACAAGGGGTAACGAGACGAGGAACAGCTGGGTAACACAGGTGGATGCAGATTGCAGGATACACTGGGAGAACACACACAGGTGAGAGCAATGGGCAATCACAGGGACAAGTCACACTAGGAGAAAACAAACACAAAACTGTAGATTGTAACAGCTTCTATTGTTTTTATGTATGATGGCTTCTGTGAACAACTTCTATTGTTTTTCACCTTGTTCCCACAGTTAGGAGACGCGCTTATGTAGGGAATCTCACGAGATAACTTGTTTTGCACCCATAATATTTACCATTTGTTGCATCTGTTGCAGCACAGCTCATTTGTCCCATGTGAAAAGCCCTTTTTCAAGGGGGCTGAACCAAAAGTAGCTTTAATGTTTGTCATTGGGCAGGGCCGCGCCGCCTGGAGACGGAGGTTGGCCTCTCCGCCTCCGCGGGGCGTGTCCCTACAAAAACCGGACATTTCCGGGCGACCCATGAAGTCCGCCAGCGGGTCACGTACGGATCGCCTGGCTTTGTTCCTTCGCTGCCTTACCGGAGTGTGTTGGCTCCCCGCTCATTTGTCACGTTAAGCGATTTTCATTGCTAAGGGACATTTCGTCTTGCTGTAACGGTAACACGGGGATTCTGGGGTTGACAAACTCAAATCTAGCGTCATCGTTGACATTTGTTGATACTTGTTTGCTTGCTCTTGTGGGATTGCAATCAATAAATCTCATTTATTCTGCATTTTCTAATCAATAAACATTGTCTATTTTGCATAAGTGTGCCTGTTGCTGATTCACCGCGAACCTGGAAATTTGGGAAAACACATGGAGAAATCCCTCGCTTTCAGCTGCAAGGCTCAACCCTCCCCCACCGGTTGTTGCTCAGTGTCAGTGAGCCGGCTGTGCTACGCGATGGCTGGAGCAGGTCAAACTCCTGAACTTTTTTCCCCCATTGAAAAAAACGAAATCGCTGGTATGGGAATACTTCAGCTACAGAAAAGTTACAGACCGCCGCGGCTTAAAGGAGGAGGGCCCACCGACATGTAAAACATGTTTGCGGAGGGTGGCTGCCGAGGAGGTAATACCTCCAATATGATTTTGCATTTATACAAAATTAAAGGTTAGTAAACACTGTCATGAACGTTACCCACCAGCTACGAGAGTTCACTCCAGCGTGTTTAGTGTGTCTAGTGGTGGTAAACTGTTTTTTTTTTTTTTTTACCTCTGGCAACTGTCTGTGTTGAGAAAAGGAGTAGGTGTATAATGTAAACATTATACAAGTCATACACACGTGCTTTTTATGCAAAATAATTCAATTATTTTTGTTCTGATGGTAATAATGTTGAGCTGTACAGTGCCTTGCAAAAGTATTCGGCCCCCTTGAACCTTGCAACCTCTCGCCACATTTCAGGCTTCAAACATAAAGATATAAAATTTTGATTTTTGGTCAAGAATCAACAACAAGTGGGACACAATGGTGAAGTGGAACAAAATCTATTGGATAATTTAAACTTTTTTAACAAATAAATAACTGAAAAGTGGGGCGTGCAATATTATTCGGCCCCCTTGCGTTAATACTTTGTAGCGCCACCTTTTGCTCCAATTACAGCTGCAAGTCGCTTGGGGTATGTTTCTATCAGTTTTGCACATCGAGAGACTGACATTCTTGCCCATTCTTCCTTGCAAAACAGCTCGAGCTCAGTGAGGTTGGATGGAGAGTGTTTGTGAACAGCAGTCTTCAGCTCTTTCCACAGATTCTCAATTGGATTCAGGTCTGGACTTTGACTTGGCCATTCTAACACCTGGATACGTTTATTTTTGAACCATTCCATTGTAGATTTGGCTTTATGTTTTGGATAATTGTCCTGTTGGGAGATAAATCTCCTTCCCAGTCTCAGGTCTTGTGCAGATACCAACAGGTTTTCTTCCAGAATGTTCCTGTATTTGGCTGCATCCATCTTTCCGTCAATTTTAACCATCTTCCCTGTCCCTGCTGAAGAAAAGCAGGCCCAAACCATGATGCTGCCACCACCATGTTTGACAGTGGGGATGGTGTGTTCAGGGTGATGAGCTGTGTTGCTTTTACGCCAAACATATCGTTTTGCATTGTGGCCAAAAAGTTCAATTTTGGTTTCATCTGACCAGAGCACCACATGTTTGGTGTGTCTCCCAGGTGGCTTGTGGCAAACTTTAAACGAGACTTTTTATGGATATCTTTGAGAAATGGCTTTCCTCTTGCCACTCTTTCATAAAGGACAGATTTGTGCAGTGTACGACTGATTGTTGTCCTATGGACCGACTCTCCCACCTCAGCTGTAGATCTCTGCAGTTCATCCAGAGTGATCATGGGCCTCTTGGCTGCATCTCTGATCAGTTTTCTCCTTGTTTGAGAAGAAAGTTTGGAAGGACGGCCGGGTCTTGGTAGATTTGCAGTGGTCTGATGCTCCTTCCATTTCAATATGATGGCTTGCACAGTGCTCCTTGAGATGTTTAAAGCTTGGGAAATCTTTTTGTATCCAAATCCGGCTTTAAACGTCTCCACAACAGTATCTCGGACCTGCCTGGTGTGTTCCTTGGTTTTCATAATGCTCTCTGCACTTTAAACAGAACCCTGAGACTATACCAGAGCAGGTGCATTTATACGGAGACTTGATTACACATAGGTGGATTCTATTTATCATCATCGGTCATTTAGGACAACATTGGATCATTCAGAGATCCTCACTGAACTTCTGGAGTAAGTTTGCTGCACTGAAAGTAAAGGGGCCGAATAATATTGCACGCCCCACTTTTCAGTTTTTTATTTGTTAAAAAAGTTTAAATTATCCAATAAATGTTGTTCCACTTCACGATTGTGTCCCACTTCTTGTTGATTCTTGACAAAAAAATTAAATTTAATATCTTTATGTTTGAAGCCTGAAATGTGGTGAAAGGTTGCAAGATTCAAGGGGGCCGAATACTTTTGCAAGGCACTGTAGCTGTGGATTTATGCTTACCTAAAGGACTGCATTTATGTTAATTTTATTAAGAATACATATATGGCGGTAAACACAGACAAGACTGAAAAAGCAGTTTCTGCTCTTGCACTCCTCTTTAAAAGAAACTGCTGTATTTTAAGCCAAATCAACTGTTGCGTTTGATCGACTATGTCTATGTGCTGCCATAGCAGATTCATGGCGCATTAATCCCCCAAACTATTTTTAATTTGCCTGTTTTACCCTGGAAACCCCTCTTTACAGACATCGCGCAACCGTTTTTGTTTCAACCCAGCCATGAAAACAAGTAATTATATTTATTATTCAAAATGTCTGTCATTTTTAGCTTAAAATCATTAATTGGTGTCTAATATTTTGTTTAAAAAAACAGACTTCATTATTCACTCGCATATTTTAAACTTTTAAACAAATTACATCACAAAAAAAAATGGCGTCTGTAAAAAAGTCGAGGATATCTACCTCATAACTATCGCTAAATTGTATTTTTTTGTTACTGTCGCATTTTCCCCGATATGTTAGATGATAAATAATCGGTCCAAACAAAGAAATTGAAAAAAAAAAAACATTTAAAAGGGTAAATGTATGAAAAAGAAAATCTCGACCACTCCTTGATGTCTGCGATTTCTGCATCGCGACCCTTGTTATATTACCATGTTTCACCCATAAAATCCCAAACAAATCCAGCTGTGGCCATTCACAGCTGTGTCTTGACACTCAGTGATACATGCGACATGGAGTTTTTGGGTCAAAACAAGGTAAGTATGCGATAATATCTCGTTAAAGTCATGGAGCTCTCGCATGCTCTCACCTCCAGATAGGGTTTTGCTGTTTAAAAAACATTTTGTTTTTAAAAATGCCTTCCTGTCCAAAAATTTTCTTCCCCCAGAAAATTGAAATTTTAAGCTTTCCAATGATGTATCACACATGTATATCGGACAATTTTGAAATTTGGCCAAATTGGGGCTCTTAGAGCGGAACTTCAAGTCACCTGAGTGTTTTCCGCCATATATATTTTTAAAATTTGTTTTAA
Source organism: Corythoichthys intestinalis (assembly GCF_030265065.1). Classification (NCBI taxonomy): domain Eukaryota; kingdom Metazoa; phylum Chordata; class Actinopteri; order Syngnathiformes; family Syngnathidae; genus Corythoichthys; species Corythoichthys intestinalis. The sequence goes on along the minus strand of NC_080401.1, from coordinate 18,864,828 downwards.
CATTATACTTATGTTCCAATTTGCTATTGTTTTGAAAAATAAAAATCCTGTTCAATGGAAAAAGTTTTTTTTGTTTTTGTTTTAAACCTATATATTTCAATGTAACACATTTTAGAGCAGTAATTGCAATACTGTGATACCGTGATATTTTGGCTTAAGGTTATCATACCGTCAGATACTATACCGGCACATGCCTAGTTGATTGTATGCATGATATACAGTTCTCCCTCGTTTTTCGTGGTTAAAGGGGACCAGAAGCCACCGCGAAAAGTGAAACACCACAAAGTGGGTCTTGCCCCCCTAAAAATATAAATTAAAATTAAAAAGTTTGAAGTAAGCAGCGTTTATTTACATGTATTTACATATTGTGTACTTCACATGTACTGTAAAGTACGGTATTTAAATCTAATTACAATAATTACAGTCCTTATGAAGTCACTCTGCGATGCGTAGGGGAAACTTGGCACACCTCCTGGATGTCGTTGTGGTCCACTCACAAGCATGTAGTGGGGATATGACGCTTCATTGGCGTGTACAAAAAAAGTTAAAATTCCCCTAGGAAAGTTGGAGGTTTGTAGCCAGCTCTGGGTGCTATCAAAGCAGGTAACTACGGAGAAAGGTACAGCTGAATATCCCCTCGGAGGTCATGGAGGTGTTTGGCGGTGCTCCATTTTCGGATAAAATTTGATGACATTTCCCAGGGAGGTGTTGGAGGTTTGTAGTGGACTTGGAGTGTTCTAAAACTGGGTAAAAAAAAGTCCTGGAGGTGTTTGGTAAGATAGAGTGCTCCATTTTTGGGTTAAAAAAAATGTACAAAAAAAAAAAAAAAAAATGTACAAAAGGCTAGAATTCCCTCAGATGTTGTGGAGGTTTTGTAGTGGGCTTTGGGTAGGCTCAAAGCTTTTAAAAATTCTGAAGAGTCCTGCTAAAAATGAACCCTGAGGTCTTGTTGTTGAAATCCTCGCGTAAGACAAGATAAACCAATGCGCAACCAATCAGCTCAAAGGATAAAGCCACTACTATTGGCGGCCTAGTTTTTCAATCATAACACGGGAGGCCCAATGATGTGCAGCCAATCAGCTCACGGAATAAAGCCACTCTTATTGGCGGTCTCGTCGTGTCGGTCAGGTTTCGAAGCGTGAATTGGCTAGGGATCTCTGTATTACTAAAATTCTTTTTTAATTTTTTTGGTAATGCAAAACACGGTCAACTTAATGTTATTAACTCATTTGCTCCCAAAAACGTATAAATATGCTCTATTTTAAATTTTTTCAGTGTCCCAAAGACGTATTTATACATCTTTTACGTTTTTTTTTTTTTAACAAGAGACGTCTCTAGGTTTTGATTCAATTTAGCTCCAAAGCACAGAGCTGAAAATCCATTCTAAAGCAATAAAACTGGCCACTGGAGGGCAGTAGCGCATTTGGTAAGACCTCCCCCAACCCGATTCAATGGAACAAACGGCCGGCCGCACGGCTGGGGCGCCGGTGGAAGACAACCGAATGGACATCCAGGATGCCAGGCAGCAGACGACCGAGCAGAACAACCGGGAGGATGCCTGGGATGCCAGGCGCTGGATGACCGAGCAAAACAACCGGGACCACCAGTGCAGCGGACGATGCCGTTGAGTCCGTGCTGGAAAGACTAAAGAAAATCCATCTTTATGAGACAGGCGGCGATGAGGGAAAACCCCGGCCGTCGCGGCCAGAACTGCGTCATCACTCAGTTATGTGTAAATAAATTGTTACTTTGCTATGAAAAGCTCTATTTGTCTTGTTGTTTATGTTATTTTGTAAAAGGAAAACATTATTCAGATGTTTGGGATGTAGCTAAAGCAAAAAATAGCTGTGTTAAAGTCAAAGTTATGTTTGAAATGTATGCGTTTACAAAAACCTCAATTTCTCTGTTTTTTTCATCAGAAATTGGAAAATTGCTCAAACTAGGCTATTTTCTAATGCTGATTTCTAAAAAATGGAAAACGATATGATCTAACTTTTTTTCCTGCTGAAAGAAGAGAGTCTAATCTTTCTTTTGGTGGGTTCCATGTTTATACAGCAATATAACATAATTTTCTGTGGGCCTTGCAAAATCAGTCAAAATCCAGTAAAACGGCTGGGAGCGGAGGAGGTTGCACCGGTGAAAATGGCTGGGAGTGAATTAGTTAATATACAATGTGTCTTCTAAATAAATGAAGAAATAGTTTGCATTAAACTTACCTGTGAATAGGGATGTCCCGATCACATATTTTTGCACCCGAGTCCGAGTCACCTGATTTTGAGAATCCGCCGATAAGGATACCAAAGTGTTGTTTAAAAAAAAAAAAAAGTTTTAAACATGTTACTGTCCCACCGTGCCGCCATCATAATGTGAATTATTTTTAAGCGTGAATAACGTAGAAAAATGCTTGTCTTTATTAAATGCTTCATTGAGTGTGTCCACTCAGATCTGCTCACGCTGCTGAGAATAGCCGCTCACTTACAGTACACACACACAATGATTTTCTACAGCACACTACCGCTAGTGTTTAACAAGCTAAATGATGATTGACGCATTTCGCGCCTTTGAAGGCCACGCTCCCAAGCTTCTCTAGAAGGATCAATGCCTGTCAATCATCTTTAACTTTAACAACCAAACTCCAGCGCACAAAAATGTCTTGCTTGTGAGGATTCTTTAATGTTTTCGCTATTTTCAAAATTTGACTTTGTTTTTGCAACTGGTGAGTAATATTCAATGGAAACATCTGTATTTGTCTGTTTAACTAACTGTAAAAGTTACTTTATTGATGTCACGCAATATATTTGAAAGACATAATGCGTGGAAAAGTAGGAACGGAGTACAGGGTATTACGGCTTTTCTATGTAATCCAAAAACGTGCAGGTTGGGTTAAATGGCAACTTTAAATTGCTCATAGGTCTGAATGTACAGTATGAATGCTCCTTTTTCTTTAGATTTGCGAGACAGATATTTGAAACCTTTGAATTACATGGGTGTCTGCAAAAACTGGTCATAAATTGTGATATGATCTTTATCTAAAAATCCCAAAAGACAAACTGCCTCAATCAAAAGCATGAAAAAAAACACATTTTTGCAGGACAAACAAGTTATGAGTGAAGAGTGGAAAAAGTATGTGAATCCTAATGACCAGTCCAAGACTCGATCAGAAGGCAGGAGTCAGCCAAACTAGAGCCAATACATGTGAACACATTGGAGATGTTGTTGAAAATGCCCTCCCTTACAAAGCCCATGTCCAATTTGAACCATATCTCAGACACGGCCTCTCAGAAAAGCTACAATTAAAAATTGTAAAGTTACAAGAAGCTGCAAAAGGTTGCTAAATTGTTTTCTGTAAGTGGAGAAAGTTGAGCACCGTTGCTTCTCCCCTTGGAGTATCCATCCAAAAAACAACTCCAAGAGCACAACGCATAATCAAGATTTAGAACTGCTATGCTACCCCTGGCCTGGACTCATTTCTTGCATTGATGGGAAAAGGAATTCCTAAATTTATCAAGAGATTTAGCAGAACAGCGTGAGAGCAAACACAAAAAGGATAGAAGGAAAATAAACAAACTATGTAGATAGCTTTAATAGAAGAAAGTATATCTTCTGGAGGAGCATAATCAAAGTCCTGAATAAAAGCTGACCGAGGTGCAATAGCATGACCTAAAAGGGGTAATTCACACGAGACAAGAATACTGCGGACATTATAGTTTTGTGAATGGAAATAGTAAAAAAAAAATCTTCCTGATCTACGTTGACGTGCAACATTTGGTTCCAAATTCAGTCTCACATAATTACTAAGAAATTAAATCTGGATATTATTCTATGGGGGGGTGGGGCCTGCAATTCTGTAAGATAATGTTCAATTTCTCCCAGAAAATGATTGCAATTACAAATGCTTTGGTAGTAATATCTTCATTGATTTTGCTTGCAATGAAAAAACACAAAAGAGAATGGGAAAAAAAAAAAAAAAAGAAAGACTTATTTTACACAAAACTCCAAAAATGGGCCGGATAAAAGTATTGGCACCCTTTGAAAAATCATGTGATTTTTCTCTAATTTGTGTAATTAACAGCACCTGTTACTTACCTGTGGCACATAACGGTGGTGGCAATAACTAAATCACACTTGCAGCCAGTTAAAATGGATTAAAGTCAAATTAACCTCTGTCCTGTGTCCTTTTATGTACCATATTGAGCATGGAGAAAAGACAGAAGACCAAAAACCAGTCTGAGGACTTGAGAAGCAATATTGTGAGGAAGCATGGTCAACCTCAAGGCAACAAGTCCATCTACAAAGACCTGAATGTTCCTGTGTCTACCGTGCGCAGTGTCATCAATAAGTGTAAAACTCATGGCACTGTGGCTAACCTCCCTAAATGTGGACGGAAAAGAAAAATTGATGAGAGATTTCAACAAAAGATTGTGCAGATGGTAAATTAAGAACCTTGACTAACACCTAAATAAGTTCAAGCTGTCCTGCAGTCCGAGAGTAAACCAGTGTCCACCCGTACAATCCGTCGACATCTGAATGAAAACGGACTCTATGGTGGGATACTCAGGAAGACACCACTTCTGACCCAGAGACATAAAAAAGCCAGGCTGGAAATTGCCAAAACTTACCTGAGAAAGCCAAAAACGTTTTGGAAGAATGTTCTCTGGTCAGATGAGACAAAAATAGAGCTTTTTGGGAAAAGACATCAACATACAGTTTACAGGAAAAAAACGAGGCCTTCAAAGAAAAGAACACGGTCCCCCCAGTCAAATATGGCGGCGGTTCCCTGATGTTTTGGAGTTGCTTTGCTACCTCGGGCACTGGACTGCTTGACCGTGTGCATGGCATTATGAAGTCTGAAGATTACCAACAAATTTTGCAGCATAAGTGTGAGAAAGTTCAGTCTCCCTCAGAGGTCATGGGTCTTCCAGCAGGGCAATGACCCAAAACACACTTCGTAAAGCACTAGAAAATGGTTTGACAGAACGCACCGGAGACTTCTAAAGTGGCCAGCAATGAGTCCAGACCTGAATCCCCTATAACACCTGTGGGGAGATCTGACAAAGTTTGGAGAAGGGCACCCTTCAAATCTCAAAGACCTGGAGCAATTGACCAAAGAGTTTTGTGTAAAATGATAATGATTTAATTTCCTTTTTCATTCTCTTTTGTGTTTTTTTCATTGCAAGCAAAATAAATGAAGCTATTACTACCAAAGCATTTGTAATTTCAATCATTTTCGTGGAGAAATTGAGCATTATCTGACAGAATATCAGGGGTGCCAATACTTTTGGCCTAAAGTATACTTGTACAGTTCTTGTGGAGTGAAAAGATTATTTATATCCTTTCAGCATTTCTATTTTCTTTTATTTTGTATTATTTTATACTGATGATGATGTTTTTGTTGCACACCACACACAACTAGACCTCACAAAAACCCCTGAGGTTTCAAAGCCCACGTCCTCACATATGAGCTATTGCCACCCTGAATTCTGATTCCAGAGTTTTGAAGACCCATGGACCTACAATAAACTAAGTTTGTTTCCAGAGGAAAGGTCTGAGTATTTTTTGCAGTGTAGTCCTAATCCCCTGCAGCATGGCTCCAATTTAAGGTACATAAACAGGCCCAGTCACACCCTCGCAAACACACATTTACACACTGCACATTCTGTACAGACCCTCTATCAGCATCAGCACCGCCAACACACTCAGCCTCCACATGTGAGATTGATTTGATTTTGGACTTTTGCCAAGGCCTTTCCCCCTCTTTTTCACAGACACACACACAGTAGAATGTGTACATGACCAAAGGCAGTGGACTACATGAGAGTGAGGAAACATCCGAATAGAGCAGACGAGATGACTCACGTACTGCATGGACTGAAAGTGTGTGTCTATAGGTGTTTGCATCTCCAGCAGCCGAAACACAAAAGCAGACACTGTGTTTTCTGATCCAACTCCTCCTCTGAGCCCCTTTCTGATTGTGTGTTCTCTTTCGGATATAAACACTGTGAAGTCTTTCCTCCAGTTTCCTCACCTTGGCTTCTTTACACCCTTATAAAAAAAGAAGTGTGATGAATACACAGAACAGTGTAACGTTGAGGATTAAACCCCTGGGTAGAATTGGGAAAAGCTGAACTGTTTAAAAAAAAATAAAGCACACACACAATCTTGATGATGTTGCTGACACCTTGCATCACATTTCCATGCAGTATGAGACAGGATTATGTTAGGAAACCAAAGTCTTGGCAGGGCACACACAGCCTGACCTGCGAACAGGAGGATTGTATCAGCTTGTTTGAATTCGCCATTGTCTCAAGCACACAGTCGCGACAACCTGGAATAGAGATAGACCGCACAAAGCTTTGGCAAATTCCAACAAAGCTGTAGATTTTCTCACTTTCATTCAAGCAGAAGGGTGTGGAGACATGAATTAGGGAACATAAGGCTGGTTGTTGTGATGATGAACAATTATGCTTTTTTTGTTTTACAGTTATGACCCACCCACCCTCAATCAATAACTACTGAGTAGAACAAGACATGCAAAATATGGTACAGTACATAGACTGTTGAATGGGGTAACTTAATAAGGGTGAATGGTGAAGTTAGTGGAGTGAATTGAGTTACTTCATTTATATATCCATTCTGTACATGGCTTATCCTGTTTAGTGTTGCTGTTGTGGCTGTGAGTTTAAAGTAGGGCTGTCAAACGATTAAAGTTTTTAATCGAGTTAATCACAGCTTAAAAATTAATTAATCGTAATTAATCGCAATTCAAACCATCTATAAAATATGCCATATTTTTCTGTAAATTATTGTTGGAATGGAAAGATAAGACAAGACGGATATATACATTCAACATACTGTACATAAGTACTGTATTTGTTTATTATAACAATAAATCAACAAGATGGCATTAACATTATTAACTTTCTGTTAAAGCGATCCATGGATAGAAAGACTTAAAAGATAAATGGTAGTACAAGTTATAGAAATTTTATATTAAAACCCCTCTTAATATTTTCGTTTTAATAAAATTTGTAAATTTTTCAAACAAAAAATAAACTAGTAGCTCGCCATTGTTGATGTCAATAATTACACAATGCTCATGGATGGTGCTGAAACCCATAAAATCAGTTGCACCCAAGCGCCAGCAGAGGGTGACAAAACACAAAAAAACACAACAAATGGATATGACTGTCATTTTAATCTGTTTGAGTGGGGCATGTGCGTTAATTGCTTTAAATATTTTAACGTGATTAATTTAAAAAACGTATTACCGCCCGTTAACGCGATAATTTTGACAGCTCTAGTTTAAAGGGGAACGACATTCTGGACAAACTGTCTGCCAATAACAGACACATAAGCCCCTTTCACACATGCCGAAACACCGGGAAAATCGTGGGATTTAAACATGCGGCCCATGTATGTGAACACAATTTCCCGGGTCGACTGACATGGCAATTAGGCGGACATTTCACAGGTCGTGTCTTAGTATAATTTCCGGGACTTTCCTGGGAAGCAGTGTGCGTGAAAGCAGACGTTAAATTCCCGGGTCACGATGGGGGCACGATGGCTGATGACGTAAATATCATGGCGTGCCGATCATCACTTCCTCTTTCTTCACACCCATAGCAAAAATTTGCTACTCATCTGTTGCTTAATCTTGTCTTGTGAGTCGAGTTTGATCATCTCAAATTTATATCATTCATTTCTTATTTGTTTCTGAGTTTGTGCTCCTAAGGCTACCCTTAGGAGCAAGTGATGAGTCAAAATGAGCAAAGACATCATTGAGACAAAGATTGAGATGATTTGAGAAAACCAGATTTGAGCAATATTTGAGAAGAGAAATTCTCTTCATTAAAAATGGAGTTACACTTGCACAGCACCTTTAAGGCACTCAAAGGGCTTTGACACGAAATCCTCATCTACCTGCTGGTGACACAACAACCTGGGGTTCAGTGTCTTGCTCAAGGATACTTCGATTAATTCATCAGGACAGAGAGTTGAACTCACAACCTCTGCGTTGGGGAACGACGAGACTTACTTCTCATGAGACAAATTTGAGAAAACTGAGAAAACCACTCTGGCCTTGATTATTGCTGATTCATTTCTCAGAGATGTAAATGAGACATGAACAAGATCTCATCTCAGTAGGGGATTTCAAAACAAGGGGTGCAGAAGTGTCGAATGGCGCCCAGCAAGTTAATATCTCGACACCCTTCTCTTGGATCGCCTGGGCTTAAATACAGTCTTGATGATCTTGACCATGATGGCGACCAAAAATGACGTAATGTCCTGGTTATAAAATCGTGCCAGCAGCTCTCCCCGCACAGAGAGCGCCAGTGGGCAATATAGGACTAGTCTGTAAAAGTGTCCAACCCGCGTCATTCTCGGGACATCTCTACATGCATGAAAGCAATGACGCGAGTAAATCCCGCGTCACCTTACACGAGAATTTCCCTAGATACGTGTGTGAGAAGGGCTATTGAGTACATTATAGAGACAGTAAACTCTTCAGACTCGCTTTTACACCATCACCGATTGGGAGCTGATTTTGCAATGACTTCATGGAAATCAGACAAAAGAACGACGACACCATCTGTGATTACCATTCATTTCCCATGAATCTTCATTGTCATCATTCCAAGACATACTGTATGCCTCTAACTGTGGGCAGAATTTTGTTCTAGCAGGATTGAACAGCAAGATTGCACAAACCAATGTTAAAAAAAAAAAAAATTAGGCACGTTTGGATGAGTTTGGCTTGGAGAACAAAAATTATGAAACATATTTGGGCAGAACGTGATCAGAGCGCATATGAACAAACTTTGTTGAGCAGTGATATCACAAATGTTCTCCGGGATGAAAGCAAATCTACCAAAATGTTGTACAAAGTCTTCACAAAGGAGTGAAAGCTAAAAGCTAGATGTCAAAATATACAGTAGATATGTTTCCAAGGTACTTCCGCATTTCTGCTCGCAACGTCTGTTTTCCACGTTCTCTAACCAAAACAATAGTGGAGCTGGAGTGCTATCACTCATCAAAATCCCTCAAAAAAGACAATTTGGAAATACCTCATCCATTTGCCATCAGCACGGCATGGGAGGACAACATGTTCATGAAGGCAAATGTGGAACCGGTCAAGTAACGCGGGTGGGCAGGTGGTGTGGACCCAATTGCGGGAAAAGAGGTGACTCAGACCGGCAGTGCAACAATGATTTAATTAAGGCAAACAAAAAAACAAAAACAAAGTACCAACCAATACTGTGGAGATCCCAAAAAACACAGACGCAAACAAAACTCAGGTTACTAACAAAAGGCTGGGCATCAAAAACTTACTGAGGGGAGCACGAGGGCTTGGAGAAAACTGCCAAGAACAGATCAGGACGTGCACATGGACATTGACAATGACGCAACAAGGAGTGAAAAGAAACTGGGAGGTTTTATACGCTCACAGACAAGGGGTAACGAGACAACGAGGAACAGGTGGGTGACACAGGAGGATGCAGATTGGAGGATACACTAGCAGCAGGCACAACAGGTGAAATCAATCGGCAATCACAGGGACACACTAGGAGGGAACCAACACAAAACCTAACAGAACCAAGCCCGTGCCACCACAAAGACCAGATGTTTATGTAGCCATGTTGCCGCTGTGTTATGGACGGTATGTTCTTCCTATCCCTGCAAGTTCATGTGTCCACCGCTACAAAAATACTAAAGCTAAATTCTTGCGGAAGAAACAACTTTTTGTCATTGATATTGTTATTACGATGATGATTGTAATTATAATGATCCTTAATTTGATTTACTACAACTACTGTGAATGCAACACATGTTTTCTGCTGCTAAACCTGTTGCTAATCAGTACATGTAGGATGGCACAATTATGTTCAATTTGACTACAATTCTGTGTTTTGCGTCACAGCTGAGGCATCATTAGCTTTGCTAAATCTAGTGATACAACAATAAAGAAATGGAAAACAAACACTTATCTACTACAAGTCATACATGGGCTTCTTACCCCAAATGCATAAATGCAAATGTTACAAGTTTTTGTTATTTTGTTTACAGGTGGAAAATGTGGTTAGGCAAGGGAAGACAGTTTGATGTGCCTCACAACATCACTTATTGTACATTGATGGCCATATATCGAGACTATGTGCATTCTACTTTGATAATGAAAGGTTTGACCAATCTCCACCCTGGTTCATATTTTTAAAATAATTTTATAAGTTTTGATTTATTGACCTGTTTTGCACATGCACCCATCGCATTAAACAAGAAATTGAATCATGTTGTCCAAAAGTTTTATTGCGATCAATATTTGCAATAAAAAAGAATGACATATTATTTGTTTATATGTATATGTGTGATGAGCTCATAATACCATAACCAGTGTTGTCAATAACGGCGTTAGAATATAACGGCGTTACTAACAGCGTTATTTTTTTCAGTAGTGAATAATCTAATGAATTATTTTTCTCATCTTTGTAACGCCGTTACCGTTACTGAGGATGTAAAGGCGTGCGTTACTATGTGTTACTACACTGGTTGAATGACGAGAGAAAGTCTGAGGGACATGGACTCACATAGAGAGGAGAGCAGGAGTTGGGAGGAGGAATGGGAGTTGTGACGCCGTTGCAAACAAGATGCTAGGTGGTTCCAACAATACCTGACTGTAGCCGATAGCCTACAAACTACACCCACATGAAGCTACGTTAGAGGTAACATGTGCAATGTATCACAAAAGTGAGTACACCCCTCGAATTTCTGCAGATATTTAAGTCTATTTTTTCATGGGACAACACTGACAAAATGACACTTTGACGCAATGAAAAGTAGTCTGTGTGCAGCTTATATAATTATATTAGGGCTGTCAAACGATTAAAATTTTTAATCGAGTTAATTACAGCTTAAAAAGTAATTACCGTATTTTTCGGACTACAAGTCGCTCCTGAGTATAAGTCGATCCAGCCATAAAATGCCCAACGAAGAGAAAAAAAACATATACAAGTCGCACCGGAGTATAAGTCGATTTTTGGGGGGAAATTTACTTGATAAAATCCAACACATAGAACAGACAT